>NW_023416290.1:25394016-27794016 GCF_014176215.1 Rousettus aegyptiacus | reverse complement strand
GGGCTGATCATCAATTCTAGGGGAAGTAATCCGTTTTTATCAAACTCACCGCTATCTCTAAGTGCAACCAGAAATAGCTCCACTATTAGCTAAAAATAATAAAATAGTCAATAAACCAAAAATTATAAAGTCCCAGCCAGGAAGCTCTCACCCATGTTTACAGCACACCTGGCAAGTATTATTACAGTAAAGTATAAATTCTGCCCTTTTAAATAATGCAGAATTGGTGTCATGGCATATTTATGCCCTTTAAACTGTAAGCTAGAGTTTGCAGAGTTTATAAACTCCTTATAAACCTTTCCTATAATATAAAAGTTCAGAATAAAAAGAATAGTTTGACAAGCTGTAGAGGTCAAAACAAACAGCTTCTATTTCTTGTCTGAAAAAGAGAAAGCCGAGAAAGATATAAGTATTGTTATAAAATTATTTTGGCTCAAAGGATGAAAAAAAACTTGGATCAGATAAATTTCATCTTCTCTTTGGTTTGTACTACAGAGTTGAAAGAGAAGAAAACTTTTGTTAAGTAAGATATTTTAATAGTAGTAACCCATGTTAGTCGGCATTTCATCACACTGAAATGGACATGCCAGGTGGTGGTGACTATGGCCTCTCTCTCTCCCTCTGTTTGAATTTCTGCCATGATTTTGAGGGTCTTTCTTGGTTCTGAGGTCTTCCATATCATGCCAAGCCACTCTGCATTCCATCCTCTGCCTCTTTCCTCTTGGCTCACCTCCAATTTGTCCACAAAGTTTTCAGTCATAGTCAGTGACCTCTGCAGCATGCTGGCTACTTATCACTCTGAAAATTCTTACTTTTCTCTCTGGAGTCCTCATTGTCTCTCTCCAATGACAAAATTTATTTTCCTGAAACCCTCTATTGTAGGTTGGGTCCAGGGTAACAAACTCTGAGATGGAGCCTGGGAAGTACTCTCATGCTCATCTCCTGTGGGGTAGTAAAAGAAGTAGGATGGGGAGGGGGGAGAAATTTCACAGTGATGCAAACACAACAAAGACCTCAGGTGACTCCACATGGAGCCCTTCAGAGTTGTCCCAAATAGAGGCAAGGAGGTTGGGTCTTTGTAATTGAACATCAAACAGCATCAGAGGCTTGCTGTCCTGGGGAGGGATGTGATCTTGGGTAAGGCAGCTCTCTGTAACTGAGGGCAGCTCTCTCCTGTGAAGAGACTCAGCTGGGAGCCTCCAGTTGCCAACATACTGAGCAGCTGGGGGATGAGTATTTGGTCTTACCAGAGTGGATCTCGGTAAGCACCACTGCATCTGTTACACCCCCCAATGTAGAATTCCCATTTGAGGAAAACAGGACCTAATAGAGAAATAAAGGTTACTGGTAAAGTTAAGAGGAATCTCATATCCATATTTTACATTCACTAATATATAACAATAAAGTACACATTACCAATACTATTTTATATATCTTAAATCAGTAATAATAATACTCTACTATTAATTAGTTTATTATTTATCTCTTATAGGATCTTCCCATAAACTTTAAGATGAGATTTATAAATGTTTTTCTTTATTACAAATAATATAGTAATAACTACCACTAATTGAACCCATGTTATATTGCAGATATTTATTATTTTATTTAATCTTTATAAGATCCTGCAAGAAAGATCCCATTGTCCCCAGCAAGAGTGAGAAAAGAAATGTTTAAAGAGAATAAATTATTTGTCCAATTCACACATAACTGGTAGAACTGATTTCTGAATCCAGCTGATTCTGGAAACTACTCTTTTAATGCTATCATGTTGCATTTTATTCTAAAAAATAGTTTATTTTCCTTTTTGGTCCTCTTTTTACATATCTAGTGCATCTCTGATTTTCATTTTCCCTCCAAATTACAAAGTCAACTCCTGAAATCTGACTCTAGTCCCAAAAATAAAGACATGGGAGAGATAGTGGGAACCTGAATTTAATCTCACTGGAGTAACTAGGTGGGTGGTCCTCAGGGAGCCCCTACCCCATTCCTAGACTGGAGCACTGGCTGTCTGCCCCAATGGCATCACACCTGACCCCTCTTCTATCCATTGATGCAGGACAGTCTCTGTTGGCTTTTCATCATCCCCCAAATCTCTCTAAGGTTCACCAAAACAACCTCAATCCATACTCCACCATTATCTTCCCCTTGTAATCCCCAGTTCTTTTCTTGTAATTGTATAAATGACTCCTGATGTCTACAAATTCAGATCTAAAATTCTCATGGCCACAGAAAAGGACTAAATAGCTACATTCCCACATCCTAGAATATCAGACAAAAGGATGAGTAATTTAGAAAGGAATACTATATACACAGTGATGTAAAGAGCCACCATATTGTGTCCTTTTACTAATTTTTCTTATATAAAAGCTGGTTTCTCAAGACAAGAAACTTCTAGAAGTTCATGTTTTAGGTAAAAATAAAATCCCTACTTAATCATTTCAGATATTTCAAATGAAATACAGCCAATTCTCTCTGTCTCTCTTTCTCAATACACACACACACACACACACACATACACAAATTTTATATCGATATAAAATTTATATCGATATAAAATTTGTACAATTATAGCAAAATAAATCTCATCCAGCTGGCTCTACCCCAACATAAATTGTACCATGTAGGCCTTAAAGAAGGAAGCAGGATGAGGTCTTTTTTTTATATTAGAAGATGGAATTAAACTATCACTTTCTGAAATAAAAAAAGATTTTCATCTGTCTGAGATAATATAACCTACTTGGAGGCAGAAGAAAATGAAATGAATAATTTTTCTAATCATTTCCAGCCCTATAATTATATTTTCAGAAGGAGAGAATAAAGATTCCTGCTTCTACTGACATTATTATACATTTTGAAGAGGATTCAGAGTTTAATATTTGTCATTCAGCCACTCTCCTAATTTTATGTCTAGTTATTCAAGAAATTGAAGTTTCAAAAACATTTTTGATTTGACAAATTTCAATTCAACAAACATTTATTATATTTTTTCTAGGTGTGCAGCACTTTGCTAGGGAATGGGGTGGGGAGGGTGGGGAGAAGAGACCAGTCTTTGAGAGTCCAGTGAGGAGGGAGGACATGTGTACAGCCAACTAGAATGAGTTGCTAAGTTGACGTCACTTAATGGAACACAGAAGTGGGCTTGCTGAATTTTGTTGGAAGTGGGAGGAGCACTGGGGAAAGTTTTACAAGGAGTCGAAGTTGGAACTGGGTCAAAGAAGAGCAGAGCTTCATTCAGGGCACAGGAAGGAATGGAGGAATGAAGAAAGGGAGGGAGGAAGGGAGGGAGGAAGAAAGGGTTCTTTGAGCCACCTCTTCACTGAGACCTTCCCCTGGCCTGTGTCTATTCTGGGGAATCTCAGGGCTCAACCATGAAAGATCTGAGGCTCTGCTAGGATTCTGCATTTCAGGACTGTCCCATCGTTGCTCCCCACCCACATTTCAGATTAGGAGGCAGAAGCAACTCTGCACTCCCAGCCTATCCAAGTAGCTTGTGTGGAAAAGCTATACTGCATATCACAAACTCATCACCCACTAATTAGAATGCTACTTGTGATACTGCATATCACAAGCTCATCAACCGCTAATTAGAATGCTACTTCCCAGTAACCCCAACACTACAGTGGATTCCTACTGAGAATGTTCTACTCCCAAAACTGCCTTATTTTCCTAATCTCCAGAAAACAATAGTACTGTTTGTCTCAAAACTACTATTCCTGGAGAGATGAATTTCTCCTCACACATTTGCCATTCTGCTTCTCTACTCCAGAATATTAGTCTTTGCATACACCTGAGCATTTCTTTTATTCCTCTGTATCCTCATACCCAAAGTGAGCCCATGTCCCTGTGTTCTGGATTCCATCTTGTACCTCTCAGGAACTTTGTTCCATTGAATTTTCTCTCTTTATTGCCTATATCTTCATAGTATCCCTCTCTTCTGTCCATGTGTGTCCTTTCCATCACTCAATATACAAATCTTTCTCACCTATACTCTTGTTTTTGTCTTTCTCTTTGATTTATTTCAAATTGGTGTTCTTCCTCTCTGGTCTGTTATAACTCTTTTTTTCTAATACCACCAATGATCCTCTAATGGTCAATTTCTGTGAACACTTCATCTTACTTGCTTTTCTGACAGTATTTACCACTGCTGGTTTCTTCATTCTTGAATTTACCTTCCTCATTTGATTTCTTCATTGAGCTCCTATGCTTCCCCTTGGTCTTCTTTCCAGGTGTCTTTTCTTCCATAACATCCTTAAAAATTGATATTTATTTAAATATTAATATCATGAATCTCTCATCAGCCTCTTATTTTCTTTAGTCCATCCTGAGCTGTCTCATTTACTCCCATAGCTTAAAATCCATCTTTATACTGTTTACTTTGAGCCCGTATCGCCCATGCAGATCTCTCTTCTATGACCTAGGTAGGAATGTTCAGCTCTCTAATGGTCATTTACACTAGGCTCCAAGTTTGTTCCATCCCAAAGGATGTCTTCCCCCTTCAACTCCCTTAAACCATACTCTCTCTCCTGCATTCCTTAAAAGGTACCTGGTACCACTAGACACCCCTGGTCTTTCTGGATTTATTCCCCTCCTTTATACCACATAACTAATTGAATGACACATCTCATCAATTCTAACAGCCCAAGACCTCTCTTGTCTATACCCTTTTCTGTTTCCTACTGCCACTACCTCCATTCAGGCATCCTTTATTTTTCATATGGGCTTTTTTTTTGCTGCTTCTTGTTTCAGAATCTTTCAAAGTACCTCATTGCTCAGAGCAAGGAAAACTAAGGCCCATGGGCCAAATCTGGCCCATTATCTGTTTTTGCACAAACAAAATTAATGTACAAACAACACTTCTTTATGTGAAAATAGCCTGGACAATGGAGAAGAGTTGGGTATTTGTGAAAGAGAGTAAAAGGTTTCCAAAACCTAACTATTTAATATCTGATGTTTTACAGAAAAAATATGCTGGCTTCTGGCTTAGAGGCTTAACCCGAACTTCTTAGCATGGCACAAAAGGCTGTCCAACATATGTTATCTATCTGCCTGTCCAGATTCATGTTTTTTAAACTCCTTTTTTAATAGAAAGTAATGTTAGATTTTTTTCCCTTTTGGTACATGAGACTATGTAACATTGTGGTTAAAAGTGTAATGAATAGCAGGATACCTAGGTTGAATCCTGGCCCTGCCACTAATTAGTGTGTGACCTTGGGCAAATTACTTAACCTGTTTATGATTTAGTTTTCCCATATATAAAATAAAAGCTCTTAATTCAAACTTTTCCTACATCAGAGGATTTTGAAAACACATTGCCTCAGTCTCATTTTATTTGTCTATAACATAGAGCTAATAAAATTATCTTTTGGGTAAAAGTTCATGGGAGTAGGGTATATCAAAATGTATTTTTGAGAGCAATGTTAAACATACCAAAAAATTCTCACTTTAATAAATCAACTTTCTTAACTAACTTACCTAACATTTGAAAGGAACAAAATTTCAAAGATAATGCGAATAGCAAAGAAACAAGAAAAAGAAAATAAAGGTATATGTGAGATATTTTAAAATTTATTAAAAAGAGAAGAGATATCTCTTTAAAAACAATTATCTCACACTGTATATAAGTATTATATAAACTGAGAAGGATTATATATATGTACGGTGTTATGTATAGACTAGTATTCACCATAATTTGATTCTCTTCATCTAACTTCTGGGATAATGATGTTTTCTTGACAGTTAGGGTCATATGACTAGTTTGGCCAATGAGCTGTGTCATATTACTTCCTGGATGAAACATTGAATTACATTTTTTTCCCTGCTGGATAGAACAAGGAGGAAAATATTCTGGATGCTGCATCAACAAGATAATGGCTCCTGTCTCAGCCTAGATTATTGAGCCACCCTCTGGGAACAAGTTGTGCCAGAGAGTTGTCTGGACCCACAGAGGATTTTGTGACTGTGAGAAATGAACTTTTGTTGAATTCAATCCCAGAGATTTGGGAGTTGTTTGTTTTTGCAAATAACCTAGCCTATCTTGGACTATTGTTGTTATATAATAGAATAATGCCTTTCCTTCCCCTCATATTCTTAAGAGAGTAGAACTAAGTGGATGCCCTGGACAGTCTAAGAGGGCTTCCCAATATTGAGCTTCATGAAGCACTGGAAGGTACTGATCTGTAGTTCTCTGCTGATGAGCGAGAAATCTTCCTTTGTGATCACTCCTGGTTGTTTCTCCCTCTTTTAATTAGTTATTTTGTTATTTTACTTGGGAGGCAAAGCTCTAGGAGCAAAGGCCATGACTTTAATAAAAAATGCTTTCTCAAACATTTCTAACCTGAAAATAAAAGAATACAAAACCTTGTAAATGAATGTGGTAGCGAGCTGCAAATGTCAATTCTGCCATTGTATGGATTTAAAATCAAATGTCAACAATGTTTGAGGTAACACTGACCTGAATCAAGTCTTTTTTTTCCCCATACTAATAATTAGTTCTCCAGCATCAGGCTCTGGCTGAATGCTGAGTCAGTACTCTTCTTCCCCAGAAAGCTGAGAAAATTCTCACAGTGGCCAGTCCACAAGACAAGATCCTGGGGGATACTGTCTGCTGTGATTGTCATCTTACCTACTTCTGGTAAAAGGCAGCTTTCTTGGCATATGTTTTCTCACCTTGATGTGCAGGGAGTGAGTAGAAATTCTTTTTATTTTTTCTTCAATGTGGGCAATAACAGGAGTGGAAAGGCTGGAATAGGGAAAATGGAGGCTAAAATTCTAGAAATCAGATGGCAGACCAAACAATATTTGGAGTATTTTAATTAAAAAATAGGTAAATGAATGTAATGTTATATACCTTTTTTATATTCTGGATCACCTTTCTAAGTTAAACTATCCGAGAGTTTCTTTTCTTTTTTTAAAAAATAAATTTATTTATTTAAGTTAGTTTTAAGTATACAGTACATTGGTTAGACATCTATACTGTTCATAAAATGATCCCCCCAATTGCTCCCTCCTTCCCCTGGCCCTCCACTTAGCCATCATATTACTGCTAACTGCATTCTCTGAGAGTTTCTTAATTTGATTTTTATTCTGCAACTTCTTCAATAACCAGATCTTTTGGTATCACATTTTCTTGATTCATAAAACAATGGGTGGGGTTGGATGTTTTTAAAAATTTGAAACTGAATGGCTGCTTTAAATTTTCACGCAGTGATTAACATCACTTTAGGCCCAAGAAACAGATATTAATTTATGTGTAAAAAGTACAAAACAGTTAATAAATGAGAACTTGAACCTCTTGAGCTATTACTCAGAATTTTTTTTAAAATAAAATCTTACCTATCCTTGTGAATGTTTATGATATTTCAGATTATTTGAGAGCTTTTGATCAGGCAAATATTCTGACAAAATCAAGATTATCTTCTCTGTCTCTAATGCATAGAACTAAAAGAAAATAAAACTCCAATGAGGTGGAAGGATCATTTAAAAATTAGATGAATGCCAAATACTTCAATATTAACAATTTATTATTGTCATATTAACTAACCTTAGGAAGGCTGAATAGAAATGTTCTCTAAAGTGCTAAGTGGAAAGAATTTAATGTTTGAGTGTAAGTCCCTATTGCACTGAAGTCCAGTCTAGGAAAAAAACCCTCAATATACATTATATTAAAGGTCTGAATCTTAAAACCAACTCTAATCTTTAGCTGGAAAATCAAAGTGTCTGAAAATGTATCCTGAATCTACGGAAACTTCATCATTCTTAAACCAGTTTGCCTTTATCAATAGCCAGTTCCTTTGTTATGATAGTAAATTAAAATAGCATTCTTTGCCTTAACAGGAAAAATGAATAAGAAGAATAAAAAATTAAATGACTTTGCCAAATCAATTCTTTGGCTTGCTTTGTCATATCTTCCTTTGCTGACATCTTAAATCTGATCTTCAAATAGTCAGGACAGAGAAAAAAATAACTCTTACCTGTCTGTTCCTTTTTTTCTCTCTTCTGATCCTTTTGGTCTTTGCTCATCTTTTTTTTTTTCCGGTCATTACGTCCCTTCCGGATTAATTTGTTTAATATCCCATTGGCCGGGCTGCCAAAACGCATTTCTTCATTTACTGTTCTTTGCTTAAGGGTGGCAGTTGCTGAATCCTCTGCCATATCCCCTTTGATCTGCCTTGGATTTTATTTTTTTATAACATCTATTTATTTTCCCCTTCTTTGTTTATCCCAGTGGCAGAAAAAGAAAATTAATTATTTCTATGAAGCCAGCACTTCTCTGTGTCAAAGTGCTGGCAAGCAGAACACATTTATTTCAAGAAAGCATTTCTCCATTAGTTATGATTTGGGGTTTTGTAAGTTGGATATTGGGATCACTGAGGCCAGGGTATCTGTTTTCAGATTCTCTTGGTAGAGCCAGTTTAACAATGACAAATATCTGCAGGCCTAAGTCCCATTACTGAATAAACCTCCTGTCTTTAACTCTCCATGCCTCCAAACTCATCCCAGAATAATCCTTCTGAAACACAAATGAGATCTATTACTTCTCAGACCTCAATATTTCATGGTCTCACTGTCTTCAGGAGAACCCCAAAACTCTTTAGAATAGTATAAAAACACACTCTCCCCGCTATTTACTTAATGTCTTACCATTCTCCCCTCATCTAGAATTCTACATTTTTGTCATGCTGAAATATATGGATTTCTACACTGGGAGCATCTTCTTTCATCTCCAGGCTTTTGAACCTATTTTTCTCTCTTGAGAACACCCCTCTCTATTTTGTCTACTTGGCGAAGTCTGCACACTTTTCAAGACTCAGGTCAAGGTCAGCCATTCTATGAACCTTCTCCCATTGGCCAAAGACCCACAGAATCCCTACCCAATAGTGCTTTATGTTCACTCAAGTGTTGTGTTCATCACGTTCAATTTCTATGTCTACTTGCCTGAAACGTCCACTAGATTACAAGGTGCTTGAGGACAAGATCTGTGTTTTTATTTATCTTTGGGATCTCCATTCTATATTAAAAAGCCAGGAATATGACAGTGACTTGAAAATATTATGTGCTCGGATAAATGATTGAATAAATAGGTAGTAAAGTAATTCGATATTTCTCATTAGTTGCATGACATAAATTATGAATCACTCTAGTTTTATTTTTTCTTTTTGGTAAGCAATAAGAGTCTTCATCATTGCTATTGCTGCTATGTTAATTAATTAAGATTCATACTTTGTATACACAGTCTGAATTTATCAGGAAATTGTGGCTTCTTTTTTATAATTTTATAGAGCTTCTCATCTTTTCCTTGATAAGCCACACTCTGTTGGTTTTCTGTAGAGTAAGTAGGATTTGAAACCTGATCATTTCCTTCTGCATCCTAAATAAATTGTGTCAATGACCTAAAGTTATGAAGATAGTTTTGAATTAAAAATTGGGGTCGTACTATATATACGCAATTGTTTTCTTATATCTTCTATACTTTTATTTTATTTTTCATTGTTAGCATTGTACTATGTTGCTAAATATTCTAGGTAAATGTAATTGTCAACTGCTTAATACCTCAGTTTTTGGTTGTACTCTTCTTTCATTTCTTATTCTTATAGTTATAACTTATTACTGTTTCAAGTTTGTGTGTGTATACTTTTGTTTATATATTTCTATGTTTGTACTGTGTCATGACATAAAATATATTTTTTTTAATGATGAATTTAAGGTCAAAAAAGTTTGAAAGCCATTGACTTACTTATAGAGTAGTTCTGAGACAATTTCCCTCTAATATTCATTTTACAAAGGTAAACGATGTTAAGATGAACCTTAAGGAGGACAATTTTGAAAGATTTAACAAATCTAAGGTATGTAAGTAGAAGTTAGTATAGTAGTACTATAGAATAATCATGTATATGTGGTAGATGAACATATACTTGATTTCCTGCTTGAAACTGTACTTAACATTTTAAAACTCATCGTCCCTACCTACATTAGGCCTTCTGACTTGTTCTACTTCCCTGAGTCCCTGTTCCTCTGCCACTTACTACAGAAGATTGGGGATTCCTCAAATGAGGAGCCCCAGGCAATGGACTCAGTTCAATATGGTCAAGTGCTGTTTCTACCTTTCACCAGCTACCCTGGACCCTCGCTGTCATACCCGCCATGTTCCATATGTTGTCAAAACTGAGACTTGTCAAAAAATAAGCAGCTTCAGTTAATGCAATCAGGGCAGTGGTCCTCACTTTAAAAAATTTCATCCTACATTCTTGCACAGCAGTATGATTACTGATTCAGAAGATGGATATCTTCAGAACCTTTAAATACTATTTTCCTACATTAACACTTAGCACATCCCACAAACACATGTCCTGGAAACTCCTGTTGTGTATGTTTTTTATAGTTCTTTTTCATTATTCACCATTTCTAACATTAGTAATTTATAGTAATAGACCAGGAGCTGACACCCAGGGTGGGTGAGACAGAAGCAACTTTCAATCCACAGCGAGTAGCAAAGAGTACTTGAGGGATACATTCTTGCATTCTGAAAGCATCTTAATGATCCTAAGTGCTTTGAATGTTTAGAGGAAGTTCAAAGACACTGAATCAATTGTACATTATTTAAAAAATACAATGTATGAAACTTGGGAGCTGCAGGAATGGTATCTGTTTTCTTGCAAAGATTGAGGAAGAGGCAGGATAGAAGAGTGTTGGCATAATGCTTTTATCCTGTGGAAGCACAAGGTAAATGTGTGAACCCATGAAAGTGTTCCATAGACACACGGATAAGAATGAGTGAATCTAGGCATATTTGAAAATCATGGAATATCCCAACCTACTATTTTTCAAATGTCTTGTATTCAGCAAAACATATGAAAAGAAAGAATACATTTCTAAAGCTTTTACTTTTTTTGTTTTTAACAATAATGGTTGTTGGATAACTTTCGAACTATGTCTTTTATAATAAATAATTTCTTTTGTGATAATGAGAATAAAAATATAGTTATTAGAACATACACATTATTATCATGTAGATTGAAATGCTCAGTTCAGGTCAATTTCTCAATATACAAAAACAAACCATCAATTTTGTAAATTGCATTTTCCTTTCTATCAGAGTAGGCCTTTTAATATGGCTTCATTCTTGAATGGAATAGAGAATTCTAGTTCTGGGAAACCCCTGGTAAGCTACATTTAGATCCATATCTGCTTTTTCCCTAGTACCCATAGAAGAAAGGCATCTGAATGCCTTATTTAGTAGAAGAAGCATTGGCTTCAGACAGCACTGGGTTTGAATCCTGGCCTTGCTGCTGGCTGGTTGAGTGACTCTGGGAAAATCACTTCACATTTTTAAGACTTACTTTCCTCAGGGAAAATGCACGATACTGTTCCTGGCTGTTTTCCCACAAGAATTAAATGTCTATCACACACAAAATGCCTAAGACAGGGCCTGCTGGGAGCAGAGTCTCAGTGAATAGTAACAGTTGGCTTGGACTTGCTTTCCCTATCACTCTCCTTGGTTGTGGTGTGGAGATCAGTGCAGAAGGTATACTGCTTGTCATCATGGCCTTGTTTTATAGTCTAGCACTGCTATAGCTGCGCCCTCTATGCATCGGACAGTCCCATTCAAAACTCATTCAAAGTCAAATGTGTCTTGATGGCTACACAACAGAATTGTCTTCACTGAAAATCCTAATCAGAATTTTTCGATTACTTTCTTTACTTTGCTGTGGTTTCCTCATGTGCCTCCTATTGGCACCTACTTGGCAATGACCTTTCCCTTCCTGTGCTGTAAGGTGAAGCAGCTTGAGAGGGAATTGAGTCCTTTGTGTGTTATACATTCCCTCCTATTTACACTGATTCAGTGTCCATAGTATTATATCAATAATGAAAGCATGGAGGCTGGTAGTTTAACTGTCTGTCTTGCAGACAGAACAAAGAATGAGTTCCTGGTAGAAAACTGGTAGAAGTTTATGTTGCCTACCTGTGGATCAGCCTTTCATCACAATATCTGGTCTTCCTTCTTTTGTCAAAAAAACAAGATCTGGGGGAAAGGTCATTCCTATAACACACTATAACATAATATGCGATGTATCAGTTGATGCTCATCACTCACAGATTTCACATTTGTGAATTCACCTGCTTACTAAATTTAATTTTTAACTGCAAATCAATAACCCCAGTGGTTTCACTGATATTCGTTGACATATGCAGAGTGTGAAAAATTGAATCCCCCCTATGTACGATTCTTCAGCTGAAGCATCTTTGGTCATTGTTCTTACTTTGCTGTCATACTGAAGTGACCAGAGGATGGAGCCAGGAGGGAGCAGTGCAGTGTGGTAGAAGAAGCTCTGGCTCTGAGGACAGCTGGATTGGGGGTATAAATCCCAACTCTGGCACCTGTTAGTAAAGCAACTTTAGGCAAGTCACTCAACACTTCTGAGCCTTGCTTTCTCTTTAGTAATATAAATAGAATCTACCAATATGAATTGCTTTTAGAATGTAAGATTGTGATCTCTGTAATATGTACATATGCATATACATATACACACATTTATATTTCAAAGAAGCAATGGTTCACTATTCACTAATTCAATGTTTACAAAGACTAGGGAACATAATTACTATAGATAATGAAAATTGACTGTTATATGTATATTGTATATGTGCACACTAATATACAGTATGTATTTGTGTATTTATATTTATATATATTTATTGCTCAATGGAAGAGTGGATAGGGAATAATAACTATATCTTGGCTTCAGTTTCATATCTATAAATAGACTCCATTGATATGTGAACTGAGACAAGTTACTTTATCTCTGTGCTCTGTAGTTCCCTAATATGTAAAGTTAAGGTCAAGGTGTCTTCCCTCCTCACAACATGAGGTTGTTGTAAGGATGAGTTTAATAGACATGGACTTCCTTAGTAACCTTTAAAACACTCTAATAATGGACAGAATTATTATTATCTGGCTCCTGTTGAGCCAGCAGGAGTAATCAGAAGACTGGGATGGGTCATTTTATGGGGGTTCTAGTCTTCAGGGATCTGTTCCAATCTACTTTTCATTCATTCATTTGTTGACTATTTACTCAATCTTTCAATGAACTTGTATTGAAAACTGGTTATGTGCTCAGGCCTATGCAAGATGTGTAAGATAAAAATAAATAAGCAAGCTCTATTTCTCATGATGCTAATTGGGGAAGGAAATGAATACGCTGTCTGTATTCTAGGATGGGGGTATCCTAGGCTTCCATTCTTCCACCAGACCCATCTTCTTCACATGACTAAGGTTCTCCACCTGACTCTGGGGACTCTCCCATTCTCTTACCAGGTGTGTATTTGTGTGTGCTTGTGCATGTGTCTGAATGGCTTTGAGTGTGCCCAGAGACAGAAATGAGGATGCAAAATTTCCTGGTACTTTCACCAGGTGTGATTTTTTCCATGTTCCTTTTTTATTCATACTTATTCCCTTGGAATCTCAGAGAATGTGTGATATTTCTCTGGGATCCTTGTCATATCCCCTGATGCTAAAACTGCCTGCGTATGGAAATGCATGTATCCAGATGAAGATTCTTGAGGGTTAAAGGCATTAGCCAAACAAATGCACTTCAAATGTGCTCTTTGTAAAGCATGTGGGGCTCTTTTTATGTTTAAACCCCCAAAATCCCAGCATGAATAAACCCATCCTTATATAATTATTTATCTAGCAATGTCAATTCTGATCTTATGTGAAAGGAATTCTGAGACGTGTGTGTATATGAGCAAAAAAAATGTTTTAAGGGTTTATAATACTGCAATTGCCCTTTCATATTGTCTCGATGATGTAAGTAAAGTAAGGATTAAAATTACAGACTTTTTCAGAAATTTCTTTAATACAAGATTTGATTGGACATAGAACCTTTCTATAAAGAGCTACATAAAAACTTAATAATCATATGAGCTAAATCCTTCCCTTCACAGAAAAGGTCTACAGAGATGAAATGGATATCCTAATTTTTAAATTATTTGTATGAAAATATAAAGATACTTCGTTAGAATACAATATATTTCACAATCTTCCCCCTATTTCTCTTCTCTTTGGTTTATCCCTCATCAATTTAACATGGCTAATCTTTCATTCATTCATCTTTTAATGCATTCATTTATTACTAAGAGTGAGTTAGAAGCTTATAATATCCAAAGCACTGTAAAATTCCTTTCTTGGAACTTGTACAGTTGGAATAGCCTGATGAGTAGTATTTTGGGGGCAGTTTTTCAGTAATATATATCTGCTAAATTCTGGTAGACTCATTCACTTTTATTATAAGTTTCAAACACTTTTTTCCCAGTCTGTAAAAGGAAAAATAACTTAGCCAAAGTAGGCTTAAGATTTTTTTTTGTTCTAATGTCTGTTAAATTTGAATTGTCATTTCTGGCTCTGGCAGAAAAATGAGAATGTTAAGAGCATGTGCTCTGTCTCAAGTCAGACCTCCTGGATCTAAATTCTGGCTTTGCCACTATGTGTATAACTTTAGGTGAGTTATTTAACCCTTTTACAACTCTATTTTATTGTGTGTAAAGTGAGAATGATGATATCTACCTCACAGGGCTCTTCCGGGTATTGAATCCAAGGTTCTATAAAGCACATAGTACAGCACCTGAACTATATTAACCCTATGAAGTATTTGACAGATGTTAGTTATTATTGGTGTTGTATAATGGAAGCAGTGCCTTTTAATTCCTGGATTGATCGGTTAGCATGTTGAATATTCTCTTTAAGAAAACTTATATTTCTACTAGTATGACACATGATGCTTTTTTGAATAACCCAGGGCCCATGACTTAATTATTTCTAAAGCTGGAGGATGGATCTTTAGAATTGATGGGTCCTACATTCCACCAATGAGAGCTGGGAGGGTTACTTCTTATAGCTGTATTTCTAGGAAAAAATATACTAAAATACAAAAACTGTGACTGGTGAAATGGAAACATGAAGAATAAATTTGATGGAAGTTTTATTCATAGTCTTGTATCAAAGAATAAGTTGATATTTTTTGCAAACTTAGCCTTGATCAGGATCACCTGGAGATTTGTAATATAGATTAATGAACTCCCATTAGAACCTAATAAATTAGAATTTCCTGGAAATTCTATGAAAAAATACATTCCCTTTGGTAATTTATATGTAGCTAGCCTGATACCAGTATGTGAGAAGTATTGGCATGCCCTGTATTTGATATTTGATATCTAAACACCATTATTTGGTAGACATTCTAGACCAGGTAGAAGAGATAACTTTCACCTTAGTTTGATCTTCACTGAAGGCATCTTAGAGCTCATGTGACCTCACATACCCTCACTGCTGGACTGGTAACATCAGGAGACCAAGAGGAAAGAGATTCAGTGCAAGGCTGTCATAATTCATATGGGCATCCATTGTTTGCTGTGAATCTCTTGGAACTTCATTTTAGAGCTTAGAAGAAGAGGTTTTACTTCTTGCCCTTTAATAAAAATTCCTGGTTTTATATGTAAAGACTTCAGCAAACATGTGGTCCATGGTTATAATACCTAGTTTGACCCCCCCCCCCCGCCCATCCCCCTAAAAAAAAACACACTAGGTAGCTGCAAAACAGAAATAAAAATTTTAAACAACAGAACAAACCACCATTAATTACTTCAAGAAACCAGTCTGCTTGGACATTTTAGACACCACATTTTGTAACTGAGAATGTGGCCCTCTTTGTTTTGACTACTAGAAAACTCAGAGCCAAGTTTAAAGTTCCTTTTCACAAACACAAGATAGGATGTTCTGCTAAGCATTTTTAAGTACTTGTCTCACTCTTAGCCTTTTTATATCATTTTTCCTACCCTTATTTACCCTTTGCTATTATTTCCTCTCTTATCTATTTTTATCTGCTTGTACTCTGTATGATACAAAATATGTAAAATTATTTTTGGAACAATTTGGGATTTGAATATATAAACATATATAGTAGGCAAGCAGTTGACACATAAGATATTATTCTTTCCTTAATTTATGCAATTTAGTAGCCACAGAGTCAGAAACACACAAAACAAACTGCAATACAGTTTTTTAAGTACTATGCAGGTGGTATGGACACAATGCTACAAGGTGCACAACGGAGAAAGTATCATCAATTTGTTTGATAGCCCATTCTGTGCCTGTTATGTGCCAGCAATTCTTTTAGGTCCTGAAGATATAAACCCCCTTAGCCCAGAAGTGTTCAAGTCTATGGGGAAAATAAATATGAAAGCAAATAACTGTAGTGCAGTGTGATTCATTCTAAAACTGAGTGTATATAGAATGCTGTGAAAACACAAATGAGGAACAATTAATCATATCTGGGAAAGGCAGTCTTAAGGAGAGAGAGAGTTATGGAGAAGTGATGATGTTTTCAGCTTGATCTTGCACATAACAAATGACTTCCTAGAAAGTATTTTTCACCTATTTTGAATTAACTAAAATTGATTGGGTCTTAGAATTTATGAAGGTTATCTCTAGATAGGAAAAAGTGGATCACTCTTGAAAATTAACCATTTGAAAAGGGCTAGCCTGATTTTGGGTGGCTACTGGAATGAATTAGTGCTAAAGTTCAGAAGAACGGTTTTTGGAACAGAGAAGGGGTTATAATAGTCAAGGACTTAGTAAAAATAGTGGTAATAAATGATTATATTAATGAATTATAAACAATATAACATAAAATAATGATAGCTACCTACTATTCCACATTGCCTTTTAGTTCATGCTTGACTGATTTGGCCAAACTTTATGCAAAAACTATCGACTAATAAGATAAACAGAAACATTGGTGACACTCTGTGGCAGATATAATACTGTGTTCTCCAAATCGACTTCATTTTCCTTCTGGGCCCACTGCTAAGCTTTATTTCCCATTACCTTTCCTCATATATGCTCCTTCTGGAACTGACCTATAAAAACCTTTTATTTTTGATTTTTTACTCTCTTACTTTTCTTTCCATGGGGACCACATATGGAAGATATTGGTGTCAGGACATGAAAGGAGCTTATGTCTCTGGGGCACATTTAAAGGAGGGCTCCTAGGAAAGCTGTCTGACTAGGAGCATCTGCACTGGATTTTCATGAGCAAGGTACACTGTGCAAGGCCACTGAGATTTGAGATTGCTTGTTATAGCAGTTATTATACCCTAGTAAACCCTCTGTGAAATGATGTAAATGCTTCTGCTTTTATATTTACCTTCTTTAACTACCCTCCAACCCTCTATCTATCCTCATAACTGTGTAACACACTGTGGGTAATTCAGTAACTGTTTACAGAATCTATGAATAATGATATTCTCTTCAGACATTGAACAAGGTTGGTATTGCAACTTCAGTCTATCAAGGGTGCATAAAATAGGACATGAAAATAAGCAGGCAATCCAGTTCTCAGAGGAGCTACATTACTTTGACGGTGATTTATGTAACATGTGTATAGGCACCGCAGAGTATGGTCTCTGTGCCAATCCAGGACAGACATACGAAAACGAGGGGAGGGTGCTCTGCTGTTGTGATGTGAACATGTTTGGAAGAGGGCCACTCTGCAAGAAATGTGTCAAATCACTTGGCCATAGTCCTTACAGGCATGGATTATTTTGGCAGAGCAGTGGAGTTTAAAATAGCTATTTCCATTTGTGAGTTCTGAGATTATTTCTATGACATTCTAATGCACCTGAATGAACTGAGAGTGAGTGGAAAGGATATTTTTGAATTAAACATACTGATTGATTTAAGACTCTGACAGACCATGTTTAATGTATGTGAATAGATAGCCATATATCTCTCTGTAGGCAGCTGCAGGTATAAGAGAATTTCGTTTTTCATCGCTATCACTAGGTTGGTTGGTGGTGAGGGCCTTATTAATTCCTTAATAAGCTCTCAAAAGAGTGAATTATTGAACGTGCATATATGCCTGGTTTTCTTCAAATTCCCATGTCTCCAATATATCACTTATGTTGCTTTGAGATTAGTTCCCCCAAGCCCATTTTGTTGTACCTCTTTACCTGTTGAAAACATTTCTAGATGCTCTCATTACTTACTGAATTATATCCAACTCCATAGCAACATTTCCATGGTCTGTTCCATGTAGATTTCTAATTCCATCAATAGAACCCCTCTTATCCCTCACCACAGGCCCAAAGCCCTAAATCCTCTCAGTCCGATAGACCCCTCAATGCCCCCTCCTTACTACCACTTCATAGTATCTAAGGGCTGTATCAGGACTCCTCACCCCAGTGTGCTTCCTAAGCTCCTGTTGTCCTGCAGAAATGTTCGTTGTCAGAAACTGGGGCTAAGGGTAAGGTGACTGAACTCAGCATCCACAGACTGGTCATTAGAGGAGATTATTGCAATGGCGACAGAGGGCATCTATGGATCTTAATATAACAGATACACAGTAGAACCTACTCAATTATGTCATGTCTTGTCTGACCTCTCCCTTTTTGACCTTCCTCAAAATCAACATCTTCTGATATGCTGTCTTCAGATGAATGGGTGTGGTATAATGGAGATGGGGCCAAGGATGCCTAAGGATTTAAGATCTGGAAGTCTAGTCTCTTCCTTATGACTACTGTCAGTCACTTGTCTCAGCATCATCTGGGAATTATAAAATGAAGAATTCCAGGTCCACAACAGATGAACCAAAGCAGAATTTTCAGAGGAGGAGCACTTCAAACAATTATTCTGTGTAGACGATTTGAGTCTGAGAGCCACTATCTGCAGATGCGCAATCTGTGAGAAAAATTCTGGTATCAGTCCTGATACTGCCACAATCAAAGTCAGGATTAATTGGCTTTTATTTCTTTGTTTATTCATATTAGTGTTTTTCTTCCAAACTGTCATGTGGGTAGGAGAAAAGTGGAGTCCAAGGAGTGGGGGAGTGGGTGTCAATCAGAACAGTACCTTTCTATGGGTATAGTCCTTGACAATCAGATGGAAATGAATAAAGTATTATTTAGAGGGGTGGAAAATTATACAGATATACTCAATATCCACTTGCTATTGCTTGAGATTAGGTACTAGGCAGGTAAACCTAAATTGTCTGCAGTTTCTGATGCCTCCAACATCTTGTCACCTACCCTTGTCTTGGTCCTATTTCTATAACCTTCATCCTCATCTCTAAATCTTGATAACATTGCTATAACCAGTGGTGAGATGTGAAAAAATATTTAAAGAAACATATATTTACTTATTTTTGCTTTCTAAGTTTTTATTTCTAGATGCATTTTATAATGTATATGATATATAATGGGACATATATATTAATAAATGATAATACATTCATGTGATACGCATTCTCACTTTTCTTTAACTGATTGCATATACCTTCACAAAACTTTATTATTAACTATCTTGATAATGCAGCAACCTGATCCTCTAAGCTTTAGCGAAGCCTGGCTCCTCTTCTCCAATGACTCTCTAAGGCCTGGGAATTTTGTGCTTTAGACTCTCCCAGGACTTTAATGAGTTTCCTTTTGATTCTTGTCCAATGAAACCAGTATTGCTATTTGAAATTTAAAATTTTTCATTTCAGCATGTGACCTTGTAGGGTGTTGTTTAGAAGTAACTGGATTCTGATCTTAATGTGGTGAGTTTAACCCTTGCCTCCTTTTCTAACAAGATCATGACTTGTTAAATGCCTTCGTATTCATATAACAAACCAGAATATTAAAGCTGATCTTCAACTAAAAATCCATCTTCTTCCATCTATGTTCTAACTCAAATTATTTTATGTGACCTTATGAGTTTGAGATGCAAAGTGTTTATATTCTTAATTTCTTGACCCGCTACCAGTTAAATACCAGAATGTCTGGTAATAATTAAATAACCATTACCAACTTCTCCGTGGACGTGTGCACAGGTGGCTCAACTCACCCCCTAAGGCCAAGCCAGTATGAGCGTTGGAGAGCACTTCGTCTAAGATACATATATATAACGAGCCCAGCGAGATGACACACACACACAATAGTTGCCAAAGCATCACACAAGTTTAATCATACCAGATCCTGATGGATTTCAGTCCTAGCAGACCACCTGGCAGCGCTGGCGGAGACAAGACACGTATTAAGCAGTGACCAGTCAATGCTGGCTTGGATGCTGTAGATCTGTGATGGTTGATTAGCGGAGGCCTCTTCTTCAAAGCAGAGCAGTCGGGAACCAAGAGATGGAGGAATGTATTCCCGGGAGGATAAGGACCACGCTCTCTAAGTCTGCATTAGAGTCCCTTTTGCTTTATACTCTATGATGACGTCTTTGGTGTCTTATCAACCAGCCCCACGGGTGTCTGTTTATCTTACACACTTTGGGTAGCTAAGGCATTTTTGGGGGGTATGCATTATCTGGGTTACACAGACCACTGAAACAGTAGCAACAGGGAGAAATACAACTTTTAAATTCTTATATCACACACACACACACACACACACACACACACACACACACACGGAATCATATTATGTTTGCCACTCGAATTACTGTAACAAACCAATACCTGTTTATACAGATATAATATGTATATGTACAATCCAGAGTCATTTAATTTCTATTCTAGTTGAGTTCTTTTTGGTCCAAAGATCATTTGTTTTATAATAGATCTAAATTTATACCAGTTAGTTACTATTTCCAGGACAGCCTTGTCAACAACATAAATCATCTCATTTCAGTATCTACATTAAATAATTGGGCCCCTGAGACATTGTTTTCCATCTTCTCTGCAGAGAGCTCTCTATAATCTCTGGGTTCTCCCCTAGGTGTGGAGGACAATGTTGCCTTTGCCTTCGGCCTTTTCATTTATTATTTATTTCACTTATTGCAGGACTAAGAACAAATTGGAATTGGTGAAAAATGGAGAAAGAGGCTGCAGAATGATAATATCTAAGGTTCCCATGATTACCAGAAACAGTAGGAAGAACAGAAAGGGAAAAGAGAACAAGATAAAATAAAATAAAATGTTTCAAATCAGAACACTTAAAAAAAATACCCGTAACAGTTAATTTTTAGGTCTCAATAACAAAAGCCTGGTTTAATAAAGTTTTTTGGTTTTGTTTTGTTTTAATAAATCAGAATGCAGCCTTAATTGCTAGAAGGCCAAGGGGGAGCTGAGTCTAAGCCAGGAGCTCCATCCGGAAGTTAGGCTTCCCTCCCTGGGGCTAAGCTTCTCCCTTTTAACCCTCGGGTTTTGGATAGTAAACACTCATGGGTTGATTACCCTTCCTGATCTCTGGGGCATAAAAAGGTCGGCTCACTACCAGGTTATAATAAAGCTTTCTCTTTAGTTTCTGGTTGATGAAATACTTTTCAGCTTTTGTACAATATTAATTCACTGCAATAGGACTTGATTACAATAAGTAGTTTTTACCATACAACTTTCATCTGGCACCAATTCTTCCTAAAACAGGGAGCTTTTAAATGATATGATCCAAACTGATATCAAGTAAAATTTTTACTCAAAGGCAGCCTAAAGCATGTGAAGTACCTATCTGGTCCAGTAGCCAAAATAGAGCAAAGACTTAATAAATAGTGTCTCCCTTCCTGTCTTTTGATATATATTCAAATAAGAAAATAAGTTTAAAAAAGTGCAATGATTTGCCGAATCACGCAGCTAGAATTCAAACCCAGGCCTATCTAACTCCAGTAATTCTGTTCCTGACTACTATGTTAGGTTGTCTTTTAGGTCACACTTAAACCCATGTCATCTTTTTTGAAAACATTAGTTATCTAACGTTATGTAACAAGTCACCCAAAAACTTAAAGACTTAGAAGAACAATAATGACTTATTTTCTCGCATGGTTTTTGTGGGTCAGGAAGTCACGATTATCTTGAGTAGGCAGTTTCCACTAAAGGTCTCTCATGAAGTTGTAGTCAGATGCTGACTGAGGCTGATGTTATCTGAAGGCTTGATTGGGATGGAAGATTCATTTTTAAGGTGTCTCATTTCATATGTCTAGAAAATTGGTCCTGGCTGCTGGCCACAGGCTTCTGCTGCTCTCCATGTAGATCTCTCCATAGGGCTATTGAGTGTCGTTACGACACAGTAGCTAGATTCCTCCATAATATGCAATTCAAAAGATCAAGGCTGAATCAGCAATGCCTTTCACGATCTAGCCACAGATATAACATACTATTACTCCTACCACATTCCATTGTTTGCACAACCAACTCTGGTTTAATGTGTGAAGAATTATATAGGGGTGTGAATACCAAGAAGCATGATCATCATGGATTGTGGGATATCTTAGAGGCTGGCTACCATAGTAAACCATACTTATCCTTTCATAACCCCTTTTAACTTTGACTCTAGTTTACTCTTTTAGTCTATTTTGCCCATCACAGATACTTTATAAATGTTAGCTTAGCCAATGAACTCAATAAATATTTGGATTCAGGAAAACAAAAAAATCTAAAATCTCCAAAACAAAAACCTGGTTTTGAATCATTGCTAGAGGAATTACTTGGGTCTTCACCTAAGACTCGCTTTTTCCATCTGATTTTCCTTTGAGAAACTGCTGACCTATCTTCTCTATAAGCCTATACTCCAGTAATTGTGTAGGAAACCTCACAACTGAGGCTGGATCCATTGAGAGATACAAGAATAGGTTTGGTAGATGGATGCTTCTCAAGTGATCATAGTCTTCTTCTTGCTGATGTCCCTGAGAGAGTTTCTATAGTCACCTCTTATCCTAGAAACAGCTATAAAACAGGTCTCTTAGATACTTCATTTCAGAGCCAACTATGAGTCAATTTTATAATGTATATAAAATTATAAATATTACCATGTCTCACTAATGTTGGTTAGGTGATATATAGAAAAATAGCATATTGATAAATCTCTATGGGAAGAAGACCTTTTTATTTTGTCATCTCTGATTTACTAATATTCTTTATCCTATGTATTACTTAATGAAGATAAGCCACTAAACCACTAGTTAAAACATGAACTGTGTCTCTCCAGAAATGATGCCTGGTGTAATGTTTAAAAATACAATACTCTTCCAGTCCCTTCTCCTTTCTTGTTCCAAGGATGTCATTATCAATACTAAAATATTTTTTTTCATTGCTTTAGTCATTATAATATACAAGGAATAGATTTTTCAATTTTTCAAGTTCCACTAAGAGTATTAGCAAAATTATTTGTCTGTCAACAGGCATGTGGTGATGCTAGTAGCATCTCTAGTTTTGATTGTTCTAAATCATTTTATTTTTATAGGTCTCCACTTGAGAAAAGGACAAAGATTTATTTGCAACCCCTCCTTGTTCTGAGCACTTTCACTTACATCTCTTATTCTCTTGTCTGAGTCTTATTAAGATATGTAAATTTCATTGGTAAAAATCATACATGAGGCACTTTATGTCAGTAGTTATTTTTAATATCCCTACAAGTTAGGGCAGAGAAATTATTAATGAGGAGGTTCTTGATCCATGCAGAATTTTACCACACCTCAGAGTAGACTCAGAGTGGAGTCATAAGCTGATACCCAATTTAGCAATGATTCTGGATTTATACACAAATGACCTATGGCAGCTTGAACTCTCAACTCTTTTGCAATCTTCCTGAGCTATAAATGGTATGTATACTTTTAGAATAAATATTAGATTTCATTGTGGGGAAATATGCAAGAAGAACCTAGGAAAGGGGCAAGGTGGGAAAAGTAGATTAGCACTTAGCCAGTATTCTTAATTGAAATGGTGAAATCTCTCAAGCCAGGTAATATGAGGTCACAGAATAGTAGATTTGGGAGATAGTTTCTTATTCCACTTTTATTAGAGTGGGAAAAGAGAGGACAAGTGCATGGCTGTATGTTGCATGCTAAAAAGAGGTGAACTGGCATCAAATCAACATTTCTGACTTTTCCATCAAGGAATTTTCCTGATACATTGCATTATTTCAGAATAAAAAGAAGAAGAGATTAATTTTTATGGAATTTGCTTTCTTTAGATTTAGATTATTCAGGGGTAGAGACTAAAGAATAGATTTTATTGTTTGTTTGAACTATCTAGTTGGAGTAGCTAACTGCGTAGAGCAAGTTCAACAAATGGTCCTTTACTGTTGTGTGTTGTTTATATCTATCCATTGAGCTTGCTCTTGCAGCATAATGTCAATAATACTTCATTATGACATCATAATGCAGGCAACCTGATCAATGAACTTGTGGTCATTAACATTTGTATTAGTTTCCTATTGAGATGTTGTGAACAAGGCTATTGTGAACAAATTATCATAAATGCAGTGCCGAAATGATATAACACAAATACATTATCATAAAGAGCTAGAAGTCAGAAATCTGAAAATAAGTCTTACGTAGTTAGAAGCAAGGAAAGTGCTGGCAGGGATGGTTCCTTCTGGAGAATTTTTTTTCCATATAAGGTAATAGCACATTAACAGGCTCTGGAAATCAGAACATGGAAAGCTTTGTGGGAACCATTATTCTATCAGAACATCTAAATTTGATATTCAGTTAAAAAAAAATGAAACTTTCCCAGAGTCAATTTGAGTCTAATTTAAAACACCAACAGGTGACCTTGAGCAGTGTATTTAACTTGACCAAGCCTTAGTTTTTTCATATGTAAATGAATGAATAAAAATGAGCCAAAACGAATTATGTTATTAGTATATTCACTCATTCACAATTAAAAAAAATTATTGTGCACCTTCTCCATCCCAGGAAGCATGTTAGTTGCTGAGAATAGTGATGAGGAAAACATCGACACTGAGCTTATCTCAGAAACTTATAATCTAATAGAGAAGAGAGTTCCTTGTGACATTTGTAGTCATACAAAGAATTGTAAAACTTCAAATAGGACAGCATTCTACTATAGAGGAACTTGTGTTATGGGAACTTAAAATTAAGGATTTGATCTACATGGAAGTTTGGGGAACAACACCTGAACTGAGATCTGGATAATATATAGAAGTTAGGGAGGTAGAAAGGGGAGGGAAGTACATTGCAAGCAGAGGAACCAGCAGATGCAAAGGGAGATGGGAGGAGAGTGTGTGCAATGGACCTAAAGAAGGCTATTATGGTGGAGCAGGAAGAGTTAATATGTCCTACTTACTGTGCCAAGTGTTTAAAGTGCATCCCCCAAACTGCCACTTTCTAAAACAAGTGGCCTCAGGCAAGTCATTTAACTTAAGCTTCAGTTCCCTCATTGATAAGATAGAAATAACAATTGTCGTTTTTAGGAAGTGTGTAGATTAGATAAGAAAATACACCTAATCATTGTGCAGATAGCACTAGAATCTTGGCAATTTTTCGAATCATTAACTCCTTTATCCTGGCATCAATCTTACGATGTAAGCATTATTAACCTTACTTTATAGATGAAGAAACTGAGTCAGAGACTGTTAAGTAACTTCTCCAGGGTCATACAGTAAGAAAATGGCAGAGCAGGAAAGTTCACTTGCCTATAAGTTGCTAGTGTTCTTTATTAAGATGTCACTTGCTCCAGAGGGTGGTTTCAGGGATTAATGGAATAACACAAGCATTTTGTAAAGTAAACCTTACTTCATAAATAAAAAGCTGTGTATATTCATATTACTCCCCTAACCATTTTTTTTCCTTCTATTATTACTCACGTTAAAACAAAAGGAATGTAAACCGATTGAAGTGGATTCATTTTCTTTCTTTTTCTAATTTGTTTTCTTTCTAAATAAATTCCAAAAAAAAAAAAAAAAGCTAAAGAGAACAAGAATAAGTAGGAGATACAAAGTGCATTTGTTTCTTTGTTGACTCTGAGGCCTCATTCCTTTTGGCCTCGATGCTAGAGTTTACTTCTGAGGTAAAATTAAAAATATAAACAGCTGTCTGTCAGGCTTACATTCTGGAAATCAAGTCTTTGGGGCAGTTAAATAATCTGGTAGTTTGAGATAACCAAATAAACCTTTTGATGTTTACCTAGTTTTAAAGACTTAGAACACAAAAATACATTTAACAATAACATTCTAATCTTTCTTAATAATTTTGAAAATGCTTAGAGCCATGCTGTTTCTTGGGATTCTCATCACTGTGTCAATTATCATTGCTTTGATAATGTGCAGGAGTGCTGGCTGCATCCTCATGTTTAGTCAATAGAATTCCAATAGTCACTCCTTACTGGAAATCGTCATACACTGAATTGTTTTTAGATTAATTCCGCTAATTTTTTATTTTATTTTATTTTACATCCCTCCCACTTCCACCCCTGATCTATGAATGTTGCCATCTCCCCTTAAGAACTGGATCTCTGAAGGCGGGGCGTCTCCTCCCTTGCACTTGCAGCACACACCAGGGGCCTGGCGCATCTTGCCCAGAACATCCCGAGGGGCCTGGCATGCCCATGGGGCCAGGCATGCCTGCTGCTGGCACACCCGGGGCTGGCACCCAGTGTGCCCAGGGCCTGGCCCGTGGCTCTACTGGGGTGCAAACCCAGGACCTCCTGCTTGCAAACCACTACTCTATGGAACCACCCCCTAATTCTGCAAATTTAGAATAATGCAGTGAGGGTTTTGAAATAGTCTCCTTTTAATTTCATCATTAATATGAAACAATAAACAAAATATATTTTAAGTGGAAAATATATAATCATAAATACTTCCCCAACCAAATCAAACAGATATGGAAAAGGGAGGAAATTCTATTTGTCAAGTGATGAATTGCTTTTATCATTTGTATAAGTGTCTGACAATCAGAACACAAGTCTTCAGCAATTATGATGCCAGAAAGTTATTCAAGACAGATCTATTTTCATCTGAAAATAGACATCCAGAAAAAGTATTTTGTTGTTGTTGTTGTTGTTGCTGCTGTTTTAAGATTTTTTGGCATTTAAGAAGAGTCCGACATCAGTTGACATTTCTTAATTTGTATGATCCTAGATCTCTAATTCCTCCTAAAATTAGTTGAGGCAAGAATCCAACTAATGAAAAAAGTATGGCTTGAGTTATTATTATAAGATATTTCCTGCTGTAAATTCACAGATATAGAATCTCTGGTCATTGAATAGCTGGGTTAAGGATTAAAGACGACATTGAAAGCTTGGAGCTCAGCTCTCAAAACTGGAGCCAACAGTGTATTTTATGCATTGACTGAAATAACTCAGTAAAATTCCTTTCTCTCTTCACAAGCTTCCTTCAGTCATGAAATTCCCTTTGCTATGCTGCAAATCCAATGTAAAAATAACATGTTCAGATATTGAAAAACCATAGGCCATTACATACTTTATCACTCACATCAAAGAAACCGAAAAGACAGAACATGTACAATTGATGGATTATTCTCATCATGAAAGTCTGATGACCCCACTTGGGTTTTCAAAAAAGGCATTTAATAACCACTGCCTTGTTAAAAGGTGGAAAATGATCTGGCTAGTGGCCTGTTAGGACAAGGTTTTATTGATTTTAGTGAAGCCATTGACTTAGGAGATCACAAGCTTCTTAAGGGTAAACTTAAAAGGAAGCATTAAGATAGATGAGTAATTACCTGCGTGATGAATGCCATTTTGTAAACATCAGCATTGGGTAGCTTCTCCTTTGGGTATCAATTGATGGGGGAGAAAAAGACCATAGCCCAAGTCTCATTTCAACTACCTTTAGTCCTTTTGCATATTTATAAATTAGTTTTGTTCTGTTAGAAGTACTGGGAATAGATCATTTTTAAAAGATAAACTCTTTTTTTTAATGTTGGTTTATATGGAGAAATAAATAGATTGCTATGTGTGCTAGAACACTAAAATGTTTCAAATGATGCCAAAAAAAAAATTATAAATGTGTTTAGCTATGGTAATTCTGAATCTACCTGGGAGTGAGGCTCTCTGAAGACTGGGACCAGGTTAAGCTTAACATCAGAAAAGAGGCTGGGGAAAGAGGTCCTGAGTGTGAACCAGTGCTATGGAGATGTTAGGGCTTCATAGTATGCTAGAGAAGAGAGGTGACGATATAGCTCTCTGAGCAGAATAGGCATGAGGGACCATAGAGAATGGAGCTGTGTGTGCATTTATAGGTAAATTTAAGTATCAACTCACAAATGTCATTACAGTACATTAAAAAAATATTTATTTTTCTCACAATATGTGTTTCTTGTAGAAAATTTAGAGGGTACTAATTCTAAAATAGAAGAAAAAATATTCCTTTTTTCCCATTGTTCAGATATAATTTATAGCTATTAACATTTCAGCATATATGTTTAGTCCTTTCTCTAAACACAGAGCATATTTTTCCCAACAAAAATGAAATCATGTTGAACATATTTCTTTGAAGTATACTTTTTTGATTTAATGGTTGATTGTGATCATATTTTGAAATCTTTAAAGTACTCTAATGTGTTTATGGATGTATAATATTCTATGATACTTTAATCAAACATCTGTTATGTTGTACCTAGGACTCTTCACTTTTTGTCTGATGGACAAGCTCAAACACAGGAAATGACAGAGAACAGAAGTAGAGCCACTGGACTAACTCAAGACAGCAACTCATTCAGCTTTTTCACATCTATTTATGTGAGTCAACATATTTCTTCATTTCTAATGTGGTTTGATTGGGGGTTTTGGTTACATATGGCCCAAAGAATATCAACTGATATGGTAATCAGAATTTAGGGCTTTCAGTGCCTAAAATTCTGACTTTAAGAATTTTAATATCAGAAAATTTCCTCCAGGAAGTTCATATTAAATCACTCTTCTATAAGCAAGTGGTACAGCATCTTGAAAAACATGCTAAAGTTTATTTTGTGCTGCATGAAAATAAGCTTACCACCAAAGTACGTGGCTGTTTTATGTAACTACTCTGGAAGATATAGACTATCCTTTCTCCAAACAGGTTCTGTCCATTGCTCTTCCCTCTCCTCCCTTATTTTCTCCCACCTGTCTTTGTTTACATCAAGGCTTGTCTGAAAGAACTTGAATTTGTTACCAAGGATCCTGTGTTCAAATTCTCTCATCTGTCATTCATTCTTTCTCTGTGGTGTTATATAGTTCAGTAACTCTCTCTAAGGCCCACTTTCTTTACTTGTCCTCTCTAACTTGCAGAGTAGTTGTGTGGACAGAAGGAAGCAATAGATTCAAAAGTTCTTTGAAAAAATACACAAGTACTATCCATTTATTTTTTAATCTTTAGACCATGTTTCTATAGTTTTGTTTCCTATTTCTCTAGCTTTACTTTAACCTACTTTTGGAAAACTGTTACTTCAAAATCCTAAATTCCTAATTGTAAGTTGTCCTACCTTAGAAGGTGACACTTTTAAAATACTAAAGGAATTGAGATATATCTGGGGGAAAAGTTTTCTAGGTAGAAGAAATAGCAAGTGCAAAGGCCCTGAGTCAGGACCACATCTCAGTAACTGTAAATCATTCAAGTGGATCTCTGCTGCCTACTATGGGTATCTACCATTCTCTTTCTTTTTTACTTCAGCTCATTGAAGCCATGTCTTCCATCACTGCTGAAACCCAGGTCACAGTTATTTCTGGGACAAATACCAGAGCATACTGTTAGCACTGTCCTCATAAAAACCAGGGTCCAGGAACTAATGTTGTGATGTTCTTCCATGGGAAAACAAACAAACTTATTTTCAATTTTGAGAGTGCAGAAGATATGGTCATCACCACCATCATTTACCAATAGCTCAGAAAACACCAGCACCAATCCCACTGAGCTTTCTCACATATTGTTCTTTGACTCTAAACATTTTTTCTGTCCCATTTCCCCCAAACCCACGAGGCTCTAACTCTTGTTCTTTCTTAGAGTCTCAACTTAATTGTCTCTTCTTTAAGATTGTAAGCCTCTCTGTTCTATTCTTGTCTTGTCATTATTGAGATCATGTCACTCCTCTGTTCGAACACTTCAATGGCTTCCCATAACATAAAAGTAGATGGAGTCACATTTGCCTATTGAGTTCTGTCCAATTTGCCTGCCCTTTGACCTCATCTAATAATCTCTACCCACTCATTCTTCTGCTTTCTGAATACATCAGACATAATCCTGAGTCAGGGCCTTTGCATTTGATACTCCTTCTGCCTAGAAAAATTTTCCCTCAGATAGCCCTCATTTCCTTTAGTATTTTATCCAAGTGTCATCTCAAGTAGATCTCCTCTGGCTAACCTACTTATATGTCAGCATACTTCCTTAGTTTCACTACATTCCCGTCCTTGATTTATTTTTATTCTTTTAGAACTAATCACTATATATACATCACTAATCACTATATATAATCACTATATATATACACATACATATACACACATATATATGTGTGTATATGTGTGTATATATACATATATATATATATTTTTTTATTTGGATATATTCTCTTCCCATCACTACTCACTCCCATCAGATTATAAATTCCAGGTAGGCATTTCTGTGTCCTTCATTGATGTTACTGCTGTATTCTCAGTGCCAGGAACTCAGTAGATACTTGATGAATGATTGGCTATTGCATCTATGTATCCACATATGTATGCATTTATTACATACTTATTTATCAATTTTACTCTCTTTCATTGAAGACTTCTTTTTTCAAGACCCAAACAGGAAGCCAAGAACAATCTAAATGAGGGTTGTCTTGCTGCATTAAGAATTACTATTCCTCTTTTTCCAACTGCCAATGTAGTTCAAGGAAGCTCCTGATTTCATATACCCTGTCCTCATAATCCTCCAAACACTTCAGGAACAATCAAATTCTGGGTCACAAAGCAACAGAGCCTCCCTAGTACATTAAAATTAATAGAATGAGAGAACTTTCAAGTGTGGTAGGACATAGAATAGTAATTAGTTTTGACATCCTCATCAAACTTGTAAAAAAGAACATATATTGGAATATATGTGTAAAGGAAAAAAAATCTTTTTTCCCTAAATGTTAAAAATTCCTTTTATAGTGAGAAATCAGTACACTAGATCTTTCATTCCATTTAAAGGAAAAACTTGCTATGTAGGAATAAAAAATCTAGTATGTTAAAATTTATAATGATACTTTTTAAAAGCTTGATACATAGACTTTTTGATGAATATAGGCAGGTTGTGTCTTTCAAACAGAATTAGTTTTAAAAATTCCTGTGATGTTAGTGGAAATTGTTCACTACTTTGCTCTTCGAACAGCATCCTTGGCTCTTAGGAAAGATTTATGAAAGCCTTTATTTGATTCTTGACAGCTGTGCATTCTTCCAGGCTGCCAGATGAGACTTTGTCTTGTTCAAATGTAAATACCTGGTTACTTGATGCCCTGTCATGGAGGGCAGTTTATTCTTTTTTACAGGAAGACTTAATTTTAAAGAAGGAAGAGACCAAGGACCTTCATTAGCAAGCAGACTTCAAACTGTTTCTAGACCCTGTGTTTACTCCTATAGAGCAAACTTTGTTTTCATGCCCAATAAGTTTGAGAAAGCTGTAAAATCAGTCTGATCAATGGGTCACTGACACAGAGAAAGAGCTCTCTCTGATCTTGCAAAGTACAATGCTGCTGGTGTCCTGGGAATGTGGACAACAATCAGTCATTTGGAGAGTGTTCCTGCTTCTCCTTTGCTGGGGCAGTTAGGATAGCAGAGCTTATTTCAATGTGAGGAGAAGCAGAGCTGGAGGAGTTGCAGCTTTAACTTTGTCTTGTGCAGTTTTAATGGCTCAAATTAGGGAACCTTAGAAATGCTTATATAAAATACATGGCACATGTCATATCGCAAGACCATTAAATGCTTATTTTTTTCTCTGTATTTGGCAGTGGGGGTGGGGAGTGTGAAATTGCACAATTTATGCTGTCATTTCTGTAGCACTTCTAGTGAAGTATCTATGTGTTTCTTCTAATATCACCACTGCAACGTCCAAATCATAGTCTTCCTGTGTTAGCTGAAAGCATTAAAACCAGAAATTACCATAATAGTGCTATTTACCCCTCATTTATGGAGCTACTAGTTTTATTTTTCCAGTGACTTTTCAGAATACATTTCAACCAGCAGTATTTTTGGTCTGGCTAATGAAACTCAATTGTACTTAAAAAACACAGTTGGGCATTGTATCTGAAGACCAAACCAGCAGGCTTGTCATTTTACAAAAAGGACTTTCAGAGGTTTCAGTCCCTGTAATCCGAGAGCATTTCATTTGGTGTTTGAGGCTGTGGACTAACGCCTTATTTCACAGCTAATCATCTCCATGTGCTTATGTAACTGGACCAGTGTTTGAATGAAGACTGCACATTTCTACAGCAATACAAACTAGATGTAAAAATTCTATTTCACTTTATGTAAAAACAGACTTGAAAGTAAAGTAGGGTGTGAGTGGGATATAAATCTCAAAAGAGCTGCTTTACCTGAACAAAAATGTTGAAATGTTGAAAGATAAAAGGTGTGCGTGTGCGTGTGTGTGTGTGTGTGTGTGTGAGAGAGAGAGAGAGAGAGAGAGAGAGAGAGAGATCCCTGAGGTTGTTAGCATAGTTTTACTTCATTGATGTTTTATTCTCAAGCAAAGCACTTGGAGGCTCCCTCTGAATTTACCAACAGCCCTGTTAATGGTGTTTGTGACAATGCCACAGGGTCTCTGCATTATTTATTCCAGTCTGCTTTATTTATCCGGCTTTCTGGGAATATTTTCAGATGGATTCACTAATTAGCACATATGTGGAAACTTCTCTAAGCAGTCTGGGCCTCTCCTCATTACTTTTTAATTGTTTTTCTATTTGCCTAATATATGTCAAAGATAAAATTTTCAGTGATGGGTTAGAGGGATTTTCAGATTGAAATGCACACATTTTACAGAAAAAAAAATAGTCAAGCAAGAGATCTTTTATATGACCAGAAAGAAAGCAGTTCAAATGCCTACTATAGTGAAAAATAGGATTGATTTGGTCCATAAGGTGTTCTATATAAAGTGTTTTTCTAGTTAATTCTGGGAGAATTTTCTAAAATCATCTCACAAATATTTTAACAATCCTGTAAACTATGCCTTTATTTATTAGTGCGCATCTTGACTTTACTAGATGCACTGTGGCCTCTTTCTACTACCTTTCCAAGCTTTGAATTCTGTCTATTTTGGGCACAATATTTTCCCAATTAGATTATAATCCACATATGTAAAAACTTGCCTTTTTTTTTTGAAACATTAGAACAATGTGAAAATAAGACCTCTGAATCTTTGCATCTTTTTTTCCAAGATTCTTCCTATCACCTTTTATACCAAAAAGAATATTGTTTCCCATGTTGTATAGCAAATACATGATATAAAATGTGAATTCTTAAGCAATTGCTTTTTGAAGATGACAGAAAAATCTAGGTTCAGCCAAAATAACTTCTGTTGGGAGAGAAAGAAAACATAGGGATATTTAAAAATAGATAATCAAAATAAAACAGATCTCTTAACCAAAGAATTCAGACTTGACAAAACCATTTTGAATTAGGTAGGATGTTATTTTCTGCCCTGCCAAGTATATATTTTGTAAATAGAGCAACAATATGTGTATGCAACCATTGGATTGCTGTTTTTAAGGGATTTGCTACACAGTATACTTCCTACAGTTGCATTTGCTTTCTGAAGAAGTCAGTGTAAATATCTATGGAAAACTGTCAGAGTGTTTGTTCTCTGTTGAAGCTTCAAAACAAATAAAGTCTTTTAGATAGTGTAGTTTAAATTCACGTATAAAATATGTAGTCATCTGGTAAAGTAGCTAAGTACAATTATCATCTAAATTTCTAATAAAAGATATTAATTGAAATTTTTAAAAAACCTACTGCCAATGGCTTCTTTTGCATTATATTTCTAGTGTCCTAAAATCAAATGTTTAAAACTTAGTCTGTAAATGAGACTTAAGATTTGTGTATTTGTTATAGTCTTCAAGTAGTGCCTGCATATCTGGAACAGGGACAACACCTGGGCTCATCTTCTATGCCAATTTCAATCTTTGAGAGTGGTAGTCTGCAGACTTAGTGGGAAAGTGTGTTGGGATATAGAAGTAATATTTGTAATTGTTACAGTAAGGAATTTGTGGTAGTAACAATACATATGTCAGGCATTTTCTATCCCTCATCTAAAAATTTACACTCAATTGTGCAAGCTTGTTATTTTAACAGCTGATTTACAGATGAAAAAATATTATAGCATTTTGTTCAAAATTTGCACTAATTCAAGATGCTCTAAATCTGTGCTGTCCGATATGGTAGCGATTAGCTAAATGTGCATACTGAGCACTTGAATTACGTGGCTAGTCCAAATTGAAGTATACTATAACTGTAAAAATATACATTGGATTTCAAAGACTTGATATGAAAAAAGAATATAAACTTCTTGCTAATATTTTTTTATATTGTTACATGTTGAAATGATAATATTTTGGAAATATTGGGTCAAATAAACTATATCATTAAATTAATGTCACTTATTTCATTTCTACTTTTTAAAATGTGGCTACTAGAAAACTTGAAATTACTTGGGTGACACATTTCTGGCTCACATTATATTTCTATTGGATTGCATTGCTCTCAATTAACATGTCTTTTCTTCTTTCATTAGCTTTAATATTTAAATGTTTTAAACTTTAAAGACAGATTGTGGTTTATTTCCTACAGATCTGTAGAAAGAAAAAAAATTTTTTTCCAAAATATTTAACTTATTTTCCAGGCTGCTTTATGCCTTTGGGCCTCTGCTCTAACTTGTTCTTCTGTTTGGAATGCCAATAGACCCTTGCCCAGCCACCTAGGGAAAGCCCACTCACTTATTTTTCAAGACTTGTCTTGAGTATCACTGTGGTATAAGACCTAAAACTAAGGCTTGACATTAGTGTTGCCTTGATGTCTGGTGAAATTGGGAGGGCTTCCAATGTCCACCCCTAAGTTTCCTTGCCCACTCTGTTTCTGCAGATGAGGTCCCTCAGACAAACAACCTTCTTTATCAATAGGATCAAGTTCAGTTTCTGCTTATCTTTGAGTAGTGGGTTTTAATTCCCTGTCAGCTGCAGAATTATTCAAACAAGCCAATCACATCCTCCTATGTAACATGAAGCACCTCACCTTCTTGGTACAACAAAAGCCTGTCCCTCGCAGTCTCTGGCTGTTCACACTGTTCCAGAGTGCAAATCCCATGTGGCATGCATGTGATGTCCTCCCCCTCAACCTCCCTGGCTGTGAGTATATGTGACAAACAAACTATTATAATCTCACCTGTCCAGTGTTCAGTCATTCCCATATCCCTAGGAAAGAATCTCTCCCTCACTTACATGATGAATAGAAGGTGATTAAGAAATTGTCTTCTCAAATAAGCCTTCTCTCTCCCCACTCTTCTAAGGTAGAATTGGCCTTCCCCTTCCTTTGTCACATAACCGTGTACTGTACAGCTTTCTATCTCAGTAAGCAGACCTCTCAATTGCAGTAATTTGTTTATATTGTATATCTATGCCCCTCTATTAGAAACTGAAAGGTAAAGGTAGCAACAATTTCTCATGTGTTTTTATATTTCTGGTTATGAGAACAGTGCCTAGAATATAGTATGCACTCAGTAAATGTTTGATGAATGAGTGAATTTTGAAAACTATTACATGGTTGATTTTGGTATTAGAAATTTCTTACTTTTTAAGCACAAAGTACTAAATTGAATTTTCTTAGTCTAACAATTGCCAGTGGAAAGGTTTCTGCTTATGTTACAATTTACCGAGGAGGAGAGGGAGCTATTTGAAATAATGAGATGAGAACTAGAGGCTTATACCTATTTTCCACTCGGAAAATCTGTGAGTGGAAGAAAGCAGAGGATAACCTTGGGAATAAAGTCAGAGAACCACCATGATAATAAAATTGTTTGGTCCACAACAATCTGCCTTTCAGAAAACCATAATTTAAATAGAAGATATTCTTTAAAAAAAATTTTAAGAACAAAGAAAATGCTCAGTGTGATTATAAATAACTCAGACTTGTTTGAAAGGAGATGTCCATATCAGCAGAGAATAGATGGGCATTTGGTGGGAGAATAATGAGATGAATCCAATCTCATGGAAAGAAATGGGCCAAATCCACTACAGTTGGCAAGCCAGGGCCTTGACTAATAAAGCTTTTATAAGGCCATGTCTTGCTCTCAAGCTAATGTGGTGCTTGAATTACTAGGACATTAGGACCTGCAGAGTTATGGGTGGAAGGTATCATACTGAATCAGTCTGCAGTATTTCTACCAGCCCCTTCCAGAGCTAGACATCTGGTTTCCCACTGCTCCTCTATGGACCTTACCCTGAAGGCAGTAGGAGCATCCAAGGCCAAGAGCACCGCAGCTCTGCTATCTCTCAGTTCTCACAAACATTTCTAGGTGACTGAAATAGTGATATCAACCATATCTTTGAACTTTGAATTTCTCCTATCATTTATCTGAACAAGTTGGACCTCTCCAATTAATAAATATTAGCAAGTAAAAACAATTAAAATTATAAGGTAAAATATTATGGTCTGGTTCAACTGTATTAGGAATTATTAAAATAGTTTATTTTAAAAAATGCCAGCATATGTTGGTTAACTGCTCTAGTTGGGAAGAACTCTCTTTTGTTTCTCATCTTTATCTTTATTTTTATTTTTTTGATGCTGAATTGTCCTATCCTTTACACAATTATCATAATAATCCATTGAAGGTTGTTATAATGTTCTCACTTAACAACACCAGCTTATATCAGTCCTTCGACAACTTAAAATACGCTGGTCTCTTCTGGCAACCTTAACTCTGGACTCAACTAGTTTATAATAGAGCTGATTCTTGCTGCTGGGGTAGGATAAGAGTGAGGATGTGACAAACCAATAAACATGACCCAAAAGCCAAAAGTGTTCAGTAGCTGGGCTCTCATCAGCCAACTTTTAGTTCTCAATAGTCTATTTCACTGATATTCATGCCTCCAACCTTGAGGAACTTCAGGATTCAGAAGACGGAATTTATGGCTTATATATCTCAGCTTCAGAGTAGTAGGACTAGCCTCTTAGTCTGCTACAATCGCCCTGGCTTCAAAAGGAAAGACATACTTTCCACTTTGCAAAATGTCTTGCATTATTTTTTAAACATTTTGCCTTTGTGCATACTCAAGCACCACACATTTATCCCCTTTAATTTTTAAACCCACATACACTTCAAGGAAAATTGAATCCATATGTTTCTGATTCATTTACACACAGCTCATCAAAATGTTATTTTAAAAGAGCTAAACTCAAATCCACAGGGACTGAGCAGGTTTCAGACTTGGCTGAAAGCTCACCCTTCCCTGGTCAAGACTGGATGTGAGCAAACCAGCGCTTGTGAAATAAGAAACCTCATATTTCCCAGGATTTACACTGAATAGCACCTTTCTTTGAGGATCAGCTAGAATGTAGTGACTTCCTAGCCTTCAGTCAGCTTTCATTTACACAGCTGCCATAGCCTGTGCTTGCTTTAGTTCAGACAGTGTGGAAAAAAACATCAGGAAAAGTCACTCTTTATATTATTCTAATCAAATTGGAATGATCAGAAATCTTCGGGGCAGGGTGTGTGTGCAGCTATTCATGTATATTTTTCTTATGATTGTGAACTCATAAAACCATGGAGATAGCAGAAACCCTGCAAAAATCATTCTTCTACCTTCAAACAGGCCTCATAAAATTTTTAAACAAAAAGAAAAGCTAGCACGATCACTGCAGCACATAATGTTATCTAGCAAATGCTAGTTCTTATTTCCTTTTAGGCAAAGCTCAACAACCTTTGATGTCAATAACTTTATCAAATTTACAAGATTTGTGTGTTTGCCCTCAACTAAATTCTTGAAGGTTTACTACTTCTTAAATAATGAACTGCGAAATTGTTCCATTTTGCTATTTGGTTTCCAATAACCATAGAAACAAACACAGAGACTGGCAGGGAGGCTAGCAAGAGAGGCTTTGTCTGTGGTTGAGAACTGTTCCCTTTTAACTGAGCTGATCAGGAAGCTCATTTGGAATGGTTGAAAGAGCTGTCAACATCTAGATATCTCTGCTATGAAAATTTCCAATGCAATCATAGCATTAAAAACAAAGAAACAAAGAAACAAACAAACAAACAAACAGAATTTGGGGTTCCATTGTTCCATTGCCAGTACAGAAAATAGAAACACCAGATGATCATGCACCACCGAAAGGTTAGCTTAGTGGCTGAGATGCACAAAGATGAACAGCAATTACTAAGCCTCCAACCGGGCCCAGGACTCTGAAAGCAGTACATTTGCTAATTGGCAGAGCAGTCTCTGACTGATACCCTGAAAGAATGAATAAACTTTCCGATAAAATTTTTGATTAATGTCAGTTAATGTAACTGCTCTGAAATGGTAGGATTTCATTACTATGAAGGAATTGTTAGTTGACACTAAAATAGCAAGGGGCATTTAGCTAAATTTCTGCTTTCCCCAGGGGCAACCAGCCCACTCGATTTGCCTGAGGCTTTTGACTCTTCAGTCTCTCTACATTAAACAAGTGGATTCTGGGCATTTGGGTGGGTTTGCAAACCCTTACAGATATTTCTTTACAAAAACACACAGGCTCAACATCCCTTGAAAACCTGAAATGGATGATGTTCTTTCTCCTTTTGAACCTTCTCTACATTGTTTATTCACTCATTTTACTAAAATCTGTATTAAGTACTCTGCTGAGCATAACACTGTGTGGATATGTTTGGAGATTTAAAGTTTTTATTTTTCTCTTAGTTATTCAACAACTAGGCCTGTTTAGTGGTAATGGACTATTCTTCTGGGTGATTCTTTTGTGTCATCATATTATGATCTAAATTTACTACAATGGGTTGATTGGTGTAGCTAAAAGTAAAAGTACAAGGGTACAGTTCGTATAGGCTCTAGAAGGCTGCTTTTAAAGTCAGCCGAATCACTTAGCTACCGTATTAGAAATTAAACACATTCTAACACATATAGTTAGGCATGAGATTTGTATTTCAGCCTTTCTTTTGAAGAGTACTACTAATAAAAATATTAGTGGCTACCACCTTTTGTGCCCCATACGTGTCTGGCCCTATGCCTAGCACATTATTTACAGTATCTTATTAGATCAAGACAATCAGGCGAAGTGAATATTACATCACATCTGTTATACAGATGAAGACTCTGAGACTCACAGGAGTTAGATCATTTACCTAAGACAATATGGCTAGTAAATAGAAGAAAATAATTTCAGATCCCAGCTTAGTCTGATTCCAAAGCCTGCAGAGGAATAAAAATAAAACAGAGAAAAATAAAAGAAAATAGCTGCAGAAGTATAAAGCAGTATTATTAACTATTTTTTATTTAAAAATAAAATTTTTATTTCTTATTTCATTTGAAAAAAGAATTTTTGCAAAGGCTAAGTATCTGTGTTTTATGTGAACATCATGAGATGACTAGCCGAGACAATGCTCAGAAACCACCTTCTCTTTGGTGCCCTCCCTGAAGTCAAGGCAGCACTCCCTGTTTCTGTTCTGCAGAGTAACCTCCTCCTTGCTTTTACAGTACCTTTGCCAGGCTGTAATTTTGTTCCTGGGTCTTTCTCCTCTGCCAGACCTAGTGCTTTGGTATTCTCAGTGCCTGGAACAATGCTTGAAATGGAATGTATGCCATTCAGTGGGTGTGTAGTGAATGGGGATATTGAAGAAGCTGATCAGCAAGCAACTCATGAAGCATGGAGGTAATGAAGAAGAACAGGACAGGGCTTTGAGATTTCTTTTAGTGCTGAATCAACAGGACTTGAGAGCTGATTAGATTGGGGACTTTCATGACACGGGAGCCAGTGAAAGACATTTATGAAGAGTTTGACATAATCGTTTTTCCATTTTGTAAAATAAACAAACAAACAAATAAATAAAATGAAAATAAAACTTTGTAAGTAATGCAGAAGATTACCTAATGAGAAAGGGAGGAATTAGAAAGAGTGTTCTTAAACTTTTTTTTTTAAAGGAAAAAATTTATAGGAATCCTCACTGCTTACTTAAACTATTTTTTAAAAGTAATGTTACATGAATAGAATATATGCTAATAGTTACATATTTCTAATATTTATAGCTCTAAAATAGCTATAAAAGCAAACAGAATTCACAAATGAGATATAAATCAAACTAAAAAAATCTGAGCAATGTAATTCAATAATATTAACTGATATTTTGCTGACATTTAAAGTGTTCATAAAATGAACCTGGCCCTGATGGCTACAATGCAAATTCACTCTTCTGATGGTACTGGGAGCTTTGTATCCAATATTAGGGATACTGAAGGTATACTGATAGCATGGGAGACATTATTTTTCTTCTAACCAGGATAATACAGACTGGATCTCACATAGGGTGCATTGGGTTTGAGGACATGCAAAGCCTTGTTGGTCAAGGGGCACACACCACTGTCAAAAAACAATTCTCCAGAGTGGCTCTTCTCTAATCCTTGATGGGAACGCTGCCATGGAAGTAAGTACTTTGCAGGTAGGTGTCCACCCTCTAGGCTCAAATGATAAAGGAAGCCACAGTGAATCACCCTCACCATCATCCACCTGAGGTATTGGAGCAGCTCATCTCAGGAGAAATTCAGAGAACACTTAATAGACTTCAAAGCTCTTTTCTGCAGGGGTATCCAAGGGCTTGTTATTTATAGAGGTTGAAGAGTGCAGTATTTAGTGTACTGGAGCTAGAGCCAGGCTCTCTGGGTTTGAATCTTGGTGTCTGTACTGGTTGCTAAAGGGCATCAGGCAAGTTATGGAGGCACTCTGTGCCTTTCTTTTCTCATCTATAAAACCATTGAGAGTCATGTGAGCATTAAACGAGTGCATGTATAAGTGCCTAGAACAGTGTCAGGCACAGAGTAGTCAGTGATATAAATAATATTTTATTGTATTTTCATCATTGGGGCCTCCTCTTTTGATAGGAGAAATGGATATAAATGTCTCTAATACACAGCTAAGAATATGCCAACATTATATGTCCCTGACTTACTTGGGATGTGGTGAGCCATCAAATTTGGGATACTTTTCAGTAGCTGGCCTAGAGTGACAGGTCCAAGATAGTTTCCACAAGCAATGCTCTGTGAGGGCCTCTGTGAAGCCCTGTGTGATTAAGTGGATTTTTGTCACAGAATCACTGACTTGCTAATAGAGGTCAACTTCAAGACTTGGGTACATAATTGTAGACAGTTGAAATTTTTGTCACTTCAGAAGTGGGCATATGGAAATGCTGGAGTAACTAAGAACCATTTCCCACTCACACTACTAACATAATGTTTTCAAGGTTCATCTAAGTTAATGCATATATTAGTACTTCTTTCCCTTTTATGGTAGAATAATATTCCATTGTATGAATGTACCATATTTTGTTTATTTATTCATCATGGGTAATTGGCCAACCTTTTTCCTGAAAGAAAATCAGCCTGCGAATCCGATGTTCTCAGATATTCCAATTTTTTGTTACCAGAGAGTCATATATTATAGAATATTTCCTAATATTTAAATGTTGTCTATGATTTTGCATTTTTAGGAAAACCAAAATGTGGGCCATATTATATGCTCCCCCTCTACCCTCTCCCAAATAAAAAACAACTTTAGGCAAAGTCTGACTTGAACCACCAGTAAGCAATTTTGGTCTAATGTCTATATAAATAGCCTCTGTTAGAGATCTATTCAGTGTCATTTGTTTCTATTTTATTATCAGCCAGAATTTCCCAGCATCTTTATATGTGGATGATTTAATACATCTCCCTGTAATATAAAATAGATGTGGTTTTTACAAAGAAAATTCTAGCTAAACTTTGGGCTATGGAAAATTAAGAAAATCATCAATGTTTATTAAGAACTTATTTATTTAAACACAAGATAAAAACCCTGCTATGCTATTTTTTGTTCAAAATGAATGCTATTGGCTGGTCCCAGCACAGTCTTTTAGTGCAATCCAATTGGCACCCTTCTACTTTCAGAGCACAGTACATGACACAGGTGGACAAGCAAACATAATTAAACATTGGCCCAAATAGGGTTTTCCTTAATTAATTGTGAGTTTCTATAATGAAAATACCTCGAGACTTATCTGACTTCAAAGTCCCATTAAAGCTGTGCTGCTTTTGTTGCTTTGAAAATTTGGGAGTTTAGGACTCCTTGCTTCATGCTTCTTAATGAAGATAATTATATGATATGCTTTAAAGTGCTTTTGATCTTGGCCTCTCAAAGCACTCAAGTGGAGCATCAATTCCCTCAATCCCTCTCTGAGGCAGGCCTTCCTCATTTACGGGCAATGTGTGTTGACATGGATGTCACAGTGATTGCTGTTTTTGAGAGAATCTGCTAACAGTACCAGTGAAAATGCATATTCACATATCTAAACTTTCCAACCTTAATATTAATCTGTGGTAATGATTGTAACACCTTAGACTTATATAGTGTTGTATATAGCCTTTTGTCTTATTTAAACAATAACAAAAAATTTGTAGAAGAACCAAATAACACGGCTCCATTGCACCTATAAGATAAATCACGGAATTTCTCATTCTTCTGTGTCTTTTTTCTTTTCTAATAGTTTTTTCAGAAGATAATTCACCAGTCAAGCGACAGGCGTGCTGGGTAAATCTTATCTCAGGCTACAAGAGCAATTCCCTATTTTCTGCAGTTCCTCAATCTTATTAATAAAATAATCCAGAGTACAGTGAATTTCTTTATGTGCCTGTAACTGAGTTTGTTGACTTTGTACTTACTAGAATGTTATAGCTTCCACTGTTTCTTCAACTATGAGAAGGCTATAAACAGAAATTAGTATTTATTATGGAAAAATGATTTAAAAGTTAATGCAATTAAAACTTGGTTCTGGAACAGACCTTTCCAAGGAAACTCTATTATGAGCAGTTGAGTTGAATGACATTCTCTTTTACATGCTACTTCAATTTATACATTTCTTTACCTAAAATAATGAAATAAAGATTTGAACAGATGGCCCATGAGTCTAATTTGGAAAGGCCTCTCGAGATCCATACAGGAGAGAACTTGATATATTGGCATTAAGAATAAAATACAAATAGCATACTTGCTTGTTGATAAGCAAATTCTAGAGTACTATGTCTATAACATATTACTACCTCTAAAGTGAAGAGGATCAGGGTTCCAGTGACATCAGGGATGAGTATTATAAACACATGTAACCATGAACTTCTAGTGCATTGGAAAAGAAGCTTGATGTCAGAAAGTAGTCTCATTTTGTGGATCCAAATTCATGCTACAGAATCAGTCAAAAAAAATTAAAAGAAAAATAAACACAACAAAATAAAGATAGATTTTATTTTAAAATTTCTAAAATTAGACTAAGAGTAGCAATGTGATTGTTGTAATTACCCTAAACATCTATATAAAATGTATGTACATTTTTGTCTCAGAGACCCTGGCATAATATTTTTCTGTGTGGTAAAAGGGTTTATAAAGTTAAGAAAAAAAAATGGCTAATATTTAATATATTTCTTTTCTATGTGCCAGAATTTTTCTAAGCACTTCAGATGTAATCGTCACATCAGCCCTACAATGTAGGTGTTGCTTCTTTAGTTTAGAGATGCAGAAATTGAGATATCAAAAGGTTAACTAACTTGCTAGAGGATAATGTTATTAAAAGAGCCAGGATTATTACTCAGAGCTGTCTGAAGCCAAAGCTCACATTCTTATCTAGTAGATTATTCTGCCTGGAGGATGTAATTTTAGGTGGAAGACAGGGGACTTGGAACCAATAATGCTAGCACAAGAAAAATCCATCTTATCATCTCATATATTGTTCCTTCTATGGAGAGGTAAACACACGCACATACGCAGAATGAAAGAGAGAAAACAACAGAGGACATACCACTGTATTTAATATTGCTGGAAGATATCATAGTGGATGTTAAATGAGTACTCAAAATATAGTGAATAATCAAGTATTAGACATAATAGATACATTATTTTATTTTATTTTTTTATTTTTTTGTCATTCTGGTCTTTAAAAAAGCAAAACCCTGTGAGAGCACAATAATTTCAATTTGAAAATAGGCAAATGTAAGTTCTTGCAATGTCATATTGGAGCATTTATTGTTTAATAGGACCTCTTAAGGGGAAAATATTTACTTAACATTTACTATTAATTAGGGCCCAGACTCTGTGACAACATGTCACCTTGGAGATTCTCATTCAGGAGAGATGTAAATGACTCTGTTTACAGAGCAGATAACCCTAAAGGTTACTGTTTTATTGTCTTGAAGGGCATTGTCTACGTTTGTCTTTAACTTAACACGCTTACTTTAACATGCTTTACCTGAGAGCCTAGATAAATGTTTGGCCCTCAAATTCATCTTTGAGCCAGCTTTACTGTCCTAATGATTGTCTTGTTAATAAGTTAAATGAATTTTTGACATGTGTTATTTTTTGTTTGTATGAGTCATGTTTTTTTTTTTACTTGTTTGAAACGTACACTTTGACATCACAGAAGGCTAAATAGGTAAAATGGATAAATATGAGGTAGGATTTTTAAGAAATATACAAAGAGAAGGCTCCAGGTGAATTAAGAGTAGATTGGGTACATTAAAAACTCCTTAACCCTGTGTAGCTAAGATTCCAGTACTGAGCAATCTTCCATCTCTCCTGGGGTAGAAACTAGTCACCTTGCTGGAGAAAGCTGACAGGGAACAATGTGTCCAATGTGTCTCAAGTGAAAAAGATGCAGGCTGGATTTCTAATTTTTCCTTAGGCAAACTAAAGATAAACAGACTATCATTCTACCATCTCTTACACTCTAAGATTGAATAGATCAGACTGAGGCTGATAGGCTACTTGTATTCCAATAAAGAAGAATAAAATACTGAGTTCTTTCAGGAAGTCAAAGGTCAAATTATCCCATCAGTTATCTGAGATGAACTAAAGTGATACGTTTTTAAGAGGTGTTTCTCAAGTATGATATTTGGCTTACTGGAGAGCAGCAATTACTCTCCTAATGGACCACAGACTGATCCAAAAATGTAAGGTGTTTTATGAGTGTGATGATGCACAATTCTTTAGATTTTCTTTTTTATATATGGTTTATAGAAACCTATCCTGTTAATATTAAAAACAAAATTAGTTCACAAGAGTTTATGAGTACTCAAAGTTTACTATATATCATACATGTTTAGCAGTATGCAAGTTCTGTGAGAGGAAGGTATTTGTTTTGTTCACTGCAATATCCCCAGCATCCAAACCAATGCTTTGTGCACCTAGTAGGCACTGATTGATGTTTGAGAATGTATTGAAGTATTTGAATAAATGACAGCTCCTCCTTCACAAGTACATAGGCATCAAACGGATTTTCCACAATGTTGGGGAAGAATACATTGTTATTATTATATCACCAGTTCCTTGTGCTTTTCAATTGCTGCTAATCTTGCTTTAGAATTATAAATTACTGTTAGTCTAGCTTCATCATTACTAATTTAACTATGATGTAGGTTGTTTGGCTAACTCTACAATATATAGCTCCGCACATTTGTATTAACAGTATTTTGATCTATAATTTTTGATAAATAGATTTAACCCATAAAATCCTTATTTACTGATTATTTTTTTTTAGCATTAATTTTCTTGACTCTGTGTCTTATTTTCCTATCCTAGTTAGCTCTATTTGTTTTGGCGAACTTGTGTTTGAGGGCTTCCTGGAACCTTCCAACTTGACTCCCATGCAAAATCTTCCAGCCCATATATCTAAGATAGAACTATGCTTGCACAAAGAACTCCCTTGGTAAGGTCTTTTGGTATGAATTTGTGGCTTCTAAATAGTCTCCAAATTTTATATATGTATATACACACACACACACACACACACACACACATATATATATATATATATATAAAATTTAAGAAAAAGAATCAGTATGGCAAAATGACTGCTCAAAACTTGATCACTAATTACAAAATGATACGATATTAAAATATATTTTAATTTTTTTCACAGAAAGTAACCATATTCTAATAGCTCCTAGATAAGACAAATCATGCGTTATTGGTCCATAATGCAATTTTGTGGTTTGAAGCCTCACAGGGTCCCCCAAAACATGCATAATGGCCCAGTCATATGATATGCCCTATCATTCCTTTTTATTTAATTGTGCTCCAGACAAACTGAGTTAAACTACATACACTGCTTTTTTTTTATGGCTCTAAGACATTATTGTTTATTATGTTCACTGGCATTTTTTAAAGGACATCTAAGTTCATCTAAATAAATCTATTGAGAACCCAGAGTTGAAGTTGGACCTCCCTTGGCCATTCGCCTTCCATGAGCAATCAATGTGCACAGAGCCAGGATATTTTGCTTGAAGAAAGCTTTGAAATTCTCCACCAGATGTTGTAGAGGCACAGTTAGAGCTTAGCCTATTCAGGAGATATTTGTCAATTGCATACTTTTTTCATCACATTTGTCCTTTATACTGGAATTGTATGCTTATAATGGTCTACATGCTAATTTTGAAGGTATTTAGGAAAAGAAATTATGTTTTATTCAATTTTATATTATTGTTAGAGTGTCTGGTACTTGAATCACTTAATAAATGTTGAAGTAAGTTCAAGTAACTTCAATTGCATTATTCTAAATGAAACAGAGCAAGGGATCATGCAAAGACACAAAATCACCTTCCATTTGTTATTTTGTATATCAAAGAATACTAATAAAAAAGGATTGGAACTAAAACCATGAAAATAGAATACGAGATATATATCAGCTAAAAGAAAGTTGGATACTATGTAATACTAGGCACATAAACTTAATAGTAAAAGCAGTATTCATGTGAATTTTTGTAAGATGGAATATTAGAACAATACAATTAATGTGTTTTATGTAATGAACATGTATGGAACGCTTAACTAACATATTCAGAAATTTAGATTCTTTTTAAACACAAATGGAATATTTCAATACAGTAATTCAAAATGCAAATCTTAACAAATGCCAAAGAATCATAATAAATAAGACCTCATTTTTATTATAATAAAGTTACATTAGAAATTAGAAATGAGAAATAAAAATAAAGTCAAAAAATGCCATACATGTGAAAACAAAGAAACACATTTCTAAATAATGCATCAATTAAAGAAGAAATCATAATGTAAATAAAAAGTATTTAGAAGGAAAACAAGAAAACTACCAAAGATCAAGACTTGTGGGATGAAACTAAATTAGTGGTTGAATGTTATTTTAGTTTTAACTGCCTACATAAGTAAAACAGAAAAATTAAAAATTACAAGCTAAGCTTTCAAGTCAAGAAGTTAGAAGAAGGGCATCACAGTCAATCCAAAAAAATATAGAAAGAAAGAAGTGCAAATCAACATAAGTTAAAGGAATAAATATTTTCAAAAAACAATAAAAAAGATTGACAAAAATGAAAGCTGATTTCTTTGAAAAGACTAATAACAGTAAGATACTGCTGGCAAAATCAATCAAGGAAAAAAGCAAGAAAGTAGATAACAATAATATTGGAAATTTTAAAATGGAACATAATAAATACAATAAAGATAAAGAGCACAAAAGAATAATGTTCATAATTTACGCCAATAAATTTGAAATTGATTAAATGATTTTGTAAAAAATCATATCAATGGCTAAAATGGATTCAAGAAGTATTGGAAGATCTGAATATACTAAGGAATTTATATCAGTAATTTAAAATCTATCATGAAAAATGACCAGAAGCAGAACACTTACAAGTAAATTTTCTTTGAAGAAATAACAACTCACATCTTACACAAATTATTTCTGTAAGCAAAAAATGCTGGGAACTTTGGTACCAAATCCAAGATAGAAAATTTATAAACAAATCCAATATACAGTGATATAGTAATAATATATATTTAATTTGAGTATTTACTATGCTATAATATGAGCACTTTACATGTATTACCTCATTACAACAGTCTTATGAAGCTGGTAGTGGTACTATTTTCGAGTCTAATCCCCAGCTGAGACAACTGAAGCATAAATTGGTTAAATAACTTGTCTAAGATAATAGCTAATAAGTGTCAGGACTTGGATTTTACTGTAAAAATAATAATTTGAATAAGTAAAGTCAAGGTGTGTGCGTGTGTGTAGATAATATATATATGTAGATAATATATATATTATATATTCTACAACAATAGCTGACTAAAGATGGAAAAAGAACTATATTCTTGTGTTATCGACACATGGTACAATTGCCTATACAGAAAAACTAGATAGATTTACAAGTTAGAACTGATAAGAATTCAGCAATGATGTCAGATATATAAGCCATATATATCTGGTTATCCCTATAACCAGAAACAGTATAGATTAGAAAACAATTTTTAAAAGAAAAATATAGCTGTTAAAAATCATGAATGAAAAGGCTATTTAATTGCATAAGGCAATGGAACAAATTATGATGTAATGTTAAGCGAAAAAATGAAACAATTATATTTATATCTATATTATTATTTTGCTTAAAATACATAAAAAGCCCTGCATTTTACAGGTTTTGGTTATGATTCTTTGGTGTATGTATATGAAATCCAATAAAACATCAAATTAGTAATGAGAATTTGAGTGACTTTTTATTTTATTTTATTATTAGTTTCAAGTATACAGTACATTGGTTAGACATTTATATAATTTATGAAACAATCCCCTTTATCACCCCTCTGGCTCTACACATAGCCATTACATTATTGCTGACTACATTCCTTATGCTGTGCTCCCCATCTTCGTGACCATCTATCAAATACTAATTTGTACTTCTTTAGCCCTCCAACTCTCCTCCCCTCTGGCTGTCACCAGATTGTTCTCTATATTAGTGAGTCTGTTTTCAATTTGTTTGTTCTTTTTGCTCCTTAGATTCTGCATATGAGTAAAATCATATGGTATTTACCTTTCTCTGTCCAACTTATTTCACTGAGCATAATAACCTTTAGGTCAATGCATGCCATGGAAAATGGTAGGATTTCATTTTTAATGGCTGAGTAATAGTCCATTATACATATGAATCATAACTTCTTTCTCTAATTGTCTGTTGATGGACATTTAGGTTGCTTCCATATCTTAGCTAATGGGAATAACACTGATATGAACATAGGGGTGCACAGATTTTTATGAATTATTGTTTCAGTTTTCTTTGGATAAATACCCAGAAATGCAGTTGCTAGGTCAAAAGGTATATCTATTTTTAATTTTTTGAGGAACCTTCAGACTGTTTCCACAATGGTTATACTAAACTGCAATCTCACCAACGGTGTGTGAGGCCTCCCTATTCTCCTCATTCTTGCCAACATCCATTGTTTTTTGACTTATTGATGACAACCATTCTGACAGGTATAAGGTAATATCACATTGTGGTTTTAATTTGCATTTATCTGATGATTAGGGACCTAGAGCATCTTTTCAAATGTCTATTAACCATCTGTATTTCCCCTTTGGAGAAATATCTATTTAAGTCTTCTGCATTTTTTAAAAAAAACTAGATTTTTTTTATTGAGTTGTATGAGTTTCTTTTTATATATTTTGGATATTAACCTCTTATTGGACATATCATAAGCTAACATCTTCTCCCATTCAGGTGTCATCTTTTTGTTTTGTCAATGGTTTCCTTAGCTGTGCAAAACTTTTTAATTTCATGTGATTTTTTTTCATAATTTCCTGTCTTTTTCAAGTGCTTATTTAAGCTATAGTTTGAAAATCAGTAAAAATCATATAATAAAAATTTTTAAGTGAATGCACTGAATAGAACCTAAAGAAAAGTCTTGAATAGATTCTTTTGGTTCTCCTAAAGGATAGAAGAAAACTTAATAGGGACACTAGTTCAGGAAGTGATAAGTTAAACCCCAGGATGGCCTTACAAACACTACAATGTTAATGTCAGACCAAGGCAATGAATTTGGAGAAAGGAGATCCCAATTCTTTGAAACTGTTAACTTTTCGACAACATCTAATATCTTCTAAATGGTTCTGTGCATGGGCACAAGACCCACATTTAAGAGAAAAGAAGAAAACAATGGACTTAATAATCAAGGCAATTGATGATAAATCTGTTATTAATTGTGATTTAAATTAAATGTGGGATGCAGGAAACATCAAATCTACATGGAACTTTCCCTCTATCAACAAAAGGTACAAGTTTTCTAAAGGTGGCTTGATTCTCCGATAAGTACCTTGGCACAAATATAAATTTATGAAAAAATATTTTAAAATATTAAATAAAGCATTATCTGGGAACTCCAATCCAGTATTTGATACTTTATATTTGGTCCTTTTGTAATGAAGGTGTCAGCACATGGATCTGGTATTAATGAAGAGATCCATGGGGTCTTTTCTTTAATGTATTGAGGGGCTGGGCTGGTGCATATCTTTTGTGGACATAGAGTGTGGTGGTTAGGACAGAAGAATTTGCTTTAGAAAAACTCAGTTTGAGTCTTAGTTCTGCCACTTTTCAGCTAAGTAATTCTGGGCAAATCATTCAAGGTTTCTAAGCCTCAGTTACCTTATTTATAAAATGAGAATAGTGATAATATCTATGAAGCAAATTAACTGTGAGCATTTGAATAGATAAGAAGCATAGAGAGCTTAGTGTGACTTGGTATTTATGCAAAGCTTAGCTATTATTATATAAGCTAAATACAAATTGCTAAACTTTGTAAGGTACTCAATTGTCATGGATATGTTAATTTATAAATAAAGTCTGCCAGCTTACTTATCCTTTTCAGATACTCCAATCTTCAACAAATGTCCACTTTCTGAATTTATGTTCTGTGATATCATGTGTTGATCAAGTCCAAAGTTCCCTACTCTTGAAGAAAGTCCCAAAGGTTTCGAGGACTTTATATTCGTGTTATCTAACTCAGGTTGAGAGATGTTTAGAGAACTCAGGAATAGGAAAGTCCAGGGGATTAGTGTAAACCAAGTATTGATGAGCCTCCAAACCAAGAAACCTGACTGAATTCATCCAAGTACATCCCCAGAAAAAGGAAACAGAGCCAAGTTGCTGGAAGCCAGGTAGCTTCTGGAAACAAGAAAGGAGTAAAGTAGTGATGGGAGCAATGCTAGAGGTTCTAAATTTTGCTGAGGACCAGCCTGGCTGATTTTCTGATTGATTGATTGATTGATTGCTGGACCTAATTTTGTAGTGAATCAGCCACTTTTGAAGTCAGAGTTGGGTTGAGGTAGGAGGTGGACAATGTATTTTTCTAATAGTTGTCGAATATGAAATTATTTTTGAAAGGAAAAGAAAATCAAGTCAACAGCTATCTTAATAACCTGAAAACTATCACAAAATATTTTGTCTACTTATCTGCTGCTGTGACACACATAATGATAGTCATGAAATGGTTAAAAGGTGAAATTTCGGATTGTTGGTCTCTGAAGGGGAGAAGTGACATCAATGGAATTATGCAGGATGCATTCACACAGTTCTTATTTTGTTCATCTCAGATGAATCTGGAAGTTGCTTTTTTCCTGACAAATGGCACTGACTTTGTATACCCACCCACTTCTATATTTGAGCAAGATAACTTTTGCCTCTAAGAGAAGGCAGAAGGACCTCAACAACAGTGGGAAGAAGACCATTCCTGGGATATTAAATACCCAACTACAGTCCTTTTTGTAGTGTATTAGAAGTGCAGTTACTTTTCTATGGTTTTTATGGACTTAGAGTTTTAACTTAGGCAGAAATTAAGAATTTCAGGCATTTTAGCAATAGAAGTCTTTATAAAAGACTAAACATATAGAAACTATATAGAAACTATATAAAGTAGAAAAGAACCTAGAAGACTAAAAAATAAATAAAATAAAATACAATTGAGCAGTGGCAACAATCTGTGCCACTAAAAACTGAGAATATTGTGTAAAAAACTAGTACTGTTTTGTTTGCTGACCCCTAATCTCCCAATCTGCATTAGTACCCATATAAACTGCTTTTCCACCCATTAGAACAGAATGATTGAACTATCTTGCACCTTCCAAAGATCAAAATATTCCATAACCTCCACTACTCAGGGACTCTGCTTCTCTACTGGCACACCTGAGTTTCTCCTGCTTTATTGTTTCCTTCCTTTCCCCAAAGACTAAAACAAGCTTTAATAGCTTCCATAAAAAACAAACAAACAAACAAAAAAGATAATCGTGCTTGAGTCCATATTTACCTTGGGTTATGGCTTTGTTTTTGCTTTTCTTGATAAAAAACATCTGAGAAGAATTGTGTATATTCTGAGTCTCTCCTTTTCCACTCTCCTCCCTTTTTTCCTAGCCCAACTAGGTTTTATCCCCACTGCTATGTTTCACTTATGACCCTCATTTTACCAAATCCAGTAGTCTCTTCTCCGTCTGGTGTTATTTGGCCACTCATGAGCTCACTCTTAACTTTAATTTGACTGTCCTTTTTTTTTTTTGAAATATATTCTCTTCTTGAATTCTGAGACATTACGCTCTTCTGATTCTTCCTCCTCCTTTGTGCACAAAACAGTGAACTTCTCCAGGGATGCATTCAGTTTCTATACATATTCTCTCTGTAGAGAATGTATCTTATTGAGTCCCTGGTTTTAAACATTTCATAATACCAAGGAGTATCAATTTATGCTTCTACTTTGATCTTTCCACAGGACACCAGAATTATGGACCCAATTGCCTACTTAATACATTTACTTTAATGTCTCATAAGTACCTCAAACTAAACAAGTTCATAGTGAAACTGTTGATTTTTTATCTTGATTCATCCTATTTTTTTTAAATTAAATTAATACCATCATCACTAAACTATTCTCTCAGGCCAAAAATCAAGGAGTCATTATTATTTTTTTTTTCTCTCACTCCCTTTATCCAATACAGTAGCAAGTGGACCGATATTGGTTCTATCTTAAAAATATATTCAGAAAAATATATTCTCACCACCTCTACTACCATCCTGGCTCAAGTCACCAACATCTCTCACCATGGACCACTGTAATATCTTCTTGGCTGGTTGTTCTGCCTCTACTCTTGCTTACTCAAGTTTGTTTATACACAGCAACAAGACTGTTTTAAAATGCAAGTCAAACCATGTGATATTCTTTTCAAAACTCATGCTTCTCATTTCATTTTGAATAAAATTTTAAGTCCTTACTATGACATACAAAGTCCTATGTGAAATTGTCCTGGCTGTTTTTCTACTGTTGTTTCCTACTTATTCCTCAATACTTAGTACCCCTTCAGTCATAGTCAGACTTCTTGTTGCTGGAACAGACCACATTCATTTCCCCACTGAGCCTTTATACCTGTTGTATTAAAGTTTCTTCTCCATCTGGATCTTCGCACAGCTATTATCATTCACATTTTTGCCCTAATGCCAACTCAGAAAGGACTCCCCAGACCACCCTAATAAAAAATAACAACATCCCCTCTCCCATAATTATCTATGCTTTATTTTGCTTCATAGCTCTTATCACTAGCTGAATTTATATATTTATTAGTTCATTTGTCTGTTTCTCCCACTTAAATGTGAACTCCATGAGGACAGAGACATTGTTTTTTCTCCTGCTTGTAGCCCTTGCATCTTGAAGAATATCTGACACATAGAATTAAAACTAATGATTCTTGTTATGTATAAACAAAAATAGTGCATATTTATGGACATACAGCTGTCTTTCTTTTTCGTAAGAGAGAAAACTTTTTGCAATGTTTAATGTAATTCTCTGTCCCATCCCCATAAAAATTGGGTTAACATCACACAGAGTGAAAGACCATCTTGTTTTTCCTTTTCCTTTTCAGGGCATGAATAAAAGCTAATAGATAGATGACCAACAGGCAGCTAACTTTAAACACAGAGGGAAAAAAATTCTTTCAAGATTGATCAGCCATATGTAACTATCTTGTCACATTCAGTAGCATTTACATTGCCATTGCCTCCTTTCTCTCACCTAGCTCTCCCATGCCCCATGGCTATTCATTTGGTCATTGTAAGTCCACAGACATGAGTAAGAGGTGGCAATGACTGACAAACAGCTAGTATATTGCTCCAGGGCTCCCTGTAATGTAATGTGTCAGTAGAACATGTCTGATGATTTATACATTGATAAATCACAAAGACTTCCTGGGTATATGTTGAGAAGGTAGCATTAGAACCTACAAAGATGACTGTCTAAAGCACAAGCCAATATGTATTTAATAGATAAAACTGGAGGTCCTGGTGCTCCTTGCACTTAAAAGAAAAACAAAAGCAATCCCTTGGGCTTTAAAAATTAGTAGAGCTGTATGAGATCTGGTAGCTTTTTGTCTGAATCACATATGTATATGAGGAGTCTAAGGTAAAAATGTTATTAAACCTGCCCAAAGTGACACACCAGCCAAGACTATGCCCTTATGTATTGGATTATATACCAATTTTCAGACACCATCGTATCTGTCTAATAACTGGCTTCCACCAGAATATTTTCCCACTAGAATTGCATGCCCCTCAATAACAATTTCTTAATCCCCCCATATTTATTTCATTTTAACTGTATCAAATTACTTTGACTTTGGATTTCATTAACATAGACCCAAAAGACATGGAAGCAATTATTTGTCTTGGTCTTCATTTCTACAGATATATGACAACACCATTTTCATGAGGCTTTTAACTAAAATTCTTAGTCATATTGATTTAGTGTGGCATTTCCTTTGCACTCATAAGCAAAAATAGCTGTACTGAATTCACCTTTATAAATGACATCAAACCATCCTTCCATTTCCATATAACTAGCTAAAAGGTAGTCTGCATCATGGTTGGAGCACAGACTCTAAAGTCACAACCCAGGACCTTATTTACTTTTCGATTTTCAACATTCACTAGACTTGTGATTATAGGAAAGGTTCTTAATCTTCCTATATCTCAGTTTTTATATTTATGTGATAGGGATAATAATAGTACTTACCATATAAGATTTACAAGGATTAATTGGATTTATGAACAAAACATGTTTAGAACATTATCTGGCACATACTAAGTATCACATGTATGTTGCTATAAAAAAGAAAATCTTTAGGTGATCCTATACCTTCCAAAGAGTCTTTCTTCTACTACACTTAAGTATTTACTGCAAGGGATGTAGCATGTTATATTTAGATTGACTTTCTGGAGTATAGCTAAACAGTAATAATAATAATAATTACTAAAATTTTCACAAATTTGTAACAAAGGAATTTACTTATAAAATAATCCTACTTTTTGCTCCATTACGAAAACCAGAAGCACAAACATCAGGCAAAAAAAGCAGAAATTAAGACAACATCCTCGTTATTTCAACATCTTAGGAAATATCTTTGAACAATTTGGAAATTGCATTCTGTTTAATATTTTGGCAATAATTTAAAAAGCAGTGATAATGTATGCTTGCAAAATCATCAGAAGATTGTTTTAGTAAAGGAATAATTTAACATTTGACAAAAATTGTGGCTATCTTTAAACTTTCTCTAAGTAAGAGCTTATTAAAATGATAAATGTAGAATTTATTTACAAAATTCTTTTGTTAGTCTGTGAAAAAAAGCTTCAAGAAAGCTCCATTTTATAGTGAGAATGTAAGGAGAGAAACTGGAACACGGAGAATTCAGAAACTTTTCTAAATTCTTATCATTTATGAAAGAATAACATCTGAGACTCAGAAAGCCAAGCTTGTCTTAAAGTATGATGAGCAGATAACAGCATGGACTCTGAAGCCAGAATTGCTGACTTCGAATCCTAGCTGTGTGACCTTAAACAAGTTACTTAACTTCTCTGCCTCAGTTTACAAGAAAGCCTCAATTTTCTCTCCTGTAAAGTGATGATAATATTAGTACCTGAATCTAGGATAATCACATGGATTAAACGAGTTAGTACATGAAAAATACTCAGAACAATACTTGATAGTGAGTGCTCCATAAATCTTAACTTATTAATTTATCAATTTACATGTCGGAAATTTACTTTTCAAAGGACTTAATATGAAAAACCACAAAGCAAAAGACCAGGAGGAGGTGGAGAAGGAGGGGGAGGAGAAGAAAGAGGGGGAGTAGTAGGGGATGGAGGAGAAAAAGGAGGAGAAAGAGGAAGAGTAGAAGGAAGACGAGGAAGAAGGATGAGGAGGAAGATGCAGGAGAAAGGAGAGGAGAAGGGAGGAGGACAAACAGAAGATGGAGGAGGAAGGAGGAAGGGAAAGAAGGAGAAGAAGAAAAGGAAAATGGGAAAAAGAAGAAAGAACGAAAGGAGAGAGGAAAGCCCAGCATATTCCAAGATGTTATAGGTAATTAATTCCTCGGCAATAGGCCCCATGCAAGTAACTTGTTAAAAATATGCTCCCAGGAGATAACGGAAGGAACCAGGAGGAAGCAGGACCAAAAAGGGTAAGAAGCTGACTGAGGATGTGATTTTAGGCCTGATCTCGCAGGAGAGTTATTGAGTATAAATTGTACTTCTGACTTTGTCCTAATTCAGGCAAGAACTTTTTACTCCTCTACCTGTCAGTCATTGACTGAAATGCTTCAAAGACATATATATTTCAGGTACTTTCTAAACCTTCTGTGCAAACAAAACACTCCAGCCAATGATAATTTACCAAATTTTCTAGTCATGGGTGGAGCAGCTAAAAGGAAAAATTCAGAGAAAAAGCACAGAGAGAAATGTTTACGAGGCTCCGAGGGATGTGGATGGGACAGCACAGTGTTTACTACACAGGGTTTGCCCCAATCACTCTTCCAACAGGAGCTGATTATGGATTTGTAGCTTTAGTGCCAGTAAAGGTCAAGCACAAAGAGAAAGAAGGCTCAGCTGAAGAGGTGAGTTCTGAGTATACTTGTTTTTCTTAAGCATAGATATCTAAACCCAAGCATGTCTAAAGATTCCATAAACAGTAATTTGAGTGATTTAAATGGTTTTCATGATGTCAGAACAATGAGAAACTTTAAGTAAGGAGCAAACTAATATTCTGTTCAATTTTCAGTAGGAAGTTTTAGTTCATTTCATTCTCCCACTTTTTTAATAAGCTCAGTGAGGGTGTGATGTTAATTTTGTCCTGTGTATAACATGTATAACATTTCACTAAGAGATCTGTCACATTTCTCACACTCTACGTAGTAACAAAATTCATGCAGATTGCATGTTTTAGTATTTAGTAAGTGGTATCTACATTTACATATTATTATGTGTATATATAAATACTTATGCATATAGATATAAATATACATGCATCTACACACTTCTCATTTGCATCCACATTCACAGATATGTGGAACACAAGCCAGAGTGTTATTTAAGATGAATTTCTTGGATTCAGCTTTCACTCCTTATCAGGTTATAGATGCATAATGCTCTGCACTCTAACATTTCTTACCTAACCTAGACATTCACCAGGCAAATTAGAAAAGCAGTTAGTTATCTCCTTTATGGCAGAGAGTTTCTGACAAGCCAAGTCATAAAATAGCTAAGAAAATCTAGTTTCAACTTTAACTTTTTGCTGTTACCGTTAAGATGAGATTAAGTTACCTTCAGTGAAATCAGATATACTTATGTAAATGGTGTCACCATCACAGAATTAATATGTTATGAGTGTTTGTCTGCTCACAAACATAATATTATAGTGGAAGCAGAAGACTTAGGTTAGAATCTCAACTCTGATACCTATTATATGACTTGGGTCAAGTCCATTTTTCAGAGCCTCATTAGTAAAGGGACAATGATAATATAGGGTAATTATTAGAATTAAATTAGATGATATATGAGAAAGCACTTTTTGAACCGTGAAGTGGTACATGGTTGTAAAGTTTTAGGATTGTAGTAGCCACAGTCATGATCAAGGTCAAATTGATAACGGAGACAGAATACACCTAGCCCCCAATATTAACTTACTTATATTCTTCAGGTGGCAGCTGTGATATTGTTAGATATACTCATACTATCTTAACAGAGATAACACTGCAGGTCTATAGAATTCACAATAAAAAGAGATATCTTTTAAAATTTGTATTATTTTAGCATTTGTTAGTATTTTATGCGTTGTTATTTCCAAAGTACTATAATATATATCTTGGCAATGACAGTACCTGTGCCTATTTTTTTCTCAATCAGTAAAAGACATTTCAGAAGAGTTGTAATTTCAGTATATGTTTAACTAATTTATCTTGATGTGTGTGAATACTCTTCTACTTGCCATATCAAGACAACAGAAAATTTGGGTGATATTTTCCTGATATTTTGGTGCTACAGCGTTTTAGAAATTGACTTAATTGCACAAGTTTCAAACACCAAGCATTCAATGCCCTTCAGTATTTTTCTAAACTTATATGTAAACTCATTTTGACCCACACTCAGTCTTGACCTGCTGATTTTCAAGCGTGAATCAAGTGTGGTAGTCTGACACATGGTGTCTGTATACACTTGGACAGGTTAGTTAGCCTCTCTAAGCTTCAGTTTTCTTATCTGTAATTATGAGAGGATACGTATGCACTTAATAGGGTTAGATGCTATAAGTGAAAAGGTTGTCTAGGTTCTTGGCACACAGTAAACATTTAATAAATGTTTTTTTTTTTCTTTCTTTCTCCTCCTACTTCTCCTTTTCCTATTTCTCATACTTCCTTCTTTTTCCCTCATTACAGTTCATCTTCAGTAACCCTAGCCCCTCACCCTCTACATCCTCATTTATTTTACACCTGGTATTTAAATCTGGCATATCCTAAAATCAGAAATACTCTAGGACACTGTGCCTTATGGCTTAACTGCTATCTAGCCAAAGGGTTAAGCAAACTCTGTGTTTATTCTTAAAAGAAATGAGGTGTTAGTTGCCATATCACTCTAACTGCCCTCTGAAGGTAATATTACAACTAACACCTTGCCTGCAAAGGTTGAGAACTCACCTTCAGAGGGCAGTTAGAGTGATATGGCAACTAACACCTCTATTTGTATCGCCACAGTCCTTGACAAGAGTGACAGTGTCAATACCAAATTATGAGAAAACCACTTGGCAACACCAGGGATTATTGCATCCATTTATCTTGTGTAAGCCATCATAGGTCACTGGTCAAGTGTTGGTTGTCAAGTTTGACCCTGAAGCTCATACTACTCAGGTGGAAACAATAGAAGGCACTAAGATCAATAAATGAAGATACTTATCATAACGTGAGAAGAAGAAAAATTTACAAGACTGTTTTCTGCTTCCTAAAATGTCAGTCAAGAAGAAATTCTTTGGGCTATGGATAGGCTATTATGATTTAGAAAACTAGTTCCTTAGAACAAGGAAGAATATATATTATTATGATGATTCCTCCTCTGATTTTCAGTAAGCCTGTTTAGTTTCTTTAAGTCTCTGGTTCTGTAATGCTAAAATAGCACTCATAGCATCACGAAATCTAAATATCGAAGGACTTTTCAAGTCATTTAGTCCCCTTAATTTAAGAATTTTTTTTAGTATTTCTGAAAAATGGCCAAGCAGCTTACCTCATGTTCTTCTATAATTATATTCTCTCTGATATTGAACCGCAATCTGATCTCATTCAAGAATGGGTTCAAATACTTGGACTTTAGAAGAGAAACATGCCTTAGAAATTATTGTTATCTACACATTTCAAACTTTTTTTTAACCAGGATCATCTTCCTCTCCCTATTTTCCCCCTTACCCCCAATGTACTTTACTTGAATCATATCTCTGATTCAAGTGTTGGCACCAGCTATTAACCAAGTCAGAAATTCAGTGGGCTCCAAGTCCTTTTATTTGATTTTTATGTGCAACTAGCCTATGGGCAGAACTCTGGAAAATATTCACACAAATCTGGAAAATAGCATTTCAGGAGTTAAGGTATAAAGAAGAACCCAAAAAGGAGAGTGAGCAAAAATAGTCAGTGAGGAAGTAAACCCAGGAAGGATAAACCATAAACAGAGATAAAGTGGTTAGCAGTGCAAAGTGTTGCAAATAATTCATTTTTGATGAAGGTTACATGGTGGCTGCTGGATTTTGCATTTTGGAAGTCATGAGTAACAATTCCTGAGATAGTTGCTATGAAAAAGAGTCCAGTCACCAAGAGCCGAAGAGTGAAGAAATAAAGACAGAAAAAGTTTTGACTTTTCTTACCAAAACCTTGACTGGAAAGAAAAGTAGAGAGAGAATGTGGGACTAGACTCAAGAGATATATACATATATGTATATGTATATGTTTATGTATAAGTATATGTATATACAATGTTTATACATCTTTGTTTATATCACATTTTTTTAAATTGGATGAACCTATATCCATTTAGAAGCTAAAGAGAATGGAAATAAGTAAGGAATTATATACGAAATAAAAAAGAGGGGTAGTGTTTGAGGATGATCATGAAAGTAAATGGCAGAGATGAAGGAGAACATAAAAAAACATGCAAGGTGAAGAGTTGACAGGAGTGTGGATCGCTACTAGCCTGAGTCTGAAGAGAAGGAATCAAAGATGTGTCAAGACAGATTATTTGGTCTTTAGCCAAAACAAAACAGTTTTTTTTAAAAATGTGCTTGAGATGCCTATTAATTTTAGGAAAGTTTTATAATTCATCTCAGAAGAATTGCATTTTCAAAAGGAAAATGCCTTGACGTCCTCTTGTGATGTAATAGATAGAAGTCTAACACAGCATGGCCTGGATGGTTCTCAAAGTTTGTGGCCCCAGAACCCCGTATACTCTTAAAAAATATTAAAAATCCAAAAACTTTGTTTATGTGGTCTATAATTACAAGTGTCTACCATATTAGAAATTAAAACAGAACTTTAAGAAATATATTTTAATTTGCTTAAAAATAACAATAACAAACTTATTAAATGTTAATAAAATTAGTTTTATGAAAAATAATTGTTTTCAAGAAAATTAATGAGAAAAGTGCCACTGTTTTACATTTTTTCAACTGTCTCTATAGTTTCTCTTAATAGAAGGTAGCTAGATTTTTGTATCTAATTTTGCATTTAGTCTATTGTAATATTTCATGTCACATAGCTTCTGGAAAACATACATTATTGAGAAATGACAATGAAAAAGGCAAATAACTTTTTAATTATGTAATGAAATAGTTTTTTTTCCCCTTACAGACCCCTTAAAACAGTCACAGTGACTCCGCAGAGATCCCCAGAGTACACTTTGAGAACTGCATTCTATGGTTAAGACAAAACAGAATGGAATTGTGCATAATAGAGAAGGAGGAATTTGGAGTTTCTGGAAGGGCATTCCTGGAACAAGTGAGGAAAGTTGGGAAAACATACCAAGAGAAGTGGTAATCAGATTCTCAGGGATTATTAGAGAGAAAGCCCTGAGAAAATGGCATCAAGCTGGGCCTTTAGGCAGTTGATGGTAAGTATAAAATTCCAGAATGTAAGTAATGGTAAGAGTTTTAGGATAGTAATGTCATATATTCAATTTTTTTCTGAATAGTTCCTATTTATCAGTGTCTTAAATCAACTTACTCGCCCAAACCATGAGTACATGCTTGTTACATAGCAAAAAAGAATGGTAACTTCAAGAGTGAGAATAGTGTTTTTTGCAGTGAAGTTTCAGTGTAGACAGATTCAAGGGATACATATGCCATTCACAGCTTGGTAAACACTTGGGTATTCATTACAGATATATAATTAGGGTTCCAATATTTTTCTTTAAATATCAAAGAAAGAGGTTACCTAGGCAGTGGTAATACCTGGGTGTGAGGTTGTGGGATCAGGCCAGGTTGCTTAATCTGGGTGCACCAAGCAAGTTCTCCTGAAAGTAAGAGGGGTGGAGACTGAGAAAGTTGTTAAGGAGAGTAATAGATATTTTTAATAGTTGCCGAGAGATACAATAATCAATATGTTCCAGAGAACAGAACCAGTGGAAGATTTCATATAGATGATAGATGATAGATAGATACATTGCTAGCTAGCTAACTAGATGATAGAAAGATTACATAGATAGATAGATAGATAGATAGATAGATAGATAGATAGATAGATATAGATAGATAAATAGATGATAGATAGATAGGTGATAGATAAATAGATATATAATAGATAATAAATAATAGATAGACAGACAGACAGACAGACAGACAGACAAGGTTTATGCCATTGTGGAGGTCAGCAAGTCTGAAATCTGCAGGAGAGGCCTGCAGTTTGGAAATCCATGGAAAAGTTAACATTTTAGTCTTAAGTGTGAAGACAGTCTGGGTGCAGAATTCCTTCTTCTTTAGGAGACTTCAGTCTTTCCTCTTAAGATTTTAAACAGGTTGGATTTAGCGTACCCACTTTAAGGAGGATAATTTACTTTACTCAAAGTCAGTTCATTTAAAGGAATGTCAGTTAATAATGGCCTAGATGATGTTGAAGACTAATATTTCACTGTGTCACTACTCCATTTGGATACTGAGATTTTGTTAAGCAATACTTAATAGTCTGAATATAAGATCAGAGAAGATAAATTATGGGAATGTCCCAGGATGCTGTTAATATCTTACAGTGTATAAGGAGGGTGAGGAAGATGATTGACTACTGACAGAATATTTATGTAATCACCACAAGTCAATGGTAATCAGGAAAAGAAATGAGTCTAGAAGGTTCTTTATGATTGAGAGACAATAAAGTGATCCAGAGGTTTCAGGCCTCTATGAAATAAAATGAAGGAGTGGTGGGAACAGGTGCATGGGAAAGCTGACAAGTTGGAAAAATATAGAAAATGACTATCAAAGAATTAAGTGCTGAAGTTTGATATTGTGTGTTAGAATGATTCAAAATGATGGCAAATCCAGGAAGTGGAATAGTATTGATGATCTCTGGAGTTGTGGATAATATGAAACCATGAAATTTGGCTGGTGATGTGTCTTTCACATGGCCACTGGAGCCACTCAGGATGGTAGCTAAACTTGGAATATAGAGAAAAGCTGTGAGTCATATGCTAATATTTATAATTAATGAGGGTGCATAATAAGAAAGTTGGTAGAGGTAATGACAACAGAGGTAGTCAGTGGTATGTGACCTGATCCCATGTACCTCACAGACAGAGAGTGGAACATATTACAACTTGTAAACAGTCATACAAAGCAAGAACAATGCAGTAATCTTCTCATGAGTCTTGTGGGGTTATGAGTATCAGGATAATAAGATGCCTCTATTAGGGAGGGTATAAAAGAAATAGTACAATGGCTTTGGTAGAGGACAACATGGAGAAAAAGTTTAAGGGTGTAACTTGTTCTGCATGAAATGGAAGTTTCAGAAGGTGCAACTAAAATTTGTCAGAGCACTGGAAGTCCTCAAATTTCTCTACAAGAGAGGTTTATAGGCAGAAAACTGGTGGGAAGCAAGGTCTTGAAGGCTTGTCTGGAAACTGCATTTGCGGAACAGAAAATTAGTTTCCTAAGATGGCTGAATGCTAAAACCTCTGTAAACCGTCCTTTAGCTTCTTTGCTCATTTGGATGGAGGTGACGGAAGTCCAGAAGAGTGTGAGATGAGAGAATAAAGATCTCTGGAGCTACTATTTTAACTAATGGTAATAAGAGGTCTATTGAAATGAGCTGGCATTTAGATTCCAAGAGAGTATTCCATGACTGTTCAAATGGAATCACAGCAGAGTGCTTGCTGTGGAGGGGTCACTGTGGAGGCCAGGCTGAAGTAGACTCAGGTTTTGTGCTGGCAAACCAAGGTCATAGGTGTTTGGTTCATCTTTAACTTATCTTTCAAAACTCAGTTCAAAAGTCACTTTATATAAAATTATTTTCCTCATCCTTTCTCTCATATACAAATGATTATTTTCTCTTTATTCTGAATGTTTTTATATGTTTTTATGAGGGCTCTTACCAAAGTCTTTGAAATATATCCATTTCTTATCCCCAATTCTAGCCTTCTTGAAAGCAAAGGTACTATTTTACATGACATTTTGTCTGTGGTGTTGAGTGTCTAGTACATATCAGCTAAAAGTTATTTTCACATAATAGTGGCAAACCTGAGTTAAACTAAGTAATTCATTCATTTGATTAAAATATTATTGAACACCTATTATATGCAGGATCATATTGGCTTAGAACTACAGAGGTGATCGTGGCAGAAAGTGGTTTGGCCTTCATAGTGCTTATGACCTAGGAAGAGTCTTAATTTCTTGATCTCAGTCAAGTTCAGTAAGCATTAAGGAGAAACATGAAAACTTTGAAAAGGTATCAGTGACAAAGCCATGCTGGATTCAGACTTCATTCAAGTCACCCCAGGATGCTGTGAGCAGGAGATTTGCTGATTTCACCATCTCTTTCAGGCAACATTATTTATTGTCTCACCTCTTGACCTCATATTGTATGTCTGCCCTGATATATCCCAGCAAAACCATGACACTGAGCACATAGCACTTTTTCAATCAGAGCAAGGCTAACAGTCAGGACAGCAGGCTTCACTGGATTGGAATTGTGGCTTTAGGACTAGAGAGAACACTCTGGAGAACAGAAAGAACACAGATTGTATTAGTCAACATATTTCTAGGTGAGCATTGGCAAAAGAGAAGTAAACCATCAAGCACTCAAGATGAATACAGGAGAAAACAATATGGTACATGTTGGACAATTTGATAAAGAAACAAAAGTATTTAAACAGCATCACTTAGGCAGTTCATTTGGTGAAAGAAAATGAGAACAGCAACAGCAATTGTCAGCTTGGCTTCATTGACGTTTCTCCCCTCTCCACTTTTCTTTCCCTTCTCTCTTTCCACTCCACATTTGAAGGTCTTATCTAGCTCTTCTTCATTCCTCAGAGAGAGATACTTTTAAGCTTGATAAATTCATTGGTCTACCAGTGCCAGACAACCATGGCCTGTTGAGTCCCCTTCACTTGGCCAAGAAGGGATGCTAGTACCAAAGCAGGCAGCTCCTTCTCAGTCCTTTCAGGAAGCAGTTCATTTCATGAGACCCTTAAGGGACAATCTTTACACTTTTCTGTTTGCCCTTCATCACGATTCTATTGTCAACCATGGGAGTTCAGCTGTTAACTGCTTACTTGAAAAAAATGATCTCTTCTCCCATCCTCATTTTGCCTAGTAACAGCCTGGCAAACAAATAGCTTCTGTCATTACTCACAGAGAAAAATGCAAGAAAATGGAAACTAAAGGTACGAAGCATGAGAATCCCACTAATGCCCGATGACTGATCCTATTAGCACTCATAGTGCATCCTCAGATTTTTCCAGAATCTTAGATCTCTCTACTGAACAACCACAAACATACACACAAAAGCACTTTAGAGCAGGCTGCATCGTCCCCTCACACTCTCTGCTTACAGCTTGATTGTCAGTCTCATACATAAACCCAGACAATGCTCTCAATAGGCGTCTTTTGGGGAGACAATTGCTGAAAGCATGATAATGAGATTTGTCACCCTGATGTGGCTGCTGTTTCAGCAAGCATTTCAATAATGAAAGAAAGTTTTACTAATTGTAAATGTGAATGAATTTCAGCTGTCTCTTCTTAAAAAAATTCTTTTGGAAGAAAGCCAATTAAGATCATCTGTCTAATGCATCTATTCACTCTCACTGCAACAATATGTCAGTTATAATAGATGTCTAATAAACACAGACTTCTCAGGACAGGGTGCTGAGCAAGCTGAAACAAGGGAGAGATCAAAATCTCTATCTACACAGTGTTTGGAGGTGACTGATAAAAACTTTTCTCTGTGAAATTTTAGTACATAGGGCAGTAGAGCTAGTGGTGTTTAAAATATGTCAACACACTAAGATAGAGTGGGTTTCAAAACAGTGGTCTCTAGTATTCAGAGCAAGTTTCTTTCCTATTGATGGCCTTGTACACTAATTTTCATCTTTTCAGGAAAGTGTGGAAGCTAATTGTCAAAATTCATGGCCTGGCTACTAGATGACTTCTTCCTTACATCCAGAGAAGAAGCATTTATGTTAAGGAGAATGAAAAAGTGCCTCCAAGAAATTGGAGCACAACCAATTTGCTGGCAAATTCTCTTTCATTAAGAAATCTTCATGCCTCTTGAGAGTTCAAGCTATTGAGGGGATATTGCATCCTAGAAAGAGACTACTTGAAGTCACCAGGAATCACTAAGTTTAGAAGCAGTGTGACTGTATATACAGTATATCATTAATTTCTTCAAAAATACATGTACGCAGTGGCTCTCCAAATAACATATACTTTGGAGGTAATAGTCTTCTCTCATGCACACTGGAAAACTTAATTGTACAGAAAATCTTGGGGAAATTATAAAGGAAAACTATATCTTTCCATTAACTTAACATTCATACCATCCTAGTCCCATGAGCCAACAACTTTTCCTCAGTTACAAAGCAATCCACCATGGGACCATTTATTCTTTCATAGGACACATCCATCTGCCTATTTCACACTTTGAAGGGGATTGTCTCACCACAGTTTCAGTACATAAATTTTATTCTTCTACAAACATGAAACTTTATCTTTCACTATCTCAGGTGCTGTTCTAGCTACCATTGTTTATTGAAGGCCAAGGTGTAGTTAGTCCAGTTAGGGCACTCTGGTCTGTCCTTTGGAGCCATAGTGAGGGTACTGTTTCTATCGAGACATTCGAACTACCATTGAGACTAAACTGCTTCACTAATGTCCCTAGTCTTGCCATTCTGCTCACAATAACACCACTGTTGCCCTTACTAAACATCAACATGACCCCCATTGCCACCACCACTATCATCATTTATACTATCACAATGGAATTTGTTAACAATTCTGATGATGTGTATAGCACCATCACTAACATATTCGTTACCGCTGCCACTAGAACCAGCAACAGTGTGGTAAGCTCATAATGGCCCCTCTGAAATATCCAGGCGTTGATCCCTGGTACCTATAAATGTTACCTTATATGGCAAAAAGTACTTTGAAGATTTGATTCAGTTAAGATTCTTAAGATGGGAGATTATCCTAGATTATCCAGGGGTCCCAAAGCAATCATAAGGGTCACAGAGTTTCTATTTCCTAAATGGCACCTTGACGTTATTTTCTACCAGGGAAGAAGGAAGTTAAGATTAGCAGCCCAGACATTTGTGCAAAAGCCCTAGATAGTGTTTCTTCCCTTTTCAATCTCAGATTGTTCATGAAGATACTATGGAATTGATCTCAAGTTACATAAGGCAACTGCTCTGCAAGCAAATAAGTACTGTCTTATACATTTTCTTATCTCAATAATTTAAACCTCAAAGAGGAGAAAAAGTATCTTTTTTCTCCAATTTCCCTTGACTTATAATTCCAGCCACAATAGTACATGCAGATGATTTCAAGAATACTCAATTGTGTCTGGGTTACATGTAAAAGAATCAGTAGTTGTAGGAATGGGTTTCTCAGTCTCTTTTTCTTGAAAATTAACAATGTTGAGGAATCTGATGTTTCATACTCCCACATGTAAAAAAAAAGCATGGAAAATAGGAATAAAATTATCATTTTTGTTTATTGGTATTAACAGGGTTATTGTACATCTATTTTCACAAGGCTGGTCCTAAGCAGAGTGGCCTCGGTTTCTTGGAGTTATAAGCCTGTATAATATAGAATAGTAACCACATTAATTGAATTTACCTTGGAATTAGCTCACGGTTTTCACTTCACTTTGCCATGCAAATTCTTTCTAAAATATAAAACCCTTTTTAATGTAACTGTTTTATATATACTTCAAATGAAAGTTTGGTCAATCAATTTATATATTTAGGTAAAAAATATATCTTTTTAAAGTTATATTTTTAAAGATTCAATGTAGTATTGACATGATTAATAATACTTAATTTTTTCCATTATGAAAGTAATGTGATTACATTAAAACAATTTGGAGAATTGATGAAATATACATGATTTTATCCCTTGGACATAATCATTTGTAACAGTTTACTATTTTTCTATTCATTTTTTTCTATAGCTATAACTATCATATAATTAATTAGAGTGTAGGTAGCATTTAAAATAATTTAAATAAAATATTTTAAAACTTTTATTATTGAAAATTATGAATAATCACCATAACCTTTAAAATATTTACTTTATATGTAAACAAAAAATAATAAAATTTATATTTAAAAATGAAATAAAATGTTTTGCCAATAATATTCTAAACAATAATCTTAAAAAACTGCAGGTACACCAAACTTGACTTATTTGTTTCTTCCTATTTAGTATAATTATTTTATTTTATTTATTACCTTTAAAACATACAATCATCACCATTGATTACATGTAATGGAGTCTTGTCTGGATGAACTGGAGCTCTTAGACTGTCAGTAAATCTAATAACCTGTCAATAAAGGTCATACTCAGTACGCATCAATGTAACCTGAGAAGTGTAATTCTTAAGGCTTAAATTACGAGTATTTCCATCAGTTCTTATATGATGTTTAAAGTACATACTACTAAGCCATACTACAAACTAAACCTAGACTTCTGTAGGTGGCTTTGATACTTAGTATCCTAACAATGTTAGGATAAGAAGTATTATTTGTGTGTGTACCTTTCCTCTTAGGTAAATGATAGAGAATTCACTGTATGTTTTTTCTATATGTTTCAATTTCTACATCAATAAAATAGAAAGATCTACCTATTGCTTATATAAAAATTATATCCAAAATAATTATTTATAAAGAATTCAAAAATATAAGAAGCAAAACAAATGCAACAAAATGCAAATTTATAAAAATAACAATAACATAACACAATTTAAAAATACATATTATCATCAAATACTGATTTCTGTAGCACTTTAGAGGCAAAATAGTACAACGGAAGGGATATGGAGTTTAGAATTAGTTATTTGAGTTTATTTTGGTTTAAATCCTGGCTCTATCTCACTTGGTGCTTATTCTGAACAAGTCACCCCACTACTTTGAGCTTGGTCTTCATCATCTGCTAAAAACAACATAATTATGACACAGTGGTCTCCCTAAATGCTTAATCTTTGCAGTAGGCCTGTATTGTCCAATATAGCAGCCACTAGCCAAGCACAACTATTTACATTTAAATTACCTAAAATTAAATACAATTAAAAATTCATTTTTTTTCCATTACACTAGTCGCATTTCAAGGGTTCATTTTGTGGCTAGTGCCTACCATATTGAATAGTGGAGATACAGAAAACATTTCCAGCATCACAAAAAATTCTATTGGACAATTGGGTCAGAGCATAACTGTTCTGTGAAAAAAAGTTTTAGAAACATTGGATTAAGCAAAATGAAGCCTGTTTCTACACTGCAGTACATCTTGGAGCCTTCGACATGTGTAACATGCACATCAGAAAGAGTGACATTCTGGCAAAGACTGTTCCTTATCTGATAAAAATTTATCACACATTCAAGTTTTATTATTATTTGGGATTATGTTTTCCTCCATATTCAAATTTCTTATATATTACATATATAAGAAAAAATAAATTATTTATTTGGAAACGATCCTTTGATCTCAGAGAAAGTGGGTATACCTCCTAGTCTAAGAGCACACAGGAGCCCCAGCAATGAAATGCTAGTACAAATGCTAGTATGTTTTGGAAGAATTTCAATTCTTGATGAAAGAGATAGATAGATGAAGAGAACATTACAGAATTTTCTCTTACCCTTTTTTCCTGGCTTAAAGACAATGTGTGAGGATGTAATTCTTTGAGCTGTGGCATTCTTATTGCAACTGTAAGGGAAAGGTAAGAAAATTACAGAGACACTGACACAGAGCTCTGATTTTGTTGAGTCCCTAACCAATCCTGGAGTCATCTACCTTCAGGCTTCTTGTTAGGTGAGAATTAAGTGACTTAATATCTGTAGGGTACTTTGAATGTTTCCTGACACACAACTCAACATATAAAAGTGTTTTTTTATTATTATGACTTATACCACTCTTGAACAAATATTAGATTTTTTGAAGTTAAAAGTGTTTTCATATATGGTGAATTCTGCTTTACTGCCATATGAACTTGTACATTAAAATAGTCATTAGTGATATAAATCTGAACACCTTCAAATAAAACTTGAATTTTTTTTAACTTTTTGTATTCCCAAGATTATGTGACTAAAGAGTACTTAAATTTTTGTCATTGTCGTGGGTCTGGTATTCTCAGGAACATATTTGGGAGACAATCTTATAAGAATGATATAAAATACAAGTGTACTTTTTGAAATGTCTCCCCAGTGAATACATTCCCAGTAGAATGTCTCTTGATATTTTAATACTCAAAGATTAGAATATATATTTGTGTGTAGATGGATAGATAAATATAAATATATCTTTCAATATAACACTTTTCAGCAGATAATATAAATAAAGCTGTTGTGAACATTTATATACAATTATTTTTTGATGTATGTTTTCATTTTTTTTTAGGTAAATACCTTGGAGTAGAGTTGTTGGGATATAGGATAACTTTAAAAGAAATTGCCAAACTATTTTTCAATGTAGTTTTATCATGTCAAGCCCCCATCGTCAATGTAGGAGCGTTGTTCCATATTTTTGCCAGCACTTGGCATTGTTAGTCTTTTTACTTTTAACTATTATAATGAATATATATCAGTATATAATAGTAGTTTTATTTTTATTTTCCTGATGACTGATTATCTTGAGTCAGTTTTCACGTGATTATTGGTGATATGTATTCATTTATGAAGCCTATAAGTATTGAGTTATAGAAGGTTTTTTTTCCTGCATAGAATTTTTTTATGGTAGACATGTGTTAGGAATATTATCTCCCAGATTATGGCTTGTTTTTGATTTTCTTAATAGCGTCTCTCAAAGAGCAAAATTTGCTAATTTTAATAAAGTCAAATTTATCATTTTTTTCTTTTATAGTTAGTGTTTTTGAGGCCTCATATAAAAAAATCTTTGTCTACACTAAGATTTTTTTTTCTAGAAATATCGTAGACTTAGATTTAACATACATGCCCATGATCTATTTCAAGATAGTTTTGCATATGGTGTCATATAATGAATGAGATTCTTCATATAAATAGGTAGATATAGATAGAAAGATGATAGATAGATGATAGGTAGATAGATAGATAGATAGATAGATAGATAGATAGAAAGACAGACACAGTTTTCCAGCATTATTTATTGAAAATAATATTTTTCTCATTGAGTTACTTTGAAAATTTATTCTAGACTCTGATGCTTTAAATTGATATTTATGTCTAAACTTTTGCCAAAATCTCTGTCTTAGTTACTATAGCTTATATTAAATATTGATATAAGACAGTGTAAATTCTCCAGCTTTATCTTTAAAAATCATTTGACTATTCTGAGTACTTTGTATTTCTATGTAAATTTTAGAATCACGTTGTTAGTTTCTATAGGAAAGCCTGTTGGGATTTCAGTTCGGAATAAATTCAATCCATAAACTATTTTGGGAAGAATACAGTTCTTTATAATATTGAGTGTTCCAATCCATATACATATTTTCTCTCTCCATTAACTTGCCTTTTAAAAGTTTCATTAAGCAAAGTTTTTAATTTTCAGGTTTTTTTGTCCTACACATATTTAGCTAAATATATTTTTAAATATTCTGTACTTTTAGATGCTATTGATTTTATTTTAAATTTTTATTTTCCAATTGTTTTCTAATATGTAGAAATATAATTGATTCTTGTATATTGACTTTGCATCTTGTAACTGTTAAATTCACTATTATTTCTCTGGGTTTTTTTCCTCCCTCTGTGACTTGTCTATCTCTTTTAAAAACAGTCTTTTGAAGAATAAAATATTTAATTTGGAAGAAGTCCAAATAACCAATATATATTTTACTTTATAGTTTGCATTATCTGTGTCCTATTTCAGAAACATTGCTAAAGCAGAGATGATTCCGTTTTCTCCAAAAAGTTTAATAGCTTTGATTCTTACATTAAGTCTTTGATCCAGTTTGAGTAAATCTTTTGTATATGGTGTGAGCTAAAATTAAACATTTTTTTTGCTAATAGTTATAATTGTTACAGTATCATTTTTTGAAAATATTCTCCTTTCTTCATTAAATTGCCTTGACTCCTTTGTCAAAAATAAAATGACTATATGTATGGGTCTATTTACTAACTTGCTAATTCATTCCTTTTGTTTATAGTTGTATACTAGAATGTCATCATTCGTAGAGCTTTATAACATATTCTAATGTCTCGTAGTTTATGTTTTCCAACTTTTCTCTACTTTTACAATGTATTCGAATATTTTAAATTCTTGTTCCTACATAAGATTTGAAATAAATTTATCAGTTTCTATAAATAAGCTTACAGAGATTTTGATAAGGATTACATTGAACCAATACACTAATGTAGAAAGAGTTGAAAATTTAACAATATTGAGTTTCCCAATCCAAGATCATAATATATTTTTCCATTTATTTAGAACTTCTTTACATTTTTTTTTTAATTTTCAAGGGATAGGTTTTGAAAATCTTTGTCAAATTTCTCCCTAAATATTTCATATATTTAATGTTTTTAAGTGGTACTTTTTAAGTTTGACTTTTGATTGCTCATTAAGAGTATGTAGGAACACTACTGGATGCTCTTGGTGGTCAATGTGATCTTTCCACTCTGGCTGTACAGAACAGAGACTTCTCCCTTCTTGTGTCAGCTATGGGACTACTCAGCTTATAGTTTTCAATATGCAGCTGCTGATTTCCCAGTAGTTGCTTGTTTATTGACTGTCCTCTTATAGTTTTCTTGTGATTTTGCAGATTGATATTCAGCCAAAGATTCAAAGGGACCCTTATGCAGATTTCTGGAACTCTTTCTTTGTAGTGTTTCCTCCTCTTCATTTTTCTGTCCCACATATTGTAGCTATCTTAGTCTTCTGAAACTCAGATCTCTGCTCTCTCATCTCTTTGAGGTGTCTGTCTTATGTTTGGGCTCCTTCTTTCCACATCGTGGTTCAGAAAGTGCTTCCAGGCAAAGACTGCTCTACTGTAGTCTCACCACATTTGTTTCTTTTCCCTTAGAATCACAGTCCTGCATTGCCTATTATCTAACGTCTGAAAAATGTTGTTTCATATATTTGATTCGGTCTTCTTGTTTGTGGTGAGAAAGTGGTTTGGTACTAGCAGGAAGCAGAATAATTTGCCTAATTTTGCAATGTGCACTATGTTGACCAAGGGAATGTGTGCTGTGTGTTTTCTACATTATTGATATGTCTAAGAAGTGCTGTATTATTGCATATAAACTGTTTATTAACAACCATATTTATTGTTTGATAATGAAGTAATGTTTTCAGTATTTTGCATTCTAAAATAATAGTTTTTTACTACTTTATAAGTGCTTTACTATTTTTTAGTAAACAAGAGTAACTGGTTTGGGGTTTAACCCCAAATGAAATGCATTACATATATTTTTTTTATTTAAAATTACAGGAAATAGGTTTCTACTTAGTTATACCATGGAGAAGGTCTGAATTCTAGAAATTTATGAATTACAAATGTTAACTGAGAGATGTCCTTATATATATAATGCATCAACTGTTCTTGCACATATCTTATGTGTCTTTTTTCACAACTATATCCTAAGAACCTGGAACAGTTTCTGACACATAGGGAGGGTCAATGAAATATTTGTTGATTGAATGAATGATAAGTGTTCAAGATGGAATCTTCTATCATCATCATCATCTCATCATCATCATCAACTCTTTTTTATATTTGTTGCAATATAATTAAATAAATCATAATGAGCTATTTCATATGATATGTTGAAATTTTAACTTAAAGGAGCCATGTTTCTTCTCCATAAGATACTAGGAATTGAGAAAGGATAAGTCAGTCAATAAGCACATTTATCACAATTTAATGAAATTAAAGTTATGTGGGGCTATTGGTTGTATTATTTAACTAAATCTATAGAAATATGTCTACACTAACATCAGTTCTATAAATTTTTAACTTCTTAAAGTATGAAAGTACATTAAATTAATGCCAGTTTAGAGATAAACACTCGTGCTCTCAGAGCCCATGGATTTTTGGCCCTGTCCCAACCCTAATACTTGTGTGGCTGAGGCTAAGGGTACAAATACATATCACAGGTCTAAATATGTTATAAATCAGTTACTCAACAGTTCAATAAAATATACTCTATCCTGTTGCCTTGTCAAATATATTTCCGTAATGATTAGAAAACCAGTTTTGAATATAGAATTCTTAGTTGCTCGGCGCATTCTGATTCCACAGCTTGCCCTTTTTTCCCTCGCCCTTGGCTCTGCTCTACTCTATGAGGATCTTTGTATACACACTTGTTAACATCCTGTCTACAAGTTCAAGCTCTTTCCATATTCTTTGTGAACACCAGTCACTTGCCCACCCCTTGGGCATAGAGACATTTATACCAGCAATGAATTCAGGCTTCAGAAGGACAGACCTAAGGACAAGTTCTACCCAGGCCATGGAAAGTTCCTCTCAGTCATTTGGGGAAGTCATTCTTTGGCCTGAGTGACAGGGGTGGGAATATGGCTTCTGCATAGACATCTTCCAGTAAACCCCCCTCACTTAGAAAAAGGCATGGCACTGGAGGGCCAGAGCAAACTCAAGTCCAAGCCCAGAGCAGGGTCCCAGAGCAACACTTAATACCCTGAGACTTTAAAGTATTCTAAGCATATAAAAGAGTGTAAAAATTGTGAAGCTAAACTATTCACATAGTGGATTTTAATAGCAGACACTTCCAGTTTTCTGACCAATATCCTCATTTCCTTCTTTCTTACAAAAAGAAGCATGGTTTTGCTTAAGGCAGCAATATTATTAGCTTAGAAGCTATTATCTCCAAGACATCTTTGCATTTAAAAATGACCATGTGATATGATTCTGGTCAATGAAATGTAAGCAAAATTTTAATGGACATTTTTGTGAAAGCTTTGCTCTCTTTATGTAGTCTCTGCCCTTTCTTCGTTGGTTCTTTCTTTTTCTTCTTGTCTGAAACACATATATGAACTTGGAGGTGGAAAGATATCTTTATAACCATGAGATAAACTCAAAGATGAAAATCACATAGTAAAGGTGACATAGCAGAAACATAAAAGAATCCTGTAACATTTATAATATTAAAGAGTTGTGTCACCAGCCTTCTTATGTGAAAATAAAATGTATCTAGCTAAGCCATTATAGGAATGTCTAATAAGTACATCCAAAAGCAACTCATAGTAAAATGTAATCAATTAGTTTATGTAATCCTTATGCTTTCAAAAAATATGTGTATTTGTATGTTGCTTGTTTGCTTATATCAATAATAGGGAAATGATCAAGTTTATGAATTAAATTTATGAATTATCTTTTTATCTATTCACTGTACTTTAAACTCCCTGAGTATATGGACTGGATTTTTAAAATAGTTTTCTTCAGTGTTTCCCACATAATCTAAAATATAATTACATCAATACACAAAGATAGAGATGTTTAAAAAATTTGGAAATAGATCATGATTATAGAAAACAAACTGATAGTTACCTGATTGGAGGGGGATTGTTGGGCTTGGTGAAAAAGGTAAAGGATTAAGAAGTACAAATTGATAGTTACAAAATAGTCGCAGGGGTGTAAAGTACAGGGAATATAATCGATAATATTGTAGTAACGACATATACTGCCAGATGGGTACTAGACTTAAATTTAAATCACATTTAAATTATTTAAATGTCTAACCACTATGCCATAAACCTGAAACTAATATAATATTAAATGTCAATAGTAATTGAAAAACAAACATTTCAAAAATTAAAAAATAAAAATAAACAGTATTTCTCTTAAAAATATTAATTCCTAAATACTGAGTTATTTTCATTGTGCTATAAATAGTTTATAATCAAGGTAAGTATTAAAGCATCAGTATCTTGAACTAAAATGTAAATGGAAAGATACTTTATAATTTCTAAATTGCTCTTGCATATTGATTCTCTAAGATTTTTTTCAAAAGAAAAAAAAACCCTAAGATTTATTCTGAGATGTTTGAATTTTACTAGTGAAAAGGTAATGAACAAATATTTTTTCTTGATGATTAATTAATGATATCAAAACATTAGGCTAAATCTATAAATATTTATATCACTTATTCTCAGAAATGGAAAAATATTTTTATTTATGGTTTTGTTAAATATTTTAACAATTGTCCTTTTTGGTGATAACACAGGTACTCAATATTTATATAAGTCATATGCATTTGCATAAAATAAGCTTCCTGGATATAATTTTCTATAGAAAAATATATAGGACTTTAGTGAAAAATAATCATACACGATGGCAGAATTTAGGATGTAATATATGGGAAATTTACCAAGAAATATGTTTCTTCAACACTTAATTGATTAAGCGTCCTTTATCTTTTTGAGAAAAGAAAGGCTCTAGTCTTTAATTGTGCATCAATGTCTTATCATATGGACATACATATGAAAATAAAGTCTGTAAGACATATCCATATTTTTACTTGAAGTTTTTTCTGTGTTTACTTTGAGATCCAAATCATTTTTTTTGAAAAAATAAACAAGATTATTTCTCTCTAGTTTAGAAATTTTTAGATATTAGATTAGTAAAGAGAATGGGTTAGAAGTTGGGCATACTTAATATTTAGATGTTTATAGAAAAGGTGATTGAATATGAAATCATCAGTTCTTTGTAGGGAGAAATGTTTTATCATCTCATTTTTCTTTGAATGGACCACAGTTGGTCCATCCAATTCTAGTTTATTTCTGAAAATCACTCTGTGAGCACATGCCATAAATTTCAACATATTCAGCATTGCATACTTAAGATAATATCAACTGGTAATGATGTTCTGCTTCTATTGACATCCATAAGTTTCTTTTCCATTTTCCCTCATCCAAATTAAAGGCATAAGAAATGGTGTCGAATATCATTTACTTACTTCCTCAGAGGATCTGAATAGAAACTATTACCTCCTTCAAATCTTTTGTGCTATCGTTATTGAAAAGTTTTAGGGAGACCTGAACTGATATACTTACTGTTGACCTCAGGACAATGGTAGCATAATTTCTGTCCTGAAAAAACATAAAAAAATAAAAGAGCTGGAAAGAATACACATTCAGAGTTAAAAAGAAAGCCTGCCACTGTGTTCTGATTGATAAAACTCAACATATTGCATCAGCTGAGATACAACTAGTTTTTTTTAAAAAAAATACCATTGAGTAAATGATGCAATTTCCATATTTATGTCACTGTAACCCATAGGTACAACATAAGAAAGTTTGCAAAGAAGGAAAGTTAGAATAAAAGTAAGCTGTTTTCCTAAAGTCTTAAATATATTAGTATTCATAGTAAATTGTATTAAAACTGAAAATGGGTTACATCCTTTAGTAAATATTATCAATCTTCTTTTTTAAGCTTATATTAGTTAACTAATTAATCCATTATCCCGACTGGAAAAGGGAAAACTTAGTTCTGTTTCCTCCTGCTAGGATTGATTGTTCATTCACTCATTTATTAATTTAAGAAGGATTTTTTTTTCAGTGCCTCTATATGAGGTGATTCCTACAAATAAATACAAAACCATGAATTGTAAAATCACCTAAATATGTGCAATGTACAGTGGGGTTTCAAGACAGAGAATTATCACTTCTCTCTGAAGAAGCAAGAAAAAGACTCTTGAATCGAGTTCTGGGTCAGGTGTTCCAAAGTTGAGCAGAAGAGGGTGCCCGACCTGAGTGGAGCCATTGGAGATGAGAAGTATGAAGACAGTAGAAGAAATGAGGAGTCGAAACTTGACTTAATATTAGTCGTATGGGAGAGGAAGACTTCTGGTACAAACAAGTTTGTGAATAATGTTGCTATTTACTGAGAGGGAACCGTCTGAGATTGTTCATGATGAGGTAACTTTGAGCTTTGCTAAGTTCTAATTGCCCAAGACACCTCTGAGAGCAGTTTCCAAGAGGCAGTTGGATCCATAGGTCCGGAGTTCATGAGAGAAGATGGTGCTCGAGCTAGAAGTCCTTAGCATAGAGATAATCTCTGAAGCTTTCAGAATGGATGGGCTCCCTTAGAGAGAGTGTGTGTAGAGGGGTAAGATATGAAGACCAGGACAAGCAATGGCTTCATTAGACTGGAGCATAGCATGGGCAAACGAGAGCAGAATAAGGAACTGGAATCAGGAGGCCTCTGAATGTCAAGCTAAAGAGACTGGAGTTTGATTCCTAGGTTTTGTGGAACAATTGGAAGTTTTTAAAGTGCAGTGGTTTGTCAAATCTTGGTTTCAGAAGGTTAATCTGGAATGAAAATAGGCTGAAGCTAGATGACCCAATTTGTAAGAAACTGTTGATGAAAGGTACTGAATATCTGGGTGAAAATGACCCAGATCTTCAGGCTCTGGAGGAGGTGGGCAGCTCAGAGTCATTTCAGTGGTAGCTTTATAGGACTAGACAACTGACACAATATGAGAAAAAGAGTTATATGATTGGGAGAGACATTAAACACCATCAATAAGAGAGAGTGCTGAATTTGAAAAGACTATAGAGGGATATTGAGTAAGGTTTCTATTTTAAATAGAAAAGACACTCTACAGACTTGGATGCCTGACCACAGCATGTATCAGAGCCAAAGAGGGCTGTCAAAGATGGATGTGAAGATTGGGAGCAATATTAAGAGAGGTGATAGCTGACTCTTGAGAATCTTTTCTGTCAGAGAAATACTGTCCACATTGAGGCCTACAGAATATAGAAGATAGATTTAAAAGAAAATCTTGGAAAAAGTGAAATGCTCTATTTTAATTGTCTTTGAATACCCTTGGTCTATACTGAAGTATTAAAAGAATAAATGACTTTTTTGGACATATAACCATGTAAACTGAATACCAATTCTGAATTTTGTATTGTTTTCTTTGCCTATGATTTTAAAATAATTACTTTTAAAAAATCATTTTGTTGAGTTTTTTTTAAATATAATGTTTTAGCTTGATTTTTTATTTCAAATAAAGTTCTCAATAACACTGGCTGAGGACAGATTCATCCAAAAAGCTAGAGCAGCCTCCCAACCAAGCCAGTTAAAGGCCACCAGTTGCCTGCTATCTCTAAGGTAGTGTATGCACAATGCCTAAAGTATTCTTAACTACTTCAAATGTACTCTGAGTCTTGTCATTTCACTGAACAAGTATGACGGCTTGCACTGTTTTATATGACACCTTTCAAAACCAGCTCCTAGTTTTGCCTTAACCTGCTGACACTTAAAAATTACTGAGTTGTTAACTTGTTTTTATCTCTTGGAGCAAATAAAAATAAAAAAGACACTGTTAGCATTTGGGACTTGGCGTCACAGTTGGTGATTTTTTTTTCTCATTTTCCTTCTTGTTGTATTTTATTTTTAAATCAAAGGTGGTTATTTTTGCTGATTGGCCAATTAGAGGAGCCAGTGGCTGCTACCTACTACTAAGACTTGATTCTATTATAAAACCTCAGAGGCTAATGTTGCTTCAGTCTCGTTCTAAAGAGAAATAAAAAGATACACTTGCAGTTAAGTCTCCTTGCAGATGAAGGAACAAACCATTGATCACAATGTGAAATGCTGAAAACTGAAAAGGAATCCAATTTATTTTAAATGAAACTACTCTGTTCTCCAGTGACAGATTCCAGAATCTGACAACAGAAAGGAACTGACAGCAGATGTTTTAGAGCCAAGACACAGAGAGACTGAGTAATAGTATAGAAAAGAAATTGCTTTGAACTTCACCCCTGCTTTAAATACTTCAAATCAATAGGTCACAGAGCTCTTTAATAGAGTGATGAGGTCTTGCCCTAGCAGATCTGCTCAGTGACAAGTTGATGTGTGTCCTAGCAGCAGGGGCATAAAAATGGCAGGCTGCTCCCTGAAAGGGGGCTTTGTGTGAGCGGGGTCCATTTGGAGTGACTATCCTATATGGCCACTCTTGAGAGCCAAGCCCTAATAGTCTCCATCTAAATGGGACTGACCTCATGAATTACCTTAGGAAACTTAATCTATAAACTAGCTCCTTCTTATGCAGACTGATGAATTCTTGTTTATTCCTAAATGGCTGTCACAAGACCTATTCATCAAGCTCTTAAGAGGGGAAAGGAGGCTCACAGAAGCCAGCCTCAAGTGCAGCACCGTTAAATAATCATTAGGCTTCACGGCTGGTCTTGGGACCAACTCCAAATTCACAAAGCAGGCTTCTTTTTCATTTTTTCAACTATTCATCAGCACTGCATTTAGATGAGTTTCTGACCCGATAAAGAAAAAAAGAGTGCTTTTTGTCACTATCAGTTTCATGGGTGCGTTCTTTCCCTTTTGAGAGTTTCATGTGTGTGTGTGTGTTTTTTTAACAAAAGTAAAAGAAAATAAAGGCAGATGGCCAACTCTTTTCAATATCCGTTTGCTTTATTCGAGCAGTTTAATGTAGTGAAACAGAGTGAAACGTTGCTACTTGCTAAATGGTAAACAACACCATTATCCAGAATTCTTCTGTAGATTGGTACAAAACAGGGTGCTGGTGATTAATTAAACTGTTGTTGTAATTGTAATGCATGATACATAATAGATAGTGTGCCGTGTATTTTAAAAGCAGCAAATGAGCAAATAACTTTCCTACATAGCGCATCTCCATTACTTGTCAATAATGCATTAATAATCAAAAATAAAAGGCTATTATACAACTCCCTAATAAAACAAATGTTTCTGATGTTCACCAGTCTGTAAAACATGTGCTAGCCAAGCTACATACCATGGCTGCTGTGGGTCAGAGGCCTCTAGAGGTGAGAGGAAGAATTTTCTCCCTAGTGGATTTTCCTGTCTACTGAACTACAGCGTTCCCCATCTTAAAAACAGTCACATATGTGGCGATCTCCTATACATATTTTATGTTTTTTGAAATACCGGCCTGGGTTACAGAAATGGCCACACAAATATCTTTTATAGGGAAAAGATAAAATAAAAAAAGATCAATTTTGTGATCCCATTTTCATGTTTTGTCTACTTTTTCACTGACTTTTTTTTTTAGTGAGAATGTAAAGGTGATCATTCCTCCTCCTTAATTCTTTATATCTGAAGTTCTCTAACATTTGATTTGGTAGGCAAAGAGAGAGAGACCCAAGAGAAGATAATTAAGGTAAACTAATCCATTATGACCACTCATTTGGGATAGTTGAGATTAAAATGTACAGATGGAAAGAAGGGGTTCATATGGTTTCTGTTAATATGAAAAACTTTCAGCACAGTATTTTTTCCCACTCCCCCACCTCATTTAAGCTAAGTGATCAACTTTGGATTTTTTTTTTCTCTAACAGCTTAATTGAGGTATAATTTATGGACTGTAAAATTCAGTCATTTTAACTGCACAATTCAGTGATCTTTAATAAATTTAGAGTTGTGTAATTGTTGCCACAATTCAATTTTACAGCATATTTCTATCACCTTCAAAAGATTCCACATGTCCATGTGTAGTCAATCCCTTTTCTCACCTCACTTATCTATTTTATGTCTGTATAGATTTGCTTTTTCTGGACCTTCATATCATGGAGTCATGCAATATTTAGCCTTTTATGTCTGGCTTCTTTATTTAGCACAATATTTTTGTTTGATGTTTACTTATCTTGTGGCATATCAGTATTTTATACCTCTTTGTAGCTGAAAAGGATGCTATCATGTAGAGAGATCACATTATACTTTTCTGTTCACCAATTGGTAAACTTATGTTTTCATTGCTCTTGGGTAGATTCCTAGGAGTGGAATTGTCCTGTCGTATAGTAAATTTATTTAACCTGGGATTGTAAATGACTCCTTTTTCTTTGGAAAATGATATTGAATTTCAGGAGACTGAAGAGCTATTACTCATTTATACTTTAGTGGGCCCAGTGGACACTTGGTCCACTTGCATGCCCATCATTTGCACCCATGTGACCACAGCCACAGTCATATTGCTCACTCTACTCTTACCCAAAGAGTGGCTTTCTTCCAATGTTCAAGGCAAGAGAACACTGGAAACCACCAACTCAGACTTGGTAAGCATCTGTTTGAGAAAATTGAATTAGGAGACTTGGGTAGACAGATAGTATTTTGGCACACAGGGAGGAAGCAGGCCAGAGGCAGTAGCCTCTGTGAACCTCTCCTCCCTGGGCCTAATACTGTCCCATGAGAGGAGGGTGAGTGAACTGCAATAGCACTTTGTCAACAGGATGTTCCCTTTATGTGATGCTGTTTGAGCAGGCTTTTCCCTCATTGAGTGGGATTCCATGTTTTCTACCTCACTCAGCCATTTATTCCTAGTGATCAAGAAGGCCTCTGCCTGTTCTAGTGGCTAGGGATTAGTTTAGGATACATGGGCAACTTGGGGCCTTCTACTGTCAGCCTTTGGCTTGGAGTGCTGATAAACCTCATTCCATCTTACTTTCACTTTCTGTAAATAAACACAAATGGCAATTTTCCTAAATGTAGTCTAGTAAAACTTTAATCAGTGTTATGAAGCAAAATGCAGTTGATTGCCACCTGTCATATAAGTAATGCATTTTAACACTCACTGGCTGTCCTCCTTTAATAGTTTAGGTAGCATTTAGTCATAGGACTGTGTGTGTGTGTGTGTGTGTGTGTGTGTGTGTGTGCGCGCGCGCGCGTCCCCTTCCTTTCCTTGCCAGACACAAAATGTTTCCCTCTGCCCCAAAGGGGGATTTAATAGAGCTCAAAAAATTAGTGAAGTGAAACAAGGACATGCTGGTAATTGAAAACAGTATAAACCTTGTAAAGTCCCAAACTTCTTAAGGATTCAGGAGTTTCATGGAGGATAGACACTTTCTGGTGGCAAATGAGAACATTATGTATAAATAACTGTTTGCACAGGGTATGTGCCATGTGCAGGTTCTGCCTGCTTGTATTTATTTCTTCTCTGTGACAGCATGATTATTAAAATAGTATAAAAGCTGGGTGACGCTTTTACTTACCTAAGATTGTTCATGCTGGAGAGCTGGGATATGACACAGAGAGTGTTCCTTGGGAAACACATACACAGAGCATATTGCAATCAGAAAAAGGACAGGTCTATCTCAGTCATGGTAATGCCAGGTTTGTAGGACATTCCTTACAGGTGTCTTCCTATTGCAGTGTTGGCAATGTAACCAAGGATTAGGATATACTTAGGGTTAATTAGTTTTATTCTTTTGGTTGGCAGGATCTGAGACTCACGTAAGCTACCCTGAGGGGAAAAAAATCTTATTTTAAGGATATAAGTGTGATGAGAATTAGAAATGAAAGACTACCCGGTGCTGAGGAAAATATAAGGACTTGTGGCCAGTATAGTATCTCACTCTCACATTACATCAATTATGGATCTTACTGAATGCTTTACCCATTCTCCACCCATTGCCGATTGGTCATTTTCTCCATCTTCTACAAGATTGAGTAGGAGAGAGTTCATCTGGTTTTCTACGTAAAAACCATCACCTATACTGGGTAGAGTGCTTTGCTTCAAGTCACCTCATAGATAACTTGCCAAACTGCAGATGATTCTTGAGACGCTTTTCAACTCTGTACATTCATTGCTCATTTCTGCACAAAGGCTGGGCACGCACTACCTTCTTGAGTTTGGAAAGAAAGCTTTTTTTCTTCTTCTTCTTTTTAAATAAGGGGAAGTTAAACAGGATGGGAATGTCATTAGAAAAATAAGAAGTAGCTTTCAGAAAAGTTAAATTATCTCTCTTGAAGATGCACATGTTAGAAATATTTTCTACATATGAATTATTACATTTTTCACCTTGTACGCACAGGAAGCCTAAATCTTGTAGAGCCTAGAGCCTCTGACACAAATGTCATCAACCTTGGCATGGCCTCCATCTAATCTACACTGCTTCCATGACTCCACAAAGCTCTGAGAACCTACTATCACATGTTTATTTGTTTGAGAGTCACTTCATTTAACGACTATCAATGGTCATTACCTGAATAAGAGCAAAAATTTAAATGACTCTTTATTAATTTAGCTAATGAAACAATTTCTAAATGAGAAAATAATTCAAAACACACTAAATTTAAATGACTTTTTAGTTGTTTTTTTTTTCCTCTTAATTTCAAAAATAAGAGCTGTTTCTTTTGGCAGATAAGCAAAACTCAATTCTTCTGAGATAGTTTAAATAACTTGTATTCAGATCTAAGGTAAGTTGTAAAAAAACTCTTAATATTAAAAAAAAGTGTAAAACAACACCTATAAACATTTATATGAACTCTCAGGAGTGTGAGTACCATGTCTGTGTCCCCTCACAAACTTAATGCCACCAGCAGCTTCTGCCTCCTTTCATCTCGGAGCCCCAGAATCAGGTTTCTTTCCTCATCATGGCAGCTAAGTTCATCTTGTTCTTGTTCTGCTTTAGAGGGCCCTGCTCTTGGTGGATGTGATGACCTGGGTTCCCTCTTTACCAAGTAAATAACTCAATAACAATTTGCATCTATTCTTTAGTGCTATTAATCTGAAGACTAACCTCTCTCAGAGCGGAGAGATTCAATTTGCTTACATTTTCCTCTGTCCTGTTCTGTGTGGGATGTTTTTATCTGAGAGACTATTGGGTGCTTTTTTCACATGCCTGTATAATCAGTGAGCTAATAATTATAAATTTTCCCAAGAAATAAAATATTTCTCTTTTTACCTAAAAGAAGCAATCCTGCATGTGAAGAGTATGTCACATACATCTTTTAAAAAAACTTTCGGCCTCCAAAAGTCAGTCTTCTTTATCTTCTTTTCCATTTATAATCAATCAGAATGTGAAATTCTTTCAAAGTCTATGCCTAGAGAAACTGTATTATTCTACTAGAAAATAAACAACTCACATTCTTTTTTCATGGGTTGTTTTGTTGTTGTTGTTGTTTGTTTGTTGGAATTGGTTCATCTCAAGTACTATTTTTTCTCTCAGAACCTCTGCACCAAAGAATGCTAATTTGTATTAATTTATTTTACAGTACTTTATTGGGTTGAAACTACTGTCAATGATTTATTTTTAAAGAATGTTATGACATTGTGGGGTTCTACAAAACTGTGAAAAACGGTTTAATTATTTGGTCTCCTAAACTCAGAAAAGTAGAGTGACGGTCAAAATGAGCATGGAATGAAAATAGTCTTCTTCCTTTGGAAATCAGGTTTTCTTCATAAATATTAGCTAACAATAGTTTCCTGTAGTCACAGGCATCTTAATATAACTCCATTCTTAACATTGTATTAATAGAAGTTCTGTTAAATTGTATTCCTTTGACCAATTAAGAATTTTATGAGCATAGTTTCTACATGACTTTTATTGAACAGTACTATTAAATATCATCATTTTGATTGCATTTATTAGGCATTATACAAAAACTACCTCTTGCCAGGAAGGAGGAGGAAGGAAGAATAGTGAAAAAGGGGAAGAGATTAAGAAATACAAATTAGCAGTTATAAAAGTGGTCATGGTGATGTAAAGTAAGCATAGGGAATATACTCCATAATGCTCCATAATGTTGTAATAACTATATATGGTGTCAGATGGGTATTAGACTTATCAGGGTAATTGCCGCATAAGGTATATGAATGTCTAATCACAACATTATACACTTGAAACTAATATAATAGTGTATGTCAACTGTAATTGAAAATTTTGAAAAATTGAAATAAAACTTTATAAAACTACTCTGAATTCAAGCTTTTAACTTATTTAGAAAATATGAAAATTATAATTCACATTAGTTTTGTACATGTGGTTATAAAGCTGTTTCAAGAACAATATAATATCTGACCTGCAAACCTATGAAAGAAGTAGGATGAGAGTTTCTGAGTTTAAATCCATTAGAAAGTGTTGAGCTGAGATGAAAACTCAGGTCGCCATTCTCTGAGTTTAATAGTCTCCCTTCCTAAGAGTCAATATTATTGAAAAAATAGCATCTCAGAGACAGGGAGTATCTTAATAATTCCCAGCTCAGTCTCAGTCAAGAACCCAGTGAATAGTGAAAGACACATACAGACAGTCTGTCAAGTTATCAAGGGAATAACAGCTTGTGTTCCCATTACATGTGTGCAAACTCATCATTTCTGGTCAAAGTTGTGATCCCAGCATGCTTTCCCTTGGATGCTCTTGGTCATCTCTCTTTGCTCCAAAATGGTCAGTGTTCAAACACCAAGTAACAAGAATGATAACAAAAAGTAAGAAGCCAAATATAGTTGGGAAAAGAAATTTGCTGTGGAGAAATGTAAAAACCTTGTGCCACAAAGATTCTTGCCAGAGGTTGGCTTGATTATACTTTTACTGGTTGCTGTTCCTCCCAAAGTCTATGAACTATATCTCATGGGACATCAATCTTCTCTATTTACAATTATTCAAGCAAAGGTGATAAAGACTTTTGCATGAAGAAGGTACCTAGGAGGACTATTTATATTATGTTCTATATTCTTTCCATGATGAAGCTGTTATCGTCTTGGCGACACCAGGTTTAGACTGATCAGACAGCCTAACAGAGATACCTCATTGCCTACGAGCACAACCAACTAAACCTTTAATTCCTGTACATATTTGGTTAGAAATAAGTTTAATCAGATTGAACCAAAATAGGAATTTCCACATGATGAATTTTGACCTGCTCAACATTGAAGAGCCATTGTAGTATGGTGGGTTAGCATTTTGAAATGTTAACTAATATCTATTTTTAGTGTTCACCAGGATCCCTTGGCTTTGGAGGTCCAGAATCTTAAGTATCAAGTAGACGAGATTTGTGTACTTAAAACAATTATGGGTGAATATATAGTGGGGAAAAGTAAGACTTGTCATGCCAAATTCTGCTTCCTGCTGCTGACATCTAAAACTTCTAACTGGCAAAACATGTCCTACTTTTTGGTTAGCTGGGGTTGAAAAATTATAGGAAAAAAAAATCCTAATATTTAGTAACTATTTTGTCATGGCAAAATTAATTGTTACCCTGGAAAGTAAAGGTTATATCCAGATTAATATAATTGAAGGCATCATTATCCTTTTTAAATGCTGCATACATCGCCCTAATCTAATCTACTAAATGTTTGTCTAACATATCACCTCAGCAAATTCCATATCTATTTTCAACCAACTGTTTATTTTTGTGTTATTGGTTGCTTTTTTTCCTCATATTAGATTATAAATTTCTCAAGGGTTATTGTGTTTTATAAAAGTAATTTTTCCATTTCACTTCTCACTAAATCTTCCCTGCCATTTTAATATTTCTAAAATACTGTTTCAGGAAGTGGAGAAAGCAGACCAAGAGGCCCCCTTTCTCAGGGATCCAAAATATCTCCTCATTTTTGTTTCATATTTATCTTCTCCTTCCCCAACTTGGGTTAACTGACTTCAAATCTTGAACTCGGGAAAGTTTTAGGACCAAAGAGCAGACTGCAAATGAGGCAGGTAAACGGCAGAAGCCTCACAGCTTCAAGGGACTCAGAAACATCACTATAGGAATTACGTGACAGCCTTTTCCAGGCACTGTGGTAGGAAAAACTCATGTTCAAACACATTCATTCTCTGTCATTCAGGTCATGATTTAGAACTTGGGTCATATGTTCACTTCTTGGATAACAGAAAGATGAATTTCTTTGATTGACAGTATCACCAAGCTATGTTCGATGGTACAGAAGGAAGGCCCCCAAAAGGAAACAAGTTACAATACCAAAAGGAGGAATTGGTGTTACAAAGCCAGCCAGTAATATATGTTCCCTGTAAGCCATATGTCATTTTGACATTTGTGAATAAAGAGTAGAAGTACCTCTAATAGCTATGTAATAATGCCACTTACTTCTGTGTTTTCTGGCTTGCAGATTTCATTTGCACAAAGGATATCAAAATTGCTCTCAAGTGCCAATTGCCTTTTAGAAGAAGGAACAACTTAACAGATCCTAAGATGCTAAGATTGGGCCTGAGCCAGAGATGCTGAGTGCTGAACATTAACATTTGGCCAGTGACCATGAGGTCTCCTAAAGGAAGACATATCTCTATTTATAATTATATAAATACATTTTCAAAGTTACAAAAAAAAGTTGGTTGATACCTAATTCACACCCTAGTATGTCATCAGAGAGTTTCATTATTATTTTTTATTTAATTATCTTATGGAAAAGATCCGCACTGTTTTCTCTCCTTTCTTAAGTAACATGCATGATAAACTTACACAAAAAATCAGTGGTAGTGGCAAATTTTCCACTGGTGAAACTTTTTGTATCTTAAACGTTCTTATTGGCTACATCTACATGGTGCTAAACATCTGCATGAAAATTTAAAAAATATTAAATTTAAAATATTCAGATGCTTAAAAATATGTTTTATAGTTCTACCTTTGATAATTGGTATTCTTCTTGTATGTGTTTCAGGAATGTCTTGGATAATTAATTAATTTCCCACCTCTGTTAGCAAATATGTATTGGTTGCCAAATATTTGTGGTGTGTCGACTGGTTAGCAAATGTCCAAATAGGTAGTTGTTTGCATTGATGATTAGAGTTACCAGAAGGATCATTATTACTAATTTTCCTTTTGCCTCAGGCCCCAATATAGCTCAGAATGGCACTGTTACTGATCCTGCGTCATTTATAATTTTGATATTTTGTCATATTTTAAAAAAAGTTATTTTTACTATGTAATATTGATGGAGGAGTAGACATATAGATCAATAGAGCAGAATAGAGAACCCAGAAGTAGACAAAAACAAATGTGCTCAATTGATTTTTGACAAGGATGAAATAGTAATTCAAGAGAGAAAAGACAGGCTTTTTAATAGATAATGCTAGAGAAACTAACCATCATGGGCAAAAAGTGAACCTCAGCCTTTACATCTTATGCAAAAATTAACTCAAAATAGAATTAAACATAAAATATAAAACTGTAAAACATTTATAAAAAATAGGAGAAATCTTTGGAATATGAGGCTACACAGAGTTCTTAGATTTGACAACAAAAAAACAATTTAAAAATTTTTTTAAATTGATAAGTTAGACTTTATTAAAGTTTACAACTTCTGCCATTTTAAGACACCATGAAGAAGATAAAAAGACAAGCTATGAACTGGGGAAAAATATTTTCAAAACACACACCCAATGAAAAACTAGTCTTTAGAATACATAAAGAACTCTCAAGTTCGACAGTAAAAAAATATATCTATATATACAGTTAGGAAGTGGACAAAAGACATGAAGAGATATTTTTCTGAAGAGGATACACAGATGGCCAATAAGTAAAGGAGCAATGTTAAATGTTACTAGCTGTTAGGGAAAGGGAAATTAAAACCAAAATGAGAGATCACTACATACCTATCAGAATGGCTAACACAAAAAATAGTGACAAAGCCAAATGCTGGTGAAATTGGAGAAAATGAATCACTTATACATTGCTGGTAGAAATAGAAAATGATATAGCCACTCTGGAAAACAGTTCAGCTGTTCCTTAAAGACTTGTAACCATGCAAAGATTTCTTTTCTTTTCTTTCCTTATCCTTCCACTTTTGCACATACTGCACAACCACTCCCTTAATCATTAAGCCCATAGATCAGCATCAAATAGTCTTACGAAAAAACCCTCAGTTATTTTTTGACCATAGAAACAGAGTTTTGGTCAAACTAAAGATAACATCTTGACATCAGTTGTGTTTCAGCTCCATACCCATGAAGGTGGAATGACTGTACCAGCATTCCCTTTAAAGCAGACAGAATGGCACCACGACTGACATCAGAGCCTAAAGGAATGATTAATTGCCTCTTACCCTTGCCTCAACTGATCAGCAAAGCCCACAATCCCAATTCCCTTAGCTACCATGACTAACGAGTTTTCCCCCATATAACCTATCCCCTAGAGACCATGGGCGAACCATTTCTTTGAGTGCTAACTCACTTGTGTCTCCAGGATTGGCACTGTTACTATCCGGGAGATGTGAAATCTGGCGTCACCCCAGCAGCATGGAGGGTGTCCTTGATTCTTCCCTGCTGCCACAGTAAAGAATTACAGGTCAGTAAAAAGGTAAGAGTATCTTTTCAAGGGAGGAGCGGGTGTTCAGTGAAGAGAGCTGTAGCCCCTCAGAAGTAGGAACGTCTGTTTATATGATGAGAGGGTATGGTTGGCATGTGAGATCACCTTGACTGACAGTTGGTTCTTATATAACCCTTTGCTTACCCAGAATTCAGTCTGTCATAATTAGATTTATGAATTTTGAGTATATGTAAGATATAATGATGGTATAATGAGGCTGAGGTATGGGCAGGTTAGGGTAGTACTTTCTGCGCAAGTGTTTGTGGCTGGTTTAAGCCAGCATTTTTTATGACCTCGGTGCCTTGGGATGTAGGGGAAATTCATAACTATAAAATGATAGATATTTCTGGGAGGTTCATAAGAAAGTTCTTCAAAGGAGGTTTCTATGGTTATAGAGTTGGGCCTTCACTCCTGTCACTTATGCCTGCCTGACTACCTAACAGTGCCATTTGTTTAAATAAATCTCTACTTTCTTTTCTTCTTCTTCTTTTTTTTTAACTGTAAACCTTTGTTTGTGTCTCGTTTAACCTTAATGTGTGCAGGAAAATTGAACACCCTTTAGCTTGCTAACATTACCATATAACCCAGCCATTGTGCCCCTGGGCATTTATCAACCAAAAATGAAAACTATATACACACAAAACCTGTACATGAATGTTTTATAAAAACTTATTTGTAATAACCCCAAACTAGAAATAGCCAAATGTCCTTCAATGCGTGAGTGGATAAACAAATTGTGGTACATACATATCACAGATACAACTCTGCAATAAAAAGGAACAAACCGTTGATGTTTGCACAACCTGGACAAATCTCCAGAAAATCATGCTGAGCAAAACAAGAACCCCCAAAAGATTATGTACAGTGTGATTCTATTGATACAACATTCTCGAAATAACAAAATTATTGGAGAAGAGATTAGTGATTGCCTAAGACTAAAAAGGGCATGCCAAAGAAGCAGAGTGTCTATGAAAGAGGAATACTAGGGCTCCTTGTCATGATGGAAATGCTTTATATCTTGACTGTCTCAATGTCAATATCTTGATCGTGATACAGTACATGATAGCTTTGCAAAATGTTACCGTTGGTGGAAACTAAGTAAAGGATAGTGGTGGGGAAATTTCTCTATGGTATTTCTTACAACTACATGTGTAACTATAATTATTTTGAAAAAAGATTTGATTAAAAATAAACTTTAAATATAGATTATATTGAAATATTATTTATCTTGGTTTCTGAGTTTTTTGGTGTCCCCTTAAATTTTACACCTGAGAAGAATGACTTTTTTTTGCCTCACTCTAGTCCCAAACTTAGAAGTCAGAATAAATAGATATTAAAAGGAACCATCAGAAGTTTTTAAGGAGTACTCTTCTTGCTTACAGTAATAAAATGTTTTAAAATATTTGGGGAAATAAGAAAGATAGCGGAGGAGACTAGAAACGACAAAAAGTTCAAGAAAAGTTTAGGGCCATAAAGCTTGGGAACAGAATATTCCAGTACTTGTAGACAAGCACAAAGAAAAGAGATATTATGCAAATGTAGATATTTAGAGGAAAAACCAAACAAGGATTTTGTTGTGGCTGTTCCCCTTCTGTCACTTCCTCCATCTCTCCTGCTGTAAATCTTGCCAGAAGAAATCTTAGAATTTTAATGTCTTTCCCCCCACCTCCATTTGACACAGTGAGTGATAACACACAGTGGCCAATTAATTTCTGACTCACCTCTGCAGATTTTCCCTGCAACTTTGCATACATTAAAAGCCTCTAGGAGTTGAATACAGTGACAACAGATCCCACCTTCACCCATCAGATCATAAAGTTGAGTCATGTGGCTTAAAATAAAATAAGCAAGAAGCAGATGGATAAAGGACAGAATGTAATATATTTAATCTGTCCAAGTTTGCAAAGAAGCGATTGTCTTCTTAGTTCTAGAAAACAGAGTAAGACAAACATTAAAGCTGTTTTTTTGTTGTTTTTGTTTTTGTTTTTGTTTTTCCTGGACACTATTTATATAGGTCATCTGGAGTTTGGGATAATTCAACTCTCATTTTGTTGAACTGTTTTCTTGCAACTAGGAAACTGAGCCAATCCACTTCTCCAGGTAGGCAAATCAATACAGGGGTTGGTTTAGCAGTGGCCTACTCAGTAAATAATGTTGAACAAAATCATCATACTCATATGAAACCAATACTAGACCAAGTGAGCCCCTCAAAACCTGGGGTGTTCATCTATAATAAAAGAACTATCAGATCAAATTAGCATGTGTAAAATAGTCCGCTGTAAATTGTTAAGCAGCCACCACTATGAAAACACAAAGTAGTAAAGTAGCATCATGGAGATTTTATTCCAATTGGCTTGTTTAGAATCGCTGGAATCCTAGACAAAGGATACAGAAAAAAAATGATTTGCCTCCACTGACAGAGCACTCTGACACAGAAATCAGGAAGGCTGGCTTGAGCCCTTTCCCTGGAATTTAATTTTATTCCAGTTTAGGTGGTGCCTGAGTGTATTTTAATGATGTATCAAGTAAGTCCCATTGCTGACTGCCAGAGTGGAAGCATCCAGTAGAAATCTATGTGCAAGAATGAGGAAGAGCTGGGCAGCTAGAAGATAAGAGGCTATGAGGAAATGGGAAAAATAATTAAAAAGTGAGTGAAATTAAGGTTCAGGCCAGTAACTTTTTCCATTATTGTTAATTATATAACAGGGGAAACATTTAAAACATTCACATTTTTAAAAAGAATGTATTCAAATAGAAGGAAATTGGGGATGATCAGAAAGAGAACTGGCAGTTGGTCGAACTCCCCATTGTTCTGAATGTACTTCCTTGGAAAGTCTAAATTCCAAAGAGGGGAAAATACTATTTGGCCTACTTCACCAATAGGTGAAGGCCATTCCCCTTATCCACACAAGCTGAGCTTTGTGCTTTGTCTTCTAGTGTTAATCTTTGCGGCCTACTACTGTGAATCAGGAACTGAATGAGGAAGACGATAAAGAAACCAGCTTCTCTTTCTCATTGTATATCTGTTCTTGATCATTCCAAGACTTTACCAAGTCCAGTACACTTCAATGCTTACTTTTCTTCTTTGAATTTCTATCCCATAGAGCATGTACCACACATCTCAACACTTAGTTTTCTCATATTTTCATTTTCATTTACCTTATTTGTTCATCCATTTGGCCAACTGGATCTTAGAATGGGTAATATGATGAGTAAAATTGCTATAGTTGCTGTTTTCATAGAACTTACCATTAGAAAAAGGAGAGATTTTAATCAGATTCCCTAAGAAGCAAGAACCCTCCATGAATTCCATGATTTCTCAAAGACCACATAGTGCGTTTAAATAGCTTTACGTGAAAATATGTAATCTCAGGAGTACACTGAACTTATCCACGGTAGTGGTTCCTAAAGAAGACTTTATAAAAATACAGATGCTGAACATATAATTTTACTTTCCAGGATCAAAATATGAGATTTTCTTAAATGAATTATAAATTCTAGTTATGTCATGGGCAATAAGAAATGAAATTACCCATGCTATAACAAAAATAGAGATTGGAACATGCTATCTGCTGTGGTTCTAAACAAGGAGACAAAGAAAATGGAGAAGCTGGTCAGCAGAGAGAGAAGAGTGAAGCCAATACCCAGAAGAGCACAGCAATGAGGTATGGTGACCAACTACCTCAGTGTACCTACTCTGAAGGTATTTCCAGGACACTGAATTTTCAGTGCTAAAAGAAGGAACATTCCAGGCAAGTTGAGATGAGTTGGTTACCTTATTAGGATTTCCTGGAACTGTGCTTTGTTCTTACACTTAATTTTATGAGTGATTTCTCTCGTCGCTTCTACTTTTTCTAATTAGGGTTTCTATCACTTCCTTGCAAACCAGAGTCCTACTAAAAAGATAATTAGGTTGTGTTTTTCACTTTTTAAAGAATTTTTGAGTCTCACAGCAACTTTTTAAGACCAATTACAAAATGCCTCCTTTTTAGAGAGGAGAAAATAAACTTGAAATCCTGGGAACATTTATCAAGACCATATGGCTAATAGGTCAGATGACAAAGCTGGGTCCTCTGTCTCCTATCAAAAGTTTTACTCTTCCAGGAAGGCTCCTTCTCAATCGGCAAGGGGTTTTAGCATGTTGCAGAAATGGATCAGTCACAATCTGTACTTTTATTATTTTTTAAAAACTTTAAATTAAGTTTATTGGGGTTACATTGGTTAATACAATCACATAATTTTCAGATGTACATTATCATTCGATACCTGTATATTCTATTGTGTGTTTACCATCCAAAGTTCAGTTTCCTTCAGCTACCATATATTTGATCCCATTTACCCACTTCACCTTCCTCCTATCCCCTTATATTTAATCCCCTATATCTCATCTACCTCTCCCATCCTTCCCCACCCCACTAGTAACCACTATTCTATAGTCCTCTGTTAACCACTAGTCTATAGTCCATGTCCATGAGTCTCTGTTTGTTTGTCCTGCTCATTTGTTGCTTTTAGGTTTGTACCCCACATTTACATGATATCATGTGATTTTCAACTTTTTCTGTCTGGCTTATTTCACTCAGCATGATTATCTCAAGGTCCATCCATGTTGTCACAAATGGCAGTATTTCATCTCTTCTTATGGCTGAGTAATATGCCATTGTATATATGTGCCACAGCTTCTTTAGCCAATCATCTATTATAGGACACTTTGGTTTCTTCCATGTCCTGGCCACTGTGAATAATGCTGCTATGAACATTGGTGAGCAAATATCTTTTGGGATATGGGTTTTCAAGTCTTTGAGGTAAATACCCTGTAGAGGGATTGCTGGATCATATGGTAGATCAATTCTTAGTTTGTTGAGGAACCTCTGTACTGTTTTCCATAGTGGCTGTACCAATTTTCAGTCCTACCAGCAAGTGTAGGAGGGTTCCTATTTCTACACATCCTCTCCAACATCTGTTATTACTTGTCCTGTTAATTATAGACATTCTAACAGGTGTGAGATGGTATCTCATTATGGTTTTGATTTGCATTTCCCTAAAAACTAGTGATGTTGAGCATCTTTTCATATATTTGTTGCTCTTTTTATATCCTCTAGAGAGAAGTGTCTGTTCAGGTTCTCTGCCCATTTTTTGATTGGATTTTTTTTCTTGTTGTTGTTATAGAGTTGTATGAATTCTTTGTATATTTTGGATATTAGGCCCTTATCGGAGGCATTGCTTGCAAATATATTTCCATTCAAATGGCTGTCTCTTTACCTTGTTGATGTTTTGCTTGTTTGTTTGTTTCTTTTCTTTTCTTTTCTTTTCTTTTTTTTTTGTTTTGCTGAGTAGAAGCCTTTTAGTTTGATGTAGTCTCATTCATTTTTGCTTTTACTTCCCTTGCCATTGAGGTCAAACTCATAAAATCCTCTTTAAGTCCAACTTCCTTGAGTTTAGTTCCTATATTTTCTTCTATGCATCTTTTTGTTTCAGGTCTTACATTCAGGTCCTTAATCCATTTTGAATTAATTTTGGTATGTGGTGATAGACAATAGTTTAGTTTCATTCATTTGCCAGTGGTTTTCCAGTTTTCTCAACACCATTTATTGAAGAGGCTTTCCTTTCTCCATTGTATATTTTTGGCTTTTTTGTCAAAAATTATTTGCCCATATAAATATGGGTTTACATCTGGACTCTTGATTCTGTTCCACTGGTTCATTTGTCTGTTTGCCTGCCAATACCATGCTGTTTTGATTACTATTGTTTTGTAGTATAATTTGAAGTCGACAATCTGTACTTTTAAAGAGACACCTCCACTTTGCTATGTCTGGGGGTTGCAAACACTTCCTATACCCTACATTCTTTTAAACTACAATTGTCACTCCTTTTTCCTTTCTATGATCTTCATTGTAGCTTTACTGCATTAAAAAGTGGGAAAGTAAGTATAACCAAAACCCAGTGATTATCTCCCTTTGGAGCATTATGTACATTATCTAATTTAATCCTCAAAGCAATTGTGTGAGGTAAATTTCACTAATTCTTTTAACAAAAGGAATCTGAAACTCAAGGATGACTCAATTTGTGGATGACTCCACAAATCAAAGAACACGATACACCACATCAACAGAATGAAGAACAAAATTCATTTGATCATCTCAACAGACACAAAAAGAGAATTTGACAAAATTTAATTCACTTATTATGAACACTCTCAATAAAGTGGGTACAGAGGGAACATACCGCAACACAGTGAAAGCCATTTATGACAAACCCAAAGCTAACATCCTATTCCATGGTGAAAAGCTAAAACATTCTCTTATAAGATCAGGAACAAGACAAGGATGCCCACTCTCAACACTTTCATTCAACATAGTATTAGAGGCTCTAGCCACACAACCAGACAAAAAAAATTAAGTAAAAGTCATCCATACTAAAAAGGAGAAAGTAAAATTTTCGCTATTTTTAAATGACATGCTACTATCTATAGAAACTAAAAACTAAAATTGCCACCAAAAAACTTTCAGAACTAATAAATTTAGTAAAGTTTCAGAATACAAAAATAATATTCAAAAATCAGTTGTATATTTATATACTAATGATAAACTATTAAAAGGAGAAATCAAGAAAATGATTCCATTTACAATTACATTAAAATAATAAAATACCCTAGAATAAATTTAACCAGAGAGATAAAAGACCTGTACTCTGAAAACCATGACTTTGAAAAAAGAAATTGAAGAGGCTAGGAATAAATGAAAGTCTATACTATGTTCACAAATGGAAAGAATCAATATCATTAAAATGTACATACTGCTCAAAGCAATCTACAGAGTCAATACAATCTTTATGGATATACGAATGACATTTTTCACAGAGCTAGAACAAACAATCCTAAAATTTGGAACTTTACATAGAACCACAAAAGACCCTGAATAGCCAAGCAAGCTTGAGAAAAAGAATGAAATGGGAAGTATCATGTTTCCTGTTTTCAAATTATACTATAGGGCTATAATAATCAAACAGAATGGTACTAACACTCACGCGCGCGCGCGCGCACGCACGCACACGCACACGCACATGCACACACAAACAGATACATAGAGCAATGAAAGAGAGAGCCCAGAAATAAATCCATAATTATATGGTCAATTAATCTGTAAAAAAGGAGGCACAAATATACAATATGGAAAGATAGTCTCTTTATATATAGTGTTGGGAAAACTGAACATCTACATACCAAAAAAATGAAACCGGATCCATCTTTCACACCATACACAAAAATTAATGCAAAATGGATTAAAGACTTAAATGTAACACCAGAAACCATAAAACTCCTATAGGAAAACATAAATAGTAAACTCTTTGACATTGGTCTTAGCTATATCTTCTTGGATATGTCTCTCCTGACAATGGCAGTAAAAGCAAAAATAAAAAAATGGGGCTACATCAAACTAAGAAGCTTCTGTACAACAAAGGAAACCATCAATAAAATGAAAAAGTAATCCACTGAATGGGAGAAGTTGTTTGCAAAAGAAACATTTGATAAAAGGTTATCATTTAAAATATATAAAGAACTGATAAACTCAACATCAAAAAAAAAAAAAGAAAAGAAAAGAAAAGAAAGAAAAAGCCAAACAACCTAATTAAAAAATGGGCAGATCTAAATAGCCATTTTTCTAAAAAAAAGAAAAAAAATACAGATGACCAACAGTCACATGAAAAGATGTTCAACATCACTAAAATTCAAATCAAAAACACAATGAGCTATAAATTCACACTGTCAGATTGGCTATTATCAAAAAAGACAAGTAGCTAGAGTTGGAGAGGATGTGAAGAAAAAGGAATCTTTGTACACTGTTGATAAGATTGTAAATTGGTGCAGTCACTATGGAAAATAGTATGGAGGGTCCTAAAAAATTTAAAATAGAACTATCATATGACCCAGCATTTTCACTCTTTAGATATCTATCCAAAGAAAATGAAAACATTAATTTGAAAAGATATTTGCACCTCCTAGGTTCATTGTCTCATTTTATTTACAATAGCCAAAATATAAAAGCAGCCTAAGTGTTCATCGACAGATGAATGGGTAAAGAAGTTGTATAAATATACAATGGAATATTAGTCATAAAAAAAAAATGAAACCTCCCAATTTGTGACAACATGGATGGACTTAGAGGTTATTATACTAAGTGAAAAAAGTCAGACAGAGAAGGGCAAATATCATATGATTTCATTTATATGTGAAATTTAAAAAGCAAAACAAACATACAATACAAAACAGAAACAGTCTCATAGACATAAAGAACTAACTTATGCTTGCCATAGGGGAAGGGGGTGGAGGAAGGGCAAAAAAGGTGAAGAGAAATATGAGGTACAAATTTTCAGTTATAAAATAAGTCATGGGGGTGTAATGTACAACATAGAAAATATAGTCAATAAAATCTAACTAACTTTATATAGTGACAGTGACAGATGGTTACTAAATAATGCGATGATCACTTTGTTTGGTATATTGTTTTGGATAGCTGCGTACACCTGAAACTACTATAATATCATATTTTAACTATATTTCAATTGGGAAAAGAGTCAGAATCTCAGAGATTATTAAGTTGCTTGTTAAAAGCCACACAGCTATTTTTCAGTGGACCCATGTCTCAAAAACAGAGCTTCCTACTCCAAAATCCATTTTTTTTTCTCCATATACAATACAAACTTCTAAGTATGTAGATCACACTGTTTCGGAACATATAATTTATTTCATAAGAAAAAGGAGAGTTTGTGCAGACTTTCAGGGTGGAGAAACGCCAATGACAATGTCAGGTGACTCTGGATGCTCAGTCCTAAGGCTGTCCTATGCAGTATAATTCTAGAGTGGTAGAACAGGAGAGATCCCAAGATAAATAGTAGTGTCTATTTACAATTCATTTATACTCACTCTGAAATTTTCCCCTTCATTTATTTGGAAGAGTCTCAGAAAAAATATTCTTCAAAAGGAAATAAAACATTTCAAAAGGAGAAAAAATAGGCATAATCTTTTGTTTAAAGTCTACTATTTTTATTTCATAAGTAATAAATATTTATTATAAAATTATAATCAAACTTTTAAATTATTGAAAATACAGAGGAATAAAACAAATTATAAGATCTCTATACAGATTTTGCTATTTATTCTTCCAGGTTAAACACACACACACAGACACACACATATATTTTTAACCAACCTATAATCATATAAAAATGGTTTTGTAACAATTTATTTTTCTCTTAACAATAAATTGTGAATATCTGTACATGTCAATGAATAATAACTTTAATTTTTTTTCTAATAGCATAGAGCACGAGTCTGTTCCCATATGAATGGCAGTGGTTGTTTTTTATCTGTTGTTTTCTTTTCCCCCTCCCCCATCACCCAATTCAGGCCCATCTATGAGTAATGCAGTATCTGATGAACTGAAGAGTTTAGTAAGCTAATGTTCACTGTCCACAGCAGGAGGCCTGCACAGCTTGGTTGATGAGAAATGAACTGCCTGAAGCAATCTTTTAATGGTAACTAATTTCCCATATTTGATTCTCAGCTATGCCAACTAACATCTAGTTGAAGCATGACAACGCATTCACAGTTTCTTTTGAAAGTTCTTTATATGAGAAACTAAACAACATGTGGGCCATTGTCACCTTCTGAGATGTCCTGACCTCTCCAGACCAAACCTGAATAGCTGGGGGTCAATGATCTTATTTAAAAACAAAAACAAAAAATGTTTAAAGATGAGTGCCTTCACATTGAACACTTTCTCTTTTTAATTTTGTTTGCAGATAATTTAGTGATGGAATTACTGAACAACAAATTTTGTAAGTGTCTACTAAATTTATTTAGAGAGATCATACTTCTATTTTTTTTAATGTTTTCATTTTCTCTGTGGTCTCCAAATGGTTCATACCAGTCCACCTTCTTTACACTTAATGTATTTAAGATATCTAATATGTATTAAGCTCCTCTATCCTTGCCTTAAACAAATCCTATTACTTTGTGAGTCTATCCCATTACACAGTGATTATTGAATAGAGCTCAACTTAATTGGATACAATCATATTCTGGTATGTAGAATTATTATCCAGAAAAGTTGGTACTTTTAGTTGTCACCAATATCCTTATTTCCTCAGTCTACAAAAGATTTCATTAATGTTTCTTTAAATGCCATAAAATTTTTTTTTAAAAAATTGTAATAGCTATATTATGACCAAATTCAAGGGAAAATATTTTTAAAGATCATTTAATCACAAGTTTTGTAGGAAGAGAAGTAGGTACAGGGTAGCTTAGTAAGCATTGGTAAGCCTTAAGTGTAGGTGAATGCAGATGTGCACAAAGGTGTGACTGTGCGCGCGCACGCACGCGCGCGTGCACACACACACACACACACACACACACACACTCTGAAGCTTTTTATGTCATCAAAGGAAAGTCTACCTCCTACTCCCCCACCTCCTGTTTACAACCTCTATTTCACATCCTTGGTTTCAGGAAGCCAGAATTATGAATATTTTTTATTTTGGATTAGATTACTATTTTTCAATTCTGAGACAACTTCACTTTATTTCTACTCCAGTAAGAATTAGGATCTCAAAGGGTACTAAAAATCATTTGCAAAAGCCCAGTCTGATAAAGGAAGCATTGTAAGTTTCATAGAAGGAAAAAAGTCAAAGGTTGTCAGGAAGTGTGATGGGCTGTGTGGGTTCTCAACCGAAACTGACTAAAGCACAGATGTGTTCCTGCCAATGAGTGAATCCCTACCTGTTCATTTTATGGAATTAACCTTCCCACAAAGCTAGGTTCAAGTGGTTCATTTCATTCCAGCTCTTTAGGAAGAAGCGAGAGCATTGAGTTAGAGAAAGGTCAGACCAGTTACTTCTTTGTCCCAATATCCTTTTTAATTGCGTGAGAAACAGTTTACCTAGTTTCAGATTCACTGATATAGATTCACTAGCAGAATGGTTGTCTAACATAAGAAGTTTTGCTCTTCTACGAAAAAATTAAAAAAAAAAAATAACTGAGAAATGTCATCATTTTTCTAGAATGCCCTTACCTTGAAGTGGTACAAAACCACATCACTCAGTGATTACAGAAGTAGGCTCTGGATTCCTATTGATCTCGCTTTGAACCTTAGTTCTGCCACATGTTTTTGTTGTGACCTTGGACAAGTTATGTGGCCTTTTGAAATCTCAGCTCTTCAATTGGTAAAATGGGAAAAATAATAACAGTTATAACAAGTATGCCATGAGGAATAAATTATATAAAGTATACAAAGTTATTAGATGAGTCCCTCAGACATAATAAATTATTATTAACTGTTATAGTTACTATATTATTATCATCATTATTGTTTTATCTGCTTTCAAAGTCCAGTCAAGTTAGGAATAGAATATAGGATTTTAGACACTTGGTTAGGTCACAGCCTGATTTTTTAACATTCCATCTTGTCTTATTCTAGGATACAGAGAGAAACTGAACAGCTTCTGGGTGGGTTGAGGCTTATATAGTGCAGATTCTTTCCACTGTTCTATAGTGATCACACTACCCAAGTTTAAATGTCCTTGAAAATGTGTCCACTCTTCAAATTTAGAAGACTAATCCAGCTTGACCCAACCCTTGGATCTTAGACTAGCGTGAAGGTACTTTGTTCCATCTGGAGATAGTCAGGTAAACTGGCTCAAGGGTGACTCTGTCAAACATGACTTCAGTTGAATTGGGTCACTGGTGGTAAGAGAAAGGGAGCCTAGGATGTCATCCCCACTGATAGTGGCATTGTTTGTAAAATTTTTAATCTTTTTAGTGTGGTGGTTGAAAAATGACTGCTAGAAATTTATTACTTGCAGGAAATTATTGCTTGGCTATTGCCCATGGGAACATGGCTATCGCCATGGGAACGTAGGCTATCGCCCATAGGAACATAACATTCTAACAATAAGCTTTCTGCTTCTGTACCCCCGCTTGCACACCCAACCTGTGGGTCAACAGGTAATGAATAGGAAAAAAATAGACTTTTGTGTTTAGACAGAATGAAAAATGGGATTTGGGGCTTAAAAACCCTGTACCTCTACATTTCAAGGCTGCTTAATTTGGGGTCTGCGTACCCCTGGCAGACCCACTTGTCTGAATAAAGAGCGTGTTTCCTATAACTCACTGAGTTCTGGTGTTCCATGTGTCTTTCAGGAGCTGGTAGCTACAACATTTGGAGGCCCCAGCAATATCTCAGGGAGTGGCCCTGAGATCTAAGACTGGACTGGCCTCTGAAGTGATTGTTGTCTCTGTTATGAATTCAAAGGAGTGGCCAACCTGAGACGTTCCAGGACACTTGAATGCCATGATGGGGTCAATGCAATCATCAAGGATGCAGACCTTTAGGACACTCTTTGTTCCTGGTCCCGACGGGAATCTGGAATCTCCAAGGCCTCAGTGTCTGGATAAAAGGTACCTTTCTGTTTCTGTTGACCAGTCATTGGGGGTCCGTGGAGAGACTGGACTCAGTCATATCTCCTGGCCTGTGGCCAGTCCGCGGGACGCCGCCTCCTGTGCCCCGTTATTGGGTTCTGTCTATTGTCTTTGGTCTTGTCTAGGTTGTAGGTGACAGACTTCTCTGGGTCCACCTACACCCCAGTAATTGTTCTCATCTGAGTGTCTGTTTTGTGTTTTCTGCGCAGGCAATGGGGGGAAGCCAGAGTTCACAGAAGACACCCTGGGGTGTCTCCTGTGACATTTCAAAGAAGGGTTTGTAGAGGAAGCTTTCTCCAGAGTTTTCTCCAGGCAGACTAAGAACATTGTGTCAAGTTGAATGGCTGTCTTTTGATGTAAACTGGCCTCCAGAGGGTTCTTTTGACAGGGGTTTAGTGAGGAATGTTTGGAAGATTGTCACAGGAGACCTGGGACATCCCAATCAGTTTCCCTACATTGATCAATGGTTAAATCTTGTTCAGAACCTTCCTCCTTGGCTCCACCAGTGTGCCCTGTCTCTGGGGGTGCAAGTTTTAGTTGTGGGCACCCCAAAACATGCAGCAACTGAATCTTTAAGACAACCCAGTCCCTCAATCCTCCAATCTCAACCGGAAGACAGTGACCTTCCTCCACCCTATAATCCAGGACAACGGAGGCCCAATAGCACCACCTCACCTCCTTGGACACGGACAGGTAACCCCTATGGGCCTCCTGCTCCTGCTCCAGGCGGGGTATCAGCCAATACCACCACCCCGGCCATCCTCCCCTTGCGAGAAGCTCCACCCCAGGGGCATCACACAGACAGGTCTTTTATGGTTTATGTGCCTTTCTGAACTAGTGGCCTGTACAATTGGAAGGCACAGAATTCGCCTTTCTCTGAGAAACTGTAGGCATTAATGAAACTCTTAGAAAGTGTCTTTCAGACTCACTGCCCCACCTGGGACGATTGCCAACAGCTTTTAATTACCCCCTTGACCTCAGAAGAACGCAGACACATTCAGACTGAAACACAAAAGATAGCTGTGGAAGGGAGGAAAGTTGAGGAAGCAGGGGAACCAATTGAGGAAAAATTTTCCTTCACCCGCTCAGACTGAGGACATAATTCTCAGGCAGGGAGAATGGCATTAGATCGGTACCACCAGATTGTAATTGAGGGAATTAAGATGGCTGCTCATCAGTCAACTAACCTTTCTAAGGTAACTGAAGTTATACAAGGAGGACCTCAGGAATCTCCTGGAGCATTTCTTGAATAAGGCATACCAGGTATACACCCCCCTTGATCCTGAAGCCCCAGAGAACCAGTAGACAATTAATATAGCCTTTGCTACTCAGGCAGCCCCTGATATCTGGTGTAAATTGCAAAAATTAGAAGATTTTGCAGGGATGAACCTGTCCCAACTTGTTGAGATAGCCCGGAAGGTGTTCAACAACAAGGAGGCACCAGATGACCCCAAACATATGGCTAAAATCCAAAGCTACTGTCATCAACTCAGCCAATCTACTTCCAGACCCAGACCCTGAGACCCCCATTCATGACTGCAAAGATTTCACTGACGCTATGTGTTTCTCGCAGCCGGGCCTCAAAGACTCCCCTCTGCCTGAAGCCAATGAAGTTCTGTTCATGGACGGGAGTAGCTTCATGCATGAAGGAAGGAGGGCATCAAAAAGGGAATAATTCTGAGGCTGAGGGGAACCACCGAGCTGATGCAGAGGCAAGAACAGCGGCTACAAGGCCAGTGGGGCCCCCACCACATCTACTGACTGTTGTCCCTTACTCAAAACTGCCTTTGTCTCTGACCTATATGGCGGAAGAGGACATATATTTTCAAGACAAAGGAGCCACTAGGAACCAACAGGGGTGATGGATGACCCTGGATAGAAAAATCGTGCTCTCATGGGTCCTTGGAAGGACTCTCCTCTACCAACTACACCAGACTACACACCTAGGGCGAACTAAGATGCTCCAGAAGAGAGAAGAACTGCAGAGGAGATTGCCTCATGATGCCCGGCTTGTGCCCAAGTTAATCCAAAGAAAGGGAAGATAGAAGAAGCTAGGCATAGGGAAAGAGGAACTTATCCGGGAGACCACTGGGAAGTTGATTTCACTGAGGTAACCCTGACTGGGGGGGGGTGGCTACAAATATTTATTTGTTTTTATAGATATCTTTTCAGGATAGGTAGAGGCCTTCCCCACCAGGAAAGAAACTACTTTAGTGGTTACTAAGAAACTACTACAAGAAATCCTCCCTCGATTTGGTCTCCCTGGAACTTTAGGGCGAGCCTTCGTAGCTAAGGTATCACAACAATTGGCTAGCTACCTAAATTTGCAATGGAAACTCCACTGCGCCTACTGGCCCCAGAGTTCGGGCCAGGTAGAGTGAATAAATCAGACCCTAAAAGAGACATTAGTCAAGTTAGGATTAGAAACTGGTGGGACCTGGGTAGAACTTCTCCCTTTGCTCTTCTCCGAGCCAGGTATACTCCATATGTTAATGGACTCACCCCATTTGAAATTTTCTTTGGAAAACCCCCACCTTTAGTACCTAGAATCGAAGATGAGAAAAAGGCAGAACTATGTAATCTTGTCTCACCGAGTCTTTACAGAAGGAGATTTGGTCCCGGTTTTGTGCTGCCCACTCAGCCCCGAAGGACGTACTTCCCCATCAGTTTCAGCCTGGGGACTCTATGTGGATCCGGAAGTTCACTTCCAAAGGACTAGAACCCAAATAGAAAGGACCTTTTCACTGTCTACCTGATGATGCCCACTGCAATTAAAGTAGACAGTATCCCATCATGGATTCATCACTCTCACGTGAAGGCAGCATGAGAGTGGACAGCTCAGGAAGACGGGTCCTTAAGACTAAGACTCAAGCATACATAAGTATGACGCTCTGTTTCTTCTTTTTTCCCTCTTTAGCCCAGGCATTCAACCAGCCACAACCAGAACCAGAAGGAGCATTAACAACTTTGCTAACAACAATACACAACGTCTTAAATAAGACCACTCCAGATGTAGGACAAGATTGCTGGTTGTGCCTAAACCCAAAGCCCCCTTACTATGTTGGGATAGGAACTCCCCTAAATTTAACTGAGCTCAGCAGGCTAGATCTTCAAGTCGATTCAGTAACAGAAGTAGTCTTCCAAAATAGAAGAGGTTTAGATTTATCATAGGATGTTCAATTGGTCACCATGGCTAACAACGCTTCTATCTGCTGTAGCTAGACCTGTAATCATCCTCCTCCTCTTGTTAACTTTTGGCTCATGTTTCCTTAATTACTTGTTTGCATATATAAGGAAGAGAATTAATTCTATTAGACTTTTAGTATTATAAAATAGAGGCTATGAGCAAATTCTGCATGAAGAATCAAAGATTCGATTGTCTACTAAGGCCAGTGGAGAATGTGGTGGCTGAAAAATGACTGCAAGAAATTTATTACTTGCAGGAAATTACTGCTTGACTATTGCCCATGGGAACATGGCTTTTGCCATGGGAACATAGGCTATCGCCCATAGGAACATAACATTCTAACAATAAGCATTCTGCTTCTGTACCCCCGCTTGCACACTCAACCTGTAGGTCAACAGGTAATAAATAGGAAAAAAAATAGACCTTTGTGGGCTTAAAAACTTCGTACCTCTACATTTCAGGGCTACTTAATTTGGGGTCTGCGTACCCCTGGCAGACCCACTTGTCTGAATAAAGAGTGTGTTTCCTGTAATTCACTGAGTTCTGGTGGTCCGTGTGTCTTTCGGGGGCTGGCAGCTGTAACATTAGTAAGCATAGTTAAGTCTTTTCTTTCCTCCTTTCTTTGGAGAAAAAAAACTCTCCCTGGGACTTGATAAATTACTTGAAACTGGTGACTCAGGTCCTCTGACTATTGATAAGGATCATTAAAACTCAGCACTCTCTTTGGCCCATTATAAGGCAGGAATGGCTTTAGGCCAAAACAAGCCCTTAGAGTCCTGAGCAGAGAGGGGACCTTTGACGCAAGGATTTTTTCTCTTGTTTATTTATTTATTTTTTACTTTCATGAAATGTATTAACCAAGCCTGTTTTCCTTTACCTGCTTGATGGGCAAATTAATGATAGAAACATAACTAGATATTTGATTCAAATAACAAGCTTCTAATTTTTTTCTTGTCTAGGGACTGAGGAGGCACTTAGGTAGGAAACCCAAGACCCTGTCCTGACTAAGGAAGAGTGGAAAAGGGCTCCATGGAACCCCAATAGGCAAGGACTATGACCCTCCTCAGCAGGAAGCAGATACAGAAGAAGAGACTCCCATCCATAGTAATAAAAAGGGGTTTGAGGTTCTTAGAAAAAGGGTTAGGCGGGAAAGTTAAGATAGGCAGGGAGTTTTGGGTCACCTGCAAAAATGCTGAAGTCATCCTGTTCTAGAAAGGGTGCATCCTAGTCTGGCCACAATTAAGCAAGCCAGAAGGCATTTTGGGGCTAAAAGTAACTCATACAAGGAAACAAGCAGAAAATTGGGTACTAGTTTCAGCCAGTCACTCTCACCTGTGTAATGAAGACCCCAACAACCTACAACTCACCTGAGCCTCATTATGCTATCATTATAATATGATGCATATGTCTGGAAATTCACTAATATCATTTTAACCTGCCGAATTCTGGGAACGAACATATGCAGAAAGCAAATGATGAGTCACTGAGTACTGTCAATCTTAGTTGTCAATCAAGATAGCCTATTCCTTTAAGAAAAGTAAGTAGGGATAAAAACCCCAAAGACTTTGTTACTGTGCCCTTGAGCACTCGAGCCTTTTGAGTTGCTCTTCTCTTCTATGTCTGGAAGTGCACTGTCGCTTTGCTTTCCCTTCTAATAAAGCTATTATTTTCTGCTGTATTTCAGTGTCTTGTTCAGTTCTTTGTTGGAGACATCAAGAGCCTGGACAACGTGCCGAAAGGGGAACCCGGCTCTCCAGTAGCAACACCAAGTACAAAAGAGGACAGGATGCCGAACAGATCAACACTAACAGAGAAAGGTCATAATCCCACTAAAGTTCATCTTGACAGGGATCAACACAATTTACCGAAGGTTGGCACTAGTAATACAAGATGCAATGAATAATAATAATCAGATTTAATTACTACATCAACAAGACTATTATCTTTATTTTGAAGAATTGTGATTTGGTGTTTTTAAGTGACTTACCTAAATTTGGATATCTGAAATTGACATAGGTACATAGGAATTTAATCCAGGTTTTTCTGATTACAAATCCTATGTTTTCCCCCATAAACTAGAACATATTATAGCTTCAATAATAAATATTAAAAGTAATAATAAATATAAAATAGCTACTATCTTTGCCAGTGTAATCATTTATTTTCCTTTTGGGGTAACAACTTATCTTTCATTAGCATGAACAGCTCATTTACACATGAACACACAACTTTAATAAGAATGTCATAAATGTAATATGATTAAAACTATTTTGTTTTTTTCAAAATAGGGTGCTATGGGTGCCAAGCAAAAGTGGAGCTGCCCTATTATCTCTCAAAATCCCACCTGGCATAAGCCAACCAAGTACTGCTTGTGGTTCTTCCTTTAACTCAGGCTCTAGCTAATATCCTATTTCATATTGTTTGCATGGAAATAATGAAAGCTTTATTTTGTTTGTTTGTTTTTTTGTTTATTTATTTATTTTCCAAATACATTTGGCAAAATCTTCTAAACTGTCTGCTTTACAACAGAATATTGTCCCTGGCCCATTTATATGTTAATTCTCCAAGTGTTATCTTTTACTGACAAGTATTTACATGTTAATTAACATAGGTTAGAAATACTACTTTTCCCTGTTTAAAGTAATAAAGAGGATGCTCCTTCTTTTATAGAAGAGAACAAAGACAGTATCATAAAAGAATATTATTTAATTATCTCCTCCTAAGAATTAAAAATATGTTTTCAAACTTTCCTCTCTATAGAGGCATTCTCCAGATTGTGTCCTGAAGCACAAAAGAAGCAAAGAGTGAACATTCTTCCTTTTAGTCTGAATTGCAGGTGAACACATCTGGTTTGGGGAATCTAGGTTGGTGATAATGAAGGAGGAAAAAAATGAGAGAAAAAGAAAAGCAAGCTTGGAAATAGTATTTTTTATTACAAATACTTGAGAAAAGTATTGAAAAACTATACAAATGAATTAGAAATAGTCTCTTGACCTCTTATGTTATTATACTGGATTGCCCTTGCAGTGAGAAGGAGTGAGTGGAGAACTGTGATAGAAAGATATGTGATAGGGAAAATACTGACAGCCAGATAGGAAAAAGTGATGAAAGTAAGAGTCGATAAAAATTAAAATGAAAAGTGCTTCGAACTTAATGAACAACAACAACAAAAATCTTTACTGTAAAGTGCAGTCGATCAAATGGGAGTGTTAAAAGACAAACTGAGGCATATTAAAATTTTTTAGTTTTATTTAAGCAAAAATTGGTTAAAATCAGGCACTGCCAAATTGGAAATGGTTAGGAGAGCTTGACTTTTCAAGAGCAGAGGCAGAAGAAAAGCAAGGAAATTATTTGATTGCCTTGGCTTAAGTGGATGCAATATTTGGGAATGCCTAGTTGGCTGTTTGTTATTGGTTGTCCTTAAGGTTTAATTTCTTAACTTCGAGACATTATAAGCTTAGGTTTTGGTGTGCTTATATAGTCTCCTAAAACATTAAAGCCACCTCAGTCTAATAGCCTCTTTCTTTAATTAATTTAATAGGAGCAAAAGATAAAAAGACACAGAAAAGTTCATCTTCATCACCATGTGAAAGGACACTTGAGGAAGCAGGTATTTAGTAATGGTACTTGTGCCCTCTAAATCTTATAAACTCATAAAAGTCCATTTTTGCCCTGGCGATATGCATAAAATTTTTAAAAGTGTTCAGCATTTTAGGTGAATACCAGCACCTGGTACCCAGGATTACAAGTCTCTGTCATCCTCTGGATGCTAGCTCCAAACCCACTCAAGTAGCAAATCCTAGAAATTTTACCTCATCTCTATCTTTGAAATATGTCTAGCCCCTGCCATTTGTTTCTGTTATGCTTTTAGATCCGTAGCACTTGCCATCTTGATATCATTAAAGATATCCTACCTGGTCTCACCAGCTCCAGCTTGGTAACAATCTCAAATTTATCTTCCACACTTCAGCCACAGTGATTCGCTGAATCCCCCAGCTCACTTACTATCTACCAAATACTCATTGGGAGTTTTCCACATCTCAAGCTCAGTGCTAGGTGTGCAAATTTTAGATGATATTTAAATGAATTTAATACAAAAGTTATATACCTCTTCACCTGCTAATTGGTAATCATTTTTATAAAATATAAAAGAGTTTAAGAAAACTAGGCTGGAAGCTGTGAAGTTTGGATTTGAGGCATTTTATGCATTTAATTCATAGAGAAGATAGAAATGTTTGTATTTTTTGTACAAATTTAATTATGTAAAGTTTACATCACTTTTCTCTGATAGCACAGATCTGCCTCACTGATAGAGGTAGCTTTAGTTAAGCCCAGAAAAAATAGATTTATATACCATCCTCTCCAACTTCTTTATTCTTTAAAAGGGAAATAATGAATGCTGTAAAAACGGTGAGGTCAGTTTGGGGAGACAGGTGGGAACATGTGTATGATAATGTATAGAGGAAGAGAAAAAAGTGAAGACAAAAGATAAATTCAAGAAGTGTGGAGGGGAAGGGGTAGTGTAGGAAGAAACAGGCAGTCTAAAAAGAGGAAAAAGACAAAAAGAAAATTCTGATTATTTCAAAATAAAAAAGTAGTCCTTGATAGAGAATATGAAGAAATACAGAGTAGATGCTTAATATCTATTTAAATATGTTTAAAGTTAAACTCTGGTAATAGACATCACTGCAACTAAAGAATGATACATTCCCTTCAAAAGATTCTTTTGTAATAAAGAAAAATGATTTGCTAGTAGTGTTTTATTCATAAATCTAAGTATTGTATGAAATCTCAAGTTTAACAAGAATAATATTTTGAAAAATGTGTTTATACATTTATGCATCAAACATTTGATGACATAAGAAGAATTAATAACATAGGCCAGACTCTGTCCTAGGAAATGGGAATCTAATGAACCATGAAGATTACGTTACAGTGGAATTATCCTACTTGTTTGCTTTTTTTTTTACCTGCTTTATTAATGTATTTTTAAAATAAAAATAATTACTACTTGTTATGTTGAGAAAACAGACAGTAATTTTTCCCTTTTCTACGGGGTAAAAAAACTGTCTAGATTGCAAAGCTATAATTAAATCTCATCTCTTGCTATACATTTGCTAGAAGTATTTTCTTATTGCAGACAAAATGTCAAGGAGAAAACTAATAAATTTATTTATATTCTGCTTAAGAACCCAAATCTAAGAGAAACAGGAACAGACTCTTAGAGAAAGTTCTACATTAAAAAAGGAAAAGATTTCTATAATATCTGATATTTTGTTTAAGGTCTCGCATAATCCACATGCACATAAATAGCACATTGAAATCTCCTCATTAATTTTTATACTTACATTTTCAAGTAAAACTGAAATGGAAAAAAATCATTAACTCATTCTGAGACTTCAGAGCCTTCGTATATAAGGAGAGAAAACAGTTCACTGTGTGTTCCACCAGTAACTATGGTAATTATTTAGTATTATGAAGATGCTTTAAGATATGAAATAAATAATTGTCTTAATTTTCAGTAAACATTATTTTAGGTGTCTGTTTCTCAAGTCTTCTATTGTTCAAATTATATCTCCCTTTCTTTTTGAAAACTAGAATTAATGATTGAGTGTTCATGTCAGAATTTTCCCCTTTTATGTAGTTCACTCAAACACTATGTTCACATTTACTTGCAGCACACCTAATTATAAAAGATGAGAGCCCAGTTGTTATGTTCTCTCCTTTCCTGCCCTTACAGGTGCCTGGCCACTCCAAGAGAGGGAGTTAATCTCAGGGAATATTCATTCTTCCTTCAGCTGCCTCATTTGATCAACTCAAGACTGAGTTCAACAAAAGTATTCTATTTTATGAAACTAATTTTCGTTTCTCTTCATTAGTTTATACAAGATTGAGAATGTGAAAAGACAAAGAATATAGTGTGAGGAAAACAATTGTTTCTCTGACCTTTTGCATATATATATTTTTTAAATTTAGCTACTTCTGTATTTTTTCCTCATTCTCTGCTACTTGTCATACTCTGCTTTTGCCCTTTCTCAAGAGGAAATTAGAAATTCTATGGTCTGAATGCTGAGATAATCTAATGGGCCTCCAGATTTTCAGCTCTACTGTGGATCAGAATGTTATACTCTATCAAGGTAACTGACATTGGCACTATCATCTCAGAAATTCAGGAGAGTCTTCACAGAAAAGACAGAAGGAGTAAAGTCAGAAAATTGTGAGTATGTGTATAAAATTTAATAATTGTGTTGTGTATTTTTGATCACATATGATAATTATACATTTCCGTTAATTTTTCCTCTTGAAGGCAGCTATTATGTTGTTCAAAACTCATTGCCTAGTAAAGCTGAAATTCATTTTTCTAATTCACCTGTTTTGTTTACTATAACATAGAAGAAAATAAATTCAGTACTTTCCTTTAGTACTAGAATCAAAATAAAGTGACCTTGGAAAGAAAACAAAGACCTCGTGTCAAAAATATTATAATTGCAAGAAACTAAAAACTTGACTCTACTTGATTTTTTTAAAAGTACGGGGAAGAAGGGGTTTATGTAACTAAAATGTCTTGAAGTAGCCGGGTGAAGATTAATCCCGTGGATTTACAATATCCCTCAGAGAACCCATTTCTTTCCTTTTTTCCTCTTTAACTTCCTTGGTATCATAAACTGGCTACCCATAGCCAATTGGACCTATTTATTCTTTATTAATATTTAGCAGAAAGAGACAGCTTGTCCTGCAGAAGTTATCTTGGAGAATCAACCAAACTTCTTAACCTAAGCCCCTAGCAAATGTATCTGAATATCTCATTAGTCCAATTGGTCGTGTTTTCTGAACCAATAACCATGGTCAGGAGGATAAAACCTCAATGTTGATTGGCTGAGCCAATCAGGACCCACATATGGAAGAGATGAAGTAAGTACATAGGCTATATGAGTGAAATACCATTGCCTGAATTATATATGTGTATATATATACACCTAAAGAAAAGGATAAATGGATGCTGGCAGGTTCAAAATAGTAAATATTCATCTCAGGACTAAAAATCAGAAGGGTCAGACAATTCTCAAAATGTCATTTACAAAATGATGAATAGTGATGCAGTAAACATTAATTCAATAACATTTTAAAAATCTAGTAAAATTAATTTTATACATGTAAGATGAATTTTATGTAAGGTGAGTTTTCTGTATATTATGATGTTTTTGACATCTTAAAAAACCTTTCTGACTAGGCAGAGATTGCCCCTCCTTGGGCCAGCCAATTCTGAGAAATAGCAAAGCATTCTTTTGATATGCAGACTAAGCAATCCAGATCCATACTTGCTCTGTCTGGCCCATATACTCCAGGGGGCAATATTCCTCTCCTTAATCATCCCAGGACCAGGTACCAGGCAACTATCTACCACGTCTATAGTTTAAAGCTTGCTGAAATTATTCAAGAAAGACAATTTAAAACTATTTACCTGCCCTGCATTGTCCTTCTTACAGAAACCCCAGCAAAAGCTCTAGCTTTAGCTTTTGCCTTGCTCCTGTCACCTGTCCCAAATCTGGTACTTCTCTGACCTGTCTGGCATGTAGGGACCCGTCTCTAGGACCTGAGTATAATAAACTTTGTTTTCCTGAGCCTCTCCTGTGTCTCCTCTTGTGGTCACACCTAACTGACCATCACATAACAGAAACATAAGAACAATGAATTATCATACTGGTTTTATATCTCAAAGGGAATGGACATACAGGTATAAGAATTGCATGAGTGTTACATTTTATTGAGTAGTCCACAAGTTGTGTAATAGCTAGTAGTGACTTATCCATGTAACGCAGATCACTATGTGGGTGTGAAGTACCCAGGAGGGATGGAGGACAGTTGGCCTGGCATGGCCTATTTCATAAATTATAGCTCTAGAGTTAGAATTCTAACATGGCCCTACAATAGTGATGACTTTAGCACAATTTTGTACATTTAGAGGAAGTTCTAGATGTTGGGGATGTCGAAACATCTTCATTTAAACAATAATTTTTGTTATAGTACATAAAATGTGTGATTCTTACTCTACAAATCTGGACACACAACTATCATATTCCTCTTTTTTTTTCTTTTATTTTAAATTTAATTTTATTATTAGTTTCAAGTATGCAGTATATTGGTTAGAAATTTATGTTGTTTATAAAACGATTCCCCTAATTTCTCTTTCTCTCCTCTGGCTCTCCTCTTAGTCATTACATTAATGCTAATTGCATTCCCTATGCTATGCTCCCCATCCCCGAGACCATCTATTGACTGTTAATTTGTATTTCTTTAACTCTTCACTTCATTCTCCCAGCCTTCCAACCTCCCTCCCCTCTGGTCGTCACCAAATTGTCCTCTATATTTGTTAGTCTGTTTTTGATTAGTTTGTTCTTTTTGTTTTTTAGATTCTACATATAAGTAAATTCATATGGTATTTATCTTTTCTTGACTTGTTTCACTCAATGTGATAACCTCTAGGCCCATCTATGTCTTTGCAAATGGTAAGATTTCATTTTTTTTTTAAAGAGCTGAGGAATATTCTATTGTATATATGAACCATAACTTCTTTATCTAATCATCTGTGGATGGGCATTTAGGTTCCTTCCATATCTCGGCTATTGTAAATTGTGCTGCCATAAACATAAGAGTGCATAGATCTTTACAAATTATTGTTTTAGTTTTTTTGTTTGTTTGTTTGTTTGTTTGTTTTTGCATAAATACCGAGAAGTGTAATTGTTAGGTCAAAAGGTATATCCATTTTTAACTTTTTGAGAAACACCCAGAGTGATTTCTATAGTGGCTGTATCAATCTTCAGTCCCACCAACAGTGTATGAGAGTTCCCTTTATTCCACATCATCACTAACACCTGTTGTTCTTTGATTTATTGATGATAGCCATTCTGATAGGTGCAAGGCAATATCTCATGGTATTCATTTACATTTTCCTGATAATTAGTTATGTTGAACATTTTTTCATTTGTCTACTGGCCACCTATATTTCCTCTTTGAAGAAGTATCTGTTCAGGTCTTCTGCCCATTTTTTAATTGAATTGTTTGTTTTGTGTTGTGGATGAGTTGTATGAGTTCTTTACATATTTTGGATATTAACCTTTTATTAAATGTACCATAAGTTAATATCTTCTCCCATTCAGTCAGTTGTGTTTTTGTTTCGTTGATGGTTTCCTTTGATGTACAAAACTTTTTAGTGTAATGTCGCTCCATTTGTTTATTTTTTCTTTTATTTCCCTTGCCCAGGGAGATATATCTGAAAACGAATTTCTGATAGAAATATCAGAGAGGTTATGTCTGTGTTTTCTTCTAAAAGTTTTATGGTTTAGTTCTTACATGTAAGTCTTTAATTCCACTTTGAGTCTATTCTTGTACATGATATAAAAAGGTGGTCCAGTTTCTTTTTTCTTTTTTTACAAGTATCTGTCAATTTTCCCAGCACTATTTATTGAAGAGACTGTCTTTACCCCATTGTATATTCTTGCCTCCTTTGCCATATATCTTCTATTTTCTTTGAATCAAACTAAATATAATTAATTTCTTTGGTGATGATTGCAGAGAATGCAATCTTAAACATTAGTAAGATTATTCCTTCTCATTTTCCTTCTCCTTCTCCTCATAGCCTTTCTCCTATTTTAACTCTTTTTTTTTTCAAATTTTTCAGTCTTCCATAGTTCATACCCCAGTAAAATTTTATTACACTTTGAAACAAAAAGAGAGAGTATGAACCAAGCTACTACATTCAATAAGAAAGGGGGAAATGCAATAAGAATAAACCACAAATTAATTCAAATTATATTGCCACATATTACTATGGGTTTCACACTAGAAACAGTTATGTTTCCTGTGATATACATTATATCCCCTCCATTCACTCCCCCATCCCCCAAAAAATTTCAGTAGACTAGATTGTCAAGGGAAAGTGTAAAAATTCTTCCCTGGAGACATTACCAATAAGCCTGAAAACTTTCTATCCTAGAGAGTTTAAGAGGTACCTTTTGGTTCTTGAAATTCTTTTGCTTCTTTCATGCTCCAGACATTTCTACATGGTTATCAGCCTCTCTCTAAGGACCCGCTCCTCTCTTTACATAGTTAATGATCCCAGCACATCCTTTGTTTTTCCTTTAAGGTAGAGTATGCAAATAAATTTTGTATGAAATTATTTGCTTAATGTATATCCTCCCTGCTACACATTCAGGGTCATTGGCCAATAATTATCATCTATCCTCAGATTCCAGCACAATGCCTGTTATATAATAAATGTTACATAAATGTTTGTCAAATAAATGATTATCTCACCCGGTAGAAAGAAAATGACTTAGAAAAAAGGAAGAAAATATTTTTGGAGTGCCCAGCACTACACTATGATTTTTATCCTGAAGTGATAGATGGCATTACTTTCATTTTGCAAATCAGAAAACTGATGCTTCACAGATTATTTAAATAACTTGAGATCACACACAGTTGGCAGGTACCAAGAATATCTGCTTCAACTACTAGTATGTTCTTCCATGGTCCCACTCTCAAAGCAATTTGTCTTTTCCAGGAGTCCCTGGAACAATGAAAGTGGAAAATACAAAATATTCTTTTCACCCCTTGGGAGGAATAGACAGGAAAAGAATCATTCTGATAAAAAGCAGTAAAGGAAAAGACACTTGCACTAACACTAAAAATCTAAGGAAAGGTATCCCATTTCTGGAGTTTTGCCATGTTACCTGCTGCCTTCACCATGAACTGGAAACCTACATTGAATTTAGATCCCCACAGAGAATAAATTTGTATGTAGTAAGGAGTTCAAGGTTCTCTGATAGCTGGTATGCTTATTTCTACAAAGTCAAAGGGACCATTCACTATATTGACTCTCTGGGCTCAATCAGAGATTTATTTTTATTCTATGAAAGTAATTTTACTGGGATGGCTTTTCTCCAGTGTTCCTTGTAGAAAGTATAATACTGAGGAGGTTCACGGCCACCTCTGGGCCTGCCAGCATGAAGGCACTTTCTACCAAACACACACATCAGCACCCATTGCCTCTAGTGATGATACTCTGGCAGAGTGTACAAAATTCTCTTTACTTTAGGTCTGTTTCAGCCTTTCAAGAAAATGAAAGGGTCTTTTTGAGTGGGTGCTCTTTTTAGTTGTATCTCTGAAAACAGGGCCTTTGATAACATCCAGAAAAAAATTGTGCTACCACCCCTGCTTCATTTACATAACTGAGATTAATGAGAAGGGAAAGAAATTATAGTGCAGGAAGATAAGAATTTTGAGATTAAGTAGGAAGCAAATTGAAATTACCTGCCGAGGGTAATTATGAAACACATACTTTATATGTTTCCATTAGATATTGCTATTGTACTACACAAGGCAAAAGAGTTTGATCAAACTACAATTCAAGGCAAAAGAGTTTGATCAAACTACAATTCAGTATACATTTATATAATGTATGCAAAAATTATAGGGAAAGCAGTTACTTCATTACATTTCAAGAACTCTTTAGGGACATTAAATAATCAGAAATTTAGTTATTAGGTATGATTCATTGACATAAAACCATAGTCAAGTGAAGAGTGTGGAGGCACAAAACAAATGACAAATATGCCCACGAGCCATGGCCAAAAAACCTCATAATGGTCATAGATTAAAAAAATAAAAGCTAAGGTGGCAATATGATACCTAATATAAAAAGTCCTAACAACTTTGCAGCCGTTATTGAAATCTATTGAAACATATTATCCTTAAAATAATCTTTACCTAAATTATATGAAATACTCTCCCAATTCTCATTTGTTTTCTGTATGTTATTTGTACTTTTTTAAGTGCCCAAGACTAAATGAATGGTTTCTCATTGTGCCAGGACATCTTTGAGAAAGCCTCAATCAGGTAACCAATAGTGTTGGTCCTAGTTTCACCTTCCCTAGTTAGTCCTTTGTCCATGAACCACCCACAAGTCTGGTCCTTTGAAGGCTCTTCCTAGGGCTCTTCTTGGAATAGAGTTGAAGAAAAAAATGGATTTCTTTTAGCCCCAGCCATTAGCATTATCTCACCCTCTCAAACACTGCTAAATATTTTCCTTACTTAGTCAGCCACTGTATCAAATTGAGCTAAGTGAAGGACAGAGTGTTTTACTTTTCTAGGGTTTTTATAACAAATTACCATACACTGAAGACAAATAAATATATTGTCACACAGTTCCAGAGGCCAAAAGTCCAAAATCAGGTGTTGGCAGGTTGGTTCCTTCTGGAAGCTGCCTTTCTTCTCACTTCTTATGATTGATGACAATCCTTGGCATTCCTTGATTTCTATATGCATCACTCCAATCTCTGTCTCCATCTTCACAATGCTTTCCTCTCTATGTCCTTGTGTCTTCCCCATTTCTGTGCTTTATAAGGGCACTAATTTGGGGAAGGGCCCACCATAATACAGTATGATCTCATTTCAAACCTTCTCTTAATTATATCTTCAAGAATCCTTCCTCCAAATAAGTTCACATTCTAAGGTTTTGGGTGAACATGAAAGTTTTGGAAACACTATTAAACCCACTATACAGATTAAATTGGATTTGGTTTGAGAAATAATCAGAGCTTTAGAGATCACAAGTTTAGGGCTTGCACAACGTCCCACAGATGTCTAATGTATTAGGTATCATGCAATACATTAGACAAGGTAAGTTCTGCTAGAAGCTCAAGACCAGAAGTTTATCTAGATCCTCAGGGCAGGGTCTTCAAACTGTATCCATGGGAATTATAGGTTTTGTAAAACGCACCTAAGGATAGAGTCAAGATGGTTGGAGAGCCTCTAGGTAAATGAGACTTCAGTTAGAGCAGTCAGATTTTTTCTGTTTTGTGTATTGTGGTTCTGCGTAAGAATTTATTTGTAAAAGAGAGTCCACTTCAGAAATAATTGAAAATTAGTGGCCAGAAGTTCCATTACCCCAAAGACATATTTTTTCAAAAGTATGTTTTTCAGTAGAGAAGCACATTGCAATTTTTGAAATTTGGCACTACAATTAATTCTTTCATCACCTCCCAAACACCTGAGGGAAAGGCTCAAATGGCTTGGGAGTTTTACGAGGAGAGGTGGCTACAAGGGTAGATCTAGACTCCAGGATGCTGCTTAGACCTCTTTTTATTACTGTTTTGAGACAAACAGCTTGAAATAAGATGAGCTATGAATCTTCAACATATTATTAATCTTAGACAAAAAAAAGTTAAAAGAGTTGATTTCCACAAAACCAGTATTACAAGAAATGTTAAAAGGACTTCTTTAAGAAGGATAAAGAAGAAGATCAAAAATATGAATAGTAAAATAGAAATAACTACATACCTATCAACAATTACTTCAAATATAAATGGGTTATATGTTCCAATCAAAAGATACAGGGTGGCTGAATGGACAAGAAAACAAGACCCATATATATACCGCCTACGAAAGACTCACTTCAGATCAAAAGACACTCACAGCCTGAAAGTAAAGAAAGGATGGAAAAGATATTTCATAAAAACAGAAATGAAAAGAAAGCTGGGATAGCAATATTTATATCAGATAAAATGCACAAAGTCTATAACAAGAGACAAGGACCCAGCAATTCCACTTCCAGATATTTATCCAAAGAAACTCCAAACACTAATTTGAAAAGACATATGCATTCCTGTGTTCATTGCAGCATTATTTACAGTAGCAAAGAAAAATGCAACCTGAGCGTCCATTAATAAATGAATGGATAAAAAAGAGGTAGTACATATATACAATAAACTATTAGTCATAAAAAAGAGTGAAATCTGGCCATTTGCAACAACATAGATGGATCTAGAGGGTATTATGCTGAGTGGAGTAGATTATACAGAGAAATACAAATACCATATGATTTCCCTTATATGTGGAATCTAAAAAAATTTAAAAACAAACAAAAAACAAAATAAATGAAAAAACAAAACAGAAAAAATTCATAGATAACAGAGAACATATAGATGGTGGCCAGATGGGAATATGTCTGAAGGGCTGGTGAAAAAGAAGAAAGGATTAAGATGTGCAAATCGCCAGTTATAAAAACAGTCATGGGGATGTAAAGTATAGCATAGGGAATAGAGTGAATAATATTTCAATAACTACGTATGATGCCAGATGGGTCCTAGACTTATCAATGTGATCACTTTATAAGGTATGTTGTATATCTGAAACTAATATAATATTGTATGTCAACTGTAATTTAAAAATAAAAATTTATTTAAAAAAATAAATTCTGAGAAGAGGAGAGCATTTTAATAAAAGACTTCTCCCTGAATACTTAGGGAGTGAATTGTGACCACTTTAGAGTCAGGCTCATTTATTGCCTTCCTACTGGCAAATGATTAGTAAACATGAATACTATTAAGTTGTGAGAAGCAGATTCAGGTAGGGGTAACTTGGTGATTATTCAGGAGTTGGGGAAAGCTTCTTTAACTCACATTCAGGCTTCTCAGTTTTTGGCAACCCCAAAGCAGTGGGATTGTTGAAATTATAGAAGCTTTCTGGACCCTCACATCCATTTATGAATAACCCCAAATCCTAAGCTAAGCAAATCTATTTAACTCATGTAATTATAAATATGAGCTTTTATGAACTTTTATTATTCAAATGACTTCTTCATATGCCAGGAAAAGCGCCTCGAAAAGTTTATTAAGAACCACAGAACAGAAAATCTTTATTCACAGAAATGACAGATGTCTTAAAAGAAAACAAAGTAATATAACAATAAAATACCTAAACTTCCCCACATGGCAGCATTTTTTTTTTTTTTTTTTTTACTAAATGAAGAATAGGTATTTGACTTCTAAACCAGTGGGATCTGTGGAAGGGGAAAAAAATGGTCGTTTGGCTTCTTGCTTCATTTTGAACTTCTATTTTAGTTGATTTGGGATGCTTATGAAGTATTTCTGCTGCAATCATGTGGAGTCCTGTGACAGTCTCTCTTCTCATTCTGTCTACCTCCCCACCCCACCATTACCACCAAATAAAGAGTAACTCTAGATTCTACTTCTTTGACATTACTTTGATCTTAAGGGCATGCTGGATTTTCATTCTGTGGTTTCTAATTAGTTTTGTTGCCTGGATTTAAATTTATTTTTTTGGAGATGATTGGATCAGGTAGTAAAGTGTACACCTTCAACAAAGTATGTCTCTTTTCAGAATGAGTTTAGCCAAGGACATTGGACACTGGTAGCTTGGTCAGGGAGCTTTGTGTCAGAGTGATGACACAGAGATGAGGACTTGTTTAAACCAGAAAGGGGATTGGATCACTTATTCTCTTTGAGGGATAGTCCAGGTAAATGGTTAAAGGGACAGGCTCTGGATAAAATTCAGTTGTCATTTGTTATCTGATTACCTCAGACAAGTTGCTAGGCTATCAGTCGTGAAAATTACATCAATCAATGTATATAAATATCTATACAGTTCTCAGGTTCTCAAACCATCTGCATCAGAATCATCTGAAACACTTATTAAAAGTAAAAAGTTTTAAATTTCCACCCACGTTATCCAGTCACTAGTACTGTTCTGACTAAGGCATTGCAGTATAATTAATGGTGAAGAGTATGTAGGAGGAGGAAGGATGGTTTGTTTTCAAAATCTGGTTTTGTCTAGATGGTTTTCTTTACCTCTCTCACTCAGTTGCCTCATCTGTAAAATGGGAATAATCGTTAGACTAATTTTTTTATTGGATTTTGAAAAACCTAGTGAATTAGTATGTAGAAATTGCTTAGAACAGAGATCAACTCATGGTAACCACAAAATGAATGTTAACCATTGTTACTATCCAGAAAATAACTGATTGGGCAGAGATGTTAGTATCAGACACAAACATTCAAGACTAACTTCTTGACATGCAAAGATACTATCCTCTTTTGTGAGGTGCTCAGTCTTGCAGAGGCTACAGACATATAAGCAGGTCAATACATTGCAATGTAATAATTGGCAGGAAAAAAAACATTAAAAGAAAGAATATATATAATAGAAAATTCAACAGCTGATGACTTTTGCTTTTAATTTGCATTCCATGCTGATCTCCTTTTTTATTTAGACATAGCGTAATATTCTTTTATCTTTAGAATTGTTAGATCTGGCTAACTTCAATGCCAGCTAAGATACTATTTAAATATTTGGTTCTGAGAAATGAGCCTTGGAGAAGGAAAAGAATTGCAAAAGCTTAACTCCCTTTATTTTTCTCATTGACTTCCTTCTAGTTTGTGTTCCAGTAAACATTAATATTTATAGCTGACTGAATAAGCTTGCTTTGGTTTTAAAGAATTGACTGTAGCCTGGCTTCAGATATGGAAACATTAGCAAACAAGATTGTATGAATATAAAGCTGAGTATAAGGTGGAGTCTTGGAGTAAGGGTCTTTAAGCATTTTTGCTTTGAGTATGGACTATTTAATTATGTGCTGATTTTTAAATTTGGTGTTGTATTTTTAATGTACTCCATGAAATTATTTATTAGGTGCCCACTGTGATAGAAGACATGTAAAATTTTATATCGTTTCCAGGAGGCAGAGCATACACAAAAATGTAAGTGGGCTGTGGTGGGACAAGGATTGTGAATGCTGTAGGCATTTAGAAGAGGAAAATAAAAGTTTCATGAAAGATATGGTTCTTGAGCTGGGCCTAGGAGGAAGTTTAAGGGAAAAAAATTGATAAAGAGATATTCTTGTGCTTGATAAGTATCGGGTATCTACCAAGAATAAGACCTATCATTTAATGAGAGAATATTTTTGAACTTATGAACCCCTCCAACATTTTTAGGATGGATTCCTTCATCTCGAACAAACCATATTGAATATACTGTTTTACTTTTTAGGTTTTTATGGTGACAACACACATTGGCATCAAGTGTGGGCTCTGACATCATATTGTTTGAGAATTAAATATGGACTCTACTATGTCAGTGTCACCTAGGGTAAGTTAAATAAACTCTTTTGACATTCATTATTTGATTTTCAAAATTAGAATAATAATAGTACTTACCTCATTTTTTAAAACATTGGTGAGTATATTGATGGCATGTTTAGACATAGTATTGAATATAAATTGTAGTCAGATTAATCCAAATGGTTTTTATATTTAAGAGATCTAACTCAAGAAAAGTAGCTGATACTTACATTAGAAAATACCACCAAGGTAAAATTGAATCTCAGAGAAGTAAATTCCTTCCTAGATTGATGTATGGAGTATGGAGCCAAGACAGAAATGTAACGAAGAAGGCTTCCTATTAGAACTACATTTTCCTTCAAAATGTGGTTTATGATTATCTAAGGCATATTCAACACCTCACTAGCAATTTAATCGTTGCTTAGACTGTTTTCCATCTAAAGCTACTATGCAAGCCTCTAAGAGGTTATCAGTGCCCTTTGAAAAGCCAGATTCTCTTTGACATTATAGAGCATTTGACATGATTGCCCATTTCTTTCCTGAGGTGCTCTCTAAAGTGAGCTTTCTTGATATGGCACAATGGGATTATGGTCTTTTCCTTTAGTTTGACTGTTCATATCACTATCATTATTATTTTTTTTTTTGCTATTTCTACATTCTGTTTACATTATGATTTAATCAATAATTTCTTTTACATACTTATTTATTTTCTAATGACAGTTCTATTTAATAATTAGGAAAAATAAATAATGCTAATATGATAACATAAAAACCAGTTTTGATTGACATAAACAGAAGATGACTATTAAGATAAGTAAGATTTGAAAAAAACAAATTCTTAAATTCTAGACATATTTCTGTTAAAAACTTCGAACCTGAAATCCTCACTCTTTTTGTTAGAGAGGAAGGATGTGATTTCTGCAGAGGTGTTTCAACTCTTAGTGCCTAACAGAAACTTTCTCCTCAATGTGATTTCAAGAAGTGTGTTATCTCCATATGATTAAATATTATGCAAGATATGAAATGTGATTTTTAACCAATGGCCATTGTGGCCACATGCTTCAGGAAACACAAGCATATAGAATGAAACTTGGACCCCTCAGACTGGTATATAGGCAAAATATATATCTTGATGTTTTCTAGCATTGTTATTATTCTTTTATATGCACTCTATCCAGCAGTGAAAATGAACTGTTCTCCCTTCCTAAACATATCTGGCACTTTCCATTTTTTGCTCATATATTCTCTTCTACCTAGAATGTCACCTCAAATGCTTCATTCCCTACCTACTCTCTTTTTCTACTTGAAACTTTTCGTATTCCTTAACTTTAAGTATTTGCTTTTTTAAAAAGTTTCAAGAACTTAGATTTCTCTTGGTTTACTTCATTATTGAACTCACCACACAGTATTATGATTATTGTCTGCATTTCTCTTTGGAAGGGGAGGTTGCATTCCCTGAGATCTTACTTATTCTTACTCATCCTTAGCAACTAGCAGATGTGCCAATAAATAACAAGCACTTAGAAAATATCTATAGACTTTCATAGGTTGAATTTAGGTGAAACTGTTTTATAATTAATATTTAGCTGTGTACAGTATGATATAAAGGAAATTTATCTAGGAATCAAAATATATGAATTTTGACTCTGCCAAATTGAGTGTCTCTACGCAATCAATTAAGTCTTCTGATCATTTATGATAATATCAAGTCTATCTCTGTTTTGATTGTGGGGGAACTTTAGGAAATGGGTACTTAAAAGGGTTAGCAAGAATGCCACTGAGGTAGGAAAAAGGACTAGATGTATTTCCAAGGGTAAACCCTACCCTAAGATGACCATTGGTCATTACCAAAGTTTCCCTTTCTATGTTTTCTGTAACCTGTGGTCAACCTTGGTCTGAAAATATTAAATAGAAAATTCCAGAAAGAAACAATTCATAAGTTTTAAATCGTGTGCTATTTTCAGTAACATAGAAAATGACTATACCTCATGGGGTAGGAGGTGGTAGAGGAATATAAATGATCAATTTCAGGACATGAATCATCCCTCTGTCCAGTGTGTCCATGTTGTATTATGCTCCCCTGCCCATTAGTCACTTAGTAGCTGTCTGGTTAACAGATTGCCTGTTGCAGTATAACAGTGCTTGTGTTAGAGTAACCCTCATTTTACTTAATAATGGCCCCAAAGCACAACTATAGTGATGCTGGAAATTTGGATATGCTAAAGAGAAGCTATAAAGTGCTTCCTTTAAGTGAAAAGAGGTATGCATGCATAGAATATATGGAATTTGGTTTCAAGCATCCACTGGGGGTCCTGGAACATTTTCCCTCAGATAAGGGGTACTACTCTATTTTCCCTGAGTACTCAGATTCTTATAAACTAATAGCTTCTTTATAAGAAAAAGGGTACTACACAACTATACTTTAAGAGACAAAACACTTGTACTCTGGACTCAACCTAATTTTATTTCTCATCTTTAAACTTCTGTTCCTCATCTCTAACAGAGAGATATTAATGTTTTCTACCTCCTACGGGTCATATGATGATTAAGAGATAATATATGAAAGATTTAATTAGTGTTGAGTAGTACATAGCAAGTGCTCCATACAATATTAGTTTATTATTCTTACACATTAGACTGCAACTGAAAAACATGAACAATTCAGATCAAGCATAAGAAATAAAACTTTACCTACATTATTATAACTAATAAATTAAATTCGGTTGATAAAATTTGCATTTATCCCAACTTGTGTTAATCTCTGCCTTGTTTACTAAACTGCATCTCTCTTTTTATGGCTTCTGGTATCAGTGAACAAATGAGAAAACAGACTTGTAGTGATGTTCCTCTAGATCTTCAGCACCTTGCTCAGACACGATTATTTTACTTTGTTGATCATTTTAACCTCATCCATGACTATATTTGTCCTTCTTTTCTGAGCAAACACTAAATATTTAAGATTTCTTTGGCCACTTAGTCTCATGTACCTACTGGTAGAATGAAAAAAAAATAAAGCTCCTTGTTATCTGTATTTTATTTTGTCCTTATTCTTCCTTTTTTTTTTTTTTTTTTTTTTTTGCTTCTGGCTTGGTCTCTTTTTTTCTCTCTATTCTCCTTCAGTCCACTCTACACTTTGCCCATAGTCATTCAGATTTATTAATGGTTCATTGGCTATTTGTTTCATTGGATCTTTGGTTCATGGTCTATGCTGAAATTTTATTCATGAGTCTTTTTTCTTTATCCTTTCTGATTTCATTCCATGATAACTCTGTCTGTACTTGTTATTTCTCCAGTATCTCCTGTCTCATTTCTTCAATGGTTTCAACAAGATGTGTGGCTACTCCTTCCATTCCCTCTAATCACTTTTAGGTAGTCATTATGCTTAAATATTTAGCCTTCATTGATTTCCACTTGCACAACACAATTTAGTTGAGACCATGATGTTAGATACCCTTTATAGCTTTTCCATTTATTTTTCCCTTGTTTTGCTTCTTTGTTTTTGCATATAATTTCCTCAGAAATTTTCCTACAGTGATTTTCTGAGATCTGCCTTTACATTTTTTTTCTCTTGAGGTTTTCTGTTTTACTACTTAATATTTTTTCTTCTTCCTCTGCTTATGTTAACTATTGCTTTTCTCATTTCTCCCCTCTTTTCACTTGCTAATGAACACAACTGCTGATTCTTTAATCTTCTGATTTAAGGAAACTTATGAGGAGGTCTTCAATTGCAGCTACTCCAAAATTTCTGCTACCCTGGTAGAATTAAAGTGAAAGGAGAAATGTTATTAATTAGATAATATATGAAGGACTATTACGGTAAATTATACACACAAGCTAGAAGTAAGCAAAATGTTATTCTTACAAGCAGAACTCTGGGCATGAGATCATTAAGGAATAAAAGTAAATACCTGAGACTCTGAATTTTGGAAGGTAGTGAGGTAAAAAGCCTTGCTCCTCAAAGTGTGGTCTGTGGACCAGCAGTCTTCACATCCCCTACTTCCTTGTTAAAACTGCAGAATCTATGGTTACACCTGAGACTCACACAGTCAGAATCTGTACTTTTTTTTTTTTTTAAAGCAGATATATTCACATTGTAATTTGAAAACACTGTGGTAGAGAAAAACATCCTTAAAATTCAGATCAGATTCAGCTTTCGCACTTCTTAGGCAAACTTTGATTAAGTGACTTGAACTCATTGAATTTCTTTTTACTCACTCATAAAATGTGAGTAGTACTACCTATGTTTTAGAAAATGAAAATAAAAATATATATATAATTCTTTTTTCTTTTAAAATATTTTTATTAAATATAGCTAACATACAATATTATATTAGTTTCAGGTGTACACCATAGTTATTCAACATTTATATACCTAAAGAAGTGATCATCATGCTAAGTCCAGCAACCATTTGATACCGTGTGTTATTACGATATTATTGACTATATTCCCTATGCTGTACATTAAATCCCCATGACTTATTTTTTTACAACTGGAAATTTGAAACTTTTATTCCTCTTCACCTTCCCCCCTTTTTCTAAAAATTTTTCATTATAGTTGACATTCAACACTATTTTATATTAGTTTCAGGTGTACAGCATAGAAATATATACAATTCTTATAGCAGTCAATAATACATAGTAACAGTTACACTTGTGGATTTCTTAAAAGATAAAAAAGGGAGAGGATTTTAGTTTCTTTGACTACATTTTAATTTTGGAGTCATTAAAAGGAGAAAATTTCTGGTTCCAAAAGCATTTCCATTTTTCTTCCTGCCATGTGAAACACATTTCTCAAGCCATGTAGATGAAAGCTAAATTAGTTTGTGAATTATAAAGGCATAAACACTTAAACAAATATTTAAAATTGTGTATACAAACCAAAAAAAAATAATAGATTGAATGTTAACCCTTGATACCATTTCAGGAACTTTTCTTTAGTAATAAGAAAAATAATTGGACTTGGATTTGAGTTTCAATTCACGTTAATGGGGTAAGCTTGGCAAAGTCACAGAACTTTTGGAGGCCCCAATTTTCTGTAAAATGTGGGAAAAAATAATTCATAGGGCTGCTTTGAGAATCAAGTAATGTAATTTATTTATATATACATCCTCTTATTTGTCTATTCATTTATTTCACAAACATTGAATAACTTCCTGTTATGTTCTGGGCATTATGAAAGTCCCCAGACACCTAAAAGTGAAGATGATGTTATCCTTCTTTCAAGGAGCTCTTTCTCTTTAAAAGAATGTATGTAAAACCTAGCTACCAGTAAGTACATGTCAGTCACTATACTGAACACATTGTTATTTTACTTGTTTTTCAGGAAAACTAAGGCTTAGGGATGCTAAGTAACTTCCCAAGGGCATAGAGTTAGGTAGTGGCAGACACAAAATATAATAACTCTACTAGCATAAGCTATGCAGAGAGCATTATGCAAAAGTTAGCCATCATAATCATGGCAATGGGTAGAATCCCTGCTTTTTGAAAATTTGCTTTACAGGACTTACCTTTTATGAAAGACCTAAATCAGTACTCGTTTTTGCTAACCAAAAGAAATCCAAAAAGGATTTTCACTTTTACGAAATAGGTGAACAGTGAAAATGGCATTCAGTGTTAACTTTGCAGTTAGCTTTACAGAGGCAATAGCACCGGCAGCTGGGAAAGTGGCGCCGCCAAGCTTCTTCCCCAGCAACTACACTCAGCATCTCAGCATCAACCCCCTAAATCTTTGAGCTGTGTCTGTGAGCATCTGTGCTTTATCTCCATTTATTTCATGCATCCATTAGCAATATGTGTCCTAAAGTATCAGAAAATCTTAAGAGAGCACATAAGAGTGTTATGCTTAGTATAAAACTGTATGTAATTAAATGTGTTCGGTATGATTTGGTAGGTATTTTTTGAGTCTGGGAACACTTAAACATTTTCCATATAAATTAGAGGTAATTTTACACTCTATGCCATTTCACCTTAGAAAATTTTTTATAAGGACACTCTACTTTTTAATTAGCAGGGAAAACTTGTACTAGATTGCTTTAATGAAAAATCCCATACCTGGGTTTTCCTGTTTTACATCTTTTCCTGAAAAAAAAAAATTCCTCCACTCTCTGCTATTTCTCTCATACAGATACCTCCCAGCTTTAGCTGGGACTGAAAAGTCACCTGCAGAATGTTGAGACTCACTCTCCTATTCCCATAAAAGAAAAAAAACTGGTTATATTATATGTTGCTTTTAACTCCCCAACAGCCATTTGGTCTCTTGTTTCTGTTTTGTGGATAAATTTATTTTATATGTTATTTCCCTTTAAATTTTAAGAACACGTATCTTCATGAAAAGGACAAAGGAAGAAAAACAATTTGTAAATTATTATAAGAAAACCCTTGCTAAAATCTGTAAGTTTGCTGACAGATGGCAGAATCAGTTGAAAAGCGAATACCATATTTACTAAATCTAACCCATTTAGTAAGTCAAAAAAGTGTTATCTAATTCTATCCTCTGTGTATGTGTATATTATAGAATAAACAGATACCTAATTAGGAATGTGTCTAGTTTAGTTTTAGAGGAACCTGGATAAACCCAGGTTCTGATTCAGTTTGATTTTGACAAATATCAAAGTGTACGAAATTGAATCTATTGGAAATAAATTTGTCAGAGCAAAAACAGCATTAAAATGCTGTCAAATTAACATTATTTTTTTAAAAAAACAATACACACCAGAATTATTATACTACACAAATTTTCTTTTAAAAATTCTCTACCGTTTACAAAATTTATCACAACTGCAAAGTACTAAAAAGTAAGACACAGGCCCTATCATCATTAGGAAACCTGCATGTGTGCCTGCATAGCAAATTTGGATATTATCAAGATTTTTATAAAACAGTATAAAAGAAAATGAAAAGAACTCATCAAAACATATATTCGTTTATATTGAATAGGACATGGCTAAGACACAACCTCCCTGCCCTCAAAAGCCCAGTTTTCAAAATAAAAGAAATGTTAATCCTACTACCATCTTATTTTGAATTATATATTTTGAGACTGTATTCAGATAAAGATATATCCAGTCTAAGCCAAGAAGAATAAATAAAATCTGGAACACTGTATACATAAAAAGAATTTAGAATAGACTCAAACTCTGAGTGAGTATATGAATCATGGTTTCTGGAAAGTGAACATATTGGTCATTATTTAATGCCTGTGAGTTTCCTCAAGTAAAACATTGAGAGTGGCGATTTGAACAGAGTCAACATGGGTACTAGGTAGCCAATACGGAGAAAAAGCAAGGGAATTTCTTTCTTCTTCTCCTCCTCCTCTTCTTCTTCTTCTTCTTCTTCTTCTTCTTCTTCTTCTTCTTCTTCTTCTTCTTCTTCTTCTTCTTCTTCTTCTTCTTCTTCTTCTTCTTCTTCTTCTTCTTCGGCATTTCTCTCTCTTTTAATAAAAAGCATGAAACCATGAGTAATCAATTAATATCACACACAGTAAACTTCAAAACAAGTATTACGAGAGATAAAGAAAAACACGTCACAGTGATAGTCAGTTCACTTAGAACATGTTATAGTCCTAATTGTGTATACATCTCATAACAGAACTTCAAAGTTCTGTTTCTGCCAAAATGACAGAAATCAAAAGCCAGATAGAAAAATACCCAATCATAATCAAAGCTGTTAACAAGATTTCCTTAGTAATTGATAGAATAAGTAGACAGCACAGCAGAAATGATATAGACATAGCATAACTGATAATTTATAGAACCTATGCCTAACAACTGTAGAATATACATTCTTTTTAAGTATATATGGAACATGTAATAGGTCATTGGTCTTTAATTTCCATTTCTGTAACTAATGAGCATAAACATACTATTATGTGTTTCATGGCTATTTGGCATAAATGCTACTGGCACTCTGAATAGACCTCCTTCACCAAGGCTGTTGATAAGAGCTTACACTTGCCTCTTAAAGGATTACCATTGACTAATGGAAGCCACCACACCCTGTAAAAGCCACCTTGCTTGGAAATTCTAGAAGGATATGCTGCCCCACCAGGCATAGCCCATGCCTAGTGATTGACTGATATGGGGGTACAAGAAGTCAGTTACCTTGTGTCTGGGCAGGATGAACTGTGGGTTGCAATTCATGTCCCAGAGCTCCCAAAGGATCAGATTGAGGCTAAATTAAAAAAAAATAATAAAAAAGAAAAAAAAGAAAAAGAAAAAAGGAAAGGAAAGGGAAGGAAAGAAAGGAAAGGAAAGAAGGAAAGGAAAGGAAAACGAAAGAAGAAGAAGGAAAGTGAAAGGAACATGAACAGAAAGGAAAGGAAAGGAAAGGAACAGTCACCTTACAGGCACAGTACCTTCCCAGGGCACTTCCTCTCCAGTCCGCCCCATCCCACCGGACTCCGCCCCTTCCCTTCCCTGTCCCCAGTTCATTCCCTTCCTTCCCTTCCCTTCCCTGTCCCTTCCGCTTCCCTTCCCTTCCCAAAAAATTGTTGGCTTTTCCTCTTTCCCTTGTCTGCCAGGGATGGGAGCTGTATGTATGGGGAAGGCATTAAGGCAGTGGGCATTGCGAACACTCTTATTTCAGCTTACGCATGAGAAGCAGGAAAACATACTTAAGTCTGCTCACTTTAGCCTTTGTTTCTTTAAAACATAAATTGCTAATAGTGATAAGAAAGACTCTGTTGGCTGTTTTTTTTTTTTAATCAAAACAATGATTCACTGCATTATAAGAACAGAAAAACTTTGATTTCCTAGATTTGAGTCCTAAAATCTTTTTAAATGCAAGGTTTCCAGCAGAGTCGAGTTACCTTCTTAAAGTAGGCGAAGCCAATCCTGTAAAGCCAGTAAGTAACACATTTTCCAGCTGGTAGCCAGTGTTTTTTCTTTTCCATCTGAAATACAAAAAGTTCTAGTTCATGTAAAGGTCCCAGAGAAAATTCTTGGCTCTCTTCTGGGGTAATTTCAACCAGGATTCAAGCACAGAGCTTCCTTTTTTTTTTTCTTTTTCTTTCTTTCTTCCCCTCCCCCGCCTCCCCCCTTCCCCACCACCAGCAATTTGCTAAGCTGTGATTGTGCTGTGCAGCTTTGCAGGCTACTTAACCTTTCTGAACCTGAATTTAGAAAACTTAAAAAATCTTGACACATTTCTCTTGAGGTACCAGTGGAATTAGCAAATGATTCAGCAAATGTGTTTTATGATACCTGGAAAAGTAATTTCATATTTTTTACAAGCACTGGGTGATGTAAAAAAAAAATCTTATCAAACATTTTTCTTGTCTATCCTAATGTACTATTTTTAAAATTTTTTAACTAAAAATTTATTTTTCAATTAGGGTTGACATTCACTATCATTTTATATTACTTTCAGATGTACAGCATAGTGGGTAGACATTTATGAAGTGATCCCCTGATTAGTCTAGCATCCACCTGGTGCTGTACATAGTTATTACAATATTATTGACTATATTCCCTATGCTATACTTCACATCTCCATAACTATTTTGTAACTACCAACTTGTACTTCTTAGTCCCTTCATCTGTTCACCCATTTCCCCAATTCCCCTCCCATCTGGCAACCACCAAAATGTTCTCTATAACTATGAGTTTATTTCTCTTTTGTTTATTTTATTCTTCAGATTACACATGTAAGTGAAATCATATGGTATTTGTAGTTCTCTGCTTGACCTACTCCACTCAGTATAATACCCTTTAGATCCATCCATGCCATTTTAGAAGAAAAGATTTCAATCTTTTTTATGACTGAGTAATAGTCCATTGTATATACATACCACAATTTCTTTATCCAATAGCCTATTGATGGGCACTTAGGGTAATTCTATATCGTGGCTATTGTAGATAGCGCTGCAGTGGACATAGGAGTGCATATTTGTTTTCAAATTAGTGTTTCGGTTTTCTTTGGATAAACACACAAAAGTGGAGTTATTGGGTCATAAGGTAGTCCTATTTTTAAATTTTTGAAGGAAACTCTAAACTGTTTTCCACAGTGACTGTACCAATTTGCAATTCTACCAACAGTACACGAAGGTTCACTTTTCTCTGCAACCTCACCGACATTTGTTGTTTTTTGATTTATCGATGAAGCCACTCTGACAGGTGCGAGGTGATGTCTCATTGTGGTTTTAATTTGCATTTCTCTGATGATTAGTTACATTGAGCATCTTTTTATACGTCTATCGGCCATCTGTATGTTCTCTTTAGAGAAATGCCTATTCATGTATTTCGCCCATTTTTTCATTGGATTGTTTGTTTTTTTCTGGTGTTGAGTTGTATGAGTTGTTTATATATATTGGATGTTAACTTCTTATTAGATTTATCATTGGAAAATATCTTTTTCCATTCAGTAGGTTCTCTTTTAATTTTGTTGATGATTTCCTTTGATGTGAAAAACTTTTAAATTTAATGTAGTCTCATTTGTTTATTTTTTCTTTTGTTCCCCTCACCCGAGGAGACATATCCAAAAATATATTACTAAGAGTAATGTCAGAGACTTTGCTGCTTATGTTTTCTTCTAGGAATTTTATGGGGTTGGGTCTTACATTTAAGTCTTTAATCTATTTTGTTTATTCTTGCATATGGTATAAGAATGTGATCCAGTTTAATTTTTTTGTGCATATATATATCTGTCCAGTTTTCCTGGAATAGAATAGGCTGTCTTTACCCCATTGTATATTCCTTCCTCTTTTGACATACATTAAATGACCATATAGATGTGGATTTATTTCTGAGCTCTCTATTCTGTTCCATTGTTCTAGTACCGTGCTGTTTTGATCACTATAGCCTTGTAGTATAGTTTGATATCAGGTAGTGTAATGCTTCCAACTTTGTTCTTCTTTCTTAAGACTGCCATGGCTATTTAGGGTCTTTTATGATTCCATATAAATTTTAGGATTATCTGTTCTACTTCTATGAAAAATATCATTAATATTTTGTTAGTGATTGCATTGAATCTGTAGGTTGTTTGGGTAGTATGGACATTTTGACAATGTTAATTCTTCCTATCTTCCTAAGTCTTAAATGACTTATAATTTTCTTAGTATAGTTTTTTTACCTCCTGGTTAAATTTATTTCTAGGTGTTTTTTTTTTCTTGATGCAATTGTAATAGGATTGTTTTCTTAATTTCTCTTTCTAATAGTTCATTATAAGTGTATAGAAATGATAATGTACTATTTTAAATGAATATTCCAATTTTTCTTTATATATGTACTTATTTTATTTATGTTTTCCCTCTTTTTAGAAGCCAACCTATGTAGCTTTTATTTGATGAAGCAAATCCTGAAAAATCTAAGCCTCAAGCATACTTAATGGTTAGTTATTTCTTTTTTAAAAAATTTTCTAACTAAAAATATGAAATATATTGAATTTTTTAAAACTTCAAGTATACCAATGTATGTATTAGATCAGGGACCAGATTCAGCCTGAACTATCGATTGCCAACTTATGATTTAGTTAGTGGCAGAGTCCCATATTCACCCCACCCCATATACAAGCGCTCTCATGGGATTATTTTTCTTTTTCCTGTATTTATTAATGTGGCAGAATAATCTCACAAAAATTAGCAATACATAACATTTAGCTATAAGATAATAATAATAGTATAAGAGGTAATCTTCTTCATCTAACATACCATTGCCACCATCTTTAAAACAACTGAGTTTTCCTATTTTGTCATTTTAAATATTTTAAATTTTACCTTTAGTTTTTTAAAAAAATCTTACTTTACCTTTTTTTCAAAATTGTCTTCTCAAACTTTTTATTTTCAAACATTTCAAGCCTATAGAAAAGTACAGTGATATTCATATAACATTCATGTGAATGCAACAATTATTAACATTTTGCCACATTTACTTGATCTCTTTTACATACATTTAGCTGAAATATTTGAAAGTAAATTGAAGACATGCAGACATTATGACATTTGACTTCTCTATACTATAGCATATATGCCATTAGAACATGGACATTCTCCTACATAATCACAAAGCCATTGTCACACTTCCAAATTAAATGATAGAGTAATATTATTTAATATACAACTATACCAAAATGTCTTTCAGCTGACATTCCTCCATGCCACAGCCCTGAATCAAAATCCAGTTAAGAATCACACTAATTTGTCATGTATCTTCAGTCTTCTTTAATATACAATTTGGTCCCCTTACTTTTTGTTTTTTTTTTCCATAACATGATGTATGGAAAAAAATTTAAAATTTAAAAATTTTTATTATGGTAAGTTTGGTTAATGACATCCAGTAAGTTTCAGGCATACAATTCAACATAAGGCATGCATTGTATCCTGTGTTCACCTCCCATAGTTAGATTTCTTTCTTTTACCATACATTCAACCCTTTTTGCCCCGTCTACCTTCCCTCTACCCCCATCTCCTCTGGCAACCACTAGTCTATTGTCCATGTTCATGAATCTCTGCTTGTTTGTCCTGTTCATTTGTTGCTTTTAGGCTGCTTTTATATCCCACATATAAGTGATATTATGTGGTTTTCAACTTTTTTGTCTGGCTTATTTACTTAGCATGATTATCTAAAAGTTCATCTACGTTGTCCCAAGTGACAGTATTTCATCTCTTCTTATGGCTGGGTAATATTCCTTGTATATATGTACTGCAGCTTCTTTATCCAATCATCTATTGTAGTTTTCATGTCCTGGCCACTGTGAATAATGCTGCTATGAACATTGGTGTGCAAATATATTTTCAGATACCAAAAACCTGGTAAAAATAACATAAAAAAGAAAACTACAAACCAATATCTCTCATGAACACAGATGCAAAAATCCTAAATAAAATGCTAGCGAACCAGATACAGAAACATATTAAAAAGATTATACACCACGATCAAGTGGGCTTCATCCCAGGGACACAGAGATGGTTCAACATACAACAATTGATTGTTGTGATATACCACATAAACAAATTAAAAAATAAGAATCATATAATCATATCAATAGGTACAGAAAAGCCTTCTATAAGGTACAGCATTCATTTATGATCAAAACACTTAACAAAATCAGTATAGAAGGAAAGTATCTTAACATAATAAAGTCTGTACATGACAAACTCTCAGCTAACATTATACCTAGTGGTGAAAAACTAAAAATCTTCCCTCTAAGATCAGGAACAAGACAAGTCTGTCCACTATCGCAACTGTTATTCAATATAACATTGAAGGTCCTAGAGAGTGCAATCAGACAAAAGAAAGATATAAAAGGCATCCAAATAAGAAATAAAGAAGTCAAACTGTCACTAATTGCAGATGACATGATTCTCTATATAGGAAACCCTGAAGACTCCACAAGAACGCTCCTAGAAACAATAAGTAAATATAGTAAAGTGTCTGGATACAAAATCGATGTTCAAAAATCCATAGTGTTCTTACACTCTAATAATGAATTTTCAAAGAAAGAATGGAAAAAATAATTCCTTTTGCAATTGCAACAAAAAGAATAAAATATCTAGGAATAAATCTAATGAAACATGTAAAGAACCTATATAATGAAAACTATAAGACCCTATTCAATAGAAACCAAAGAAGATACAAAGAAACAGAAGGATATTCCGTGTTCTTGGGTTGGAAGAATCAACATAGTTAAAATGACCATATTACCTAAAGCATTATACAATTTAATGCAATCCCCAACTAAATCCTATTTGCACTTTTTAAAGAAATAGGTCAAAAAATCATCTAATTCGTATGGAAGCCAAAAAGACTCCAAATTGCCAAAGCCATCCCGAGAGAAAAGAATGAGACTGAAAGCATCACTCTGCCTGTCTTAAAATTATACTACAAAGCATCAGTAATCAAAACGGCATGGTATTGGCAGAAAAGCAGCCACACAGACCAGTGGAACAGAATTGAGAGTCCAGAAGTAAACCCATGTATATATTGGCAAATAATTTTTGACAAAAGAGCCAAAAACATACAGTGGAGAAAGGAAAGCCTCTTCATTAAATGGTGCTGGGAAAACTGGAAAACCACCTGCAAAAGAATGAAACTAGACTGTTGTGTACCACCACGCACTAAAATGAACTCAAAATGGATTAAGGACCTGAATATAAGATCTGAAACAATAAAATGCAAAGAAGAAAACATAGGAACTAAACTCAACCTTGGACTTAAAGAGGGTTTTATGAATTATACCTTAAAGGCAAGGGAAATAAAAGCCAAAATAAATGAATGGGACTAAATCAAACTTATGACATGGTATTTTTGAGGAATACAAATAATCGATGTGTAAAATGTCTTCAAATCTGGATTAGCCAAATAGTTTTTTCATTATTAGATTTAAGTTAAACATTTTGTCAAGAATATTACATATATTCCTAACATATATTATATACATTATGAATATTTGTGGTTTCTTAGACTTTGAACTGTATTGCATCAGGTGGCATGGGATATCTGTGTCTTATTATTGATGATGTTAACTTAGATTATTTGGCTAAGATTATTTGCTATCTCCCAGCTTTTTCTTTACAACCAAGAAGTACTCTGTGGTGTGATAATTAGATATAATGTGAATATTTTGTTCTTCAGTAATGTCTCAATCTTTGTGTTTGAGCAAAAGGAAAATTTCATAATTTTTTATTACTTCTACAATTATTAGTTGTCATTCTTATTTAAATAAAAGATTTACCTTTATCTTTCCACTTTTATAGAATATTATTATAGTCTCATAATATTTTTTTATTCATTATGTTATAAGCTATTGCATCATTATTCTTTTTGATGCTCAAATTGTAAGTAGTTTGGGCAGTGGGAACTTATCAAACTGACTTTTGTATCTTTTAGATATGTCTCCAGCATTCTTTGAGTACCTTAGAACAGAATTTTCCTGGCTTAGTTTGTATTTTCTCTGCCTACACTTGGAATCAACAATTTCTCCAAGGACCTTTGTTTCCTTTTAGGAAGAGATAGTATTTAGAAACCAAAATCTTGGCATTAGGTATTCTCATTGCTGTTGGGATGTAATTTTTTTCTAGATTATTTCAATGTACAGTTGGGATATATATCTTTAGAAACGTCTTGAGTTCATATAGGTCCCTCCAATTTCATTTATCACCACAGAACTTTTTCATATTCTCTCTATTCCACACGTATATCTTTTTCTCCATTGTGATAACCCTGATTCCAAAATATATCATTTTATTTACTCATGTGATTTATGGCAATACATATTTTAGATTGTTACTCTAATAGTACTGGCATCGGCAACCTCACAATTTAAAGTTCAAAAATATTGCAGTGTTTTTTTATTTTTTAGATAGTATCTACCAAAAATATATAGTAAAGGTACTGTGTTTACAAGCGACTTAATTACTTTTTTTCTGTACTATCAATTTAATTTAAAATTAGGTTTATTTGTTTCTGTTTGCATTTAATTTTAAGGTTAGGTTTTAACATTCTTTATTTATTTATTTATTTTAATTTAAAAATATTTATATGACTCCAATGTTAAAACTATATTTAAAAATATAATCAGAGACATCTCATTCCTATTTTTATCCTTTCTATTGCCTTTTTAATTACTCTTACAGTTAATAATTATTATTGTCATACAGTTTATCTAGTTTTAGGGGGGTTTTTTGGTAAAAATTAGCAGCAAAATCTACCAACTCACAATATATATTCCTATTCATGTTTCTATGTATACTTACATGTGTCTTACTTTCTTCCCTTAACAATGTGTCCTTAAAATCAGTTCCTATTATTTTGCAAGATCATCTCATTCTTTTATATAGCTTATTCTATTGTGTGAATTTTTCCATAGTTTATTTAATCAGTTTTCCATTAGATTATTTTCAGTATTTTGCTGTTATATATATTTTTGCAGTGAATAATTATGTGCATATCTCTGTGTGTTTCACCTTGTATTTAAGGAGTAATACTCTTATCTTGAAGACTTAGATTTCAATGTCTCCTAGGAAATAATAAAGATTTATTATGGGACTTAAGGGAGAGGAAAGGGTCAATAGTATTGAATAAGAAGTGAGTGGTAGGTCTTTAGAGATGGATTAAATTTCATGAAGTTGAAGAAGGAAAAATGTGCTAGATTTGGTAGTGGGTAGAGTCTTGTGCCCAATTCCACACAGTGCCTCAGAGATGGCATAAACCATGTAGGAGAGACTTATGAAGGAAACAGAAATGAACTGTAATAATCCATATGTTGGGAGCCGAACAAATTTCCAGAGTAGAGTTGAACAGAGTAGATTCCATGAGCAATAAAGCCACCCACTTCCCACTTTCCAAAAGACTACCCAGGTTTGGACAAGATTTGCTTCATTGGTGGTTATGATACAAGCAAGAAAAGAGACAGTGGTTGCTACCAAAGTTTTATGACTTTTAAGCTCCCAGAACTCTTAGGAAAAAAAGAGAAACATTCAAAATATCTCTTAAATTAAACTTTTACCAGCCAGGAGAAACAGAGAAATAAATAGGATGTTTCTTTGCCCCAACTGTTGTGAAATAAATTCATTCCCATTCTCTCTCTCTCTCTCTCTCTCTCTCTCTCTCTCTCTCTCTCTCTCTCTCTCTCTCTCTCTCTCTCCATTCTCTCTGTTTACTGCAATGTTATAGTATTGCATTTTCTTCTATTGCTCATTTTTCTCATCGAACAAAATATATTGTACAATTTTTATTTTTTCAGCACTTGTGTAGTAGTATTTCACTATATGAATATATGCTGTTTTGTTCTTGATAAGGTGCTATTGAGATAAATAATTATCAAGATATTCAAAGTATTACATAACTATTTTGAAGCTGATTGTGCTGCTTTAAGAAAGTTTTAGCTCTAAGGAAGTTTTCATTCATGCTTTTCATAAGAAAAATAATTATACGGTGCTTTTTGTATTTTTTAATCATTGCTAGATATGGTAAGTGCATACCCTGGGAGGAAGAAAAGTGATCTAACTTTCTTCTGCAATGATAGAAAAGATATTAAAGTAAGAAGCAGACATTCCCACTGCCAAAGACTTTGTTTTCTTTCTCACTCATCACGTTCAAACTGATCACAAATGGCTTTATTGCATTCTACTGTGTCAAATTCTTTTTTTATATTCACATGGAAGAAACATCTTGGCCTAAGATAAAATTATTTCCTCAGATCATCTAAGGTTGAGAATAACAAGTAATGTTAAATTGTTCAGAAAATTGTCATAACCATAATAACAATATATGGAAATACAATGAATATCTATTTACTATTCAATTCGAAAAGGCAAAAGACAACTTTCTAATAAACATTATCCTATGGGCTTCGAAAAGCAAATCCAGCAAGAAGTTAAATAAATTTTTTATGTGGTTCTCCCTGACCACCCCTGAATGTGTACTAGAATTGTAATGCTTTGCACAATGTGAGATTTAGGTTGTTAGTGATTAAACAGTAATATTGAGAACATTCTGTATTATCAGTAGGAATTATTTTATCTTTCCTGTTTAGCACATTTAGAGAACTAGTTAACCTAACAACCACTAAGATAGAAACTCTGACATCTAATTGTATATATTCCTGAAAAATAAAAGAGGTTTTTTCAAACATAGAAAATGACTATACCTCATGGGGTGAGAGGTGGTGGAGGAATATAAATGACCAATAGCCCACATATTTAGCTTTCATTTTCAAATATTACAGATATCAAAAAGAGAAGGTAAATATGAACAATAGCAATGGTTGGGAAGTTTTATGTAATAGAGTGTAAAAATGAAAGTCAGAACATTTGAGCTTTTCTTTTAATTTTGTCATTAACTATACGACTGTTGACAAGTCACTTTCAGCAACATTATTTGACAGAAAATGTGTGTGTGTGGCAGGGGAGTGGGGGTGTTGGACTAAATGATTGTCAAAGACCTAATGGTTATTCTGTTTCTCCTGCTAACGAGCTTTGCACAAAAGTAACACATTTTTAAAATAAGGTAACATGGTTTAGCACTCCAAAAACTTCTCTAAGACTACGTAGTTTTTCAAATTTATTTATTGATGGCATATTCTAGAAAATCTAATATTTTAATTTTTATAGTATACCAATACCATTTACAAACTAACTTTTTCTTCAAAGATCAGTATATTACAAATATATAACTATAATTCAGACTCTCTGATTATTGATTTATTTTATTCACAAATATTTACTTAATGCATACTAGAGTATTTACTATATAGGAAGTTTAAAAGCACTTTAGAATTAGAAATGCCCGAATTTTAACCCTGACTGCTATTTCTTATGTATGACCTCGGGAAAATTTGGGTGGCAGAGAGAAGTTTGTGAGAAAGCCTCGGTTCTCTGAAGGTGAAACATATCTACTTAAACACTTTTCATTGATTACATTTCTGGTGCAAGTGTGCTATACAATGTTTATGAATCTAAATTAATATAAAAATTATTAAGTAAAAGTTATTTATAATAATCAGAATATATATTAAGCTTATGTTATGAATTATCTAAGTTGATGGCAGAAAAGGTCATTAGCTAACATGTAGAGTGTACATTTTGGACTAAGATGGTACTTAGAAGGGAAAAAATCTGAAATACTAAGAACTGACTCTCAAGGGAGGAAATGTGAACACTGGGTGATGAATTTGGAGGCCCTGCAAACAGATAATGGACAGACAGGGCATTCAACCCAACCCACAAATAGAAGAGCCCAGGACATATTACATTCATTTTAGCATACAGAAACCTTGAGAAGCCACCTACAAGGATTGTAGCTTATAAGAGGCTTTGCTTCTGGGAAGGCCATGGGAAGCATCCTGACTTCTCTACAAAACTACCTAGGATTCTGGATTTATGCTTGAATTGTTTTCATTGGATGTATGATCTGTGAGGGAGGGTCTCCATCTTTCAAGTCAAGAATCAACAGAAAAATTCAGGCACCTTTTTTCTCCATATCTATTTTTGTTTTCTCTGAATAAAGAAATATGGGACAAATAATCTTTTAAAACTAAACCTGTGATTCATTTTTTTAGTTCCTGAATAGTTTAGAAGTAAAAGAAAATAAATTAAAAATCTCTTAAGAACTGGATATTCAAATCCAAGAAACTATTTAATCTTATATTGAAATGTAAAATGAGAATAATAAAATCTCCTGCATAGGGTTGTTGAATGAATTAAATGAAATCATTCATGAGCAACTGATATATAACTTAGTTATCTTAAGATGAGTCTCTGCTTTGTTTCACATTCAAAAAGAGAAATAAACATAAATCTACAAAAATCTCTGAAAAAATCATGAATATATTCTCTGAAAAACTTTTGGGGGCGCTATGGAGGAGGTTAGACAGTAAACTCATTTTTATCCATTTTTCTTCCAAAGTCAAATCCCATGGGGCAGCTTCCCCATTCTTTTCTAATTCTTCTCACAAACCCTTATAAAAACTACTCTTTTCTTCTTTCTCTGTGGTTCTTCTCTCCTTTTTCCCCTCATTTGCTCTGGCCCATTCATTATTGCCTAAAACAACCTGGTCTCAGTTCCTTCCAACTGAACTTCAATTGAATACTTTTTTTCCTAGTGATATCCCCAATCTCATGACCTTACATAACAATATATAACATCTATATGCCAATGCCTACCAATTTACCGTATTCAGTAAACATCTACAGCCTCTGACAATCACTACAGACTCTTATAACTAACTACAAATTTAGATGTTATCTCCCATTAACATGCCAAAATTTCAATCCTTGATTTCTGTCATTTCCCATCCCCCCCCCCACCCCATATCAACAAATGGTGCCATTATCCCTAACTTTCTTAAAGGGAAGAGTTGATTTATCTTTTCCCTTAACCCTTACATTGAGTCTATCAACAAAGGCTTGTATTTCTAACTCAAAATATGTCACAAATTTATCCACTTTTATCATCCTAGATGCAGACATAATCACTTCTCAAATGGTCTACTACAACAAACCACACACAAGACTCATGAGTCTTGGCACTTGACAGTGGACTTTTTACACAGAAGCCAAAGATTTTTTAAAATCAATTTATTTAATTTATATCACGAGATTCTTCTCTGACATTCTCCAATGGCTTCTTTTATATTTAAAGAAAACCTCAGATTCCTAAAGCCTATAAACTTTACAAAACCTGGTTCCTGCATCCTACTCCTTTCTACCTCATTGCGTAATACTCCCCTCTCTCTAGATCTCAGACATCTTAACTTTCCCCTTTGTCTCATGTTTCCAGCAGCAACTTTGGACTTGCCTTTCCTCAGTCTGTACTCTTTCTACTTCCAAACAACAGTCTTCTTTTTTCATTTAGGCTTCAGCTCAAATATCACCTCTAATAAGCTTTCCCTTATCACATTATATGCAGTAGCTTCCTTCAGATGAGATCACCCTATCCTATTTTATTAACATTAATCATAACTCTCAATATACATATATTTGTTTATTTTCTGTCTTCTATCTGTCTCACCTGTCTTATTTGAGGGAAAATGCCAGGGGGATGGGACTATATTTTTAATATCTGTAGCTATAATTCCAGTTTAGAACACTGCATAGCAGAATAGACATGTAATAGTTAATAGTTGGGTGACTGACTGAATGGATAATTATACTTTTTGGTGGGCGGGGGGGGGCAGCAGTAACTGTCACATCTTTCCCAGTGAATCATTGTGTCCACTAAGGTCACCTAGGCTTTCTTCCAGGAAATCTTTCTTCCCCATATTCTGCTAGATTGAGATAAATGATTCAGGTGACCTCACGCATAGTGTTGCTTCTTTTAATTGTATTTATCAAAGTGTCTTCTATTGAATCTTGAAGCCAAAGAATTACAATATGTTCTTAGGAGCAAATACAGTAGTTGAGATTTAATATCCCCAGCATTTTCCATGGTCTATGTCTATAGTGAGAGAGGAAGATGGATATCCACTGAGTTCTTTCCCTTATGTGTGCACTTTTGCCATAAGTGAAGTAATCACATGGGCATTACTAACCCCCAACCATTGGATGACTCTACTCTTGTTAGTGAATTGTGCATTGCATGCTGAGATCTGTAAAGCACCAAAGGATTAATGTTCAATTGCAGAGGAATTCCGTTTAGGACAAAATCTGTCACATTAAAGCAGAAGAAGCATTAAAGGACAGTCTACGCACATCATGAACTGCCCTTTAAAGGTCCCGCGAGGAGTCCTCAACAACGTTAGGTGATTATTCTTGAATTTCTTTTAATTAACCAAACCTTCCTTGGTTCCTTCAGTTAAATTTCTTTCTTTTGTTTTGATCCCTGAGGGTTGCCAGGTTGTTCTCTTTTTCTTTTTACTCTCAAATAAAGTTCAGGAATCACATGTATGACAATGACCTATTGTGTTTGATATGAAGTCTAAGTCTGTTCAGCAGCACTTTACTATAATTGTTCATAATCTGATTTAAGGTGTTTCTAATTTTTTTGCCAAGATAAATGTATTTGTTTTTTAAATAATTTTTTAAATTTTCACTTAAAGTTGACATACAATATTTTATTAGTTTCAAATGTACAATATGGTGATTAGATATTTATACAACTTATGAAGTGATCACCCCAATAAATCTAGTACCCATCCGACACCATACATAATTATTACAATATTATTCACTATATTCCTCATGCTATACTTTACATCCCTTTGTCGCTATTTGCCCGTCAGGCTAATTAGTTGTGAAAACTGGTCATGACTACAATGAAGGAGTTGTTGTTCAGGGACTGACACTTTGGATCAGGATTTGCTTTAGCAGGGCTCTGGTGCCTACTCAGTCTGCTCTTTGGGTGTATTGTCTGTGGAGGTGGCCAGGAGGGGCCTTGCCACAGGTCAAGTTCAGCCACTTTCTGTGCCCTGACTGGGGACACCTGGCATGAACCACAAAGCAATCCACAGATGGCCACCACCAGCACTGGACTTGACGGTGCCTAAGAGAGGCATGCCCCAAACTGAGGTCGGCTGCCACTAGTCCCATGCTTGGGGCTGCTCCACAAGAAGCTCAGGGGAGGATGATGCCAGATGTTGCTTGTTTGGGCTTTGTGAACCTTAGAGAAATTTTAGCAAAGTCCACAGCATGAGCCAAGACAGGCCATTTGTATGGAAAAGATAGTGGAAGAGGCTTGGTTGGGTCTGCAATTTGGATAGGATGGAGTCTCAGGGAGTCACCAGGGCAGGGCAAGTGGTACTAGCCAAGATTATGAAAACTCAGATATGGAACCTACCTGTGTCTGCCTGCTGGGAGGAGGAGGGCTCAACAAAAGAACAACGGCTCCCGCCAGCACTTCTGTTGGGAGAAAGCTGCCCCTCCAGTTCTCACCCTTGAGCCAGACGTTTTAGCTCCTTCCTGTATGTCTTTGAGCTTCTGTCCCAGTGCTGGAGTTCAGAGCTAGTGAGTCCTTAAGCAAATAAATTTGTGTGCAAGACCTTTAAGAGAAGTTTCTGAGATGCCAGCTGCCCCCATCTCACTCAGGCACTATGTCTGCTGATTTTCACAGCCAAAATTGTGGAGACCTCTCTTTCCAGCACTGGAATCTTGGGCTTGGAAAGATGGTGTAGAGCTGGGACCCCTAGATCTTCAAGGGTGAACTACACAGCCAAACATCCCTGCTGAATTTTAACCATTGCATGTGGGTGTGGGACCAGCCTGATCAGTATCTCCGCCCCTCCTATCAGTCTTGTCATAGCTTCTTCTGTAATCTTAGTTAATGGACTTCTGTTCAGCTAGACTTCAGGTAATGCTCAGTGATGTTTATTCTGTAGGTTAGTTGTCATTTTGATGTGTTTGTGAGAGGAGGTAGGCACAGTGTTTCCCTACTCTGCCTTTTTGACTGGACCTCTAGAGGAGTTTCTGATATTTTAAGCTGTAGTTCACTATACCTTCCACAGGGAAAATTGAAGAAATCACTGTAAAACACTTGTCTCCTTTATGGGGATGTATAGTTATGAGCTCCACATGTGAATGTTAGAAAGTCTCCACAATACTCCATACTGTTTCTAGGGGTAACTGGCAATCCATTACAAAGACAGATCATTTCGTGCCCTTGAGCTCCAGAATAATTTTTATGACAGAACCTGGGGACCCTTACTAGCTTCCTTCAATTACCAACCTCCAATACCTATCACGCCACCAGAATTTCTGTTATTTCATCTAATTACATTTCTGTGTTCTTTTCCTCATCCCTAGTACTAGGTTCCTCACCAGTTTCTCTAGTTTGGAATAGCAAACAATCTCCATATGCTCCAAAGGATTGCTTGTCCAGGCCGAGGCAGACATGATTTGATAAGTAAATACCCATTGTTTCAAACTCATTCATTCTATCTCCTCTAGTATCACCTTCTCTTATTACTGTCATCCCTTCCCCGATTCCTGCATTAGCCTCTTACCTGGCATCCCTGCTGCCACCAATGCCTCCATCGACTTCTTGTACACCTTATAGAATGATATTTTCAAGAATAAAGTGCAATCATGTCTCTTACTTGCTTAAATATTTTAAATATTTCCCATTGTTAGGAGTTAGGAAAAGACCAAAGTCCTTAATATGGCTTTTAAGTAGGGTGATCATATAATTTCCTCAGAACACTAGAATGAATTTAAGAGTAAAAGGTGATATTATTATTAATTACACTGGACAGCAGGCATAAATTGAGACTGTCTTAGACTTACTGAGGTATATGTCATTTTACTCTAATCTTCTGCATTTGTTTGCCCCTGACTCTTCCCAGACTCATGTCTCACCTTACTTGCTTTGGCTTTCTATCCTTAGCCACACTAGTCTTGTCTCGAACTCTCAGATGTGCTGTACCATTTTAGCTGTAGGAGCACTTTTTCCTCTGCCTGGATTTTTCTTGTATCTACCTCAGCCTCACCCTTCTCTTTGCCTAGCTAATTACTTTTCTTAAGTGAAATCCTACTCTAATATTATGCATCAGCTAATGATGATTTCCTCTGCCAACTTCACCCTTCTGCCTCATTTAGCCAGTTCCCCAATTCCACACTCACCGTACCAGGTACCTCACTGACAACACACCCACACTCCTCTAACAATTACATTTATTGATGTGATTATTTTATCATATTTGTCTCCTCATCTAGACTTTGGGAACACAGAAGGCATAACGTTCTTTTATCGCTGCATCTAGAAGAGTATAAGTAAAAAGTACCCAAAACATTTTAATGCCTGCTTAATCAACAGCTCTTGAGTTAATTAGTTAATACTGCCATTACATTCACAGTGGTTACAGAGGAAACCTAAGGCGTATGTACAATAAGTACACTTTTATAAGAATGATTACCATATATATTAATTTTTAGAGCATGTTTTATTTTCTCTTTTAAACAATGTTGAATTCAAAAAAATCTTAGATGTTTACCTACGTCTCTCATGTAACCATGTAAGTTTCTCTTTCTTTTTAAAAAAAATGCAGGAAAACATTTTGGTCTGAGTAAGATGAAGTGACTAGCATGGGAATGAAAGACTTATGGTTCAATGGCTATATTTCACATTTAAGAAATAAATAATCCATAGTATCTCCAATATTTAAATTTCAGACACATTCAGAATCAATACTGATCATTCCAGTCTAGCCAATTGTTCAGTGATCCATGTCGATCATGATCACAGCTGAAATTCATTGATTGGGTATGTCTTACACAGGCAGAGTTGCCATTAGGAAAAGCATTTTTAGTGAAGCAAGACAAAACTTAGACAAAAGTTATCAAAGATGGTCTTGTACTCTCAGAAGATTCCTTTAATTTAAATACTAAGTTCTCTAGATGTTCCCCAATCCTTGCCAAACTTACTTTCAGGAAACTATCAGTTACATATAGAGAGAAAATTCTAACTTAATTTATAGAAACCTCAGTATTTTAAGTATCAACTTTTAATATGCTAAAGGAATACAAGGGGATTTGACATGGGAATTACAGGCCATCCTTAGCTCCTTCATAACAAAACCTATTGGGGTCTATGATAAAGAATTAGTCTCACTCTCCAGGAAAGTTTACTCTGCATTAGTAATTTGACACTCATGGTTCAACTACTGCTTCCGTTCCTTCTTAAGATTTCAAGAATCTCAGTTAAAAAAAAAACAACTTGTTTCTGCCTGAAGAAGAATGGGTGAGTTTAATATGAAATTTAGTATTAAATAATAGTCATCCAATATTGTTTTTAGTGCAAAACCTTACAAAAGAAAATTTCAAGAAAATCATCTGTGGAGAATCCCCAAATTATTCACTCTTGGAATGGGTTAATCTTATACTATGTGGAGTCAGTGTTAATATAAGCCATTTGATGGAGTGGTCAGTGGGGGGGGAGATAGAGGTACAGATAAACTTTCTATCATCCTCTTCCTTCACTTTATAGTGCACACATGCACATACATATATACACAAACACACACACACACACACACACACAGGCAGGCACACACATTGCCATCTCCTATTGCATCAAGTCCTAGATCTCAACTCACAACTCAGAGGAAAAGATATTTAGTTAGGTAGAGATCGATAGGAAAGAATTGGAGATTTTATCACACTTTTCCATAGCAAATAGAGGCTACCAAAAATGTCTGAAAATAAGGAAAATTTTATTAAGAAAATATAATTTGCATTTTCTAAACTTTAAAGATCCCAATAGATTCCCTACAGAGTCTCTTTTTTATTATTTTAATTTAATTTTGTTGTGGTAAAAACACTTACTGCAAGATCTGTCTTAATGAAATTTTAAGTGTATAACACATTATATAATACGGGTTCAGTGTTGTATTGCAGATGTCTAGTACTTATTTACCTTTTTTAAAAATATTTTTTAATTTTTTAATTATACTTGGCATACAATATTATATGTTTCAGGTGTACAATGTAGTGATTAAACATTTACATAACTTACAAAGTGATCACCCCAATAAATCTAGTATCCATCTGACACTGAACATAATCATTACATTATTGACTTTATTCCTTATGCTATACTTTACACCTCCATGACTATTTTGTAACTACCAATTTGTACTTCTTAATCTCTTCCCCTTTTCATCCATACTCCTATCCTCCTCCCATTTGACAACCATCAAAATGTTCTCTGTATCTATGAGTTTGTTTTTGTTTTGTTCGTTTATTTTATACTTTAGATTCCACATGTAAGTGAAATCATATGTTATTTGTCTTTCTCTGTCTGACTTTTTTCACTCAAAACAATACCATGTAGATCTATCCATGTTGTTGCAGATGGCAAGATTTCATTCTTTTTTATGGTTGAGTGATATTTCATTGTATACCACTTCTTTCTTCATTCATCTATTGATGAACACCCAGGTTGCCTCCATATCTTGACTCTTATAAATAATGCTGAAATAAACGTATATATGCACTCATCTCTTCAAAGTAGTATTTTGGGTTTCTTCGATATATACCCAGAAGTGAGATAAATGGTTATTTATGTGTCTCTTGTTATCCCCTTTGTTTTAAAGTCTATTTTTTCTGGTATAAGTATTGATACCATAGATTTTTTTTATTTCCATTTTTCCAGTTTTATTGAAATATAAGAAACAATGAGTTGCTCATATTTACATTGTACAACTCAATGAGGTTTTTTTTCAATTATGGTTGACATACAATAAAATACCAGTTTCATTTGTATAGCTTAGTGATCAGAGATCCACATAACTCACAAAACTATATCCCACTAAATCTAGTACCTCTCCTCTCCCTTGCATACTTACTACAACATTATTAACCATCTTCTCCATGCTATAGTCTACAGATCCATGTCTATACTGCAACTATCCATGTGTATTCCTTAATCCTTTTATCTTTTTTTTTTCTGGTCTCCCCAACTCCCTCCCATCTAGTAGCCCTCAGAATATTCTTTGTATCTATGAGTTTATTATTGCTTTTGTTGTCTTTGTTGTTTATTTTGTTCTTTAGATATCACATATACGTGAAATCATATAATATTTGTCTTTCTCTATCTGACCTATTTCATTCAGCGCAATACTCTCCAGATCCATCAAGGCAATATCTTTTTGCATCCCCTTCCTTTTAGTCTGCGTGTCTTTTAATCTGAACTGAGTCTCTTATAGGTAGCATGTAGGAGTCTTATTTTCTTATGCATTCAGTCACTCTATCTTTTGGTTAAAGCACTTAATTCTTTTCCATTTGAGGTACTAGTTGATAAGATGTTGTTATTACCAGTCTTTATTCCTGTTTTATATACATGTTTTTTTTTTCTTCTTAAAGAAGTCCCTCCAACATTTCTTATAATACTGGTTTAGTGTCAATAAACTCCATTAGCTGACTTTTGTCTGGGAAGTGCTTTATCTGTTCTTCAACACTAAATGGTACCTTTACTGGATAAAATATTCTTGGTTTTAGATCCTGAGTTTTCATCTCTTCAACTATTTTGTGCCAAGCCCTTCTGTCCTGCATGATTTCTTTTGAGAAATCAGCCAGCAGTCTTATGGGTGCTCCCTTGTAGGTAGGTAACTACTTTTAAGATTCTCTCTTTGTATTTAAACTTTGACATTTTAATTGTGATGTGTCTTGGTGTGGACCTCTTTGAGTTCATCTTTTTTGGGACTCTGAGTTTCCTGGGGTTGTACATCTACTTCCTTCACCAGGTTAGGGAAGTTTTCCATCATTATTTTTTCAAATAGCTCTTCAGCTTTTTGTTTTCCTCAGGTACCCCTATGATATAGACATTTTTACATTTTTAGTATTCCATAGACTTCTTTAAGACTCCTTTATTATTATAGTTTTGGCTTCGTTTTTTTGTTTTTTTTTTTTTTTTTCAATTCTGATTGAGTGTCCTTGGCTTTCGCATCATCTATATCAGTGGTTCGATCCTCTTCATTAACCACTCTATTTATTGCTTCTAATATACTCTTCATCTCAGATAATGTGTTCTTCATTTCTAACTGGTTTCCTTTTATAATTTCCATTTCCATTTTTATGTTTTTTTTTTATCTCTTTGTTGAAGTTCTCACTGATTTTATCTACACTTTCTCTAAGTTCATTGAGCATCTTTAGAACCAATGTTTTGAACTTTGCATCTGGTAGATTGCTTGAATCCGTTATTCTTGGATCTCTGTTCTGTTCTCTTATATGATTTCTGCTTCTTTGTCTTCCCATTCTGGCTGACTTTCTGTATCTGTTTCCATGCATTAAGCAAAACTCACAAGTCTCTTGGTTTTATTAGTGTGGCATTGTGAAGTAGATGTCCAGTGACACAATCTTGAGAGGGGTTTAGCTGCAGGCCAAGTTTAGTCCCAGCCTGTGCCCTCTGGGGCCACCTGTTAAGATTCAGCAAGCAATCCACAGATGCTGTGCTTATAGCTACCTCCATAATTCACACCAGAAACCAAAGCTAGGTACCACTAGTGTGAATCTTGGCTCTGCTCAGCAAGGAGCACCTAACTGTGGAGGATACACCTATATGTGGCTTGGGCGGGGCCAGGTGTTGGGGAAGGTGGAGTTTCAGGAAATCCTCTGGGCATGGAGTGACCTTTGTTACCCAGTTTGTTGATGTTTCAGCTATGGTGGTGCTGCATAACCATACTAGGAGAGGGGAGGGCTCAACAGAAGAACAATGGAAACTGCCAGTACGTCTCTCTGGGAGAGATCCTAGCCTCTGGCCCTTACTCTGACAACTCAGTGTCATCCTGTAGGTCCCTGGTGCCCCCCTGGATGGCTGCCCCAGTGCTGGTGCTCAGAGCAAGCTAGTTTGTCACCATGAAAGTCCACTTGTGGACATGGCTCCTTTAAGAGATGTCTGCAGCTGCTGGCTGCTGCTGCCACAATCTCTGTCCCACCTAACCACTCATTACTGGGCAGCTTCCATCCTCGCCTTGTCCTACCCCCTCTTTTTGTAGGGTGGTTTCTTATTTCTTTCCCTAGTTTTAGAGCCTGTTCATCTAGATCCCAGGTGACTTTGCTTGCTGCTTGTTCCATGTTTCTGTCACAACTTTGATTTGGTCACAAGAGGGATAAACAAAGCCTCTATCATCTACACCATTTTTTCCCCCTAGTCTGACTTCCATTTTCATGAAATGTCTTTTTCCTTTATTTTCAGTCTGTGTGTGTCTTTTGGTCTGAGGTGAGTCACTTGAAGGCAGCATATATATATAAGGGTCTTATTTTCTTAACTATTCACCTGCCCTATGTCTTTTAATTAGACTATTTAATTTGCTTACATTTAAAAATAATTGTAGGTCACTACGTAGTTATTGCCATTTTATTATTTATATTTTTACATGATTTACTATTTATAGTTCTTCTTTCTTCCTCTTCTCCTTCTTTAGGAGGTCCCTTTAACAGTTCTTGTTATACTGGTTTGATGTTGATAAAATCTTTTCACTTTTTCTTTTCTGGGAAGCTCTTCATCTGTCCTTCAATTCAAATGGTAGCTTTGCTGGGTAGAGTTATCTTGATTGTAGGTCTTTGTTTTCATCACTTTGAATATTTCCTACTAATTCCCTCTGGCCTGCAAAGTTTCTGTTGAGAAATCAGCCGACGGTCTTATGGAAGCTCCCTTGTGGGTAACTAATTGCTTTATTATTGCTATTTTTAAGATTTTCTCTATCTTTAACCTTTGAAATTTGAGTATTATTGTGTCTTGGTGTGGGCCTCTTTGGGTTCCTCTTGTTTGGGACTCTCTGTGCTTCCTGAGCTTGTATGTCTATTTCCTTCACCAGGTTAGGGAATTTTTCATCACTATTTCTTCAAATAGGTTTTTAATTTCTTGTTCTCTCATCTTTCTGGTACCTGTGTGATCCAAATATTGTTATGTTTGATGTTGTCTAGAGGTCCCTTAAACTGTCCTCATTTTTTTACTCTTTTTTTCTTGTTGCTCTAAATAACTGATTTGATCTTTTTCTTCATCAAATCTGTTGATTCCCTCTGATCTACTCTTCATCTCAGATATTGTATTGTTCACTTCTGACTAGTTTCCTTTTATGTTTTCCATCTCCATTTTTGTTTTCTACTCTTTGTTAAAGTGTTCACTGAGTTTATCTACTCTCTCTCTAAGTTCATTGAGCATCCTTATAGCCAATGTTTGAATGCTTCATGTGGTAGATTGCTTGTCTCCATTTTGTTAATTATTTTTCTAAAGCTTTTTTTGTTCTGTCATTTGAAATATGTTTGTCTCCTTATTTTTTATCTCCTTATTTTTTTTGTGTTTGTTTCTATGTGTTAGGTAAGGCTCCTACATCTCCCAGTCTTAATAGAGTGGCTTTAGTAGGTGTCCTGTGAGGCACAGCGGAACAATCTCCCAGGTCAACTGAGCCAGGTGCTCAAGGTATGTCCTTTGTGTGGTTGTATTGCCCTCCTGTTGTAGTTTGAGCCTTGGTTGCTGTTTGCATGTCAATAGAAAGGATTGGTGCTTGGGCTGATATGTTATCAGGATTGGCTGGTGAGAGGCCAACCTTGTAGAATAGGATTCACTTTAGCAGGGGTCTGGTTCCTACCCTGTCTGCCTTTTGGGTGTGTCCTCCTCAGATGTAGCCCTCAGTCATTCTCTGGCTCTAGCTCTGGTCAAAGCAGGCTACTGGGTGTGCTAGCCGAAGGACTCCTGGGAGGGGCCTAGCTGCAAACCAAGTTCAGCCACAGTCTGTGCACTTCTAGGGCCACCTGGTAGGAATCACCAAGCAATCCACAGATTGCTGTTACCTCTGCTGGGCTTATCAGTGCCTCGAGAGACCAAGGCAGGAACTGAGTCTGGCTATTGCTAGTGTCAAGTTTGGGGCTGCTCGGCAAGAGATACAGGGCACACTGAGGCCAGATATTGCTTCTTTGGGTTTTGCGAGCCTTTAAGGGATTTTAGAAAACTCCACAGCATGAGCCAAGACAGGGCATTTGTATGGAAAAACCACTAGAGGCAGCTTGGGTGAGCCCAAAAGTTGGAGAGCCAAGGTCCAGAGTGACCTACATTAACCAGGTTGATGGAGACTCAGCTTTGGCAGCCACCTGGGAGCATGGAGGACTCAACAAACAGTGGATACTACCAGCACTTCTCTCCAGGAGAAAGCCTCCCTTCCAGCCCTCACCCTGAAGCCAGACAATTCAGTTCCTCCTCATATATTCCTCACTCTCCTCTAGCAGCTGCCCCAGCACTGGAGCTCAGAGTGAGTAAGCCCACATGTGTGCCCTTTAAGAGGAATGTTTGCCCTCTGCCTCACTCAGCGATAGTCTCCACTGGCTTTTCACAACCAGAGGTTGTGGGGACTTCACGGCACTAGAACGTAGTTATTGTCTCAGTGTGGGGCTGGGACTTATCACTCCTTAGCTTGGGGGAGGAGCCTCTGCAGCCAAGATAACCTAAGCAATTCTCGACCACCTCACGCAGTTATGGGACCACCCTTTCTACTGGTCTTGAAGTGACCTCTTATGTATGTCCTCAGTTATAGGACTTCTGTTCACCCAGACCTCAGGCAACTCCTAGTGTTGGTTGTTCTGTAGTTTTGTTGTGTTTTTGGTGTGGTTGCGAGAGAAGGTGAGCACAGCATCTATCTTCTATGCCATCTTGATCAGCCACCTCAAAGTCTCTTTTATAATCAGTGTACCTTGCTATGTTAAGCATGGAAAGAATGTAATAAATGGCATGAAAACCTTTTAATATTAGAATATTGGTTATAGAAAAAGTAAAGGGAACATAATATGCTTCATCCCATGAAGTATAATGAAGTTCAAAGACAAAATGAGTAAGACAATAAAACAAAATGAGAAAGAAATTAAAGAGAACAAAATAAATTTGGAACTAATATACAAACTAAAGAGAAAAGGAAAAACAGAGAAGATGGGAGGAAGGGAGAGAGTAAGAGAGAGAGAAGAGGTAGCGAGGGAGAGGGAGAGGAAATGAGGAAGGGAGAAAACAGGAAGGAAGAAAGGAAGGGGAAGGAAGGAAGGAAGGAAGGAAGGAAGGAAGGAAGGAAGGAAGGAAGGAAGGAAGGAAGGAAGGGAAAGATAAGTTGATTCCTGATAAAAAATTTAATTTACTAATATTAACTCTTAGGTTAATCACAATGAATACAAAGGAAAAAGACAAAAGAAATAATGTGATTTCAGTAGAGATAAAAGATCTAATGGGAAAAAAAGAATTCAACATAATATATCATTGCTATTTTTGGAATGAAGATGCAATAAATTGAGCAGAAAAGAGTATACAAAGTTAAAGGGACACCTACCTGGAGATGAAGAGATACATTGAAGTCACACAGTGAAAACTCCCCTGAATCTCAGGAAGTAAAAACACACAGAACCATATTCTGTTTAATTAAAATAAATGGTAAAAATAGGAAAATAATGTTGCCAGTCTCCATAATATTTTATTAACTAAAGGGGAGAAATCAGACTGATTTTAAATATCTACACAACAACAATCAATGCTAGAATGCCATGAAATAATGTTTAATAAGTTTTGGGGAAAATAAAGCATAACCAAAGAGCATTAACTAAGATGTAATGTGAATATAAAGGAAATAGGCAGATATTCTGCAACATATATGGACTCAGAAAGAGAAAAAATGAACTCCTATTGAAAAAAAAGGGAAAAAGAACCCCGTGTATTCAAGACAGTCAAAAGATTTTTTTAAAAAATGAAATTAATAAATGTTAAAACTGGTGAAAGAACTGTAATTGTTCATAGTTATTAGATATTAAATTATAAATTATAAAATAGCTATTAAAGAATTATTGTTTATAATAATATATAATTATTAAAGTATTAAAATTATTTAAATATGAAATTTAGTATAAAAAATACTCCAACTATTCAAAATCAGCAAGTGAGGAAGTGGGGAGAAAGTCTAAGATTCTTAGTTTCACATATGTTGCAGTAAATAGCAAAAAGCTAAAATATAGCATACAAGTAAAAAGAATTATCTCAACAGTTTGATGAGTTTAAAACTGGTTTTTTTGAGATCTTGTAAGGTCTTTTGGAAAGAAGTTTCCTTTGTGATTAATTTTTTTTTTAAATCTAAATTTAAGCATTACATAATTTTTTTAATTAATTTATTTTTTTTTAGGCGAGGCTAAAAAGGACCTCGTCAGCTTACAATCCCTTATTTCTTTACTTAGTCTTCCTAGGTGGTCTCCCATCCAAGTACTAACCAGGCCCGACCCTGCTTAGCTTCCGAGATCAGACAGCATCAGGCTTGTTCAGGGTAGCATGGCCACAGACAGCATTACTTTAATATTCACTTCAGGTACATGTCTTTCTATTAAACTGACATAAAAATAATTTTAATAATTTTAAATTTAAAGATAACATATAATTTCATCTCATTTTATAAAAATGTTTTTTCTTAACTTCCCATTATTCTTTTGGTACATATGATATCATCCAGTGTTAATAATCACTATTTCTGGATGGTAAACTTCTGCATAATTCTTTATAATTTTTAGTTTGTGGTTTACAGTTTTGTTAGAATTTTTAATAATAAATATGTATTTTTTAAAAGTTATCCAAAAATAACAAAAAAGAATGTTAAACTATCTTAGTAATTTATTAGTTGTTATGCTTTTCAGAATGTAAATTTACTTGTATTTATTTTCTTCTTACTTGTGACTTAATGTTCACGGACAAAGAAGACTTGAAATTCTTCTTTGCCAAAGATTACTTTAATAATTGGCAATTCACATTCATACTGTTTCTCATATTTATATAGAGTTCATTCACTCATAATTTTTATTTTCTTTTTTTTTTTTTTTGGTGTTTTTGCTCTATTGGCACAAAATCATCTTCTTAAATTCTAAAGTATAAAAAAGCACATACTATTTATACACACAATCTTAAGAAAAATAAAACAAATATCCAAGTACTCATAACCTAGCTTATGAAATAGAATGCTCCCAGTGTTTTGAAGTCCACTCTCTATGCACACAATTTCTTTTTTCTGTCTTTCTTACCTATTCATTTATTCTTTGATCTTTCAGGAAACATTTTTGTAAGTTTCTTCCTGCTATTTTTTTTTAATTTCCGTGTATATATGCATGTATTCAAAACAACATACTGTTTAATTCAAACTATTTTGAGTTTTATATAAATTAAATCACTATATATATTCATTCTGTTTTTGAGATGCATTCATATTATGTATTTATTTATGATTCATATTTTTTACCAATATATATTATAGTTATTAGAGTTCTCCAGAAAAGCAAAATCAATTGGATATACTTAGTATGATAGAAGAGATTTATTTTGAAGGATTGACTCACATAATTATGGAAGCTGAGGAGTAGCACTATCTGCCATTTCTAAGCTGGAGGCCCAGGAAAGCCGAAGGTGTAATTCCCATTAAAACCTGAGGGACTAGGAACCATGGGGGCCGATAATGTAAGCCCCAGTTTCCGTCCAAAGGCCCAAGTCCAGGGTGCTGATTGATGGTGTAAGTCCTGGTCTGAGTTCAGAGGCCTGGGAACCAGGGGCACCAGTGTGTCCAAGGTCAGGAGAAGATGTGTGACCCAAATCAAGCAGAGAGCAAATTTTTCTTCTTTGGCGTTTTTCTTTTCCTCAGACTCTCAAAGGATCAGATAATGCCCACCTGTATTAGAGTTCCTGGAACACCAACTGGCCATGTTAGAACTACTTCAACACTCTATATATCTTAATCTCTCTTCTTTGTCTTGCTGTGTTAAAATCTAGGTAATATACTTAGTTAAATATTTGGACTTTCAAATTATCTTTTTAGCACTGTCTAGACTTTTTTTTTCCAACCTATTTATTAGATTTCAGATTTCTGTCTTCAATAGAATATTACTTAGATTACAAAAACAAAATCTAAGTGTTTTCAAAAAATTTGTTCTATGTTATTTGTGACCTCTATTTCATATTTTAAATTTTGTATTTTTCTTATTTTTTAATTATAAATGGCATACAATATTATATTAGTTTCAGGTGTACAACATAGTGATTAGAAATTTATATAACTTATGAAGTGATCACCTTGATAGATCTAGTACCCATTTGACATCGTACATAGTTATTATACTATTACTGACTATATTCCCTATGCCACATATTACATCACTGTGATCATTTTAATAACTGGCAATTTGTACATCTTAATCTCTTCTCCTTTACATCCATCCACTTAAACCATCCCATGTCTGGCAACCATCAATTTGTTCTCTGTATCTACAAGTTTGTTTCTCTTTTGTTTGTTTATTTTGTTCCTTAGATTCCACATATGATATTTATTTGTCCTTCTCTATGTGACTTATTTCACTCGAAACAATACCCTTTTGGTCCATTCATGTTGCAGATGGCAGGATTTCATTCTTTTTTATGGCTGAGTAACACCCATTATATATACATGTACCATCTCTTCTTTACCCAATTGTCTTTCAATAGGCACTTAGGTTGCTTCCATAGCTTGGCTATTGTAAATAACACTGCAACAAACATAGGGATGCTTATATTTTGTCAAATAATGTTTTGGATTTCTTCAGATAAATACCCAGAAGTGGGATATTGGGGTTATATGGTAGTTCTATTTTTAATTTTTTGAGAAACCTCTAAATTGTTTTCCATCGTGGCTTGCACCAGTTTGCAATCCCATCAACAGTACATGAGGGTTCCCTTCTCTGCACATTATACCACCAGTTGTTTGTTGATTTTCTTGATGATAGCCATTCTGACAGGTATGAGGTGATATCTTACTGTGGTTTTAATTTGCATTTATCTGATGATTAGTAATGTTGAGCATCTTTTCATATGTCTATTGCCCATCTGTATGTACTCTTTGGAGAAATATTTATTCGGGTTCTTTGCCTGCTTTTTTTGTTTGTTTGTTTTTGTTTTTCTTAGAACCAGCATTTTATTTCACTCACAGTTTTATAGGTCAGGAATTTTGGAAAGGCTCTGCCAGGCAGTTTATTGCTGATCCATGTGGCATCAGTTGGGGTGTCTACGACTGCCAATCCTCTTCCAACATGGCTTTTACACTCAATAACAGGTGTAGCTATAGATCATCAATTTTCATTGCTATGTAATATCCAACATGTGACTATTCCCCAATTTATTTATCCATTCTCTCGTAGGTGGGCTTTCGAGTTGCTTCCAGTTTCTTTTCCATTATGAGCTTATAGTGCTGCCATAAACATATTTTTACATATCTTCTAATAGACATGTGCAAGTTTTTGTCCTGGAGGCACATCAAAGAGTGGAATTGCTGGTTCATAGGGCATGTCAATGCTCGAATTTATAAGATTATAAATTGTTCTAAATTACACACTCTTCAGCCACATGTAAGTTAATATATATCCCCTCTAATACTCAGTATCGTCAGACTTCTTAATTTTGGTTAATAAAACAAACCGGTATTTGCATATCCAAACCGATAGTGTCACTTAGCATCTCTGCAAGTATTTTCTGTTTTGTGCGATAGCTGTTTTAAACTCTTGTTCATTGTTTTTTTTTTCTTATTTTTCTTTTTTCCCCATAATTAATTTATTTATTTTAATAGTTTCAAGTATACAGTACATTGCTTAGACATCTATGTAGTTCATAAAATGATCCCCCAATTACTCCCTCCCTCCCTAGGCCCTCCACCTAGCCAACATTTTAATGCTAACTACATTCCCTACTACATTCGTGCTCCCCATCCCCACAACCATCCATCAACTACTAATTTATACTTCTTTAACACTTCACCCTATTCTCCCAATCCTTTATACCCCCATCCCTCTGTCCAACACCACTATATTTGTGTCTGTTTTTGATTAATTTGTTCATTTTGTTCCTTAGATTCTACATATAAGTGAAATCATATGGTATTTATTTTTCTCTGTCTGACATAAATAACTTCTAGATCCACCAAGGCAATATCTTTTTCCATCCCTTTCCTTTTAGTCTGTGTGTGTCTTTTATCTGAAGTGAGTCCCTTGTAGGCAGCATGTAGGGGTCTTATTTTCTTATTCATTCAGCCATTCCATCATTTAGTTAAGAGCACTTAATTCTTTTCCATTTGAAGTACTTATTGATAGGGATGTAGTTGTTACAATTTTTTATTCCAGTTTTTTATACATGTTTTTTCTTCATAAGAAGTCCCTCCAACATTTCCTGTTATACTGGTTTGGTGGTGATAAATTCCTTCAGCTTGTTTTTGTCTGGGATGCTCTTAATCTGTCCTCCAACTCTAAATGACGGCTTTGCTGCATAAAGTATTCTTGGTTGTAGATCTTGGGTTTCCATCACTTTGAATATTTTGTGCCAAGCCCTTCTGTCCTGCATAGTTGTTGTTGTTGTTGTTTGTTTTTTTGAGAAATCAGCTGCCAGTCTTATGGGTGCTCCCTGGGAGGTAACTATCTGCTTTTCTGTTGCTGCTTTTACGATTCTCTCTTTGTATTTAACCTTTGGCATTTTAATTATGATGTGCCATGGTGTAGGCCTCTTTGGGTTCATCTTTTTTGGAATTCTCTGAGTTTCCTGGGGTTGTACATTTATTTCCTTCTTAGGGAATAAACCAGCTATTTCTTCAAATAGCTTACATCTTGTTTTCCTTCTGGTATGCCAATGAGACAGATATTTTTACCTTTAATAGTGTCCCATAGTCTCCTTAAATTATTATTATAGTCTTGGCTTCTTTTTTTGTGCCATTCTGATTGAGTATCCTTGGCTTTCTCATCTTGTATATAGGTCATTTGATCCTCTGCTTTATTCACTTTGTTTATTCCTTTGTTTATTCCATTTAATATATTTCTCATCTCAGATAATGTGTTCTTCATTTCAGACTGGTTCCCTTTTATAATTTCCATTTCCATTTTAATGTTTTTTTTTTATCTCTTTGTTGAAGTTCTCACTGAATTTATCTATACTTCCCAAAAGTTCATTGAACATCTTTAGAATCAGTATTTTGAACTCTGCATCTGTTAGCCGCATTGGTGCTCAGAATGAGCAGGTCCATCCCCACGAAAGTCCTCTTGCCACACAGCCCCTTTAAGAGGTGTCTACAGCTGCCACAGCCTCTGGCCCACTCAGCCGCTTGGGATGGGCAGCCTCATGTCCTCACCCCATCCTACTGTCTGCTGTTGCAGGATGATTTCTTAGATTTCGCCCTAGTTTTAGGGCTTGTTCATCTAGATCCCAGTCAAATTTCCTTGCTGTTTGCTCCTTGTTTCCATCACAACTTTGATTTGGTCTCCAGAGGGATGAACAGAATCTCTATCATCTATGCCATTTTTTCTACCTCTCCTTTGCCTGTTTTTTAAATTGCATTATTTGTTGTGTATTAAGTGTTGAGTTGTATGAATTTATATATATATATATATATATAAATTTTGGATATTAATCCTTTGTCAGATGTATTATAGGCAAATATTTTCTCCCATTCGGTAAGATGCCATTTTTTGTTGATGGTTTCCTTTGTAGGACAAAAGTTTTTACTTTGATGTAAATTCCATTTGTTTACTCTTTCTTTTGTTTCCCTTGGAGATATATCTAAAAACATTTAGATTCCCTAAGAAGGAAATAAATGTACAATCCCAGGAAATTCATATATGCCCAAGGAGATATATCTAAAAACATTTAACAAAGAACAATGTCAGAGAGTTGACTGCCTATGCTTTCTTCTCGAAGTTTTATGATTTCAGATCTTACATTAAGTCTTTAATCTATTTGAATTTATTCTTGTATATAGTGTGAGAAGGCCATCCAGTTTCATTTTTTGTATGTGTCTGTCCAGGTTTCTTCATTTATTGAAGAGATTGCCTTTACCCCATTGTATATTCTTGACTCCTTTGTCATAGATTAAATGACCAAATAGCAGTGGGTTTATTTGTGAGTCCCCTATTCTCTTCCATTGATCTATGTATCAGTTTTCATGCAATATTATGCTGTTTTGATTACCATAGCCTTGTAGTAGAGTTTGACATCAGGTAGTATGATGCCTCCAACTTTGTTCTTTTTTCTCAAGATTTCTTTGACTATTTGGGGTCTTTTGTGTTTCCATATACAATTTAGGATTATTGTACTTCTGTGAAAAATGCCAATAGTATTTTGATAGAAATTGCATTGAATCTGTAGATTTCCATTTTTATCAATGTTGATTCTTCCTATCCATGAGCACAGTATATGTTTCCATTTATTTGATTTTCTTCAATTTTTTTCTTCAAAGTCTTACAGTTTTCTGAGTTCAGATCTTTTACCTCCCTGGCTAAATTTACTTTTTGGTACTTTGTTTTATTTTGCATGTAATTATCAATGAGATTATTTTCTCGATTTGTCTTTCTGATAGTTTGTTATTGGTGTATAAAAATTAAACTAATTTCTGAATATTAATTTGTATCCTGCTACTTTCCTGAATTCATGTGTTAGTCTTAATAGAGTTCTGGTGCAGTCATTAGGGTTCTCTCTATATAGTCTCATGTCATCTGCAAATAATGACAGTTTTAATTCTTCCTTTCCAAGGTGTATGCATTTATTTCTCTTTATTGTCTGATTGCTGTGGTTCTACTTCCAGTACTATGTTGAGTAGAAGTGGTGAAAGTAAACGTATTGTCTTGTTCCTGACCTTAATGAAAATGCTTTTAGCTTTCCACCATTAAATATGATGCTAACTGTATGTTTGTCATAAATTAACTTTATTGTGTTGAGGTATGTCCCCTCTCTTTTCACTTTGCTGAGAGTTTTTATCATAAACGTATGCTCGATTGTGTCAAATGTTTTTTCTGCATCCATTGATATGATCATATGATTTTTATCTTTCATTTTTTTATATGGTGTATCACATTAATTGATTTGGATGTATCAAACCAACCTTTTATTCCAGAAATAAATCCTACTTGATCATATTGTGTTGTCTTTTTAATATATTGTTGAATTTGTTTGCTAATATTTCATTGAAGATTTTTGTATCCAAGTTCATTAGGGATATTAATCTATAATTTTCTGTTTTTGTAATGTCTTTGTCTGGTTTTAGAATTAAGGTAATGGTGGCCTCATAAAATTGACTTTGGAAACTTCTATCTTCTTGAATTTTTTTGGACTTGTTAAGAAGCAAAAGTGCTAATTGTCTTTTAAATGTTTGGTATAATTAAACTGTGAATACATCTGGTCTAGGACTTTTGTTCATTGGGAGTCTTTTTAATTATTGATTTGATTTCATTAGTAGTTATTCATCTCTTCAGATTTTCTGTTTCTTCTTGATTCAATCTTGTAAGATTGTATGTCTCTAAGAATGTATTTATTTCTTCCAGTTTGTCCAATTTGTTGGCATAAAATTGTTCTTACTATTTTCTTATACTCCTTTGTATTTCTGTGGAGTCAGTTGTCACTTCTCCAGTTTCATTTCTGATTTTATTTTTTTAGATCTTCTCAATCCCTGCCTCTCTAGCTCTCTCCCTGAAAGTGTCAATTTAGTTCTTCCCTTATATTCATGGCACTTTTTGAGCTGCTGCCCTGTGCTGAAGCTCAGAACGAGTGAGCTTATGAACAAGTGAGTTTATCTGTGGGCCTTTTAGTTTCTCAGTCTCCTTTTCAGACATAATCCCTGCTGGTTTTCACAGCCAGATATCATGGGGCCTCCTCTTCCAGGCACAGGTGCCCTTGGCTGGGAAGCCTGGTGTGGGACTATGATCCTTTACTCCTCAGAGGAGAGCTCCATAGTGATATATCCCTCTTGATTCTTCATTGCCACATGTAGGTGTGGGACAAACTTGTTTTATATTCTTAGTCTAAAAATTTTGTTCAGCTAGATTTCAGGTGATTCTCAATAATAGTTGTTCCATAATTTAGTTGTAATTTTGATGTAGTCATGGGAGGAGGTGAGAACAGCATTTTCCTACTCTGATTTTGACCAGTAGTCACCTATGTTATATTTTTTTAATGCTAAGCTTAAGGAAACATTAGCTGTTTTCAAAGCATTCCTTATAGAATTTCATTTCCTTAGTGTTTTTATCATCTTTGACTATGAGCTCATCTTTCTTAGAATTTTATCTGTGGGAATACTTTGATTCTGTGTTGGTGTAGTGTTCCCCTAAAGAAGACAATAAAGATAGTGTGAATTTATTTATTTATCTATTTGAGGTATTTTAGCTTATATTTCAAAGACCTGGGATTCTAGGAAGGTAGTTGAGCAAGTAGTATAATTTACATAATTAAAATGCATGAATAGTCATGTTTACAAATTCTTAGGGGCTGTATTTGGTTTTTTCCATCATCTAGTTCCAAGGTCTAAATAGGCAAGATTCCTGCTATTTCTTTTGTGTAGTTAGCTTATTTTTGTTTGTCCTACTGAAAATTTAGTAGAATCCTAAATGGATTATTTCTTCAATTACTATCAAGCTGTCCATTTTGGAAAACTCTGAGGCTTCTCCCCAGTCTATGTGAAACATTATAAACAACTCAGATATACATTAGTAGTGTAGCAGATAAAACAATTATGGTATATTTATACAATGGATCCTATACATTAATAGAATAAATAAACTATTTCAAGTTATAGCACAAATAAATCTTTCAAAAATCTTTTAAAGAAAGAAACCAGTCACAAAATATATGTATACTATGTGATTCCATTTTTATGGAGTTAAAAAATGGGTAAAACTAATATACAGTTTTGGAAGTCATATCAATGGTCACACCCTAAGGGAATTAGTAACTGGAGAGAAAGACAACTCGTGAGGGCATGATAATATTTTGTTTTTTGGTTATAAATGTTACACATCTGTTACATAGGTTGGTTGAACAGGTGTGTGTTCACTGTTTTCATTGAATAGAACACCTGTGATTTGTTTCCTTTTCTGTATGTGTGTTATGATTTCAATAAAAAAAAGTTTGCTAAAAAATGTTTTGCTCCAAAGATATCTATTTATTGCATAGCCTATTATTTCACCACTAATATGTATTGCCAATGAGAGAGAGAGAGAGAGAGAGAGAGAGAGAGAGAGAGAGAGAGAGAGAGAGAGAGAGAAAGTTAAGGACAGTCAACCACCATAGCTGCAAATAACAATAGAGAGAACATCTGCTTGGATGGCCACCCTCCAGAGGAAGCCAGGCTCTGCCTGAATACTGGCTCTTAACTCCATATTACGTTGTAACATTAGGATCACAGGTTCATATTTGCTCTTTCATGACATTATTGCAGGTTCTCTTTTTCTCCTGTTTCCTGACACATGATGATTAAGTATGAAAGCACTGGATCAGAAGTCCTGAGTTCGAATCTAGATTTTGCTACCTACTAGCTAGTTTGAGCTAGCTACTAACTCTTTTGAATCCTCAGCTTTCTCATTGGTATTTTGAGGATAGTAATAGTTCTAAATGAAAGGATTATTGAAAGGATTTAATTATATAATGTCCATAAGGCACTTAGCACTGTGCCTGGTACATAGTAGGCTCTGATAAAGATTAGATATTATTATTAATTATTATTATTAACCTTCCACTTCCTTTGATTTCTTATTAGGTTCTCTTTCTCCCCAATCTTTTTAGACCAGAGCATCATTTATTTAAATTCTCATCTATCCACTTTCTTTGTTGTTACCCTTCTTTCCACCATGCTATGAACCAAAGTAGATGGTGACAGAGTGCCAAGATACCTTTATGATCTCCAAGAATGCTCACAAAAGCTATCATGTAAATTGAGAAGAGGCGATAGCTTGATCCAAAAATGAAAGGCTTGTGTCTCATCTATTAGAGCTAAGCCTTAAAACCTCTAAAATGTTCAGCATTCTGTGTTTAGACTTGGTGTTTAATAAAATGTTTTTGATAAGGTGAGAAGAGTTCATCTAATTCACATGCTCACATGCAGGGCTAGGATACAATGTAGTTACAAATAACTTCCTACAGTTGCCTGCAGAGTGGCTCTGTGAATTAGTGGAGGGTGATGTGTTATTTATCACCTATGTTATTTAATCTTTACTCTTCAGTTTGTGAACTTCCTTTAGGTATGAAACTTCATGACGAAACAGAAAGGGTGTTTTTGTGTAGTAGGAATACCAATATAAATGTTGTTTTTCTTTGTAATATCACAGTATGTTTATTGAGCTATGTTTATGTAGAATCTCACCTATAAATGAGTACACTAACATGCTATTAAGTCATTATAAAGATAAAGAAGAAACAAATTTAAGCAAAGTTTCTGGCACAAAATATATGCAGAAAATAATGGGGTTCTTCTCAGGTCAGATTTGAGTGCCGGCCTGGAGGTACATACTAAGGATGGAAAGGAAGGAATACTCTGAGCCCACTTCTTTATAACTCAGATATTCTATCTCCTCTTTCAGAGGTGGAAAATGGCCTCAAGTTGCAGGTGGAAGAGATCCTGATGTGGTTTTATGCCAGGTTGTGAACTATATAAACTTTTTTACCCTGGATATTATTTCTAAGTCACATACTGTGGTAATTACACTGTATTAGTGACAGTTCTGTAAGTAGATTACGCATTGTTGCTGTGGTGTGTACAAACCTAATTGTATAAATGATTTTAGTCAAGGCAATGGCATTAGTCTCTTAATAATCAATAGGAAAAGAAATTGTGTTTTGTTTCTTTACTTGGATTTAATGTTTACCTCTCAAATAAATGCTAGCTTGCCCATTGCTTTTTGGTTATTAGGGCTTGTAGTGTCTTGAAACACTTATAGTCACTCTCTCTACATTCAGCAAATCCCTAGCTTCTCTGCTGGACAAGTAGTCACACAAGTGGAAAAACAACAACAGCAACAACAAAACATAGAAATTTAAAGCAAAAGCAAGGACAGATGACTTAAGGGGTGAATATGGAGCAGAACTTTGACACTAAACAGTATTCATCAAGCACTATGTAAACTCAGATAGAACCAGATTTTTAAAGAGAACACCCTCTCCTACCCATCAAAAATACACCTATATTTCACCTTCCAACTTGCTAAGGCCTTTGTGACATTCTTTTGGAAAAATTTTCCCTTTATTATATTGTCAGTAATTTTGAAATGACAGGTTTCTAACTACCTCATACTTAAAAGTAAATACAGATAATGTTTTAAATTAATAGTAACAACTTCTTTCTATTCTATTTAGCTTTCTCCAATTCAAATTTTGATCAGGACTTAAGATTCTGCAAGAGCCAATGTGTAAATGCCTATCATAAGGAAAGATATTAAAGGAGAGGATGAGAGTTTTGTTGGTGGTGTTTCTTTTCCTTTTTGCCTTCTTTTATCAAAGTTAATCCATTTGAGGCAAACAGCTTCCTAACAATCTGAAAGATCATGGTTTTGTTGTAAAAAATGGAAATAGAGAAAATGTAAAAAAGACATCGTTTCCTTAATTTTCCTCTCATTGACCCACTTTGAAAGAAAAATAATAATTTATTATATTCCTTATCCCAATTTAGTATGGGTAGCTGGCAGAAATCGAGAAGTTTATCTCCTCTCCCCTTACTAAATAACTTCTGTCCAGTATCAGCTGTATACGTAGGTAATCAATGGCGGATTTTTAGCAATCAACCTTAAAATAAAACTTTCAAGTATAACCAGATGAATATGTATCATGGAGTCACAAAAATTATTTAACAAATATATACAGTGTTTCTACTATTTTCCAGAGATGTGCTAGTTTCCTGAATCAGAATATGACTATTGAAAAGAAATGAGCAGTTTAAAACCAGGAAGGAAGCAAAATTGTAGAATGATTTTATTTTCCTCACCAGTGCTATAAAGAATATCTCACTTTTAGTAAACTCCCATACCATTGGGTATGCTGATACATGAGTGTATAAAATGTGCATCATTTGTACTGGGTTGCATTTATATGCCTTATTTTTCCTACATAAATGTATCCGGCCCAAATTTTGTTAATTGCTATTCAGAGTGATAGTTATTAAAGCAAATACAGAAGTTCAAATAAGGAATTCTTCAACATAATGGTGTAATCATTATTAATTCATTATATATTTATTGTGGTATTAATTCTAATGAACTTTCTTGATATTAATGTGGGTATTATAAGTACTTAGATTAAATGTTTCACTGAGTCAGTATTAATTAAATGAATTGGTATTATTACATGTGTAATAGGCCCAGAAGGGATATTATTTTGGTGTTTATAAAAATCAATAGTAATGTTTTAAAAGTAAAATTATATTTTTATTCTTTCATGTTGATTATGTGTGCTGCCCAATTAATATATGCTTATTGAACAGTAATGTAGTTAAGTAGATTCCAATGCATGACCCTAAGTTTTTTACCCACCAAGGGAAAAAGAAATTCTATTAATGTAGAACTGAACTGGAATAAATTTTTGTTTCTTCTAACTCTTATAAATTGATAGCCTATATATGGTTCATATATAATGCTTTCAATCAATCAAATTAGAACAATCAGCATAATTTTCTGACTGTAAGTTAAATGAGGTAAAATAAAAAATAACTTGAAAACTATAAATTATTACTTTTTTAAACTCTGCATTGGCAGAATATTTTATAGTACTCACAAAGGCCTTTCACAACCATTCTATTCTAATTATTATTATCATCAACATCATTTTTAACAAGAAGCAATATATATGCCGTGGTTGGTTGCCGTGAATAGTTCAGTTAAGAAAATAATTTAGCAAAACAGACTATCTTGCTTGGTTGAATCCTAGCTCCTCTGTTTACTAACCATATGAATTTCTAAATCTTAGTGTGATCACTTGTTAAAAAAAGAAATTAAAAAATAACAAATGCACCTAGGTTCGTGAAACACTTCATTCAGGAATTGGCACAGCATAAGCTCCCACTTTGTGTTAACTACGGCAATTATAAAGACAGTTTGGTGGGGGATAAATGAAGCCGCAGCAGGCTATGGACCCGTCTAAAATTAAAGAAGAGGTACTTAAGTAACATTTCTTTGTTGGTAACAGGGAAGAGACACAAAATAAATAAGGAGAGAGCAGAGTGCTGAGTAAGAAAGGTGATAGAACTAGCTGGGGAAACAGCTCAGACATGGGCAGTAAGGAACCAGCTGTAAAAGTGAGGACCCAGTCATATTCATAGAGCTTCCCTTGGATTGAGAACAGCTGAGAGGAATCACATCATTGAATCAGCTGAAGGAAACAAGCCTGGAACTCTAAGAAACTTGACCAAACATACTACATGTGAAGAAGAAGTGTGAATGAGGCAAACTTTCCAAAGAGTATGCCACACTTGGAAATTTACTGCTGAAAGTGGGAATCTCTTATCAAATTTTATATATCTGCATTAACTGACAATTCGATTTACTTTATAGGTTAACATAAAATACTGGATGCAAAGAGTAATCATTTTTTCAAATATGCCTCTCAAATTATATTTTGTATTAAATAAGATTGATAGTTATCGAAATACATAAGATAATTTAATGATGTTTTGGGAACTAAAAGTCAATATCTCAGTTGTATCTATGTGGAATATATATACATATATTTAATACATAGTTGGTATACATGTATCAAAAGAAATACCCATGTAAAATTTTAGAGGTTAGTTTTTACTTCATGTAAAATGTCATATCTGTTATATGAAAACTTAAACATAGGAAATTTTATATATATTTCTTTTTTTACTAAAAAACAAAACAGATTTTTATGTAGATCTTTTATTTTCAGTTTTTTTACAGTTTTATTGAAATATAATAGACAATTAGTTGTTCATATTTACAGTATACAATTCAATAAGTTTGTTTTCAATTATAGTTGGCATACAATAGTATATTAGTTTCAGTTGTACAGGATAGTGATTAGAGATCTGTTTAACTCACAAATGATCACCCCACTAAATGTAATAACCCTCTCTCCCCTTACATATTTATTACAACATATTGACTGTTTTCCTTATGCTATACTTTATATCTCCATTTTGTAACTATCCATTTATACTTCTTAATCCCTTTGCCCTTTTTTACCCTTTCAACCCCCATTCTGTCTAGTATTTCTTAAAACATTCTCTGTATCTATGAGTTTGTTTCCTATTTTGTTATTGTTGTTTATTTTGTTCTTTAGATTCCACATGTATGTGAAATCATGTGGCATTTGTCTTTCTCTGACTTACTTCATTCAGCACAATACCCTCTAGATTCATCAAGGCAATATCTTTTTCCATCTTCTTTGGACTGTGTCTGTCTTTTAATCTGAAATGAGTCTTGTAGGCAGCATATGTAGGGGTCTTATTTTCTTGTCCATTCGGCTTCTCTATTTTTTGGTTGGAGCACTTAATTCTTTTCCATTTGAAGTACTTGTTGATAAATATGTAGTTATTACCATTCTTTGTTTATGTTTTTGATTCAGGTTCCTTCTTCTTTAAGAAGTCTCTCCCATATTTCCTATAATACTGGCTATAATACTGAATTCCTTTAACTTTTTCTTGTCGGGGAAGCTCTTTATCTGTTCTTTGACTCTAAATGGTACCTTTGCTGGATAAAGTAATCTTGCTTGTAGATCCTGGGTTTTTATCACTTTGAATATTTTGGTCCAAGCCCTTCTGTCTTACGTGGTTTCTTTTGAGAAATCAAGTGCCAGTCCTATGGGTGCTTTCTTGTAGGTAACTGCTTTTCTTTTGCTGCTTTTGAGATTCATTCTTTATATTTAACCTTTGTCATTTAAATTATGATGTGTCATGGTGTGGGCCTCTTTGGGTTCATCTTCTTTTGAGACTCTCTGAACTTCCTGGGTTTGTGTGAATATTTCCTTCACCAGATTAGGGAAGTTTTCAATCATTATTTCTTCAAATAGGTTTTCAACTCCTTGCTCTCTCTCTTTTTCTGGTACCCCTATGATGAGAGCATTATTGCATTTAGTTTCATCCCATAGGCTCCTTAAATCATTTTCATGTTTTTGGATTCTTTTTTCTTGTTACCATTCTATTGGGTGTCCTCCACCACCCCATCTTCTATATTGGTGATTTGATCCTCTGTTTCATCCATTCTGTCGATTCCCTCTAATATACTCTCCATCTCAGATAATGTATTCTTCATTTATGATTGATTTCCTTTTATAACTTTTATTTCTATTTTTATGTTTTTTTTCTTGTTAAAGTTCTCACTGAGGGCATCTACACTTCTCCTAAGTTCATTGAACATCCTTATAATCAGTGCTTTGAATTCTGCATCTGGTAAATTGCTTAACTCCATTATTCCTGGACCTTTGTTCTGTTCTCTCAAATGGTTTCTACTTCTTGTCTTTCCATTTTGGCTGCCTTTCTGTATCTGTTTCCATGTACTAAGCAAAGCTCCTAAGTCTCCCAGTCTTATTAGAGTGATCTGTGTAGTAGGTGTCCAGTGGCACATTCCTAAGAGAAGTCCAGCTGCAGGCCAAGTTTAGCCCAGCCAGTGCCCCTCTGAGGCTACCTGGTAAAATTCAGCAAACAGTCTATAGATGCTTTGCTTACAGTTACCTCAAGAGGTCACACCAGAAACCAAGGCCAGGTGCTACTAGTGTGGTGCTTGGAGCTGCTCAGCAAGGGACAAAGGACACACCAAGGGCACAACTGGATGTGGTTTGGGTAGGGCCATAAGTTGGGAGAGGTGGAGTTTCAGGGAATCCTATGGGCAAAGCAACTTCTGTTATTCTGTTTGATGACATCTCAGCTATGCCTGGCACTGCATCTGCACCCTGGGAGAGGGAGGGCTCAACAGAGGAACAATGGATACTGACGACACTTCTGCCTAGAAGAAAGCCTCGCTTCAGGCCGTCTCTCCAACAATTCACTGTTCACCTGTAAGTCCCTGGTGCCCCCTGAGCAGCTTACCCAGCACTGGTGCTCTGAGCAAGCGAGGCCATTGCTGTGAAAGTCTGGTCTTTGACACAGCTCCTTCAAAAAGGAAGATCTACACTTTCTGTCTGCAGCTGCTGTAACCTCTGTTCCACTCAGCCTCTCATGAATGAGCAGCCTCATGTCCTTGCCCCTCCTGTTTCCTACTATTGCAGAGTGTTTTCTTATTTCTCTTTCTAGTTGTAGGTCTTCTGCGAATCTAGACCTCAAGTTATTCTGCTTATTGTTTGCTTCATGTTTCTGTCACAACTTTGGTGTGGTCACGAGGAGATATACTAAGCCTCTGTCATCTATGCAATTTTTTTCTAGAAATGAAAACAGATTTTGATAATTATTTAATGGCATATAAAATGTACTTAATCTCATTGGTTGTAATGTAATTGCTTTTGTAGTAAAACATAAATTTAAAATTTACCATATCTTGAAAAATTAATCTTAATGCATGAAGCATTATTAAATCTCAATACATGTGTTAAATAAACTACTCTGTTAATTTATAGTCCCAATAGTTTCAATACATAGTAGTTTACAGTATAAGTCTAATTGTGGTGTATATTGAAATACCCTTACTATCTAAGCACAAAGAATCAAAACAAAAAGTACAAAATTTCAAATGGAGAAAGAAAATGATGAAAATATAGATTAGTCCATTATCAGTCACAAGACAATGCTTAATTAGTGATTGGAAAACTGAATACTCCCCAAATCTGCCAAATCTAGCATATATTTTTTAAATACTAGTATAAAACATACATAGTATTTGCTGAGTTCTAATCTCTCTCTCACTGTCTCTTATTTTCTCTCTTCTCTCTCCCCATTATTTACTCCTCTCTCTGTCCTTGGGGAAAAATAATCCAAGGGGAAGAAGTCATTAATTTTTTCCTTTTTTCTCTCTCACATACACAGTTTATATCGAGGTTTTTGTTCTTCATTTTTAGTAGAGAATATAAGATTTGCAACTCACCTAATATTAAAATAAAAAGTAGAATCAGAAGGCTTATTTTATAAATTAAGTCAGTATTTTAAATATAGAGAAATTATTTGTAATGTTTTGCTCAATAGCATGAAGGATGATGGCTTAAGAATAAAAAGAAGAGGAGAAAAGGCAAAAAGGAGAAGGATAGAAAAAAAAGATACTTTGAGAGAGAAAGTAAATCATGAAAAATAATGCATAATGAAAGGGAAAGAAGAAGGGGAAATGGATATATGGAGAAGGAGTGATTTAATAAATGATATGGGAGATACTGTGGAGAATTCACAGAGTGGGTTCTAGAAATTAAAAACCTGTTCCAGAGTTTTGTCATAAAAATTAGATATGTGATCTAATCTGTACAGTTTTTCAACCATTCTTCATCATGCCATACTGACTGGAATAGTGCAAAAAGTTATTCTGGGACTGCGGACCACAGACACTGTTGAATTCATTTAAATATATTAAAAACTGGGACATAGTGAAGTTTTCTGACTTCAGAATTATATGTTACAGCAGTATTTAAGTGCATTTCAGGTATTAATATGATTTGCAACTTATAAAATCATTTCCCATAGCAAAGAATAAAAAAAAATGAAAACTAAACAAAGCAAAACAAAACCTTTCTTCAATTATTAAAAACAACAGTGGTGGCATCTTTATATATCTTCCAGGTAAGACTAGGATCTCAAAGTGATCCTGATTTTCCTTTATATTCTGAATTATAAAATCTCTAATGCTGTCTTGAAACTAATAATGCATTTTTTTGATCCAACTGTCTCTCTTTGAAGTCAAACACAGCAAAGAGAGAACCTAGATGTCCATGTAATCAAAATAGCTATGGCTATTTAAAAATAATTGCTTCCCAGGGATATCTGATTCAGTAATTATCTTCATTAAGTTTTGGATCAGATATTTGCTTCTTGCATATAGTGAATATATGATGTTTAAGAAGCATGGATATTGCTACTGAGAAACAAAATGAGGTGTGATTGGACTACAGAGGGCAGCCTTCCCTGCCTATGGAAGAGTACGGCAGATCTTTTCAGTCTTTCCTTTATAAAATAGGTACAAGGATTTTGCCTTAAATTTTTTGGTGACTGCTAAATGAGTAATTATGTATACTCTTTTGGACAGTTCCGAGCACATGGTAGGTATTCATACTCGGTAAGTGTCAAGGTGCTTCCTTAGTTTGCATTATAAATGTGCTTTTGTAATAAATTATCACCATAAAAGTGACAGCAGACTATCACTGTTTCTTTCGCTCTCAGAAAATGAAAACAGCATAGGGTCCTTCACTAACCAGATAGAACAGATATGTACCATAATATTAGATTGTACAGAAAGATTTAGTTTGCATATGCTTCCACATTGTTTCTCATGTAGATATGATGTTTGGATCCAATGTCTTCAGCCTCACTCACTGTGCCCTGCTGCTGCTGTCAAATGGCTCCATTCTGCATTTCATAAAGCGCACCATAGACACGGGTCTTTGATGCAGAAGTTTAGAGGAGAGGGGCATCGAAAGCCTAAATATATCCTAACTGTTGGCCCAATGATTAACTCTCTTTCTACCAACCTCTAACAAGTAGTTGTCCTGTCAGTATTGTGCCAGTCCAGAATTAACAATCCTTAAAAGACCCCACATCCAATTGGTGTCAAGAGTTATCCAATGTTCTAATATATGTTGTGCAATCATCAGGGATAAAATAGTATGGCTACTGTATCCATTTTGAAAAAAAGCTTTCATAGCTCCCAATTTAAAAGTTTACGATGGCACCAAAAAATGGAAATCTCATGATACTAGAAACTGAAGTCTTACTTTACTGAGGTCTGAGAAGAATTTTCTTTAGTTATAGAAATAAATAGTTCCTCTTTTACTTTTTTAAAAGCTGATTTGAGCTTATTTTCTGAACATAGGCAGTGATCCATAGATTTTTTACTTTTTGAAATAACACCATGTAGCTGAACAGGTACCATGAAAAGAAGGGCTTCTCATTGCTCTTTGTACCTTGTCTTGGAGACATAGGGTACACTCAAATTACAAAATATTGTACTTGCTCAGCAGTGTTCAGACATGCCCAAATTTAGTACCTCTTTTGCTACAACCATTCTGAAACAACAACCCTCAATAGACTATATACTGAAGGTACCAAAGGCAAAGAGTACCACACAAAGAGTTGGAAGGAAAATAAAGACTGGATGCTGTCCTTTGCTGTTCTGCATGTGCCGTTCCCTCTTCCTATTTTTCACAATACACAGACTTAACAATTTCTATAATCCATTTCTCTCTTCAGTAATAATTTTTTCACCTTCTCTTAGATGCACTCTCTCTCTCCTGTAAATCAGTCCTTACTCCAGGTGACGGAATAGAGCCTAGATGTGGTCGCTCAAGACACTTCATTCCTTTGGTCTCAGCAATTGGAGAAGGGCATGTGACCTACCTAGGTACATAGGACTTATTTATGAGACTTGTGTTGGAATTACTGTGAATGAGGAGCCTTCTTCTTGATAGGGTAGCAAACATTGTAGGAAATGAGTCTGGAGCTGCTTTTGACCTTTCTAAGAATTATGAGGTGTCTTTTGGAAAATTATGCCAACATAAAAGAAGCAGAGTCAGATAATGTGGAGATAGATTACCTGAATTCAATCATGCCTGAAGCCTAACCTGGCCTGGAATCAATCAGTGCCTTTTTATTTAAGTCTGTTTACTAGAAACCTGTTGACAAACAGAATACTCCTGACTGACATAACATCTCTCTCAGCTCATTGCAGATACTGCTTCTTCAGGTAAGCCTTCTGTGACATAATCACAGCTATTTCCACCTCTTTTTTTTCTGCCTTCTGCTTGGCTGCATCAGATTTCTTTGTCTATATTCTTGTGAGATGGTATTCATTCCTTTTATTTCAGTGTGGTATTTTATATTTATGTATGGAATTGTGTAATCTTTCCTCTAATAATGATGATGATAATGATAACAGCGATATATAGAGAGAGACCTAAACTTGTATCAGGCATTGACTGTTTTGTTTATACTCAACATAAATTCTTCTCACACTTGAAAACTGAGGAGTGGAGGTGTAGATGTGCCTACCTCAAACCAACAAATAAATGCTAATGGATAGTAGAAATATGACTAGGGGATGGGGAAGTCGATCATCAATTTGTCAATTCATCTGCAATATCAAAACTGAGAATGAGACTAGTAATCTACAAGCATTGAAGTGGGCATTAGGAACAAGGAAGGGCAAAGGCAAATAGGAGATATATGTGAATTTACATATGTACAATAAAAGCTCTTGCTCTCATTTCTCCCCAGTCCTTCTGCTTACTGACCAAACATGGTGCTTCCCAATGAGGCCCCCTTGTGTGGCATGCTTCCTGTTTCTACAGATCTGTAAGTAGAATAAACTTCTTTCTTCAAAGCAATCATTTCCATGTTGTGTCTTGTCATACCTGGGTAAAACAAATCCTGGGTGTCCTTCAAATACACAGAGACCTCCTCATAGAAATCCCTGATGTGGCTGACCTTTGGAATCCCCCATTTCTCAGTCTGATATTTGCTAATCTATACTGGCCTCTATTTTGGGCAGAGTCCAGTTTTAAGGTCCTGAGCCAATGTGATACACACTCTACCAAGCCAGCTGACAAAAGTACAGGATTCCCCCTATTGCAGCCCAGCTTTCATGCTTTCATGCATAGTTTCAGGCAATCTCAGGCCTTACGAAACTCACCAAGGGAAATACAAGCACCAGTCTCTGTGCTCCAAGGACACATGTTACTCACAATACTTATTTCCTGGCTCATGGTGGCAACTACAGGGCCCAGCCAGGCCCAGGGGTTCCATCTTCCCTTATGTAGGCCCTCCTAAGATAGTTCTCCCTACCCTTTCTTTTTTGGCTGCTATAAAGTGGAAAGGCCACCTCTGTTACGAGCATAATGTTCACACTCAAGGGCTTTTTCATTCTCTTTTTGAATGTAGTTGGGTGATGGGAATGATGAGCACTAATTATTCATTATAAATTCTGATAACTCTATAGTAAATATAAGATTCGGCTTCCTACTACTTCTCCTTAGAATGTGCAGGTATTTTTGCCTAACTTCTGCGGCTTTGAGGGCCTAACGTACAATTTGAGCACATCAGGAAAAATCTTATTGTGTATTTTATATTCCAGCACTATAAAAAGAATTTCCATTGTGGGAGAACTTAATATAGTGAGCCCTGGAGCTACTTGAATCTTAAGTAAGTAGTTTCTCCTTTTATCAGTTCCCTAGTACCAGTAACATTTTGAGGGAATTTTCGTTTAAAAGTCCCATGGCATTTTATTTTAAAGTGGAAGAATATAGCAATACCAAATAATTTACTTCTCTACAATCACATTAAAATGCACGACACAATTCTTTAATTACCATCTCAATCTAATTTTCTCAGAAGTTTGCCCTAATTTCATTGTTGATATGTACAGATGCAAATAAAATGTCAGTTGTTTCCCTTTCAGCAAATGACTGTTCCTAATACATACCAATCTATTCTATTAGAAAAGCTGGTGTGGTTCCACTGAACCACTGAAAGTTGCCTCCCAATCACAAATGATAATAGTTATACCCAGAAACCAAAGAGCACGTTGCCCTCACCAAAGGCGCCCCCCTCCTCATACATACACCCGCACACAGCAAAAAAATGTGCACAAATGAGGCAACAAACAGCAGAAAATTCCCTGTGGACTGGTAGGACAGAAGTGCAAATTGGACATTGGTGGTACACCAGAAGGTACGTGAAACAAACAACCCCCACTTGCTATGCTTTGCTTTTGTAAAAAAGATCTTAAGGTTGTTTTACAAACACAGGGGTGAGAAGAAAGCAAGAGGAGAAGAAGAGGGAGAGAGAAATACATGGAATACTAGCAGCCCCAAATAACATTGTTACTCTTTTAGGAATAGATGGATGCCTTGAAATGTGTGGCATCTGCCTCACTCTTCTTAGCTATTCCTGTTGATTCCTGAGAGGTGTGCTGCAGCTTGAACAGTAGGTAGATGTTCGAGATCAGTCTGGGGTAGCTCAGAAAAAGGGGCAGAAGCCTGGTTAAAACCTCATATTTTATCAGCTAAATGGAAGACATATAATTTGTAAAGTTACCGCTCATTTAAATCACATTTATAGTATTATAGGAAATAAGTAAGAAATATTTCTCTATATGAATTTTTATATGTGCACACAGATGGGCACTTATTTATCTTTTAGTTTATTTCACTTGGCATATTTTGTCCCTCTGCAGAATTCCTTTGTTAAAGAACACTTTCTGCAAGTGTGCTATGATTATAAAACTTGTAAACCTCTATCTTTCCAATCAAGTGGACCTGAAATTTACTTTCGTAGGTTAGATTATGTAAATGACTTAAATAAAATTTTATGTTTTGTGGATCAGGAATCAAGTATTGATTCAAGAGATCATGATCAAATTTTCCTCTAGCATCCCCTGAGGAAGCTTTGAGTGGTAACACTTACTTCTACTTACTTGCAATTTTTTTTGTACTGCAGTGAATTATTTTTTTAGTTAAAAAGGAATTTGAGGTTTGATATATTTTAGCTTTATAAAAACAAAGCTTTTTCTTCCTTTTTAACAATGAGGGAAGAACAAAATGACTGCAGGTGAACAAATCACTTTGAGAAATTTGGGTATAATTTATGCTTTCTCCAAATACTTTAAAATTAGGATTGTGAGTTAGGCATATTGTCAGCAGGATGTTTGTTTATCTCTTGACTATACTGAAGAGGTTCTTCAGTACCTGGGATAATAGAGTTTCAGAAGGACAAAGAGATACGCTAGCTTCTTCTCTAGCCTACTCTTTACAGATATTGGCATTTTTGCCTACCAAGTACCTATTTCCCTTTCTGTAATAGTATTTCTATTTTTCTTTATAGAAACACCGTCTTTAGTATTGCCAGATAACATACAAGACTCCCAGTTAAACCTGAATTTCAGAGAAACAGTGAGTAACAAGTGTTGCTGCAGGTTCACAATTCTGAGGTAAGGGGTACTAGACTCAGGCAGTTGGAAGAAAATGCGGGAAGCTGTACATAACTGCGACATAGTTCTTTGTTCCAGCAAGGGCACAGCCTACCTCACAGGATGGCAGTTCTCCAGTAAGGGCACAACATCCCTTTGCATGGCAGCAGTACCTTTTATACGGTGGTTAAACAATTGTGGCACACTGCCAGAAAATGGGAGCCCATGCATGTCTACTGGGCACATGGTTACATAAGGGAGGAAATGCTGAGTCATATCTGCTCAGAAGTTAGCTACGAGTATGGGAGGGACCCTGATTATGGTTATCTTTCTTTCTCCACACACATGTTAATGTAAATATGTCCCAAATATTGCATATAGTATACTTATACCAACACAATATTCATTGGCTATCAAAAATTCAAATTTAACTGCCTGTCTTGTATTTGCAGTTGCTAAATCTGGTAACTCTCACCCTCTCCCACTCTCAGTGCATTTGGTTTCTGTGTGATCTCGCTACCTAGTTTCAGGTGCAGGCATGTTACTGACTTACCAATTAGAGCATGGCCATGGTGATTAATTCAAGGATTAGCCTATCACTATGCTAAGCCAGTAAAAGCACTTCTTGGCCTTTTTATAGAAATTTTGAGGAGGGGGGAAACCTTCTTTTCCTTTGGAATTTCTCAGAAAGCAAACCTAGAACTGCTGGAGAACAATATGTACAAAAAGCCTGACTAATAATGAAGTTAACATAGAAGAAGACAGAGTCAAAGGGCATGGAAAAGTATCAGATCTTGACATCAATTGAGCTACTTAATCTGGCTGTGCCTAAAGTTCAAAATTTTCTGGAACCAATAATTTTCTCTATTTATTTAAGCTCATTTAAAGTTTTCAGGTTTTTTGAAGTTTTTGTCCTCTGTTCTTAATTTGTGTATTCTTACTTCTAACTTAGGAATCTGTAAAAGAGATGAATTTCTCTATGACACTTTGGGTGCAGTTAATAAAACATTTCTTTATTTGTAAAATTAAATTGGTTCTGAATCAAAACCTCTATTCTCAAATTGTTGGCAATTATCACACCTTTAGGACTCCTATTATCCTTCTTTGAACAGTACAAAAACTAGAATGGGTTACAAATAATATTCCATTTATGGATATAGCACTTTTTGTTTATCCCTTTATCAGATGATGGGCATTTGGATTGTTTCTACTTTTTAGCTATTATAGATAGTGCTTCTATGAAGATTTATGTACACGTTTTTGCATGGACATGTGTTTTTATGATTTTTGCTGTCACTTGGTGCCACCACTAGGCATAGTCTTCCCCTGGACCTAGAGCTTTAATACGTGATAAGCAAAGTCTATTGTTTTTAAAATAGACCCCCAAACTCTTCAGTTTAACTTTTAAGATTTTCACTAATGTGGTTTTTGAACTCCAAATCATATGTATCTGCTCCCTTTGGACATGTAAAATTTTGTATGACCCTCGTAGAGGGTCAAGACATTCCCTAGTCCATCAGCCATTCATGCTTATTCCTCTCATTAGTCTTAGCATTATATTTACTGTCATCCAGCCATCTCCACTCAGATGGCCTCCTTTTCTTTTGTGTACTTCTTAAAATCCTATATATCCTCTCTGCTATATAAAGTTATCACAGCATGGTTTACCTTTTCTTGATTTCCAAAGCACTTAATGTCAACATCACTCATAATCATATTTAATCACTAGTTTTTTTATTGTCCTGTAATTATTTAATGAACATGTATCATACCTCTTCAGCCATATGAAAGGCACTGTGTCTAAAAGGAGGCAAATGTGAAAAGATTAAAAAGTCCAATGATGGCTGACTTCTGATTCCAGTAATTGATCAATGGCTGAGTAATTCGGAGCAACTTTTCCAATAAGAATTACTGAAAACCAAGACAAAATATTTTTAAAATCTGGTTTAATTACTGGACTAATATTTAAGCAAAGGTAAGAAGTCTGAAACTCAGAGAGATGGTAAAAGATAAAATTGCGAATTAGACACCATTATAAAAGGACATACAAGTTTTGAAAAAGAACCCAAGAAGAACTTCAGAATTAAAATTTAAAACCACCTAAATTATGATGAATTTAACAATATATTTTATGTTTCAGAAGAGAGGACCAGCGAACAACCAGATAAAACAGAAGAAAATATCCAGAATGAAACATAGAGTTAAAAAATACGATAAATAGAGAAGAGAGGGCATGAGACATAAAGGATATAAAGAGGAAGTCTAATATAAGTTGTCCAAATGTTTCACTTCTAGTTATATACTCAATAAAAATGTGTGCATAAGTGTACCACAATCCAATACAACTTTGTTCACAGCGGCATTATTAGAAACATTTTAGTGAAAAATGTCAAATTCAAACTATATATGTGGCCACATGTTTGTTAATACACACATACATATATATGTATATATGTAGATTCTATGTATATAAAGTACAAACAGTGTCATAGGTTTTAGGGATGACTCCCTGACTGGTAAAAATGTAAAGGAAATATTATTGTATCTGTAAAGATAGTAGTTACCTTTTCAGGGGAGTGGGGATAACGATTGGGGGTGGGGTGTGACACCAAAGGGCCTCTGAGGCTCTAGTAATGTTTTATTTCTTGACTTTAATAAATAATGGTAATGACTATATGCTACTTAAACTTTAACCTAAAAATATTTTTTTTAAAGAAAGAAGAAGAGATAGAGAAAAAGAAAATGTGAGAAGCAGATGTTGACTATTATTTACTCTTTTGGTGACCTTAGGCAAATTGCATTATTCCATTTCAGTCTTTAATCCCTTTTGAGTTTATGCTTGCATATGATGCCAGAAGGTGATCTAGCTTCATTTTTTTTGCATGTATCTTTCCAGTTCTCCTGATACCATTTATTGATTAGACTGTCTTTACCCCATTATATATTCTTGCCTCGTTTATGATAGATTAAATGACCATATAGGTGTGGTTTTATTTCTGGGCTCTCTATTCTGTTCCATTGATCTATATATTGGTTTTTACATCGGTACCATGCTATTTTGATTACTATAGCCTTTTAGTATAGTTTGATATCAGGTAGAACGATACCTCCAATTTTATTGTTCTTTCTCAAGATTGCTGTTGCTATTCAGACTTTTGTGATTCCATGTCATTTCCATGTGAAATATGACATTGGTATTTTGATAGGGATTACATTAGATCTGTGGATTGCAAATTGGTGCAGCCCTTGTGGAAAATAATATGAAGGGTCTTCAAAAAATTAAAAATAGAACTACCATATGACCAAGCAATTCTACTCTTGGATATCCAAAATACTAATTTGAAAAGATATATGCTTCCCTGTGTTTATTGCACCATTATTTACAATATCCAAGACATAGAATTAAGCTATGTGCACATCAATAGATGATTGGATAAAGAAGAAGTGGTACATATATAAATAAAATGGAGTATTACTCGGACATTAGAAAAATGAAATCTTACCATTTGAAACAATATGGTTGTAGCTAGAAAATATTATACTAAGTGAAATATCAGAGAAAGACAAATACCATACGATTTCACTTATATGTGGAACGTAAAGAACAAAACAAATAAACAAAACAGAAGCAGACTCAGATATAGAACAAACCGCTGGTTGCCAGGTGGGGGTGGGGGAGGGTGAAAATGAAGGGATTAAGAAGTACAAATTAGTGGTTACAAAATAGCCACAGAGATATAAGGTACAGCATAGGGAATATAGTCAATAATACTGTAATAACTATGTATGGTGCCATGTGGGTACTAGACTTATCAGAGTTATCACTGTAAATTATAAAAAAAGGTCTAACCACTATGCTATATCCCTGAAACAAATACAAAATAATATTGAGTGTTAACTGTAATTGAAAAATAAAAAATAAATTAAAAAATGATAAATTGAATTAGAAGAAAACATTAAAATGAACTTTTTAAATAGATTCCATCCAACTTATAAATATTTTATTCTGTATAAATATACACAGCACCTTATCCTAGCACTTCTTTATTCTGAATATCGTTGTTGCAGTTCCACAGAATCTCATGCTATCTTATCTGAATTCACTTAAACTCTTTATAGGGGAAGATTCAGAAAGAGGCAGCTGTGCAATCAGGGCATTTTGATGTTACCAAGCACAGAGAAGAGCCCCTACAGTACCTTGAACACTAATGAAGTTTTCAGAGAGAGACCTTGAGAATTTCTGAGTTGAAAAGGGCAAAACACTGCTCCCCAGCTCATTGAATAAATATTCCTTTGATTGTTGCAAGGTTTTGATTAAATTATGGAGTTGTGAAAAAGTTGATTTTGACAATTTTTGTCATTGTTCTCATTACTTTATGGAGAAGTGGGTTTTCAGAGACCATCAATCTGCCAATCCTGCGGATGTCCTAAAGTTTCCATATCCTGAAATATCCTCCTTTCCCTGAACTCCATCCTGACAACTTTCCACTTAAAGATGTTCCATATGAAGTTCTGCCAGAATTGCCCCATTAAAATAAATAGCTGGCAGCCACTTTCTGTCAGCACCATTTACTTCTTGGGAAACAATCATAGCTCTCGCTTATGTTTTTTCTACTTCCTTGTTCACATCCTCTGTTTCTTTGACATCAGACTCCAAATGTTCAGGCTCTTCTGATAAGATTGAATTTCTCAGTCACTCTTATTGTATATTTCGTTCTAATTTTTATTTAGCCAACTACACTGCTCCTTACCCTTTCACTCCTGCATACTTAATATCAATATTTGTATGCTTCGCCAAGTCTTGATTTAGATAACTGTTTCTTAAGGCCCCTGTGCTTTTTGTCTGCGATACTACATTCCTCAAAGAGCTCTTTCTATCTCCTGATGTCAGCTACCACAACCGCACAAAGGATTTATAAATCTCTCCAAGTCTTCTTTAATCTAAACTCATCATATGTATCTCTCAATATGTATAAGGCATTTCCACTTTGATATATCTTCATTAACCCTAATACAACAACCTAAATGAAAATCCTATTAAACTGGCATCTCTACTGTCACATTCGAGAAAGAAAACATAATTTCGACATCTAAAAAGATTTTAAAAATAATTCAGATAGTACAGTCATTATGTAAAACAGAGGGGAGGGGGGTTTGGGGGCTGGGAGAATGGGATAAAGGGTTAAAGAAGTACATATTAGTAGCTGACAGATGGTCACAGGGATGGGAAGCATGGCATAAGAAATGCAATTAGCATTAATATATTGGCTAGGGGGAGGGTCAGAGGAGGGAGCAGTGGGGGGATCATTTTATTAACTATATAGATGTCTAACCAATGTGCTTATACTTGAAACTAATTAAAATTTTTTTAAAGAGAGTTTCTTTAATAACAAACAGAAAAGAAATTCCTTCATCGATGTATCTTCTGAATCTTTTGAAATCATATCATGGCAACTGACCAAATATCTGCCTGAAACTTTCCACCAGACATATCAAATGCTAGATAGTGCTTGTCTTGTTAAGTCCCCACCTCCATCTCATGGCCTTTATCTGTAAATAACAATCCAGTATGAATTATTCAGATCAGTCTTCTTTATTCTCTCTTTCATGTGTTACCCAATTCTGCAGAGTAAAGCCTTAGAAGTTAACCTGGAAAAGATGGGGTTCTTTTTAGAGTTTAAGGCAGAAAAAGATAATGTGAACAGTCATATAGTTATATTATTTTCTTCTATCATATCACAATATTCTAAATTGAATAACCTTTTTTATTTCCTAGGTATCAAATGATATCCAGGCACTGGCCTTTTAGTGATTATCATAATATAATCTTCAGGTTTTAAGTGGCTCCTTAAGACTTCATGCAAGAATTTTGAGGCAATTTAATTATGAATTATGATTATTTTAAAAAAACTAATAATATTATTTCAGTGAGGGAGAGTATAAAATAATTAACCATAGAGGAAAGTATTTCATCATTATGACCAGACCAGTGCAAAAGGAAGCTCATTTGTATTCAGATTATTCAATAGATTACTGAAATATTTACCAGGCATCTAATATTTACAAAGATGATTTTTTTTTTGAATTAGCAGTAAAGGAATACTCAACAAGGCTTTGAAGAAAAGTAGTCTAAGAGGTCACAGAAAGCTATGAAAGTAACATCAATATATACCCTGTAGCAGGATATGTACATTAACACAGGTATACTCGGTTTCCTACAGGTTTGGGCACATGATGGGGAGGATAGTGTCTGGCACTCATTTAGTCATCAAGAGCATTTCAAAGTATTAATGAAGATAAGGTAAAATACAGATGGGCTACTAAATCAAGGCCATCCAGATGACCATTCTAGGAAAGTTGAACATTTTTGGTAAGCTATAGATAATATTTCTTTGAGGAAAATATTCTCATTTTATGTGATATTAATAATTTTATAAATGAAAGAATTTGAAAGGTAGTGGATATAGTGAAAACAAGAGCTCTCACCTGTGCCTAGTTTTTATGATTACAAATGACTTCAGCTTGTTTTTAGGTAAAATATTAATCATATTTAAAAAGACTTCACATGCAAAAGAGTGAGAGAAAATGCTTAGTTTTCTGTTCAATACATATTTAAGATCAATTAGTTAATACAATTAAGTGAATCAATTGCTGCTCGTAGTGAACATTAACTCAGTATGGTTCCTTCTTTACCCTCTTCATCCTCCCCCAACCTCCCTATATTTAGCACACTTTAACCTGTCTACCTCCGCCTCTGACTCCTACACTCTGGTAACCACTAGTCCATTGTCCATGTGCCTGAGTCTGAATCCTTTGTTCTTTTTTTTTCTTTTTAGGCAAGGCAACCCTTGGTTGACCTCACAGATTGCAAGGATCTTGTCAGTTTACAATCCTTTATTTACTTATGTTTGGGTCTGGATTAGACAAAAAGAGGAAGGATGGTGTAGGTGTGGACATGCTCAATAGACAATTCTCAGAATGAATTTGATATTAGGCAATTACAGGACATGATGGCAGTCATCAGTTTTCAAAGTGGGAACTCCAGGAGTTTCTTGAACTTTTCTGCGTGACACTCACAGAAGAGTTGTTTTATGGATGATCTTTCAGATTCAATGACTTCCAAATCGAGCGCTTCCAGCAATGCAGAGAAAGTTTAAAACTGTAAAGCACCAAGCATATTACATTAACTGAATCATTTCTCATTAATTGGACCCAAAGTTTATTCACTCAATATAATAATATGCCATTTGTAATTGCAATTTTTTTGGAGGGTGAATAGAACACCCAGTAAAATTTGCAGAAGGAAAAAGATCTGAATATAATCCCTTGTGGATGTTTAACAGAAAGATAATGAAGGAGATGGCATAGTAGGGCTTCGAAGTCACAAGGATCTGGATTAGACAGGGCAGGGCTATCAGAGTTATCCTTTAATTTCAATGTTGCATTTCCTCCTGACCCACCTTTGGTACCTGGATCATGTTTCTTAATTTTTCTTGCACCTGTTCTGCTTGGATTCGTTTTGGTTTTCAGCTCTGGTGCCTGATCTGAATAATCAGCTGGAACTCTTAGACTTAAGACTTTTAATCCATTTCAAAGTATTGGCTGTTCTAAAAACCAATTTTTCTTTCTGTAGTCAAATCTAAAAGGATAATAACTAATTGTGAAATAGAATTGTAGAAGCTCTGAAGAATTCAGCTATCTTTATTTGTCTTTATGTGATAGATGGTCATTACACTGTGTACCACATGGCATAATGTGTTCAGGTTCAGGTCAACTCCCCACCCCCCCCCACCTCCAAAAAACCATAAAGTTATACAGTACACAGCTTATATTACATGATCACTTTCTAAGACCCAAATCTTAAAAAGTCTCTGACTAGAAATTATTTGTTTAATTTTAAGAGGGAAAGAAAAGACCCCAGGACATTTAAATTTGGGAGTAATATAAAATGTAGAGGGATGAAATTGTATATTCTACCTCTGATATTAAAAATACAGAAAGTTGCCAAAACAAAACAACATAAGCTTAAACCACATTCTGACCTTGATTTGAGAATAAAAAGCTAAAATTTTATAGTGTGACACCAAACTAGGATTGTGAGAGCAGGTAAAGAATATATACCAGTCTGTTGGCCAAAGTGGAGCTGTGTCCCAGATGTACATCTGCCATCAAAAACTTGAAAGTCCAAAGTAGGAGATGAGACAGGCTCCTGAGTCCACTGGAGTCTATTCTGTATGCAGAGGAGGGGAGATCTGGGTCATTTAAATGATTGGGACCAAAACCCTTCTTGCCCCTCCCACACTTGCACTGATTTTAGAACATCACAGAATACTCATTGCCAGGAGCTATGGAAACTACAAATACCAAGGAAGAATTCTTCTCTTCTTGATTTTCAGTAGATGTTGGCAATGTCCTTACTTAATGGCAAGTGAGAAGAATGGCCATTACTCTTTTTACTGCCCTCTTGGGTTTTCCCCGCAGGCTTTTCAAAATGTCTCACCACCCTTCCTAACAATGGGGCATTCATCATTAGTGATAATGTATGAAACAGACCTTTCAGTTTCATTACCTTGTATTTTTAAAAATAAGAATGGAATTTATACAATAGATAGAAAATCCACATAGGAATGGAAGTGTAGAAAAACAAACAGATGTTAATAAATATCCAAGAAGCATTAATCTGTTTCTGCAAATACATCTTACTGTTCATTTAAATGGAATGATACTTTAAAATTTACAACTTCAGTCACTCTCCGAGCTATCAAAATTTAATGTATAACACCTTTAATGATCAAATTTAATGTAAGTTTAGAAATCCAATTTGTTTTTTCACCATTTAAACTCTTTATTTAACTTTTGCATTCGAGCCTCATTTTAATCAAGCTTCAATTTTGTTTACTCCCATTATAGGTATTCAAGAATTTTCATGGAATGTTGCAATTGCCAAAAATTAATTTCCATTCTAAACCAAATATATATACAAATGAGGGAAAATGTTTCTATCTCTCACACTTGAAGATTTAAAATAACTTACCATTGTATTTTCAAAATTGGTAGTCATTGATGGAACCAAAGGTAACCATTGAAGGAACTGTGAATAGGGTTGCATCTTTTTTGAAAAATGCAAGAAAGGAGTAATGGATCTTTGTGGCATAAGTAGATTCCCTTGGTTATCATAATACATGGCCAATATATAAATTATATATTGATAGATTGATAATAAGAAAACTGTAGATGGAATCCATCATTTAAAGAGAATGGCAGAAACACCAAAGGAACTAAAGCCTCAAAAGAATTAAATTGGATTGCCTCTGGGGAGATTGCTGAGGGAAAGGGCCAGGATGAGGTGGGGTTGTGCTAATAGGGAGACTCTTGCTTTTCATCCTGAGTCCTCCTTCCATATTTCATTTTCCATATGTACCTATATTATTTTAATAAAATGAATAAAATATAATTTAAAAATAACTTTAAATTGCTTTATGTTGATGTAATTTAAATCATTTTAACTCTTTTGCTTTAATGGGTAAGTAGTGAATTTGATTTTTCATAGTTATTATCATCATCTCTGATCTATACCACCTGAATATAGTCCTTTTGAATATGTGTGTTCTTAAAGAACCCCTTGGAGCCTTATTTAGCACCCAAGGGGACTGCTCTAAGCAGAAATGCATGAGATAAATCTGATTTTATTAAGAGCAATTTCTGAGATAAGACTTAGACAACCAGGACAAAATTGGCCAAATATTATCAGAATTCAGAACCTGTTTCCGCCTCCTTGCCCTACAATGGCCAGAAGGCACTCTCTCCCTTTTTTCTTTCATTCCTTAGAAATATTTTCTTCCATTAACACTGAACTCCTGCTCCTTACTTTGTTCTTGAGAATGCACCTGTTCATGGCACACTATTCAACAGTTTAAAGAATAGAAAACACACTGTATCTTTTCCCTGCATGAACTTTACACTCCATGCTTTAAGCCTAAAATTTTATTTTACCTGCTAAGATTAAAGGATATTTTCAAATAAGATAAGATTTACATTTAGATCCTTATAAGGTAAAACAAAACTGAAAGCAATTAAGAACTTAAAGGCAGGGATGGATCCTGTGGCAGGTCGGGACAAAGTAAGTAGAGTGTAATTTGAAGTGTGATGGTGTGTATCTGTGTGTGTGTGTGTTGGGGTGAGGGTTGGGGTTCTTTGGGGGAGGAATTAGAATTTCATCTGAGCCATAAAGAGTAAATACACTTTACATTTTTTTCTTTTGAATACAAATAGAGTAGAAAGGAGCAATGAATATTCTCCGATTAGTAGGGTAATTAGATATAATGCAGTTTTAAGTTTTTGTTCATTAAGTCATTCATTCACTCATTCAAAATTCAGAGCACTGGTAGCAGCCAAGCATTGAAGTAAATACTAGAAAGGAAAAATATATAAGATCTTGTTATTGAACTTGGAGACCTCATAGGCTATAAGGATAGATAAGTCTGGGTACAAATAACTGCAATATGATGGAATATATTTCTGTAATGCAATGCAAATGGGAGCAAAGTGATAGGAACAAAGGAAGGGGGCAATGGAGAAAGTAAGTTGAGTGAAGCCATTTGGATCAAACTCCAGAGAAGAAGTGGCATTATATGGATCTCTGCAGGTTGAGTGGGAATCTCTCGGATAGAGAAAGAAAAGAGGGTATCCTAGGCAACAGGGAAGCAGCAGGTACTGATGTGTGGAGGAGTGAAATGTCTCGTTCAGAAAAGAATGAGTGGTTCTGCATAGCTGGGGTATAGGGCGGATGATAGCACAGCAGGAGAACAGGTGTAGTTTGGGGTGAGATTGTTAAGGGCTTTGCATGCCGATAAGTAACTTGGATCTTATTTTTTATCCATTGGAAACCACTGAAAGCATTAAAGCAGGGAAACGATGTCATCAGACTTATGGTTCAGAAAAAAAAAATCTATACTTATTTTTATTCTTTTCTTGTATGACTCAGTACTTCTAGCATAAATTTCTTCCTTAAAAAATGAAAACAAACCCAAACAAGCAAAACTCCATCTTCCCTCACCCTTAGCTAACTCTTCTCTTTCCCTTCAGAGAAATTTGTCTCCACACACAACAAATATAATTTTCCCCATTTTCCAGTCCTCAGCCTAATGAGGTCCAGCTTTTAAGCACATTTTAGCACCTTAAATTTCTCGACAACCAAAGACCTCCTGATTTCCAAATGTTGGCCTATCTTACGTGATTTCTCAGAAGCATTTGATTCTGAGACCATTCCCTTCTTAAAACTTTCCTGGCATCTAAAATATCTCACCCTGTACGTCCCTCTCAAGATCTCTCTAACCATCCTCCCAAGTCTGCTATGTTGCTGACCTTTCCTCTCCCCATCCAAATCCAAATGTTTCTCTAGGTTCTATTTTCTCTTCTCCCTCCTCACACCTGCTTGAGGGATTACCTCTACTCCTGTAGCTTTCCTCATTGTTTATGAGATGAATGTGTCTCCTTAAAAATTTGTATGTTGAAATCCCAACACCCAGTACTTTAGAATGTGACCAATTTAGAGATAAGATCTTTACAGAGGTAATTAAGTTAAAACATGGACATTAAATGGTGAGATCTAATCCAATATGGACTGGTGTCCTTATAAGAAGTGGATATTCAGACACAGACATTCACACAGGGGAAAGACAATGTGAATCACAAAAGATAAGAGAACCGTATGTAAGCCAAGGGGAAAGGCCTGGAACAGATCATTCTCTTATGACCCTCGAAAAGGAGAGGGCAAGGTGACAACAGGGAGACCAGTTAGAACTATCTATTGCAATGTCATCAAGAGATGTGACCTACAACAGAAGTGGTAGAAAAAAAAGAATCGAGGAATATATGAGAGAAGAAATTACACCATGATCTTAGACTTCCAGCCTTCACCATGATCTTAGACTTCCAGCCTTCAGAACAGTGAGAAAATAAACTTCTTTTGTTTAAGCCACCCACTCTGCGATATCTTACCACAGCCCTGGCAAATTATTACACCCAACATACCTAGGCTAACAGCTGCCAAATCTGTGGCTATCTCCTTAGCTACAGATACACAATGTCAGTTGCCAACTGCACATCACCACCTGCCTGCAGACATGCACTTGTTTTATCACATTTCCCCAAAATATTTCTCTCTTCAAGTTTTCCTCACCTTGGTGAATAATATTATTATCCAACTGACTATTCTCAGTCAGAAATCTTAGAGTCATTGCAGACATCTCCTTTTTTCTTTATTCATATTCCTTCAATCCCCTTTCATCAATAATTTCTTCTCTCATATATTCCTCAAGTCTATATTTTCTACCACTTCTGTTGTAGGTCACATCTCTTGATGACATTGCAATAGATAGTTCTAACTGGTCTCCCTGTTGTCACCTTGCCCTCTCAACTTCAGTCAGTGTAATTCCTACAAAGTGAAAATACAATCATTCTATACCTTAGAAAATAAGTCCAAATCTGTCTATATGGCATATCAGGCCCTTCATGCTCTGATTCTTCTCATGCTCAATTTCATCTTTTATTCCCCTTCGTCTTGTATTTATACTCTGTAATTTAAAACTGTTGGTAGCTCACAGCTGGCATCATAAGGATTCATGGACACAAAAAGTCATAAACTCAATAGAAGGATTGTATTACTAAGGTCAAGTCAAGGAAAAGAAATTGTGGAGCTAAGGCAGGTGTCATAATCATCCATGTGATATGAGGTGTAGCCCTATAGACATTTTAGAGGTCCATGCATTTGTTATGTCAGTTCTTAGATTAGGAATTGTGTATGTACAGAGTTCATATGACTCTGATTTTTAGCCAGAGTTCTTCAGAAATAGGGTCTGTAGTCCAAGATATCTGGTTTGGAGAATTCCAATGCATCTGAATTTTTCTTTATTTTTTTGCTTGTATTGGCTTTTGTGAGAAAGCCCATTAAGTAAGATGAACATGGTCTTCAGATAGTGGCAAACTGTGAAAAAATCAATTCACACTTTCTTGTAGGGCCAACTGTGAGTTTAGGTGAAAGAATAAATAGATTAGGGCTTTTTATAGAAGTTCTTATTTCTCACAAAAGCATTGTAAATAGTCTCTCCTCTTATTTTGGGTAAATATTCAGTTCTTTCCCAGTCTTGGTGAGCCTGATTGGTGTTGTGAATATCTCCACTGATAATAGAAGTGTCTGTCACCCAGAATCTACCAAAAGAGAAATATAGACAGAAGTGCCTTTCAACCACATGTCACTCTTAAGGGCCTTTCCTGGATCAATACCTCCACTTTGGCAGGATGATCAATGGAGAATCAATTGAAAAGATTGCTTTTATGTGGTTGGCAGATACTTCTAGAGGGCCAGACTTTATTTCATGAAATTCTTTGAAAACACCAGAGTATGGATATCTATTTCTAGAAGCTGCAATCTCCATCCCTAATTTTGAGAACCAACCTCATGGCATGTGACCAAAACTGGTTTAGGTGAGTAGGATAAGACATGGTTTACATTGGCTGTTATTGTCCTTCTCAGATATGCCCATTTGGTAACATAACCTTCTGTGAATTGTTCATTCAAGCAATAGTAGTATCTTTCTATTTTCTTCACCATCTGTCCCACTTACTTTTGGAGAACTTCAAGGAATGAAATTTTATTTCTATAGAATGCAATGTAAATGTGGATCATAGGGCTGGGTTCCTCATTTTAGTCTAAGAAATTGTCAACATATGTCTGGATGTCAATTTGTCTCAAACTGTATCATCATGAAATAAATGCCAGAGCATGATTTAATTTTTTTTAGATGAGAAGGAATGTGTTTACAGATAGCAACATGGTAGGTGAACACTATAGATGTCCTGTGACTTCTTATTTTGAATTATAAATGCTTGCTGGAACATCTGGAAAAAAATTTAAGTTCACCCAAAGAGTTCCCAACCTTTCACTGGTCTTATCATGTGGCCAGTTATAAGTCAGACTGCCATATATGATAGTTCCAATAATGAATTGCATGACTGATACAGACACCAAGGTACCCTTTGGAGTTGTATATTAAACAATCTGCAAGGCTATACACAGTGGCCTTGTGAACTTTTTTTGGTTATCATCTGTGGACTTCTGAACTCGTTGGGCCTTCCTGAAGCTCATTAACAGAATATGAAAACCAAAGAATTTTCATGAAACTGGTTCAGGAGCTGATAGGGGCCAGAATTACATTCTCCCTGACAGCCACTTTTCCTTTGTTTAGAAGAAGAAGCACTTTGTTTATTATAAGGAGAAGAAAGAAATAATTCGTATTATGGCATAAATGTCAAGTCTGTTTAAAAGGATCTTGTAAAAAGCTGAAATTATGATCATGCTAAATTAGAAATGAGAATATAAATGCAGGTAATAATGTCAACCAAGTGGTGCTTCAGAAAGTCCTGAGCGAAGATCAGTGTCAGGGGATTATAGCAAGCATTGAGGGTTTAACTAGGAAGGAGCAAAAGCTATTATCCCAGAAGGAAGCAAGTACTGGATAGAGTTTCAGGAGAATGAAACCTCTTATGGGTCAAGAAGTCACTCAGGTAAATAATTTTTTCCTAGGTGTCTTTTTATAATGTTATATTTCAAAAGCATTTTCAGGTATCTGACATTCCCCAGTTTTCTATCTTTTCTTACCCAGTTTGATTATGCTGCCTGATCCACATGACTGTCCACTCTGCTTTGTGTGTGATGACCTGACACGAGGGCATCTGTGCACCTGGGCATTTTCATTTTCATGACTTTATTTGCAAATGGAGCCATTGTTCACATGGGACAGAAGAGAATGGCAATCTTGGGATATTCAAAGGTCTCCATAGCTCCTAATCCAGTTCTAATACCTGGTGTTTGATGCAGTTTCCAAGCTGTGACACAAGGGCACATTAATCTACCTTGTGACAGCATGGGGTTTTAATGCATTTTTTGTATCTGAAGAAAGACTCTCCAATGGAGGTGGTGAAAGGAATTATGGCGAGATCAATATCTTCATTTCGCTGGGGCACTGACAATTTGTAGCAATGATATGAGGGATCACTGCACAAGGAGAGCTTGTTGGACAGAATCTAATGCACAATACATATGCTTTTGAAATCGACACAAAGACTTGCTTCATGAGTTAAAAAAAAGGTGAGTGGGTTACACAGAGACATTACCTTTCTAGAAATATATAGATAACCTGTTGTAAAACCAACAACATGATTTTGGAGTAAAGAATATTTCATTATAATTCTGTTTTGCAGAAGGCATTTGATTTCAAAAGAAAGATCAATTCCATAAAGTATGTTTAAGACTCAGCCAAAAATATCCAGGCTATACATTGAGATATCCAAATAGGAAATATAATGTTTGATAGTCTACTAATAGTACACACTAACAGAGAAAACCAAACAATAAAATTACAAAAGTAAGTCCATTCGGCCTTGTCAGGAAGATTGACTGAGGTGGAAAGTGGGGACATCTTCAAAGGTATTATGGGATGGGGGATAAGTCAGAGTACTAACAAGACTAGGCTCTTTAATTCTTTCTCAACCACAGGTATTAGATTTGATGTTAATACCAGCGCTACTTGAAAATAAAATTTAATAGCTAACCATTTATTTATTTTGGCTTCTTTTTTTTTTCTGGGTAAAATTTTTCTGCTTACTCTGATTTCTGTGATATTCTAGTGTTATATGTATACTGACATAATTAGCAATAATATTTAAGTATATATCCCTATATATCTCTCTAATGTCTTTCAAATAAATAGGTAAGGAGGATGGTTGCACCTTTTAAAGATGATTATTGTTTTATTAACTTCCCAGTTTCCATAAATTTTAAGTATATACAAGGAAAAGCTTCTTTATACTTTACATGGGTATATAATCTTGTTACCCATAGAAATGGTTTATCTTATTTCATATTCACATAAAAGTAAGATGGAATGGTTCGTTTTTCAATACTTTCTATAAATTTTGTTGTTTCTTCTTTTTTATTTTATTTTTTCTAATAATCAATGTCAAGGAATAAGAAGGTATTTGTATTTAATTTTTTTTCCTTATTCAAACTTTTTACTGTGCCTCTCAGATATGATGGTTATTTCTAAAGTAAAGTAAAGTCAAGATACATACAAGATGCAGATTCAAGAAAATACAGTTTGTTGCAAAATTTTCCATACTCATACTCTGTGGGACACTAGTCTCAAAAAGTTTCATTATCAAATAAGTTTGGAAGATGCCACATCGTATCTTCCTTCTTAGAGATTTACATCACACTTGAGAAATTTTAAAGCATTGGTAAATTCTGCAGAAAAGAAACTGGTTTAACAAAGCCTAGCATTTCTTAAACTTACTTTACAATGAAACTCCTCTTTAGAAAATCATGAATTACCCATTAATAGTCTGTTCAGCTGTAGAAAAGTTAGTTTTCGATCCTTTGCAAAGTTATCCTTTACCAATGGGCAGGATATTCTTCATATAAACTCTTGATCTTTAACATACATCATCAATACTAAGTAATGCTCTTGGTGGACTAGGATAGAAGCAACAATTTGAATCCCTCTATCCTCCACATGCCTTAATGACTTCATCTCTTTTCATGACATTCTTCATTGTTTCATACAGTTATTGTGAAAAATAACTAACTAAATGGTCATTTGGCTTGTCAAATTAAGTGCTACGTGAATATAATAACAGCAACCATTAACTGAGCACCCATTGTATGTCAGGGAATGAAGTACTAAGTCAGACACTTTCCTATTCCACAAAACAATTAGCAAAAGAGAAATTGCATCCTCACATAAAATGTGAGGAAACTGTCCTTGGGAGATCATATATCTTGCCCAAATTCACTTGCTACTACAGGACAAAGCCAGCGTTGCATAACAATCTCTCTTTTTTCTCCTAAGTCCCTGCATTTTTCACTATATATCTCTCTAAATAATGTGAATTCAGCCAGTCTCAGTGAGATAATAAAATATGAAGTGATAAGAATAATGATGCCAATAATGGTAATTAATAACAATAAAAAAAGGTATTAAAACTCTACATACTGTTATTGTGTAAAACTTATGGTGGTACAATACTTTAATAATATAGATCGTACTTTCCTTTCTCACACCCCCACATTCAGTTAATAACTAACTCCAGATGACTCTTTTTTTAATATCTTTACAATCAATCTATTGCCACTAAATATTGCTCAAGTCACCATCTTATCTGCTCTGGAGTTTTAGTGCAACCAATGCTTGACTGATATCTTTGCCTTCCTTCAATTCATTTGGTGCATTGCAACCATAACAGTCTTTCTGAAATACAAATCTGATTATTTGATTAGTCATTTTTTAGTTTAAAATCTCTGACTTCCCACTGACATTAGGTTAAAGACTAAACTTATAAGTTTCTAGGATTTCTCATCATTTGGCCCCTGTTACCTTTCCAGCTTTGAACTTTACACTCTCCTCCCTCATTCAAGGCCTTATCAATATCAAATTAACAATTTCATTGGCTCTAAAGTACACTTTCATTTTATTTAAAAACTTTACAAATCTGAAATGAACATGTTTTACAATCAATGGTTCATCATATTCAAGTGGCAGCATTGTTCCTTTCTGGGTGGTATATAAAATGAAGGGCTATCTGACAATTGATAACTTCACAAATTTAGTGAGATGCTGCACTTCAGTTTACTATTGCATTACACTTTCTTATTGGACAGGCTGTTTCCCTGGTTCTTCCTTCCACCTGGATTGCTCTTCAAACTTCTCTTTACTAGCACTCCTAGTCTCAAGTTTCCTGTGGGAAGACTTTTAGAATTCTCCAAGTTTTGTTTAAGGATGTCACTTTTTTATGCCATTTTAGCATATTTGAGAGTGGTGGTTTGAAAGGATTTCCATAGTTCTTTGATATCTTTTTCTTTTTTTATGTGAATCCAAATTGCCTTCCCCTCAAATGTGGGCCATATTTAGTGACTTCTATCTAAAGAATAGAATCGGTAGAAGTCATCATGTGTCATTTTCAAGATTAGGTCATAAAAATACATTGTGTTTTTCTACTTGATCTTCCTTGGACTGTTCTTTTGCAAGGAGGTTAGCTGCCATGTTATGAAGAAAATCGAGCTCTGTGGAAGTGTGGTCTCATGACAAGGAATGAAGGCCTCTAGCCAAAAGCTATGTGAGGGTGCCATCTTGGAAGCAGATTCTCAAACTCCAGTTAAGCTTTCCCATAACTACAGCACTGACCAACATTTTACCTATAATCACATGAGAAACTCTGATCCAGAACCCCCTAGCTAAGCTTCTCCCAAATTTCTGATCCACAGAAATTATATCATAAATGTTTATTGATTTTAGCTACTATGTTCTGTGTAACACAGCAATAGTTAACTAATATAACACTAACTCAAAACTGTTTCTTTGCTTGACTGTATTTCCCTTTGGACTGAAGACTCCTGGAAAACAGGAGCTACATTCTGTTTATGCTACCTCTCCAGTGCCTAACATAGGTCTTGCCTTGCATTGTGGGCTCAAAAATTTGTGTTGAAGGAATGGTTACAAGTGAAAGAATTTTGTCTTGTCCAGTACTTCATTTTAGGCAATAGATTTTTCCCTTATTCACCAGCAAGTATTGCAAGACTTGATGTACATGATAATTTATTTGTTTGTTTGTTTGTTTGTTTGTTGTGCAAGGAAGAAAAGATTAATTTGTTGTTATTGTGGTTTTTGTTGCTTACATTTTATTTACCCTATAGTAACCCTAGGGATCATTTAAAACTATTTGTTCTCTGCTCAACAAGTTTCAGGAGTTTTCCATTGACTTAGAACAAAATTCAGTTCTCTGCTTATAGACTACAAAACTCCCCATGACCCAGACCCTGCTTACCTCTGTGACCTTACCTTCCATTCATCACCAGAAACTGTAGTATTCTTTTTTCTCAGATACACCAACCTATTTTCTCTTTGAAGCCTTATACTCACTCTTCCCTTTGCCCGAAGTTTTCTGCCTCCACATTTTGCAAGAATAAATTTGTTTTATGTAAATCAGATTTATGGGTTATGTCAAATCTTCAAAAATTTACCCCATCTAAACTTTCCCTTCACCTCAGCAGTAATTATTTGCCCTAGTACCCTAAAGTATTTTCTCCCTCTCTCAGCAATTATTCTATTTATACATTCATTTGTTTGTTTCTTTGTTTTCCCTCTTCTTTAACCAGAATGAGCCCAATGAGGGGAGAGACCTTGGGTCTCCTAACACCCAGCACACCTTCTTATACACAGAAAGCAATAAATAAATATCTGTTGAATGAACAAATAAATGAAATGGTGGATGAAAGAATGAAAGAGAAGAAGTGCATGGGAGAGACAGAGGGGTGCAAAGGTTGTCCAGAACGTGGCCCCTGCCTGTGTATCCCCTTCAACTTTATTGGAACCACTATTAAGAGAGAGGTCAGGAGTTCTAGTCAAGATGGCAAAGTAGATTAACACTATGCTTCCCTCCTATGACCACATTAAAATTACAACTAAATTAACCTGAAGAATTATCTAAACACTGGTTGAACAGAAGTCTTATAACTAAGGATATAGGGGAGAAGCCACTTTGAGACTGATAGAGAAGCAGAGCTGAGAAATGGGCTAGTCCCACATGGCAGTTAAAAGTTGGTAGGGAGATCTTGGCTGCAGAGCTCACCCTTGAGTAGTGGGGGGTTCCAGGCCCACACCAAGATCCCAGCTCAGAGTACCAGGGTGGAGAAGAGGAGTTCCAAAATCTACTTGTGGAAATAAGTGGAAATTCCAGCTGTGTGGGTGAGAGAGAGGTAGTTGGAAATCCAGGCATTCTCTTAAAGGGCCCTCACACAGACTCTCATTCCCAAGCACTCACCTTGGGCTCTGGTGAAGGGACAGCATCTCAGGAGGAGCCACAGAAAAGCAGGGAGAGACTTAGTTATGCGGCTTCAGGGAAAGATCTGGAGGGACAGCCAACATTGTCCCTGTATTGTGCCTTCCTCCCCTGTAATCATGGACAGATGCCATATTTTCTGTGTTAAGCCCTCCTCATACATGGTCAAATCTGAACTTTCATTGGCCTAATAAGCTCTGCTCACTCCACCCTGGTGACCCCCTAAGATCCCAGCCCATCCAACTTTCATGTCACTGGAGGCTATTTCCGTGTTCTTCAGGCATCCAGTGTTGGCCTGTGCTGCTAAACTTCTTGGACAACTTTTGGGAGTTTTCTTGTGTCAGGCAGATGGTAGTTGGCTTCAGTGTGCTTTGAGCCTTTTGTGAAATGGCCCTAGGCTTAGCACTTGTGGTAAATCTGAATCTACATTAACTCACTGAATACCACTTGGTCCATGTTGTTGACTCTCTGAAGTCCTACCCAACCCAATTCTTGTACCATCCAAGGCTCTTTCAGTGACTAAGCTTTACAAACCAGTAGCAGGTGGTAGAAAGCCTCAGGGTGCCCTGCACCATTTACTGAGCTACTCTAGATCTGGTACCTGGGATGTATGGCCTCATTTCATAGCATGGCCTCTTCCACACACCTCCAAGTCCAATACAGACAATCATCAACTGTGGATCACTTTCTAGTTTCTACCAGACAGCTCTGGACCAGGCCTGCACAGAAGCCCCTTGCAAGAAGACCCAGTGGCCAGTGCAAACCATAATAGGCAGCATCGTCCAATTAAACTCATAAGCAATACAACCAAGGATGATCTCAGCAGGCAACACACCCAATGGGGTAAATCCTGCTTTGTGGGGCCAGCCCCATACAGCAGTTCATATATTGTCATAGCTAATTCTCACAGCCAGTGACCTGAGGGTCAATCCCTCTCCACTGACCTGCCAACAGCAATTAAAGATCAACTACAATAGGAGAGCACACATGGCACACATGACCCACACAAAGGACACTCCTGGCACATCCAGCTAAGGTGACCAAGGAGATTGCATCACTGGGTATCACAAAACTTCTGCTGCATAAGGCCTCCTCGCCAAGAATGGGAGACATAAGAGATCTACCTAATTCATAGAAACAAATGCAGAGAGGCAACCAAAATGAGGAAACAAACGAATAAATAGAACATGTTCTAAATAAAACAATAAGAGAAAACTCCAAAAAAGGAACTAAATGAAATGAAGGCAAGCACAGAGTTCAAAACACTGGTTTTAAAGATGCTCAAAGAATTTAGTAAGAATTTCAACAAAGAGAGAGTAAGCACAAAAAATACATAGAAAACAAACAAACTAAAAAATGTCAGAAATGCAGAATACAATAATTGAAATGAATATATGAAAAGGAATCAAGAGCAGATTAGATGGAGCAGAGGATAAAATCAGCAATTTACAAGACAAGGTAGCAGAAAATACCCAATCGAAACAGGAACAAGAAAAGAGAATAAAAACAATGAGGATAGATTAAGAAGCCTTTAGGAAAACATCAAGTATAACAACATTTGCATCACAGGAGTACAAGAGGGAGAACAGTAAGAATAAGGGATTGAGACCCTGTTTAAAAAAACCTATGACAGAAAACTTTCCTAACCTGACAAAAGAAATAGACATGCAAGCCCAGAAAGCACAGAATTTCAAGCAAGATAAACTCAAAGAGCCCCACATAAAGATACATCATTAACAAAAATGCCATAACTTAAAGACAAAGAGAGAATCTTAATATTAGCAAGAGTAAAGCTGTTAGTTACCTGCGAGGGAGCTTCCATAAGACTGTCAATTGATTTCTCAGCAGAAACTTTATAGGCCGAAAGGGTTTGGCACAAAATATTCAAAGTGATGAAAAGTAAGGACCTACAACCAAGGCTACTCTACCTAGCAAAGCTATCAATTGAAATTGAAAGTGAGAAAAGGGCTTCCCAGACAGGATAAAGCTGAAGGAATTCATCACCACCAAGCCAGTATTACAAATATTAAAGGAACTTCTTTATGAAGAAGAGGGGAGAAAAGAACATAAATATAAATAATAAAATAGCAATACCTATGTACCTATCAATAACCACGTAAATATAAACCGATTAAATAGTCCAATCAAAAGACGTAGTGTAGCTGAATGAATAAGAAAACAAGACCCATACATATACTATTTACAAGAGACTTACTTCAGATAGAAAGACACACACAGACTGAAAATGAATAAATAGAAAAAAATAGTTCATGCAAGTGGAAACAAAACAAAAAAAGCTAGGGTAGCAATACTTATATTGGACAAAATAGCCTTTAAAAGAAAGACTATACTGACACACAAAAAAGTACATTTCATAATGATAAAAGGATCAATCCAATAGAGAATAAAACCCTTTTAAACATTTATGTACCCAACATAGGTGCACCTAATATATGTAAAGAAAATATTGACCAACATAAAGGAAGAGATTGACAGTAATAACAGTGATAGTAGGGGATTTTAACATCACATTGATGTCAAGGGATAAATCATATAGAAAGAAAACAAAAACAAAACAAAACAAGAACGGTGGCCTTACATGATACATTAGATAAGATGGATTTAGTAGATGTTTCTGAGAATTTCACTCCAAAACAGCAGAATATACATTTTTTTTTCAATTGCACATGGAACATTTTCCAAGATAGAGCTCATGTTAAGCCACAAAAAAGAAAATTGAAATCATACCAAGCATCTTCACTGACCACATTCATTTTAAACTAGAGATCAATTACAAGAAAAAAACTTTACAACACACAAATACATGAAGGCTAAACAACATTCTACTAAACAACAATTGAGTTAACAGTGAGATCTGAGAAGAAATCGAAAGATACCTTGAGACAAATGAAAATGAAAACACAATAACCCCAAATCAATGGGACACCACGAAAGCAATCCTAAGAGGGAAATTCATAGCAATACAGGCTCACCACAAAAAGCGAGAAAAATTTCAAATAAAAAATTTAACACTACACTTAAAATAACTAGAAAAAGAACAACAAACAAAGTTCAAAGTAATAGGAAGAAGGAAATAATAAAGACTACTGTGGAAATAAGGTCTAAAAAACTATTCAAAATATCAATAAAATCAAGAGCTGGTTCTTTAGAAAAGTAAATAAAATTGATAAACCTTAACCAGACTCATCACAAAAAAAAGAAGACCCAAATAAATAAAATCAGAAATGAAAGAGAAATAGCAACTAACTCCATAGAAATACAAAAGATTATTTAAAAACACTATAAGCAAGTATATGCCAACAAATTGGACAATCTAAAGGAAATGGATACATCTCTAGAAACATACAATCTTCCAAGACTAAATTAAAAGAAACAGAAAGTCTGAACAAATTATTACTACTAACAAAATTGAATTGGTAATCAAAAACAGCCTCAAACAGAAGTCCTGGACCACATGGCTTCACAGGTATTAAGCATTCAAAGAGGAATTAACACCATCTTTCTCAGGTATTCCAAAAAAATCAAGAATATGGAAAACTCCAAGCTCATTTTATCAGACTGTAATTACTCTGATTTCAAAGCCAGACCAAGACATTACAAAAACAGAAAATTTTAGGCCAATATCTCTGATGAACATAGATGCAAAAATCCTCAACAAAATATTAGCAAACCTAATTCAGCAATACATAATTCAGCAATGCCATGATCAAATTGGACTTATTCCTGGGATGCAAGTTTGGTTCAGTATCTGTATATCATAATGTGATACACTACAAAAATAAATGAAGAATAAAATTTTTATCATATCAATAGATGCAAAAAAGCATTTTACAAAATCCAGCATCCATTTATGATAAACATTCTCATCAAAGTGAGAATAGAGGGAACAAACCTTAATATAATAAAGGCCATGTATGACAAACCCATAGTAAACATCATTCATAATAGTGAAAAGCTAAAAGTGATTTCCTTAAGATCAGGAGTAAGACAAGGATGTCCACTTTCATGACTTTTAGTCAAGATAGTTTTGGAAATCCTAGCCACAGAAATCAGACAAGAAAGAAAAATAAAATACATTTAAACTGGAAAGGTTGATGTCAAACTTATTTGCAGATGACATGATACTGTTTATAGAAAACTCTGAAGAGTCCACCAAAAAAAATATTAGAATTGATAAATAGGTTCAATAAAGTAGCAGGACACAAAATTAATATTAAGAAATTGATTGCATTTTTATATACCAATAATGAATTATCAGAAAGAGAAAATAAAATACTTGAGAATAAATTTAACCAAAGAGGTAAAAGAATTGTATTTAGAATATTATAAGGCATTCAAGAAAGAAATTGAGGAGATACAAATAAATGGAAACATATTTAACCCTTATAGATAGGAAGAATTAACATGTTCAAATGTTCATACTACCTAAGCAACCTATAGATTCAATGCAATCTCTATCAAAATACCAACAGTACTTTTCACAGAACTCAAACAAATAATCCTAAAATTCATCTCGAACCATAACAGACCTTAAATGGCCACAGAAGTCTTGAGAAAGAAGAATAAAGTTGGAGGCATTATACTACCTGATATCAAACTATACTACAAAGCTATAGTAATCAAAATAGCATGGTTGTGCTGGCATAAAAACAGACACATGGATTAATGAAACAGAAAAGAGAGCCTAGAAATAAACCCATGCCTATGTTTAGTTCATCTATGGCAAAAGAAGCAAAATATACAATGGGGCAAAGACAGTCTCTTCAATAAATGATATTGAGAAAACTGGACAGATGCATGCAAAAAAATGAAACTTTTACACCATATACAAAAACAAACTCGGAATAAAAATTTAAATGTAATACTAAAACCATAAAACTCCTAGAAGAAAACATAGGCAGTAAATTCTCTAACATTGCTCATAGTAATACTTTTTGAATATGCCTTCTCAGGCAAGGGAAACAAAAGAAAAAATAATAGGACTTCTTCAAATTAAAAAGTTTTTGTATAGCAAAGGAAACCACTGACAAAATGGAAAGACAACCTACTGAATTGGAGAAGATATTTGTCCATGATACATCTAATAATAATATAAAAAAAATTCATGCAACTTAACCCCCCAAAAAACAAACAATTTGATTTGTAAATGGTCTGAGGACCTAAATAAACATTTTTCCAAAGAGGACATTTCTCCAATAGACATATGTGAAAAGATACTCAACATAAATAATCACAAGAGAAATGCAAATTAAAACCTGTCAGAATGGCTTCATCAATTAAAAAAAAAAAAAAACACAAGTGTTGGTGAGGATGCGGAGAAAAGATAACCTTTGTGCACTGTTGGTTGGATTGCAAGTTGACATAGCCACTATGAAGAAGTTTCCTTAAAAAATTAAAAATAGAACTACCTTATGACCCAGCAATTCTACTTCTGAGTATTTATCCAAAGAAATCCAAAACACTAATTTGAAAAGATATATGCACTCCTATGTTATTGCAGTATTATTTACAGTAGCCAGGATATGGAAGTAACCTAAGTACCCATCGATAGATGATTAAGTAAAGAGGTGGTACATATCTATAACAGAATATTACTTGCCCATAAAAAGGAATGAAATCTTACCATTTGCAGCCACATGAATGGACCTAGAAGATATTATGCTAAGTGAAATAAGTCAGAAAATTAAAAAAAAAGATGATCTCACTTATATGTGGAATCTAAAGAACAAAATAAATGAACAAACAAAACATAAACAGACTCATAGATGTGGGGAACAAGATGATTATTGACAGATGGGAGGGTGGTTGGGAGGTAGGGTGGAAAAGGTGAAGGTATTAAGAAGTACAAACTGTTAGATACAAAATTGTCATGGGAATGTAATGTAAAGCTTAGGGAATATAGTCAATAATATGGTAATAACAGTGCATAGTGCCAGGTGGGTACTAAACTAGTCAGAGGAATCACATGGTAAATTATATAAATATCATATCACAATGTTGTACACCTGAAACTAATATAAAATAACATTGAATGTCATTGTAATTGAAAAATTTTAAATGGGAGAGGGAAGGCAAATGGGAATAGGAGGTTCAAACTTCTAGGTATAAAACAAGTCACGTGGATGTAATGTATACAGCATAGGGAATATAGTCAATAATATTGTGAGAGCATTGCAGGGTGTCAGATGGTTGCTGGACTTATCATAATCATTAGGTATATAACTGTTGAATAACCATGATATCCACCTGAAACTAATATAATATTCTATGTTAGCTATATTTTAATAAAAATCTTTAAAAATAAATAAGAGAAAAATTTTTAAAAGAGAGATCAAGATTAGAAGACAAAATTTATTTTTTAACAAATTTTGTGGGACTTGGCTCCAGCCATTATCTTAGTCAGAGAGATCTTGGTATGACTTTGCAGTTTTGAGAGGCACTTTAGAAACACCAGAGAGAGGCCCTGCTGATAGAGGCAACGGTGAGAATTTTTAGGCTCCTTCAAAGGAAGTGGAAATTGATGAGGGAAGGAACAGCAGGAAAAACCGAATAAAGCAGACACTTCATGGTGAATCTGGTTGATAAACTACTTTGTAAACACATGTGGGTCATTATTCGAGAATCTTCAGATACATTTAGTAAGGATGTGGGGAGGGACCCTTCTCAGGGAAGAGGCTGGAGGTCCTGCTTTTGGAGAAAAACAAACAAACAAACAAACAAACAGAAACGTATCTTCAAGTTTATCCACAGGCTGAGAAATTTGGAAACTACTGTTCTAGAGTATTAAATTTGGAGTCAGAAAATCTGAATTTTAGTTATAGCTCTTTCACATTCTAGCTATGTGACTTTGGGCAAGCTGTATAGTCTTTCTAACTCTTTTCTTTATCCAAAATACAAGAATAATTATATATATTGAAAGGTATTGTGAGAATCAAATGAGGTGAAATTTGAAAATATATATGAAAAATTTTATAAAATATAAAGTGCTATATATTATTAATTATTTATCATAGTGACATTTAGGATGATCTGCCTGCCTTATAATAATGCTTTTTGACCCTTAAATGGTTCTCTTATTTACATAACTGGACTCTGCAGGAGTTACGTTTATTCTTTTGGTTCCCTTCCCCTAGCTCAGAGTTTATTGGGCTAGGAGTGGAAGTCTGACTTAAACTTGCCCAGTCAGACATTTCTTCTGGAGATTTAAGAATTGAGATGAAAGATTCTAGTTCAGTCCAGTTGGTCTTTTGAATGACAAAACCTAGGAGGTAGGGGGTGTCATGATAAATTTACATGTTACTGCAAAGCAGTTAAAGACAATCAACCAGAGAGATGATGAAAAATATTTGTAAAAAAAATAGCTGCCCAGATTCCAGGTAGATTTTCAGTCCATGGGTCCAATCTCATTGTATATCTCTGTGTCTAATTATAAATTCTTTTTTAAATTATAGATGTCCCATTCTTTCTTAAGTTGAAGTTGGCTCCTATTCTGTTACAAAGAAAGAATCCTAATACATTATTACAGATATGTATATAATATATACATACGGTATATATCAGTGTATACTATATATGAATAGCTAGCTCTATTACTGAATTATAGCTCTGATTAAAGAAAAACAGTGTTGCAACATTGAACACATGGAGTTCATCTCATAAGCATGCGGTGTATCTGTTTTGCAGAGTTGTTGAGATTAAATTTGTATGTAAAGTTTGCCGAAAGAAGCATTAAATGATAACAATGATAACACCAAAGTGATGACAATGATAATACCAGTAATATTAATAGCAGTACTTAATAAAAGTTAGAAAGGTTTAAAAACTCTGCACATGGCAGGTGTAAATGTTCAGCAGTAGATTATTATAATATTGGCCACCATAGCCCACTTACTTGGCTGTCATTCATATAATCTAGACTGTACTTTCATATGGTAATATCAGGAACCATTTCTCCTTCCTCTGCACTCCTCTTACCTTTCTTATTTAAATGAATTCGATTTGTTTAAAACACTTTTTCTTTCAGAAGCTTTCAGTACCCATGTTATTAATCAGACAAAATAAATCTTCCAAAGAAAATATATTTACTCTCATTATTTTGTCCATTCATCTTCTGGAATGTTTGCAAATGTCTGTACTGATATTTGGCTAGTATAGAAAACTTCAAGCAGGTTATTGCTTTAATATTTAAAAAATTCGTGTGTTAATAAATTTCTACAACACATTAGCTTATATAATGTCTATCATGCTCCACATAATCTTACTGCACAATTAATGCCCATAAACTGAAATAGACTCCCTTGGAATGCTTATTGTTTTAGTAACAATAATTGAAAACCAATAACATTTTGTAAAACAAAGTAGTATATACATGTGATATTCTGAGTATGGATATATTCGCTGGCTCCGAGTCTGGCAATGGGAAAGAAAACATGGAATCAAGACTGCATGAAAGAATCTGAGGCCTGTGGTGACTCAGAAAGTGTATAAAATTGAACTTATGATTTGTGAGGTGAGCATAAATGCACATATATATTATACATATGTTTTTATGAGTACAGATAAATCTCTTATAAGAGCCCTACAAAGTGTACAATTCATTTGTTCCCAAATTATTTTACAGTGATATAATTACTGTCAAAAATATATTTTCACTGAGACTTTTTTGTACAAAAATATTTGCACACCCGACTAGACTGAGCCTAGCTTACTGATGCCTGAATAAGACACCAGGTATGCATTACAACCTCACTATTTTGTAAGGAGACATATTTGAATTAATAAAGTATGAATTATATAATTTTATACAATAAATTATAGTATTCTATTAAATTAATGTCATTTTCAAGCTTGTTTCCATGAATTATAAATTTAACTGTTAATAAGCCACATTCATTGTCAACACGAATATAAAATTCTTTAAAATATTTTCCTCTGAAGTAGATATTTTAAAGAAATGGTAATATTCATTTTTAAATGAAACTCTTGTATATATGGTACAAAGGCAAGTAGTTCAGTTCAGCCCCACCCCACTCAGATACCCCCACCAAAAAAGAATCAGAAAAAATCTTTATTCTGGTGGTTCTCATAATATCCTGGGTCTATTTCCATCATTTTATGCAACATATTTTATTTGTCAGTTTGTATGTTTTTTTCTCCCTAATGGACTAAAAATTTCTCAATGATAGGAATGGGTCTTATTCTTTTAGTAACTGGTACATTGTACAATTCCTTGCATGTAATATCTGCAACAATAACCATTTGTTGAATAAATAAATGAATTAATGAACAAATGAATGAATGAATCAATGTGTTTATCTTTCACTGACAATTTTCAAAGATTTTTTCTCAGTGGAGCAAAGAGTGTTATTATATACTTCAAGAATAAGAGAGTTAAGACTCTGTTAGGTATGAAGCCAGATGATTTTCAACAAAGTTTCTTTAAAAATTTCCCTCAAAACATTGGTTTTCTACCAATTCATGTTTATTGGTCTGGAAAACAGTTTAGTCAAGGTTAGTCCCATGAAGAATGCTAGAGAAACTTAATCAGAAACCAAGAAGAGAGGAAAATTTTGGAATTTGAAGCAAGGCTTTGTAACCATTTAGTGTTCTCAGAATTTCAACTCCAAAGAGCTTTTACAGCTTTCTCAAGTTGAGTTTCCTGACTAGATTTTAACAACATAGTATTTGCTTGTACAACAATGTTGCAAAAGATCATTCTTTAGTGAGCCCCAGGTTGCCTCTCTGTTTTTTAACCAATTTCCTTTTTAGAAAAAAGTACAACTTGTTGCCAGTATTAATTTAATTTTACATAAGCACAATCTTTTATGCTGAAGCAAATCTGACTGCTTTTCAATGTGAAAATAAAATATAAAAACTTGCAGTTTTTGGAGTTATTGTTCTTGGAGTTATTTCTAAACAGAACTTATCTCTAGTCCTAATGTAACAGAAATGTCTATGATGGTCGGTATTTAATAATTTTTTTTGTGTGGTAAATTTCATGCATGGAACAACACAAAGAGAAATATCACTTTCCATACAATGCTATGTTTTCTAGGATTTGACATTTTCAGCAATTGAGAATTACTATGTTTTGTAAATGAAAATATTACTATTAAAAACAATGCTACAAATGGAGTGATGTGAAAATAATAATAAAAGCGAGACTTCATGGCAAACTTAGGGGGTAAAGTTAGAAGTGTAATCAGCAAGTTATCTTGAGGTAAATACTCCAGCCACAAACATCACAGGCGAGTATTCTCTGGGAAAATGGGAAATGGGTTAAAGGGGTTGGGGGCACATAATAGAATGTACAAACTTTGTTTCAGTATGTTAGTTTTTAAAGAATGGGCTCATTTTCCTCCTGAGAACACCTACATTTATTAATATCTTTAAGAGCAGCCATTAGTGGCTTCCTACAATGACTTTGCACACCTCTTTTTCCAATTTTTTTTTTGGTATTCTATCTGGAATTAGAAAAGTTTGGTTTAATGTGAAGAAACCACTAATTTGCATCATTCGTTTAATTCCTATGCATTTGTATCCATTCCCAGTTGTGTCTCTACAATAACTTCCCATCAGGTTTGGTGATTTTGTGTCACTATCAGCACAAGCAGAGATCAGTTGGAGCAAATGATTGATTCCGGTCCATGTGCTGAACGTTGTTCGCTGCAGTCTTTCCTTCAACTTGTGGCATCCATTTGCTCATAGGCCTGATAATATTCCAAATGATTGGATCACTGTCAATCTCTGATCCCTAAACTAAGACTTAGAAGGTTCCATAGCTTTACTACAAAACTCCAGTTTTTCTTTTGACATTTGGAAAAAGTGACCTATTTGCGCAGGGTCAAGCTTGATTCTCCAGGTCATTTTGTGTGTTCACAGAATAGCTCTTGAGTTTCAGCTCGCATCTCTTCACAAGAAGATCCAAGTTTCTTTATTGTAAATTCTTCAGGGACTTTGCTTTTGCAGCTCTTTGAGAGCACGTATCTGTTAGCAGTGAATGAAATAGCAGATTGCAATTCTCTGACCTTCTAAGGCAGCTAATGAGATCAGAGCTGGTCTGTTTTTATCTACCCTTCTAACATATTACATGAGATAAGATATCAGTGTTTTCCCCAAAGCAAACCAAGAGGAAGCATAATGAAATGGGAGGATGAGAAGACAACTTGGGATGGGATAACTTGTGCCTGTAGCCTACCTGCGAATTAACCAGAGCCATGATCCAATCATATGTCATGAACAAAAGTAGGAAGCAAATAAATTGTAGTCACTTTAAGTTAGTTCACTCAGCAGGACAGTAGTAAGTTAATTCTTAAGCATTTAATTCAATCAATTGGCATTCAAACGAGGAGAGACAGAAACAAATGTAAGTCCTTGTAAGGTTGTTAACATGACCCAAGCTAATAAAAGTTAATTAAAATTTCCAGTTTTTACCTAATTCTTCAGTATTGTATATATTTCAAATGGAAGTTTAGTGTAGTACTCTATGAGCTGCACTCACATTCACCACTACTTACTCAGATCATTTACTTAAACTTCTTGTGCCTCAGTTTTCTTATCTAGAAAGGGGGATAATAATAGTAGTGATACTTAAAAGGATTAAGAATAATAATTCATTTAATGCACATTAAGTACTCGGTTGGTATTAGCTATTATTATTATTTCTGTATATTCATATTTTGGACCCTGAAAGAAACTTTAAAAAATTTTACACCATTTTTTGCAGACCCGGGTTTTCAGTAAGGGATAGACATTCTATGTATGCCTAGCACAAAGTAATAATTTTTATGGGGTTAATATCAGCATCTAACTATAGGCATTTATTTTCTCTATTACATTAAAATTATGTTTGTTATAATTTTATGTTTTTTCTCTCTTTTTTTTATGATTGATGCTGGTATTTTACTCTCCTGGTAAGGAAAAAATATTGATTCTCACATTTCTGCACTTTGATAATTCCTTGGAGAGCTGTGGCCCTGATTTCCCTTATGAAAAGTGCCATCTGTGTGCAGAGGATCTTTTGTCAGCTCCTGTGATTCACTGTGACTCATTATTGCAATTGGAATGGACTATCTCTCTCTCTCTCTTTTTCCTTATAAGGAACAGAACCAACATGACCGAGATCACTTGAACACTGGCATTTCTTCTTAATATAGTTCTAACTAGATTTGTATTTTTATGCTGTGGGTGGAAATGTCAGATAAGAAGAAACAGATGAAGACAGATGAAAAGGTTCGATGGAATGAGGAGGTCAGTTATTTGGATGTCCTTAGGTGGGACATTTGTTGCAGAAATGGCAACCAGCTCTTTAAAAAAAAAATACATTGGAGTTCAGTACCATTAACGATAGATAAAGAAAGAAGGCAAATAGCTCTGTGGCGTTAATCTCACCCCTCACAAATAATGGCACCAGTGACATTTGACCATGTGACAGCTGAGTGAGTGGAGAGCCCTGGGACTTTGATAGTGACAGTTTTCTTTTTCTATCCTTGTAAATTATTCAGCATTGGCACAGCACTGGGGAAACACAAACCTGAGAAAGGGTAAGAAAAAAAGGGAATTCTATTGCAAATGAGAGTGGCTGCTGACAAGTCCATTAAAAAACAACAGGCCAACATTCAAGCTGTGTATGCTGCCTTCCAAATGTCCTTCAAAGGTTCAGTTTCACTAACCTCTTTCAGACATGTAAGAAGGTGGCAGAGAAGAGAGGAGAGACCCTGTTAAAAGCATCCTATATTGGTCTCTTTTTCTGAGTGCGTCTGTGTCATTATCAAAAATCAGATGGTATGGCTCCTAAGATCACATGGGTTATTAAACCCCCATTGTCCTAGCCACATATTTCCATGCCAGTAATTACATTCCGCTGACTGCAATGCTCCCTGTTGTTTTTGGTTAGATGTGATTGTCTTCCATCCCTTTCCCTCCGCTGTGTTAAAGCTGCCACCCTAGTAGAGGCCGTGTTTCTAAATGTGCTTATATAATTTTACAGACAAGTTGTAAAAATGCCATGACAAAAAAGAAGAAAAAAATCCCACGAAACAAGATAAAACAAACAAAACCAAAAAATATGGCACACTTTAAAAAATTAGAACATATTATTGTTTTTTAATGAGCTTAATTATTTCTCTTTTCTCTGCTTGGGAGGGAGGCAGGGCAGTTTTCCCATTTAAATACGCCCAACAGAAAGGAGGGCCCAGTGAAATATATTGAAATAAGGCTGAGAATGGGAATTTTAACACAGAGCCAGACCAGTTGCTCTGCCCCAGCCTTGTCTCTCACCAACATCTGCTATGCAGCTGGAAGGCTGAGGAACTGATGTTTTTACATTGCTTGTACAGCAAGGGGGACTAAAAACTACAGTTTCATTCCTATTGGAGACTGTTCCTCTGTGCTATTTTCTGCCAGAGAAAAATCACTGGTAACATCTTATATTTCTATGATAGGTTTTATGTGACATTTTCAAAAAATTTTACATTAATGTATGAAGCTTTCCTTGGTAAGGTATAATAAGTGACCGCTTCATCTCTGTTGTCTGGAAGGGTAAAATGATATAACAGCAGGCTCAGTGAGGAATAAATCTGCTACAGAGTCATGTGTGGCCCCCAGATGTTCCTCCCTCTGCCCCCTCCTCCTCACAGCTCCAACATTCCTCATCCATAGATTTCCCTCTATGACAATAGTATGATTATCAAAGTATGTTCTTTATTATCCCTTCCCTGCCAGGAAATAACATGAGGGTAGTAGGAACATCCTAGAAGTTTGTGTGGTTTCAGTTATGTGGTCACGATGATTAAATGGTGGCCTTGTCACCCTTCCTGAGTGGTCTATATCTTATTTTAGGTTACTGTGGCTTTCTTGAATCTCACTAGAGCTGAACATCACCAATTTGGTATAGCATGTGTCTGAAATGTCAATCTCCTGAGGTTTCCATCTTTTCAATTTTATTTTGTACTACCTACCTCCCACTCCTTCACTCTCCCCAACACCCACACTTTACAACACTGTTGCTAAATAGACTGAAAGCTTCCAGTTAGACTTAAGTAAAAACTTTATTGTTATTATTTCTTTAATGTTGTAATTAAGCAGACGAATGTAAAATCCTTTTTCTGACAAACTAGGTCTACCTAAAAGTAGGCTACCAAACCAAATGATCCAGAAATAGAGGCAATACAACCTAGAATTTCCATCTACATGTCTGTGACCACAATATGAGTTCTTTATGTGAGGCATTTTCTCTAAACTTACATAGAGAAATATTTCTGCCTCAGATTATCTCCAATAAAGCTGATCCTATGATTTCTATCTTCTTACTCTAGATTTCTGTTAGGTTCCTCTTTGATTCTCATTTGCCAAACTCACTCCTTAGTGAGCCTGAAGGACAGATTATGATGATAGGAAAACTGTATCTGTTTTTTTATAGCATGTCAGGTAAGAGTTAAGAACATCAGTGCCTCTAGTCATTGCTTATTAGAAATCAAAAGCTTAGCTCAGTAAGAGTTTCTGCCTTGGCTGATAATTAAATGATCAAAATAGTAACAAATGGTTAATTGCACTTTTTTTTCTGAAACTTTTAAGACAGTGTCTCTCATTAGAGTAGGTTTTAAACTGATTTCATTTTCATAAGAGATCTGGTCTTCACTTTTCAGTGACTAGAGATAAGAACATGAAAAGAAGATTGCTGAATAGAGGAAGCCATGATACTATTTTCTAGTCACAATGTGGCCCTCATCCCAATTTCATTGCCTGGGTAGGACTTCAAAGGCACTCGCTGCTCCAGTGTTTCACAGGAAGAAACAGACACAGCTCAACTTATTTCCTTACTCAACAGGAAATATATTTTATAATGCTTCACTTGTAAAGATGAAGAAAGGTTCATTCTATCTTCTTTCTTTTGCAGCCCATGATTTTTCAGGTCACACCAGTTTTGGGTAAAATTAGAGCCACTTTAAAAATAATAAACACCTGCTATTAAGGGACCTTGGACCTCTGATTCTGTCCAAATGATTTCTAGGATGTCTTTGCAAATAGGTTTGATCAAGTACTTTCTAGAGTGCCACAATGAGAATATACTCTTAGCAGGTCCTCCTAGTTTTACTAGATATTCAGACTGCTGCTGGTCATTTAAACTATTCAACAAATACTTACCAAATACATACTCTGTGTCAGAAACTGTGTTTAACTTGGAAAATCTCTCAGTGACTATGAGACAGACTTAATATGGGTATCCTGTTACACTTTGAAAATCCACCAATTTACTTTTGATGTGTGTACTGGTTTAAGAAAATGGGGGGGGGGTAATTTAATTTATTAGTATACTGCTGTATGGTGATAGAGAGTAGGTATGTACATAAATAGAAATAATGAGGCTACAATAACAAGTTCTCTGTCCATTCTTATGCTTGCCAATTCTATTCTACCAAGCTATTGTAGCAAGATGATGCGTTAGTTTCACTGAGGCCAAAATAATACTCTGATTTTTCCAATCAAAAGTGAAAAAAAGCAAGTGTTTTAGAGAATATCAATTGTATAACTTCTTTATAAAGGAAAAATAGATGTGATCTTCTCATTTGAAAATTACAAAATGACTTTGACATGTATCCTTTTAAATTGGTGAACTGTATTTGAATTCTTATTACCTAGCAGGGCTGAACTATTTGAATTTAAAGAAATATCTTCAACTCTGCAAATATTGTTGACTATTTTCCAAGTTAAATAACAAACCCTTCAAGTGGTTATCAGTCCTGGTGCTGCTGAGAGCTTTCACCTTTGTTCTTCCTACAAGAACTACATAAATCAGGAAGAAACTTGGTTGCTGGGAAAATGACACAAGTGAGTTACTATCAGAAATATTCTCAAACTAACTTCAGAAAATGCTTTTCCCTAAATTATAAAAGAAAAAAGTTTTTAAAGGCATAGAAATCCAAAATTCACTTCATGTTTTGTTTTAAATTGTATTCATGTGGGGGAGAAAACAGTGCTTCAAGGTGATTTATGGCAACAAAACTTCAAGAGAAATACAGAATAGATGCCTTGTCAAAGCTTCGGAAACTAGCTACAGGAAGAACTCGGTATCTGATCTACTTGAGGAGTTTAGAGTTTGCTACCTGCTTTATGTTTTTGTGATGCTGGAGAATTGGAGTAATGTTCCTGGGCTGAATAGATGGCATCACTCGTCAGAAGTTATATCTGAGAGATGACAGTCAAAATGACAGTAAAAGTTGTAGTTCCACTTTCTTGTGCAGAGCAGAGGCTGTTTTGATGGAAATGAGGAAATAATATGTAGGGGGCAGAGGTTGAGGAAAATAAAAAGAGAAATCCTGTGAAAATTATGTCAGTCATTTAATCATTTTTTCCTTGTTAAGGATATATTTTCTGAATAATATTACAAGCCCATATATTACCCTCATGTAATGCAAATATGCTCATTTTTAATTTGGCTTGAAGATATGCCTTGGGTAGTATGAAGTTCCCAAGATTAACAGAACATCTTCATTTGCACTTGGATCCTTGTGGTTGTAGAATTCAGGGCTTAACCAAGTCCTCCATCAACCGGAACTTTGCAAGAGTGATTCAGTACTTCTCAGGTTCAGATTCTGATTGGAGAACAGGTATTTGAAGGCTGAATGCTATTCTGAGTTGCCTGAGATACCAGAGAGCGAGGGGCACTGCAAAGTCCACAAACAGAAAAGGTCTTAGTTGCCGAGGGCTATGGGACAGGTGGCTGCCTCCATTGCCAGGAGAGCAATGTCTAGAAATTATTGTCAGATCAAGTACCAACTGCTTCAAGAACAACGTTCAGAGGCCACACAGGAAATTTCTACTCACTGAAGCTTGTATAGTGTCTGCCTGGAAGTAGGTCTCATACACTTATCTGACCCGCTAATAGGTTACTCTTGACCTCTTGGTACAGATATTTTCTTCTAACTGTATTCTCACTGAGAAGAAAGGGTAATCATTTCCTACCAGAAAAAATTCATAGATTTAGGTCCAGACTTATTAGTCCATGTCCCTCTAGTTACAAAGATGCAGACATCTGATTCCCAGTTGGAAGAATAAGGTTAAGAAAAACTGGATTAAGAGTTACATAAAAAATATATTTTTGAATTACATTTTTTATTCCAAATGTGCATTATATCATCCTGTGAAATGCAATTTTCAGCTATAAGTCAGTTGAACCCTTCTAATGTCCCCAGAACTGAACTTGACCTTTTTACCTGGGACTCCAGAAAGTCTAACTTACTCTTTGATTTTTTGAAGCCCTTCAATGGGCAATGCAATTCTCTAATTACATTTAAGATGAGTCTTTGACTCAGCCTCACAGGCACTCCAGTTCAGTTAACTGAATCTCTGTTCGAGCCTGCCTCAGGTCCTCAGGTCCTCCTCCTGCTGTCCTCAATTTATGTCTTTTCTTTTGTCCTTAGGTTTAGTGTTTCTAAAAGTCTATTTTTGAACTATTTAACTATTCTTAGTTTCTCTTTTGGTGGATTTTACCCAATTACATAAATACTTCATCTATTCTTCTGCTTTATGGAAATAAAATGAACACAGAAAGCCAACTTTGGCTTATATCTAATAAAAATTCTTAGAGTTGACATCTGGCATTTTTGGGTTTTTGTTTTGGGGTTTTTGATTTTTGACACTCGGCAAACATTTCTCTTCTTTTTTACCTCACTATAATACCCTAATTTTCCTCTGGGAGACTATCTCAGTCTAGTTATTTATTCTAAGTGGCTTTGGGTGATATTGAGACCACATCAGCCACCACCCTGGATATGTGACCCAAAACAATGAACATATCCATTTTCCTGGACAAAATGATTGTTTCAGGTTGGGAATGTGACCCAATTTAGGCCAGTAAGGAGTCAGAACTATTGTTCAAACTATTGCTGAAGGCGGGTGAGGGGGAACTTCGCTAGACTTAGCAATGGTAAGATGGAAAGTGGGAGCTGTTGGCAGAGAACATGCTTCAGGTGGTTTAGGTAGCTTGTTGACACTAGAGTAAAAAAAAATGTGGAACAAAAATATAGAAATTCTTAAGCCTGTTGATATTGTTTGAGTTCCTGTATCCTAACTATGACAGAACTATACTACTTCTGTTCTTCTCAGCTTATTAATTATTTTTGTATTTGTCAATTTGGGTTGAGTTTTCAGACACCTAAAGACCATTAACTATTTCAGGTCTATTTTCCTCAAGATTGGTGACATAATGCATCTATTCTTATAGTTATTACATTATGCTTGGATTTACTATTTACTTATATCCTGCAGACAGTCCGAGCAGAGAATCCTTTTTCCCTTGTGTATTGAGAAACAAGCACCTCTCCTTAACCTACTTCTACTTCCTGCAAATGGTATGTTTGGAATAATGGACAGGGAGCAGCAGAAACTATAAGACACAGGCCTGCTTTCTCTATTAGACCACAAAATTTCCTTCAGAAAAGTACTCTATCTAGCTTATTATTTCATTCCCTAGAAACTAGACTAGTACCTACCACAAGGCAGATAGTTAATAAATGGTTGACTGAATACGTAGAAAATACATAATATAGAGCTGCATATAAACATACATTGCTCCAGTTTTATTCTTCGTTATTCTATAGAAAGAGTCTTATTACTATCAGAATTTCCCCAGGACCTGTATAGCATTTGTGTGATATGCTCATCAGTCACATTCATAACCACAAGCAAGTACAGAGGATCTGAGATAGAAAGAATCCTATGAAGTCCAGAATTTACAGAAATAAAATTTCCACTCCTTCTCACAGGATCCTGGGGTGCTGATGATCTGAGAGGCACTATCTCTCATGGTATCAAACACTGATGTAACAAACAAATCTCAACTTTCTGTTGTCTATCTGTCAATGAGGGTGGGAAATGGGGTCTAAATATTTCTTTTTTTCAAGATCTTGGAACACTCTCAGATTGGCTGCCTGTTCCAAATTTAACCAGCTGCAAGCCATGGAGGCCTAGCATAAGAGAGAAAAATATGAGGACCGCTTATATTTTGTGAAACAAAAAAGCTCAAAGCTTCTGTAAGAAGGATTACCGTGCAGGCACAAGAAGTATAAGAAAGTGCAGAAAGACCATAGCTGAGACTTGGCCTCCAGCTGAAGATGTGGCTGGCTCCATGGTGATCAAGCTTTCACAACAGATCATCTTTAACTTTGTCAAACCAATCATGATGCTCTCTCAGTTTTCCATACTCATATGGGGCAGAACTAATTAGACAAACACAATCTCCAAGCATCCCAAAGACCATGGACACTGAAGGATCTATTAGCTCCTTCTTATCCCAATGGTTAGTGTGGGCCCTAAACACAGTGGTAACAAGGCAGGCCCAGGTGACAGAAGGACTCAGCTCCCATCATGATGCCCACATACGGGGCCCAAGCCCAGCACAAATAGAAGCCAGCATCAGTTATCAGAAAGAAATATTAAAAAATATCATTGATAATTACATCAAAAAGAATAAAATTACTAGTAATAAATTTAACCAAGGAAGTAAAAGATCTGTACTCAGAAAACTGTAAGACACTGAAGAAAGGAATTGAAGAAGATAGAAAAAAATGGAAGGATATACCATTCTCATGGGTAGGAAGAATTAACATTGTTAAAATGTCCATACTACCCAAAGCAATCTACAGATTCAGCGAAATTTCTATCAAACTACTAATGGAATTTTTCAAAGAACTAGACCAAATAATTCTAAAATTTATATGGAAACACAAAAAGACTCTAAATAGCCACAGCAATCTTTTGAAAGAACGAAGTTGAAGGTATTCCACTACCTGATATCAAACTATACTACAAGCCTATAGTATTCAAAACTGCATGATACTAGCATAAAAACAGACACATAGATCAATGGAACAGAATAGAAAGCCTAGAAGTAAACCCATGCATATACGATCAATTAACCTACAACAAAGGAGGCAAGAATATACAATGGAGTAAAGAGTCTGTTTAACAAATGATACTGGGAAAAAATGAACAGATGCATGCAAAAAATGGAACTAAACCATCTTCTTACAAGAATGTACAAGAATAAACTCAAACTGGATTAAAGATTCGAAACCATAAAACTTCTAGAAGACAACATAGGCAGTAAACTCTTTGATGTCACTGTTAGCAATATTTTTCTGGATATGTCTCCTCACAGAAAGAAAACAAAATAAATAAACAAATAAATATATGGGACGACATCAAACTAAAAAGTTTTTGCACAGCTAAGAAAATCATCAACAAAACATAAAGACAACCTACTGAATGGGAGAAGATATTCATTAATAATACATCTTATTGGGGTTAATATTCAAATATATAAAAGAACTCAAGAACATATACAAATTAATACCTAAAATATCATATTAAAAATAGGTATGTGACCTTGATAGACATTTCTCCAAAAAATCATACAGATGACCAAAGATATATGAAAAGATATTCAACATTACTAACCATCAAGGAAATGCAAATCAAAACCCTGATGACATATCACCTCATACTTGTCATAATGGTTTATATCAAAAAAATAAGAAGTGTTGGTGAAGATGTGGAGAAAAGATAACCTTTGTGCACTGTTGGTAGAATTGTAAACTATTGCAGCCACTATGAGAAACAGTATGGAGTTTCCTCAAAAAATTAAAAATAGAATTACTATATGACCCATCTATTTTACTTCTAAATATTTATCTAAAGAAAACTAACACAATAATTTGAAAAATATATATGCACCACTATGCTCATTGCACCATGGTTGACGATAGGTAAAATACAGAAGCAACTTAAGTTTCCATCAACAGACTAATAGACAAATAGGATGTGACACATATATACTATGGAATATTATCCAGCCATAAAAATAAATAAAATCTAGCATTTGCAACAATTTGGATGGTCTTAGAGGAAATTATGCTGTTTAATAAGTCAGAGAGAAAGAAATTGCCATATGATTTTAGTGATATGTGGAATATAAAAAACAAATAAACTAATAAAACAGGAACTCAGAGATACAGAGAACGCATTGATGATTGCTAGATGAGAGGGAGGTTGCAGGGATGAGTGGAAAAGTTGAAATGGATTAAGAAGTACAAATTGCCAGTTATAATAGTTACAGGGTTATAAGGAATACAGTCAATAATATTGTAATAACTATATATGGGTATCAGATGGGTACTAGACTTATTGGAGTGATCACTTCATAAAGTATATAAATGTCTAATCTCTAAGTTGTACACCTGAAACATATAATATTGTATGGCAACTTAATTAAATAATCAATTAAAAGTTCTTTTTTCTCATTGATTTTTTTAAATTTGTTATTTCTTTTATTTTGTATAGTTAGTATGCAATCTAATATTGGTTATACTAATTTTAGGTGTATAATATAGTGATTTGACATTTTTATACCTTATGATGTGATCACCCCACTAGTTTAAGTAATCAGCTATCACCTTGCAAATATCACAATATTATTGACTGTATTCTTCTTCCCCTTTTAACCAATCCCCTTATCCCTCCCTTCTGATAACCATCCATTTGGTCTGTTTCTATGAGTTTGTTTTTGTTTTGTTTGATATTTTTGCTTGTTTGTTTGTCTTTTAGATTTCATATATAAGTGAAACCATATAGTATTTGTCTTTCTTTGCCTGATTTATTTCACTTAGCATAATAGCCTCTATATCCATCCATATTGTTGTAAATGGCAAGATTTCATTATTTTTGTTACATAATATTCCAGAAGACAGTCCAGAAATAAACTCTTGCTTATATGGTCAACTAATTTATGATGAAGAAGATAAAAATACACACTAGAGTAGCAATAAGTGGTGTTGGGAAAACTGGACAGATACATGCAAAAAATGCAACTGGTTCACTCTCACACCATTTAAAAAAATAAAGTTAAAATGGGTTAAAGACTTAAATATAAAGCCTGAAACTTCTAAAAGAAAACATAGGAAGTAATATCTTTTAAGACAAGTCCCCTCAAGAGAGGGAAACAAAAGGAAAAATAAATAAATGGAGCTACATCAAACTAAAATGCTTTTACAGTGCAGGGGAAACCTTTAACAAAATGAAAAGGCAACTGACTGAATGGGGGAATACATTTATAAGTGATGTATCCAATAAGGGGTTGATACCCAAAATATATAAGTAACTCATGCAACTCAATAACAAAAGAATGAACAATTCGATTGAAAAATGGGCAGAGGACATGAAAAAACATTTCTCCAAAAAAGACATACATATGGCCAATAGATATATGAAAAGATACTCAACTTCACAAGTCATCAAGGAAATGCAAATCAAAACCACAATGAGATACTACCTTATGCCATGGCTATTGTCAAAATATCAACAAATAACATGTGTCGATAAGGTACTGCAGAAAAAAGAGAATCTTTGTGTACTATTGGTGGGATTTGAAACTGGTAAAGCCCCAATGGAAAACAGCATGAAGACTCTTAAAATAAAAAATAGACATATCATATGACCCGGCAATTCCACTATTGGGCATTTATGCAAAGAAAAGGAAAACACTAAATTAAAAAATATATACACCCCTATGTTCATTGCAGAAATTTTTACAGTAGCCAAGATATGGGAGCAACCCAGGAGTCTGATAGATGAATGAATAAAGAAGATGTTATATATATATTATATATATTTAATATATAATATATACTTATACATTATACTGAATTATATATAATTGTATATTATATTACTGCTATAGCATAATGATCTATTTTATATAGATCATTATATATTATATATATCATTTCCTATTAGTTCTTTTTTGTATCATTTCTTCTATTTCTTCCCCTAACTGCCACTCTATAATTCATCTGACAACTGAGTTATTAAGTTGAACCATATTGAATTGCTGCTCTTTTTTGGAAAACAGTCACTAATGGCAATTTCAAATGGTTCATTCTAATACAGTAGCCACTCAAAGCTGTCTACCTAGATTTATGGAAAATAAATGATCTTTAGATTCCTGTACTTTAGGAAACAGCTCAACCTCATGTTAACTCTCAATATTTGAAGCATTTTTCTGATTCTTTGGAGTGCACATAAAGATGTTAGTTTCCCAGGTGTGCCTACATAGTTCAGGCATTCCTGAGACCATGTATCCTATCTATCCACCAACACCCTTATCCTCAGATTTTGGGCAAGAGACTCAGAATATATTTCAATGATACTGTTTCAAATCCTTTTGGCAAGTAGCGATGGAATAAATTTTTAAGCAGTAAACTAGGGCTTTAATGCCTGTACTTTGCTTACTTGCTTTTGCCATAAATAAAGATCGTACAAAGAAGGCATATGACTTCATTTGTTTTGCCCTCTGCTCTAACACAGTTGGCTAGTCTTCAGGGCACAGCTTAAAGCCCATCTGTTCAATCAAGCTTTTGTCTGATTGACATGTAAGAATCATCCAGGTGAGGGGGTCCCTTAGATTATTATCTTTTTCTCTTTGTACATGTAACCAGAGACCCTTGATGCCTCCTTCAAGGGGCCTAAATGAAAGAATGCATAAACAATATTTTCTGTAGCAATTATATCCATTTAAAAAACTTCTTCCTCAAATTCTTCATCAAACAAGTTACCATATAAATGTGTAAATAAATAAGAAATTTAAAATATTCCAAATAGTAGCTTTAAACATATTCTTTCTGCTTTAAAAGCAAGACTTTTTTTATATTTAAAACAAACATTTCTGTTCTTATACATTGAAAAGATGAGTATGAAATATGTTTCTTCCTAAATATTTTTTAAATTTTTATTATTCAAACAAATACATTAGTAGAGAGACTAGTATAATGAACTTCCGTGTACCTGTCATCTAACTTCTGTAGTTATCAACACTTTGTCAATCATGTTTCATCTATCCCGCATATTTTTCTTAGAATATTCTTAAGTACACTAATCCATTTAACCTATGGATATTTTAGTACATGTATATAAGTGATAAAAGCATAAAAAAATATAGCTACCATGTCATTTTCACACCTAAAAGTTTAATAGCATTTATTCAATTCATTGAAATGCCCAGTCCACATTCAAATATCCTTGAATATCTTAAAGTTCCACGTAGTGCAAACAGTATATTGAAAGCCCATTTTGTTAACAATGCTCCTCCACTCTTTTATTTTTTTTTATACCATTGATTCATAATTCATCCAGCAGTAGTACTTCTCATACTTGAATTTGACTAATAACTTTGTATGGTAATGTTTACCTTATTATTTCATTCCCCATATTTTCTGTATACTGGTCTAGATTTTTTTTTTTACTCAGGTTTAATTTTTTAAGCAAGAATATTTTGCAAATGATGTTGTAGATTTCTTATTTCCTCATATTAGAAGGCATATATTATCTGGTTGTCCTACTTACTGTTGCTAAAATTAATTAGAGGAAACATCAAGACCTCCATTTCTCATACTTTACAAAGAAGCTTGAAGTGTTTACATGGTGAATTGCACATTCCAATTCAACAGATATTTCCAGAAAATGAACTTCTGAACCATGTTCTCAGCATTCAAGAACTGAAAAGTCTAAGAAGTCCAACATAGAGCACTTGCCTTCAAGAGATTTATAACCCAATGAGAGATATAGAGAGACAAAGATATGCACCAGACTAAATAAGTAACATTGTAAGCCCTAGAAACCAGTACAAACAAGGTATCACATGATTAATAGAAGACTTTTACAAATGCTATTTGGTGTAGGAATATAAAAATAGGAGGAAGAAATATGGTGAGGCAGTTTTCCCCAAAGAAGTGTCTCTGAGCTGGCTTTGAAGAGTTTGTAGAATTTATCATAAATGGAGAGAAGGAAAGGGATGTGGTACATAAATGACCTAGCTAAAGACCAGTGGGAGAGAAAACAGTGGATTCTGAGCACAGTACTTTAGCAGTTTGTTCTAGTAATACCACTTTCTCATTAACTCTGTATCTAAATAAGTACCTGTGTAAAAAGGGGCTCAGCAGATATCCATAATGACTATAGCTGTTTAAGTCAAATGTATTTGGTGTCAGTGTCATGTGCTTTGGAAGATGGGCTAAGAGGTGACTTCATTTAAAACATTGGTTTTCAAACTTAGTAAGCTTGTTAAAAGTGGAGACGGCCAGCCTGACACCTAGAGATTCTGATCTTCCTATGCGGCCTGGGAATTTGCACTTTTTACAAGAATCCTAAGAGAGTTTCATGCAGGTAGTCCAAGATCTACATTTTGAGAAATGCTACCTAGGAGAATGAATATCTGTGGTAAGCAGACAGTCTGCTTTAAGGGATCATGGGAATTTTCTGAATCTGATGTAGTAATGATGACGGTATCATTATTTATATGTGAGGAACCATGCTAAACTTTTCACCTGATTTTTCCCATTGAATTCCCACAATACCACCCAAAGAGGTAGATAGTGCTTGTATTCCTGTTTTAGAAATGAGGAAACTGAGGCTTAAAGGAGCTAAAATCACATAGTCACAGGCAAAATTAAAATTTAAATTTAGGTGTATTTAATTTCAGAAGGAAGGTTCTTAACTAAAATTCTATTTTGACCTTGAAACACATAACTAGTAACAATGTTTCCCCTTTCCAAGAGCCCCATATCTGCTTCCAGTGCCACAGGCTTCGCTGCTATCTCTGGCAAAGGGATTTTGTTTTAGCTTACTTGTTTGCACATTAAAAAAGAAGATTCCATTATTTGACAAAAAAGTAAATTCTCAGGTGAAAGGTGTAAAATAAATGACCTACCCCAAATGCTCCATTTTCTTCTCACCCCCAGCAGATGTGTGCAAGTCTGTTCTCCATTCTACTTGCAACAAGAGAAATGCCATGATTTCCGTAGGCGCTCAGTTGATAGCCCAAAATAGAGTGTTTCCAAAAATTAAACTTTCTTTTCTCATACATGGCTTTAAAGAGATGGAGCTGGGGTTGAAAACTGTAACCATTTTAGGAAATAAAATACAATTTTATATATTCATGGTGTCTGTCAAATACTTTATAGCATCCTAATGTTTGTCTGTGTGTTGTATGTAAGGTTCCTTTGAAATTTATGCTATACTTTCATTGGCTGAACGCTAGAAAGAATCCTGAAGCTTCACAAAAAACTCATTTTAAAATAAGTGTTTAATAAGATTTTGTGTAATGTCAAAATCTGGAAGTTTGTGGTGTGAACTTGAATCACTCATGATAACTTGAGCCCATAATTTGTACTTCCTATAAAGATAGGGGGAAAAGAACTATATAGATTCACTGAATTGCTTGGCTTGAATGAAATCCCTGTCGGATTCACTTAAAGCAAGTCATTACTTTATATATTTACCATTTATTCTTTGTCTCCAGTGAAATGCATAAGAGTTTGGGAGAAGTCATTGATTTCACAAGTTGGATTGGATTTGCTCTTTATATAAAATAGAAAAGTACTGTTGAACCTCCAAGTTCTGGCATCCTCATGCAGAAAAATGCACTTTAACTACAAAACAGCATGCTCTGTGTCTGTGTTCTCTCTGGATAGTAGTAGCAGGAACACAGTGTTCATTTAAATTAAATCAGTTCCTTGGATAATAACAAAGTAATTAAAGAAACCACCAAGGAAAAAGAGCCAATTTATTTGAATCCTGTTCATAAAAACTACAGTAAGAGCCTGAAGGTATAAAATAATGTGGATAAGGTAGCATATTGATTTTTTAAAATTCTGTGTGGGATGCATCTTGATATTAATTCAAATGAGTATTCCCTCATCTGAAAATAATATAAGATGCAAAATTTTTATCCTTCTTAAGAGAAGTGACATTCTGTTAAAATGCCCACATAAGAAATTTCCATATAGCTTGAAGTCCACTTGACTTCTAATAACACCTTAACATCAGAACATTATGATTTATTCATATTTTCTACATTCCCATTGGAATAGAGGGGACTTTGTCTTTAATGCTTTCAAAAGTTTGAAATTCATACTGATTTATCCTAGATGATATTACCTGAATCACAAGGAGATATTTTTAGCATTGAATTTCCTATTTTTGTCAGTAACAAAACTCTAAGTGGAGTTGAAAATGTGTCATGTTTCCACATTACCATTAGACACTGAAAGTTACTTTAAAGGAAAAAGACATGAGTAAAATACCTCTCACTTCATACTCCACCAGTGCAGCAGCAAGAGATTAAATCTAGATCACCAAAGAAAATTTCACAATTGCTCTTTGTGCATTTTAGCAGAATTACTTCTCCTTTGTGAAAAGCAGCACTCTCTGCCATATTCCATTTCTACGCCTGAAATATGGAGCCACTTGGATTGCATCTGTCAATGAAGAAAGTGAAAAAAAGCAGAAACATTAGAGGGTCTATTGACTAAAAGATGGCAACCTTGTCTCTGAACAACAACCTTCAATTCAATTTTGAAAAACTGAAAATTACCTAGCTTTAGAAAAAAAAAATATATAGAATTAAAACATCCAACTGCTCATTAATAAAATAAAAAGCAAAGAACTTAAAAGTTTATTCTATGAACATAAAGCAAAACATACCTCAGCTCCTTGGTACAAGTTAAACAGAAAGAAAGAAGCAGACATAAAAAAATTACACATGGAAATAAAGGACAGAAAGAGAAAAGATAAAATAAAGTGGGGGAGGGAATTGGAAAGATAGAACAAAAGAAGAAAGACAACAGGCCTCTAATTGTGAGAGAAAATCTCTGAGGAAGAGGAGACCACCAAGGGGTGAAAGAGTTTAGTAAGCCTTTGCCACCCGTTCCCTGCTCTCTGCAATCCCATCTCCTGAATCTCGTTTGCCATCCCTACTTGAAATCCCTTTGAGACATCAAACTCTTTATTTTTTGAGAATCTCAAATCTACTCAGTTGCTCAGTCTGAACCTGCATCAAGCCCCTTGAAAGAAACTCCTTCAAGCAAAATGTGGACAGAAGAAAGACTATTCAGAGATTTGATCTTAGCTCTGTGGGGAACCTTTTTCCCTTCCAGCTGGTCACATGGGTTGTGTTGTTCATCTTAAATCAGAAATAGTGAAGACATTTTTAAAAAATTTGCTCCAACCAAGAGCAGAGTCCAGTACAGTTGCCTGCTCGTTCTCTAACAATTTTTGTACATTTTGAGGATTTGAATGTTTAGATATTTTACCAAGAGAAGTTTTATGTTGGAGACTCTTAATTTTCTGTAAGTAATATGTATTGATTTGTAAATGTTCATAAAGAAGAGGTTATATACTAGAGAGTCATTCTTCTAGTCATTTCTGGTTCTGTATCCTGGGACTGCTTTGTTTTCCCACATCCTGGGGCTACATCTATTATGGGCCATATTTTTTTTTCTAGTTTGTTTGTTTCTCCTTTAAAAACAAATGAACAACTTGCTATGCTCTAGAAAATTCAGATGAAACAACATTAAGCTATGCAAACATGCCAACATTTTCTTGTTGCTAAGAAAGAAAATTACATAAGTAGGTTTGCCAACCTTCAAAATGTCAGTTGAGAGAGTCCTAGAGATGTATTTTCAAGACTAGTGGGAAAAAAATCCCAGAGCTTTTAAAAGAAGTTCCTGAGTAATTAAATAGTGTTCATGAGATATCTTTTCTGAATGTTTTAGTCAATCAATGACCATTAATCAAATTTTAAGCTTAATGAACTGCACTAGATTCTGGAGATTTAAAATTGAGTTTAAACATAATTTTTACCATTAAGAATCTTTTAGCCAAGTGAAGGATTAGTTGAGAATTTATTCTATTTACTCTAGCCTATTGCTTTTTGTTTGCTTTTAAATGTTTGTTATGTTCTAATTCAGATCTATGTCTTTAATCTAATTTTGTCCACATTAACTTTTACTTCGGTAAAGTGTCCAGCCCTCTATTCAGCCTGTTAGGACTTTACTAAGTCATTCTTGATGTGATAGCTTGTAGCAAACATTCCGCAGTGTATGGACAAGATAGAACACTGATTCTTGCCCCTTATTTTTCTGCATGCTTGTGGATGTACTATCTCTGGCATAATGATTAGGGACAGGAGTTATTATCATGAGTGAGAAAATTTCAGAGACGATTGTGGCAGAAGGCAGGGAACCTTAACAAGAGCTAGCAATCTATCTGCCATAAAAATATTTTGTGGTTGATTGACCACTCCTGATAAGGAATGTTAGCACAATGGGTCATGTATCATATATTGGAGGTTAATATATGACAGGTTAAGAGTAATTTCTGGCTCTGTCACCTATTACCAGTGGAATCCTGGACATGTCACTTCACCCTGCTATGCTTTAGTTTCTTCATATGTAAAATAAGTATGATATTTAGAGTGAAATGTGTTAATGCCAGTAAAGGGCTTATTATGTATCCCAGAGTAAACACTACATGTATTATGTTCTCCCTTCATTCTCTAATTCTTATTGCCTGACCCTAGGTAAGTGATAGTCATTGAATTATTTCTACTGTAAATCAAAGTTAATAGACTGTAGCAAAAAATAAAAAGCATTTATTTGAGCAAAAGGAGCTGCAGCCCAGGAGAAATCAATTCAAGTAGCAAACTAAATTGTGTTCCATGGAAACAAAAGAGAGGCCACATTTTATAGTGAAAGTTCACACCCAGGTTCTCAATTAAGTCCGTTTTATGTAAATGAGGTATCTAAATTATGCGGTTCTGATTATATAGGGCATGTCTCAATCTGTTGGTAGAAAGTCAAAACCAGGGTTTTCTTCAGTGGCTGACTCAGACAGTGTAAATAAGTGGGGGAAGTGAAGAATTTGGTCTGAGGTTCTTTTCAGTCTAAAGAGTACCTGAGGAGCCCCTGTCAGCAAATAGCCCCTAGACTCTTATTACTTATATTTGGGCCCTTAGTTGACCATGGAAGTCTATCTCAGCAGATAAATTTCTTCTCAAGATTAACATCAAATGAATCTTTCTTCTCAGGGTACACACTATGAAGAATAATTAGATTTTATATATGCATTGTATTAGCTTCCTATTGCTGCTGCAATAAATTAGTACAAACTAATGGCTTAAAACATCACATATATATTATCTTACAGTCCCAAAGGTCAGAAGTCTGAAATGCATCTTACTGAACTAAAATCAAAGTGTTAGCAGGGTCGTTTTTCTTCTGGAGGTTCTAGAGAAAAATCAATATTTTTTGTCTACTTCAGTTTCTTGAGGTTGCCAGCATTCCTTGACTTGTGACCCTTTCCTCTATCTTCAAGGTCAGCAATGTGGCATCTTCAAATATCTCTCCTGCTTCACTCTTTCACTTATAAGGACACTTGTGGCTAAGTGGGTAGACCTGAGTAATCTGAGATAATCGTCATATCTCAAAATCCTTAACTTAATCGCATTTCCAAAGTCTCTATTATTTTGAAAGTCTCCATTTGGAGACATTCCAAAGTCTCCATATATGGTAATATATTCACAGGTTTCAGGGATTAGAACACAGATGTCTCTGGGGGACCATTATTCTGCCTACCATATATATCTGAAAATGTCTGGAAGAATGTCCATATACCAAAAAAATAAGTGATAACTGTTACAAACATTACTTCTATTGGATGGAAAGAAGACAATTAGTATGGTACAATTTAAATTTGTGTTATTTTAATATTTGCTATGTGCATGCATGACTGTCATTTGTTTATTTACTCATTCATTCAATAAACATCTGTCTAGTGACTTGACCTCTTTGATCAAATTGGCTTTCTTCTCAATTATACTATAAAATTAATAAAGTGAAAATAAGCATCAGACTATTATAATAACTAAAGGTTTAGTTCCTTATCAAAACACTTTAAGAGTTTGAGTATGGCTCTTTTATGTTGTGCATCTCTGTTGCTAGTTAATAAACTTCAACTAAAGAAATTTGAGCCAAACTTCAGACCCTCTGACTTAAGAAAAAAAAAAAGTTTTCTTGAAATGTGAAAGTAGAAGAAATTCAATCTTATTTGTTTAATGGATGAGAAGATCTTCACTTAACTATTTCCAAAACAAGCAAGTATCATCACCTCAGAAGGAAAAAAACAGCAGCAGGAACTTATGTACTTGGATTTGAATACTGTCAAATGGTAGTATTAGGAGAATAAGAGTGGGAAACCAGCTATCATTTAATAAGCCTCAGGAAGCTGAGATCCTTGCTGCAGGTGGGATGTGGTTTGTATATATTAATCGTACTTTAAGTACCAGCTACATAGTTTTGTTTCAAAGAAAAAAGCAGTGGTTCCCTCTACCAGGTTATATGCATGGTGCTTTAAGAGGCCCTGTAGTATAATTTTAGTATCTGAATTAATTTGAATAGGAAAAACAGTTAAAAATTGATTGTCCACAGATTATTTCAAAAGCTAAGACCTTATTATTGCCAGCCTACATTTCACTAGCTGCTGAGTGACACTACACATCACATTTCATAGAAATAAAAAGAGAGCTTCTTTGTTGGGAAATTGGGATGCACAACAGACGTAAATCAGCTTTTAATTTAAGTCCCAGTGTGGACAGTGCAGAAGAGAAATGGTAGCATGAGTCAGGGGCAGAAAAATTCCAAAGAAAAGAGAATATTCTGTTTTTTCAGTCAGTTTGGACCATTTTTACATACTCATGAACACCAGTTGATCTCTACATTGTTGACAGCTCTCCTTTCTCACTGATGTAACCAAGCAAATCTTCACTTCATTAAAATGACTTTTTCCTCTTCTCTTTCTCCTTGATTTAAATTGGCCTTGGGTTCACTTGATTTTTTTTCTTTATCCTTCTGCACAACCACTCTTTTAGTCAGTAAGCCCTTAGGTCAGCATCAAACAGTCTTAGAAACAAAGCCTCAAGTCTGTTGACCACAGAAATAGAGTTTCGATCAAACCAAAGGCAGCTCCACATCCATGAAGACATCCTCTTGAAACCAGATAGAACAAAGCCGTGGCTGACATCAGGACCAATGCCTCCTACCTTAGCCCTGACCAATCAGTAGAGCCCAGGACCCCAGCTCCCTTTGCAACTGCACACAAACTTCATTTCTTTAATATAGTTCCCCCCCCCTCTCTGATTGAAGTTGGTTTTGCCTAGATAATGGCACTGTGACTCACACGCTTTTCTTATGCTCTTACCCACTGTATGCCTGCCTGTTTCTTTAATTATTAACCCTTAGGACTAATCAGACCTCAGGACAATAGGTTTCAGTTGGACCTTAGACTAGGAATAACATCTTCCCTTTAGATGTGTTTCAGCCCGAGGCCCATCAAGGCAGAACAACAACACCACTGGCCATAAGACCAGAGAATATAGCTCCATGAATGATTCCAAAACTGGACATGGTGATCAATTACTTCATCCACCTCCAATCATCCAATCAGTAACACCCACAACCCTGAACTCCCTTAGTTTCCATGACTACTGATTTTTCCCTATATACTGCATACTCCTAAGACACGCAGGGAATCACGTCTTCGAGAGACAGCTTGCTTGTGTCTCCAGGACTTGCAACTCTCCAATAAACCTTACTTTATTTGCTGGAAAACCTGCACATATTTCTTCTTCGGCTTAGATGCACACAGGCAGATAGACCCTTTTTTTGTCCTGATAACACTTTAGCTACCATGACTGATGAGCTTTTCCCTATATAACCTATCCCCTAGAGCAGGAGTCCCCAACCTCAGGGCACCAGTACCGGTCCATGGTCTGTTAGGAATCCGACTGCAGAGCAGGAGGTGAGCAGCGGGCAAGCAAATGAAGCTACAGCTGTATTTGCAGCTCCCTAGCACTAGCATCACCACCTCAGCTTTAGCCCAGATGAACTGGCATTAGATTCTCATAGGAGCTCTGGTCCCTGGTACCAAAAAGGTTGGGGACTGCTACGCTAGAGGCCATGGGGGAGCCAGGTCTTTGAGCGCTAGCACACCTGTGACTCTGGGTTTGGTGCCTGTTGCAAGCAAGAAAAGCAGCTACCAAAGTAACACTATTGAATACATTTCTGTCTTTCCATGATGCCAGGTTTATTGAGTAGAACTGTTAGGTAGTTAAACATGAGCAATGGGAGTGAAGGCCTAGCTCTGTAACTATAGAAACCTACCTTGAAGACCTTCCTTAAGGACATCCCAGAAATACCACACCCTTTAGGATTATGAATTAACTCAAATCCTAGGGCACAAAGGCCATAAAAGCTGCTAGTTTAACTAGCCACAAACACTGGCTCAGAAAGTACTATCCTAACCTGCCCATAACCTCAGCCTCATTATACCACCATTATAATACCACGCCTATGCTCAGAAGTTAATGAATCTAATTATAACAGACTGAATTCTGGGTAATCGTGTGTGTAGTAGGCAGAGAGTTATATAATAGCCCAAAGTCAATCAAATGACCTCATATGCCAATCACCTAGAAATATCTTTGTAACCACCCATCATGGCCCTAATATAATACAGACCTTCCCACTTCTGCACTGTTACAGCTCTCTTCCCTTGGAGCGTACTCTGTCTTTTATCTTTTATCTCTTCATCTCCCAAATTCCACAGGGCTGCAGCCTTCCTTAGCATGGCCCATCTCCTTCTAAAATGTACTTCAATAAATCTTACTTCTAAATCTCGCTGACCTGTAATTCTTTACTGTGTCAGCAGGGAATAACCAAGGGCACCCTTCCCATCCCCATTCTACTGGGGCAACACTGAATTTCAAATCACTCCAGGGGTAACAGAACCTTCTCAGATAAACTGATCAGGTACCTATGCAAGTTAACACACCATGCACAGACCCGGTAAGTACAGAGTCTTACATATCAGAGTGAAGATGTGAAAGTCCTTAGTGTTTCCAAAGTGAGCTCTGTTGACTGGTGGTACAGAGAGCTGCACATTGGTTCCAAACCAGTGGATATGACACAGGCGGAAGGTCAGAATCTTTTGGCTCTTAGCACACCCATCCGTGATGCTCTTGGGTCAGGCTTGAACATCATATGAACCTTACCAGATGGGATCCTCATGCTTATTAGCTCCTGCGGAGGGGAGCTGACATCTCTGGTTTTGGGTGGTCCGGTTACACCTTAAGGGCATTCCCATTCTGTACAAGTTGACATTACTATTGTGGCTCCCATGGAATTCATTTTGTAAAGTCCAAAAAGCCCTCAGTTCTTTACCCTCTATACAGTGCCATTTTTCTTAAATAAACCTTTACCTTCTCCACTGCAAATTCCTGGCTTTGACGCATGCAATCAAAACAAACCCCTTGAGTTCGGTAGTACTTGGAGTGGAGGCTGACCTTAGAGAGATCTGCAAATGGACCTTCCTGATTTAACATACTAGACCCTCATATCACACAGGGAACTTGCTCTTAATTTGATCTTTTTGGAGGCTCTGTCTAATAAGAATAGGCTTCCTGCAGAGAAAGACACTTGGTAGATTGTAGAAGAATTATTTGTAGACTCTCTTAAAAGTCTCTGGGTATTGCACATCTAGAAGTATACAATTTCCAGCAGATTCAAAACCCTTTGGGGCCTGGGTTGTGAAGTTAACACCCTCTCCTTGTTCACCTTGGGAAGCCTCTATTCTACTTCTCAAGCTGCCTTCACACAAGCTCGTTTTGCATTAACCTCTCATTGGACAGGTAAGGTGGAGATAGTGATGCTTTACTGCTTCTGTTCAGCTGCTTGCTAGATAGCAAGTTTCTAATACAGTGCCTACGGATTTCCAATGCCATTCTATTAGCCTAATCACAGAATAATTTTACTTGGATACAAAATTAGCAGCAAAATCATATTTTACTTTTTGCTTCTAATTGGCAACAGTCACATGCTTTTATTAAACTATTCCAATCAAGTTTTCCCAGCATCATACACTCTGCTTATCACTGTGCCCACCTGCAGCCAGCTCTTTCTCTCTTATCTCTTATCAGCAAAGCCAATTACTCCTTCCTGTGCATGGTTTGTGGTTTTGCTTATAGAATCCTCCACACCTCCACAACTAGGCCCACATGGTATTAGGTAGACTCTATTCCTTATCCCCATCCCTCCTCCCTGCATCAGCAATAACCTTGAAGTGGTCTGTGAACTCTAGTCTGTGTTTCTTTCTACAAAGAAGTGATCATGGCATTACTAATATTCAAATGTTTTCTTGTTTTTCCAGGTCTCTCTGTTGTTCAACCCTCATCTTCATTGCTGCTTCCTCTTTCTCTTTCTCCCCTTCTCCTATGTCAAGTTTACAAAGCCTTTTCTAACTCTCAATTAAAAATGACTTTTTAAAAAGGCAATAATTACTTACAAATTCTTGTCCCAAACAATTCCACTTTTTTATTAATTGATATGTTTCTATGGAGATGGTTTTAAGTAATGATAAAAGGTCAGGCATTTTGTCATTGAATAGAATTAGATCCATCATTTCCTCAGTGGATAAATATAGTACTCTTGTTAGCCTGCCTTGTTCTCAGTTTCTTTATCTCTCAAATGGGATGATAATGCCTACTTTTGAGCAAGTGAGGATTACCTGAACACTGAGACTTGTGAGTATTTACTGTGTTAATGAAACCTTTCAAGATTTAGTAAGTTATTTTTTTGTTTGTATTTTTTTCAGCAGTCAAGTAGACAGTGGACTGAAAAACTTTGAAGGAATGCAAAAATGAATAAAATGATGTGTGACTTGGAGGAATTCGTAACTGAATGAATAAGAACAGAAAAAGCAAAGTCAAAATAAGAACTAAGAGAAAAGAGAACCTATGAACCTGGCACTTGATTGATTTAAACCTCCAATACATTGTAATGGAAAAAGAATATTGCCTTCCTGTAGTAAAATTGTACAACTAATTATTTGCCCCTGTTTCTTCTCTACTGTTTTTTGGGCTGTACCCCTTAAGAAACTATACGATTAACAGCAAAATGATCAACAGTAACATAATTAATATTAGTAAAACATTCTGAGTCAATAAAGTGGCATAAGAAACTAAAATGATATCTATGTAATATTCATATTAAATTTAATAACTATTTAAATATTTATAAATTATCTGGCATTTTATATTTGCAAAATGCTTCACAACCACTTTTTATTAATTATTAGATACCACTTATCCCTTGGCAGTCATTTCCAGATACGGCAGTGCTGTCTTTTTTTTTTTTTTTTTTTTTAATCTTGAAGAAACATTTAGCTTTATCATATCCAAAGTATTGGGTCACAGGGAAAAAACTTTAAAAATCACAACAGGTAGACATTATCTTTGCAACACATAATACCATCATTTTAGAGCTCAGAAAAGTGAAATGACTCATCCAAGATCACGGAGCTAGTCCTATTAATGGCTGGGCATGTGGAAGTCCTGGATTGGCTTAAACCCTGGGGTTTCATTCCTGAATATATTGAAACCAGAAAACTGTAGCTGTGCCAACTAGATTAGGTAAAACTGTAATTTGTTGACTAAATCTGAGTGTGAGCTTAAATTTTTTTCAGAGTCTGAATAAATCAGTCCTGTGTAACTAGAGTATACTTAGAACTGCTGGAGTTCAGGTTCATCTAAAGGCATAAATGTTTTCAAACTAAATGTAGTTCTCAATAAAGGTTGTGATGCCTTAAAATCAGTATCATTTATGAGTTTACTCCCAACTGCCTATGACCTCAAATGCCTTTGTTTATGCTGTTAGACTATGTATTAAATAATAGAAATCTGTTTCACATTCATCTCTGTAGCTATGGCCCTCTGAGCACTGATAACAATAGCCTCTACGAGAAGGATATCATGTCTTCTAAAGCAACCCGAAAGAAAGAGTGGTCACAATCCTGGAAGTTTGACATTTGCCTTTGCACTTGGTTACTCCAGAAAATATCATAAATTGCTGTAAGGTAAAGTCATAAGAAGTTATCAATAAGTAAATAAAATAATAAAAATAAAAAAGGCAAGACTAGAATAAGACTTTAGGGCTTATTGATGCAACAATACCCAAGAGCAACTTTTATTCGCTCCAGAAGGCCACCCAACAATCTCACCAAGCTCTCCTGTGACTAAAATTACATCTTAACTTATCCTTTTTTTGATATTTAGGTCACAACTACTCTTCATCTTAGTTGTAAGAAACCAGAGGCCCCTGAGTAATTTTCACAGAATCAAATGGCATATTATTTATGGGATGTATGCTAGGACTACTGATCTTTAATTTGAACTCTAATAACCTTAACTTCCCATGGTAGAAAAGGGAATAGAAACTCTGAATGGAGACAGTTTCTTAAACATATTTTGGTGTTTCTGTGCTGATGTGCTATTACTGCTAATGATGATGGTAAGATATTTTAATTAAAAAAAAACACCACTTTATTTATTGAGTGCTTTTAGAATGCTAGGTACTTCACTGATCCCTTATAGGAACCCTGTGAAGTGGGTTTTATGTATTTTCATTTTACAGGAGATGGGTCTATCTAACTTAGGCTGCTATGAAAAAGTTCTAAGATGCTAAGAAGCATCCATTAGTATGCCTCTCAAACAGTGGTCCTTAGACTACTTGCATTAAAATTATCTGGGGGAACTAGAAATGCAAATTATAAGATTCTACCCTAGTAGAAGCTCTGAGGATAACACTTAAGAATCTGCATTTTTTTTCGCAAGTTTCCTGGGTAAGCCATATGCAAGCTGAAATTTAAGAACTATTGACCTGCACAAAGTGGCAATGAAATTGTAAAACCCTAAATAGCTACTGTAAAAAGTGGGAGTTTATTACTTTGCAGAAAGTGTTATGACTTCTGCCACTGGGACAATAGAAGAAGCTTGTTGTTTTTTAATATCAGATTTAATTTAAAAGTCTTTCTTCCAGTCCAAAGCTTATTCCCATTGTTGCATCAATGTTCAGGAGAAAAAATAAATATGGTGAAATACTTTTAACTATATAAAGAGACCAGAGAGAAGATGGAGAGTAACCATTTCTATTTGTACAGTTTGTAGTTTTCTAAGTATCATCATATATACTAATCTTTTATGAAGAGAACTGAAATTTAATAGTCTGATGTGTAAAGGTGCTTTATTTCCCCCTTGCTGCTATTGAATGGTCCACAGATCTTCCGACAGCTATTACACAGTAGCTATAACAAAGGAAAAGAAATAGAATATTATCAAGACCTCAGACACCTCCTCCCTACGCTCAATGTGGTTTTTCCCAATCTCTACTCCTTCTCTTCCTCCTCACTACAGGTGACCACAATCCTACCTGTCATGAGTAGCTATTTTTTTTTTTTTGCTTTTCTTCATGACTTTAACATCTGAGCAGGCATCCTTCTCCCCACACATAAAAGGTTAGCTTTCCTGATTTTTTAATTTTGCATAAATGGAATCATAAATACGTAATATTTTGTTTTTTGGCTTTTTTTCACTCAAAAATATTAAGTTTTATTGTTTTTTGAAACTGTAGTTTATTTTTAAGATTATTTTATAGTATTTCATTATTTAAACATACCAAAATTATTCCTTAGTTTTATTCTTGATGGGCATTTTCTTTGTACTTCTTTATATGTTTATTTGCTGTTTGGATATACTCTTTTATAAAGTGCCTCTACTGAAATTGAAAGAAAAAACCCACAAACCTCAATTTTTCCCACACACTTTGTCATGAAGATACTTGTAACCCATACTCAGATGGTTGGCTCTTGTTCCTATGGATTAGGCAAAGGACTCTATTGTAGTAGACAGTTCTAGTAATCTAAGATGTTACTTAAAGAATTCCTGCAACTTGTTGGTGTCTCAAAAAATGCACATTGGAAAAAAATTCCATGACTTATATCCTTGAGAAACATTATGTAAAGTACTCACTTGGACATTTACAGTGAACATTTATAATAATAAAAGTTTTAAAGAGTGATCCAATAAAGAAACATAGTAACATTATTTAACTTTTCTGAAACATACTTACATTCAGAACATTTAATACCATCTTGTGGAAAAAATATTCTTAGAGCACATGTTGAAAAATATGGTTTAGAAGAGTCCCTTCTAGTTGGATTTTAACATCATAAGTCACCAAGTGGAGAAACGTGATAAAAAAAAGTTTCAAAAAGTATATAATTATCTCAGAAATAAACCCACAAAGGATTGAAAATGGAAAAGTGCTTCATTTAAATTTTTCTTCAGTTTCTTTAAATGGTTGAATAATTAAAAAACTAATAACTCATACTAAAGAATTAAATGTAGAAATAATTATAAAGGTCAGATTCATACATCATAATACAGATAAATGCAATTGTATTTCCAAAATCTATTAATGGCTCAATTAGTTCATAGATCATATAATTAGATGGTTATTCACTAACGATAATTTGTGTGTGAATGTGTGTGCACACGTGCATGTACCTCTGTGTGTGTTGTATATTTGTGTGATGAGAAAAAAATCACAGCAATGACTTATGATCAAGTAGAGTTGAGTGTATGTTTTGTTTTAACTTTTTTCTGTGAATTTTTCTGGTTGAATATGTATAGTAATTTGGCTTTTCCAAATTTCTCACTTGTAAATAACATTTTCTGAAGTATACATTTACACTCAGCTCAAAAATCCTCAGTTTTATCTTTATTCTAAAGGAAAAAAAAGTGTAGAAAGATTAATTGCCTAGAAATATCATTATTAAAGGAAATTGTCAATAAACTGGAACAGAACTTTTCTTTAATTTTTTTCATTTTCAATTACAATTGGCATACAACATTATATTAGTTTCAGGTGTACAACATAGTGATTAGACACTTAAATAACTTACAAAGTGATCACCCTGATAAATCTAGTATTCATCTAACACTATACATAGTTATTATAATATTTTTGACTATATTCCTTATGCTATAATTTACATTCTCATGACTATTTTGTAACCACAAATTTGTACCTCTTAATCTCCTCCCTTTTTCACCTACCCCTCCAAACCCTTTCCCATCTGACGACCATCAAAAGTTCTCTGTATCTATGAGTTATTTCTTATTTGTTCGTTTGGTTCTTTAGATTCCACATGTAAGTGAAATCATATGGCATCTGTCTTTGTCTGACTTACTCCACTCAGCACAATACCCAACCATGTTGTTGCAGATGGCAAAATTCTATTTATTTATTTGTTTGTTTGTGTTTAAGAGTAATGTTTCAATGTATATATGTACTACCTCTTCTTTATCCATTCTTCCACTTATGGACACCCAGGTTGCATCTATACCTTGACTATTGTAAATAATGCTGCAATGAATATACGGATGCATATGTCCCTTCAAAGTCATATTTTAGGTTTCTTCAGATGCATACTCAGAAGTGGGATTACTGAGTCCTTCTTTGTCTTTTGTTATAGCCTTTGCTTTTAAAGTCTACTTTATCTGGTATAAGTATTGCTACTCCAGCTTCTTGTTTGTTTATTTCTGTTATTATGAAATATCTTTTTCCATTCCTTTACTTTCAATCTATGTGTGCCTTTTGATCTAAAGTGAGTCTTTTGTAGCCAGCATATACAAGGGCCTGGTTTTTTTATCCATTCAGCCACCCTATTTTTTGATTTTAACATTTAATTCATTTACATTTAGAGTGATATTTGGTAGATATGTAGTTATTGCCATTTTATTATTTTTTATTCTTCTTCTCCTTCCCCTCTCCTCCCCCCAGTTCTTCCCCTTCCTCTACCCTTCCCCTTTTCTACTCCTTCCTCGCCCCCTTCCCGCCCCCCCACCGCAAAATTTCTGTTGAGAAATCAGCTGACAGTTTTATGGGAGCTCCCTTGTAGGTAACTAATTGCTTTTCTCTTGCTGCTTTAAGATTCTCTGTTTGTCTTTAGCCATTGGAATTTTAATGATGATGTGTCAGTGAGGGCCTCTTTGGGTTCATCTGTTTGGGGCACTCTGTGCTTTCTAGACTTGTATGTCTATTTTATTCACCAGGTTAAGGAAGTTTTTCATTATTATTTATTAAAATAGGTTTTCAATTCTTTGTTTTCTCTCTTCTCTTTTGGTACTCCTATGATGCAAATGTTATGCTTGACATTATCCCAGAAGCCCCATAAACAATCTTCCTTTTTTTTGGATTCTTTTTCTTATTGCTGTTATGCTTGGGTGTTTTCTGCAACCTTATCTTCTAAATTGCTGATTCAATTTTCTGCTTCATCTAATCTACTGTTGATTTCCTCTAATATGTTATTTATTTCAGTTATTATATTTTTTATTTCTGACTGGTTCATTTTTATGTTTTCTATATTTATTTTTGTGTTTCTTATCTCTTTGTTAAAGTTCTCCCTGAGACCATTGAGCGTCATTATAACCCGTGTTTTGAACTCTGCACTAGTAGATTGCTTGTCTCCCTTTTATTTAGTTCTTTTTCTGGAGCTTTATTCTGTTCTTTCATCTGGGACATATTTCTTTGTCCCCCTACTTTGGCTGCCTCTCTGTGTTGTTTCTATGTATTAGGTAGAACTACTATTTCTCCCAGCCTTAGTAGAGTGGCTTTGTGTAGTAGATGTCCTGAGGAGCCCAGTGGAACAGTCTCTCTACTCACCTGAGGCAAGTGTCCAAGGTGTGTCCCTTGTGTGAGCTGTGTGTGATCTCCTGTTTTAGTTGAGCCTTTGTTGCTCTTTGCACATCAATGGCAAGAATTGACTCTGAGGCTGGTTGTTTTAAGGACTGGCCAGACTCTAGCGGAGGAGGTATCATACAGGGCCGGAACCTAGGAAAAAGGATTTGCTTTAGCAGGGCTCTGCCTGCCAAGTCTGCTCTTTGGGTATGTCACCCTCAGATACAGCCCCAGATAATGCTCTGGCTCAGTCCAGACAGGCTACCAGGCATGCCAGCCATGGGGCCTCCTGAGAGAGTCCTTGCTATAGGCCAAGTTCAGCCTCATCCTGTGCCCTGAAATTCAGTTCCTACACATATGTCCCTGGTGTCTTTTGAGCTGCTGTTCCAGCCCTGGAGCTCAGAGCAAGAGAGTCTGCCATCAAGTAAGTTTGTGTACAGGTCCTTTAAAAGAAATGCCTTGGACTCCAGCTGGCCTCTGCCTCACTCATAATCTCAACTGATTTTCACAGCCATATTTTGTGGGGACTTTTCTTCCTGGCACTGGAAACCTTAGCTGGGGAGCCTGGCATGGGTCTGGGACCCCTAGCTCTTCAGGAGTGACCTCAAACAATGAAATATCCCTCCCAAGTTTTAACTGCCACTTACAGATGTGGCATCTGCCCATTCTGCATCTCCTCCCCTCCTACCAGTCTTCTGTATGTCTTGTTATAGAATTTCTGTTCAGCTAGACTTCAGATGATTCTCATTGATGTTTTTTCTATAGTTTAGTTGTAATTTTGATGTGATTGTAAAAGGAGGCAATCACAGGGTTTACCTACTCTCCCATTTTGACCACAATCAGAACTCTTCTTCATCATTTGCTCTTATTGTGGAGAAATGTGTCTCTTCATGAATAAAATGCTTTTACTGTCAGATTATGTGTTGCTATTTAAATAAATAAATGGAGACACTAAATTTGCCATTACCTCACACCTACTATATCCTTATAATGTATTATTTACTATGTCCCAATAATGCATCTGTGATAATTATGCACACTTATTGGCCCCTGATGTAGAAAGTGTGTGATTGGAAATCACATTCACTTATCTCTTTTAGCTTCAAGCCTCTTGGCTTTCTTTGTTTATCATTAAGGGCAATGGTTGGTTATTATCAGATTGTAGCTGTAATTGAGAAAGGCACTCACTAAATGCAGAAGTTTGAGGGAGGTGAGAATTTATATTCAGCCTAGTAAGTCTGGGAAATTTTCCAATCCTGCAGTGCTGTACCAAAGCACAGAAGCAAACTGAATCTTACCGCGTAAGTGACATCTAACCATATTTATATGTAGAGGCTCACTGACAACATCCTTCTTAAGAAACTCATTGCAATAAAACTTTTGCCCCCAAAGCTGGTCTGAAAGTTTACATTCATTTAGAAATTCCTTCCATTTAATTTTTTTACTTTTTACAAAAAATTACAACAAAATTATAAGTCCATATTATTGTTAAGAAAAAAAAAACATGCTATAAATATTCCACAACCATCTGGAAAAATATATGCAAAATTAGAAAGTGTAACTAAACTGAATGTTGTTAATGATGTTAATTACTAAAATTACTGAGCCTGTGCTTTCAGATTTGAAAACTTAAGTGTTTTTCTCCCTAAAATTAAAGATACTTTAAACTTTTGAGGTTGGGATTTGTGATTAAATGTTCATTATCTGTCTACTGCCATGCCACCCTGAATGTACTAGATCTCATCTGATCTTGGAAGCTAAGCAGGGTTGTGCCTGGTTAGTATTTGGATGGGAGACCACCTAGGAATACCAGGTGCTGTGGGCATTAAAAAAGAAAAGTTAATCATAAATCATCATTGTTAGTACTTTTCAGTCCACTGTCATAGGGTAGTCTTAGGTATTACCTTCTAGCTGTATGGGAAGTTAAATCAAGGGATCCTTTACATTATTTATCAAAAAAATTTATTTCTTCCAGATACAATATTTGTGAAAATTATTTTATATCCAATCATTTTTCTCCACAAAATATTTTGCATTAGGACTTGCTATAGTTTAAGGATTATTAATCATACATCTTCTCCTCCTCCTTCAAGCAATTTGCCCCTTCTCTTTCTTTCTGTAGTATATTTTTATATAATTATTTCCTATAATTCCCTTCAGGTAAATAACTGGGATTTTCATCTTATTATTGTTTTAAACATAAGACCCTGTTTTTCCTGTACGTTTGGTATTTTTCTCCTCATTCTTCTTTCATCTTATAATTTTGTAAACCTTTGCCTAAATAGTCCAGCCCCAATTTCTTTGTGCTCTATTGTCTTTACACAACTAATTTTAACTTGTCTTGAACTCATTACTCTCCCTGACATTCCTCTTAACTATTTGATCAAAATGTATTTATTAAATATCAATAACAAATGTAACAGTGTTGATAATTTCTAATATAACCTTGCTTGGTGAGATAAAAAAAATAATGCACACTAAATAATTAAAGAATATCAATTAATTAAGCACTAAATTATAGTGGAAATTCTCAGAGAGAGTCTCAATGTTCGTAATACACTTTTCTAGAAAAATTATTCAAAAGCGATTTTTTGTCTATAGTACCTCATTCTTTATGCCATGGGATCTGGCTACCCTGGTCTACAATTGATTGGACCAGAAATCTTACCTCAGCCAAAGACTATAGACTGAAATGAAACACACATGGAAGGCCAGCAGGTTGTGTAATGGTCTGGCATGAACTCTGCCCCCATTGAACATTCTGTATAGAATTCTTTATGAACAAAACCAGCTTATTCTTTTGTGACATTTGGATTCAAAATATATACAAGTATTTTAAAAATTATAACAAAAGTAAAAGAGAAATAGAATGAAAAGATTAGCTACCAGTGAAGGGAAGCAAAGTTTGCCACCCCAAAATATAGCTTTTGGGATATTGATATTTTAAGCTGGTTATTTTTAAGAAACAAAGTACTCAGGAAAAATCTTTGACCTTCTCTCTAACTTCTTGCTCCAGGAAGACAAATATCATTGCAGATAACTATAGTTTAATATAAACTACTATTTGATAGAAAAGAACTTAGCAAGAACCATTTGATAAAAGTCTTCTCTGAATATCAAAGGTAAAGATAGCCCAGCAAGCATACATTTATTTATCTATCTATCTATCTATCTATCTATTTATTTATTTATTTATTTATTTATTTATTTATTTATTTATTTATTTATTTATATGGAGGATTGGGATGGAGCGAAGCCGTGTCCGAAGGACACGTGGACAGCCCTGGAGATGTTGGAGCCGAATGTCCCGACCGCTCACCGAGATGCAGTAGGTCAGATGGCCTGGATGTTCCTGGCGATGCTGCAGGAGGCCAGCCTGGAGGTTCAGGATCAGGCTTAGTGGATCCAGCAACTGCAACATCAGGAAGAAGTGCTGGAATGGCAGCACTCCTGACCAGCAGAACGCATGCTTCAGGGGCCTGAAGGGTCACTGCCATTTTTCCAGTCTGGGAGTGCACCAGCGATACAGCAACAGGCACCACCGATGACATGGCAGCAGGTTGAAGTGGAACAGCTAGTTGTGAGGGGTGGAGAGGGAGAGGGGGAGGAGCAAGCTGACAGCGCCCTCAAGGCTAAAAAGCAAACCACCTTTATCCTGTACACTTCTGCCAGACTCCGGGGCCTGACAAAACAGGTACAGCAGAGAGCGGGGAGATGATTCCAGGATGGCTACTGAGGCTATGGGATGATGAAGCTGAAGGGACTGAATTATCTCCTGAAGAGATGGATCAGTTGGCCTCCATAACAGTGATACCATCCCTCAGGAAGCGCCTCCAGAATGTAACTCGTTTGTGTTGGGTGCAGGCAATCACTCCCTGATTAACTGGCTCATGTCCACTGTACCGACAGTGTGCGCCGACGAGGGGGAGCTGCCAGAGACTGTGAGCAGATGGACTACATACTTAGATCTGGTCCATATAATTCAGAAAATGGACGTGTGACAGATGATGTTTTGCGCTCAGTATACAAGCCCGGATGAAGAGGTATTTACAACCCGTATGAAGAACTTGATTTTGACTTCTGGCCTAGCCAGTACTTTTGGCACCATGGTGGCATTGCTGGCCCCTTACTTGGATAGGCGGATCCACGAGGTGACGCTGCTATGGCTAGGTTGGGGGATATGGAAGCGAAATGCAAGGAGCGTTCCAATTAAGTATGAGCTGAACTGCCCGCCTCTCTCCCAGTCTGGTCAGTGCATGGTCGGAGGCATGGCCAAAAAGCAGGAGTGAAGCTGCACCCAGCCCTTTCGCTGTGAAAGTGAGCCACAGGCAAATGTGATTTCATTTGTGGCAGGGGTCACTGCAGAAAAGATTGAGCAGCAATCTAATAAAGTACTGCTGGAACTGTGGAATCCTCTTCCTCCTGACCAGCAATTCTCTCTTCTTTCTGGAAAAGCCACAACCTATGAGGTACAATTTGCCAATTATCTCCCCGATTAGGGATTTGTCCAGGGCATCTTGTTAGTGGGAGAGATGGTTGACCTGTGGCCTTGGGAGATGAATAAGGTTATGCCACCCCTGCATGCTGCCCTGCTGAACATCACGTACATATGAACCAATTGTCACATAAACCTGGATGATACCATTATGTGGTGAACTTGGCAAATGCCTTTTTCTCTAGCCTCATTCTGTGCCATGGTCTCGTGGCTCAAGATTTAGCCATGTGGAAATGATCGCCCGCAGTGGACTTGTATCATTACATTGATGATATAATGCTAACTTCTGATTCTCTTACAAAACTAGGAGCAGCAGTGACCAGCCTGCGAGAAGCTTTTGTCAACTGGAGTTGGGCAGTCAATGAGGACAAGGTCTATAAATCTGGATTCTCTGTTAAATTCTTGAGAGTTGTCTGGTCTGATAAGACAAAAGTAATGTCAGAGGCAGTGACTGATAAGAAACAGGCATATCCCCAACCTGAAACAGTGAAGCAGCTCCAAACCTATTTGGGACTGCTGGGGTTTTGGAATGTGTTCATCCTCCATTTTGCCTCCTTGATGCGATCCCCGCACCGTCTAGTGCGACAGGGTGCCCAGTGGGATTGGACCCCTGAGATAGAAGAGGCCTTTAAGGCTACAAAGCAATCTGTAGCACAAGCCCAAACTCTACATGTAGTAGATTCAGCTCTCCCATTCCTGCTTTTGGTGCAGGTAGATGATACAGGGTTTGGATGGGGCTGTGGCAGAAGCATGGTTCCTGGCAGGTGACAATAGGTTTCTGGTTTCAATTGTGGAAAAGCACTGAAGTGCGATATTTTCTGATAGAGAAGTGACTGGCTGGCATATATGCAGCCCTTCTAGCCATGAAGCCATCATTGGCCCTAATCCTGTAACCGTGAGTCCATGCACCCCGTGGAGAGGTGGCTGTGGTCTTAGGGAAGACTCCCTACATGGAAATTGCACAGACCCTCCACACTGTCCAAGTGGAGAGAGCCTCCTGTTAGGTCAACTGCAATTCCCTGTTGGGATCAGTGCAGTTTCAAGCAGAGCTGCTGGCGGAGTCTACTGAGATAGGAGACATACCAAGTCCCTATGTAAAGATATATCCTTCCCTTTCTTTCTATCTTCTTCAATTTCTTTTTTAATGTTATTGTTTTCTGAGTACAGGTATTTTATCTCCTCGATTAAATTTATTCCTATATATTTTATTTTTAGATGCAATTATTAATGATATTGTTTTCTCAATATCTTTTTCTGATAGTTTGTTATTGGTATATAAAAATCGAACCAGTTTCAGAATATTATTTTTGTATCCTGCCACTTTATTGATTCATTTATTAGTTCTAATAGTTTTTTTTTTTTCTGGTGGAAACTATATTAAAGGTTCTCTCTATACAGAATCATGTCATCTGCTAATAATGTCAATTTTCCTTCTTACTTTCCAATTTGGATGCATTTTATTTCTATTTTATTTTATTTTATCTGATTGCTGTGGCTACAGCTTCCAATACTATGTTGAATAAAAGTGGTAAGAGTGGATATCTTTGTCTTGCTCCTGATTGGAAAAAAAAAAAAGCTTTCAGCTTTTTACTATTTTGTATAATGATAACTGTGGCCTTTATTATGCTAAGGTGTGTTCTCTCTCTCCCCAATTTGCTGAGAGATTCTCCATAAATGGATGTTGGATTTTGTCAAATGCTTTTTCTGCATCTATTGAAATGATTATATTATTTTTATCTTTCGTTTTGTTTATGTGGTATATCATGTTAATTGATATAGGGATATTTAACCAGTCTTATGTCCTGGGAATAAATCTCACTTAATCAAGGTGTATGATCTTTTTATCATATTGCTAAGTTTGATTCACTAATATTTTGTTGAGTATTTTTGTGTCTGTGTTCATAAGTGATATTGGGCTATAAAATTTCTATTCTTTCCTTTTCTTTTTTTTTTACTTTCTTTCTCTGGTTCTACTATTGGGGGATACTGGCCTCATAAAATGAGTTTGGGAGCATCCCACCGTCTTGAATTTTTTGGAATAGTTTGAGAATGGTAGATGTTTTAATTCTTCTTTAAATGTTTGGTAAAATTCACCTGTAAAGCCATTTGGCCCAGTAATTTTGATTGTTGGAGGGGTTTTATTTTTTATTACTGATTTAATTTTATTTGTAGTTATTGATCTTTTCAGATTTTCTGCTTCCTGATTCAGTCTTGGAAGGTTGTTATGCTTCTGGAAATGTATCCATTTCTTCTAGATTGTTCAATTTGTTAGCATGTAATTAAAGTATCTTTAATGATCCTTTGAATTTCTGAGTTGTTCCATTGTAATCTCTCTTCTTTCATGCCTGGTTTTATTTATTTGGGGTCTCCTTCTCTTTTCTCGATGAGTCTGGTTACAGGTTTATCAATTATGGTTATCTTTTCAAAGAACTAGCTCTCGGTTTCAGTGATATTTTATATATTTCTTTAGACTCTATTTTGTTCATTTCTACTCTTTAGAATTCCTTCCTTTGCTCACTTTGGGTTTTGTTCTTTTTTTATTTTTTCTAGTTCCTTTAGGTGTAAGGTTGGATTTTTTGAGATTTGTTTGTGTTTGTTTGAATGAGACTTGTATTACTATACATTTCCCTCTTAAAATTGCTTTGGCAGTATGCAAAAGATTTTGGTTCATTGCATTTTTATTTTTATTTGACTCAAGGTATCTTTTGATTTCTTCCTTGATACCATTGTTAATCCACATATTGTGTAGTAGCATCTTATTTGGCCTCCAAGTACTTGTGTGTTTTATATTTTCCTTCTTGTGATTGATTTCTAGTTTTATCACATTGTGGTTAGAAAAGATGCTTGATATGATTTGAGTCTTCTTATATTTGCTAAGACTTCTTTTGTGGATTAACAAGTTGTCTACCCAGGAAAAGTTTTTATGTGCACTTGAAAATAACGTATCTCCTACTTTTAGGTAAAATGTCCTAAACATCAATTAAGTCCATCTGGTCTAATGTGTCATTTAAGGCCTTTGTTTCCTTGTTGATTACCTTTCTAGATAATCTGTCCATTAATATCAATAAGGTGTGAAAGTTCCCTACTATGACTGCATGATTGTTGATCTCTCCCTTTGTGTCATTCGATATCTGCTTTATATGTTTAGATGCTCTTATATTGAGTATGTAGATATTTACAAGGGTTATATCCTCTTGTTGATTTGATCCCTTTATCATTTTGAAAGTTACTTTGTTTTTTGTTATAGACTTTGTTTTAAAGTCTATTTTATGTGACATAAATATTACTACCTCAGGTTTTTTGTTGTTGTTTCCATTTGTATGAAATATCTTCCACCTCTGTACTTTCAGTCTGTGTGTATCTTTTGATCTGAAGTAGGTCTCTTGTAGGCTGGACATGTATAGGTCTTTTTTTTTTAATCCATTCAGCCATGCTACATCTTTCGATTGGAGCATTCAGTCCATTTATAATTAAAATAATTGTTGATATGCATGTAGTTATTGCTATTTCTAATTGTTTTCTGACTGTTTTTGTAGTTCTTTTCTAGTCTTTCCTTATTCTGTTGCTCTCTTATATGTTGATGGTCTTCTATACTGTTATATTTGGATTCCTTTCTCTTTATTTCTTGTATATCACTTATAGATTTTGGTTTATTGTTACCGTGAGCCTCATATATACCAAGCTATGTTTATAGCAGTCTATTTTAAGTTGATGGTTTCCTTAGTTTGGACACAATCTGAAATCACTACAATTTTTATTGACATGCTCCTTGCTTATGTTTTAGTCATTATTTTTTATTTCTTTTGTGTTGTGTGTTTGTGTGTATCCCTTAATTTATTGTTATAATTACACATGAACTTTTACACATGTAATTACACATGTCTTTCCATCTTTCTACTAGCTTGATAGTTTGTTTATCCACTGCTTAAAGTATTTGCCTTTGTCAGTGAGAATTTTTTCCTTTTCTATATTTATTCATTTTTTTAATCTTTTCTACTTAAAGAAGTCCTTTTTAACATATATTAGAATACTGGTTTAATGGTAATGAACTCTTTTAGCTTTTTTTGTCTGGGAAACTTTTTATCTTTCCTTTGATTCTAAATGTTAGCTTTTCTGGGTAAAGTAATCTTGGTTTTAGGTCTTTACATTTCATCATTTTGAATATTTGATGCCATTCTCTTTTGGCCTAAAAAATTCCTGTTGAGAAATCAGCTGATTTTTATGGGAGCTCCCTTGTAGGTAACTAACTACTTTTCTCTTGCAGTATTTAATATAGTTTCTTTGTCTTTAAGCTTTGGGTTCACCTTGTTTTGGACTCTCTGTACTTCCTGGACTTGTGTGTCTGTTTCCTTCACCAGGTTATGAAACTGTTTAGTCATTACTTCATCAGTTCTTTGGTCTCTCTCTTTTTTTCTTTTTGGCACCCTTATGATGTGGATGTTGGTATGCTTGATGTTGTCCCAGAGGTCCCTTAAATCATCCTCATTAAAATTTTTTTTTCTTTTTGCTGTTCCAATTGGGTGTTTTCTTCTACATTGTCTTCCAAATTGTTGATTCAGTCCTCTGCTTTCTCTAATCAGCTGATGGTCTCTCTAGGGTATTTTTCATTTCAGTTATTGTATTTTCTGTTTCTGACTGATTTCCTTTTATGTTTTCTATCTCCTTTTTTATGTTTTCTATATTTTTGAAGTTCTCACTTAGATTATCTATTCTTCTTTTAAGTTCATTGACTATCCTTATAACCAGTGTTTCAAATTGTCTCTGTTTTGTTTAGTTCTTTTTATGGAGTTTTATCCTCTTTTGCAACTGGGACATCTTTTTTGGTTTTCTCATTTTTCCAGACTCCCTGTGTTTTGTTTCTATATATTAAATAAATCTCCTATATGTCTTGGTCTTGACAAAATGGCTTTAATGAGCTTTACTGACACAATCTTCCTGGTCACCTGAGTAGGGTGTTCCAGAGTTGTCTCTTGTGTGGGTTATGTTTGCTCTTTCTTTGTAATTGGTCCTTGATTGCTGTTGATTCATCATCTGGCTGGCTGTGAAGACTGGCCATGACTATAGCATATAATCTTTTGTGCAGGGACTGACCTCATAGAGCAGAATTCACTGTTGTGAAGTTCTGGTGCCAGCTGAGTTAGCTCTTTGGATTTTTCATTTGTGAAGCTAGTTTGTTGTGTGCCGGTGTGTTCTGAAGCCACTCGATGTGTTGGCTCAGGATGGTCTTGTGATGGGCTCTGGTGCAGACCACAGTTAGGCACTGCTTATTACAGGCTTGGGGACACTTGATAGAAGCTACATAGTGGTTTATGGTTGGTTGCCACTTGTTCTGGGTCGCAGGAACCTTGGAGAGGCTACACTGAAAACTGAGGCTGGCTATCATTTGTGCTGGGCTTGGGTCCCTTTTGTGGGCATCATGATGGGTGCTGCAGCAAGCTGTCTCTTATGCTGGACTAATTGCTGGTTAGTTGTAGGTACATTCCAGGCCCACACTGGCTTTAATTTAGCTAATGCCAGGTAGAGGCATCTAATGGAAGTTACAATGCATATTGAGACTGGCACCACTTGTGCTGGGCTAGGGGATACTTAGTAAGAACTACAAGATACCTCAAAGCCAGATATTATTTGTTTCGATTTTTTGGAACTGAGTGATTTGGGAAAAGTCTGAAGTATATGTCAAGGAGTTGATGCTGAAAGAGGCTTAGGCTGGAATTCAAACTGGATGGGGCAGGGTCTCAGGAAATCACCAGAGCAGATGAACAATGTTAGCCAGGTTAGCGGAGGGCAGAGATATGGCTCTCGCCTACAGCAGGCTGGCCTAGTGGGAGGAGGGCTTGGCAAAGGAACAGTGGCTTCTCCCAGTGCCTTTGTCCCAGGGAGAGTTGCCCCAACTCCTGCCTCTTCAGCCTTCCTCTTGAAATTAGTCAATTTTGTTCCTTCCCTTACATTCATGACACTTTTATAACTTCTGCCCCATGTGGGAGCTCAGAACAAGTGAGTTTGTGAGCAAATGAATTTGTCTGTGGGCCCTTTAGATTATCAGTCTCCTGCAGCCTTTTTTTCTTTTCAGACATAATCCCTTCTGGTTTTCACAACCAGATGTCATGGCCTTTCTCTTCTAGACATAGGTCTCCTGGCTGGGGAATCTTGTGTGGGGCTCTGGTACTTCAGTCCTCAGAGGAGAGCTCCACAGTGAGATATCTCTTCTGATTTTCTATTGCCACATGTGGCTCTGGGACCAAATTGTTTTGTGTTTCTGCCCCTCCTACCAGTCTTGATGTGGGGTTTTTATATCCTTAGTCACAGGAATTCTGTTCAGATAGTCTTCAGATAGTTTTCAGTGATAGTTGTTCTATAATTTAGCTATAATTTTGATGTGATGTTATAAAAGTGTCACGAATGTTGAGCATAATATTTTCCTTCTCCACCATCTTGCCCAGATGTCTCTAGAATATTGTTTTTGAATCCAAATTTTAATGTTAAATCTTTATATTAATAGTCTATACCTCAAAATTGTTTAGACTGATAACTTTCATTTTCTCGTATGCTCTGACCTAAAGACTGAATATATCATTTATTAGGGAGATTTCCATAGAACTTTGTTTACTGTCTTTCTCTCACCCTTTCTCTTTGTTTCTCCATCTTAATTTGTTCTTTCATTCTTCTTCCTTTCTTCTTTCCTCCCCTCTCTGTCTTCCTTTTTTCTTTCTTTCTTAAATTAAGTTAACTCTCCTTATACATAGTAAAACTAAAGTTACGTTCTACACTATGAGGAGAGCTAAAATTACCAATCACTTGTAACCAAAGTGCCTCTGATTTTTCAGCTATTCGAAGCCATCTTTTACACTAATATCTAAATATATTTAAAATAATAAAAGTAGTTTAATCCACTATCCTATTTAGTTGCAAACATTATAACTTTCCCCTCATATTATGATGCTCCTCAGAGAATGCCTACAGTTTATTAGCCATTGCTTCTTACCTTAACTTTAATGATTCTTTGGCTGTTTCTGGTATTTTCTTGAAAAGTAGCTACCGCTATCATAAAGACCTCTGAGAAGGAGCCTGGGAAGGTAGTCATCTCCTCACTATCCCATCTCGTCTTATAATTCTCCATATTAAAAATTTTGAAAACATTTTTATTTTGAAAGTTTTCAATTTACAGAATAGTTGCAAAGATAATAAAAAGAGTTCCTATATATTCTTTACTAAGCTTTCCCTAACTTAACATCTTATATAATCCAGCACAACTCCATAATTTTGAAATAAAAAAGGTTGCTTGAATATAATGTTAATATTTTTATATGTTAAATAAACATTATAGACTCTGGGGACACAGTAATGGGAAAGACATTGTTCCTGCCTTATGAAGTTTACATGTTCATCACTTCCATCTCCCTATTGCTATAGTTATTGTACTTGCTTTGCTTCTTGAGCCATTTTAACAAAGCCAATCTTCCTAAAAGTGCCATAGTTTTTATGAATTTTACTAACACTATTGCTACAAGTTATGCATGCTATTTTGCAATGGACTCTTATTTCCACAAATTTTGTTGTTTTTACTTTTTACCTTGTTTTATTTTTGTGATCGAAATATATTAAGCTGAGTCTAGATTGTGAAAAGTTTAGAATAATGTTTGTTATCTAATTTGTATCACTTATTCAGCTACTTATCCCAAATTAAAGTTTATACTAAGTGACATAGCAAAGGCAGATTTCTAGAGTCAAATTTGGAAAATTTTTGTATTATAATTTATATTCTTTTTTTGATTAATATTTTTACTTTTATGGTACAAGATTATTGATAGAAGTATATGGCATATCAACAGCTATTAGAGCCCATTCTACAAATTATCTTTTTCAACTTTTTCTGTTTTTAAGTTTTAAATATCTATGACTATATGTATATATATAATCTCAATACTCTGAATACTTTTTATACCAGCATTAAAATTTGAAGTGCTGAGGAAACAACTTTTTTTCCATGTCTCAGGAAACACATGTAAACATGTGAAATCCAAAATAAAATTTCAGATTTGTAAAGCAAATACTATTATAACCTCAAGAGTTACTTATGATTTATTTTTATTAGCATAAAACTTTATTAAAAGAATGTATTTATCTGTGAATCTAAGACCATTTAAGTTAATCCCTTGATAATATAGATCTCATTGTTTTATCTTTTAAAAGCTTTATTGAATCCTATCTATCATTTATATATTATCTATCTATCTATCTATCTATCTATCTATCTATCTATCATCTATCATCTATCTACCATCTATCTATATCTATCTATCATCTAACTATATCATTAATTTATAGTAATTATAAACATGATTTCTTTGAATGATTTCTGGTAAGAGGTAAGATCAGATATAATTAGAAACCTTCTCAGACATTTCCACTAAATTACCTAAAAGTAGAGAGAACCAATACATCAAGTGCAGTTACCACTTCATGAAAAATAGAGTTGGTATAAGTTGACAACACTACCTTGGGTTAGAAAATGTATTATTATTTTTGTTATATATGAAGATACATCCTTCCAAACAAGAGTAGTCATAGCAGATTACAGAAGAACTTCTAATCTAACAATTTGCTGTTTGCAGTCCTGTCATCTTGTCTCAATTTCTTGCTATTAGAAGGATTATTGCCCGCTTTTGATCAGCATTCTCTCCCTCTGCACATCAAAGTGGTGCAGAGACATCCATATGAGGAAAGTATAGCCATATAAAAAATAAGGTAGAGGAAACTGTTCAATTTTCACATGAGATGAGAAAACAAATGTTTAAGAATGTAAAAATAGAACCATAGCATGCAGCAATGATGATGTTGCATATGGCCCATCATGGAAGGTATCTTGCGTTCTTTGGTCCAGCATATGCATTCAGTTCTTGCAAATTTTAGAGAAGACAACGCTGTGATAGAAAATTGGGTAGGCCAAAGATTGGCTCATCAGATCAGTCTTAAATCTCTGTGATGATATTTCTAGTATCTGTGATTCTCTGAATGCATAATTCATTTGTGTAAATACTCAATAAACTTGTCAGTAGAGATTAAAATTTTCTAAGTTACTAAAGTTATTTTCTTGGCCTATTAGAACCACTTTGTTCTTTTGATAATAATTTCTTAACAAGGAAATATTTTCTTATTTTAATCTATGTCCTGTTGCACTGGGGCTTACAAGTTGCAAATTGTTTTAGTGGTATCAGAATTAAACTGTAGACTTACAGGACATTTTTAACAGTAGTATACTTTGTTTTTATGAAAAGCGTATTTTCTCTCATCCATAGCAATTAGGAGACAAATTTAAGGTTCTAGGTATATGTTTAATAAAAGTGGGGAGGAGTGGAGAATGAGAGTGTGTATGGGGGATGGGTAAAAGGTAGGGGTAGATATGAAAGAGGGAGGGGAGAGACAGATGGAAAGACAGAGAGAGAAGGAAAGAGCGATTTTCTGTATTCAGCATAACATTGACTCACTATATATCACAAGAATTTATCTGTTTTTAAAGATTATTTTAAAAGAATGCATTTATTTATTTTTTTGTTTGTTTGTTTTTGAAATCTCAAATTCAGATCAATCTGATGTATAGCATTGCCTGAAACCTCTACTTTTAGATTATCCATTTAAGCCTGCAAATATTTAAAATTTGTAAATATCTCAAAAAATAAATATTAGTTTAAAAATTCATTCATCTAAATTTGGAGAACAATCTCACTGTCTAGAAGAGAACTAAATTCAGATTCTTGCTCCCAAAACAGTACAGAGGACACTGGTCCCACAGCTTCTCACCGCCAGGAACCACTCAAATCAACACACCTAGTCCACACAGCCCTTCCTTTGCTCACATCTGAGGAAGATCCCACACATTTAAATAGCCAATATCATCATCTCTGCTTTCAAATTTCATAAATACGTGATTTAATGACAATTTTTTTGTTTTCTAAGAAAACTATGATAACAAGTAAAAGACATTAATTGAAAAGAGAGAAAGAGAGAATAAAAATCTTTGATTCGTATTGCTACACTACAGATCCAAATAGCCAGGAATGTGCAAACTAAAACTTAAAGACTAGAGAAAAAAAGATTTAAGAGACAAGCAGTGTTTCCATTTGGTTGTAACATTTCTCTGTGCTGCCATCATGTTTAAACCAACAATTATTTGGGAAGAGTGGCATTTATTAACAGGAATAAATCAACCCTCTTAGGTCTTCCAGGATAGACATAATAATAAAATAATAATTATTGGTGCTCTGAAAAACTTACATCAATGGAACTCATGATATGTTATCTAATTTTCCATAATTAAAATTCATGTTACTTTTATATTCGAGGGAGAGAATTATTATAATTTATAGACTGAATAAATTATTGCTTTTTAAAAGATTAAGCATCTTGACCACATTCATGTTGTAGTTATAAATTGAAGTAAACAGCATTGTCTTCTTTTTCTAAATGGATTTCACTAAACTAAGAAATTAAAATATAAAGAGAAATAGCACTTTTTTTTTCATCTAATGACACCAATTTATTAATGTGGATTTGGGGAAAAAAATTATTCTTTCTCTTTTTCCTTTACTGGATTGCCAGATACTTTGGTAATATTTTTACATAGCATGGATATTTTCCATTTGTGTTTAGTCTCTCTGAAGTCTGGAAAATATCAGGAAAAAAACCCTTTCACATTTCTAGGTTGATTGAGTATGTATTCCTTTTTTTCTATATCTTGATCACTTTACAATTTATTCCTTGCCTGCTTTGAGTCACTTTATTTTTGTTTTATGAAAGTACTAGTAGAATAAGAACGTTAAACTGATTATTATTAGCTAATTCTTCCATACAGTGGGGTTGAAGGAAAAGAACATTTTAAAAAATAAACCTTGAAACATTAGTTTGTATTTGTTATAATTACTAGAAATTAACATATTATATTTATTAAGAAAAATTTATTCAGTGTGTGCTTAGTGAAGTCAGTTGTATCATCATTATGTTATCTATCCCTCATAATTTTCTTCTACATAAAAGTAGATTGGACGATTAGTAATAGTAATCATGGTGACATCGGTAATAGCAATGACAATGATAATATTGGTAAATATAGTCAATTTTACAGTGTTTACTTTTTGCCAAGCTTGCGCTAAGCAGTTTAAAGTTGTCATCTTCTCCTTTTAGCCTCACCTAGAAGGCAGGTACTCTTGCTAATAGGTAAGCTGTTTTTGTTCAAATGTTAATTATACTACTTACTACCTGGGATGGGTTTCTTAAACTTCAAATGCCTCTGGTTCCCCATCTACAAAATCAGGGTAATGGAAAGATTATTGTGAAGAATAAATGATTAATACACAAGAGATCCTTAAAAGAGTGCCTAATGCATGGTACAGGGCTCATTCAATGCACATTAACTATGATATAAATGAAGGTACCACCTTTCAGGGGTATTAAGTCACTTGACCATGACCAGTAGGTAGTAAATAGAAGAGCCATAATTTAAAACCACTTTTTTTCCCACTCTAAATTCTGGGCTGTAAACTACTATTCTTTTAATATCACATTTATTTTTAGTTGTCCATAGCCCTTCATAAATGTTGAGCGCCTTAAGAACGGGGAATTATATATATTTTTATGTCCTCAGGCCTCGGCCTAGTGCATAGCTTTTATGATGCACTGATTAAGTTGATTTAAAATAAAAATTAAGGTTGTGTTTACTGTTTCACTGAGAAAGGGCATACTTTTTACCAAAAAGCATAGATTATACTTCCTGGCTATTCTTTCCATTTTCTCATCTTCTGTCAAAAAAAAGTGACTACTATATTAAATGCAAATAGAAAGCTGCAAAGAGTTAACTCACTTCCATGCTATTAGTTATATACCAAGTATCTTAATACATACATGAAATGTAAAACTGATTATTATTAGGTAGTTCTTCCATACAGTGTCCCTCAATGTCATTTTCAGATAATACTAAAATCCTTTATCTTTTGCATGGATTATTTGAAAATAATATGCCCTATTATTTCTTGATAACAATCTCAACATCTTTCATCTATAAAGTATTTTAGTTCTAGCCAAAGAAAACCAAGGAAGTAAAACTTTATGACAATATTGAAATATCTATCATTCTAATTCTGTTTTGAAAGCGACCTCAGGAGATCAAGCTCTTGTCTTCTTCCAGACAAGATTGCATATAAATTATCCTGGAGAGTTGAGTGTGCAACTGATTAACAGAAAAACTTTTACAATCACTCTCAGACATTTGTTTCATCTTCAACTTTTAGAAAGTCATTATTTGAGAACGGTCTATAATTTTTATTTTCATGTTTCATAGCAATCAAATGAATGTTTCCTAAACTCTCTCTTGGATTTGAATATTTATTAGAGACAGATAATTAACAACAATTCATATTTTCTGTCAGTGAGTATCCTATAACATAATTTGTTTGGTACGGTGATTTTTTTAAATGAAATAACTACATTTTTTTGAGAGTTAAAAAAATCTGGCAAAATACAATAATTGTGACAATGATAACAAACAGTAATAGATAAATTGAAGAGGAAGAAAGCACAACAGGCCTATATATATATATTTTTTTCTTTAGAGTATGAGAATAATCTGTTAGTGTAATTCAAATGAGCAAATTATTATTAATGCAGAAGAACATAACCTAGGAAAAATGGAAGTAGCTGCATTTCCCATCATTCCCCATAGAGAGACCAGTAATGCTACAAGAAAATTGCTTCCAAAATTGTGGTAATAATTGACCTGAATTCACTTGTCTAAGTTATGTGATTTGAATTGCCATTGCCATTTTGTTATTGCTAGAAATTAAGATTTTGTGATTTTTCTAATCATAATACTCATTTTAAATAACAATTTAAAAATTTCTTTCTTACAGATATGCAATTATTTTTAGCATGTTTCTTTGACCTGACATAGAAATAGGTGGAATATTTAATAGCTAACCTTGGGTTTCTGAGATTGGATATTACAATGGAAAGACTCGAGACACCTTTTTTTGCCTATGGTTCTGTCATCAGTTAGAGTTCTCAACTTTTCTTTCTTTCCTTTATTATTCTAATATTTGGCTTTATTTTTATCCACAAGATCACAGTGTTAGATTAGGCTACCTCTTTGTTCCTTTTCAAAATCTTGCAATATGCACAGAGAATAATTCAAAGTTTTTCAACATTGTCCCCCCAATAAAATAAAACTCCTCTAACTTCCAGTATGTTAATGTCTCTGTGTTAAGCCATATTACCACAAATAAATAGTTCATTCCTTAAATTTGTCTTCTACTTTACTTCTAAACATCTTTGCTTATGCCATGCTCTCACCCTTAAAGGAGCTTTTCTCCATGTTACTCTCTGGCATTCATATTTGTTATTTAAGATACAGGTCAAAGTGCTCTTTTAAACTTCATCATTTGATTTTTTTCCCCATTTAATAGACTATGAATGACCCATTTCAAAATAAGTTTTGAGGTGTGCCTTGGTATTCCCAGCAAAAATCCAGAGGACTTCATTACTGAGAGACTCAAATCAGACAGGAAGTCCATACACAACTAAAGCCTTTTATATTCTCACTAAATATAGGTCAGATGAGTTGGGTTGCCAACAATTGATTTCTTTTGCTATCACAGTAGCCCCAAAATAGAAGTCTGACTATAGTTCTGGAAAATGATCTACAAATACTCAGGATCTGCATACCTCAATTGGCCCTTTTTTATTTTATTTTTTATTTCCCATTACAATGAATGATGTCATTCATGAGTAATTTAGTCTTCTCATCCTTGCTTCCACTCATTTTCTGCTCTTAAGTACTGCTCTTGTTATGCTTCTTTTTATAGATGTCTTCTCGATTATATAAACCGTCATTTTCTAAGTGAGATTTTCATGAAGATTCAGAAACACATCCACTTTTTGGAGTTGTTGCTAAAATTTGTTATTGGGTAAAAGGGTCTGTTAAAAGGAAACAGATTCTTTAAAAAGATTATTAATCCATCATTATAATTATTTTTTGACTTCATGAAAAGATAAAGTAATGAGTAGAGAGTTGCACATACTCATGTAAGAGTCAGTGGGGCAGTGTTGGCTTATTTCTCTTTATTTTACTTATTTGAAATTATGAATCTTACTTAACCTTCCCATGCAAACACTCGAGAGTTCAAAATGTGCAAGGGGTGCTTATGCTATCAATATATATGTCCATGTCCTATGTTTCCTACTGAACTCTGCTTCAAAGCAAGGACCGTTGTGTTCTCTATGCTATCCTGCATTTGGAAGAATCTCAATGGGTACTTGTTAAATAAATAGATATTGAGGCCTTCTCCCTGTCAAATGTTTGAAGTTAAAGTCAAGATACTCAAATAAATCCTCCTACTCCTTGTTTTCACAATTAAATTATTTCTAATACAATGTATGAATACTTATCACTACATAGTTCTTAGATTTCTGTGGGGTGGTACACAACCTTGGCCACATATGAGAATTACTTGGAGAGCTTTAGAAACCACTAATGTCTGGATCCTATCACTAGAGATTCTGGTTTAGTAGGTTAGAGATTCTGAATTAGTTCAGCCTGAGCATCATTTTGTGTGTATCTGTATTTCATATGAGTCTAATGTTTAGCTAAGATTCAAGATAGAAGAGCATCGATGGTATATAATGCCAGAATAAAAAATAGAATTCAGTACTATAAACTACTATGGGTCAAAACCCTGTGGAGAACACAAAGATAAGCAAAGCCTCAAGAAACTTACAATCTGAGACATACATTGGTATTATCACCATCATCAACAATACAAATGACATATTGTTTATTATCACTGTATTATGTCCTGAGTTAAAGAGATATAAAGACTTGGTCATTTTTCATCTTTTTGTGACTATGATTACTGTTTCCCATACTGTAAAACATACAAAGTTTCTTTGAAGAAATGGATGTTGGAAAAACCAAAGTATTCCCTGGAACCAAAGTGTTCCCCTACCAGTAAATTTATGTAAAAAGAGCCAGAAAGCCACTTCTCAGACCTAAAATGTCAAGTTTGTAAAAATAGTATCCTTGGGAATTATATTTGATCATTTGTTAAATATGGGGATATAAAATGTAGAAATCCATGTGTAATGCTTCAAATCCCTAATCTGGTTTAAAAGGTCAGTTGAAGCCTAAAAGGACTTGACATTTTACCTTTAAAAGTCTGACTTTTGGACTTAAGACTTAACAACACTTTGGCCTGAATGATCTGAAGGATAAATACAAAGCTGGTTTCAATTGAACTATTTAGAAAGCAGAGGATCTTCTAATTTGTAAGATCGCATTCAGAAAGCTTTTTCCATTAAGAACTCAATCGACTGAAAAATGATTTCCTTGGATATTCCATAATCTTTCAAGGCTTGTGTAAATTTTACACAGGAGGTGGGCAGTATGTGAGGCTCAAGATATAAAACACCATGTTACAAAGGAAGGAAAACACCTTATGAGCCACAGAAAACTGGTAAACCTAGAAGCATAAGCAATGCACATTTCCTCTATTTACCAGTGTCTCCCTCTGGTGAAACATAATTCACATACCAGATATTCATTATATTTTCATTTCTTGAAGCAAGTTCAATGGCTTTTTCAAATGATCATTACCATCAATTAATATTTATTGAGCACCCACTGGGTACATACTATAAAAGAGCTGGTGGGCTATTATATATCAAATGTCTCATTGTAAATTATACTTTACGTACTTTTATTGTATTTTCATAGGACCAAGAAACTATTTCTCCCTTTTGTGTGGTTTACACTAAAATGTCACTCATGCGAAAGCAACCAAGGATTAGAGTTGTAATTCTAGAAATACTTTTGTGTGTGCTCTGTGTGTGTGTTTGTGTTTGTGTGTAAAGCATAAAAAACTTAGGTCAAGATTTATCAGAACGACGTTAGTTTTTTTTATGTTATTTAGAAATAAAATCTAGTTTTATCTCATTGATAAGGTTAGCAAGTATTTTTTTAACAAATGAAAATGTAGAGAAAATAAGCCAAATATAATAATCTCATATATTCAGAAAATTGTCTTTTATTACATAAAAATGAAGTTCTATAGAATTAGAATTTCTCTTACCTACAAGAGTCACTTTATTTTTTAGGCCAGTAAAATGCATTTAATGAAGTAAAACAATACCTTAAAATATAACAAAGGTAATTATGATGATAATAAAAGTGAGAATTTCAGAATTATTCATGTATTTTTTAAAATATTTATTTATTTTTATTAAATTATTTTCAATTACAATTGGTATACAATGTATTAGTTTTGAGTGTACAACATAGTGATTAGACATTTATATACCATATGAAATGATCACCTCGATAAGTCTAATACCCACCTGGTAACATACATAGTTATTACAATATTATTGACTATATTCCCTATGTCGTACTTTATATCCCTGTGACTATTTTTATAACTGGCACTTCTTAATCTCTAAAATGGGAGGAAGAATAACAAATGTATAGATGTGCTGTGTTATTATTTCATTCCAGGTTTTGAAAATGCACATTACAGTGCTAACGGGAAGCACAGGTTAGTAAATAAATTCCTAAGAAAAGAATTGGACCACAGCACATCAGATTCTATTTTTAAAAATAATTATGTCAAAATCAGTCGACAAGTGTAACAGAAATAATATAATTGTAATAGAACATTATCACAGGATCAATGTCTCTCACTTTGAAAAAATCACCATTTCCCTTTCACTTCAACACTTATTTTTGATAAATGCTTCAATTTCACCTCAGTATTAATTTCTCAGCCAGATACTATGATGCTGTGACAACCTTCTATTCCATTGTCATTGTGTCAGGTTATTGAAAAGAAAAATAGGTAGACATATTTGCCATTAGAATGTTAAGAAACAAATGGTATTCTTATTCCTTACTTATCCTTACTTCTTAATTTCAGTGAATAGTTCTAGTGATAATTACTAGATTTTTACATTGTTGGAAAACTGAGGCATATGTTAATAAATAGTACAATCTGTGTTTATAAATAGTTTTTCTCTACAAATATGAAAATTTAGTAATCATTATTAACATCATTCTATTTATTAAAATCTGAAAACAATCCATTATCTCTTTAAGTAATCTGATCTCTTAAGTAATATAAAGAGATGTTAAAAGCTTATTTTACAATCAAACAACAAATAGTCAATTTTCGTTATCTATGGTCTATATGAAGATTTACTATTTTGTTCCTAACAGTTTCAACAAAGAACAGCACCAAGGAACTATAAAACAACCCTCAAGTTTCTGTTTAGTGTGTATCTAAAAGTTGTTAAAATCAAGTAAACTAAATAATTGAGAGATGTGACAACTGTTTTGATTTACAAATAGTTTGGAGGGTATTTTCCTGTTATATCTTGAGAGAAATGAGCAAAAATAGCACTGAGTTATGCTGTCAAAATCTATTCCCCTTTTAAAACAACTTAAAACAATGAAAAAGTTTTGCAAAAAATTTAAAGTATAACAATAATAAATGTTATGAAGATATGAGGAAATATGAAATCAAGTATATCATTGTTTGAGATTTAAATTTGAGAAACAATTGGAGAGTAATTTGGCAATGCATACTATTTACTAATGAATATTCTGTACAAGTTTAATTAACTAGGTTTAAATATTTCAACATTAATATATTTTAAAATAACATATTTTAAAAACACATTGCAGAAAGATAACAACAATAGAAATACTATTTAGTTAACTTTATAAATCATGCAAAATAGTACCATACATTATTTGTGGACATATATTTTAAAAAATAACTTGAAATGATTCATACCTAGAATAAAAGATCCTAACTTTGGAATACTGGTTAGTTCTCAGGAAGAAGGGATAATGTGATTGGTGAAGATAAAGGAATATCAACATCATCTTAATATTTGTTCCTTAAAGAAAAAATTTTCAAGGACATAAGATAAAGTATTAATATTTATAATTCTGTTATAAGTACATGAATGCTTGTTAACTTAGTCTACTTTTTTCTTTATGTTTTAAATATTTTTGATAGTAAAAAGTACCTTATAAGTGAATGTACAAGTTGTATCTTTTTCTATACATCCACCACCAGTACTTTTTTTTGGTTAAGTATTTTCATTTGTTCATTCTTTCATTAAGCCAACTGCACTTCTCGAATCTACCATTCTTTAGCATTCTTCTATGCCCAAGAGTAGTAGTTAGGAAATGCATTATCCGAAATGAAAATATTTTTCTTATTTTTGCTTATCACTGCTAATTGAATTTATTGAACTATTGCTTTACTAATGACTAGAAGTTACACTAATATGAAGTTAGGCTCCTTTGTGTCTATAGAGCGCATTTAGGAATTTGCAGCCTCAGAGCCCTGAATCAATGATTCCCAGGCTTCTTTCTGGTGTTCATATACCAGAAAAACTTCAAAGAATGTGAGCTACTAAAAAGATGACAATTAACATTCATTTTTCTCTAATATTGCTACCACCTATGAACATTGTCATTTCCTATAAGAAATGATATTTTGATATAAAACTTTAGCAATATGGTCCTTTAAACTAAATGCACTTAGCTTTTTGATAAATTTGCTACCTTGCCCTTATTTTTTACATTTTACTCTGAGCCACTGTAAGTTCCATCATGGATCAGCCTTTGAAAACTGCTGCCCTAAATGATCCCCAGGATGCTGACCTTGTGTGAAATATTGGAAATAGACACATTTTCTACGAGCTTATAGCTGGTTTGAAAGGGACTTCTTTTCCTTATCACTGATAAAAGTTGCTATAATGCTTATATGTATGCTTATTGGTGAAGGGAGATACATTTAAGGTGAATGATTATTTCAAAAGAATATACGTTTCACTCAAAAATTAACATTGATGTTGATAACACTGTTTGTTTTTAAGACACCTATACATTATCTCTTTCTAATGCATAATGCTGATAATGAAGTCAAAAAAAAAAAAAAGGGAGAACAAGTAGAATCTTCATTAGATGTTCCATGTGCCCTAGTATTTGCATTGAGGTGTGTTCCTGTCCCTGTTTGTTTCCTATTTCCATGGGTGATAAAGCACCCATGGAAAGTTACAGGATATGCATAACTAATACTCAGAGGAACAATGTACATAAACACTTGTTTATTCTTAAGCTTATTGGGATTTTGGGTGTGTTTAGAAATCTGATGGAAATCTGTGGAACTTCAGGAGCAAATCAGTCATAATTCTAAATGCAAATATTGCAAACAATATTAAAGCAGAAGAGAATGCATTCCAAAAATCCTCATCAAAAAGTGATAGAAATATAATATGCAAGATTTTCCTCCAAAATATCTTTGTAAGGGTCCTGCATTAAAATAGTCATTCAAGTCTTATCTTCTGTTTATTCTAGATGTGGTAGGTTGAGAGGCATCCAGATGTATTTCATTTTAAAGCACTTATTCTCAAGAACTTTTTGAAGTTCGGCTGGTACTACTTTACTCATTGACTCATATTTAGATTAGAGCAACAAATGATCAAGCTGAAATACATTCTGAAACAAAATTCCTTTCCCCCCACAATATAGCACATAAACTGAGCTGCAGCCTTTGCATTTTTTGCCATCTGGCCCACAGTGTTGGTTGATATTAGTAGCATGTCAGGAAAAATTTCCCCCATCTACTTTCAAAAAAAAAATGGTAAAAAGTAAAAAAAACATCCTAATCTATAGTATGAAGAGTATTAAATGAAACATCTGTCTAGCTGAATGAGTAGATGAACTTTGCAGTCTGCAAGCTGCTGGTGTTTGTCAAGTACATGTTTATATTGCTGACTGCTGTAAATTTTCAAGACCGTGACATGAAATTGACTTACTAAAATATCTTATTCAGATCTTAAAACATGTTTCAGTGTTGTTGTTGTTTTGTCTTTTTTTCTCCTTTAATGTTCTTATTCTTGATGAAAGGCATTGCCGATTGAGACAGCGAGAAGTTGCTGAGATTCTAGTCAAGATGAAACCACTGAGTAAATAAAGAAAAATTATGTAATCTGCCAAGAGCTAGCGCGAACCTCTTGTTAATGTAGAACTAGAATCTTAGATGCCAAAAGATAGAATAAAAGAGTCACAGAATTTAGGTAAATGCCATGAAAAAAAGAGACAAGATAATGCTTCTAATATTTTGAAGGAAAGGTACTTTAAATAAATATCTGCTTGATGGATATTTTAATATTGATCAAAAACTCTACTCAATTCAGTTCTAGTCATTGAATAAAATTCAAAGGGACAATGTTTCTCAAAATCTTCCTAAAATATTATCATCGGTCAAAATATGCATAACTCAATTAGAAATTTGAGCTTCATGAAGAGAAATCTTAGTCTAAGTTCCAAGTTTATTTCTTTCCTTAAGTAAATACCCCATTTTCTCTGTCAATTCTAACTGAGAGTCCATAGGAAGGGAGTAGAATCTAGATGTATGGGTCAGAGAATATACCTCTCGACATAAGCAACATCTAAACAGAGACCTGAGAGACAAATTAGTCAATAAAAGAGTAAAGTGGACAAGCAAAGGTTCCGAGTAAAGGTTTAACTTAAGGGAACAGAATCTAGAAAGAGCATGAGTCATTGTGAGACCAGCAAGCAGTTCAGTGCAATTTTAGTATTTAGTGTACATGCAGGAACTGCAAGAGATAAGTTTAGAAAGCCAACTAGGGATCAGATGATAGACCAGACAAGCCGTGCCATCCAGAGGTCTTTCTTTCTTTCTTTTTTTTTCCTGAGGGCAATTAAAAGCCATTGAAAAGTTAATCTGGAGGATGAGATTATCAGATTTTCACTTTGAAAATAGTCTTAAATTGCTCTTCCCTGGGGAGAATGTATTAGAAAATAATCGACAAAACCTAGAAGTGGTGAGAACATCCAGAATGCTATTACAATAATTCAAATGAGATGGGATGTGGACATAAAGTTGGAAGTGGTGTGGGTGGAAGAAGAGGAGATAATTTGAGCCACCTGAAGAGACATTTATAGAAATGATTGGATTATTTAGTACATGAAGAAAAAAGAGGCAATAAAGACTCTGAGATACATTGTCTTGTTGCTACTCTGATGTCATTATTTCTTACATCTCCCTTGAATATGAAATGATCTCTAGTTCAAATGCCATCCAGGATTCTGCCATTCAGAACTTATCACCCTCTCAACCTCATTTCTGTAATTTTTGGCATGCACTTTATTTATTTATATTTAATTTGGCTGCTATGTCATGTCTACATTTTCCACAAGATTGAGAAGCCACTAATAGCAAAGACTCTATTCTTATATCTCCTATCCCTAACAAGCTCCAAGTACAGAGACTTGTACATAATAGGTGTTCAGCACATGTTTGCTGAATTGATTTTTTTAAGTCCTCTCAGACCACATATTTCCATAGCTGTTTTCAGAAGCAGCTGGCTCTTTGCTTTGTTTTCCCATCCAGGAGGCTAACAAGCAAAGAACTAAAACTCAGGACTGTGACATTGCCTAATACAATGGCAGGAGCAGAAATAATTGTAAATAAATTAAGGATTTCATCAACTCACTTAAGTTTAATTTCTTATATTCTTGAAAGGTGATGCTACTAGCAAACATGAACCTAAGTGAAGCAATAAAATATATGAGATACAAATTATTTACCTTTAATTAGCAGTTGGAATTTGTATCTACTGTCTCTTTTCCTTTCTAAGATTCAGATTTGATATTTATGTTTCTTCTGTTCTAAGAGGAATAGGAAGCTGCTATTTCAAATAATGACTTTATATGTGTATACATGCATTAAAACAATGTGTCCCCTCAACAGAGAAAATCTGAAAGAAACAGAGTAGCCAACCAGGCTGCTTACCCTTTAAGTTAACCTGTTGTAGCTCTAATTTTTTTTAAAAAATGTGTGTTTCTTCACTTAACTAGTGACTTATAGAGCCAGGAAATACTTTAAAGGTGACCAAATGTATCCAGCATTTTCCAATAGTGTCCCATGGTATCCTAGGGGTTCAAGAGAGTTAGCGTCAGGTCAGGGTGAGGGTGAGCTACAATTGACAGGGAAGACTTTGGGACTCCCGACACCGTTTCAGCCAGAACACTAAACTTTTATTTTATGTTTTTTTTTCTTCAAATAAGAAATTTGGGGGTTTAACAAAACACAGATGAAAACTGAATACAATCTTCTCATTTATAGATGAGATACTGAGGTCCAGAAAGTATAACACAGCTAAGCATTATGTTGAGTCTATAGCACAAAGGCCTAAATTTAATCCCAGTACCACTGCTTGCCAAGCAAGTAACCCTGGAAAAGTTACCTAACTTCTTGGAATTTCAGATTCCTGTAAAACTGTTTTCTGAAAGGATCTGATGAAGGAATTTTAAGAAAACATTTATCGGAGTGACTGGTATATCTCAAATGTTCAGGAAATATAGATATTGGTAGTAGTGGTTGCAATAGCAACAGAACCTTAGCTAGAATGTAGCTCTTTCTATTCTGCATTCCTTGTTTTTTCTTATGTGTCTCAAAAACAACAAAAAACACAAACTCCTCTGCATTATTGCTTATCCAGACAAAAAAATAATCTTTCTTTCAAGAAAAATGATGAGTTTCATTTTCTTCTCAAGTAATGAAAGAGAGGAGCTTGGAAATAGGGATATAACTTAATATTCTGAGGAACAGTGTCTTGAAGTAATATGCAGTAACTTGGGTGACAGGTATAAATGCATTACTCAGGGAAAAAAAAAAAAACCGTTAGGTTATACCACACAATAAAACAATGTTTATTTGTCTAACAAGAACTTATATTTTGGTCTTCAGTAAAAACAATTTAACAACAATAAATAAGTAAAACCTTAAAATATAATTAAGAAAATACAGAGGGCTTTTATTTACTTTAACTTGCTTTTTAAGAAATTCCATACAAGTAGTTTATCACCATGCATTCTTTCCACAGAATTATAAACTTGGTGAATATGAATTAAGAGTCCTGGGAGCATTTGAATTTAGGAAGAGTAACTTTGGAAGATTTAAAAACCCCAAATTTATACTTCATTCTATTCTGGATCACCTGACTTTTGTTTTTTTAATAGGAAGTGACTATATTACTTTTAAGAGTGGATTACTTTTGTCATATAGTCATCAATTCCTTTAGCAATCTAATGAAGAAATATTTATTTTAATCCATCTTTTCAAGGCTTAGTAATATGTTTGGAAATCATATTTAAAATGAATAGTTTAGAGAAACTACTTTGATATTCAAATGAAATATATGTAATTTGAATCCTCCCAAGGAGAGGAAAAACTCATAAATTTGTTGAGTTTATGTACAGTTATAAGTAAAATTAATAATAATAAGCTTTAATCATATAATTAAATTTTAATTGGCATATTTAAGTTATTGTGACACAAAATTTGAAATTCTTTTATGAGGCACCAAATATATCTTTTAACAGTGTTTTATTAAAGACACTAATCGAGGCACTACTTGGCACATAAAATTATTTGAGGTGAAAAGTAAAGATAAATGGTTCAATATTTTTCCCCACAAGATCATTTGCTTGCTTTCTGATATTCTTTTGTTTCTTCTACAAATGGTTGAAATTGTCAAATAAAACTAGGGCCTGTTTCAATGTTAATTCAGAGTTCAAGTGTAACTGGTAGGTTTACTTTTCCCCACTTAGTCACCTCATCCACAAAAAGGGATTATTGTTAATTCTGGTGATTTGAATTATACTAAGGAAAAGTGCTTTCGAAAGCTTGGTCCAGTTCAACTATGATAACCATACATGATAAAATTGTATTTTCCATGCGAAATTTTAGGAAAAATAATTCATTTTTACAAAAAATCATTTTATATGACATTCATCCATTCGACAAATATTTATTCAGTACCAAGTATGTAACAAAGCACTATTCGAGTCACTGTGGATATACCAGTGAATAAAATAGGCAAAGCCTCTACCTCTAGAATCAAACATTCTAGTGGCAATAAGAGAAAATAAATAATAAAATAGCAGCTGGTGATAAGTACTCTGAGGAAAAATAATTCAGAGTAAAGAGATATAGAATTGGCAAATCCTCAGCTCATGAGCCCAAAATTAATTCCAGATGAATTAAGCAATTAAATTTTACAAATAGAAAACTCTAAAAGAAAACTTATAAAATTAAGGCAAATATCTTTTATGATCTTTGAATGCATAATATCTTTACAAGTACAAAAGCAAATAAAAAGCCCATGAATAAAAAGATTGACCAGTAAGACTACATAAATACTAACACCTCTGTCCACTAAACAAATCAATAAAATGAAAAGGCACATGAAAAAATGGAAAATATTTGCCACCACTATGAAAATGGTTAATATTAAAATGTAAAGAACACAAATCACTGAGAAAAATCTTCAATATAACATTAAAAAAACTACTGAATTAAATATATGACAGAAACCAACTTTGTAGTAATCAAGACTTACAAGTTAAAAAAAAACTTCAAATATTTAAAAAAAAACATTATAGAGTACACACTACTGGCAAATCTGCAATGAGATAAGCAATTTTATACATGATAGAAGTATGAGTCAATATCTCTGTCTGAAAATAAAATCATGTGTGTTAAGAACCAGAACAATTTCCTTCTCTTTGGTCCAGCAAATCTACTTAATTCTGGTGATGTAAAAGAATCATCATGAAAATACAGGGAAAAATACATCAAATTTAAAAGTATTCATCCCTAGATTCTTCGGGTTCTTAATTACTTTCTTTATACATTTTGTATATTTAAAAATATATTTACAGAAAGCATTTGATTACTAGGAAGAACAAAAAAGAAAAAGAAAAAGGAAAAACGTAGAAGGAAGAATAAAAAATAGGAAAGTTTTTTTGACTGGTCTCTACAGCTACATTGAAAACTTATCCATTTTCTTCACATAGCTAAAGATCATAGCTAATTCTGTGGATTACTCCTGAGAGTATAGTTACACATCGTAACAGAGTTCTTCTGAAGAAGGGTAATGAGGGAAACCACTTTGTAGGATTTTAGTTCTGTTCTTCTCATTGTTTAAACTTGAAAGTCTCTGTAAAGGTTTTCGAGCAGCTTCTCTTGTATTTAGATTCTAGAGATCTAGAAAAATAAAAAATCAAGCATCTGTTAGTGTGTACATGGTTATTGATGTTGGTGATATAATGATTTATTATTGTGACTAAAAACAAAATCCTACCTGAATTCCCATATTTGTCTCAGGACACATCCAAAACGTGTTTTGGATATTTTGTTGGGTCAGTGAGTGTCCTGGATTTCCTGACTGACATTTAATTTAAGCAGATCAGTTAGCAGCACAGCCTTTTGAATTGGTTCCTTGGATTTCAGGGCACGGCACAAAATGAAGAATTTTTTTACCTATTCATTTGTTCTCCTTCACCACATTGAAGAGAACATATTTTGTGGTTTGTTTAGGATTAGCCAGGGCCATTAGATAACAAACACTCTGAACATGCCCAAGAATACATATAACTTCAACTAAAGTATTGATGAGGTTTGGGTAAAGCTAAGCTACAATGCCAAAATGAATTAACGAAAATTTCAGTTTAATGTACTAAGGTACCTAAATCAAACTTCTATTCTAAACAACTAAAATGTTTTTTATAAAAAATTTAAAGTACTATTTTACTACTTATTATGTCTTCCATAATATATATTCTAATACTATTAAACGATGAGAGATTTATAGAACTATATTCTATATTACAAAGCATTTTGGCCAGTTAAAACTCCTATTTCTACTGTGGAGAATTCGGGATCATTGCTGTCTGTCTCATGTGTTTGAGACTTTTGAAGCTGTACTTACAGTGCCTGCAAAAAGAAAGATTCTCCAGTCATTGTAGAAGCCATTGCATTCCAACCTGGCTTCTGGTTGCAAGTCTCAAGGGATGTCAAGGATTCTGATTCAGATGCTATTTATTTAGAAACTCTTCTCATAACCAGTTTAACTATTGAGATTATTCTTATAGCTGCTGTAGTTTAGAGAAAATTGGGATTTTAATTTCTGGATCCCTTTTAGGTTAATCAGGGAAAATTAGTGATGAGGAATAAAATGATATACCACATGCAAACTTTTTAAACTAAGGAGTTTAAGTCAAACTTTCCTTTTGTCACCACCACTTTATCTCTCATTGCTTCTTATTTAGGTTATTCAAATTTCTGACCCAACTTTACTAATTTTCATATGGTTGACAACAGTCACTTTTTAATATTCTTCTGAAGCATAATTTTTTCAAGGTAAAAGTTTTTGTATATTATATTGACTACTGTATTCTCAGTGCCTAGAACAGTGAGTGCCTGGAACATAGTTCTAGCTATTGAATGAATGAATAAAATTTAACATAAACATTGGAATAGGAGCTAAATCAATTCTCGACACTATCTGTAAAGAATTTCTGATTTCAATAAGAATAAATTGTCCAATATATAAAGTATAGGTATTTTTAGAAAAATAAATAAAAAAATAATATGCCTAAGTATAATTTTATAAACATGTGACTTTTCAAGTTTAACATTCTTAGTTAATTCTTAATAGTAACATAATAACATATATTTTATAATTAGTTATTTTGGAAAATTATACGATGTGACTAATATTGGAATAGAATACTAGGTAGTTAAAGAAAAATGTTCAGTTTTTTAATCTGTCAACCAGTCATTATTCTCTTCAAATTACTTGAGTTAGATAAAGTCCCTAATAGTTGCTCCTGGCAAATATAATGCTTCTCTATCAGGTTCCACACATAATATTAGATGGTAAGTATTTCACAAAGGGCATAGTTTTCTTAGTTCCAATCAAATAGCTCCTGCTTTAATAGTTTTATCTAAAAGACACATTATGAGAAACTTCTTCCTTGTACAGGAATTTTTCTCTGTTGTTTACATAGGTGTCACAGAGTATATGCTTGATACAAATTGTTTCAGTTGGCAAGAGCTCTGCCAAAGAAAACAGATGAGCAGCTGTTTGCGTAGTGCATAATTTTTTTTTTTGTTAAATATGGCTGCACCTGTGTAAACACAAACTTTATTTCTAAGAAGTTTCCCTGCAGCTGCAAAGACTTTCAGACATAACCAGAGTAGCTATTTTTATTGTACCATGTAATGTATAAAATAGGTTTTGGTCAGTTGTCCGTCTCAAAAATAATATAAGAAGGTTCATTTATTTTAATGTAGACATTTTATTGTATTTTTTTCCAAAACCTTAATAGGAGGTTGACTTTATTTCTTATTTATGCTTCATTTTGGCTTATTTAAAAAAGGTGAAATTAACCGAGGAACAATGGTCCAGTCATGCAAAGTACACCAGAGAGAGCAGATTTTTAATTAATTCATTCACTTATTCATTCTTCAGTCACTTGTACTTTTTAAAAACTTCTCGAGTATAGCCAAGAACTACAGTAATCTCACAAATAACTTGTTGATGCAGCCCTTATTACTCTTTCAAAAAAGCATTTACTATTATTGATGGAGGTAACTCTAACTATACAACAGAAATATAATTATCCCACTGCTCAAGGAGTCCCCAGAACTTCCTAAAACTACTCATATGCAATGAGCTGTACAACAATACTAAATGATATTATAATATTAGCAAAAAAATTGATTTTTAAGTTCACTATATATAATTACTAAAGCCAGTTTAAATATCATCTTCACATGTAAGTAATTTTATTCTTTATATACTTTTAAACTTGCTGTAATCTCATTTAAAAAATTGAAAGTTATTCTCCTGGATCTTTGTTTAAGAAAATCAATAAAAGGCTATATTTTTTTACATATTTACAATAAATGTTTGATATGAAAAGATTTAAAACATTTATTTAAGAACTACAAACAATCTGTAGGAGGTGCCTCCTCCATCTGAGAATCCTGGGCAAACATATGGTCCCTGTGGACATTCAAGTATATTCCCAAACTGCTTCTTGAGAAACAAATGGCTTCTCCCTCCCTCAGAGCGGGGTGATGCATACAACAATTTCAATAAGACCTCTGAAGGTACCTGTAAATTAATGCCTCTCAAAAGTATGATTGCAGACGCTTGGGTCTGCAAGGTCAAACTACATTCACAATAATACAAATATATCATTTGCATTTTTTACTCATTCTCTCATGAGGCTACGGTGTAGTTTCCTAAAAGTGACATGATATGTAATGACATGTACAAGTAAAATATGATAATATTTGGAAGTTAGTGTGTCAATATTTTTCAAATTACCAATGCAGGATGTTATAAAATCAGCTATGGGTTTTCTGAAAAAGGAATTCAAAGCACTAGAGAGACCAAAGAGTAGAAAAAATCCATTGAATCCATTAACAGGGTTTCATATTCCACATTACAATTAACCTTAAATAAGTAACCACATGTTGAGTTAATATAGTACAAAAGAAGAACATCTATAATTTTCTGAAAGGGCTAATATAATACTTCTCCCTTTTCTAAAATCCGTATGAGGCAGGATTTTCTTCATACGGTTCAATTAAATAACATAGCTCAACAGTTGGAATGCAAGCACAGATATAAGAATCTTATTGTCTTCTATTGAGTCAGATATTAAAGAAAGTGAAAATAATGTTTAAAATGCCATTCTTCATTAATCTTTTTTTGTTAGCTTGTTTAGAAAAATATAGTGATTTAAACAAATACTGTATTTATTCTTGTTCTCTTGAAATGAATTAATAGGTAAATATTTTAATAATAAATAGATATATCCACATACAAAAAAAATTTCATCGATATCAACAATATTCTTTTAATGTAAAGAATTCTTGAGGACAAAAGAATTTAAGAATTGCTGCTATGATCATGCATTTCTGCTCCAAAAAAATACAAAATGAATGTATGAAAAAATAGCATACTCAATTGACTTTTTAAAATAAAAAATAAATGTAGAACCCAAAAATACATGATAAAAATTGAATTGTAAAATATAGTCTCATTTGCATATCCACAGCCTTTACCAGCCACCGTAGGTTTCTCTCTTATGAAATTGTATAAGAGTATGATCATGTGTCCATGACTTTATTTCCCCTGTGGCTATCTGTGTATTCAGGGAACATATTTAAATTAAGTTTTACATCATCTTGTTTTGCACTGCTTTAGATAGGGCTTGACTATATCATAATGGAAAACCATCTCTACGATACAAACATGAATGTATCTAATATTACCAAAAATAATATAGATGACTCATTCAGATAACTACTGCCTTATATTAACATTTCATTCAGTTCAGCATTAATTGGTCCAAACTCTATGGTAAGCTCAAGGACCACACTGAATTATTCACCCAAGGCTGGAGAGGCATTGCCTTCTACCAACAAATGCAGCCGAGAATCTTTGCCATAAAGACTCAGATGAACTTTAACTGTGCCTGCCAAAATGTGTGTTAGTAACCAAGAAGTTATTACTAAAATTTTAACATGTTTTATGTATTTACTCATATATTGCTTTGTAAGCAAAATTAACAACTTCATTCTCAGGTACAGAGTTCAACAAGCAAACCCCTGAGAGGACATGGTTGGCCACATCCATAAATGTTTACTGGGAAAATGTACTCTTGGCTCCCATGGATGGGAAGACCATGGCTGGCTCTGGAAGATGCATTCTCTGTAATTTGTTGGCTTCACTCGTACACTCTAAAATCAGATTTCCTAATAAGAAAGCTCTCTCAGTGTGTGTAGATGTCAATAAAAAAACTTCCTATGATGGGAGTTAACTCCATATGTTTCAGTGTTATACCCAACATCCTGCCTTGTGATGCTCACCTTGTTTTCTATGCTAGTTTCTTCCACATTGATTACAGTTTACCAGTTATTCAGACACAGTAGTTTTTCATGTTTTCACCATCCACTCTGTAATTAGTACTTCATTTCTAAATGTTCTTTTCTTTCTTCAATACTTTCAGGGGTTTTTTTCATGAATTTTATTTCATTCTGGTAGAATATTTTAGGGACTTCCAATATGGAGTGATTGCATTTTAGGAGAGTGTGCAAGATAATTCATTAAGGTGAAGGAAAAAAATACTGGTGATTGTAGTATGTTAGTTCAGCGGTACATATATGTAATTTATAAATAAGTATCCATATATATGAATGTATTCAGCATTTATTTTCAGTGGTGTACACCATCAAACATGTTTTGATGTCACTGATTATATTTCATCTATTTTTATTAAATCTCTAGCCCATGGTTTCTTGGAACCCTCACACAAACTTAAGCTTTATTTTCCTCACACATTTGAAGCCTTCGATAAAGTAAACAATTACTCTAACTATTCTAATTGTATTTCATTCAATACTTTAAATCCTTTGTTGCATTTCAGATGTTCAAAATAGGTGACACATATATAGCATTAGAGGTTGGAATTCCAAGATGAGTTTCAAAAAATTTAAGTAAGAAAATGATAAATCATGCCTGAATTCTTATAAGTGGTTACTACTTGTGTGTCACTATTGGTAATTTACTGGTGGTGTTTTTGCGTGGTCTTCAGTGACTACCCATTCTTTGGCTTTAGTAATTTACATTGTTCACCACAGAAATTGCTCACCACAACTCTTCACCTGAAACATAAATACTATAACTAATGGCATGTCTAGTACTAGTTTTTCTTAGCTCTGATCATTTCTGTAGCATGGGCAAGAAATGCCCTAAAACTTGTGCTCTTCTGAAGAGCATAAAAATCTCTAGCATCACTGGAACTAAAAGAGTGGTTTTTACTAAGCATACTTACAATATCAAAGTGTTCATTATAACCTAGTTTTAATGTATTATAAATAAAATAGTAGAGTGAAGCGCAAACCCAGAGATGATTTAATGTCAACTCCTGGTTTTACCAGTAGAGAAAATGTCTTCTAATAGGTTAAGAAACTTGCTAAAGATTAAATAGCTACTTAGTAGCAAGACTAGGACTTGAACCCAACCTCTTGTTTCCAAATACATCATACTTCTACTAAACCAGGGCTAAAATCCAAAACATTTTGAGAATAGTGTTTGAATATTATTTGGAAATGTATTTTGTTTGCAGTTTATTGATTTATTCTCTGAGTTACTCAGTTACATGATATTTATCTCTTTTATCTTATAAGGCATCTCTTTATCCTTTATACCATGGCAATTTAAACCTCAATTATCAAATTAGGACCTCATAATATTTTTGAAGGCATGAATGAAAATTTTATATTCTAAAATAGATTCAGATTGTTTGGTATATTTTGGCTGCAAGTGAATTCTGCTTATTGCAAGGAAATTGGATAATATTTGACAATACAGATCTCTTTAGTTTCACTGTCATTAGTAGAAGAGAACATTGGAATGAGACAGAAATGTATCTGTTCTTTCCTCCAAAGACTGTTTACAAACATCCTGGCCCTGAGAGAAGAATGTGGATTGTTATTTATTGAATATTATATTATATTTATGATAGGCATTTTAAAACCCCAAGCTCTAGAACAGCATTAAGTACTAATAATGGTCTCATCGTGCAGTCTGCTTGTGTAACAAAATGACTTTTGAGTTTTTTCAAAAATAAATTTACTGGAAATTCAACTTATAGTAAATGCAGGCTCATCTCTTTTTATAGGTTAAAAAAATACAAAGGTGTGTCCTTGAGCTCACATATCAGAAGATTTAAATGAATCTTTGCAGCTGATTTTTATTGCACTGTGAATATTATAGCAATTTTGGTTTTAATATGTAAACTAGTGCCTGTTTTATGCATAAAATCATATAGCTCAGTCTCCAAATACATTGGCTGCCTATGCATGATAATTAATTTTTTATTGAACAAAGCCCTAAAATATTAAGCATTAGTTGGTTTTTGGTAACCAAATGATGTTAGATGTTCAAGGGAAATTATGATAAAATATTAACGCAATTTTATATCAAGAAAAAGATAAAAACATTCAGTCACATATTCTTCATTTAGTTACTTCATTTTTTTGCATATTAAAAATGTATTTAAGAGCTACCAATTCAATTTCTTCAAATATGAAGTTAATTTAGTTTTGGGAAACTCCAAGATTGTCGAAGTGTATTTGAGACAATAGAAGTCTCAAAAAAGTTACTGCCGCTAAGCTTTCTTTAAGCCAAAACAAGTTCATGATCCTTCTTTCATAACAAATTTAGAATTCCTATTAGAAAATGTACCGCAGTGTAGGACTCAGAGATAAACTATGTTGCAGTAGCTGTCTTGAAAAAAGATAGTAAGTTGCCTAATAAAATCTAAATCATTCCTTAGGTTAGCTAATAGAAACACCCATGGTTATAAAATTAATCAGTCCCTGCTATTATAGCAAATTGGTGAAGATTGTATTGACACATCTTCATCTGCATGTCTCATCAGAGGTGCCCATGCCATTTAGCTATGAAACCCTGGAGGCTTTTCCTCCACACAGAATCTTATAACACTTCAATTAAGGGACACCAAGCTGCCAACCAGACAGCAGTGCATTTATTTCTTGATGACTCCTTAAGTTGTGCCACAGGCTTGTCATTAAGAGAATATTTTTCACAGCAGGTTGCAAAGATCCTGGTGCCATTAAAAAGAATTGAAAAAGCATCAATTTGTTGTTTCCACCTAACACAGATATTTTTCATTGCTGGTACAGCCATTAAAAACAATCTGTTTTATTGCATTCTGAAAAGATCGCATGAAATACACATAATGACTTATTTTAAGGATGACATTACTATTAAAACCACTGTGAAAATGTAGTATTCAAAATAAATATTTAGGAAAATGGAGTCTCAAATATGCTTTTTAAAAAATAGCAAATTATTAGCAGAAATTGATTGATATCTCAAATCAGAATTTGAAAATGCTCCAAAAGAAAGACAAGGGAGAGTGTCTCTGGGGCTCTGTCTCAGGGGAACAGCATGCCTTAAACTTTTAAGTGGAAATTCTTTGAAAATGAGTAAACCAGAATAAGATGCTTTGAAAACATAATCTTTGGGGTAAATGTGTGGGGGATTTTTTTTTTTTTGGTAGAGGGAGAGTGTTTAATTCTATTGCTACACTGTATTGACTTAAAATACTATTTTTTTTAAATAACCAGAGTGGTAGAAAATACCCAATTCTGGTTATTTATTTATATTATGGCAGCTGCCAAATATGGGTACCTACCTAAAATTATAGTTTGACACAGTGACTTATTTTAAAATTTATTTTCTCAGTACTAGAGTAGATCACTGTTTGTCAGTCTGCATCAGTAATAATAAAAAATATAATAATCTGTCAAGGAATCTCCTTAATGCTACTGCTCAGAAAATTTTTGAAGTTTTTCATAAGTTGTTTTTGACAAAAACAAAAAAATAAATAAATCATTCAATCCACTAAGGTTTATATAGTATTTTGAATTCATCTTCTAAAGAAAAATAACAAAACAACCTACAGAGAACCACATTCCATCTTTCTGCTTTAAAATGTTCATTACAATCTGGTGTTATCAAAGTTGGGGCATCCTATGTTAAAGCTGACCTTGTTGCAATCTACCAGGATCTCAGCATGATAAATGTAATAAATGAATTGTACTGCAGTACATCATTAGATTCCCTGTTTAGCACTGAGACACTCTTACCTCCTGATGTTAGGAGATCTGAGCTGACCAGGTCTCTCAGTTGAAGCCGATTCTTGGGTTTGCCCCAGGTAGAAGATACTCTCTGCATTTAAAGTCACTGCTCCTGCCTGAGGGCAGCTCACATCCAATGATTGAAACACAGTGGAGGGGTATAAAGGCCCTGCCACCTTGCTGAGGAAAGACACAACTCTGAAGGACCATCCCAGCTCTAAAGCGCTCCCTGTGGGATTGACGGAGGCCTTTGTTGTGAGGGCATGGCAGTTCAAATCTTCCCCCTACCCAACCTTACCTTCCTCACCACACCACAGATGTGGATCTCAGGAGCATCCACCAATCAGGCTTCTTACATGCAGATCTCCATCTCAAATTTGGTGCTGAGAAAAATCAACCTCTAAGACAGTAGTGCCAATGTTCAACGTACAAGATTTGACTAGTTAGTCTAAATAAGTTATGCACGCAGGGGTAAAAAATAGAGAATTATGGAAGCATAGGGGCACCTATTTAAAAACAAACAACCTTAGATATATTTGGAATGCCTGAAATATTCAGAGCTCAGTTTTTGTAAAATATATCTCTTAAATCCTCTTCTTTGTTCTGACTGTACCACTTCATAATTTTTCCCCGCCTCCAGTTTTTCCCAATTTCAGTTCATTTATTCTCTTCATGACTGACAAGGACAAGGTTATGTTTCAAAAACTGATTTGATGTTATAACCTCCCTCTTTAAAAACTTCTGATGTTTAGACATTGTTACAGTTTAAAGCAGGGAGTTTTATCCCTTAAAAACCTTACCTTGGCATTTATGTCACTTCACTGCCTGTAATACCCTTCCTCTGGTGACTGATTCCAGAGAAGTAATACAACATTGGTAACTATGTTACAGACTCTTGGAATGTTTCACCAGTTTCAACATATGGCATGTCTTTCAGTGATTCAAGTGTGCTTTTAAAATGGTTGATCCTTAATCACTTTTTTCTGCCCTTTTGCCTTGTTAATCAACTTCTGTGGATCCTGCAAGACTCTTTGAATCTTTATTATCTGTTTAATTGTTCCCTGATACTTCCACCAAAATAATAGCTCCACACTTTATTCTTCGATTTCTTTTGTGCATTCATCTATCACAAAGATTATGTTATATTATAATCGATCATGTTTACATTTCTTAGTACCAGACTAAACAGTGACTTTTTCTCAAGGTCAAGGGGATACTGTTTAATTTGTGCCCAGCTATGTCCACATTAAATAGTTAAATAAATAAATTGGAATGTTTTAATTTAAGTTTCCCCAAAAGCAAAGCCTAAAACAAGGACTTAGGTGCATGCAGTTTATTTGAAAAGTGAATTTAAGTAGCAAGAGCGAGTGAGAAGGAAGAATGAGACAAGAGTAGGGAAATTCAATAATGGATTGGGCAGTTACTGAGGTAGCCACCATTGTGGATAGTGGATCAGGACCCCTGGGAACTTTCTAAGGGCGATATGGAAAGAATCTTCAAATTGTTGCTCACTTCATCACACCCCTCCCTTCCAGACTATACCTACACCATGACTGGGTGAGATCCGGGCTTTGGAAGTCTTCAGGGGAGAATCTGAGAGAGGAAACTAGCAGTGTATACAGAAATATCCACTGTAGCTGCAGCTGAAATCATAGGTAGGATAAACAGATGTGCTCTAGTGCACAAAAGCATATGCCAACAATGTATTATTGAGCTAAAGTTTTGAGATTATTAGTTTTGAGGGAGCAGTGTTGGATCTAATTGGGCACTCTGATTTGAAGTAGAAAATGCAACTAAATACATTTCAGTGCAACTAAAAATAAACCAAAACTTATATTTATGACATGAATTCTTATTCCTTTCATAAGAGTCTTCCTTAGTTGTAACTGGCTCTTCTTCCTTTTTATCTTCTTATTATCTTGTCTATGAACAAAGGAGCATGTATAAAAAGTCTTGAGGGGAGAATCTGAGCAAGTTAAGCTCTCTGAGCCTCAATTTTTCTCATAGGAAATGAAAAGATAAGGATTTAATTCACAGATCATTCCCTATCTGTGTATCCATTCGCTTATTCATTGAACAAATATTTATTGACCATCTACTATGTGCCAATCACTACTGTACTTAGGGCTAAGGGTATAAAGGAGAGTGAAAACAAAACAAAAACAAAGAGTCAACTAAACAAAAATTATTTACCAGTCCTCGACTTAATAAATCTGGAGAAGGAGAGATACTGAACAAGTAATCATACAAATATGTAATATAAAAAAAAATTGAGACAATGTGAAAAAGGAAAAGCAAAATTTACAATTTTCACAAGAGCATATTGTAGGAGTATATAATTTGGTATTTACTCAATGACCTCAAATTTTCTGTCAAACTAAGACCTGCCTGAAGAATAATCAGGAGGAGTATGAGAGATGAGGAGTTGGAGTACTGAGGAGAGTACTATAAGTGAAGGCTATGAGGCAAAAGAGGTGGGGGAACATGACATATTCTAAAGAAGGTGAGATTTCTCAGAATGAAGTGAAAAAAGGTGGAGAAAATCAGCAAAAATAAGACTGGAGAGGTAAGCAGAGACAAGAACATTTGGGAGCATGGAGGCCCTAGTAGTTATCATGGGAAACAACTGGTGAGAAGCAACTGGAAGACTTTGGAAGACTTTAAGCTGAAGAGGTATATGATGCAGCATATTTGTGGACGATTGCTCTTACTGTTATGTATGGATTAAATGAATGCAGAAATGCAAGAAGTGTAAACAGTTAGGACTGTAGTTCTATGGAAAGATTATTGACTTTATAAAGCAGCTCATGTGCTGGAATTATTTAGTATCCACAGGGACTTGATAGAATTTGGTTGCATTCCCCTTTACCTTCTTCCATTTTTCTGCCTTTGGTTTTTCTTCCCTTAATTTTTCCCTCTATCCTAATAACATACTCTTAGCATCTCAAAGAGAGCATCATTAAGAGAAGAAAATTATGTTGTTCATAACTAATGACCCATCACACATTTCTTGTCATGCTTTTGAGTGATTTGTGCTACTGAAAAAAGCAAAAGGAGATACAGACTAGTCTGCTCAGGATTTATGGGGCAAGGGGAAGGAATCATGGTCTTCACAGTGTTGTTAGAAACAAAGGAGCAGAAGTTAGAAATCATTTGGCAGATAAAATTATGTGTAAAGAGAAGTCAAGGGTGTTGCGTAAATTAGAAGAGGTGAATTAGGGATGGAAGAAATAATGAATTATGGTAAGAGACTTCTGGATATCTAAGCAGCTGGCAAAAAACTGAACATATTCAATTCTAAAGAAGCATAATACAATCCTTTCATGATAGAAAAAGAAACATAAATAAATTTAGACAACAAATATAATTTTTGGTGTGTTAAACTGGAATATCTATGTATGTATGTATAATATGAATTTTAAATCTTATAAATAATTATAATAATAATTAGATATATTTTAAAAGCTTCCAAACAAAAATTAATAATACTGGATTTATTTTTGAAGAGAATAGCATTGAATAGAATTAATGAAGTTGATAGGCGCATTTTTACATAAGAATTACCATCCAGATTCTTCATAGAAAAATCATATAGCATCTTTCCTTTTGAATATTAAATCTGAGCTTATTAATCATGATGATGTCATTTTGTATTTTTTTCTTTCAACTTTATTGAGGTACACTAAGTTGTACCATATCTGAAGAGTGTATTTTGATAGTTTTTACATTATATACATCTGTGAACATATCACTATAATCAAGGTAACATACAATTCCATCAGCCCCCAAAGTTTATTTGTGCCTCCTTTGTTATACTTTCTTCCTCCCATTCCCATCCCCAGGCAACCACTGATGTACTTTCTGTCACTGTACATTAATTTGTATTTCCTAGAATTTCATATAAATGGAATTATACAGTAGAAGTCTGGGTTCTTCTACCCAGCATAATTATCTTGAGATTCACCATGTTGTTGCATGCATCATTAGTTAATTCTATTTTATTGCTTAGTATATTGTGTTAATATACCACGATTGTTCACCAATTTGCTTATTAGGGGATGGTTGAGTTGTTTCCATGTTTGTTCCATTATTGGTGTTCCTTTCACTAATAATGTTCTTATAAACATTGGTATACAAGTCTTAACATGGACATATGCTTTTATTTCTCAGGTAAATACTTAGGAATGTAATGACCAGGTAATATGGCAGGTAATAAGCCAAGATGTTTCCCAAAATAATTATACCATTTTACATTCTTACCAGTAGTTTAACATAAAAATTACATAAGTTAACATCGCATTGCACAAACTTAACAGCAATATATCTGTTAGCTCAGAATTCCTTTCCCTATTATACCCAAGAAATTCAACGATTAGAGATGTCGAATAAACTACCTGGTCAAAAAGCAAGTGAATGTAAGAGTTAGAATCCAAATCTGTATCTGACAATGACAGAATGCTCTTTCATAATGCCCAGGGAAAATTTTTTATAAACCAAGGACTAGCTATTGCTTTCAATAGATGTGATTCTCATCCACTGAGTTGCCAAGTCCTGCTTGACTTGGATAAATGGATAGAATGGGAAATTATTTTAGTCCAAGTGGCCTATTGGCAAGATATAGTCGATGTATAGCTTCCTTTGGTTGCCTGGAATCCAAACCTGTGACCTACTAGCAGTTGGAAAAGAGATATATAAGACCCTCCAAAAAGCAACAAACTTCTTAATTTAAGTAAACATTGCCAATTCAGATGAAGCACTACTTAAAACAGCAACCATAGCCATGCTTTCATTAACTTAATGGTTTTTTCTTTTTACTGTTGATTTTGCTTCAAAGGACAGATAAAGGCACAAGAACTGGAAAGAACTGGAACTGGAAAGACATGAAATGAAAGAAAGAAAGAAAGAAAGAAAGAAAGAAAGAAAGAAAGAAAGAAAGAAAGAAAGAAAGAAAAGAAGAAGAAAGAAGAACGAAGAAAGAAAAATAAAGAAAGAAAAGAAAAGAAAGAAGATAAGAAAAAGAAGAAAGAAAAGAAGGAAGGAAGGAAGGAAGGAAGGAAGGAAGGAAGGAAGGAAGGAAGGAAGGAAGGAAAGAAGGAAGGAAAATAGGGAAGGAGGGAAGAGGGAGGGAGGAAAGGAAGGAAGGAAAGAAAGAAGGAAAGAAGAAAGGAATGAAAGAGGGAAGGAAGAAAAGAAGGAAGAAAAAAAGGAAGGAAGACAAAACCAGCTGGGAAATGAAGAGAAGAGGAAAAAGCACATGAAAGAGATTAATGGACAGAAGTACTTTCTTTTTGTTTCCATTTTTAATAAGTCAAACACATTATGTAAAATTTTGAATATGAGAAACGTACATAGGTGTATGAAACCCAGCATAGAAGAGACTTTTGTGGTGTTTGACGCTGCTGTTGGCACTGTTTCTTCTAACTACTTATGTACACTCTGTTTCTATAATGGTTACTCTTAATGCAAAACTCTACAGTTACCTAATACCCAGAAAAGACAATTATAAAATAACTATTTCTGCCTTGGGGACATTATATTTTAGTACTGATTTAAGACAAACAGTTTATGGTCATGTTACCTTAAATGTGCCTCATCTTGCATGATCTCGAAACAGCTAAGCAGGGTCAGGCCTGATTAGTACTTGAATGTTAAAAAATAATAAATAAATAAATAAATAAATAAATAAATAAATAAATAAATAAATAAATAAATAAAACAAAACAGAAGGCTCTAATTCTTTTCTTTTTAGAGAACAATCAAGTGTAAAGGTAGTCTGTATTCAGGTGTTAATGACTGAAGGTCCAAAGAGTCTGTACTGGAATTATTATTTTTCAAAGTTATTCATTCTTCTCCATCTCTACCATCATCAACTGCAATAGCTTCCTAACTAGATTTAGCAAGTACAAATATAAGACACAGAGTTAAATTTAATTTTTAGATAAAAATAATTTTTAAGTGTAAGAATAACCCATGCAATATTTGGGATACACTTATGTAAAAAATTATTCATTGTTCATCTGAAATTCAAACTAATTGAGTACCTTGTATTTTTATCTGGCAACCCCACTGTCAACACATTTTCTCTCCATTTTCACTTTGACCTCCCTCATTGCAATGTCAACAAAACAGAATATCAAAGAAGTGTAGCACCTAAATTTAATAGGAACCTTTAAAGATGGAAACACTTCCATGCATTCTTTCAAACATTCAAAGTCAGCCAATTACAGTGTCGCCTATTCATAAACACACAGCATCAATAGTTAGAGTGATAATTTCAATAAATGCTGAAAAGTCATTTTGTAGAATTCAACACTCTCATTCTTCATAAATAATTTGAAACAATGCAAATGAAAAGACAATATTCGACATAATAAATAACCTACTATTTAATAACTAATATTTTTAACCTCTTTCTATGTATCAACTGCAGGATTTAATTCTCACAACAATGAAAACAAAACCTTATGAAACAGAAATAATTATTATTTCCATTCTAATTCTACAGGAGAAGAAACTAAAGAAGAAAGAAGTAAAGCCATTTATTTGCCCCAAAGCATACAGATAGTAATTCATGGAACCAGGCAGTCCAATTCAGAGCCCATATTGTAAACCACTACACTATACTGCCATTCTTCATAGCCACAGTAATAGATATGCATTGTTTAGGAATAATTCAAATAAAAGATATTAAAGATTTCTACTACTAAAACAGTTGAATGGTTAGATATATGTTTTATGTTTTGAATGAAAAACAATGCTTATAACTTCTCAGTTCTGCCCAAATTAATATACAGCTGGAATAAATAATCAGTCAAAACTTAAATCATATTTCTGAGAAAGTTGGCAAAATTATTCTAAAATTAATCTAAAAAGATCCATAAGAATAAAATATTTGAGTAAAGGAGAATAAGTACAGAGAGGTTTAGTTTGAAAAATAGGATAAGAAAAATAAATATTGTAAAGATACCAATTTTTCCCAAGTTAAACTTTAGATTTAATATGAATTAAATTTCATATTAAAATTCTTGCCTATATTATGCTCTATATAAATGAAGTCATATGGTAAATACTCTTTAGTGTAAGGTAAACGCGTGACACCCCGAGAGAAGTTTTAAAAGCAAGCCTTTATTGGGAGAGGGCTCCCGGGCGAGGTTCACTGGTCCCGAGAGTCCTCTCCCAAGACTGCCGAGAAGTCGTGCCCTGGGATGGGAGGGCATAGTTTTTATAGGGTTACGTGGGGGTAGGGTATAGAATGGGGAATGTCAGTTGAGCATCCGGATTAGGGTGGTGGTGGATTAGGGTGGTGTCACCAGGGCTTTTGAGTGGGCCCTTGTCCTTATTCCGATTCCGACGTCAAGCTGGGAAGCCTCCAGACAGGCCCCTGCCAACCTAATATTTAGTATTTAACTTCTTTTATTTGCGATTATATTTGAAAATTTTTTTTCATGTTGTTGCATGCAGTTATAGATCATTTGTTCTTATTTCTGTATAATTTCCATTTTGATAAACACTGCTCTAAGTACTGAAGATAGAGCAGATTGAAAAAAAAAAGAGGCTTCCTTTTTTAATGGAGCTTATATTCTAGTGAATATTATATGCATATCATTACATATAAAAATATATATATAGGGAAGCCACATATATGCTAGAGTTGTTGAGATTTGTTTTTATTTTGAAAACATATAAAATAAAACTATTTTATGCCACATTCAAGAAATAATTCCATGAAACTTAAATATCTAAATGTAAAAGGCAAAGCTTTAAAACTTTTAGAATATTCATTTATTATTAATATTGATATACCATCTACGGTTGTGGCATGTTCAAATCTAAGACCCACTGAGCCAATTGAGATTAATTATGAGCCTTTATTAGCTGGCCAGAGACTGATTCTCCCCACTAGAGAATCAGTCCCAAGCTTCCAGAGGAGGCAGCTTATAAAGCCTAAAACCACATCAAACAAGCAAGCAGGTTTACAAAAGCAGAAGTTAGCCATTAGTACATCTTTGCACAGGACATCTCCTAGAACTACACCCTGGTTATACATTAAGCAGATTATAGAAGCAGAAGTTGGCTGTTATGGTCTGGTACAAAAATGTTGTTTCTGGGGGACTCTTAAATCTTATAGGAAACAGGGCCTGGTACATAGTTTTGTTATTTGCATCTTGGCGGTGATATTATTTTTGCTTTGGGAGCCGGCGCTTGAAGATATCACTCCCTGTCTTGTCTTTGTGACTAGCTTACTGGAGAACTTCCCACTTTACAATACTTGTACTAAGCATTCTTCTAGGTATTAGGGATACATTAGTAAAAATAACATACAAAAATTCTTGCTCTTATGAAGCACACATTTAATGTGATGACATAATAAAATAGTAATAATTGAATTATATAGTATATTAGAAAATTATAAGTACTCTGGAGAAAAGTAAAGTCAGTGGGGTAAAAGACACCTGCAGAGGAAGAAATAGGGTTAAGGAATATAGGAGAAAATAATATGTGACCTCAGAGTAAGAAGAATTTCTGAAATAAGACAAAAAACACAAATCATGGAGAAATTGTTTGATTAATTTCACTACATCAGAGCAGATCGAAAGATATAAGAAACAAAGTGAAAAAGAAGATATTTTCAAGCAATATAGTCATCCAAAGATTAGTATCCAAAATATACAAATAACTTACAAATTAATGAGAAAAATACAAACAACTAATAGAAAAAATATAGACAAAGAATCTAAATATGAAATTCACAGGTGAGAAAACTAAATTATGACTAAGTATACAGGGAAAAATGCTTGCTATCAAAGAAAATGTAAATTTAATACTCAATGATTTTTAATTTGTTATTAATTTATTTATTATTTCAATCAAATTAGTTAAGATTCAAAAAGAAGGATTTTATTCAGATGGATGTACCCATAAATAGTTGCTGGGATCAGGCAGGTACCACTATTCTGAATTTGACTGATTCCTTTTCCACAGGCCTTCAGAATCAGGACATGTACTTTTGCATTATAATGAAGATGAGAACTGCAGTTTTAGAGAACTATGGAAGCCTGGCTCTATCTTGTCCTTCTGAACATGCATAATATTAACCACATCTCCTCTAATTTCAATAGTAAATACAAGCCTTTCCCTTCAAATTTTGAGATCTTTGAAGATAGAAAAGAGGGGAGAATGGTATTCATGAACCAAGAAAATTTGAAATGTCACCCAAACAAGCTGATATTTAATTACTTCAGGAAAAGAAGTTAAATTTGTGGATGACCCAGGATCCTTGTTTCCTATTTTTCTTTCTAAAGCTCATTTAATGTCTGTTTCAATCCAATGCTTATTGCAATCCTATCAGAAATGATATAATTCAAATTTGGCAAAAAATGTTGCTTATTAAAACTCACATAAGGAATGAACTATCCCATGAATAATGCCAAAGTGAGCTTTCTCATATGTAGATCTGATCACTACACTCCCATATGCACTCAGTGTTCCAAACTTAATAAATTACTTGTTCTTCTGAAAACAGAAGATCCTTTGTAACTAACACTATCTGTTACATCTACATTTTTACTCAATAAATATTTACTGATCATCTATAATGTGCCAGACACTGTTACAAGAACTGGATTTTTACCTATAAATAAAAACTAAAATTTCTATTTTCATGGAGTATACATTTGAGTGGGAGAAAGTAGATGATAAATAAAAAATAAATATATGATATGTTATATGTCTAGCCTTCTGAAAGTAATTTTTTTAAAAAAAGATAAGGGGACAAAGAAGAAGATCTATTTTAGGTATTTTGGTTTAAAAAGGTCCACTAAGAAGAAATTTGAGTAAAGACTTGAGGGAAATGAGAAAGCAAGCTATGAAGGTATCAAAAAATAAATGTTCTCTATTTGTGAATAATGTTATGAAAATATGATAGTGTTGTTCCAGTTTGAAGTCTAAAGTATGATGGTAAATTGTAGTATCTAAATAAAAATAAAAATGTTTTAAAGACTCATACTATATCAAATAATATTTTTCTCTGAAGTAAAGAGGAAATGATAGAGATTTAGGAAATACTGTATAGTCTCCTACTAGTTGAATTATCAATTCTGTGAGCCTTGGGACACAGAAACATTTAACTTTTGAAATTCAATACAGATACATTTTATTCTTATTTTTATAAGAAAAATATTATAGAAAATGAAAGGGTGTGACATTTGATTTAAAGCATGCATATAAATCACCCATTTTTATCTAAGGTAATTTTTTGTATTCAATGTATGTGTGTATGTATAAAATGAGTCTTGCTTTACATACACTCTCCCTATAATCTCTTCCTCAAGTCAAGGCCTCAAGACTAGAAAAGGATTACCAAGAAGCACATGACTTTAAAGTTTTCCAACTATCAATTTAGTCATATAAATATACTAAGTGTATCTGAAATTTCCTAGGGCCATTTAAAATACAAGTGGTAACTTGAGGGGTAATTGTCTCCATTTTCCAGATGGTCCAACCAGTGTTTTCAACAACCTTGCTTTCTGAGGGGCTCATCACAGGCTGATCAAAGCTATAAGTGTAACTATCACTCCAAACACTGACAGCTACTGCTATGCCCCCTACTCAGCCTCCTAAACACATGGTTCCCTCTTAAAACAGTCTATCTTCTTAGTTTCGAAAATGTACTGGATGTACTAAAATAAAGCTTTATTCAACCCACCAAATCTTTCTTGGTGATATATTTGGGCAAATAAAAGAGAAAGGATACCAAAGAAATCATTTCAGGTAATTTGAAAATTATTAAAAACAAGGATAGAAGGAATTTTTAAAGATGTCCTGATCACAAATTAAACATGTGAAATAGCCATGGAGTACTGGGGAAATTATATGCAAATTCACCATTTAGATATCATTCATTTTTTAAATTCATTCATCCATTCATTCATTCACTCATTCACTAATTCATTATTTATTTACTAAGCATTTCTTGAACATTTCCTGTATATCAACTTTATGATAATTTTTGGGATTAAACAGTTGTTTCAAATGTAATCACTATACTTGAAGACCACATAAACACATAAATGATTATAATACAATTTGGTGAGCACTCTGTTAAAGGTTTATGCAGTCAACATACAATGCAGAAAGGGAGGCCCAAAACCTACTCTGAGTTGGGGAAAAGAGAGGGTCAAAGATGGGGTCAAAGAAAGTTGCCCAGAAATATTTTTTCTTTGCATTTGAATAATAATTCTAGTAATTTAGAGTGTCAAAGCCCAGAATGTTCCCTTACCATAAATACTGCATAAATTATAATTTTCTATTATTTGCTCATACTTATATGCCTTTCCTTTATGTCATTATACAAAAATGCCACCTTTTCAGACCATTTTCAAAAATGCTCACCTCCTTCTCTCCTTTCTTGACTAGTAGTTTTTCCAGGAATAAATAATGACATGGTCTCAACTGCTTAACATTATGTGAAACTGAGAAGCCATTCCGGGAAATATTGCATTCAAGTATTGAGATATGATCAGAAACCTAAACAGGCAAAATTTTCCTTGTCTTGCTTGGACCTCTGAAAATTATCTTTTAAAGCAGAGACTGTCTGCAGAGGGAACTTGACCAGACTTCCACAATAAAGACATATTGCAACTAGTTTATAGAGCACAGTCTATTTCTGTAGTGATTTCCTCCTGAAGAGTGGATAAGCATTAATAAAGACTCAGTCACGCTGAACTTTCAGTAATCGACTCATAAGGAACTTAAAAGTAATTTTTTTTACATAATGCAGGCTCATAAAATGCATCATTTTTCTCACTCAATTCATAGTTGACATATGTATGTATCATTAAGAGGTTTTATTCAAGGCTAGACCCTTTAAAAAAATCTGAAAAAAAATTCTCACTCTAGCCAAATCCTCCTGTTAAAGAACCAAAGTATTTCAAACACCCTAGTAATGGCACAGTAAATTACATTTTCTCATTTGGAACATTGTAATTGATTTCTCTACAGAGTGATTTATCATGTAACAATTAGGTACCCAAGGGAATTAGATGACCATTTTAAATTTTATCAGCTTGTTTCAATAAACTGTTAATGTGACCCTAATGTTTGGGAAGCACTTTAATATAATCAGATTTTGGTTGTTCAATCTACTGACAGTAATGGCTACCTCATTAATCATAGCATTCTCGCTGAGACCTTGGAGGCCAAGCTAAGTTCAGTGGACCAATTCTTACAATAATAAAAAACAAGCAGTTTTTGACAGGGAGATAGTCTCACTTTAACTATAAAATGAATTTTGTTTTATCTTTGGAATTGATGAGGGTGGGTAAGCAGAAACTCTAAAAGCTTACAAAATAACAATTAAAAACCCTTTAGGCTTAATTCCCAAATTGGTCAATTAAATCAAGACCTCCTGTAATCATTACCTGTAATGATTTTCTATTTAAAAGTGTAGAGCTATACAGCAAGATTTAAAATAGGCCAGATAGCAAATACATAATAAATATCTGTTTCTCAAGCCTGGGTAGCATCTGATGGTTTGCACAAATCCGGCAGAGCCTTCAACTTCTAAAACCCTGTAGTTAATTCCTCAGTGGCCTTTCAAAAGGGATATGAAAAAAAGTACTACAGTGTGATTTATAAGATTTCAGGAAATTGTGTGTAAATGTAGAGGTCGATTTTAGTACTTTGACTTTTTTTTTTCATTGTGATGACAGATGCTCTCTCAGTCTCTTAAATGTCTGTAGAATTGAAAGAAAAAAAAAATTTAAACCACAGTATCACTGTAGTTTCCTGCTTGGATTACTACCACAGAATGCCTTTGTATTATATATGTCATGACTGGTAAAGAGGACGTAGGACCATCTGTTTCTAAAATTATGATCTTGTTTTATTAATTTTTCTTGTTAATATAATATGTTCTTATTGAAAACAGAATTTATAAAGCCATATAGTTAGCTGGGAAGAGAAAAATCAGATGTTCTTAAGTCAGGCTAAAATGCCTTGTGCTTTAAAAATATTTCATTTTGGGGTTCAAAGAAATCTCATCATTAAGTATGTGGTTTGTATTCTAGGTTTTATATTATCTTCAAAGATTAAACTACAAAAAATACGACTTCAAAAAATTAAATTTAAAAATTTATAACAATGCAGCAAAACTTATCTTCCCATAGCAGAAATTTTTGGAAATGGAACATGATGAAATCACTATAAATAACTTTTTTAGTTTCAAACTTATTTACTTAAAATATATTTTTTTGAATAAAGATTCTAGGATAGAGATACTTAAGTTTTTAGTATTGAAAGAAGAGCATGAGTCCTCTGACAGATGTTCTAGTGCAATATGCCTTTCCAAGATAACCAAATTTCATTGCACAGAATGGTGCCAATTCACCCATTCAGTCACCAAATACTTATTGAGCATCTTCTATTTTATAGGTGCTGTGTCTCCTAGACTGGATGCTGAAGTTAATTTTTTGAGCTAAGTGAACATTCTGTGTATACTTTAATTGTTGGAAAAAATGATATCTGCTTTGCCTTGTATTTGGTAAGCATTTAGTTCTTTATTTTATACTTGTTAAATGGATAAATATATTACTAGAATAAAAAATTTTGCAAAATGTAAACTAGGTAATTCTCCACATAGTTAGAATAATTTCATTAGAAGGACTTCAAGCTTAAGAAAGATTACTTCTAGAGAGAGATGCTGTGAAAGCAAAGAAAAAAGGTGATTTTTTTTCAAATTGATTACTAGGCATAGGTGAATTTATTGACATCTAGGGTAGAATTTTTAACAGTATTCAAAAACAAGAAGTTTTCTGTTTTGAGAATGTAGCCATTAGGAAATACTTTGCTCAGATCTCTTGCTGAGGGAGCAGAGTTGACGGACAGACCTGGCTGCTGCCCCTATAGGTCTATAACCAGTGCTTGTCCAAGGCCATGCTTCTCCCAAGCTGCTCCCAAGTGTGGTAATGTGTGGGTATTAACAGGAAACAGGACTCTTCTGGAGAGCATCTTTGGCTCCAGGACTCCATTGGCTTGGCTGAAAGTCTTCTGGGATTGTACCATAGTCTGAGACTCTTTCTACCCAAGTCTCCTTCCTTTCCCTCCCCTTACAGATGTCAGACTAGCCTTGTGGTCTATAGGCTTTCTCTTTCTAGTCCTGCTTCCTCTCCTTTATTCTTCACACATGTTTCCTCTGTAAATCTCTTATAAATCAAATCCTACCTTGGCCTCTACTTCTCAGAGGACCCAAATATAGATAATTTGTTTAGTAATCCTTGCAAGCTCTTTTAGCATATATATTAGGCAATTCAGCACTTATCTTGTTTGAAAAAGCACTAACTGTTATTGGAAAGTTACAATCATAATTACTGCTCTCTTTCCAAACACATAGAATACAATAATTTATCATTTCCCTTACATTTTTATGTCACATTTTTATTAGTGTGAGACTATTTTTTTTTTCCTGGAAGCAATTTGCAACACTAATCCCTGTGTCATGTCACAAGCTTTGACTCTGTTGTTTGGTTTTAAGTTACAGATGGGAGATAGGCATAGATGACATATTGTAAAACTATGTACATACACGCAGTGTATGGTGCAGATTATGCCTTAGGTTTGTCATCTTGAAGAATGTTGCGAATAGATGAAAGTTTATTCTTATTCAGCACTGCCTTATATATTCTACTAATGCTTTACATCATTGAATTTTTCTGATTATTCCTCCAGCTTATTTAGTCCAATGATTTTCAAACATTTTTTCCCTTTAATCATAGATTTTTTTAAAAGACAAATACTTATTTATTAAGCAAATAAAAATGTTAGTATTTAAGGGTCCAGAGACTCAAACATTCAACCTCTCTCACCCAAAGACTCTTAAAATTCCACTTTACACTCTGAAAACCACCATTTAGATTATTCCAGTATTTGGGATCACAAACTAAATTTATATCCCCACATGCTTTGGGAAGATATTGATGAAGCTTGACCTATATGGTGTCTTTTGTCAAGTACAAGAAATTACAGTGTAAATTACATATCTGAAACAGGTAAAAAAATTAATCTCAGTGGGCACCAAAATTTTTCTTGGGAGTTAACTGTCTTTTTTTAGGACAATACTTTAATAAGTCTTTTAGAGGGATCTGAGATCTTCAAATCATGAGCTTTGAAGACAAATTTAAAAAAAAAATCACTAAACTGCTCTCCTGAACAAATATATAAAAAATAGAGGGCTGCAAAAAAATTAAGGAAAAGAATTGCTGGGTGTGGAGGAACGGAGAAGAGACAATTAGAGTCAGGCAAGACAGTGAAGGATAGAAGCTTGAATTATATTGTAAAATCCAAAATGTATAATATGCCCAGTTATAATTTAAATTAGATATCTTAATTACATATGGCTCCTACTTTATGGAATGTCAGTTGTTGTTACACATACTTAGATGCTTTATCTACTTTATTTCTAATCCATATAACAATCCTATAATGTACAGGATATTCCCACTTTATTGGTAAAAATAAAAAGGCCAGGGCTCCTCATTTATATATTCATTCTGTAAGGTAAATGCTATTGACAACTTACTAATTGATACGCATCATGTTAGATTCTTGGGTATAGTAGAGAACAAAGAGACTGATGTTATTGGTCAAGGAATTTACATTTATCTGCTAGAAGATTGATTTCTAAACATATGTTTTTTCAAAGAAAATACACTCTAATAAGTTGAACTCTTTTAACAAGACCACTCCTATAAAGTTAACAATCTTGGCTTTTCTATTTCTTTGTGTCTTATAACAGACCTAAGGTGGGTGGGTAACCTACTAAAACTGCACACCTTACCATGTGTTATTGATTACTTCAGGCACCTTTCCTAGCTTCTCACAGGGCTCAGAACAGTACTTTGAATTTAAAATTTCTTCTGTGCTTGATGTGCCTAGTTATGTCAGCACCAGTTGGAAGGAGATATCGACAAGAGAGTACACTACTATGTTCTCTACATAATTCAAATTCAGTGGCAAGCTGCCATCTCTGTCTCCCCTTCCACCTATTTGAGCATTAAGTAGCTCAAGTCTAGTGTTCCATATTTAACTGCACAAAAGAAAGAGCATACAAGTATGGGTTTTATTATGCTTTCAATCCTTCAGTATCAAAAATCTCTAATATCAAAATTATCATCAATAATTAATAGCCACAAGAAGTGCATAGTGTTAAACTTCAAAAGATGTATTAATGCCTTATTAATTTGTACTTCCAATGATAAATTTTGATCAATTTCTTTCCCCTTCCTGAGGTAAAACAGTGAAATATCCCATCTGCTTTCATCATCTTTGGATCATAATGGCCTTGTAAGTCAAATAGTGACTTAAGTAAATATTCAATGGAAGCATTTAGTTTCTGCCATAAGCATATAAGTAAAAGTCCTTTAAAAGGTGGTTTAATTTATTTCTACTTGTGTAATTTAATAAATATTAATTGACTGACTAATATATTCCTGATGATGGAGTTATAAGATACAGGAGATATAATTTTCACCTCTAGAAGTTTATAAGTTAGCAAGGGACATTAACAAGCAGACAAATAAGTTAATTGAATAGATAGAAATTAACAGAATGCTTATAGGAGGACATGGGAGGAAAACCTAGTCTTATAGTGGGTTCGGGGGCTATTTAAAAACTGATGTTTAAAAATAAAATGTTTAAACATTCTCCATATAGAAAAATGAAAATATCAGCTATTTAAATATAATAATATCTAGAGAATAATTTTAACTAAATGAAAAAAAATCAAACTATGACTGCCTAAAGTAATTTGTCAAATATATTTTGTAATAGCTGAGAATATTGATCACTTTTCTTATATATAAAGTTAAAGCACAATGGGCTTTTTAGAAAACCTCTATCCTTAAACTTCTATAATACGAATGATGTAAATATAATATTATTTTAAAATAATACTATAATAATAATTGTAATATTGTTATATGAAATTAATATAAAGAGCTAATATGTTATATTCAGGTAAGTGCTTAAAATATGGACCATTTAGTCAGTATACTCAGAGATCCCTCTATAGATTAGGCAAACAAAAATCTTGCTATAGAATGTAAAAGATTGTCCAGTATTAATATATTGTAAATGTAATTTTTCATTATTGAATAGAGGTACATAATAAACTGCATTAGTGTGGTGCATACTTTAAGTCTCAGTTAATAATTTCTTGTGTTACTTTGGTTCTAATATAGATTTTTTTTGTTAGAAATTCATTCAGGCATCCTCATACAGAGAATCCTATAGGAATAAGGAAAACAGAATCTTAGCCAGTCCTCAAAGAAAGCAGGGAAAAAAAAAAGGCAGTTTTAAGCAAGAGTAAGAAACACTGAATAGCCAGGCCTTGTGGCAAATGGAATGTAGCCTTCGAGAAACAACTCGACTATCAAGTTACCTCATTGTTTCCTCAGCCCGTCTGGGCTCTATTCCTCCTCAGTCAGCATTTAGGTTCTACCTGTTGGGGCTTCCTTCTGCTACCTTTCTATGTGTCTCCCAATCCAATTCTACACAGGAGGAAGATCTGATTAGTTTAGGTATCAGTGTCATTGTGAGATTAAGACTACTTTAGGAGCCTCTGGATTCCTCAGAGTTAGGTGCCCATCCCAATGAAATCACTGTGACCAAGATGTCAGCATCAGGTGGCAGACAACATGACCACCCACGACTAAACTGCTGCCTGGAGTCCTCTCTGCAAGCCTTTATTAATTACTAGTACTTGCTTCTAACACTTCCAGTGTGTGACACAGCTGCTTTGTCATATACTGAGATGAGCACTCCTTATGCAATATACTGTGGATTATTCTCAAAAAGCTTTGATTTTCTTTAGAAACATGAGAAGCATGTAGACAAAATTAAAACCAGAAGAAAATACATTATCTTTTGCATCAAACAAAAGTTTTTAAAATAGTAGTGAATATCTGGCTTTATATAAAGTAGGTGAAATAAAAATAGGACTTAAGGCTCTAGGTACTTACCAGGTGAAGCTTCATCAACACAAAATAAAACAATTAGTTACATCACTGAATTAACTGAAAGAGGAGGTAAAGAACCATATACTCAAATCAAGATCTTAGTCAGTCAATGTTTTCATTGTCACCTATGTGTTTTGAGGTTACATACCTACCACTTAGAATAGACATGGTGTAAATGTGCGGTCATTTAACTTACTAAAAATAATTTAAAATATCAAAAACCCATTTGCTAATATTTATTGACTGCTTATTATGTATTACATATGAAATAACATATCAAGTTATTTTGATAAGTTAACTTATTTAATATTCCAGAAATATGAATTAACAGATACGGGAACTTTATTTACAGATACAGGAACTAAGTCATAGAGATGTTTAATTATTTGCTCAAGGTCAACTCACAGCTGCTGAGTATTGGGGCCAGGATTTCGTGACAGGTACCCTAAATCCTGAGCCTATTCTCTTCATCATCACTCTTCCATATTAGCTCTTAGAGAAAAATGTAGGAATAGATTGAAGGAATGGATTATCCTGATTTTGGTGGAAAATATTGCTTTCCTGAGTGATCCAGCTGAAGAAATAAATTATTCTTAAAACTTTTAAATATCTAGGTGATTAAAAAAGTTCCAAAAGAAGAGGAGCTTTAAAAAAAGGCAGAAAACACTTAGGGAAGTTGATCTTGAGGATTCATTTTTAGGAAGATTGGGTTGGTCTGCCAATACTAAGATTCTTCCCATTTTCATACTCTAGATGCATACACACAATACATCATCTCAAGTCCTTTCCTTCATTTTGGTTGGTACCCAAGAATCCACTAATGTTAATTATCGTTTTAAAAGTTATCTTTTGTACATAGGGATGCCTCTGTCTTATCTCATGTTGGTACTATGGGACTCTCTGCTCCCCAGCCTGTGGAGGGTCTCTGGTAAACTCATGCTGGATCCATTTTAAGGTGTAGGAATTAGAGAAAGCAGGAGTGAGCAAGGCTGCTCATGTAGGTACATGTGTGTCAGGGCAGAGTATCTCTGTGTATTATTAAGATTCTCTGAAAACTTGCTTTTTAAATACAATGCCAGTGAGACTTCATCCAAGTACCCTTAAGCTTACTTAGAAGCAAAGATAAAAGAAACTGTCAAAGCCACATATTTTTAGTGACTCATTTTACTCTAAAAACTTGTTTCTCTTTAATGGTCAGATTATTTTTCCTACCACTGCTGAAATATTGGCTATTAGAAGACATTCTCCAGCAAAACAAAATCATATGCAAACTAGAGTCTGGCTACTTTGACAGTATTTTTGTCACAATGTCTACCTGAAATCAGATCCTCTGAGGAGTGACATTTTTCTCTACTCAGGGTTTCCATAATAAGGAATTTTCCATAAACATACCACAAGAAACAGAACTGGAAGAATGCAAAAATATCACCGTAGTTTGTGACAACATTTTTCCTTTACTAGGTTTTTTCTTCTCATTTCTGTCCCAAATTATTTTTAAAAGCAGGAAAAGGACCTCAAGTTCCTTAAAATAGTAGTGAATATCTGGCTTTATATAAAGTAGATGAAATAAAAATAGGACTTAAGGCTCTACGTACTTACCAGGTGAAGCTTTATCAACACCAAATAAAACAATTAGTTACATCATTGAATTAACTGAAAGAAGAGGTAAAGAACCATATACTCAAATCAAGATCTTAGTCAGTCAATGTTTTCATACTAAGAAGTAGCATGGCTTCAATAAATTCTTGTCATCTTTTCTGAGTCCTTAACCCACCTACAAAGTATTCAAGTGTCTTCAAGATCTATTCCTAGTCTTCCTTTACTGCTTAGATTATGTCTAGCCTCAAACTTTTTGTATAGAAATATTCCAAACTTATAGACAAATAAAGAAAATATTTAATATCCATGTATCCCTCATCAACAATAAATGAATAACATTTAGTGAGGCTTTCTTCAAATCATTTTGAAGGAAAGAAGATCTTTATTCATTCAACAAATATTTTTGAGTACATACTGTAAGTCAGCCTCTCTTCTTGGTGTGTAGGATATACCTGTGAACAAAACAAACCCCAATTGCTGCTACTGGGAAGTCTGCATTCTTTGCATGTTATCTTTAAAGCTTTTAGAGGGGAAAAGCTTCCTGCCCACTCGTACTGTTTCTAGGTGAAGGTAACTCATTAGCACAGCAGCGCTGGCCTCTGCAGCCTCTTGCCTCTTTTTGTGAGGAGGGGCCATTTATCTTGTTGATGAACCTGGGATAAGGAACTGGGTCTGGGCATTAAGCTTCTCCTACTTAGACAGTAGAATCATGGGATTGCTCTCCAACAACAGTACAATCTTAATTTTACAAGGAGGAACTCTGACTCTACAGGAATGGTCTGTATAAGTCCAGAGCTGCTCATGACAGCATAAGCAACTTTGCCTATATCTATTTTCAATATTAACAAGTCTTTTTTGCTGCATTTCTACATCACATTCCTCAACCTAAACTTGATTGAAACAGAGGTAATATTTTGTTCTCCGGTTGCCAAATATTTCGTTTATTACTTAGTCCTGAGGTAAGTAAAGAAAATATTAATCATTGGTACTTCTTAAATACCTCTATTCCTATTCCTTTTCCACTTTTCCACATTCCCCAGAGAAATAGCTTCCTAATATTGGTGCATATTCTTCTAGTTTACGGCATTTTTTGTTTTGTCTTATTTTTTACTACATTTATGTATAACTATAAAAAATTCAGTATTAGTTTATGTATTTTACAACTTCACATAATTGTTCCACTTGATATATATTATTCTATAGTTCTGATTTTTTTCACTAAATTTTGTTATTAAGTTCTATTCATACTAATGTGTGTATAGCTGGTTTGTCTGTAATTATTGTATAATATTACATCAAATGAATGTAACATAAATTTTTACTCATTCCCTCCATGATGGAACTTATTTTGTTAGACTTACAGCTTTGCTGTGCTTCATTTCTCCTGATGCACAGTGTATTCAGCCCTAGGTCTTTGCACCTCCTTCTTCTGCCATGAATACCTGCTTCTACTCAGCTCATCTCTGTCCTCAACCCCAACGCTCACTGTCAAACTAGCTCCTATATTTAGAACTCAGTTCAGACATCTCTTTTTTCATGAAATCTTCTCTAATCCACACCATACCTTCCCTTTTCCATACTGTTGTGAGAATCTACATTTCAAATGTAAGAAGTAAACTTGAAAGTGTCTTGTAAACTGGATTGAGTTCTATATATGTGAAACATTTGTGGGGTACATTTTGTAAATTCTTCATGTTAGATCTCAGCACAATTAAAATTAAAAATAAACTTTGCTCGGATGTTGGTTAGATCTGTTTCTCAAGACTATATTAGAAAGCTAGTTGGTAATGATGCTAAATGTGCATCTCATATTCTTTTTTTCTGCATATCAGACTGAAGAGTTTCTGATTAGAATAGAAAAATGTTGACTGATTTAAAATCTTTGTGATATCAATGGTGTAGGACACAGGGAAAAGTAATTTATCTTTTGTGAATTAGCAGGCAGACAACATTTTGTTTTAAGTAAGGGTCATTACTTTGCAAAATGTACTTTGTTCATTTATTGTGATAAGTATACTCTAGTTTAAATTATTTATGATGATATTTTACACTATATTTTATAGTCTAAGTAATATGAGTCCTCATTGATGTTCTTTGCTATTAACTCTTTGCTAAGAAGCATTCATGATCACTATTTTCAGTGAGGCTTTCCAGAATTAGCAAAAGAATTAGTATGCATTTAGCATACATTACACATATTACATTCAGTTGTGACTAATATAAATCTCTATGCATAGCCCAGGGAAGTTTTGTTTTATTTTATTATTTTTCATTTGAGAAAAAAGATTTTTTTCCTGATGTACAAGGTGTTTTGTGGATAACACTCATTAGGGTTAATGGGAGTAAGATGCAAAAATCTCTCCTGCTTTGTGAGAAGAACAGGCCCCATAATGTTTCCAGGAGGAATACTCTGAAACCTTCATAAAACATTTATATCAGCTGGATAGGAAAAAAAAGAAAAAAAAAAAACCTCCTTTAATAAAACATTTCCCTCTATGACACTATGCTGCCATGAGAATTTTATTTATTCCAGAATCATACAATAAACTTGCATTACATGTACATTTTGCAAAGAATGAGAGCATACCAATGCCTTCATGCTTAAAAAAAAAAAAAAAAGCCTTCTGCACAAAAAAACGTGAGGATTTTGGTAAAACCTTCAATGTTTCTCTATGGTCTGGGTTTATGTGTATGCCATTCCTAGTTTGGGTTCTAAGAATTATGTTAAACTATCTGTCTTGAATTAGTATGATAAAGAAGAGAAAACTTATCCTTACTTAACTTTCTGAGTGAGAGGTTATTAAAACTATAAAATTAAAAATTTATAATAGAAAAATAAATAAACATATTTATAGAATAACCACATAATAAATTTATTTTACAATACTATTTTGATCATGTTAAGTGTTATAATTTAGCTGGAAATTTAGCAATATGCTTAAATTTGGGAAAATAATGTTAAAATAATATAAAGTACTTTTAGAAAAGACCCAAAATAAAAACAAAATTAAAAATATCACAAAAGAAAAAACTTTATATAGTACTGCATACAAATATATGTGCATAATTTCATAAATTTTAACAAAATATTATTTCTTGTCAGCTTTGGTAGAAAAGTATTCAATTAATGTTTCTATATCTTGAGTGAACTATTCCACCCTTCTTGAGGAAATGTTAAAATGTTGAACATTTATGTTCTCCACAAGTAAATAACACATTATAAGGCCACATTATGACCAGGTTATATCTATTAGTTACTGCTGTGCACCATGTAAATCTCTAGATTCCCCTGGGAAATGAGAAAATCATTTCAGACTTCAATAACTAACAATCATTTATTGCTCTGGGCAATAATAAAGCTGAATGCAATTACCTAAAGTGAAGCTAGCAGTGCAGCAAATGAAATAGATCTTTTCCCCCCTCTCAAAATAAATGTAGCATCTTCTCATTCCACATTACTGTGTGTACTGTGTATAATTGGGACTTCTAATACACTATGCAGTTTATTGTCTGCATAGTCTATTTGAGATTTGAAATATATGTGATTAAAAGTTATAAAATTACTTTTTATGGTCTTAGTTGGTGCTCAAGATGATGACAATCATACACACAAAAAATAAATAAAACAGTAAAATTCACAGAATTGCACAATGTAAAACATTTATTTTATTGAAAAGATTTGTTTCATAGACTCATATCTTTAAAAATATTGAATTTTACCAATTAAAATGTTAAAACTCTTTTCTAGTCTTTGTTCACATAGAAAAGTATCTAGAATGAAAAATGATAAAATAATTTACAGAGTTATCTATAATGGGCATGTATATACCATTACTCTGCATTGTTAAAGTGTTTATTGAAATGTTTATTAAAAAGTGTTTCACAATAATTGCTAATTTAGAAATTTACTCTTAGAATCTCTTTTTTTCTATAGCAGTATTTACTTACCCAAAATTGATTTTTAATTCACTATTTGGATATATTTCCTATTTGTCACAATAGAATGCGATTATACTGAAACAGATTTCTCAGTAGAAAATTATTCCTGCTGTTTTACATTTTGTTTAACTACTTTTTATGTATAATTGTAGTCTGTATTTTGGCATAGACCACTCCTGAAACAGTCGATTTTCTGGCAATTTGGCTGTTAGCATACATTTAATGGTGAATATAGCCGTTCATTAGCTCTGTATTCAAATAGCACTGCCAACGTATTTTTCATGTTCTTTACTCATTTCTGTTTATAATAAATCCTTGGAAGCTTGAAGCTGACATCTGTTTTCTGAAATAATCCTATTTTCTCTGTATAGGCACATACTGACTTATTAGTGTAGGGTTGTTTATTAGAGTTGGGTTGCTACAATTATTATTATTTAAGAAAAAAGGATTGTGTTGTGGGAAAAACACATAAGAAAACTGCATGAATAATGTTACAAAAGAATATGTAAAAATTGGCACCTACAAACACTGACAGCATCTGCTTGACTGCATATTTCTATTCTGTAGTTTTATTATATGTTGAGCAATTTGAGGGATGCTTCTGTTTCATGGACCACACACTATCTGAAAATCAAATTCATGTACCACAGTAAAATCTTTATTGAATTTGTTTGTCTGAAAATCTCTTTTTAATTTCTTGATCTCATTCAAGTTGTTTCCTCTTTCACTCCCTCTTTCCCTATCCCCCTTCCTACTGTTCTCCTTCTTTCCATTACCATTTATTGACCATATACTGTGTTCCATGCTCTGTCAGCTGACAAAGACAGTTCCAGGGTCAGTGAGACATGGTTCCTAACCACAAGAAGCTCATCATCTAATAAGGAAGAGAGACACATAAACAGCAATGACAATTACTTTTTAAGTTAGATGCAAGTCAAGACAAATAAATAGTCATAGCATTACTGAATAAAACCTTTTTAGAATATTTCATTTTTATGCAAAAATAAAAGTTTAAATATGCTTGCCCCCTCATTAAAATTATTGGCTCAAGACTTGTAGGGAATGATTGATCCATCAAATTTCAAGAGTCCAAAATTAGTTCATACTTCCTCCCATCCATTTCTTTCTTTCTTTCTTTCTTTCTTTCTTTCTTTCTTTCTTTCTTTCTTTCTTTCTTTCTTTCTTTCTTTTTTAATTTCTCACCTTAATAGTCCTGCAATAGATATTTACTTAAACCAGGTTCCACAGCCTCATGTGGAGATTGAGAATTGAGAATTCTATCTTGGCTACAGAGCCCAGCTAAACACTGGGCTACCCAGCCCAGAGTTCCAGTGCCAAGAAGAGAAGTCTCCACAACCTCTGGCAGTGAAAACCAGTTAAGGTGTAGCTGAGTGATACTGAAGGCTGCAGGAATCAAAGACCTTTCTCTTAAAGGGCCCATGCCAGGTCTTACTTGCTCAAGACTGACTCACTCTAAGCTTCAGCACTGGGACAGCTGCTTGAGGGGTGCCAGGGACATATGGGGAGGCACTGAGCTGTGGAGCTTCAGGGCAAGGGCTGGAGGGCAGTTTGCATCAGGACACAGGTGCAGGCAGAAGCCATTTTTCCTTTGTTAAGCCCTCCCCACTCCCAGCCTACAGACTCAGGCACCATCAATCTAGCTAACACAGGTTGCTCCATTCAGGCGATTCCCTGAGTCTCCACCTCTAACAAATTGTAGGCCTACCCAAGCCTTTTCCAGTGAGTTTATTCCATACAAATGGGCTGTCTTGGCTCCTGCTGCAACTTTAATGAAATCTCTCAAAGGCTCACAAAACCCAAAGAAGCAGCAGCTGGCCTCGGTGTACCCTGTACCTCTTGCTGAGCAACCTCAAACCTTGCACTAGTGGCACACAGCCTCTGTTTTGAACTTAATCCCCTGAGTCACCTCTAAGTCCAGTTTGGGTAACAGCTACATGTGGATTGCTTAGTGACTCTTACCAGGTAGCCTCAGAGGTGCACAGGCTATAGCTGAACTTGGTCTGTGGGACTCCTCTCAGGTCTGTGACAAGAGTCCCCAAGCTCAACTAGTGCATAAATTCACTCTACTAAGACTGGGAGACTTAGGAGCCCTACCTGATACTTAGACACAGGAAGGAAGCCAAAATGAGGAGACAAAGAAATATGCTCACTTGAAAGAACAGAACGAAGCTTCAGAAAAAAAAATCACCTAAATGGAGACAAGCAATATACCCGATGCATAGTCCCAAACAGTGGGTACAAGGATGCCAAGGAACTTAGGAAAAGAATAGATGAACTCAGTGAGAACTTTAACAAGGAGATAAACAAACAAACAAACAAACAAACAAACACAAATATATATGAAAATTATAAAAAGGAACCAGCTAGAAATGAAGAATACAATATCTGAGATGAAGAGTATATTAGAGGGAATCAACAGAGTGGAGGAAACAGGGGATAAAATCACCAACATAGTAGCAGTGAACAGACACCCAATCAGAATGGTAACAAGAAAAAAAGTCCAGAATAATAAAGGCAATATAAGGAGCTTATACGATAACATCAAACATAACAATACTTGCATCATAGGGGTACCAGAAGGAGAAGAGCAAGAAGTTGAAAACCTATTTGAAGAAATAATTGAAAAACTTCCTTAACCTGGTGAAAGAAATAGACATACAACCCCAGGAAATTCAGAGAGTTCCCAAAAAGAGGAACCCAAAGAGGCCCACAAGAAGACACAAAAGTTAAATACAAAGAAAGAATCTTAAAAGCAATAAGAGAAAAGCAGTTAATTACCTACGAGGGTGCTCCCATAAGACTGACAGCTGATTTCTCAAAAGAAACTGCAAGACAGAAGGGTTTGGCACAAAGTATTCAGAGTGATGAAAACCCAGTATCTACAATCAAGATAACTTTATCCAGCAAAGCTATCATTTAGAGTCAAAGAACAGATAAAGAGCTTCCCAGACAAGAAAAAGCTATAGGAGTTCATCATCACCAAGCCAGAATTACAGGAAATATTAGAGGAACTTCTTTAAGAAGAAGAAAAAATATAGCAAAAATATGAATAAAGAATGGCATTAACTACATATCTCTTAACAAGTACTTCAAACGAAAAAGTATACGTGCTCCAATCAATAGAGAGGGTGGCAGAATGGATAAGAAAACAAGACACTTACATATGCTGTCTACAAAAGACTCACTTCAGATGAAAAGACACTCACAGACTAAAGTAAGGGGATGGGAAAAGATATTGCATGATGGACCTAGAGGGTAGTGTACTGAGCAGAGTAAGTCAGATAGAGGAAGGCAAATGCCTATAATTGCATGTATATGTGAAACATAAAAACAAAACAAAATAAATGAACAAACAGAAACAAACTCATAAATATAGAAAACATTTTGAGGGTTACCATTTACCATTTTGAGGATGGTTGAAGGGATTAGTGAAACAGGGAGAAGGGATAAAGAAGTACAAATTGGTAGTTATTAATAGTAATGGAGATAGAAAGTATAGTATAAGAAACATAGCCAATTATATTGTAATAACTATGTAAGGTGTTAGAGGGACACTAGACTTATTGGGTTGGTCACTTTGTGAGTTATATAGATGTCTAATCACTATGTCATACAACTGAAACTAATATAGTATTGTATGCCACTATAACTGAAAAAATAAAAAATATATATTATTATAAAAATATAATAATGTAATAGACTTGTCTAAATGTAGCCATGTACAACAATGCTTCCTGGCACTAACTGAAAAATATTTACAAAACAAAAACAAAAAAAATGAGGCATTTTTAAGCTTAGTAAAAACAATTTCAGGATGTGATGTTAGAAGAGTCAAACATGGAGGACAGATAAAAAATAATAAAAAATGATCACTGTCTAGAATGAAAAACTCAATATTTATAAATTTAAAAGAAAAACAAATCAGATACAAAATTTTAAAAGTTCAAAATAGCTCAATTTAGCTAGAGTGTACTATAGACAAAGGTCAAATCTCATAAGTAATGTTTATTACATGTATCATTGAGTTATCAGAAAAAGAAGAAACAATTCAAAATCAATGGCTATTTTATTAGTTTCACACTTAGTATGCAACACATTTATTTTGACTCAACTGAAGAACAGGAAAAAATGATTTTTAATTTTAGGCAAAGATTGTCGAATCTATGACATGGTTGACAAAAAAGAAAGGCAGAATTTAGACAACAATAAGTTTGTGCCCATATGGCATATAGTTAGAATTTATTACTAGGAGAAATGGCCTCAACTATGCTGATGGTGATGATATTCTTTGAAACAACTCAAAAGTTATATTTAATAATGTTTGGGTTTTCTATGTTTTGAAAATATTTCAAATTTGACTGTATATCCACTCTTAAACGCTGGAGGGAAATGCCTATTAAATGCTATTAAGCCAATTATATTTGTTTATTCCATATTTCAGATACCCTAGAAAAATGTGATCTGACTCATATCTGTTTCTTTCTCTCTTTCACACACACATTCACGCATACACACTCTCACAAAACTCTGAATTTTATTATTACCAAACTCTTTATAAATACTATTTTGTAGCTCCCTAAAGCTGGATACTTGTTTTTCACTCTTATTTCCAGCACCTTGGATGCCTAGAACATAATAGCCACTAAATAAATAATGTTTTGTGCTTGGATGAACCATGCTCTCAAATGCCTTTATGATTTTGAATCTGACAGTCTTACACGTTCACATTCCTCTGCCAAAAACATATTCTCTTTTCTACCTGAGAGACTTTCTAATGGCCTCTAGAGACATTTCTGCAAATATTTTCTTAAACTCCGAGATGTTCTTTCTTAATTACTTTCAGTGCACCTTGGTCTTCACCTATTAAAACATATTAGGGTCTCTTAGAAATGTTAATTTACTTGTCTGACTTTATCAGTGAAGTATGAGTATCTTAAAGTCATCATTTTATTGTTGTAGCTTCATATCTAAATATAGACAAAGGTCTAAAAAACTATAGACAAAGGAATAGGGCTTCTATAACTCTCTTTTGATATGGATTTTGATATGAATTTGAGATATCAATAATATTTTTCCCCAAATGGTATTGTAATTGTATACTTACCTACAATTCACTCTATGTTATACATAAAATACTTGTCCTTTTCACGAAAGGGGAAAGTTTTATTTTTATCATAGTAGTTTTCAAGTTTCTCGACAGAATCTTTGATGAATTACAAAGTACAGAAGTTTAAAAAGTATTGATTTAGTTCAATTTATTGCCTTTTTACTGTGCTAACACTGACCCCTTAGAAATTTCCCAACCTCTATCAGTAAACATGTTGTCAGTTCTATGATTCAACAACCTTATTCACCAAATGTCCTTCTTATACTGAATATAAATCCTCACACTGAAGCTTAAACCCATTTCTCTTCCTCTCTACATTTTTATTATAACACCGGAGGTTAATGGAAAATTAAAATGAATATGGAAAGGGAATTAAAAGATATTTAATATTTGGTTGCATAATATAATCATTAATCATTCATTCTTTATCCTACAAACACTTACTGAGGGATCATTAATGGTTAAGCACTGTGTTGGGGACTTTATATAGAATTAAAATATGAACAATTAAAGTTACTTTTTATCAAAATTTTAGCAGAAAAAGTTCTAGCATTTGGGGCTGACTGAGCATTTTTTTCATTTGTACTGATAATTGCTCTTGTTTCTCATAGTAATCATGTATGTGTATGTGTATATATATACCTGATATATGTAAATGTTTAGAAAATTAATATTGTAAATAATTAATTTGTCTGGATTAATGAGTATTATATCATTTCTAGACTCCAATTTATTTCATTTTTGGAAGTGTCGTCTTATTGCTGGAAATCTTTTAATACACTTTCTTGTTATATTATATCTAGAAAGATGCTGAGATCACATTGAAATTTTCTATATTTATGAGAAATTGAAGCCTAAAAGTATTAAGTCAGAATTAAACCCAATTCCTTGACTCCTCATTCATGCTTTCCTTTATTTATTTATTCTCTTCCTTATTCATGGATCGATTGATTCATTTATTCATTCAACAAATATATAGCAAAATCTACTATGTGTAGGTGCTGAGATACTAGTGCCTTTCCACGATGCCTTCATGTCTGCTTACTAGCACTTATGATAAAATGGCCTCCAATATTTCAGAATCTAAGAGTAAATGACAAACATCAAATCTCATTACTGATGATTATAGATGTAAGAACAGGAACGGAGTTATATTTAAGATGATATAACACTGTTCACCTAAAAAAGTATAACATTTTTAGCCTAGATATCCAGTCCTCTAGTCTTTTAAAGTTGATAGAGTTGGAGTTATCCTTTTTTTATATGCAAATAATGTGTCTCAAAGGTCTACCACATGTACTGTGGAAATGTCAACAAGATCCATATTTTCGAGAATTTCTCTGAGGACTTCTTTGCTCTTTGCACATCCTGAATTCCTAGTGCTAGTTTGTTTATAGTTCCTGGCACCACTTTCTTACTTCCTATAGACTTCCTTTCTCAGTTCCTCTCTGTTCAATTATTGTTTAACTGATTATTAGCAAACGGTGCTATTTGTAACACATTTTATTGAAGGTTTGTAGGATATAAAGGGTGATTACACCATAGCACTGAAAGAGAAACAATCTATAATTAAATATTAGTCATTTTAAGATTATCTAATTATTCTTAACACAAGGAATTTCCTAGTGGACAACAGAGTTTATAGGCCCTAATCTGTATCCATACTTATTGACTGTCCCTCACCTCTACTAAGGTGATTTTCCCATTTCTCTATTTCTTATACTAACTCTCTTACTAGTTAAAAATTTCAAACTACTCTACTGGAAGTAATTTAAAAAATTAGATCTCAAAATTTAGATCTCAACTTCCAGTCTGGTCTTAATTCTAGGTTTCTAGTTCTATCTGTGTAAACCCATAGAGGCTTCTTAAAAAGCTAAAAAAAAAAAAAAAAAAAAAAAAAGACAGTCTATCTATGGTTCAAGCTAGAAACTTCCCAGACTAAAAGGGGTCAGGATCTTTCTTATTTCACTATTCAATATGTAACTACCATCTTATATTAAAAAATAACCAATATTGCGATGATTCAGAGAATTAATCACAACTGTTGATGTCAATGTGATACCAGTATATGAGTTATGTTATCCCCTTTGCGAACCATTTTTCTTATTAAACATTTATGCCATATAGAAGTAGCTAGTTTTTCTTTAACGCTCAACACTATTCCTCATACATTACTATTATAGCATCTATAGGACACAATACCTACAAATATGTCTTGATTTCTGTTTTGAGACAGTAGACTAAATCATTCTCAAATTTATCGAATAACAAAAAAGTGTAAAATGAAAATGTTCTAAGAATATTATAAAATAATAAAGGGTATAATTAATGGGCCAGAAATTATAAAGAATGTTGGAAGAATAGAGAATAGAACAGAAAAACAAAGTATATTATGGTGAGTAATAAAGCTGGATAAGTAGTCAGAGCTTAAATCATACAAATTCTGCAGACTATAAGAAGGATTTCATATTTAATTTCAAGTGCAATGGAAAGTCATCGAAGAATTTTAGTTGGAGAAATGACATAATCTGATTTAAATTGTTGTAAGCTAATTCATGGATATTCTTGGAAATGGTGTTCTGAACTCAAGTTCAAGACACCCACATTTCCTATTTCTTATTAACTACATGTCCTCTAAAATGCAGGAAAGAGGACATGTAGCTTGACAAGCTACAACAATGTTTATTTGTTCAAAGGCTTTGCCAAAATTTTTGGAGGAGGAAACACACAAAATCTTGATGATGGTGGTAAGGTACACTGAAATTCAGGATCTTCCAAGACCCAGAAGTACTGAAAGGGAAGACAAATGAATGGACTAAGATAAATCTTATGCCCAAGACTGAGAATGCATTAAGACTTTTAACTGAAGAGAACATAGATCAGAGAAGCCTCCTTCTGGTGCCTCAACAGAGACCTGACAGTTGATAGTTATACATCACTTGCTCACAGGAAGCCAATCTGTGTACTTTTAGATTTCCCATCACATGAATAATTCAGGAAACTGGCCCTAGCCACTAAAGTTGAATAAAGATATGAGTAAGTAAAGGAAAATACTAGTACTCTCAAAGAAATCAAGCAGAACCTTTAGAATAGATGGTTCTTATGAATTAAAATTGCAACATGTAAATATTAGGACTTTTAAGTTAACAAAATGAAAAATGAAAAAAATGATATATGAAAAAATAAGAAAAAATAAAAAGAAGCAATAAAGTAAACATAAACAGTAAACATAAATTCAAATGGAAAAAATAAAAAAAAATATTTCAGTTATCCCTCTAAATATCAGCCTGAGAGGAAAAAATAGTTTTGTAATTATTTTCTATGAAAATATTAAAACAGATTTAAAAAAAAGATGAAAAATGAGTGAGCAGATACTGTAGATATATAGACAAAAGAAGAGCAGTCTACAAGATACTCATTTGAGATCAAGACACAGTTTGAAAGTATAAGAAAAAATTTATTGCTTTAAAAATATTTTCATTTTAATAAAAATATAAAACTAAAAGAACATAACATTTAATTTAGTAAATTAAAAAATAAAACAAAAATAGTAAGAAATTGGAATTAGAAAAATGTAGTCTGAGATTAACAAAATTTAAAAAAAATAGAGAGTTATATGGAAATACCAATAAAATAGCTAAACCTCTTAATGAGCCTTATTAAAAACAAAGTTATGAGAGCAAAAATACATATGATTTAAATAAGATTAGAAACAGTATCAGAAATGTGTAAACAGTAAAGATTGTAAAAGAAAAAAATTATAACTTTTGGCAACAAATTTGAAAAATTGGAGAAAATAGATTTTTTTTTTAGCAAAATTTAAGTTAATAAAATCATCCCAAGAGGTAGAAAGCATGAGTAGATCAATGATCATAAAATAAATTAAAAAGTGTATTTAATATCAACCATTAAAAAAGGCATCACACTCAAACGAACACATATGCTATGTAAACTGTCTGTGCTTAGGTTTTCTAATTTTAAAATGTGGATGATAATGTCTACCTCATAGAGTTGCTGTGATGATAAATTAAGTTGACATACATAAAATGCTTCTAACAGTCTGTAATATATTAAGCTTCATATAAATGTTATAATATGAAGATATAATTGAAGATATAATACCAAAGCTATTTAAATGATTCAGGCTATAGAAAAAAACTAAAAATTCTTCATTGAACTAATTCTTAAATGTGATCATTATAAGACAAAGCAGAGAATAAACAAAGCTATAAAATTTAAGAATAGCAAATTAAATGAAGTACATTAAAAATAACCATGCGATAATACAAAATCTAGTTTATTTCATGAAAATTAGGATGACTTTATATCCATAAATAAAATTAATCTCGTCAATAGATAAAAGGAGGAAATTCTTATGAATATATAATTACATGCTTAAAATTATTTGATTAAATTTAGCTGTCATTCTTAATATTTATTTATTTATTTGAGAATTTGTATGAGTTTAATTTGAGACAAACTGACAACAATTGCCAGGAAGCAAAATTTCAACTGATTAAGAAAATATTGTCCTTAATTTTTAAAAACTGAAATAAAACTAATTAAACATATAAAGGATGATTTTCTTCCAGAAACAAATAATATTTATTTTAAACAGTGAGACTCTATATTCTAAAATTATGGATAAGAAATTGATTCTTCTTGTTACCATTATTTTTAGCCCACCCACAACATCCATTACCCTCTATGTTTTATTTTTATCATTAGCACTTAAAACTGTACAACAACCTATATATTTTGCTTTTTTTTTCTGATTTATTGTCTATGTTATATCAACCTCCAAAATGTAAACTCCATGAGGAAGAGTTTTTGACTGTTTTGTTCTCTGTTATGACCTCTGAGCTTTGAACAGTGGCTGGCATAAGAATTAAGTAAATAGAAAAATTAAATAAATAAAGAATTTAATTTAAGTAATTTATTCTATTTCACTTTTGAGGTAATAACTAATGCAATAAGATAAGAAAATTGAGTTAAATAAGACAAAATTACTTCTTTGCTCTGATGATTGCATATATCAAGAAAACTTAAGGAATCAAATAAAAATTTTAAAAAACTAGAGCTAATGAGCTATGTGATAAGAGTTAAGATTCTTCCAGGAATTTAAATCTGGAGGGGAATTTAAATCTCCACAGTGATAAATAGAACTGGAATTTAGTTATTCTTTTAATAGCAACCTAAAAAGAATTATGCATAGGCTGGTGCTCCCAAGGTCTTAGAATTCATGTTTCTCAATTCAATGACCCAGAAATAGATTTAATTTTCACTGCTTAAGTTAATCAAAATCAGTTTTTATCACTTAATATCAATGCACCCTACCTAGTACAATAAATAAAATTTGATTTTCATGGGTTTTTTTTCTTTAATTTATAAACCAATAACATAGATGAATCTTTTGCAAATCTGACTAAAAAATACCAAAAAAATACAGAGAAATCATAAGAAAAAAAAAACTGGAACATCACAGCAAAAATAGAATCAATATTAGTACTGTAATGGACTGGAATTATTTGAGAAGCAGATGTTTTGGTTAATTTAATTTTGTTATTGACAAATAAGAAAGAAGTTCCCAACACTTGAGAAAATCTTTATGAAATATATTTCTTCATTTTTTTTTGTTTTAATAAGCAATGTAAATAGTATAACAGACAATTTCTTTAGTAATTCCAGCATTGTTTCAATCTTACTACAATCTGACCAATACTGAATATTGTCATATCAATATTCTATTTTTTTATGAATTGCACCTTTATAACCTAAATTATTGAGGTATTAGTATTTTTTAAAATCCTTTATTACAAATTCTTTGCTAAAGTCATTAATACTTGTGGTAATCCTCCCATTATTTGTTGCTTGTCTTCTAATTCTGCTTTATTTTTTAAAACAAACAAGAGATGTTTTTAATACTTTATGTAGTCCATGTATCTACACCTTTCTCAATAGTATCTTTACTTACATTTAGACTTAAATGGTTCTGATTATCGAGATATTCTGCCATATTTTATTCCAGATAATCATAATTTCATCTATGGTTTAGTTTTAACTTTTGATATATACCTGGACTTTTTATTTTGGAGATGAATTATAGCTCTTAAATGATTACTTTAAAAGAGAAACATATTTATGGACTAATTCTTCCTCTCCTGACATATAATATCTTTCACATAATAAATTAAATCCTCATGGTTAAAGAGTTTGTTTATGGATTTTCTGTTTTCTTTCACTGATTTGTCTATATATTTTATATCTGTATCACACTAATTTTCTTAGTTTTTCTTGTCCATTACTTTTCCAAATAAAATATCACCGCTGTATTTTGGTTAGAACAGAACTAAAATTAGAAATTGGGAAAAAGGGTAAACATTTTAATAATAATCTCTTTAAAATGTTTCATCACATAATTTTCCATGGTATAAGAAGTTGAATAAGCTATAATCTCTGGTTTTGAGAAATTAAATAATTTTTTTCTAAGTGTTCAGAAAGAAGTATTTTTTGCTGTATAGAACAGAGAAGGCTGATACATGGGCCAGTCTTGGAATCTTAGAAAACTTCTTGGAACAAAAGGCATTTAAGATTACCTGTTTACTATTAACTATTACCGAAGTAAATGTTGGGAATTAAGTAGAACAGAGACCATATGAATAGAATGATTATAGATGACAAATCACTGAACAAATTATAACACTTGAAAATAAATATGACTTTAGGTTTTCTAGTATAAAAGTGAAAATAAATGTACCCAATTAATATCGTGCTTTTTTGAATTTAAATGCAGAAAAGCTAGCATGGAATTTAAACAACAATATACATATATAAACACCATAATTTTCTTTCTCTTACCTTCCTTCCTCCTGTAACGTTAAAAAGAATAAACGATATAAAAAATATAAATTCATCTTTTGGGATATGATAATTTTAGCAAAAGGAAATAACTATGAGGTAAAAATAAAAATCCCAACAAATGTGTCATCCAAAGATAATACTGAGAACCACATACCATATTTATATTTTTATTGTCTATATCTATCTATACCAATATTAAGATAATAGTCAATATACTATTTTTAGCCTTTTCACTTCAGAAGTCATCTCCATGTTTTAAATATTCTTTAAAAAAAAAGGTTTTAATAGGTACATAAGATTCTAGAATCTATCACGTATTACGAAGTTCTTAGAATTAAAAATAGTATAGATAATTTTTCTAATTGTTTTCAGAAAATTATTATTTTCATTCATTCTGGTGAATTTACTTGCTATAATTTTGATTATTGTTAACTGAGCCAATAGATTACTTTTAGTACTATCTTACCATAAACTAAGCTGCTTCTTAGGACTGCTGGTATTCAAAGACAATAATAGTACCCATTCATCCCTGTCAAGATGGCAGAGTAGGTAAATGTTGTGCTTGCCTCCTCTCATGACTACATCAAAATTACAACTAAACTACAGAACAATTATCATTGAGAATTGCCTGAAGTCTACCTAAACAGAAATCTTACATCTGAGGACATAAAGAAAAGGCCACCTTGAGACTGGTAAGAGGGCTTAGTCCCAAATTTGCATGTGGTGGTTGAGAAATGGGGTGGTATCTTGGGTGCAGAGATACCCTCGGAGGAACAAGGGCTCCCAGCACCACACCAGACTCCCCAGCACAGGGTTCCAGTGCAAGGAAGAGAAATCTCCACAACTTCTGGCTGAGAAAATCAGTGGAGGTTGTGGCCAAGTGAGATAGAGGGCTGCAGGTATCATAGATATTCCTCTTAAGGAGCCCACATACAAACTTACTCACTGTTGAATCATTTGCTCCGAGCTCCATTATTGGGGGAATAGCTTGAAAGACACCTGAGACATACGGGGAGGGCTTGAGTTGTCTGGCTTCAGGGAGAGGGCTGAAGGGGCATCTTTCTCCAGACATAAGTGCTGGAAGAATTGATTGTTCATTTGTTGAGCCTTCCCCCCCACCCTCCCACTACCAGGTATGCAGACGCAGGCAGCCACCATATCTGAGTCTCTATCAATCAACCTGGTTAACACTTGTTGCCCTGCCCAGTTGATTCCCTGAGACCCCATCCAACCCAATTGAAGGCTGGCCTAAGAAGCTTCCAGGGGCTTTTCCATATAAAGGGCCTGTCTTGACTCATGCTGTGGACTTTCCTAAAATCTCTCAAAGATTAACAAACCTAAACAAGCAGCATCTGGCTTTGGCCTGCTCTGTACCTCTTGCTGAGCAACCTCAAGCCTTGCAGTAGTGGCAGCTGGCCTTAGTTCTCTGCTTGGCCTCTTGAGGCACATTGAATCAGCGTAGGTAGCAGCCATCTACAGATTGCTTGGTAACTCTTGCCAGGTGGCTTCAGGCAGGGCACAGGCTGGAGCTGAACTTAACCTGTAGTGGAGCCACTCCCAGGACCCCAACCTAAATAACCAGTGTCTGTCTTTGATCTGAGCTGGTGCAGCACTCAGAGCCACACAAGAGGATGACACACTCAAAGAACAGACAGGAAATGTACCAGAGTTTTGCTAAAGTGAATCTTGTTCCATAAGGTCAGTCCTTGCACAACAACTCCTCCACTAGAGTTACTGGCCAATCTTCACAACCAATCAACCCAAGGATCAGTCCTTTCCACTGGTGTACAAATAGCAGCCAAGGCTCAAATACAACAGGAGGGTACACATAACCTATACGAAGGACACAACTGAAGCATCAGGTGATAGGGAAGACTGAGCCTCTGGGCTCCACAGAATACCTACTACATAAGGCCATTCTAATAGGACTGGGAGACATATCAGTTCCACTTAATACTTAAAAACAAGCACAGGGAGTCAGCCAAAATAGACAAAGAAAACATATGAAAGAACAGAACATAGCTCCAGAAAAAAGAATAAACAAAATGAACTCTACCACATGAGAGTTCAAAACACTGTTTATAAGAATGTTCAATGAACTTAGGGGAAGAGAAAATGAACTCAGTGAGAACTTTACTAAAGAGATAACATAAAAAGGAAGATAGAAAACATATAAAAGAACAAGTCAGAAATGAAGGGCGCAATAACTAAAATGAAAAATACCTCAGGTGAAATCAATAGTATATTAGATGAAACAGTGTACCAAATCATAGATTTAGAAGATAAGGTTGCAGAGAACATCAAAGCCAAAGAGCAACAATCACAACAAGAAACAGGAATTAAAAAAAAATGAGGAATGTTTAAGGTATCTCTGGGATAATATCAAGTATACCAACATTCACATCATAGGAATACCAGAAGGAGAAAAGAAAGAGTAAAGAATTGAAAACATATTTGAAGCAATAATGACAGAAAACTACCATAATCTGGCTTAAGAAATAGGCATACAACCTCAGGAAGCACAGAGAGTCCCAAAAAAGATGAATCCAGAGAGACCCACACCAAGACCATTAAAATGCCAAGAGAAAAGCAATTAGTTACCTAGAAAGGAGCTTCCATAAGACTGTCAGATGATCTCTCACCACAAACTATGCAGGCCAAAAGGAATTGGTAGGAAATATTCAAATCGATAAAAAGCAAGGGTGTACAACCAAGATTACTCTACCCAACAAAGCTAACATTTAGAATTGAAGGACAGATAAACAGCTTTCCAGACAAGAAAAAGCTAAAGGAGTTCATTACCACCAAGCCAGTATTACAAGAAATGTTGGAGAGACTTTTTTAAGAAGAAGCAAAAAGAAAAAAAAAAGATAAAAATATAAATAAGATAGTAATAACTGAATAGCCATCAACAATTACTTTAAATGTAAATGGATTAAAGTCTATAATCAAAAGAAAGATCGCTGAATGGATTAAAAAAAAAGACCCTTATATTGTTGCCTTAAGAGACTCACTTCAGATCAAAAGACACACATTAATCGAAAGTAAAGAGATGGAGCAAGATGTTTCATGAAAATAGAAATGAAAAAAAAAAAGCTGGGATAATGATACTTATATCAAACAAAGTAAACTTTAAAACAAAGGCTATAACAAGAGACAAGGAGGAAGCAAGTTATCCTACTTTTGGGTATTTATCTGAAGAAACATAAAACTACTTCAAAGAGACATGTATACCCATATGTTTATTATGGCATTACTTACAATAGTCAAGATATGAAGGCTACCTAGGGGTCCATCAATAGATAAATGGTAAAGAAGAGATGGTACATATATAAAATGGAATATTACTCAGCCATAAAAAATGAAACCTTGCCAAATGCAACAATATAGATGGATCAGGGCATTGTGCTGAGTGGCATAAATGAGACAGAAAAGACAAATGCCATATGATTGCACTTACATGTAGAATCTAAAGAACAAAATAAATAAACAAACAAAGCAGAAACAAACTTGTTGATACAGAGAACATTATGATGGTTGCCAGATGGGAGAGGGGTTGAAGGTTGGATGCAAAAGGAGAAGAGATTAAGATGTACAAATTGGCAGTTACAAAATAAGTCATGAGGATTTAATATTATTGACTATAAGGAATATAGTCAATAATATTGTAATAACTATGTATAATGTCAGATGGTTACTAGATTTATCAGAGCAATCATTTTGTAAGTATTATAAATGTCTAATCACTATGTTGTATACCTGAAACTAATATAATATCATATGTCAAGTGTAATTAAAAAAATAAACTATTGAAAAAATAATACCCACTCATTCTATGCTTGTGCTAATTATGTAGAAGTCCAAATACTTATGTAAAGCCAAGAGATATACACATACGCATAAAGGCCTGTACATTAAATAATTCTTCATTGAGTTCCTATTCTCTGGAGGATAATTAATTCTTCTTTTTGCTAGTTTATACAGAACCAAATAAGTTCTTTGGAAACTCTAGAAAGGTCATTACATGTGTTTAGAATTTTATATTTACAGAACCATCTCTTGAAACATCAGTCTTTGTACTACAAAGTAGAGGTAAGAGTGACTTTTTTGGTAGGATGTCATCAAAGTAAGCCAGTTGCTGATCCTGCAAGAAGCTTACAGGACGATATTATCTTCCTGAATTTGTGATAGTTTATATTTTTACAACCAAAAAAAAAAAAAACAACAACAACTTCTTTTTAGTGTTCCAGATTTGATTAAACTCTGAAAGGTTGAGCCATATTATTTTAAATTGCAACAAATGAAAAGTTCTGAAAGACAATTCACATTTCAAAATTATGATGAGAAATATAACTTTTTAGCTGACCTTACTATTCTCTTCTGATAAGCATGCATCTGGGGAAATAGGTCTACTACTTGAGTAGTTTGAAATATCTCGTGCCCTGATTTATAATTAATTTGACTTTCAAGGTGTAATTTAATTTTCCTTATTTTCAAATTATTAGAAGGCAACTTTCTTAATTATAATCCTATAATTCCACCCAGTTATTTCCCTTTATGGATATATGAGTCTCTGCATGTCCACATCCAACCTCCAATTTCTACATTTGGCAAAGAACTATTACAGAACAAATGTTTTGGCTTCTATAGCATGAATACTCATACAAAATCATTACCTGATGATTCTTAACAAAGTATCCACTGCAATTCAGTGTGAAAAGAAAAGTCATCTACCAGGAGAAAATGATAAAGAAGGAAAAAGGAAATAGTAGAGTACACTTATCTCCTGAAAATAATTTATTAATAGTTTAGAAAAAAACAATAAAAATGTGTATTATTTCTCTTTTCTTATGCCATGTATGAAATAGGAAAGTAGAACTAGGTGGAAGATAAAGCCTTGTTAAGTGATTCCAACTAAGAGTAACTGGAAAAACTTCCAGTCTTCACATGTCTGTCATTCCAGAATTACTTACAGAGTTGTAAGACTCACAGAAAATGAGCTAGAAAGATAGTGACATTTCCTCCTTCATCTTCTGAATCTTTGTCTTCCAAATCTTTGGCTCATAGGTAATATCCTGTACCCTGTTATTAATTCATTATTTTTCATATAGTAGCTTATTTTAACCCTGTCAAGATAAGAAAGTGTTAAGTGGACATAAAATTCAGCTATATAATACATGTAAAATTCAAATATACACTTGACATTTAAACAACATAATTTGCACTGGGATGTTAATGGACTGGAAGAAAAGACATAGTGGTAATGGACTGCCAAATCATTGTTATAGCAATTTTCAGCCATCTTTTCATTAGTGAAAATTATTCCTCATGCTTCCTAGTTTATAAATACATTTTCATGAATTATCTCAACTTAATTTTCCATTTCTATGATTTAGATAGTCATTTTCTCAGGTAACTAAAACTTGGAGAGGTTAAGTGACTTGAACTTAAACAGAGAACTGGGCATAAGAATCCAATATTGAACTAGAATATGCTGAGCTGAACTTATTAGCAAATCATAAACTATTCTTGTGTTTATTCTTCAATTTAAGCAATGAATGTATGTTTATTTGAAGTCAGGAAAAGGAGCATGAAAACTGGTGAGAAAATTACCAAAAAATTAGTGGACTCCTTGCCCTTATTCCGGCATCTAACCAAATGATATCTGTGGCAGAAACAATACTATATGTTTATCAAACTCTATTTTCTTTTCACCCTGGGCACACGGATTATATCTCCAAGCCTTATCTCTCCCAGTAGGTGTGACCAGGTGATTAGTTTATGGACAATGCAATATGAAAACTTTGGAAATTACATACACTGCTTCTATGTGTGGACCCTAAAATTATATCCATGTGATTCTCTATTCTTATTCTCTTTTATTTCTACTTGCCAGATGCAATAGATTCACCAGAGATATTCACAACCCTAGGAAGAGTGGAACCTCTAGATTAAAGATGTCTGATTTTATGAATAACTTCATGAAGCACAGACCTCACTGACTTCTTATATTAACAGCAGAGTCAACAAAAAATAAATCTTTACTATGTGGAACCACTAAAATTCGGCAGTTGTTTCTCATAGCAGTTAATATACTCTGTGCATATGAACAGTTGCAAAATGTTTTGTTTTGACTTAAGGTGAAGTTAAATTCCCTCAATTTCTTTGTGCCTTTACTTTGTGGCAGCTGTTGGCATTGCTTCCAGTGGAGCAGTCTGAAGATATTAATAATGTCCCAGCATATAAATAGCAATCCTGCTTCTCTCTTTAGTCCAAAACTTATAAACAAAAGTAATTTAGACTAAATTTAAATTTAAAAACCATATCATTCATACACATTAGGTGGGCCTTATTTATTTATAACTTTTCAAACATTATCACATATAATTTTTATAGCAGCACTATGAACTGGATATAATTACCTTAAATTTATGGATGAGACTAGAGACCTTAAATAACTTGCCCAATCTGTCACTCATAGAATGGATAGACCTAGCATTTAAATTCAATTCTGAAAGGCCCCAAAGCTCTTCAGAATGGATTGTAATGAGGTCCACCTTTCTCTTAATACTTCTTTTAAGTTCTATCATACCCCTTACCCCACCTAGGAGGAGGAAAACCTCAATATCATATCACAACTTCATACTGCTTCTGGGCTTAGAATATGACTCTCTTCCAGAAGCATAACAGAAGATAGAAGATGTGTCAAAAAGAATGTAATAGTTCCCATTGATATTTTGGGCATCTATTTAGAAATAGAAAAATTATTTCTCTGATATTTGTACCATTTCTGGTGGATGTTCTAGCATGATAAAATTGCCTGGAAAGCAGTCAATCATGTTAATAAAAAAATGAATAGCAATAGTAATATTAGACAAAATAGAATTTAAGAAAAGCAGTGTTAACTGGGCAGGATGGGATATTGCATACTGATTAAATATAATATATGCATTTTAGCAGTATAGATTAGTAAAGGTTCTTTGTGTACCAATCAACATAGCTATGTAATATACAAAGTGAAACTTATGAATATGTTTAGAAAGTTAATAAATCCACAAAAATAGTCATAATCTTTACTACTTACCTTTAGAAACTTTTGATTTGTTAAACTGGAGATGTTAAAACAAGAATATAAAATATTTGTATAATACAACAAATTTGATCTAGTAGATACATATAGAATTTTATAGAAGTTTGTATTCAATGGTGGATTTAAACACAAATGGGACAGTAAAAGAAAAGAAAAACATTGACTATGTATTACACCATAAAATAAATGTCAAAAAAGCTAACCCCAAACTGATATCATAGAGGCCATAATCACTGATGGTGTTACAAAAAAATAAATGAACCACAAAAAATAACTTTTCTTTAGTCTCCCTTCAAATCTACAAACCCATAAATTAAAGAAAATGTTCTAAATAATTTTTTATTAAGAGAAAAATAAACCTTAGTTAAAAACCATTTTTAAAGAATAAAAAGTGCTATTTATGAAAATACATACTCTGTGTCCATGAGAAAACTTAGAGAAAGATTTATGGCCCCAAATACATTTTTAGAAAACTATAAAGACTAAAACTCAATTAAAATACAGAACAAAAAATAACATGAACCTAGAAAAAACAGAAAGAAGTCAATAAAATTAAAACATATTAATGAAATAAAAAATAAAACAAATTCTAAAATTGATCAACAGAAATCAGAAACAAGATTTTTGGAGCGATAAATATATATATATATAAAAAAAACCCTGGAAAGTATGGTCATGATAAAAAAGGAAGAAATACATTGAGAGCCCAAATTGACAAGGTTACCATGTAAATTTTAAAATATTGTAAGAGAATATACAATTTTATTCCATACTTTTTAAAACCTATATAAAGCGTATATGTTTCTAGGAAAACGTGAATTTCCAAGTCTGTTCAAGAGAAAATAGAATAATTAAATTAACTCATTAACCCTAAAAGAAATTGAAGCAGAAGCAAGCCCAGATAATTTTTAACCAGATAGTGAGTTCTGGTAAGACTTTACAAAATAAACAATTTCTCATCTTCCACAAAGATTCTCAGAGCAGAGAAAAGAAGGTAAAGCTACTTAATTCGTATACTGGCAAACTCAAGTTACCAAAACTAAGCCATTATAGCACACACACACACACACACACACACACACACACACACACACTGCCAATTACATTTATAAAATAAGTACAAAAAATGTAAAATATTAACAAGTCAAATTAAGCAGCCTTTAAAAAAAGGCATGACTAGATAGTGTTTTTTCAGGATAAAGTATATTCCCATATTAGAGTATCTATTAATGTAATAACAGTAGAATGTTATTTGTTTATTTAAATGAGTAATAATAAACATTTAACATTAAAAACATTTAACAAAACAGGTCTAGAATCCAACATCCTCTACTTAATAAAGCACCATAATACAATGGTGAAACATTAAAAATATTTCAAATTACAGTTGATACCAAGATGAAGAGTTTTTCTATTGTTTTTTTTCTTCAACATTATGTGGATGGTCTTAGCTAATGAAATATTAAAAATAAAAAGGCATTTATTTTGAAAAGTAAGAAACAACTCTATCATTCATACATGATCCCAAATTCCAAGATAGTTCACCATTATTTGTACATGATTCTGAATTTCAAGCTAATAAGCAAACAAACTTTTGCAATAGCTAAGAAATTAAAACAAGGTGAATGACTGGGTACAAGATCAATATACAAAAATCAATAGCTTTCTCACAAACCAGTAGTAAGAAATTAGAAAATATAACAGTATGTAGTAAATGACATTTATAAAACTGCAAAAACTGTAATATTCCCCCTCCATAAAAAAAACTAAAAAGAAATGCCCTTGACTTGAATAGAAATAAATTTTAAATTTTAGTTAGTGAGATAAAAAAAAAACCTAGTAATATGTATGTTCAAGAATAAGAACACTCAACATTACAAGGCATCTAAAAAATCAATTATGAATATCAGTGACATACCCACTAAAATGCCAATAAGATTTTCATAAAATTTGACAAATTGATTTTAAAATACATATGGAATTTGAAAGTTTCATACTTAGTGATATTATTCAGTTTAAATATCTTAATTGACCTCTGAAATTCTTCATGCTGAATTCTTCATTCTGAAAAAACTAAAAAGTCTAGGTATCCAAAGAGCTAGTAAGATGAAAGTATTTTTGTCAACCACAAATATAAGAAAAGGTGTAGCAAATCATCTTTTCCAAAGATAGCTACAATAATTTCTTCCATCCCACAGACCTTTGGCAAGTTGACCTTAACATGCTGTGAGAATTCCAAGACACACTGAGAGGCTATATATAAGTCCTCCTATCAATAGTACCAGCTAAAGTGCAATCTAGCTTCCAAAACATCCTAACCCAGGTACCAGGCACTTGTATGGAGGAGCTTAGAGTTGATTCCAATTGCCAGTCACTTGAGTCATTCCCCACATTTCAGGCTTTCCAGCTGAGACCTCGGACCTTGTGGAATGGACAAGTACTTATTGCTGAGTCATGTACAAATTCCTGATCCATATGATTTTTTTGCTATAATAAAATTACTATTGTTTTATACCACTAGATTTATGATAGTATGTTATGAAACAAGTTAATCAGAACAAGTATTTCAGCAAGTAGTAGGAACACTGAAGCTGCTTAAAGCTTACATTGAAGCTAGAAAAATCAGTGGCTTTCACAGACTTTAGGAGTCAGGGCTTACCCAAGGTGGTAAATCTAGTAAGAAACTTTCAAATGTTGTATTGGAAACCTCAGTGTAAGGAGAAAGCAAAAATAAATATATTCATGCTTTTATCTTCAAATGACTATTGTTGCCCTGACACTGACGAAAGAAAAGGAAAAGAGAAAATTTCTGTGAAGTTGTGCCCATAAACTAGACTTTGTATATATATGCAGTCAAAATTTGAGGTACTTGTACTTCAATTAAGTTTCAAATGATTCTACATTCTTACTGCCGTAATGTGCTTACAGTGGCAATACGAATCTACTCTTGAAGACTGCAACTTCCTTCTATACCGCTGAAAATCTGATAATTAATTTTCAAATAAAATCAAGCAGCTCAAAACTTCCGTTCTCAGCTGTGATTAAATAATAGAGATCAGAGCTAACTTTCACCTGAAACAACTAAGAAATGGACATCTCAAACAGTGGTTTTTAAACATTCGACATTAAGTAGCAAGGACTGTGATTCCTGAGAGAGGAAAAATGAGGTGAGGGCTATGAATGGTCCAACCTTCAGTTAAGATGATGCAGCTGGGAATTGGCAAGGCCAAGGCTATGGTTCATAGGGACAAATACCGAATAGAAAAGTACTGCATAGATACAGAAGTTACATCTTGAATTTCAACTGAATATTCATCAGTGAATAAATGTGAGGAAGCAACCTGAATTTGAGAAAAGAACTACCTGGAAGAAACACAGAGAACAATTCATAGAGCTAACAGAGGGTCATATCAGGAATAGTTTGTTTTCTCACAAGCCTAAGTGGAAATAAATCATAATTCAAAGGGCATTGGTTAGAATAAACAGAAATGTATTCAGTCGGTAGTGGGGAGAGATTAATAGGCTAAAGGTTACTCTGCTCCATCCTAACAAAGTTTAAAACAAACCCGAGTAACAACTGTATTTCATAACAAAGCTCAAGAATATTTTAGGAACATAAAAATATCTAGCATCTTATAGGTAAAATTCAAAATATCTGGCATGCAATAAAAAAATTAACAGGCATGCAAAGATATAGGAAAATATAACCTATATAATGTAAAAATTTCAATCAATAGTTTCAGACCCAGAAAGTAGCACAGATGCTAGAATTAGTAGATAAGGATAATAAAATAGTTATTATAATTATCTTTCAAATGTTCAAGAAGGTAGAGGAAAGGATAAATACCTTAAGAAAAGGCATGGATAATGCAGAAAAAGTGTCAAATTAAACTTCTAGACACAGGAAAAAATCTGATATGAAAAATATACCACATGGGATTAACAGCAGAAAATAAAAATGAACTTGAAATATAAAGCAGTAGAGCAATAAACTTATTGAAAATTATACAGAGTAAAAATATAGAAAAAATATGACTAGATCAAGTTGCCAAATGTAGTTTTTGGAGTCTCGAAGGAGATGAAAGTGGGGAAAATAACAAGTATTTGAAGCAATAATGAGTGAAAGTTATATAAATTTGATGAAAATTATACACCCACAGTTCCAAGAAGCTTAACAAACTCCAAACACAAGAAACATGAAGAAATCTACATCATAATATATAATTAAATTGCTTAAAGTAACTAATAAAGAGAAAATCTTAAAAGCGGACAGAAAAAAAAGGATTATTATTTACAGGAGAACAAGTGTAAGACGATGGTAGATAGCAGGCTAGGCTTCTTGTTGGAAAAATGTAAGACAGAAGAAAGTGGGGTAACATCTTTAAAATACGGAAATGAAAACTGTCAATTTCAAATTAACACCCAGAAACAATATCTTTCAAAAATGAAGGCAAAATAAAGACTTTTTTCAGGCCCACAAAAGGTGAAGAATTCTTCACTAACAGAAAAATACCATAAGAAATGTTCAGGAAATTCTCTCATGCAGAAAGAAAATACCAGATAAAACATGCATCTACATAAATAAATAAAAAACACTTCAAATGATAAATATGTGAGTGAATATAAAAGACATTTTTATTGTTTAAATTTTTTTCTAAAGAAAAATTGAATTTTTAAGAAAAGAACATATATTGTTGAGCTCATGACATAATATAGGTAGAAATAAAATGCATAACAACAGTTGCACAAAGTCTGGAGAAATGGAAGTATATTATTTTAAAATTCTTTTACTTTATGTGTAATGATAATGTATAACTTATTTCCTATGGGCAGAAATTGAGAAGGCCATAAGAACAGGCTACTTGGAGTAATACCTCCCATACAACTAGGTATTCTTGGTTGTGGGGGCTTCTTTCATGCTCACTGTTGCTAGGACTGGGGGAGGGGGACATTCATGGAGGATGAGTGCCTTTAAGAGCCAGGCTTGCCAGAAATAGCACAGTAAAGGTAGATCCAAAGGAAGATAGAACCTAAAAACCAAAGCTGTCTTTCAGTTTCCATCTCAGCATCTGTTAAGAACCAATGCCTTCTGTTTCATTTTCCTCTCTTCTCAGTCAAATTCCAATTCCTGGCTGTAGAGACAAGGCCCTGAAGAAAACACAGGCTTAAACTGGTAAGGTACCCATGGGTACTATCATACCACATTTGTTTACACAGCCTTCTAGGGACTACTGAACTAGTTGCTATCTTCAGCTTCATTATTATGTGTCAAGAGGATGAATGAGTTAGGGCTTGTGGGTGGCACTAAAAGAGGGCTCAGGATTGTCTAGGGAACAGCCTAAAACTTCTGAGAATGTCATATTGATGAAGTAACTTGAAGTTTTCTACCTTATAATGCAATTTTGAGATGGATTTATATCTGGATACTTTTAGCCGACTAAGAACCTTTACTGAGAATATCTCCCACAACAATTAAACTGGAGACTTCACATACCACCTAGACAGTTAGGAACTTCTCCAAATATTTATAGTCAAGATACCTCTCCCTAAACTAGAAGATCACAAATGGTAAATGTATGTTGGTCTGGCCAACACTGATCTATAGAGGCATATTTCAGAGTTTGGAGCTGTCAAAAGAGCTGCAATCTGCAGGGAAGGATATTAGAAAGAAAAATCACACAAATAAGGAGGGAACTACAAGTCTGTTTGCAAAATCCCTACAAATCTTTGACCAAGAATTAAGCTGGGCATATACAATGAAAGATTTTGCAAGGATTACCAGTCTAGTTGATATGAGATTGAGAGGCAAGTAAACACATTAGAGGTTGGCCAAAGGTAGGGGATGAAATTCCAGCCCAAGTAGAATGCAGAAACTTTAGAAAAACTTCAGGAATAAAGTTGAGACACCAGAAAGGCCATAGCTTAGGTGCAAGAATCACATCCCAATGTAACTCCTACTCTAGACCTATATTAACAAAGTTTAAAAACTAGTCTGAACAAGAACAGAAGAGAAAACAGAGTTTGGAATTTGCATATAGCCAACGTAGAGACTCTTAAGAAACACCTTGGAGTTATCCTTCTTAGCAGAGTATAAAAACAAACCTATACAAATGTGATGTAATTGTATGTAAATGAACTTGCTGCTAAGAAAACTGCCCCCCCCCAAAAAACAACAACAAAGCAGCCCTTTTCAAAGGGATATAATCCAATTTAGAGTCCCTACGAAATATCATCCACTACATCTTATTTACAATAAAAGTTTACTGGATATGCAAAGAAACAGGAAAATATGACTAATGGCAAAGAAAAATAGCAGTCAATAGAAATTGATCTCAAGAAGGCCTAGGTAATTAATTATCAGGCGAAATATGTAAAACAACTATTACAAACATGTTCAGGAACTACAAGGGAAATGTGGCCTTAATGAGAGGTGTTAAGGAATTACAGTAGAGAAATAAAAATATAACAAACATTTAAATGGAAAATCTCAAGTTTTTATAGTAACTAAATTGAAAAATTTACTGAATAAGCTTAAGTGCAGTTCTCAAAGACAGCTGAAGTGGGCATCTGATCTAAACAGAGAGTAAAGGCTTGAAAATTAATAGAAACTCAGTCATCTGGGTGACACAATTCTTCATGTAATTGAAATCCCAAGATGAAAGAATTGTAATGGGCCAGAAAAGTTATTTTAAAAAACTATGGCCAAAAAATTCCAAAACTATACAAAGCATTGACTTATAAACTGAGAAGTTTAGTGAAACCAAAGTAGGACAAAAAGAAAGAGAAGCATGCCTATATACCTAGACACATGCTAGTCACATTGCTAAAAACCACAGATAACATCTTAAAAGCAGTAAGAGGTAGAAAAAATGATAGATTGCAAACAGAAACAGTAAATAAACAATGGTTAATGTCATATCAGAAACATGGAGACAAGAAGATAATTAAATTACATAAAGAGCTCAAAGAAAAATAACTTTCAACCCAGAAATCAAAGTAACCTTCAAAACAAAAGGAGAAAAAGACATTTTCAGATGAAAAAAGCTAACTATAAAAAAAAAACTCTGCAATACTTAGAAGATTGATAACAAAAGGCAGAAATAGTAAATATACAAGTAAAGATAAAAGTTAATTCTTGATTTCTTGGAAAAGTTGGCCGTTTAGGTGAATTACATTTTATTCATTCATTCATTCATTCATTTGTTATTTTGAATATTCTCAAAGTTTTTAATTTAGATTTGCACAATCATAGAAATTAGAGATGGAAAAACTAGGATTCTTCCTCTTGTTAACTGTAGTCCTTGGTCCAAGCTTGGTTCTTTGTTTGTTTCTTTGTTTCTTTTCTTCTTTGTTTTTCTTTCTTTCTTTTCTTTCTTTCTTTCTTTCTTTCTTTCTTTCTTTCTTTCTTTCTTTCTTTCTTTCTTTCTTTCTTTCTTTCTTTCTTTCTTTCTTCTTTCTTTCTTTCATTCTACTTCCTTCCTTTCTCTCTCTCTCTCTCAATCTTTCTCTCTCTCTCTCTCTCTCTCTTTCTTTCTTTCTTTCTTTCTTTTTTATTAGTTTCAAGTATACACTACATTGATTAGACATTTATATAGTTTGTAAAATGATACCCCTAATTGCTCCTTCTCTCCTCTGGTTTTCCACCTAACCAATATATTAATGCTAACTGCATTCCCTATGCCATGTTGCCCATCCCCATAACCATCTATCAACTATTAATTTGTGCTTCTTTACCCCTTCACCCCATTCTCCCAACCCTCCTACCCCCATCCCCTCTGTGCATCACCAAATTGTCCTCTATATTTGTAAGTCAAGTTTTTGATTGGTTTGTTCTTTTTCTTCCTTAGATTCTGAATATAAGTGAAAAGTGAAATCACATGGTATTTATCTTTCTCTGTTTGCCTTATTTCATTCAGCACAATAAACATTAGGTCCATCTATGTCATTGCAAATGGTAGGATTTCATTTTTTAATGGCTGAGTAATATTCTATTGTATATATAAACCATCAATTCTTTATCCAATCATCTGCTGATGGACATTTAGGTTGCATCCATATCTTGGTGATTGTAAATTGTGCTGTCATGAATGTTAGGGTACATAGATCTTTACAAATTATTGTTTTGGTTTTCATTGGATAAATACCCAGAAGTGCAATTGCTGGGTCAAAAGGTATATTCATTTTTAATTTTTTGAGAAACCGCCACACTGTTTTCCATAGTAGCTATACCAATCTGCAATCCCACCAACAATGTATGACAGTTCCCTTTTCTCCTCATCCTCGCCAATACCTGTTCTTTGATTTATTGATGATAGCCATTCTGACAGGTGTGAAGTAATCTCATTGTGGTTTTAATTTGCATTTCTCTGATTATTAGTGACCTTGAGCATCTTTTAATATATCTATTGGTTATCTCTATTTCTTCTTTGGAGAAGTATCTGTTCAGGTCTTCTGCCCATTTATTAATTGGATCGTTTGTTTCTGTTGTTGAGTTGTATGCATTCTTTATATATTTTGAACATTAATCTCTTACCAGATGTATAATAAGCAAATATTTTCTTCCAATTAGTAAGCTGTCTTTTTGTTTTGTTGATGGTTTCCTTTGCTGTACAAAAACTTTTTAGTTTGATGTAGTCCCATTTGTTTATTTTTTCTTTTCTTTCCTTTACCCATGGAGATATAGCCAAAAAGAAATTACTGTTAGTAATATCAGAGAGTTTACTGCCTATGTTTTCTTCTAGAAATTTTATGGTTTTAGGTCTTACATTTAAGTCTTTAATCAATTTGAGTCTATTCTTGTATATGGTATAAGAAGGTGATACAGTTTCTTTCTTTCTTTTTTTTTTGCATGTATCTGTCCAATTTTCCCAACAACATTTATTGAAGAGACTGTCTTTACCCCAGGGTGTATTCTTGCTTCCTTTGTCATATATTAGGTGAGCATATAGGCATGGATTTATTTTTGAGCTCTCTATTCTGTTTCATTGATCGATGTATCTGTTTTTATGCCAGTACCATGCTCTTTTAGTATAATTTGATATCAAGTAGTATAACACTTCCAACTTTATTCTTTTTCAAGACTGCTATAGCTATTCAGTGTCTTCCGTGGTTCCATATAAATTTTAGGATTATTTGTCCTAGCTCTCTGAAAAATGCCATTGGTATTTTGATAGGGATTGCACTGAATCTATAGGTTGTTTTGGGTAGTATGGCCATTATAATGACACTGATTCTTGCTACTCATGAGTACAGTTTTTGCTTACATTTATTTGTATCTTCTTCAATTTCTTTTTTCAATAATGTATAATTTTCTTAGAAAAGATCTTTTACCTCCTTGGTTAATTTGATTCCCAGGTATTTTATAATTTTCTACACAATTGTAAATGGGATTGTTTTCTTAATTTCTCTTTTCGAAAGTTCATCATTGGTGTATAAAAATGAAACTGACTTCTGAATATTTATTTTGTAACCTGCTACTTTACTCAATTTATTGATCAGTTCTAACAGCTTTTTTGGTGGAATCTTTAGGATTCTCTCTATATAGTATCATGTCATCAGCAAATAGCAAGAGTTTTATGTCTTCACTTGAAATTCGGATACTTTTATTTCTTTTTCTTGTCTTATCACTGTGGCTAAGACTTCCAATACAACATTGAAGAGGAGTGGTGAAAGTGGACATCCTTGTCTTGTTCCAAATCTTAAGAAAATGCTTTTAACCTTTCCCCATTAAGTACGATGTTAGCTGTAGGTTTGTCATAAATGGCCTTTATTATGTTGAGGTATGTTTCCTCTATTCTTACTTTGCTGAGAGTTATTATCATAAATAGATGCTGGATTTTGTTGAATGTTTTTCCTGCATCTATTGATATGATCATATAGTTTTTATCTTTTTATTTGTTAATGTGGTTTATCATATTAATTTATTTGTGGATATCGTACCAACTTTGCATCCCAGGAATAAATGCAACTTGATCGTGGTGTATGATATTTTTAATGTATTGCTGAATTCGGTTTGCTAATATTTTGTTGAAGATTTTTGCATGAATGTTCATAAGAGATATTGGACTATAGTTTTCTTTTTTTGTAACATCTTTGTCTGATTTTGGAATCAAAGTAATAACGATCTCACAAAAGGAGTTAGGGAGCCTTCCCTCTTCTTGAAATTTTTGGAATAGTTTGAGAAGATTAGATGTTAATTCTACTTTGAATGTTTGGTAAACTTCACCTGGTCCCATCTGGGAGGTTTTTGATTACTGATTTGATTTCTTTGGTGGTAATTAGTTGGTTCAGATTTTCTGTTTTTTCTTGACTCAGTCCTGGGAAATTGGATGGTTCCAGGAATGTATCCATTTCTTCCAGATTCTCCAAGTTGTTGGCATATAATTACTTGTAGTATTTTCTTATGATCCTTTGTATTTCTGTGGAGTCCATGGTTATATCTCCTCTTTCATTTTTGATTTTATTTATTTGAGTATTCTCTCTTTTTTCCTTGATGAATCTGGCTAAGGGTCTGTCAATTTTATCATTTCAAAGAACTGGCTCTTAGTTTCATTAATCTTTTGTATTGTTCTTCTAGACTCTATTTCTGCTCTGATATTTTTTATTTCCTTCCCTCTATTCACTTTGGGATTTGTTTGCTATTTGTTTTCTAGTTCTTTGAAGTGTAAGGTTAGATTGTTTATTTGAGCTTTTTCTTGTTCCTTGGGGTAGGCCTGTGTTGTTATGAATTTCCCTCTTGGGACTACCTTCATTGTGTCCCATAGATTTTGAGTCACTGTGTTTTTATTTGTCTCTAGGCATCTTCTGATTTCTTCCTTGATCTCATTAATTACCCATTTATTTTTCAGTAGCATGTTATTTAGTCTCCATGTGTTTGTGTATTTTCCAATTTTTTTCTTGTAGTTCATTTCTAATTTTATACTATTGCGATCCGAGAAGACAGTTGATATAATTTCAATCCTAAATTTATTGAGACTTATTTTGTATCCTAACATGTGGTCTGTCATGGAAAACATTTCATGTGCACTTGAGAAGAATGTGTATTTTGCTGCTTTGGGGCAAAATGCTCTGAAAATATCTATTAAATCCATCTGGTCTAGTGTCTTTTACACCTATTGTTTCCTTATTGATTCTTTAACTAGAAGATCTGTCCATTGGTGTCAATGGGGTGTTAAAGTCTCCTACTATTAGTATATTACTGTTGATCTCTTTTTTATTCAGTCAATGATTGCTTTATGTATGTAGGTACTCCTATGTTGTGTGTGTATATGTTTACTAGGGTTGTGTCCTTTTGATTTATGGTCCTTTTATCTTTATGTAATACCCTTCTTTTCTCTTATTATAGCTTTTTTTAAAGTTTGTTTTATCTGATATAAGTATCACTATACGGGCTTTTCTATATTTCATTTCCGTTTGAGTGAAATATCTTTTTCCATCCCTTTACTTTCAGTCTATGTGTCATTTGATCAGAAGTGGGTCTCTTACAGACAGCATATGCATGAGTCTTGTTTTCTTAACCATTCAGCTACCTGGTATCTTTTGATTGGAGCATTTAATCCATTTACATTTAAAGTGATTATCGATAACCATATAGTTACTGCCATTTTATTATTTGTATTTGCTATTTATATTTTCTTTTATACCCCTTCTCTTTTTACAGAAGTCCTTTAACATTTCTTGTAATATCGGCTTATTGGTGATAAATTCCTTAAGCTTTTTCCTGTCTGAAAAGCTATTTATCTCACCACCCATTTTAAGTGAAAGCTTTCCTGGGTAGAGTATGCATGGTTGTAGATTCTTGTTTTTCATAACTTTGAATATTTCTTGTCAGTCCCTTTGGCCTGAAGTTTCCATTAAAAAATCAGGCGACATTCTTAGGCGGGTACACTTGTAAATATCTTTTTGCCTTTCTTTTGCTGTTTTTAAGATTCTGTCTTTGTTTTTGATCTTTGGCATTTTAACTATATGTCTTGTGAATCTGTTTGAATTCCTCTTGTTTGGGACTCTCTGTGCTTCCTGATCTTGTATGTCTAATTTCTTTGCCAGGTCATAAAGTTTTCTATCATTATTTTTTCGAATAGATTATCAATCCCTTGCTCTCTTTCTTCTCCTTCAGGCACTCCTATGATCCAATATTATTTTGCTTCATGTTGTCCCAGAGGTCTCTTAAGTGATCTTCATTTTTTAAAATTCCTTTTTCTTTTTGTTGTTCTGATTGGGTGTATTTTGCTATCTTGTCTTCCAGTTCATTGATTCGATCTACTTTGTCCAATCTACTGCTGAATCCTTCTAGTATATTTTTCATTTCAGTTATTGTATTCATTTCAGTTATTGTATTCATTTTTGTCTGGTTCTTTTTTATGCTTTCTATGTCCTTTTCTTATGCTTACTGTCTCTCTGTTGAGATTCTCATTGTGCTCATCCATTCTCCCCATAAGTTCAATGAGCATCCTTATAACCATTATTTTGAACTCTGTCTCTGGTAGGTTGCTTACCTCCATTTCATTTAGCTTATTTTCTGGAGTTTTCTCCTGTTGTTTCAGTTGTGGCATGTTTCTTTGTTATCTCATTTTATTAGCCTCTCTGTTTCTCTGTGTTAGGAATATTTGCTTCATCTCTCAACCTTGGCCAGATGGCCTAATGTGGAAGATATCCTGGCACACTCTCCCTGATTCCCTATGCTGGGTGCTCTGCATATGATCTTTGTGTGGGTTGTGTGTGATCTTCTGTTGTCATTCAGTCTTTATTTTTGTTAGTACCTCAGTGGATGGGATTAACTTTCACTCTGACTAATTGTGAGAATTGGCTGCACCCACAGGGTAAGAGTTGCTGAGTAGGGATTGAGCCCACTGAGTAGGATTTTGCCTAGCAAGCTTGTGTACTTTTTGCAAGCACCCTTTGTGTGTACCACTGATGGGGCTAGTCAGGAGTTTCTCTGTTGTGGTCTGGTGCCCACCTCTGGATACATTGGTTTCATGGCCCCTTGGGAGCTGATCCCCAGTAGGCCAAGGTCAGCCCCTGCTTTTGATTGTTTAAGGCTACATGATGGGAACTACAAAGCAATCCACAGATGGTTGTTGCTTATACTGGATCAATAGATAAATGGAAGAGATAATGCTATAGGCAGTAGTCTGGTTCTCCCCCGTCCCTAACCTAGGGCAGTTTAGCAGAGAGATCAGTACTCCTCCAGGTCTGACACTGCCTGTCAGTTACCCGTACGTCTCTGAAACTGGAAAAGCCTCTGGGTGACATGCTTGTTGTGTGGCACAGGGGCCCAAGAAGTCTCATCAGTCTATTGAGTAAATTTCTCCTGCCACTGCACTGTCAGTTTACATGCCAGTGCTATCTTTGTAGCTACCTGTACAAGTTTCTAATCATAGCAAGGTCGGCTGCTGCCCATCTTGGGCCTGAATGTGCCACCCCAGAGAAGGTGTAGCTACTTATTAATGTACAGCGAGCCCTTTGTGTGTTGGATGGGACAGGAGCTCAGGGAGTCAAGGGCTATCAGGCCGATACAGACTCCTGTGATCCCCTCAAGAGATATTGCAGCTCATGCAGGCAGCAGTGGTCTAACCACACTGTTTTCCCACAAATGTGCTCATTGCGCTAGCCAAGGTCTGTTGTCTGTGCAGACTACACAACCCCAGAGCCAAGCAGGGCAAGGGAGGCTGCCTGTCAATGTATTGCAGGCACTTTGTGGCTTGGGTGAAGCAGGATATCAGGGAGACAAAGGCCATCTAGCCAATACAATGTCAGTTTTGCTGCAACTTCTGTGCCCAGGCATTCCCGCTATAGTCACAGGTCACAGTGAGACCAGCTGCCATCTGGGGCGGTCTCACAGACCCCTGTGATCTCTGGATGCAATACAAGTTTATGTTGGCAACAGTGATCTGCCTGAAACTATCTCAGAAGTGTGACTCACAGCGCTGCCTGCCAGCTGTAAATGCTTGCCCTTGAATTGTGCAGGGTGGGGCACCCATCCAGCAATGAAAGCCCCAGGAAATCTGCAGGTTGGGTGAGGCAGGCTGATTTTCTCAAGCCAGTGCTTCCTAATGGCTCTGTGGGAGGGATCTGCACAGTCAAGCTGGTGCAGTCAGTAGATTGCCCAGTAGGGGGACCAGGCTAAGGCATAATGGTAGCTGCCCATCCAGCCCTCCTTCTGGCTCCAGGTAATGCAGACATTCTAGGTATGAATTTGATGAGAGCCTCTGACATACTGGGGTGAGTGTCCACAGCTTAGAAAGTCTGTGTGTGAGTCCTTCAAAAGGCATCCAGGGATTCAGTCTCCTTCTGTCTCACCCAGATGGCCAGAATCCCCTCTGGTTTCTACAATCAGAGTTATTGGAATCTCCTCTTCCCTGGGTTGGGACCCTGGGCTGGAGTACCCTAAATGAGGCCAGGCCCCCTCTCTCCTTCACGGCAGTCTCTGCAGCCCCACTTTCCCTCCCTGTTATCATCCTCCACCACCCGTGGGTGTGGGTCCAGCCCATTCGCAAATTTGCCCCTCCTGCCAGCTTTGATTTGGCTCCTTTATATTATCATTTGTAGGTATTAAGATCAGTTGGATTTCAGGTGATTCTGCACATTGATTATTTTATAATTTGGTTGTAATTTCACTGCTCACCTGGGAGGTGGCATACACAGCTTTTACCTAGCCTGCCATCTTCTGCCAAGAATCAAAAAGTAATTACATTTTAAGTTGAGGTTTTACAATGTATTTAAGAGAAACATATGAGAACAACTATACAAAAGATGAGTTGGGTAGAGAAATGGAATTATAAGGTTCTTACATTTGTGAAGTGTGAGGTATGGATGGAAAGTGTGGAGTATTGTGTGAGAAATGTGAAACTCTGAAACTCTAGCTCTGGAATACTTGAGTTGGGGAGAAAAGTGTGGAGGAGGAGCATAGAGAAATCACTGTTGAATATGCAATATTAACTAGATGTAATATTGATGATTCTTAGTAATAATTTAAGGGAATATATTATTAATTCTAGAATTATAGAACACTACATTTAACATTGTAGAATACATGTTTTTTTTTTTTAAGTGATTTGGAACAATCACCAAGAGAAATCATAAACTGGGCTATAAAATAAATCTCAATAATTTTCAAAAGTTTGGAATCTTACAGAGTATGTTTTATGGTAAGGGGTTCTGAAATACTAGAGTTAGAGAAATTGGGAAGGGTGATATACAGGGGGAGTGTAGGAAGATTGTTATTAGCAATGTTATACTAAATGGATTTAAAACTGATGAATCCTAGCAATAATATTAAGTGACAAATGTGCATCCAGATGCTGTACCTCAATTCTGCCCTGCAGCAGCGAGAACTTCTGTGTAGACCTTCCAGCTGCTCTTTTCTCCTGATGTGAGGAATGTGGAGACATTATTTTAAAAGGGAAGAGGCACAAGATCAGAGCAGCTCTGATCAATGAGTTACTACATAGATATAAGGAAGCTATCAACTGAAAAAGCCATTATTATTATGTGTACCCCTAAGAAGGGAAAAAAATGCTGTCAGAGAATTATTTGTAGGCTGCATCCTGATTTCAGAAACATTTTAGAGCCACGGACATATTGGATTAAAGTTTCAATTAACTGGAAAAAAAGTAAATATAAACATTTTTAACGGGCTCCTTTTACCTACATGTCTTTTGCCAGTTAAAGAAATAACTGGAAGCTATACATTTGAAATTATATCCTCAAAATATTTGTAATATGTGACCTATCTTTCACACGGAATAATTCTCTATATAGTCATCTGAAGAATATTTTGAGATAAATATTTTTTTCTAGATTTCAGAGGCAATCTTGCATTCAATTATTCAAAAGGCAAACAAACATCAAAATATATATTTAAAAAGGTGGTTCCAAGGAGTTTATTTTATACACACACACACACACACACACACACACACACACACACACACATACTATATAGCTATAATTGTAAATATTACAGAAATCAATTAAAACTAGTTTTTAAGATATATTAATTTTATAGTTTTGAAAAAGAAGTATTTCTTTAAGAAAAGCATACTCATTTTTCAGATTATATTAAAGGGTTTAAATATTAGTACTATAGGTAAGAAACAAGACTTTCAAACATAGACTTTGGGGATCACAGAGATTTCATAAATGAATTCACATGAAAAATCATTTCTTTAAATGTTTTAAACAATATTCACTCTGAACACTTTTCCGATGTTGTTCTAGGATCATCACACAGAAATAGCAGTATGTGTATTTGACCTATTACACAATCAATTCCAGCTACTAAGAGAGCAAGTTAAATAATTCAACTTTTAAAATTTAAGACAAAGAACTGCTGAACAAGGTCAAGTAATTTGATGTTATATTTCTTATTTTAATATACTCAATGAATTTTATATATTTTTGATAGAATCATAATTTCTGCAAATGATCCAAACTGCTCTTTCTGAATTTCAATCTGACTGTATATTGTTCTAGGCCAAAGAAGTTAGCACACATAATTATTAGGTTTTAGTTTATATTTCAACTTACTGCAAATAAATTAACTAAATAATGTATTAACTAAATAATACATTAACTAAATAATGTATCCGTCATTATCTGATAAAGAAATAAGCATATTCATAACATATATCTAGATGTTTTAATTTTAAATTAAGAAATTTACTTCTTGATCAATATCAAATAGATTTTATTTCTTATTTAGTTAGTTTGTTTTTCTTAATTTCTTCTAATATACATTTGTGTCTATGGGGGAATTTCACGTTATATATTTTCTAAGTACTGGAGTAGAAGCATAAATTGAAAAATAAATAATTGAGGCATGGATAACATGAGACTCTCCTACTAAAAAGTTGAGGACCATAGGATTTCACTCATGTATGGGATATAAAACTAATAAAACAAAAAAATGAACTCATAAACGCATAACAATAATTTAGATTTTCCTAAGAGAAAAAGGGTGGGGTAGGCAGATGAAGGTAAAGGGGATCAAATTTATGGTGATGGAAGTTTGGGCTTTGGGTGGTGAATGCACAATGCAATATACAGATGATGTATTATTGAATTGTACATTTGAAACCTATATAACTTTATTAACCAATGTCACCCCAATAAATATAATAAAATTAATTGGAAACATTGTGTTTTGGAATTTAATTATTTTGAAAGATGCTATAAGATTGCTTCGCAATAGTCACATTCACATAGAGTAAGTTGACTAGTGCCCATTTTATAGATCAGTAAACTGTCTGCAGAACATCTCGCTAGGACTAGCTCTTTCATAAGGATATGTTCAAGATAAGGAATTCAGCTAGAGACTCATTATTCACTGTTCTAAATTTATTTCTTCACTGTGAATAGAGTTTTAAAATTTATTCCTGCATATATGGTAGAACAGTGTTTTCTGCTGGATGTTTAACTAGATACCAAGGAGTAGAGTCCCAGAAATCTGAATGTATGCTTCAAACATCTGGAGCTATACATATGGGGAATATACAGCTGTGTTTATTTCAATGGTTACACATTTGCATGCACATAATACATTTATTTAAACGTATAATCTTATATGTGTAGAATATTCAAACCAATGCATTTACTGTACTTATTTGAATATGCAATTGAAAAAGAATTCAAATAAATACTTCACCACTTGTATTTAATCTTACGGTATTTATTTATATAATGTACTTATTAATATATAATCAAAGCTCTTTCATTTTAGTCTAAACCCAAATATTTTTTAAAAATTAAAGAAACAGTGGGGATCATGATTTATACAAATCAAAAAAATTTTGTACAGAGGTATTCATAATTAGCAAGCTTTTAGAAGAATTTGAAAATTTAGTGGAGCATAAAATAATTTGCAATCGGAATGTTTCTTTTATTTTAACAGTATGGTATGGTAGACTTTTTAATTGAATCTCAAAGCACTTGTCCAGAGGTATTGTTTTTGTTTTTCTTTCTTTCTTGCCCCCATGGCCCCAATCATACATCCAGTCATCATTGTAATCAGGGAAATATTATGGGAATGTTGGCAGAACTGGAATGTACAACACATCATTATCAAACAGTCTTGATATGACATAGTTTTAGAATTTATATATTTAAAAAATAAGCCAAATAAACAATTCAAAAGTTAAAAAAAAAAAAACTACTGTATCTGACAAGATAAACAATTCTGGGTATTGGTTTAATATAGATGAAAAAAATTCACTATTAAAACCATCCCCCTCTTCCCACTTCCAATCTGGTTAAGATTTTACTATAATCTCATTTTACCTTTATTTGTGAAAGAGAAACTGAGACTACCAAATGATTTAGGAGGAGAGAAAATAAAATTTAACCTCGAATTCAATTTCTGGCCTTGATATCCAGGAAATTTCAGAGTACTTGCTAGTTAGTCTATTTATGCTTATTCAGTTCTTTTGTATGCTATTTTCTCTCTCTTAAGGGCATTTTTTTTTTTTTTACGATGATGAACTGGCCTAGAGGAATGTGATTTATAACTGAACAAGAGAAAAATTAAACCGGAAGTTGCATAATGTTTTTGAAAGAATTTTCAATTCAGTATACAACAAATATAAAAATGACTGCAAGAACTTTTTCATTAGTTGAAGGATTGAATAAATTTAATCTTTGAGTCTCAATTTCATCATTTGTAGGCTATGGATAATAATATCTCTCATTAGGTGTTGTGAGGATTATATGAATATAAGGTATAATAAGTCATTCAATTGACAAATGCTTTCCAAGTTAGAACTAATATTTCTTCCCATTTTGTAGGTGTGAAAACTGGATACCTGGGTATACCTCCAAACCTTGTTGATCATATTTCAGGAATCACATTTCCTATGTTGATTAATCTGTGAAAAGCTCGAACTGGCAAACGACATTATTTTCTAAGACCGTTCATACTTCCATCTAGGAATGCCCCGTGACCCTGGATGGGTACTGTGTGTTAGGTAGGAAGGGTTCAATAATCGAAAGAAGGTATTTTTGTATTTTATGTTTCTAAAACAAGTCGTAGCCCTTATTTTTAATTTCTACAGTCAAAGTTTGAGACAGGTATTAGAGCCTGAGATTCCCATCCAAAAAAAGGAGAGGCCACACAGCTCTCGCATTTGCTTCCAGGACCAGCGCAGAGGCGGGAGAGAAACCGACCAATCGAAGAGCATGCTGAGGTCTGGTCCCGCCTCCTTTCGTGGAGCCCCGCCTCTTTTCCCTCCTGCTCGCTGGGGTTAGAGTTGCGTGGGTGGCTCGCCCCGCCCCTGCCTCTGAGTGACAGGACTGTGGACAGAAATATTTCTAGCGGGACACGAAGTTTGTTAGCCTTTGCCTTGGCTGAGTTGAGGTGTGTGTGTGTGTCTGGCGTAGGCGACTTCTGGGGAGGCGGGGGAGGTCCTTCTAGGGGTGGGGTAAGGGGGCGGGGTGGTGGTGGTGGTGGTGTGGTGTGTGTGTGTGTGTGTGTGTGTGTGTGTGTGTGTGTACGTGTGTACGTGTGTACGTGTGTACGTGTGTACGGCGTGGGGGAGGCCCTGCCCGGGAGGTTGGAATCCAGGACTGAAGGTGGACGCACCTCTTTAACGTACCCTCAAAGCGTTTCGGAAACTCTCGTTCCACTCCTGAGAGCGACATTTGGGCGGACTGGGCTGAGAGGGAGGATCAGGAAGAAGAGGAACCCAGGCCCGGGAAACCTATTAGGTACAGTTTTGACTTAAGGACCCCTTCCCGTGATCAGAGCGCTCGCAGAGGGGGTAGGGATGACCTGCGCGGGGTTCGGGCGGCGAGTGGATGGGGCCGCAGCGGTTGCTAAGGAACGCACGGTTCCAGCCCAGCCAGCGTGTTTGGTGGGGGCAGCTGGGCCTTGGCAACCTAATCTCACCTACTTCCCAAGGCCTCCATTCGGCTAGGGATTGGCTCCTTTATGCTGTTAGTTAATTCGCGTCCGTTTGTTTCACTTTTCAGTTCTCTGGGTTCTGTACTTCTCGCTCAGGCCTTCCTTTTCCATTTTATTCCAGTTTTCTCCTCCGCCCTAATTAGTGAACAAGTCTCTACAGACCTAAACCTTTGCAGAGAAGAACTTTAGGCAGCATAAGGTGGCTTTATTGGGGGATTGGGGGTAGTGTCTTTTCCTGGTGCTCAATGACTGTCTGAACTCAAGGGAAAAGGGGGAGAGGAGATCTGATTTCTTCTACCTGTAATTGTTTTTCTTGCTGCTGCCCATTGGCTCTCAAGGAACTTCTCCAGAAGTCGAGGCAATTCATTATTGGACAATATGTGATCTCCCTTTCAGTTTCTACTGTAGCTCTCAGAGTGATATCAAATGTACAAGTCCTTCCTTTTTGCTTCACTGGTTCATATTTAATAATGGTCTATGAGATGGTAACCACAGATAACCATTTCAAATCTTGTACTTGCTCATAATCAGCTGGTCCCAAATGATTTAGCAGAATAAATATTCCAGAAAGAAAACAAAGGAGCTATAAGTCTACTTTTCCTTTATTCTGTAGGTTTACTGTATAAATCCCCAAGAACAAAGCTTTTACTGGCTGTTAACACTGGGGAGAACGTTGGCCTAGGAGTCAGGAAACTGGCAGGGTTAGGAGATGTTTTTCTTGGACAATAAACCGCATACTTGTTATCTGTAAAGTGGGGGTACTTATGTGTTTTTTTTTCCTAAAAAGTAAGGAGGAATAACTAAAAGCATTTTTTAAAGTAATGCTCTACACAGATGGAAAGTTTTATTGATTACGCTTTTAATCTGTACTTTTGTCTGTGATCTGAATTTATAAACACTAATTATGATTATTCATCTTATTTTCAAACTTCCCTTGTAATTTCTTTTATCTTTGGGTTATTTAGAAATAGGAAAGAAAATCACTCATCTCTTCATTACTGAATCCTTGTTAATTCTGGTTAGTTAGTACCTGAAATGGCTTACATGACACTTTTTCCCCCCTTGACATCACCAGATATTTTCAAGAATACACATATAACAAAAAGACTGGGAAAGATTACCTTATAATTCAATGATTAATGACCTTTTCAGTAACAGTGATAAGCCAAGGAAATCTATTGACTCTCTCCTTAGAAAAAAACACAATTTGAAGCATAAGTAGACCCTAAATTAAGAACATATGCTTTTTATAAACTTCTTAAGGAATAAGGAAATTACTCTTTCCCCTCGCCTAACCCTAAACAGAGTCTGGGTAATTTATATCCAAAGCTATATGGCTGGAAACATAGTTGGGTCTTTTTCCTTCATTCCCCATGCATCTTATCATAGCTCACCTTAGTTCAGGGTCTTAAGCTATGCCCCAATTCTTTTCCTTCCTTCCTTCCTTCCTTCCTTCCTTCCTTCCTTCCTTCCTTCCTTCCTTCCTTCCTTCCTTCCTTCTTTCCTTCCTTCCTTCCTTTCCTCTCTTCTCTCTCTCTGTCTCTCTCTGTCTCTCTCTCTTCTCTTTCTTTTTTAAAAGCATTTATCATACAGGAGCTACCAATGCTCGATAAATTGTTGCTGTATTTCAAAACCATGTAGACTCTATTTTATTCCAAATGCCCTTTGATCATTCTCTTAAAGGATATTTCTATATTTAAGCAAGTGAAGAGAGATATTATTAAATATTTTAGGAAAATATTCAATTGTTTTTTGAAAAAAACATTAAATAGTTAAACTTTCTTTTTTATTAAAGTCCATTTTGGACAAAGAAAAGATGACTACTACATTTAGTATATACCACTGGAATATCATTACTTCTTTGTTTCAACTTAAGTGAATGATCTTTTATAACATTTTAATATCCTGTGGCTAAACAATATTGTGGTTGGCTCCAGTATGGCTCTTTTCCTGGTTTCTATATTAAAATGGAAGGCTATATATAGAATTCTTTGCTCAAGTTCCTTTGCCCAAATTTATCACTAGAAGTTGGCATTAGTAGTCAATATTTCATTAGATAAGGAAAAAACTGAAGAGGGAAACATACATTGCTTTTGTAATAAACATGAGCATTTAGGAGCACCTGCTATTTCTTTAACACAATTTTATTCAATCTGTTTAGTATGTTAAAAGATAAACTGAGAAATATTAAAAATTTTTAGGGTTTATTTAAGTAAATTGAGTTGATTTGAATTGGGAAGCATCCAATCTAGCAGATAGAAAGGAACTCTGAAGAACTGTATAAAATGAAAGAGTTTTATAGGCAGAGGGCAGTGGGAATCAGGAATTTGTACTGGCCAAAAAGCAGATTGGTTATTGCAAGGTTGCTTTTCTTTAGTGGATTGTAGGGGCCTATGAAGCAGATGACCTAACTAGTAAATGTTGATCAGGTGATTTCTAATAGACTGGTTTACGATTCCATTTCTGGGAGAGCTGAAACTATAATTGAGTCTTGGTTTGGTGACATGGGGCTTAGCATTTTGAGCCTGTTATTTTTAACAAATATTTATCCCTTTTTTTACTCATTTCATTTCTCGTGGAGGAACTGTAATAAGGACAAATAGATTGGAGAGAGCATTCTAATAGAATTAGAGTTTTTAAGGAGTCAATAAATAATAGCTCTTTCCTTTTCCTGGGTTTGTAAATAGACAAGTGGAGTTTGCAATATCAGTTTTGTTACTAAAGAGCTGTTTGTTTATAGTACTTTAGATGGGAGACCAGAAATGAGTACTAGTACCTCCTGCCCGCAACTACTCCCTTTCTTAGAACCTGGACGTTAGTCCAGTCTAGAGAAAATTTTGGTGTGCAGAACAGATACACTTACCCAGAGTTAGTGATTTCCATGGTCCAAGGTAGAGCGGAAGTAAAAGAAGGCAAACCATTGGTGTTACAGGTTTATAGTAGGTTATTTCTACTTGCAGTAATATGGAGCAATGGATTTCTGCCATAGATCGGATAATTCTCCTGTTGGGAAGCTGTGAATAAGGAGGAGAGGGCCAGGGCTGTGAATCTAGTGCTCTGGTTTTCCATCCTGAGTGTTACCTCTGATCCATTTGAAGTACGTGGAGGTGATTTTAAATTATTACAGCTTTGGGATTCTAAAGGATAGGGGTATTAAATATTATGTAATGTAGATATCTACCAGCTCAATGAAGAATTTCCTTCCCCCACTTCAATGCCAAAAACATCTCCATTGAGAACTGTCCTGGAGATGGTTAGGAAGAAGAGTCAGAAGAGTCGGAGTCTGGAAATGCATTAACTAACAAGGATAAGGGAGAGGGGATGAATGGCAATGCTAGTTTCCCCCACCCCTGTCTCCATGGCTTTTTATTCTCTCTCTCACAAAGCTGTCTTTTGTTATTACTATTAGTTACAATCAGATTAGTAATTACAGATTACAGTCAACTCCCAAATTCAGCCTCAAGGCCACCACCCTGTTATCAGCTACCCCCTTTTGTTATCCTTGTGCCTAGAGCAAGAAGTCCCAGAATAGGTAAGGCCTGTTCACCCTCCCTGTAGTGTGACCTTGTTGCTCCAAGCACCAGGCATCCTGCCATGACTGCAGGCGTCTCTCACAACAAGAACCATTGTTCCAGTGGGAGTTCCTTCATGTAGAGACATGAGAATAGGCCACATTTACCCCTAGTCTTTGTTCATATGTAGTCATGTTTTTTTTTTTTTTAATTTTTAAAAATTAATGTCACTGTTCATACACTATTATATTAGTTTCAGGTGTACAACAGAGTGATTAGAGATTTATATAACTTACAAAGTGATTACTGCATAAATCTGGTGCCCATCTGGCAGGATACATAGTTGTTACAATATTACTGACTGTATATATTATGCTATACTTTGCATCTCCATGACTATTTTGTGACTACCAATTGGTACTTCTTAATCCCTTCTTGTTTTTCACACATTACTGCAACCCAGCTCTCTGATCTGGAAGCCATCAAAATGTTCTCTGTATCTATGAATTTGTTTCTGTTTTGTTTATTTTGTTCTCCAGATTCCACATAAAGTTAAATCACAGGGAACTTGACCTTTTCTGTCTGACTTACTTCACTCAGCACAGTACCCTCTGCCAACCATGTTGCTGCACATGGCAAGATTTTATTCCTTCTTCGTAGCTGAGTAATACTTCATTGTATATATGTAAAACCTCTTTATCCATACATCCATTGAAGAACACACAGGTTGTCTCCATACCTTGGCTATTGTAAATAATGCCGTTATGAATATATGAATGCACATATCCCTTTGAAGTAGTGTTTTGGGTTTCTTCCTATAAATACCAAAAGTGCTGTTATTGGATCTTTCTTTGTCTCTCATGATAGCCTTTGTTTTAAAGTCTATTTTGTTTAGTATAGGTATTATTCATGTTTTCGATCATTTTTCTTCTTTTTCTTCTTAAAGAAGTCCCTCTAAATTTCTAATAATATTGAGTTGGTGTTGATGAACTTTAGCTTTTTCTTGTCTGAGAAGCTCATTATCTGACCTTCAATTTTAAATGATAGCTTTGCTGCATAGGGTAATTTTGGTTGTAGGTGCTTACTTTTCATCACTTTTAATAATTTGTGCCAGTCTCTTCTGGCCTGCAAAGTTTCTGTTGAGAAATTAGCTGACAGTCTTAGAGGAGCTGTTCATTTCAGTTATTGTAGTCTTCATTTCAGACTGGTTCTTTTTATATTTTCTATCTTCATTTTTATATTTTCTATCTCTTTGTTGAATTTATCACTTGAGAAATTGAGCATCCTTATAACCAGTGTTTTGAACTCTGCATCTGGTAGATTACTTGTTTCCATTTTGTTTAGTTCTTTTTCTGGAGCTTTGTCCTGTCCTTTCATTTGGGACATGTTTTTTTGTCTCCCCATTTCGGCTGCCTCTCTGTGTTTATTTCTATGTTGTAGGCAGGGCTGCTGTGTCTCCTGGTGTTGGTAGAGTGGCCTTATGTAGCAGGTGTTCTATGAGGCCCAGCAGCATAGTCTCCCTGGTCACCTGAACCAACCAGATGCTCCATGGGTATCCCTTGTATGGATTGTGTGTACCCTCCTATTGTAGTTGAGCCTTGGTTGCTGTTTGCACATCAGTGGATGGGGTTGACCCTTGGGCTGATTGGTTGTGAGAACTGGCTGTGAATATAATGGAGAAGCTGTTATATAGAAGCTGACCTTATGAAGCAAGATTTGCTTTAGTAGGACTTTGGTGTCTGCCCAGTCTGCCATCTGGGTGTGTGGCCCCTCGGATGCAGACCCAGGTGGTACTTTGGCTGGGTCTGAAGCTGGCCACTGGTTGTGTGAGCCCTGGGGTCTCCTGAGAGGGGCCCCACTGCAGGCCAAGTTTAGTCACAGCCTGTGCTGTGTACAGGGCCACCTGGCATGAACCACCAAGCAACCTGCAGATGGCTGCAACCAGCGCTGGGCTTGGTGGTGTCTGGGAGAGGCTAAGCTGAGAACCGAGGCCTGCTGCTGCTGGTACTGGGCTTGGGGCTGCTTGGCAAGGGGTATAGGGCATGCAGAGCTTGGATGCTGCTTGTTTGGGTTTAGTGAACCTTTGAGATAATTTAGGAGAATCTGTAGCAGGAGCCAAGAAAAGCTATTTTTATAGAAAAGCCATTGGAAGTGCCGTGGGTGGGCCCACATGTTGGGTGAGGTATGACCTCAAGGAATTACCAGGGCAGGGCGAATGGTGTTAGCCAGGTTGATGGAGACTCAGATGTGGAGGATGCCCGGACAGGAAGGGCTCAGTGAAGGAACAATACTGTCCACCAGCACTTCTGTCTGGGAGTAAGCTGCCCCTTCAGTCCTCGCCCTGAAACCAGACAATTTAGATCCTCCCTGTAGGTTTCTGATTCCTTTTGAGCTGCTGTCCTAGTGCTGGAGCTCAGAGTAAGTGCATTCATCAGTGAGTAAGACCATGTACAGGCCCTTTAAAGGGAACTCCTGGGACTCCAGCTGTCCTTTGTCTCACTCAGCCACAGTCTCTGCTGGTTTTCACAGCTGGAAGATGTGGAGATTTCTTTTCCTGGTAGTGGAACCCTAGGCTGGGGATCCTGGTGTGGGTCTTGGACCCCTTGCTCCTTAGGGAGAACCTCCATAGCTGAGATATTTTATAGTTCCGTAGTTCAGAAGTCTGACATAGGTCTTACTGAGATGAAATCATGAAATTGGCAGGGTTGCATTTCTTTCTGGAAGCTCTGAGAGACAATCTGGTTTCTTGCCTTTTTCAGCATCTGGAGGCTGCTCACATTCCTTAGTTTATGGCTCCCACCCTCCATCTCCAAAGCCGGCAACATTGCATCTCTGTGACTATTCTTCTGTAGTCAAATCTCTTTCAGACTACAGCTAGAAAAAGTCATCCATTTTTAAAAAGCCACCTGGATAATCCAGGATAATCTCTCCATTTCAAGGTTCTTCACTTAATCACATCAGCAAAGTCCCTTTTGCCATATAAAGTAACATATTCACAAGTTCTGGGAATTAGGACTTGGACATCTTTGGTGGGGATGTTATTCTGCCTACCACAATATCACATTAAAATCCATATTTGATGCAGTAAAGAAAATTGATATTACAGTAGAAAATTTAATTGATGTGGAGAATAGACTTGAAAAATTCTTCTAGCTAAAATATTGGATTTATGAAAAGAAGATGGTATATGGTGAAAAAAAATGAAATCCATTGTAAGAATATTTGGGCTTTCTAAAAAAGAGACTACAATATAGATTTGTTTCTAAAGAAGAAAACAGTACATTTGAAGAAAAAGTAATAAAGAAAGAGTTAATGTGAAAGAAAACTTTTCTGAGCTGAAAAAGACCTATGAATGCAGAAAGGGCTTTTTTATGTAAGACGTGACAACTCAAAGAGAAAATAGCAAAAATGTTTTAAATTATGATGCTAAAGAAAATTTTTTTTATATATCTAGAGAGAAAAATACCATATTACTATGAGGAAACAAAAATTAGGCTGGTCTCAGAATTCTTTTCTGTAGCATTAAATACCAGAAGACAACTGATCAATGTTTTTATAGTTTAACTTTTTTATGCAGTTCATATTTCTTGTGTGACAGCAATTGTAAATGACTCCTAAGTATATAAAGTACTCTAAACTACATCCTGTTTGCTTTCAGAGGAACAACCAACCAACCAAACAAGAAATTAAGATATACAACAGTGATTAAAAGATGATATAATATAAACACAAAAGCCATATATATATTTAAACTGATGGTGTATCCTACAGTCCTCTAATACAGAGATAGCTTTAAATAATTATGTTAAATACAGTTAAAAATTGACTACAAATGTAATAAACTTGCTTTCAAGAGAAGATATGTAATATAAAAATTCAATAACAATAGTCTAGATTTAGTAAACTTTTGTAATCTTCTGATTTATTTATGCCAAAGGTGAAACCTGATAATTTTAGAGTAAGAATGATTTAAAAATAAACCTAAACCATTGGTCGGCAAACTGTTACCCATTGCCTGCTGAAATCTGGCTCACTGTCTGTTTCCGTATGACCCAGGAACTAAGAATAGTTTTTCCACTTTTAAATAGTTGAAAAAACTAAAATAATATTTTGTGATGTGAAAATTATATGAAATTCAAATTTTATAGTTTATAAATAAAGTTTTATTGGAACACAGTTACACTCATTTTTTTGCATATTTGTCTTTGGCTGCTTTTGCACTGAAACAGTGGTGTTGAGTGTTGCAATAGAGGTGCAAATTTGGTGCTCTAATTGCTTTGCACTGCTTCTGATAGCACTACAAATCTACAGTAACACTGTTATAACTTGATTTTGCTTTTCCACCCAAAAAGCTTACAGTAGTTATGATTTGGGCATTACAGAAAAAGTGCAACTCCTGACTCAGACTAAAATTTAGGGTATAACACTGAACTCTTCTTTTTCAGTTCAAAGGACCCAAATATACTCAATTATTGCCCTTCAGTGTTCTGCTTACCTCAGTGTCTCTTTGGTCTCATATGGACTGGGGATAAAAACAAGACTCTATTATTCTTTACATTTAGTAACTCATTTTTTTTCCATCTTTGTCTTAAATGAAACAAAATGTATGTAAAGTTTTTAGAATTTTATTTCCGAAGGCAAAAATCAGTTAATATTGCATTATTATAAGAAATAATGAATACCTTACCATCATATGCCAAAATTCTGTATACTTATAGAATTAAGCATGTACACTGTGTAATACCTGAGTTATATGTCAATCAGATAAGAAGCAAAGGTTGATTTGGTATGTATAGATGAATTTTTAAAAAAAGGGAGTAGCATTGAAATGAGATTTTGAAGGATGCTCCTGAATTCAAGGTAGATAGAGCTGGGATTAAGATAACATCAAGACAAGAACAAGATTTGAAAGCCACAAAGCTACCAATAAGATCATGTGGTTGGGAAATGAAAGAAGTTCAGTGACTGGAACATAATTTAGAGAGAAGTGGCTGGAGTTGAGGCAATAAAGTCCTTCTGACATAGGCTGATATGCTGTGCAAAGCAATTTTCATCTTGTAGCAATGAGAATTCATTTTAGGTTTCTAACTATAGAATATCATGATCAGATTTATATTTCAGAATAATGATTCTTAACTGTTTTCGAATATATCAAATCCTAAAATTTTTTAATGCTGCGACTATACTTTTATAGAACAAAAGTTGCCTTGGGTTATATCCACTTATGTCCTATTTATAACAAATTTTTCTTTGAAGGAGAATCTGTATACAATTCCCTACTTACCCTAGAAGCTTAGGTGATCAGGCTTTAAATAACTGAAATAATTTTTATTTATTTATTTTATTTAAAATATTTATTTTCAATTAGAGTTGACATTCAATATTACTTTATATTAGTTTTAGGTGTACAGCATAGTGATTAGACATTTATATAATTTACAAAGTGATCTCCTCTCTCCCCAATTACTCTAGTATCCATCTGGCACTATACATACTAAAATACTGTTGATAATATCACCTATGCTGTACTTTACACCCCTGTGACTATTTCATAACAAGCAGTTAGTACTTAATCCCTACATCTCTTTTACCAAGCCTCCCAACCCCGCTTCCATCTGACAATCATCAGTTTGTTCTCTATGAGTCTGTTTCTATTTTGTTTGTTTAGATTCCACATATGAATGAGATCATCTGGTGTTTGTCTTTGACTTGTTTCACTTAGTGTATACCTCCTAGGTCCATCTAGGTTGTCGCAAATGGTATGATTTCATTTTTTTAAAATGACTAATTAATATTCCATTGTATGTTCCATTTACCACAACTTCTTTATCCAATCACCTATTGATAGCCACTTAGATTACTTCTATATATAGGCTATTGTAAATAGCACTGAAATGAACCTGGGAGTGCATATATCTTTTCAAACTACTGTTTTTTGTTTATTTGTTTGTTTATTTGTTTTGTTAAATACCCAGAAGTATAATTACTGATTCATAAGGTAATTATATTTTTAATTTTTAAAGGACCCTCCAAACTGTTTTCCGTAGTGACTGTACCAATTTGCAATTCCACCAAAACTGTATGAGGGTTCCTTTTTCTCCCTATCTTTGCTATCACTTGTTTTTGATTTATTGATGATAGCCATTCCAACAGGTATGAGGTGATATCTTGTTGTGATTTTAATTTGCATTTCTCTAATCATTAGTGACCTTGAATATCTTTTCATATGTCTATTAGCCATCCCTATGTCCTCTTTGGAGAAATGTTTATTATTCAGGTTTTCTGCCCATTTTTTTTTTAAATTGGATTTTTTGTTTTTTGGCATTGATTTGTATGAATTTTTTTTTACAAATTTTGGATAATAACCTCTTCTCAGAATATGGCAGGAAAATATCATCTTTCATTCAGTAGGTCGTCTTTTTGTTTGTTGACAGTTTCCCTTGCTGTGCAAAAACTTTATTTGATGTAGTTCCATTTGTATATTTTTTCTTTTGTTCCCCTTGCCTGAGGAAATATATCAGAAAAAATATTACTAAGAGCAATGCCAGAGAATTTGCTGCCTATATTTTTTCAAGGAATTTTATGGTTTTGGGTCTTATATTTATTTAAGTCTGTAATTTATTTTGACTTTATTCTCTTTATTTTATTTTATTCTATTTTATTATTATTTTTTATTTATTATGGTGACATTGATTAATGAAATCCAGTAAGTTTCAGGTATATAATTTAGCAGTAAGGCATGTATATATATATATTTCTTTGTCACCACATATTTGATCCCTTTTACTCTATCTACCATCCCCCTTCCCCCCACCCTCTGGTAACCACTAATCTATTGTTCGTGTTCATGATTTTCTGTTTGTTTGTCCTATTTGTTTATTGTTTTTAGGTTTATAACCCACAGATAAATGATACCATGTGGTTTTCAACTTCTGTCTGGTTTATTTTGCTTAGTATGATTTCTCAAGGTCTATCTATGTTGTCGCAAATGGCACTATTTCATCTTTTCTTATGGCTGAGTAATATTCCATCATGTATATGTACCACCAGCCATGTATGAGGGTTCCTTTTTTCTCTGCAACCTCTCCAGCATTTGTTATTACTTGTCCTGTTGGTTATAGCTATTCTAATAGGTGTGAGATGCTATCTCATTGTGGTTTTGATTTGCATTTCCCTAATACCTAGCAATGTCGAGTATCATTTCATATATTTTTTGGCCATTTGTATGTCTTTTTGGGAGAAGTGTATGTTAAGGTCATCTGCCTATTTTTTGATTGGATTGTTTTTTTGTTGTTATAGATTTGTATGAGTTCTTTATATATTTTGTATATTAGGCCCTTATCACAGGCTTTGCTCGCAAATAGTTTTTCCTATTCAGATGGTTATCTCTTCACCTTGTTGACAGTTTCTTTTGCTGAGTAGAAGCTTTTCAGTTTGATATAGTCCCATTCATTAATTTTTGCTCTTACTTCCTTTGCCTTTGAGGTCAAATTCATAAAATCCTTACTAAGCCCAAGGTTCTTGAGTTTCGTTCCTATGTTTTCTTCTACATGTTTTATTATTTCAGGTCTTATATTCGGGTACTTAATCCATTTTGAGTTAATCTTGGAGTGCAGTGATACACAACAGTGTAGTTTGATTCTTTTGCAGGTGGCTTTCCAGTTTTCCCAGTACGATTTATTGAAGAGGCTTTCCTTTCCCCACTGTATGTTTTAGGCTTTTTTTTTCTTTTTTGGCACAAAATTTGCACATATAAACATGGGTTTATTTCTGGACTCTTGATTCTGTTGCACTGGCCTGTGTGTCTGTTTTTCTGCTAATACCATGCCATTTTGATTATTGTTGTTTTGTAGTATAATTTGAAGTCAGGCAGAGTGATGCCTCCAGCCTCGTTCTTTTTTCTCAGGATGGCTTTGGTGATACAGGGTCTTTTGTGCTTCCATACAAATCTGATGATTTTTTGTTCTATTTTTTCAAAAAATGCCAATGGGATTTTTATGAGGATTGCATTCAATTTGTACAGTGCTTTAGGAATAAGGCTATTTTAACTATGTTGATTCTTCTAATCCGAGAACATGGAATATCTTTCCATTTCTTTGTATCTTCTTCAATTTCTTTTATTAGGGCCTTATAGTTTTCATTATATAGGTCCTTCACATGTTTCATTAGATTTATTCCTAAGTATTTTTTTTGTTGCAACTGCAAAAGGTATTATTTTTTCACTTTTTTTCTGAAACTTCATTATTAGTGTATAGGAATGCTGTGGATTTTTGAACATTGATTTTGTATGCAGAAACTTTACTGTTTTAGCTTATTGTTTCTAGTAGTTTTATGGAGTCCTTAGGGTTTTTTATATAGAACTGTCATATGGAAATAGTGACAGAATCAGGGATAAAAGAGGAAAAATTATGACAGACACCACAGAAATACAAAGGATAATATAAGAATATTATGAAAAAGGTTATAACACCAAATTTACTAACCTAGAAGAAATGGACAAGAACTTAGAAAGATACAACCTTCCCAGACTGAATAAAGAAGAAATGGAAAATCTAAATAGATCAATCAGCAGTATGGAAATTGGATGCATATTTGGATGACTTTTATATCTTTTTATATTTAGTTGCCTTCTATATCTTTCTCTTGTCTGATTGCCCTTGCTAGGACTTCCAATGTTCTGTTGAATAATAGTGGCGATAGTGGACAGACTTGCCTTGTTCCTGATCTTAGAGAGAAAATTTTTAGTTTTTCACCATTAAGTATAATGTTGGCTGAGGGTATGTCAAAGATGACCTTTATAATTTTCTCTCTATACTAATTTTGTTAAGAATTTTGATTATAAATGGTTGCTATATCTTGTTATTTTTTTTCTGCATGTATTGATGTGATCATATGATTCTTATTTTTAAATTTGTTTATATGGTATATCACATTAATAAATTTGCATAAAGTGACCATCCCTATGCCCTTGGGATGAAGCCCACTTGATCATTATGTATAATCTTTTAAACATGTTGCTGTATTTGGTTCGCTAGTATCTTATTTAGGATTTTTGCATCTGTGTTCATAAGAGACATTGGTCTGCAGTTTTCTTTTTCTGTGTTATCTTTACCAGGTTTTGGTATCAGAGTAATATCAGCCTCATAAAATGGGTTGGGAAGTATCGCCTCTTCTATTTTTTGGAAGAGTTTGAGGAGAATAGATAATAAATCTTCTTTGAATGTTTGGTAGAATTCACTGGTGAAGCCATCTGGTCCTAGACTTTTACTTTTTGGTGTTTTTTGATGATTGTTTCAATTTCCATGCTACTAATCAGTCTATTTAGATTTTTCAGTTCTTCTTGATTCGGTCTAGGAAGATTGTATTTTTCTAAGTACCAGTCCATTTCTTCTAGGTTACTAAATTTGGTGTTATATAATTTTTCATAATATTCTTACTTGATCCTTTGTATTTTTGCGGTGTCTGTCATCATTTCTCCTCTTTCATCCTTGATTTTGTTTATTTGTTTCCTTCTCTTTTTTCTTTAGGAGTCTAGCCAGAGGTTTGTCAATTTCATTAACTTTCTCAAAGAAGCAGCTCTTTGTTTCATTTATTTTTTCTATTTTTTTGTTTTGTTTTGTTTTCAATTTCATTTATTTCTGCTCTAATTTTGATTATTTCTTTCCCTCTGCTGACTTTAGACTTCATTTGTTCTTCTTTTTTTAGTTTTTTAAGATGAAACATTATGTTGTTTATTTGGGCTTGTTCTTGTTTTTGGAGATAGGCCTGTAATGATGTGAATTTTCCTCTTATGACCGCTTTTGCCGTGTTTCTAAAGTTTTGATATGTTGTATCATCATTAGCATTTGTTTCTATGTATCTCTTGATCTCTCTTTTTATTTTTTCAGTAGCATGTTGTTTAATCTCCATGTATTTGTGGTTTTTCTCATTTTCTTTTTACAGTTGATTCCCAGCTTCAAAGCATTACAATCAGAGAATATGGTTAGTATGATTTCAGCCCTCATATTTGTTGAGGCTATCTCTGTGTCCCAGTATGTGGTCAATCCTTGAGAATGTTCCATGTGCAGTAGAGAAGAATGTATAAGCAGCTGTTTTGGGATGAAGGGCTCTGTAAATGTCAGTTATTTCCAATTGGTCTAATGTGTCATTAAAGGATGTTATTTCCTTATTGATTTTCTATTTGAATGACCTGTGTGTATCCGACAGTGGGGTATTTAGATCCCCTACTACGATAGCGTTTTGGTCTCTTTGTCCCTTTAGTTCTATTAGCAATTGCTTTATATATTTCGGGGATTCCTGATTGGGAGCACAGATATTAATAAGTGTTATGTCTTCTTGGTGTATGATTCTATTTATCATTATGAAGAGTCCTTCAATACTTCTTTACCGTTTTTTATTTTGAAGTCTATTTCTTCTGATGTTAGTACCGCTACTTCCACTTTTCTCTGAATGCCATTTGCTTGAAATATTTTCAACCCATTCACTTTGAGTTTATATTTTTCTTTGGATCCCAGGTGTGTCTCCCGGAAGCAGCATATGGTTAGGTTTTGTTTTTTGATCCAATCTGCAACTCTGTGCCTTTTTATTGGTGACTTCAGTTTATATTTAGGGTCATTATTGAAATATGAGGTTTTCCTATAATCATTTTATATTTTGTTTTCTGGTAGCTTGGTGTTTCCCTAGTTTCCTTCTCCTTGTATGTCAGTTTTTTGTTTTTGTTTTTATATTTGTGTTTGTTTGTTTGTTTGTTTTTGGCTTTTGTGGGTTTTTCTTCTGGTCCTTTTTGTTTTATGTTATATACTTCAGTTCTGAATCTTTGACTTGTGGTTACCATTACGAGTATGTAGAGGATAGTATTTTTTCTGCTCATGCCTTATCTCCATTCCCCTTTGAGGACATGGATCTTTAAATTCTCCCCTTTTCTGTTTTTGTTGTCTCAATTTGTTCCTATGTATGCTGAACGTTCATTACTATCTTGCTATAGCAAATCGCTTCTTATCATTTAAGCTTATAATGAATGCCCTGTTCATAGTAAGAGTTGTACTTCTCTGCGTCTCTGTCTGCTAGTTGCCTTACTCCTAGTTTTTTTTTTTTGTGTGTGTGTGTGTGTGTGTGTGTGTGTGTGTGTGTGTGTCATTTTGTTTTAGGTGTGCCGACCCCTTTCAGTATTTTCTGAAATCCAGGCCTCATAGTGGAGAGTTCCCTCAATTTTTGTATGTCTGGAAAGGTCTTTATTTCTCCATATCTAAAGGAGAGCTTAGCTGGAGATATTATTCTTGGCTGGTAGTTCCTTTCACTTAATATTTTGAATATTTGACTCCCCTCCTTTCTGGCTTGCAAAGTTTATGCTCAGAAGTTCGATGATAATCTAATGAGTTTTCTTTTATAGGTTACTGTCTTCTTTTCCCTGGCTACCCTGAGAATTCTTTGTCTTTGATTTTTGATAATTTTAATAAAATGTGTCTCGGAGAAGGCCTTTTTGGGTTGAGATAATTGGGTGTCTCTTGACTTCTTGAATTCCAAGCTCCAGTTCATTCCTTAGATTTGGGAAATTCTCGTCCACTATTTGTCTGAAAATGCTTTTTAGTCCTTGCTCCTTTTCTTCTCCTTGAGAATGCCCATTATTATGTTTCCTTTCCTTATGGTATCAGCTAGTTCTTGTATTTCTGTTTCATTAGTTTTCATTCTTCAGTTTCACTCTTTTTCCTTCTGATATATTTCTAGATTTCTGTCTTCGATGTCACTGATCCTTTCCTTCATTTGTTGACTCTACTTCCCAAGCTTGCCATTTAATTTTTAATCTCTTTCAGTGTGTTCTTTATATCCAGAAATTCTATTTGGTCCTTTTTGAGGTTTTCACTCTTCTTGCTAAAACTCATTCTGCTGATCTAGTTGTCTTTTCAATTCCTGTGGTAGCTTTTATGCATGTATCCCTTGCTCAGACATGCTGGTGTGCAGGTTGGTTGTTTTTTGTTGAGTTTTAGATGCTCTTCTTATTGTTGTTTCAAGGAGAGAAATCTGAGGACATCTCTCACTCCACCATGTTTCTGATGTCTGAGTTTATTCTTGTATATAGTGTAAGAAGGTGGTCCAGTTTCATCTTTTGCACGTAACAGTCCAATTTTCCCGACACCATTTATTGACCAGACTATCTTTACCCCATTGTATATTCTTGCCTCCTTTGTCATAGATTAAATGGCCATATAAGTGTGGATTTATTTCTGGACTCTCTATTTTGTTTCACTGATCGATGTGTCTATTTTTATGCCAATACCATGCTGTTTTCATTACTATAGCTTGGTTTGCTATCAGGTAGTGTGATACCTCCAACTTTGTTCTTCTTTCTCAAGACTGTCATATCTATTCTGGATCTCTTATGGTTCCATATAAATTTTAGGAGTATTTTTTCCTGTTTTGCAAAAAATGCCCTTGGTATTTTGTTAGGGATTGTATTGATCTATAGATTACTTTGGGTAGTATGGTCATTTTAATGATGTTGAATTGTTTCTACTCATGAGCACTCTATATGCTTCCGTTTATTTGTATCTTCTTAAATTTTGTTTTTCAATGACTTAAAATTTTCTGAGAACAAGTCTTTTACCTCCTTCGTTAAATATATTTCTATACTTTTTATTCATTCATTTATTTTTTGATGCAATTATAAATGGGATCGTTTTCTTAATATCTCTGACAGTTCATCACTGGTGTATAAAAATGCAACTGATTTCTTAATATAATTTTGTAACCTGCTATTTTACAGAATTCATTTATCATCTGTAACAATTTTTTGGTGGAATCTTTAGGGCTCTCTATACATAGTATTATGTCTTCTGCAATAATGACAGTATTTCTTTTTCCTTTCCAATTTAAATGCCTTTTATTTCTTTTCCTTGTCTGATCACTGTGATTAGAACTTCCAATACTATGTTGAATAAAAGTGGTTAAAGTGGACTTCTTTGCCTTGTTCCTGATCTTAGGGAAAACACTTTTAGCTTTTCCCATTGAGTGTGATCTTATCTGTGAATTTATCATATCTAGCCTTTATTACATTGAGGTATATTTTCTCAACTCCCACTTTCCTGAGAGTTTTTTTTTTTATTACATATAGATGATGGATTTTGTCAAAGGCCTTTTCTGCATCTATTGATATGATCATATGATGTTTATCTGTCAATTTGTTAATGTAGTAAGTATTTCACATTAATTCACTTCTGGATATTTACCAACTATGCCTATCAGGATAAATCCTACTTAATCATGGTACATGATCTTTTCAATTTATTGCTGAATTCAATTTGCTAGTATTTTGTTGTGAATTTTTCTATCAGGGTTCAGCAAGGATATTGGCCTATTATTTTATTTTTTGAATCGTCTTTGTCTGGTTTTGGAATCAGGGTAATGGTGGCTTCATAAAATGAGCTTGGGAGACTTTCCTCTTAAATTTTTTAGAAAAGTTTGAGAATAACATGTGTTAATTCTTTTTTGAAGGTTTAGTGAAAATCATCTATGGCACTGTCCAGTCCAGGCCCTTTATTTGTTGGGAGTTTTTTGATTACTGATTCAATTTCATTAGTAGCAATTGGTTGTTTCAGATTTTCTGTAACTTCTTGACTCAGTTTTGGGAGATTGTATGTTTTTAGGAATGTATCCATTTCTTCCAAATTGTCCAATTTGTTGGCATATAATGGCTCATAGTATTTTTTTTAATAATCCTTTGTATTTCTGTGAAGTTGATTGTCACTTGTCTTTCATTTCTGATTTTATTTTATTTATTTGGGTCCTCCCTCCTTCTTGATCCATCTGGTTAAATAATTTTATCTTTTCGAAGATCAAGCTCTTGATTTTGTTGATCTTTTGTATTATTTTTTGAAATAATGCAATTATTCCGTGTTTATTTTCACTCTGATCTTTATTATCCTTTCTTCTACTCACTTTGGGCTTTGTTTGTTGTACTTTTCTAGTTCATTCAGCTAGATTAGGGTTAGATTGTTGATTTGAGATTTTTCTTGTTTCTTGAGGTAGGCCTATATTGCTCTGAATTTCTCTCTTAGGACTATTTTCCTGTGTCCCATATATTTTGAGTAGTTGTGTTCTCATTTTTCTCAAAGTATCTTTTGATTTCTTCATGATCTCATTGTTAACCCATTCATTGTTCAGCAGCATGTTATTTAGCTTCCATGTATAGTGTATTTTTTCATTTTTTTCCTTGTAATTATTAGCATCATACCATTATAGTCTGGGAAGACACTTAATATGATTTCAAACTTCTTAAATTTACTGAGTGTTGTTTCATGGTGAAACATGTTCTATCTTGGAAATTGTGCTATGGGTACTTGAAAAGAATGTATATTCTGCTGCTTTGGAGTAAAACACTCTTAGAATATCAATTAAATCTACCTGATCTAGTGCGTAATTTATGGCTGCTGTTTCCTTGTTGATTTCCTGTCTGGAAGATCCATCCATTGATGTCAATGGGGTGTTAACGTACTCTACAATGACTGTATTACTGGCGATCTCTACCTTATATTGGTCACTGTTTGCTTTTATATATATAAGTCAGTAATCAAGACTTCTCTCTCTCTCTTTCTCTCTCTCCATATATGTTGGGTGCATAAATGTTTATTAGAGTTATATCTTCTTGTTGGATTGATCCCTTTATCATGATATAATGTCCTTCTTTGTCTCTTATAACCTTTATATTTTATCTTTTTTTTTAAAAAAACCCTTTTCCCATTTAAGAAAAAGAGCGCAGCTCTCTGCTAATGTTAATTTAACATTACACGTAGGAATGCTACGTTTTCTAGAATTTGACATTTTCGGCAATCGAGAATTACTATATTTTGTAAATGGAAATGCCACTACTAAAAACAGAATATTATAAATAGAATGATGTCATTTGTTTCCGATGACTATTAATATACTACAATGACATGAAAATAATAATAAAAGTGAGATATTTCCTGGCAAATTTTGGGGTAAGGTTAGGACTGTAATCTGTGAGTTATCTTGGGGTAAACACTGCAGCCATAAGCACCACTGGTGTGTATTCTTGGGGGAAATAGGGAATGGGTTAAAGCCTATTTTATCTGATATATGTATTACTACCCCAGCTTTTATTTTCACGAAATATATGTGTGTGTGTGTGTGTGTATGTATATATATATATATATATATATATATATACATATATGAAATATCTTTTCTTATCCCTTTACTGTGTGTGTCTTGCATTAGAAATGGGTCTTTTGTAGACAATATGTGTCTGGGTCTTGTTTTTTTATCCATTCATCTACTGTATGTCATTTGATTGTAACATTTAATCCAATTTAATCACTTTACATTTAAAGTGATTATTGATAGGTACAAAGTTATTGCTACTTCGTTTTTCACACTTAATGTTATTTTTTCTTCCCCTTCTTCTTAAAGGGGTCCCTTCAAAATTTTTTGCAATACTAGCTTGGTAGTGGTGCATTCTTTTAGCTTTGTCCTGTATGGGAAGCTCTTTATCTCACCTTCAATTTTAATTGATAGCCTCGCTGTGTAGAATAGTCTTGATTGTAGGTCCTTGCTTTTCATTGCTTGGAATATTTCATGCCAATCCATTCTGGGCTCCAAAGTTTCTGTTGAGAAATCAGCTGACAGTCTTATGGAGTCCTGTTGTAAGTAACTAGCTGCCTTTCTCTTGGTGTTTTTAGAAGTCTCTCTTTGTCTTTAATCTTTAGCATTTTAATTATGATGTGTCTTGGTGTGGGCCTCTTTGGGCTCATCTTGTTTGGGACTCTCTGTGCTTCCTGGGCTTGTATGTCTATTTTCTTTGACAGGTTAGGGAAGTTTGCTGTCACTATTTTTTTCAAATTGATTCTCAGTCTTGTTCTCGTTTCTCTCCTTCTGGTACCCCTATGATATAAATGTAGTTATGCTCGATGTTCCAGGAGTCCCTTAAACCATCCTAAATTTTTTTCTTTTTTTTCTCTTCTAATTGAGTGTGTTCTGCTACTTTGTCTTCCTTCTCTGATTTAGTCCTCTCTCACTTAATTTACTATTGATTCCTTTTAGAGCATTCTTCATTTTAGTTATTGTAGTCTCCATTTCTGACTGGTTCTTTTTTTATGTTCTCTATTTTTTTTTATTAATGCTTACTACCTCTTTGTTGAAATTCTTGCTAAGATGATCTGATCTTCCCCTAAGTTCATCGGGCATCCTTATAACCAGTGTTTGAACTCTGTATCTGTAGATTGATTGCCTCCATTTCATTTTTTTCTCCTATTCTTTCATTTGGGACATGTCCCTCTGTTTTCTCGTTTTGTCTTTCTCTCTGTGTTTTTATGTATTAGGTAGATCTGCTGTGTCTCCTAGTCTTAGCTGGGTGGCCTTATGTAGTAGGTGTCCTAGTGGCCCAGTGGCATAGTCTTTCTTATGTAGTAGGTGTCCTAGTGGCCCAGTGGCATAGTCTTTCTTATCACCTGTGTCAGGTGTACCAGGAGTGACCCTTGTATGGCTATGTGTGCTCTACTGTTGTAGTTGAGCCTTGATTGCTGTTGACACCTCAGTAAGTAAGTTTGATACTCACGCTGACTGGCCATGAAGCTTGGCCATGCCCACAGCATTGGAACTGCTGTGTGATGACCCCACAGAGAGGGGTTTAGTCCAATGGGCTCGTGTTCCTGTTGAGACCACCTTTTGTGTGTGCTGCTTATGGGGCTAATCAGGTGATTGATTATCTGTTGAGGTGTAAAGCCAGCCTCCATGTGTGTTGGTTTTAGAGCACCTTAGGACGGGCTTCTCTATAGGCCAAGGTGTGGTGCTGCCAGTGACTGGCTTGGTGTTACCTGGTAGGTGTTACAAAGCTATTCATGTTTATTTGCTGCCTGAGCTGGACCTGGAGGCATGCAGGAGAGGCCTGCAGTTCACTGAGGTCATTTGCCACCGGTACCTGACATGGGTCAGCTAACAAAAGGCCCGGAGTACTCCCTAGACCTGAGGCTGCTTGTCCACTGTCTGTAAGACTCAGCAGTTGAATGAGCCCCAGGGGGTACCAGATTTGGATGAAGCAGAGTCTCAGAGAGTTACCATGGTAGATTAAGTTCTATTTCCCAGATTAGTGCAGATTGTTGCCAGTGCCAAGCCTGTGGCTACTTGCAAATGTCTCCCTCACAGTGAGGCAAACCCCTGCCTGCCTCTGGCCTGTAGACCACCTGAGATTTATTGAAGAAATACTGCAGCACAGCCTAGGGTTGATTGCCCATCACTGAAAGTGCCTCCTGAGGGAGGTGCATGAGTTGAGACCTATTGATTGCTGTTGAACATGCCTCCTGCTGAGAGCACAGGGTGGGGCTGATTGCTTAGTAAGGGAATTGCCTTAGGCATTTTGCAAATTGTGGGGGATCTCCTGGGTAGAGAGACTGGATTTCACCAGGCCAATGCACATTCAGTTTTGACCTTGTGTTCATGTATGTAGGGGTGGTGGGGGGGGGGGGTGGCGGGGGCGGCGGGGGGGGGGGGTGGCGGGAGCGGCGGAGGGGGGGGTGGTGGGGGCGGTTAAACAGAGGCAAGATGGTGCTCATCTGCAGGCTACATCAGAGGAGGGCTTAACAGGTGGACAATGGTGGCTGTCCCTCCAGTCCTTGCTCTGAAGTCTTTTCCTGCATTTCTGTGGTACCTCCTAAGCTGCTGTACTTTTGCTGGAGTCCAGTGTCAGTGACTGCAAACAACTGAGTCAGTATGAGGGCCCTTAAAAGGGGACATACCGGTTTTCAGCTCCCCTTCTATTTTACCTGGACAGCTGGAATCCCCACTGATTTTTACAGCCAGATTTTTTGAGACTCATATTCCTGGCACTGGAACTTTGAGCTGGGAAGTCCTGGTGTGAAGCTTGGGCCCCTCACTCCTCCAGGGGGTCCTCCACAGTAAAGATATATCTCTGTATGCTCAACTACCACATGTGAGTGTGAGACCAGCCCTGTTTGTGTTTCCGCCCATCCTACAAGTCTCGGCTAGTCTTCAGATCGTTCTCCAGATTGACTGTTTCATAATTTAGTTGTAATTTTAATGCAGTCATGGGAGGAGGCATGCACACCGTTTATATCTTGACTAGACACTGAAGTAATTTTAAATTTTCAAAAGTTTAAGGAGTTATCCATAATGTAAAAGAATAATCTATCTGGATTTTGTGTAGAGAGAACTGTTTTAGAACCAAACATAATATGTAGGTTTATACACTGTACCACTTTTACATGTGACTTATTAAAACTTTATGAAAACTCAAGATGATGGAAGTTTAGTTATAGACTACTTGAACATACTTGATTTTTTTTTCCTTAGGTGTTAAAAAAACAATGTTTAAATTAATGTTTATCATTTATTTTAATGAAATTAACATACTTGTTTTGACTAAAATCATATCCTATTTTAAATCTTGGTTTAGGTACATAGTGAAAATAGTTTTTTATAGATTTTATCTCAAATTTATGTAAATCTTTATATTGGACACATTATTTTCTTAAAAAATGATCTCATTTCATCCTTATAGTAACCTCTGTGATTTATATATATATATATATGTAAATATATATATATATTATTTTTTCCATTTTGCTGAGAGAAAGCCTATGTCCCAGCTGGATGATCTGAACACATTCTTTCTTGTAGAGAAAAGTGTGTGAAGTTTGTAATTAGATAGATTTGAGTTCAAATTGTTATTCTTTGTTCTTGTTATCTGTACATACTTGGAAGGAAAAACACTTAAATATTAGGCAATTTAGTTTTTCCAGTTAGGTTTCATTGTAAATGGAACATATTACTTTTATAATTTTAAACTTCCAAGACACATCTGGACTAAATATTTTAGATAAGGAGTATAGACTTATTTTATTATGACCCTCTTAATAACAGGTTATTTTAACATAATTTGAAACTATAAAATTTATCACTTTAAAGTGTGCAATTCAATGGTTTTTAGTATATTCACAGACTTGTGCAGTCATCACTACAATCTAATTTTAGAATGCGTTCATCACCCCAGAAAGAAATCCTGCAGCCATTATCATTCACTCCCCATCTCTTCTGCCCCAACCCTTACTTAGCCTTAAGCAACCATTAATCTATTTTATATCTCTATGGATATTCCCATTCTGAACATTTCATATAAAGAGACTGTAAGAATGATGCATTAATTTGACTTTTGTGACTGGCTTCTTTCACTTAGCATAATGTTTTCAAGGTTAATCCATGTTGTAATGTATATCAATATTTCATTCATTTTTATAGCTGAATAATATTTCATTATATAAATATACCATAATTTTTATCTATTCATCATGGATTTTTCTCACTTTTTGGCTATCAACATAATGCTGTTATGAACATTTGTGTACAAGATTTTATGTGGACATGTTTTCATTTATCTTGGGTATATACCTATGAGTAGACTTGCTAGGTCATATTGTCATTCTATGTTTGTATTTTTGGAGAACCTGCCAAACTGTTTTCCAAAATGGCTGCACCATTTTACTTTCCCACCAGCTATGTATGAAGGTTCTAGTTGCTCCACATCCTTGCCAACCCCTTCTTGTTATCTATCTTTTGGTATAGCCATCCTAGTGGGTGTAAACTGATATTTCATGGTGGGTTTGATTTGAATTTGCCTAATGACTGATAATGTTGAATATCTTTTTATGTACTTATTGGCAATTTGTATTTCTGTTCAGATTCTTTCCACATATTTTTCATTTTGTTATTTGTGTTTTACTACTGAGTTTTAAGTGTTCTTCATATATTCTGGATATAAGACCCTTATCAGGTATATGATTTGCAAATACTTTCTCCCATTCTGTGGTTTGTCTTTTCACTTTGTTATATATGCTTGTTTTTTTCTTCACTGATGAAATTCAGATTATCTATTTTTAAATTTTATTACTTATGCTTTGCTGTTGTATGTAAAAAACTATTGCCTAACCTAAGGTTATGAAGTTTTGCTCCTATATTTTCTTCTAAGTATTTTATACTCTCAGCCTTTGCATTTAGGTCTAGGATTCTTTGAGTTGATTTTTTTTAGTTAATTTTTGTATATGGTGTGAAGAAGAAGTTCAACTTTATTCTTTTGCAGCGCCATTTTGAAAAGAAGACTATGTTTTCATATTATGATGCTTGACCTGGATTATTATTGCTGTTTACAAATAGCCTACAAATTGTAAGCTGATTTTTAATGATATGATTTGAATTAGTAAAACTTTTGTTTTCAAATATTTGGAGTTAAATTTTGAGTTGGTATTATTATTATTATTATTATTGGACAGTGTTTGGAACTATTTAAATTTGATAACTTATCTAACTGAGAACAATTGAAACATAAAACTAGAAATAAGTTCAGTGGCTGGCACATAATAGTTATTTAGTAAATATTTACTCAACAAAGATGAATAAATCATACATTATTTGATTGTTTTCCTTGTTGCTTTTAAATGAGCATTTTGTTTAGAAATTAATATGTTCTAAAAAGTGTATGGTTGAATAAATGTAATTATTTTTATAGATCGACTCTGTAAGTTGTAATAACAGGAAATAAATTCATATCAGTCTCTTTACATTCATATTGGACTCTAAAATACAGTGGAAACACCTCTATTTTTTCTGGTATTTGCTATACAGGGAACAATTCTGAAAGTGTAATCTGCAAAAATAATGTTACTATTTTTTACAGTGAAAAAGGCATCTTCACTTAAATAAACTTGAGATTTCCTATTACAGAACTTCTCAGAGCCTTTTGATGAAAGTATGTCTTGTGAGAAGAGTGGCATAGTATGCAACATTTTTAAAGTTTATTTGTCCATAGAAACTTAATCGAACATAAAACAGAATTAGCAAACCAAGAAATCCTTTGGAAAATGCTACCAGAGATTTTATTTTGTGGACAATTAGGGAACTGCAGATCATTCATTTACTATTTCATATTAAATTTTGAATTCCAGTAAGAAAAAGCAACCAAGAATACTGTTTTGCTATCTGGAACTGAATTTGCCAGGGATGCAAGCACAGTTTCCTCAGTAAAGGTCTTGCCTTGGGAAGCGTCTTACCCCTTGGCAGTTTTCCACAGTTCAGACTTGACAACATCAAGGACACAACACAAGGTATGTTTCTTTTATTTAACATTTGGCAAAGGTTTTTTGACTGGTTTATTTCTTTTCATTTTGTTTTCTTGTTTTGGTTTGTTTCTGGTAATGAACTTGGGTTCAGAATGCTGTTTTTAAGGCAGGCAGTATAGCAATGGGGAAATGATTTTTCTTGTATTATTTTGTGGTATTTGGGTAAATCCAAGTAACTTAAGCAATATCCACAGAGCTATAAGTCTTCATCTGACTTATTTGTTAAATTGTTTGGTACTATTAATCATCTACTAGGATTTGTTGCTACATTAATTACTTGGTCTCTCTTGATGTTCGATATACCATGTACTTTGGTACATTACTATATTTTGGTGATTATATATTGGTTGTACTCAATATACCAGCATAGTAAGTAATAAACAGATTAAGATCCTCATAAAATATCAGTTATTCAACATTATTCAACATTAAACATAATATTGAATAACTGATATTTTATGTGGATCTTTTTTGATTAATTGGTACACTTTTGTTTCACATGTATTGCGAGGAGAGGAAATATATAACATGAAAGACTATGGGCCGCCATTATATTTCTGACCTTATCTTCTCCTGTCCTCTTCTACTTCTCACTCAGAATTTATCAATGTCTCCCCATTTCACTCAGGATAAAAGATAAAAGCTCTTAAACTGGCCTACATGTCTCTAAGAGATTTGGCCTCTCCTTGGTACCTCTCCAATCTCATCTCTAAGCACTCACTTGCTCAGCTATACTGGCTCCTCTGTTGTTTTTTGAATATGGCCGACATGTTCCCATTTCAGGGTTTTTGCAGTATTCTCTCTACTGAGTTGATATTTCCAGATATCTGCATGGACAGTTGATGTACTTTGAGATTTCATTAAAAGGTAACCTTCTAAAAGAGGTCTTACATGCTCACCATCTAAATATCCTGGCTCTGTATTTTCTACTTAGCCATTTACCACTCTCTGATAAACTATATATGTTATACACATTTGTCTTGCTTATTGTCATAATTCTTCACAAGAATGTTACTTCCTGTGAGGGCAGTGTTTTTTGTTTGCTCTGGTTTTACTCTACATCTAGCAACTGGATAGTCTCTGACCCTTGATGAGCGAATGAGTCAATGTCTACGCAATGTTGTAGGTCATGAGGATACAGTGATGAAATACCCAGTTCCTTCCCTCAGAAGTACACTTTAAAGAGAGATGGATAATTACAGCAGCCATCTTACTACACTGTTGTGTTATGATAAGAGTATGAATAAATGCTATCATAACTTTGAGAAGAAACATTCGAATCAGACTGTGTTGGGCTCATGAAACGCTTCCTGAAAAAAGTCACACTCTGTATTAGTCAGAATAGCCTAGGCTATGCTGTAGGAACAAACAAGCCAAATTCTCAGTGTCTTAACACAACAAATGTTTCTTTCTTACACAGACTACATATTCAAAATAAGTTTGTAGAAAAACTCTGTGACTCAAGACACCAAAGACTTCATCTGGATCCATGATCACTGCAGCAATGGGAAGAAAGAGTGACGAATTAAGCACTTGCATTTAGAGTGTCACTGGTCAAAGCAAATTGCTTGATTTCAAATAGGGGACTGTGAAGTGCAATACTGCCTTCTACCCAGGGGGAGGGAAAATTGGAAGATATGTGAGCAGAATTAATGACTGACATACCTTTCTACTGTTTTAAAGGAGTATAAGATATCCGGGTAAAGAACTATTTGAAAGCATTTTCAGAGAAAGAAACTGCATGTGTAAAGGCAGTAAGCTGTTATGTAGTTTTTAGAGACCTGCATGTAATTCAAAGTAATTGAAACATAGCATGTGTGAGGGATAAAGACAGGTGAAGAGATTGGAGGGAAGACATGGGTTAGATTAAATCAGACTATGGAATTGAAACTCCATCTTAAAGTACATAGGGAAACACTGAATGATATAATATACTTCAGGAGGATTTCTTGATTAAATAAATTTAATTTTATTTGTGAGAGATTATTCTGCAGGCAAGGTGAGGGATGGTTTTGAGCAGAAGGAGATTGGCGACAGAAAGACTTATAATAATGCTAATGCAGTAAGGCTGATGAGACCCCTGTCCCCACCTCCAGAAGAGGGCAATGACAGAAGATATAGAAAAGAAGGGGAACAAAAGATAAAAAGGTAGAAAATGTATGTATGGGGTGGGTTCCTGGGTCAAGAGGAAGTCTTGTCAGGAGACAGGACACTTCTTACACTGAGATCAAAGTGGAGGTACTGGTATGGACGGTGTTTGTGTCTGAGCATATGTGTGTGTGGATTTGTGTGTGTCCGGTATGTATGCAAATGTTTGTGTTGGTGTGTGTAAGAGAGTGAATTAGAAGAAGCTTTCAGATGAATAATTTGTACATAGTGATCTCTGTTCTCATTGTGATGGGAGACAAGCTCATATACTCAGAGTACAATGATGTATGGAAGATTCCAAGAGAGCTCTGTAAGCTGGAATGATGACTGAGTCAAATGGGAGATTCTGGGCAGTGTTATGCCCTTGTAAAAATCAGATTACACATTTTACTTCGAAAGTTGAATTGAGAAGCTCATTTGCTTTTTTCTTTACATTGTCTAGAGTTCAGCAATAATTCTAAGATATACACTTTAAAAGAATTTTGTGTATGCTGTTTCCATTAAAGGGACTCATTAGATATAATTTAGCCCCTGCCCAAAAAGTTTGGTTAATGTGATGATTTTGTAATAGAGGGAAAATTCTTAAAACTAGTGAAATAGTTATCCAGTGCTTTTATAAAATAATTTTTTATGTTAGAATTTTAAATAAAGTAGTATAATGTTACTGTCAAGTTTGATTTTGAAAAAAAAAAATAGAAAAGTGATTGGGATATTTTTCTTAAAAGGATTTTTGAAGACATTGTTGGGAAAGTACTACAATTTAAAGTAAAGTATATTCTAAAATCATGTTTCTTGTTTACCATTGAGTGTTAGGTCCAAAATTATTTTAAACATTTGGGATGCTAAATTTATTATTGCAAATTAAACTTTTGAGACCTTGCCGACAGTACTAGTTTTATCTAATGTCAGAGTATTGCTTTAGCAGAAAGAACTGTACTGACCTGCTCAATGCATGTGGTAGATATATGAAAAATTATGATATAATAGACTCAGTAGAAATATTAAACACATATAACTCTGGAGGAGAGAATAACAAAAAAAAAAAAAGGAAGGGTTGATCTAATAAGATTCTTTTCTTAGACTGGAAGATAACTTGGGACATCTGATAAAGATTAGAAACTCAGTTGTCAATTTTAAAAACAGGAACTAGTGTTTAAACTTATTTTGTTGTTATTCAGAAGCCTTTCATTTTAAAAAGTAAATATTTTTGAATACTAATTATATATATTCCAATGCTTGTCAAAATGACAGCATATGTAATTTGGCCTCTTAAAAATTATTCAAATATACTTTTATTGGAGCTACTTAGCTGATGATGGAAGATAGTTAGGAGACCAAATGACAGAAACTGTACAATTTATAGGTAATTAAATTAGTATAAGCTTAGTATATTATGAGACCATTCTTATACCTTAAATATAAGGGAATTCATTAACTACTTTAATGAGTTGAGGTCATCAGGTTTAGGTTGTTATTTTTGTCTAAAAAAATTATTTGGATTGTGTGTTGCTTTAATGGTGAGTAACTTATTTATTAAATCAGCATGATGTAATGATACTAATAACATTTATTGAGTTCTTACTATGTGGGAAACACCATGTTAAGTAGTTCATATGAATTAGCTATTTAATTTAACCTTTAAATTATTACTGTACCCATTTAAAAATAATTAAGAGCTTAGCTTGGTTAACTAAAAAGTGACAGAACCAGAAAGGAAACTAGTTAAAGTAGGGAAGAATTAACCTACCCTTTTATTAGTTTCATATTCTTATAAAAGATAGTTTATAGTAATATTTTAAAATTTAAAGTATTTTTAATTAACTATAATATGTATTTAATTAAGTATAATAATTAAACATAACACATAGATATTTTAAGTTAATGTAACTGTTCTGGAGAATTATTTACTCAAAAATATGTAGTGAGAGTCTTATCAGAGCTAAACAGGACAAATTCAAAGGTAGAGGCTTAGAGTTGTTCGTAGCCTTTTTACTACATTCATTTTTAAATGCCTTATTTGAAAGAGAATATTCTCGTTTATGTTTTTCTTATTTTTTCCCTTTTAGAAAGAGGCAGATGGTGTGAAAACTGGACTCCCTTATTTAAAGGGAATGTTGGTATTTATAACCAAACTTATCTCCAGCAAGATTTGTTTTTTGCAGCTGTTCCAGGTTGGGAAAAAATATTATATTAAAGCCCTGGCTTTTTTTTTCTTTCTATATTTAGGGGGTGAAATCTTTAGAATGTAAAAAAATGATGTTGATTTTAAAAATGAATGCAATGTAAACTGTGATTTTTCTTTTTGCTTCTATATGTGAATTTTCTGTTTGTATGCTGTGATGATATTACTTTTTGTTTCAATGATCTATTTCCTAGCTATATCACACTTGAGAAATAATTTACTCATAATTTTCATATCATCAATGTATTCTATGTATTATAGTAGCTTTTCAGTAAGAGACTATGTTATCAAATAAACCACTTTTTAATTTTTAATTTTGATATTTTAGTTATTTTCATTCTACCCAGAGCATCTTTTTCATCTGGAAATTAACTTTGTTCTCTCATATAGTTATGTTATATACTATGATATATACATATACATATATATTTTTTATTTTCTATTCTTTGCTTTTATTTTCAATTACAAATGATGCTCTTTTTCTCTAGATGTATTTGAGGAAAATTCTTTTATTATTTAATTGAAAATTAATTGTATTTTATATTCTAACTTAATAAATGAAGCTATCTCTTTGGGCACATGATAACGCTAGAATGAATGTCTGTGTTTGTACACACATGTAGTCTCCATACATATGTGTGCTTTGTATATACACTCACACATGAACAATTTTCCACAGAGGATTATTATAATAAATATATTGATTTGTTGTGAATAAATGTGATTATTGATTTATGTAGAGATAACTTAAACAGCTTGCTTGTCAAATTAAAGCAAACTTTACTATGTAGAGATTAGCTTCCTGAATATGAGAGTATGCAAATTATGATTATGTCAGACTTGTATATTTTTCTTTTTTAATAATTGAAAACAAACTTGTATTTAAAAGTTTTTATTGTCTCTATCAGCACTCACAGTTAAATGATTTACTTTAACATCATAAAGACCAAAATATTGCTTAAATCTATAAAACCAACCATTACTAGTAGCAATTTGTCTCCAGAGAGTTTCTGACTTTTTTGAATAAATTCTTTAAATTTTAACCTTCAGTTCACAAAATAATTACTCTCGTTAATCTCATAGAATGTGAGTAACTTTGTAGATTTTATCAGTTTGGTTTATTCCCCATCTTGCTTTATTCTTCCTTTATTCTTTATAATGATACAGTTAAGTGTTGAGTGAAGAACATGGGAACTCTTTGTTGGTATATGACCTTTATCTTTTTATAAGGAATGCTTTCCACTCTAGTACAATTTCACAAATTATACATTTGTACAAATGTCATTCTTTTCTTGGATGTGGGTTTAGTAGAAATTTAAATGGAATTCTCAAAATTAAGAAATGAATTAACGTGAAACACTTAGTGAAAGCTGCAAGCATTATATTACTCCGTACTCTCACCAGGTAACAAAGTTACTAATTTTATAAAAGGTCTGAAATTGTGCTAAATAAAATCTTGTACCCCACTATTCCTGATTTTGTTGTTATTGCTGCATATTTTCAATGGATACTTACATGAATTAGCATTTAAGGAACATGTAGCCACGGCTTATTTATATTCATTTTCTACTTCTTTAGCTAGGAGATCTGAAATATATGTTTCTTAAATTATTTGAAAATAATAAATGAAAATATTTTTTAGTCTATTTTAAAAAGTATTATGCATTAGTTTCAGATATACAGTATAATGGTTAGAATTTTATATAATTTATATTTATGAAGTAATTCCCCCAGTTACTCTAGCACCCATTTGACTCTACACATAAACATTAGAATAATATTTACTATATACCCTATGCTGTACTCTAAATTTCCATGACTGTTTTCTCACTACCAATTTGTACTTCATCACTTAACCTTTTTCACCCAGCTTCCAAAACCCCTGCCCCTCTGGCAATCACCAGTTTGTTCTCTGTGAGTCTGTTATTTCATTTCTTTTTTTTTTTCTTAGATTTTGCAGGAACATAATATGATATTTATCTTTCCATAATCATATGATATTTATCTTTCTCTGTCTGACTTACTTCACTTAGCATAATACCCTCTAGGTCTTCATGCCACAGCAAATGGTAAGATTTCATTTTTTAATGGCTGAGTAATATTCCATTGTATATATGTACTATAACTTCTTTTATAGTCATCTATTGATGGGCACATAGGTTGCTTCCGTATCTTGGCCATTGTGAATAAGGCTGCTGTGAATATAGGAGTGTATAGATCTTTATGAATTAGTGTTTTTATTTTCTTTGGATAAATACCCAGAAGTGCAATTGCTGAGTCAAAAGGTAGTTCTTTTCTTAATTTTTGGAGAAACATCCAAACTGTTTTTCATAGTGGCTGTACCAATTTGCAATCCCACCAACACTGTACGAGGGTTCCCCTTTCTCCACATTTTTGTCAAGATGTGTTTTTTCTGGTTTATTGATGATAGCCATTCTGACAGGTGTGAGGTGATATCTTACTGTGGTTTTAATTTGCATTTCTCTAATCATTAGTGACCTCGAGCATCTTTTCATATATCTTTTGGCCATCCATCCGAATGTCCTCTTTGGAGAAATGTTTATTCAGGTCTTCTGCCCATTTTAAAAAATTGGATTATTTGTTTTTTGGTATTGACTTGTATGAAATCTTGATAAATTTTGGATAAAACCCCTTTTCAGATGTATAGCAGGCAAATATCTTCCATTCAGTAGGTTTTTTCATTTGTTGATGGTTTCCGTTGTTGTGCAAAAACTCTTTATTTGATATAGTTCCATTTGTTCACATTTTCTTTAGTTTCCCTTACCTGAGGAGATATATCAGAAAAAAAAAATATATATGTATTATATATATATAACATATATATATATAACATATATATATATATATAATCTAAGGGCAATGCCAGAGAGTATGCTGCCTTTGTTTTCTTCAAGGAATTTTATGGTTTTGGGTGTTATATTTATTCAAGTCTGTAATCCATTTTCAGTTTATTCTTGTATATGGTGTAAGAAGGTGGTCCAGTTTCATTTTTTGCATGTAACAGTCCAGTTTTCCCAACGCTATTTATTGAAGAGACTGTCTTTGCACATTGTACATTCTTGCCTCTTTGCCATAGATTAAATGCATATAGGTGTGGATTTATTTCTGGGCTCTCTATTTTGTTTCATTGATTTTTGTCTGTTTTTATGCCAGTACCATGCTGTTTTGATTATTATAGCTTTGTTTACTATCAGGTAGTGTGATACCTCCAACTTTGTTCTTCTTTCTCAAGATTGCCATGTCTGTTCAGGGTCTTTTATATTCCACATAAATTTTAAGATTATTTGTTCCTGTTTTGTAAAAATGCCGTTGGTATTTTGTTAGGGATTGTATTGATTCTGTAGATTGCTTTGGGTAGTATGGCCATTTTAATAATGTTGATTCTTTCTACTTGTGAGCACTGTATATGTTTTCATTTATATCTTCTTCAATTTCCTTTTCCAATGACATAATTTTCTGAGAACAGGTCTTTTACCTCCTTGTTTAATTTGATTCCTAGGCATTTTATTGTTTTTGATGCAATTATAAATGGGATTGTTTTCTTAATTTCTCTTTCTGATGGTTCATTATTGGTGTATAAAAATGCAACTGGCTTCTGAATACTAATTTTGAATTCTGCTCCTTTACTGAATTAATTTATCAGTTCTAACAGTTTTTTGGTGGGATCATTAGGGTTCTGTCTATTGAATATCATGTCATCTGCAAATGTGACAGTTTTACTTTTTTCCAATTTGGATGCCTTTTATTTCTCTTTTTCTCTGATTACTGTAGCTAGGACTTTCTATACTCTGTTGAATAGAAGTGGTGAAATTGGACATCTTTGTCTCATTCTTGATCCTACAGAAAATGCTTTTAGCTTTTCCTCATTGAATATAATGTTAGCTTTAGGCTTATCATATCTGGCCTTTATTATGTTGAGGTATGTTCCCTCTATTCCCACTTTGCTGAGGGTTTTTACCATCAATGATGCTGGATTTTGTTGAATACTTTTTCTGCATCTATTGATATAATCATATGATTTTTATCTGTCAATTTTTTTATGCAGTATATTACATTAACTGACTTGTGGATATTAAATCAACCTTGCATCCCAGGAATAAAAATCCCACTTGGTCATGTTGTATGCTCTTTTTGATGTATTGCTGAATCAGGTTTGCTAACATTTTGTTGAGGATTTTTGTATCAGTGTTCATCAGGGATATTGGTCTATAGTTTTCTTTTTTGGTACTGTCTTTGGTTTTGGAAGCAGGGTAATGGTGGCTTCATTAAAAGAATTAGGAAGCCATCCTTCCTGTTGAATTTTTTGGAATAGCTTGAGAAGAATAGGTTTTAATTCTTCTTTGAATGTTTGGTAAAATTCGTCTACAAAGCCATCTATCTGGTCCTGGATTTTTGATTTTTGAAAGTTTTCTGTGTGTGTGTGTGTGTGTGTGTGTGTGTGAGTGAGAGAGAGAGAGAGAGAGAGAGAGAGATTTATAATCTTAAATTTTATTTTATTTTTAGTTAATTTTTATGGTGCTATTGATTAATGAAATCCGGTAAGTTTCAACTGAACATTTTAACAATAAGGCATACATATATTTACATTGTGTGTTTACCTCTCATAGTTATATTTCTTTCTGTCACCACATATTTGACCCCTTTTACCCCATATACCCCCTACCCTCCTCCCTCCACTCCCTACCTTCTGATAACCACTAGCCTATTGTCCATGTCTATGAGTCTCTGTTTTTTTGTTCTGTTTATTTTTTACTTTTAGGTCTATATCCCACATGTAAGTGATATCATACGCTTTTCAACTTTTTCTGTTTGGCTTATTTTGCTTAGTATGATTATCTCGAGGTCCAACCATATTGTTGCAAATGGCAGTATTTCATCTCTTCTTATGGTATATATGTACCGCAGCTTCTTTAGCCAATCATCTATCATAGGACACTTCAGTTGCTTCCATGTCCTGGCCATAGTGATTAATGCTACTGTGAACATGGGTGTGAAAATATCTTTTTGGATATGGTTTTTCAAGTCTTTGGGGTAAATACTCAGTAGAGAGATTGCTGGATCATATGGTAGATCAATTCTTAGTTTTTTGAGGAACCTCCATACTGTTTTCCATACTGTGGCTGTACCAATTTGCAGTCCTAAATTGAGGGGACTGTATGAGGTGAACTGGTAATTTTAATCAATTAAATTTTCTTATTCCTATTATTACTGAGTTAGTATTAAACTATGGAACTACCGTGAAAATGGATTCTGAAAATGCAGTAGTATTCACCCTGAAACACAGGGCAGAACATACATACTCTCAATCTTTGTATTTAATATGAGAGACCGTATGAACAATGAAACACACAGCTCTCAGAACCATGCTAATCTGCTATCCTGCAGAGCATAGGAAAAGCCTTTATAATTTAGAGGTATGATCACCTGTTAATTTTTCTGATGCATGGTTTTGGCCATTTTACAATTTAATCAACCTGATTCTCTGACTTGGAAGCTAGAGGTTGGAAGTAGCATAAAATGTACAGGGAAGCCCTATTTAGGAACTTGCCCATCTCCCAACAGGAATGGGCTCACTCAGAGGGATTTCTTCCTATGGATTTTTTTATTACTCATGTGGAGCTGGAAGGAAAATAATCTGGTATATTCTACAGCTGTGAATAGTAGGTTAAGCTTTGCATCAAATAGACTGGGGTTGGAATCCTGATTCTGTAATCATATGCTATGTCACTTGGGAAGAGTTAAAACATCTCTGTGCCTGTTATCTGTCTATGATATATACTCTACTTCATGGACATGTTATAAAGGATAAAAAAGAGAAAACTTAAAAAAAATATTTCAATATGTCATGAACATAATTCTATAATATTGCTGAAAAACAATGACTAAAAGAGATACATATATGCATTTAAAAATTTATAGATTTAAAAGCACCTTTTATGTACATTATTAAAGTTTTCAAAGAAGAAACAAACTCCTTTCAGAGCAATATCATGAGATGCTTGTCAATGATTTCAGGAAGTAAAACACACACGCGATTTTGTATGTTTAATTTTATAGAACAAGGTCATTTTATTAGAAGACAGAGGTTTTAAGAATTTGAGAATTTCTTAGCCTCACTGACCTTATTTCTCCAGACATAATTATGTTGGCAGTAAGACAAAGGAAGAAGGATCTTTCTTGGGCCTCCTGGTTCATCAAGTGTGCTAACCACTGTTATGCAACTAGGTGGTTTCACTTTCAGCGTCCCCAAGATAAATGAGCCATAGAGCAATTATAAAGTCATCTCAGGGAAGCTGGGAAGGAGGAAGCCCATCTGGACAGTGCTCTTGAGCTTTCATGGTGCTAGGTGTACACTTGAGGCAAGTGAAAAACACAGCACAGCTCAGGAGAAACCTGGAAGTGAATATCGGAAGAAACAAGGTAAAGTCTAACGCATTTGACACAAAAATAACATTGTTTCCCATCTTCATTGTGGATTCTCAGAGTGACTGAGGGGCGGGAATCAGAAATCCGTCTAAAAGAGGCCTTGACTTAAGAAATCTAGAGCTATTGGCTTTTATTTTTTAATCAGAAATCTCACTTCGAGTGGAAAAAGTAACTTGCTCTTAGGTAAATTTATTCACAGAATTGTGAGAAAAAGTATGTTCATACATAGAGCCAGGGAAAAGCCCTGAGACTGAGTTTCCCATTGTAAGTGGAGAGCTGGGAATGACTAAAGAAAGACCACTTCAGTCTGGTCATTAGTAGAGTTTATAAAGGGAAACTTACATATGAGTCATGTCTTGGGTGGCTGCAAGATGAAATGGATCCCTGTACAGCTTGGCAGGTGCCAATGAATTATATAAGGTAAAAAGGCAGGGAGCAGGGGACAATCACAGGTAATAGTAGGTGAATACTACCAGGAGTGGGAAATTACATGCTTGACCAGGTCAGGACAATAACCTGTTCCAGGAACCAACACATAGAAGGAGGTAAGGGAGGGGAGCTGATTTATGTCAGAATGAACATCAATTACGATTAGACAGTCTCTAAGGGGGGTTTGCTGAAAGCGACCTCTGTTCTGGCCTGGATCCAGCTTACAGGACAGACAGCGGTCACATTATGGAACAGTCTATCCTCCACAAAGAACTTGGTTTGTGTTTTGAGTGAAGGTTACTGTTGGCTGCTTCATGAAGACATTGAAGGGAACTGTACAACCTCAGAAACAGGTGCAGCCAGATTGTGTCTTGGTTGTGCCTTCTGAGTCATTTTCTATGTTTCTCGTAGCTAGTTATAAGTGAATTGCGTCATTATTCAGACATGGCACCCTGCACTCTATGTTTGAAATGGAATTTACTCAAATATTTGTCAATTGAGTTTTCTGAAACAACGCTATGCTAAGTGTTGAGGGTGATGCAGAATGTGGATGAAATTCCGTCTTTGATGTCATGGATCTCACACTCTAGAGATAGTTGAATACACGGAAAGTTTTCATTTTTTAATTTCTCCTTGTCTTCTAAATTACTTATCTACATTAAAAAATTCAGAAACTTCATTTTGAGATGTATTAGATATGAATTAATTTCTTTTGGTACAAACCCATTTCTTTCCTGGATTAAATGTAATAATATAGTTTGACATCTGATGGTTCCAGAAAATCAATAAAACTAGTTGATGATTAATGTTTGACTGAAAGTGAAGGGAGAGGCTTCTGGGGAAGCAGAGCAATGTAGACGGAGTGTCTTCTGGGGAGATACTCAAGTTCCAGCAAGAGTCTCAAGAGCTGACTGGAAGAAAATAACTTTTAACAACTATTTTGCTATTCACTTACAGAGAAGTAAGCGTCGATGATGTATATCTTCAAGAATGATGAAATAGGTGGTGGAGGTAGGATACTTGAGAAGTCACTGGTCAAATTTATTCCTAGAGGGGTGCTATGTAGCATGGTTAGGATGGGAAGTTTATTACTGGTATGACAAATTTTGCTTATGGAGCAAAATTTCTTGGGTGGTTTCTTTTCATTCATCTATCTTTCATAAATTTATTTGATGAAGTGGTTTTGGTTGAATTAAACTTGATAGTGAAAGAAAGGAAAGATTGAGTTTTTGGATGTTTAAATGAATATTACACCCATTCTTTGTGATTAAAATTTAAAGTGCCTAGCCTTAAGATGCTCTAGCTCTTGTATCCTAGAAATCAGGGTTGGAATCTCATTCTCAAAAGGTGTCCTCTCAGATGTAGTCTTCGAAAACTGAGCATTCTAACTACTTCGCAGAGAATGTGATTCAATTTAGCATTTTTAAGACTGTCTGGGACACAGCGGGGGAGGGAAAATGCATGAGAGAAAAGAAACCTTTCTTACAGGTACTAGAATGAGGATTGAAAACAGACAGACCTGCCTTCGCAATTGGCAATTCAAGGTTTAATGTGTGTGTTTGTTGGCTTCTGATACTTCTTTCAATCTCACTCTTGGATGTACCATCTGCTAATGAGTTATTATTTTGAGTTGTCAAATTATGTACACCATATAAGTGTCTTCAAAGTTCTAGGCCCTGCCTCCGTTTCATTTTTTTTTCTTTATTATGACTTTCTGGGGACAGATGCCCTCTGTGATGGAAGATGTAGAGCAGGAGATTGGTAGGGCAATTCAACCTCTGATATTTTCGTGTCTCTATTTTTCTTCAAAAACTTAGCAAGTGAGTAATAGTTTGAAAGAAGAAGAAAGTAAATGTTTAGGTGACAAGGAAAATGGATGACATTCATCTCCTGTTAGGAAACAAAATGAGTCTTTCACTGAGTGAAGATTTATCATGGATTACAGGGGTTGGGCAGTGGATTAGACCGGGTTCATCATTTACCAGCTGGCAGGCACTGAGCAAATTGCTTGAACTCTGAACCTTAATTTTCTCATCTATAAAATGGAGATACTTGCCTAACCATTGTAGTTGTGAGAGTAAATTAGATAATTGTGTAAAGAACTCAGTACGTTGTTTGGCACTTGATAGATGTTCAGTGAATGTTAGCTCTCCTTTTCACAAGAAAGTTCAACTAAGTGATTTGGGGCAAATTGAGAAGTTGCTGTCTCATTCTCTAGGAAAAGAAAAACCAATAATGCTGCAATAATTATATCTTCTATTGTGCAAGAGAGCAACTAATTCTATGTTAAGAAAATTTGGTCCAACAATATGAGAGAATGATGAAACAATTGGGTTTTACTTTTTTTAATCAGAGGCATTTAAAAGTCCCTTTGATGTTTCATATGTAAGTCTTCTGATGAGGTGTGAGTGTGACATCCTTTGAAACTTGCTAAGATGACCCCTGGGGAAAGTCATCTTTGTTCAAGGTGAAGGATTCATTTCCCATACCTCTTCCTTTTTTTTACAGAAGGCAAAATATATCTTGGAGTAACTCAACTTCCTGTTCCATTGTCCAAGGAACTCTCTGGAAAGGAGAGTGTGCATGTACTTTTCTTCCATGGAAAGAGAGATGACCTTGAGAAGGAAAGCTGGGCATCATCATGCTTCTTTCTCCAAAGGCTCACAAATAAGTGCTTTAATGGGTGGTAGTTTACATGGGTAGGAATATATAGATTTATTCATTGGCATAAATTTGCATTCATTCAGAAATCCCTGGTGTCAAATTTAGAACAGTGCTAGTTTTTCTGTAGCCTATTTATTGATTAAACAATGAAAGAGGTACTAAACTGTGTTAGAGGAATATCTATCTACCTATTTGTCACTTGTGAGAACAGACAGAAATGTTTACTTAGGTACAAAAAATATTAATAAAAGCAGTTAGTCACCCAGTGGTTGAGGTATTAATTATATTAATGTTGATTTTTCACTTATGCATATGTTATAGACCAAGCCATACTTTATTATTATGTGTGTGGCACAAATAAAGCTTAATTTCTCTTAAAATACTCTGTAAAACTGACATATTGAATTCTCTCATCAATGATAATTTGAATCAATAATTTCTTTCCATATTTTAATTATTTTAAAACATTAGGATGTGTAGTTTTTGATTAGGAAACAAAGAGAAATCACGATGATAAATTTGTGCTCTTAAAGAATGTTTAAACCAAAGACAAACACATCTTTCTCATATAGACGGTTCTATGCTTGGTCTTAGGAGTCAGATGACTGCCTTCCTCACCTTTCTGAGCTTACTTTCTTGCTCTGTAGGAAGACAACCAGATCTACTTCATAGATTCATTGTGATATTTCAATAAAATAAGTTGTCCAAAGTGCTTAACTTAGTAAAAGCTAGCTATATATTTTTTTGTTTTAATTATAAAAAGCTAACTCATGAGTGGGATTTTTTAGTGGTGTGGTATCCATGAATAAATTAGAATTATGTATCCAGTTACCATTTATGATTTAATTACTGAAATTAGAAAGTTAACCTGCCATACTTGAACACAGCTGCACATTTTTGTCAGAAGAATCTTGCCTCAGGGTCACCTTATAAAGGAACTAGTATTACTGAAGTTATTTACTTGTTTTTAAATCTCAGTGTCTAAACTCTGTGGGATGGGACTTACTTCATACTGAATTTCTAAGGCCAGAATGTGTGACTTTATTATCTTGATAAAATGCTCATCTGTACACAGAATAGCCATCTGTTCTCCGCATAAGGGTGGTTCCCTTCTTTTTGACCTAGTCTTTTCGATGCTTCCATTCAGGGATGGGCATCCTATCCTGTGTGACTTCAAGAGAGCTCCTCGCTTCAGCTCCTTCTTCCGTTGCTCCCTCTGGTGTAGTGCGGGGTGGAAAGAAAGCCAACCAGAAATAAATATTCCTTAGATTTCATCATTCTTCTCTTTGATAAGAATAAATGTGCCAGTATTTTTTTTCTTTTGAATAATTTCTTATTTTTCAATTATAGTTGACATTTCTAGAATGTATGAAGTGATACACCTAGTACTTATCTGACACTATACATCATGATTACAGTATTATTGACTATATTCTCTTTGTTATACTTCACATGTCCATGACTATTTTGTAACTACCAATTTGTACTTTTCAATTTTTTCCCCTTTTTCATCTATTCCCCTGACCTCCCCCACATCTGGCAACCATCAAACTGTTCTCTGTTTCTATTTTGTTTGTTTGTTTATTCTGCTTTTTAGTTTCCACATATAGGTAAATTCATATGTTAGCTATCCTTTTCCGTCTGACTTATTTCATTCAACATAATGCCCTCTAGGTCCATCCATGTTGTTGAAGATGGCAAGAGTTCATTCTGTTTTATGGCTGAGTAGTATTCCTCTGTGTGTGTGTGTGTGTGAGTTTCTTTATTCATCCATGAATAAGCACCTAGGTTGTAACCTTATCTTGTCTATTGGGAACAATACCTCAGTGAATAAAGGGGTGCATATATCTTTTTGAATTAGCATTGTTGTTTCTTTGGATAAATAACCAGAAATGGAAATTCTGGATGATATGGTAGTTCTATCTTTAATTTTTTTTTTTTTTTGAGATAGACACATTATACACTTTACTTTTTAAATCTTCACAAGAACACTACAAGGTAGATAAAGTTGTCTCCGTTTTTGTAGGTAGAGAAACAGACCCAGGGGGAGGGTTCTAAATAACTGTCAACATAGCGATTTCTCACACCCTGTTTTATTTTTTATCTTTTATTTTATTTTTTAAATTAAGTTTATTGGGGTAACATTAATTAATACAATTACATAATTTTCATGTGTACATTATAATTTGAGATCTTTATATTCTATTATGTGTTTACCGCCCAAAGTCCAGTTTCCTTCAGCTATCATATTTGATCCCGTTTACCCACTTTATCCTCCCCTTAACCCCCTATATTTGACCTCTTTTACCCCGTCTACCTCCCCCATTCTTCCCCACACCTTACTCTCTGGTAATCACTAGTCTATAGTCTATGTACATGAGCCTCTGTTTCTTTGTCCTGTTCTTTTGTTGCTTTTAGGTTTAAATCCCGTGATATCATGTGATTTTCAACTTTTTCTGTCTGGCTTATTTTGCTTAGTTTGATTATTTCAGGGTCCATCCATGTTGTTGCAAATGACAGTATTTCGTCTCTTCTTATGGCTGAGTAATATTCCATTGTGTGTGTGTGTGTGTGTGTGTGTGTGTGTGTGTGTGTGTGTATACACATAGCTTTAGCCAATCATCTATCACAGGTTACTTCGGTTGTTGCCATGTCCTGGCCACTGTGAAAAATGCTGCTATAAACATCACTGTGCAAATATCTTTTCAGATATGAGTTTTCAAGTCTTCATGGTAAATACCCAGTAGAGGGATTGTTGGATCATATGGTAGATCAATTCTTAGCTTTCCGAGAAAACTCCATACTGTTTTCCATAGTAGCTGTACCAATTTGCAGTCCCACCATCAGTGTATGAGGGTTCCTTTTTCTCTGCAACCTCACCAACATTTGTTATTTCTTGTCCTGTTGTTGTTTACAACTATTCTGACAAGTGTGAGATGGTATCTCATTGTGGTTGTGATTTGCATTTCCCTAATAGCTAGCAATGTTGAGCATCTTTTCCTATGTTTGTTGGCCATTTGTATGTCTTCTTGGGAGAAGTGCTGTTCAGGTCCTCTGCCCCTTTTTGATTGGATAGTTTTTGTTGCCGTTGTTGTTGTTGTTGTTGTTGTTATAGAGTTATATGATGATATCTTTGTATGTTTTGGATATTAAGCCCTTTGATTACTGATTCAATTTCATTGGTGTAATTGGTCAGTTCTCATTTTCCATTTCTTGACTCAGTCTTGAGAGATTGTATCTTTCTAGGAAAGTATGCATTTCTTCCAGATTGTCCAATTTGTTGGCATATAATTGTTTGTCATATTTCCTTATAATCCTTTGTATTTCTGTGGGGCATGTAGTTACTTCTCTTTCATTTCTGATTTTATTTATATGGGTCCTCTCTTTTTTTCCTTGATGAGTCTGGTTAAAAGTTTCTCAATTAGTTTATCTTTTTAAAGAACCAGCTCTTGGTTTCAATGATCTTTAGTATTGCTTTTTGAGACTCTTATTTTTTTTTATTTCCACTCTGATCTTTATTATTTTTTTCTTTCTACTCACTTTCAGATTTGTTTGCTGTTCGTTTTCTAGTTCTTTTAAGTGTAAGATTAGATTGTTTATTTGAGATTTTTCTTGTTTCTTGAGGTAGACCTTTATGAATATCCCTTGTAGGACTGCGTTCACTGTGTCCCATAGAATCTGAGTCATTGTGTTTTTCTTTTCATTTGTCTCTAGGTATCTTCTAATTTCTTCCTTGATCTCATTGTTAATCCATTCATTGTTGATTAACATGTTATTTAGCCACTGTGTGTTTTTTTATTTTCTAGTTTTTTTTTTTCTTGTAGTTGATTTTTAGTTTCATACTTTGTGGTTAGAAAGATGCTTGATATGACTTGAATCTTCTTAAATTTGTTGAGATATGTTTTATAGCCTAACATGTGGTCTGTCCTGGAAAACATCCATGTGGACATGAGAAGAATGTTTATATTCTGCTACTTTGGGGTGAAATACTTTGAAAATAGCAATTAAATTTTATCTGGTCTACTGTGTCATTTAAGGCTACTGAATCCTTGTTGATTTTCTGTCTGGCAGATCTGTCCATTGGTGTCATGGCATGATCATGTCTCCTACTATGAGTGTATTACTGTCAGTCTCTCCCTATATGTTGGTCAATAATTGTTTTATATATGTAAGTGCTCCTATGTTGGGTGAATATATGTTTATTAGGGTTATGTCTTCTTATTGTATTGATCCCTTTATCATTATGTAATATCCTTCTTTGTCTCTCATTATAGCCTTTGTTTTAAAGTATATTTTGACTGATATAAGTATTGCTACCCCAGCCTTTTTTAAATTTACATTTGCATGAAATATTTTTTTCATCCCTTTACTTTCAATTTGTGTGTGTCATTTGATCTGAAGTGGGTCTCTTGTAGACAGCATATGTATGGGTTTTGTTTCCTTATCCATTCAGCTATCCTATGTCTTTTGATTGGAACATTTAATCTATGTATATTTAAGGTGATTATTGATAGTTACATAGATATCACCATTTTAATATTCATATTTATGTGTTTTTCACACCTTCCCTTAATATTTTTTTGTAATATTGGCTTGTTAGTGATTAATTCCTTTGACTTTTACCTACCTGGGAAGCTCTTTACCTCACATTCAATTTGAATTAATAACCTTGCTGGGAAGAGTAGTGTAGGTTTAAGTCCTTATTTTTCATCACTTTGAATATTTTGTGCCAGTCTCTTCTTGCCTGCCTAGTTTCTTTTGAAAACAAAAACAAAAACAAAAACATTAGCTGACATTCTTATGGGAGTACTATTGTAAGGAACTATCTGCCTTTTTCTTGCTGCTTTTAGGATTCTCTCTTTGTCTCCTGCCTTTGGAGGTGATGTATCTTGATGTGGGTCTGTTTGGGTTCCTCTTGTTTGAGACTCTTTGCTTCCTAGATTTATATGTCTATTTCCTTCACCAGGTTAGGGAGGTTTGTTGTCATTATTTCTTCAAATAGCTTCTCAATTGCTGCTCTCTGTATTCTCCCTCTCGTACCCCTTTAATGTGATTGTTGGTACATTTGATGTTTTCCCAGAGGTCTGTTAAACTATCCCCATTTTTGTGGATTCTTTTTTTTTTTTTGCTCTTCCAGTTGGGTGTTTTCTGCCATTTTGTCTTCCAACTCACTGATCAGTCCTCTGCTTCATCTAATCTACTTTTGATTCCTTCTAGTGTATTCTTTATTTCAGTTATTGTATTTTTTATTTCTGACTGGTTTTTCTTTATGGTTTCTATGTCCTTTTTTATACATACTATTTCTCCATCGAAGTCCTCACTGAGGTCATCTATTCTCCCCCTAAGCTCATCGAACATCTTTATATTCTGTGTCTCAGGTTAGTTACCTCAATTTCATTTAATTTTTTTTTCTGGAGTTTTCTCTTGTTGTTTCCTTTTGGCATGTTTTCTTGTTTTCTCATTTTAGTTGCCTCTCTGTGTTCACTTCTATGTATTAGGAAGATTTATTACATTTCTCATCCTTGGCCAGTTCGCCTTATGTAGTAGGTGTCCTTTGTGACCCGGTTGTGCAGTCTCCCTGATCACCTGGGCTGGGGGCTCTGGACGTGTTCCTTGTGTGTTTGTGTATGTTCTCCTGTTGTAGCTAAGCCTTGATTGCTGTTAGTATGTCAATGGATGGCATTGACTCTGATGTTGACTGGCTGTGGAGACTGGCCATTCCCACAGGGTATGAGCTGCTGTGTGGGGGGGCTGACCTCATGGAGTGAGATTTGCCCTAGCAGTCTTGTGTACCTATTGAGACCACCCTTTGGTTGTACCACTTATTGCGCTAGTCAAGTGTTGCTCTGTTGTGGTCTGGCACCAGCCTTTGGGTGTGTTAGTTCTGTGGCCCCTTGGGAGGGGCTCCCATGTAGACCCAGTTTCTTTGTTTCCCAGTTCAGCCAGTTTCTTTGCTCAGGGCTACCTAGTAGGAGGCACAATAATCCATGGATTAGCTGTATCTGGAGGTAAGTTGGAGAGAACACTCTCCTAGCTGAGGTTGGTTACTCTCAGTACTAGGCTTGGGGCAGCTTAGCAAAAGGACCAGTTTACCTCAAGGCTAAGGGCTGCCTGCCAGCTGCCCTTATGATTCCACAGCTGGAAGAGCCTTTGGGTGGTATGCGAATTGGATGGGGCCGGGACCCAAGGACTCACCAGGGTAAAGTGAATGAATTTCACCCAGCCAACACATGGAGTCAGATTCCGTGCCAGTGCTGAATCTGTGGCTTCCTGTAAAAATCTCAGATCACAGCAAAGCCAGCTTCTGTCCTCCTCAGGCCCTCAGACCTCTGCGATCTGCTCAAGACATACTGCAGCTTGAGTTGGGACCAGTGGCTTGTCACCAAAAGAAATCATGGCAGAAAATTTCTAAAGTTGATGAAAACTTTAAACTCACAGATCTAAGAATTCAAGGAAATCTAACCAGGATAAAAATAAACAGAGACCAAAGCACATCAGAATTAAATTGGTGAAAATAGTGATTTTAAAAATCTAAAGTAGCCAGAGCGGGGGAGGAATGTGAAATATAGAAACAAAAAATAGATAAATTTGAAGTGTTCATCAAAACTATGCCAGCCAGAAAACAAGGAGTGCCATCTTTCCAGTACCAAAAGAAAATCATTGTGACCCTAGAATTCTATATTCAGGAAAAATGTTCTTCAAAAATGAAAGACTAAATACTTTTCTATCTAATAATAAGGAGAGAGAATTTGTTGCCTAAATATTGGCACTACAAAGAATGTTAAAGAAAGTTCTTTAGGAAAAAGAAAAATGAAACATTAATCTATATAAAAAATAGAGTACTAAAAATAGTAAATATGATAGTAAATATGAAAGACATTTTTCTCATTTAAAAAATTTTAGAAAGATATCTGGTTGGTTAAAGTAAGCATATTAACTATGGCTTATATATGCAGGTGTAAGTGTATGACAATAGCTCAAAGGATAGAGAAGGGAGATGGAAGAATACTATTGAAAGGCCTGTGTGATATGAAAAGTAGTAGAATATTATTTGAAGATAGACTGAGCTAAGTTATATATGTATATTATAAATACTAAAGTGGTCACTAAAAATGTAAAACAGAGGAACAACTAATAAGTTAAAAGTTAAGATAGAATACTTAAATTATTCAAATGATCTTAAAGAAGCAGGTAAAGAACAACAAGGTAAAGAACAGATTTGACAAATAGAAAATAAATTTTATGATAATGGATATAAACATAAATATATTATAATTCTGTTAAAAGGATCCTACCACCCCATTTACAATGGTATTTTTAGACTGGGTAAAAAAGCAAGACCCAACTATGCTGTCAACAGATCCAATTAAATACCTCTGTGCAAACCAATTTTGTCTTTCCTCCTTGTTCCCACCAGATAACCAAAAAATTTGGTGTTTTGATGTTTATTTTTATTTGTAGAAAGCAATAATATATATATTTTCCATAAATATTGATTTGGATGTTTTAAAATGTTATTTAGACATATTAGCATATGTGTCTTTGTCCATACATTTTAACCACTTAATATTTCATTGATGAATAAATTGCGATGTACATACATGGCTTTTCTTTTTCAATTTTTTTGCTGTTATTAGAAATGTTGCAGTGAACATTCTTGCTAGTGTTTTAAGTATATTTGAATTGTTTCTGTATTTCATATAACTAGCAGTGGAATTGATGTTTCTGGTATATATGTATCTTAAATTTTACTAGATATTGCTGTGTCATTTCTCAAAATACCCATTAATTACATTTCTTATTTTTATTGCAATAATAAATTCTCTTAAAAATTTCATAAGTGGTCTTGCATATATTTTAGAGGTATTAATAGTATTTTGTTGCTATAGAAAATTATGATTTTTGGATATAGACTTCATATATAGTAACTTTGCTGGGCTCTTATAAAGAAAATTGTACAGATTCTAATAATTTGACTACAGTTTATTTTCTCTGCCCTTGTGGGCCTCCTACCCCTGTCATAATAACTTCTGTTTTCTGTTTCTTTCCAATCCCTATGTTCTTTCTCCCCTTGTTTTATTATATTACCTAGATTTCTCAGTACAATTAATATTTTTGTCTTGTTTGTTGTTATCACTATTAAGGATAATCTTTTCTTTATCTGTTTGCTTCCCTACTAACAGAGTAAGAAAGTTTTTTTCTATTCTTGTTTCCTTCCTCCTTCCCTCCCACTTTTCCTTTCTTCTTCATTCTCTTCTTTTCTTCTTTTTTATGTTTTTAAAAATCATTAGGTATTGGATTTAACTTTTCTTTTTTTGTGCATATACTGAGGACTTCCAGTTTTTTCTTGTCCTTTATTCAGTAAACATGGAGAATATTGTTAATGTGTTATCTATCTAATGTTATACTATCCTTGCATTTTTGATATTAGCCCAGGTTCATCATCATTAATTTTGTTATTGTGATTGTATATACTGGATTTGGATTCTAATGTTATGCTTAAGATTTTTTATCTTTCTTTATAAGTGAGATTGGCCTATGATTTCTCATTCTCATAATGTCCTAGCCTTGTTTTTATTTTAAAGTTCTGTTAGCCTCATTCTCATAATGTCCTAGCCTTGTTTTTACTTTAAAGTTCTGTTAACACGCGCGCGCTCACACACACACACACACACACACACACACACACACACACACACACACACACGATGTAGCTTGTTATAAGAATTATCTCTTCCTTGAAAGGTTAAAACTTACCTCTAAAGCTATATAGTCTTGTCTGTTTTATGTGGTGTGTTTGTATCTTTTATTTTTAAGGGTAGGTTTTTGAACACTGATTGACTTTCTTTAATGATTGTTCTATTTAATTTTACTCTACCTTCTTAAGCTGCTATCAATAAGTCTGTTTTCTAAGAAATATATACTTTATCTTAATTTTCAAATTTATTGACAAGGAGTTTTTCATGGTATCCTCTTGTTATATACTATTCATATTGGTGGAACATTTAGCCATACTCTCTTTTTTATTTATAATGCTGGGATTTTCTTGTATCTTTTTCACATTTTATCATGACAACAGTTCATGTTATTATTTTTCAAAGGATCATCTTTTGTCTATTTTGTGATCATCTCATCTGTTTTTCATCTTTGTTTTATATTTTATTTTTATTGCCTTTAGTTTATTGTATCTCTCCTTGTAATTTGGAGATTTATTTTCCCTAGAGTTTTCTTTTTAGTTTTTATTTTAAATATTTTGTCAATTCTATTTTCTTCTAAATATTGTGCTAGCTGGAGCCTATATTTCCCTGAAGTATCATGCAGCAGCATGCATATAACACAAGAGTACATATGGTGAATTTTCACAAAATGAACACTCATATAACCAGAACCCTGATAATTTCTAGATATTTTGCAGCTGAAGTATTTTAGTCTCTGTAGTCCATAATATTAGTGGAATTTGAAGTTTTTAATTGCTTTTTGACTATTTCAAATTTACATTTGCTATGTTTTTATTTGATAGCTTTAATTATTATTATTATTATTATTATTATTATTATTTTGCAAAACTGAATGCTCTTAAAAAGGCCAGTTTTCAAGCAGTACTTTGACACCTTTATAGGAAATGGGAGATAGAACCTGCTGCAATGTAGTATTTATGGTTTTCTTGCTTATGTTTTGGTTCATTTCTGGGATATCCTTTTCTCTATTGATTCTTTGTTTTAGGAACATTTAAATATACTTTTTAGAACTGTACTTTCTTTTCTATTTTTATTTGTTTCTATATTGTAGAGTTACATTAGTTAATAACCTAGCGTTTGTCCTCATTAATCTTTTCTCATATTCTTATAATTTTAAACTCAATATTCTTTATCGTATTCTCTGGTAGTATAATTTGATGGTTTTATAAATTTGTAATTTGCATTATTGTTTGTAAATATAAGTTTTAATAATAATCTGTTTCAAAACTACCAGTCTGAAAAATTCTTGTATTAGTAAAGTGGTAATGGAATAATTACATAGCACTTCAATATAATGAATGCATTTGATGCAAGTCTATAAAATTGGATGTATACTAGTTTTTGTATTTTTGTATCTATTTACTAATAAAGCTATTTTAAATAAGTTATACGGAATTATGAAACTACTAGAAACAAAATAACAATAAAGGGGCATTCTCATGGTTATCTTGAACTGTTTATTTTACCTTATATATTTAAATCAAACTCACCTTAGTGAACATATCTTTCAATGGTTTTAAAACATATGTTTGAAAAGTATGTAGTAACAGTATTGGTCCTATCCTAATATACAAGGATGTGTTTATAGGTATAAAAATAATTACCCTTAACCTGAAACATATGCTCATGTATACTACATTTTTAAATTTGAGGGAAATTTAGGAATCATTTAAGAAGAGAAACAGCTTGACTTTGTCAAGATCATTCAGTCTTTTATTGAAAAGACATGGCTAAACTCAGGTTTTACGTATTCTGGTTTATTTGTTTTCCTACTATGCTTGGATTTTGTCAAAGGGCAAAATATTGAACGTTTCTTGGAAACCATCTATTGACAAACTAGAACTTTTCTTTTTTAGTTCACTATTCCTGAAGTAGTTAGCCAAAGAGAGAGAGAAAACAAAAAACAAAAAAACAAATCTAGGCTATTTTTTGCTCTCTGTAAATGGACTTAAGTGACTTTTCCAGGGCTGTTTTTGTCGAATTTAGAAACTTACTTCTTGAAATAGATAATGCATGTTGAAATGACTAATAATTAGCATAAGTGATGCTTACCATTAAACTAGATCAAGGAATTTTAGTGAGTTATCTGTATATTTTACAGCTGGAAAGAGTGTGAGAATCATTGTTTTTAAATCTTAGATTAAGTGATGAATAGATATACATATGTATAATTTCATAATATAGATCTTGAATTCTGGCAATTTTTATATGCAATTTATTATTTTTGTGTGTGAATATGTATATATAGTATGGCTACACATTTAAATAACACTTTTAGTTGATTGTTTAAAATCCCCCTTTTACCTCATATTCAAAGAACCTTAATTTTATTGTTATCTACTTCTCCCACAAACAGCCATCCATATGCTTAGGGGAAACAGGCCTCATGGCTAGCATTAGAAATAGAACTAGTTGGCTTAAGAGCAGTCTCATTTTCCTTACAGTACAGTGTAAGGTGTAAAATTATGTGATTAGCATTTGTGAGGTATTTAATATGTGATGTTACTATTATCCTCAAGTTGGTATACATCAGTACAAGTTAGTTCAAATAGGCTTTTGTCCATTGTTTCGGAGATAATCTACAAGTTAAAAAATCTTGGGTATTAACTTTTTATTGCTAAATATTAAGCAAAAAGTTAAATATGACAAATTTACATTGATAACATTGTTAGATGTCTTACTGTCATAAGGTAGTTACAAATATAAATGTGGAAAGGGCAAAACTACAATAAATTGAGTGGTGCTGAATTGGAAATGAACTCACATCAATATGTATATTATCTACCTAGCTCTGTCCACAGAGAAACAATATTACTCTATTAGCAATGAGCATATCTTGTCCTCAGATCTTGATTTCTAATTAATATTCCTCACTGAAGGGGAACTGGCCTTCTGGGAGAAGAGGCTGATTCCAGGAAATGACCAGCGAAAGTATAATATTTTATTGTACTAGAAAATAAGGAGATGCTTAACAAATGATGGTAATATGTCAAAAGGACACAAATCACTGAAAGGTTCTTCCATTGGCTAACTCTAGAAAAATTTGAGCATCAAAATAAAGATATGATATAAATGAATTGTAACTCTTTGACTAAAACAGTAATTTATGATTACATTCTTTTATAAATACAAAAGTGAATAAGTACTTGGGGAAAATAATACACTTTTTCATCCAGTGGAATATCAACTAATAAATGTAGAAGAAATGATGAAAATAGAAAATTATTATTTAGCAACCATGTGAGTAAATTAATTCAGTACACACATGAATAAATGCTAAGCTAGTAGTTGTAAATTTGATGAACAGGATATTTAAATAGTTTTAAAGTACTTCTGCACCAAATACTTATTAATTACAAGGTGAAAAGACTAAATTCACAGTGTAGAAATCTAGCAGATATCACCTTAATCAAATGATCAAAGTTAATACCACTGGCTGAGAAAAACATGCAATGGGAAGAAAACAATATTGCTTCTGTGATATTCCTGTGAGTTTAGTTAGAAAATAAATGAGGTAGAAATCAATATAAAAGAGGCCAGTCATAGGGAAAAATGAGAAATTCAGGCTGGTCATGCTCAGTTAGAATTAGGCTGAATGTGTGATGAAAGGGCTAAGGATGGAGATTACACACACACACACACACACACACACACACACACACACATTCATTCAAGGGAATAAGGAACCTTGGGAGAACATATGTGAAATGGATGTACTATGAGGGGTTGGGAGCACCAAAGTGTAAAAGGCAGATTGAGGAAGAGTGCTTATGAAGGGAGTCAAGAAGAGATCAAGGTGGTGGTAGAGGAGAATCATGAGAGTGCTGGTTTGGAAACCAGTGGCTTAGAGTTTCAAGATCAAATACTCAGTAGTGGCATGTGTTACAGAGAGGATTCATAAATAAGGACAGTTTGTCCCATAGCACAATGTGATCTTGTGATATTCTAATATCTGCAGCAAGTATTGTCTAAAATAATCATATTTTCTTAACTGTAAGGATTCCAGAAGAACTGCCATTCTTTCCTTGTATTGCAACACTTTATGAATGACAAAATTAGTTGAGCTACAGTGTGTAGTGAAAGTCTGTGTGTTTTATAGTAGGGCGAAAGTATATCCCAGTTGGCCCAGGATAGTCCCGGTTTATACTTATTGTCCTGGTGTCATTCTCAAAAGTGCCCTGTTGGACTGCACTCTAGGTCTGTTGATAGAATATTACTTTCATATCTGAAGCTAGGGAGCTTATTGATAAGCATGTCTCTTAGCCAGTTGTTGATATCTTTTATTCATTAACCAGATGCTTTCCCCCCTCCCTTATAATTATTCTAAATCATCTTTCTAATAATTCCTCTGTTTCACCAAACTTTATATGAAACTAAGACTTCATGGGATGTCAATATGCAAAATTCGAAACATTAGACAAGTAATATTGTAAACCTGCCATATTCAAATAAGTTCTTCCTTTACAGATTGGTAAGCTACATGTAGAAACTCCAAAAAGCTTTGTAATAGTAAAAACAGAGTCTACAGTTTTATATATTTGGTTCCATATTATTGTGCCTTTAGAAACTTTTGGAAGTATGGTTTACATATAAAAAAATAACCTTTATTTGAAAGATAATGCAATTTATGTCATTAATGACTTTTTAAATTAACTACTAACAGTTATATTATTAGCCAATCCTAACTTAACTGACCTATCTCCTTTTGCAAATACAATACAAGAAATGAACAAGTACATTTCCCATTTTGCCTAATTTCAACTCTGGCAAATAGTAATGATCATTTTTTTTTTTTTTTTTTTTTTTTTTGCTTAAGAAAATGAAAAGAGAAAACTTAAAAAATTCTCTTTCCTAAATTTGAAATGCCTATTCCTCTGACAATCATGAAAAGTTCAGAATTTTAAAATGTAATTCCATGGGACTGAGCTAAAGTAAAAACCCTTGCTCCCAAGGATGAGCATTATTGATGGTACATGCAAGATGACCTTTTGTCTATTTTTGGCAGTATAAATTTAATGTGTTGTTTTTAAGTATATCTTGTGTCCAGATGCCACAACAATCTGTGCATTAAAAAGGCATTAAATAGGAAGAGACTGGGAAAAATGGCATAGATGATAGAAGTTTTGCTAATCCCCTCTGAGACTACATCAAACTTGAGATGGAAACATGGAGCAAATAGCAAGCAGAGTCATTTGGGGTCTAGGTGAACAGAAGCTCTACAACTAGGGAATGAAATAAGAAATCACCTTAAATGGTAGGAAATAGAAGGTAGCTAAGACACAAGGCTGCCTGGTCCCTAACTGCTGAGTGGGACAGAGGCTACAAGGCTACAGCAGTGGCAGCCAGTAGCTGCAGACGCCTCTTAAAGGGGCAGTGTCTGCAAGCAGACTTTCATGGTTACAGACCTGCTCGCTCTGAGCAGCTGCTCAGGGGACACCAAGGACTTACATGGGGACACTAAGTTGTCAGAGCAAGTGCCCAGGGCAATCCTTTCTATCAGGCAGAAGTGCTGGTAGTACCCATTGCACCTCTGTTGAGCCCTCTACCTTCCCAGTGTGCAGACTCACCACTGATATAGCTGAGACATCATCAAACTGGATATCAGAGGTCGCTCTGCCCAGAGGATTCCCTGAAACTCCACCTCCCTCAACTCACGACCCCACCCAAGCAACATTCGGTTGTGTCCTCGGTGAGTCCTGTGCCACTTGCCAAGACTCACCTTGGTGGCAGCTGATCTTGGTTTCTGGCATTGCCTCTTGAGGCAACTATAAGCACAGCATCTGTGCTGTGGGCCCAGAGGAACACAAACTGAGGCTAAACTTGGCCTGCTACTGAGCCCCTCTCAAGACTATGCTGCTGGACACCTACTAAACAAAGCCACACTAATAAGACCAGGATATTTAGGACCTTTGCTTAGTACATAGAAGGAGGCACAGAAAGGGAACCAAAATGGGAAGATGAAGCCAAAACCATGTGAAAGAACAGAACAGAGATCAAGGAAAAATGGATTCAAGCAATCTCACAGATCCAGAGTTCTAAATGCTGGTAATAAAGATGCTCAGTGAACTTAGGGAAAGTGTAGACAAACTCAGTGAGAACTTTAACAAAGAGATAAAAAACATAAAAATAGAAATGGAAATTATAAAAGGGAACCAGTCAGAAATGAAGATTGCATTATCTGAGAAGAAGAACATATTAGAGGGAATCAACACTGTAGATGAAGAAGAGGACGAGGAAGCCAGTGACACCCAATCAGAATGACAAGAAAAAAAAAGCCAAGACTATAATAATAAGTTCAGGAGGCTATAGGACAAAATTAAATGTGAAAACATCCATGCCATAGGGGTACCTGAAGAAGGAGAGAACGAACAAGAAGTTGAAAAGCTATTTGAAGAAATAATGATGGAAAACTTCCATAACCTGGTGAAGGAAATGGACGCACAATTCCAGGAAGCTCGGAGAGTCCCAAAAAAGAGGAACCCTAAGATGCACACACCAAGACACATCATAATTAAAATGCCAAAGGTTAAATACAAGGAGAGAATCTTAAAAACAGCAAGAGAAAAGCAGTTAGTTACCTACCAGGGAGCTATCGTAAGACTGGCAGCTGATTTCTCTAAAGAACCTTTTGCAGGACAGAGGATTTGGCACAAAATATTCAAAGTTTTGAAAACCAGGGATCTATAAGCAAGAACACTTTATCCAGCAAAGCTATCATTTAGAGTCGAAGGACAAATAAAGAGCTTCCCAGACAAGAATAAACCAAAGGAATTCATCAACACCATGTGTCATTACAGGAAATGTCAGAGGGACTTCTTTAAGAAAAAAAAAATGTATCAAAAACAGGAATAAAGAATGGTAATAACTACATTCCTATCAACAAGTACCTCAAATGGAAAAGAATTAAGTGTTTCAACCAAAAGATAGAGTGGCTGAATGAATAAGAAAACAAGATCCCTACATATTCTGCCTACAAGAGACTCACTTCAGATTAAAATACACACATAGACTAAAATGAAGGAGATGGAAAAAGATATTGCCTTGATGGACCTAGGGGGTATTGTGCTGAATGAAATAGGTTGGATAGAGAAAGATGAATATCATGTGATTTCACTTATATGTGGAATCTAAAGAAGAAAATAACAATAACAAAAGGGGAAACAAACTCATACAGAGAATATTTTGAAGGCTACTAGATGGAAGGTGGGGTTGATGGGGATGGTGAAAAAGGGCAAAGGTATCAAGAAGTACAAATGGATAGATACAAAATAATCATGGAGATGTAAAGTGTAGCCTAAGGAAAATATTCGACAATGTTGTAAAAAATATGTAAGGTGGAAGAGGGGTACCTGATGTAGTGGGGTGACCACCTCATGAGTTATATAGATCTAATCACTATGCTGTACAACTGAAACTAATATATTATTGTATGCCAACTATATTTGAAAAAAATTAAACTGTACAATGTAAATATGAGCAACTAATTGTCTATTATACTTTATTAAAGCTGAGGGGAAAAGCATTAAATAAAAGTAAGTAAAATATTTGTGGGTATTTTTTGTAGGAGCAGAGAATTATGTTTGAATCAACAAATTCTATTAGGTTTCAGGAAAAACAAGTGCATTCTTTTCTTAGAGCAATTATAAACATTTTGTAATATAGATTATAATATTCTTCTACCTTCACCACCTACCCCATACCTACTTCTCTCTCTGTTACTTATTTCTGTTAATGACAGTAGTGTCTGTATAACCTAGTATTTTGCCAAATGTGGTCCATGAAACACTGAGGTTGAAAACCCTGGCAGGGAGTTGGTGCTTGTTTAAAATGCAGCTTCATTGGCTCCTACCCAATCTTACTGACTGGGTATCTCTGAAGAGTGAGGCCTGGGAATTGGTATTTTAATTATTACACACTTTTAAAAGCATAGTTATTTTCAGCTTTTCCTGTGCCTCATATACCCTATCTGGGTGTTCCTAAATTCAAAAAAGTTAAATACCAAATATCACTTCCTTTCTACTCGCTGCATTGCTCCCTCAATAGATTGCCTTTGGAACATAACTGGATTTGATTATCTTCAAACCTCTCAGTCTTTCTAATCTTATTAAAAGGTATCTGATTTGGTTACCTCACTACGCAATGCCCTTTTATAGTTTCCCATTGATTTCAAAAAAAGTCTAAAGTTTCAGATGGTCATTGAAAGCTTCCATAATTTAATCATATTGACCCATTCAACTTCCACCAAAAGATCTCATAGTCCCTGCTCAGGCCTCACATCTACTTTCATTAGTATTTCTCAAATGCTAGCAAACAGAAGAATTAATTACCTATGAGTGTTTTTCAAAAAGTAGTGGTTCTCAAACATTAATACCCCCCCCCCAAAAAAAAACATAAAAAACTGGAAATTCATGAACCGTAGCCCTTGAAATTCTGATTCAGTAGGACTGTGATGGGACCCAGGAATATACATTTTAAAAAGCATCTCATCCAACTCTGATGCTGGCGATAGATCACATTTTGACAAATGCTGATGTAGAGCCTCTAGTCACTCCTGGTGAATCGATGTGCCCAACTAAACTCTTGAGATCTGAGTTTTTCCTCTGAGATGCTGGTTTCCAGGCAACTCGCCCTTTCCAGAGGAACTGGTATTTCCCCTTTTACCCAGGCCACAGCTGAGTCCTGAGAGGTCTGAATGCTCAATGCAGTACTTAGTACTCTATAGTTTTGAGATAAGCTAGTTCAAGATACTACACATTCCTGTTACCTTTATTCACTGTCCAAGATGACCCATTTGACCATTTGTCTTCCCCTGAACCCTTGTGCTTTATTTATTACTTTTTTCATGAAGTAATCTCTTGATATTTCCTTCCCTCCATGTATGTATGTATGTGTGTGTGTGTGTGTGTGTGTGTGTGTGTGTTTATACCCCTCTTGAAACCCATCAATCTTCAAGCACTTCAGTGATTATTACTTTTACCTCTTGACATTGAAATCTGATTCTCTCAGACATATCATTTCCCTAAAGCCATCTTAAGTGGAAACTGTTAACTCTCCACACACCTGTGAATCAAGAGGCTGTTATTTTTAATTTTTATTTCCATATTGCCACCTTCAGATAATTTACTTTCCCATGCATATAAAAATAAAAAAGACAAATGAAATGAACAAACAAACAAACAAAAAACCCAGTTCCTTTGTGGTTTATTCTATTTGGCTATATTGCGTTCTACTGCATTCTACCTCTTTTTACAGTTATCTGTGGACATTCAGGTAACTCCTTAGTTTTCCTAACTTAAAGTCTTTTTTTCCCTAGGCCAAATCCCACCACCATCCTGCATGCCTTTACTATTCATATGTATGATACACTTATTATCCTGGTCTCTTATTTCCTTGCCATAGGTTTTCTTATCACTGGTCACCTTGGATCATAATCTGTTACATCTCTATAATAACATCAATTACCTCATATTTTCTATGTTTTTCTCTAGTACTCTCAATACTTTGGTTATTTGACCTCATCCCAATCTTTAAATTAAAAAATCGATCTACTTTCTACTTGACTCTAAACACTTTACTTTCTTCACTTCCTTCTCTAGCTTTAGACTCTATGGTACATTACTTCATCCACTTTTTATAGTATCCTAAATGTCTTTGTACTACTTCCCTGTCGTGCCTGTCTGGGAAAATGTAAACTTTGTTTAATTCAGCTGTCTACTCCTTCCCTGTGCCAGCAGTAAGTGCTGAGGAGTCAAAAAGAAATATACTATTTGCAGTCATGAAGTTTTCTGCTACCGTGGATTCATGGTTACCAAATTAATTTGGTCTCTTAGTGTTTCTCGTTAATCCTGTTTTCCCTAGACAACTCTTACCATTCCTCCACAGTATAAATTCCAACTTCTGTACTCAAATCTCCAAACTTTCCACCTTCCATTTCACTCTTAAGAAATAATCTTGCTTTCTACTTCATAGTGGAAGTAGAAGTACCAAATAGAGCTCCCTCTACCTTGGGTTACCAAACTTCAAATCTTACTTGTATTTTCAACCATCCAATTTTTCTCTTTCCTGTCAAAGTGCAAGAGGTAGTCTGCTATGATTATTCTCTTAGATCTATACTGAATTCTCTTTCTTCATACCTATTTGGAAACCTCAATCATGTTTTACTTTTTTTTCTGGTATCTTAACCCCCTCACTTTCCACTGGCTCCTTCCACTTATTTTGACTGACTCAAATTTCCATCGATATTCAAAATCAAGCCCTGAAAAGTAAAACAAAACAAAGCATTAAAAAAAATAATTCTGTCAGCCTTAGTTCTTCTTTACATACTATTTTGTCCCTCTCCTTTCTTTTCTTTTTATTTATTTTGTAGTACATTTGTCTTTACTTTTCACCTTTGCTTTCTCACCTCTTATTTATTCCTCAGGCAATAGGGAGTAAGTGTTTTAATGTGTATGTTAGAGAAGGAATGGGGATTATCCTTCTTAAATAATGTTATAAGGACCCATAAAACTGATGAATGCCCACTCAGCTTAGGTCTAAATGAGTCATTGCTTCTTTCGCTCAGAGTACTATTTTTGAGATTTATCTCCATTGTTAAATATTATTGGTTTCTCTGTTGGGTAGTGTATTATGCTGTGTGAATAAATCACAGTTTATCAATTCTTCTGTTGATCATTATTGGAGCTATTTCCAATTTTTTGGCTATTATTAATAAAGATGTTATGAATATCCTGTACAAAGCTTCCTCCCCACCATGGGCATACATATTTATCTCTCTTAGATAAATACCTAGGCGTGGAATTGCTGTTAGTTAACTTTGTAAGAAATTGCCAAATAATTTTCCAAAGTGGTTGTATGATTATGATTTCACATTCTCTTCAGCAATGTTCTAGAGTTTCAGTTACTCCACATCACCCAATATTTTATATAGTAAATCTTCATTTGAACCATACTAGTGGGTAGTGATATCTCGATTCTAATTTTAATTTGCATTTTGCTAATTACTAATGGTGTTGTGAACTTTTCATGTGCTTATTTGCCATTTGTGTATCTTCTTCGGTGAAGTTTCTGTTCAAGTCTTTTACTCATTTTTATTGGGTTGTGTGTCTTATTGCATTCTACATACATTCTGAATACAAGTTCTTTTGTCAGATACAGGTATTATGAATGTTTACCTCCTGTCTACAACTCACCTATTTATTTACTTACTGGTATCTTTTGATGAGAAAAAACTAATTTAAATGAAGCCCAATATATCCTTTTTTTTTTCTTTCATGATCTATAATATCTGTGCTCTCTATAAGAAATATTTGCCTACCCTAAGTTTTCCCCTGGTAGCTTTATTGTTTTTGTTCTTTTTTTTTTTTTTTTTTAGGTCTATGATCTATCCTCAGTTTATTTTTATGTGTGGTCTGAAATAAGGGTTCAGGTATTTGTTCATTTTTCCCATAAGGATATACAGTTGTTCCAGCACTATTTGTTGATACTTTATTCATTTTATTTCATAATATGGCTGAAGGGTGAATTGAAATTACTATGATTACTTACCTGGAACACAAGTTTTTGGTGTTACACTGTTATGCCCCGAGTCGTATCTCCACGAACCACCAAGAAGCCGACACCCATGCAAGAGCAAGAGGGAGTTTATTTCAGACTCGAGTCTGGACTGCACTCCGCACACCTACGCAGCAGTGAATAGGAGGCGGCCTCGGACATGAGGCTTCAGGGGTATTTAAAGGAAAAAAACGCAAGCACGGGGAGCAATGCCTTGGTGTTACAGGATTGGTACAACAAGCTTGACCTTTAGCGGGATTGGCTGGGCGATGGCGGAGGAACAGGGCGGGGAATTTGGAGAGTTACTTTCTATAGTTGGTCTGATTGGCTGTGTGTAGGGTGGGGTGATTGTCTCGCTATCTGCGGTTTTTCCGGGAACTAGCCTGTACCTAAGATGGGATCTTATACCTAAGATGGAGTCACCTAGGTTCAACACAATAACTGCCCTGTGGTTACTTTTCTTATGAATTTTTGTATCAGTGTTGGTAGTGATCAGAATTTAGAAATCACCTTTTTACATATTGAAGTTTTTACATATTCTTTCTGCAGCTATAAAGGAAATAGATTTGGTGAGGTAAAGATGAAATGGTCACTTTTCTTCCTGAAAACATTAGGAAGACTACTATTTATCTCTTCAGTTGTATATAATATAAATTTATTCTTCTTTTTAATGATTTATCTTAATCATCTCAATATGTAATGGCATATACTATGTCAATGTACATATAGTTCACTTGAATGCTGTACCACACTTTGATAGTCTTTCAAATTAACTATTTTCTTCACATTTTAAATATGGGGAATTATCTCTAGAGATCTGAATTCCGTATTCTTGCTTGAAATATTAAAATGTAGATTCTACAAGTGGGGAAATATGGAAGTGGCATTTAAAGTAAATTGAAGAACATGAGTAAGCTCATGAAAATGTGACTGAGCCTGTCAAAATCATAGAACTAAAAGCTGGATTTTTGGTACATTGGAACATTAGTAGGGAATGAATAAGAAACCTGGGTCATTAATGGTTCTTTATACTAAGGATTTTTGCTTTATCTAGGAAATAGGCCATCATTTGGATGAAGTATGTTAATTACATGATCAGTTTTGAATTTTTAAAACCTTCCTTTGGAAACAATACATAATAAGATCAGGGATTAGTGTTTTCTTTATCCACTACTTTATTCTTCCCATCATCTAGCATGTGGTTGTATTTTCATGGTTGGTTTTCAATCATGATCCAGCCATAACCAAATATTTTTTTCTGCTTATTTATAACTTCATACTTAAGTAAGAGTTTTCTTAAGTAAAGGTCTATGTTTTAGCCTTAAAAACTGAGACTATTACTTTTTCTGGGGTTGTGGGTTGTGGTTTTTTTTTTTCTTTTAATTACCTGTTTTTTAATGTTTGTATTTTAATGTCACAGTCTGGATTGAATGCTTTTTCTGGAAGCAGGGATATGTGCTTCAATTTTTTCTTTTATTTCTTTACTCATTCTTTCTAGATTTCATAGAAAATGTATAAATGAGCAACAAAATAACTTGGTCAAAATGTAATTGACTTTAATACTACCTTTGTTTTTAAAGGTCATATATTATGCTTAAAAATACATATGGTAAATTGCTATACAGTTTAAGAAAGGATATTAAAAACAAAACGCTCTTTGATATTGTCTTAAAGAGTGTAAAGTTTTCATTAAATAAAAAATTAATTATGAAGTATTTTAATATTCAATTTAGATATTAAATAAAATTAGCATTTTCTTCCTTAAGTATGTGTTATCAAGTTTCAAGAATGTTAAAAACTTCTCTGATGATTTAATCTGAAATTCTTACAGCAAAATTCATAAATAATAAATATTATCTTATTAATCCATATTTTAATTTAGCTAGGTCTCAGAGCAAGTTAGCTCCTCAGAGAATGTGGCGTTCTTTATAAAAGAAGGTGATGAGATGTACTTTCCAAGAAATTAAATTGTGAAAACAGTCTTGGAATTGTACATGCTAATATAAATCTGTTATTCCCTTTCCACATCTATCACAACACATTTTAAATTGTGGCTGATCTTATATGCAAGTAGCTGTCTTATTAGAAATTGAAGCTGTATGTGCTAATGTCTCCCTGGATTTCTTGGGAGTTTGCTAATAATCAAAACAATAAAAATAAATGGTGATTACTTTCAAGGCTTTGAAGAACAAAGAAAAGTCAGAACATTTTAGAGATTCTAGATGCCTGAGGCATTGACAGTTTACACCTTACACATGAATGGATATCTCTTTAGTTCATTTAAAATAGCCTCAATGTTTTTATTAGGAAAGTAAAAGTTTTTTACCTTCTTGTGTTTGTTGCAGCTAATAAAATGTGAATCACTTGTACATGTGTGTTCTCTAGGCACTTTTGTTTCAACACTTTGCTTAAAGAATAGAATATGACAATTTCAAAGACAAGAATAAAGTTTAAATTTTCAACATTGTAATGTTTGAAATTTCACTTTTATTTCCTACTATTTGGCTTTTAGAATTTGACTTTTCCAATCTTGTTGTCTCCAAATTATTGAGTTCTGTATTCTGTTATATTTTTGCTTAAACAATGCTCTCATTTCTTGTCTGACCTCATCTTTATCTTGTTCTTTACTAGAAGCAATGAGAAACAACTTCTAGGCACCACTCTGGGGAACACTTAGGTTTGTAATAAATAGACCCCACAAATGTATAATGACTCAATGATTAAAAAGTTCATTCCTTTTTTAATAGAGTGCATAGATGGTAAACAAGTGAGAGAGAGTACCCTCCTCCAGCCCAGGCTGACTAAGGTTCTGTGTTCCTACAAAGGTACCCCTAGGGTTTCTGTAGGAATCATTTCCATTCTAGCCAATTAGAAAGGTAAAGAGAAAGCAGGATTCAACAAGGGAGATTTTTAATGATCAGGTCTGCAAGTGACACGTCACTTCCATCCACACTTTCTTGACAAAAACTCAATTACGTGTTTGAACTGAAGCTAGGAAATACAGCATGAATTTATGCAGGAAGAAAAGGAAAATTTGGATTTTGATGAGTAGGTTGTCTGCCACAACATTTAAACTCAATAAGAATAACAGGATTTGAAAGATGTCTATTAAATCAAAAAGTACATATAATGTAGTAAGCATGAAAATATTAGTAAATGGTAGTAGTTTATACTGTGTACAGAAAGAGGCAGAACTAGAACACAGATTCCTGCACTTTTATTACCTATGTCATGTTTTTTAAAAGAAAATAAAAAATACCTGAGATTCAAACTTTAGCCTTATTGGGTAGCATAGTAGGTAAATGGAAGAAACATACTATTAACAGCATGCGTACAGCCTCAAACCATCTGAATAAATAGTACGCGATTTTCACATTTTCAGATAACGCTCTCTACCAGTGTGGTTTGATTGAGTATTGATAATACTTGATAAAATGTTACCAAGAACAAATGATTGGGAAATTTAATTACCAGCAATTGTACACTTGATAATGTATTTGAAAGAATTTTGTATTCTTTACTGGTATCTAATGGGAATGTCAAAGCCATTTTTACCCATTGCTTTAAAAATGAATTCTATGGAATAATTATTCTTGAAATTTGTAGATACTCCTTTTGATTGTTTAAGACTTCATCATAATTTTCTTTCTTTGCAGAAAGCATTTTGGAGATCAAAGATGGGTAGAAAAGATGCCTCCACTGTAAAACTTCCTGTTGATCAGTACAGAAAGCAAATTGGTAAGCAGCGAATTCCCTTTGATACATTCCTGCAAATTAAAATAAAGAGAAAAAGCAATTAAATGTGGTATTAAGAAAGTAACTTTTCCTTAATACATATTGTAAACAGAATATAAATAATGAAAGACTGTATATAGAGTTTTTAAGAAGTAAAAAATAAGTGCAGACTTGCTTACCAATGGAGAAATACATTACATGTACTTGTGATTTTCAAAGCTCTTATAATTTTTATTAATTTAATAAAAGCAAAAAATATTTTTATTTTATTAAGGCTAGATGTTTTTTAGTCAGTATTTTAATATTATAATCCATTACATCTTTTATCCATGTAAAAAACTTTTAATTCTATTGTCTATTAACAAAAATTTGATAACCCTAAAATTCTTCATTAAAATTTTACCTTAATAAAATGGTGGACTAGAGGAAAGTCCACTCATCAGCACAGAAAGATAACAGAAAGCTTATCTGTTTTAGACTATGCTCTGGATGCAGGATTTTCTACCCATTCTTTTCAAGAATGTATGTAATATTTACAAAATCCTACAACCACAACTTTGTACGAAGTGTAATAAAAGAGAAATCAGAAGCGAAAAAGGTGATTTCTCCTTTCACACTCCTGCCCTCGTTTTTCACATGTTCCTTCTCACTATTTCTACCTGTTTCCACTCCTTTGGAAATTAAAAAAAAAAAAAAAGTAAAAAAAACTCATAAAATGAACGATAAAGACATTGCAATAAAAGCGAGACAATAAGTAGAAATAATTAATACCAAAAGAATATATACTTATTTCATAAATATGATACATAAGGTATACTCCATAAAGGAAAATATATCTCTGCAAAACGAAAAAGATGCAAAGTTAAAAAATATTGCATATGCATATAACCAATTGTAATTTATATATATAAAAAAATAAATCCCTAAAAATAAATAAAGTGTTCTGAAAACCCAATAGTAAAATGGGAAAACAGATACAAAGAGGAAAATAAAACAAAAAAAAATTATTACAATAAAAAATGAAATTAAAGAGTCTTATGAAAAGATCTAATTCACTGGTTCTTTATCTAACTGGTAGTCCAATAAATGCAAATTAAAAAGTAGTATTTCTTACTAGATTCATTCCTTGAGGGAAGGTTTATGATGTTTGATTTCTTTTGTATATCTTTATTATTTCACTTATAGGACAGCTTATGAATAAATAGTGTGAGTTATTTTGTTATTTATGTATTTAAACAGAAAGATTGAGTTACCAGATTGAAGTCTTTGATCAAGTGGGGTGTGCTAACCACATAAATGAAGAATAATCATATTGTGGATCAATCCACAATCTAACTCTTAAATATAAAATCCTTAGAATTTTGACAAGTATATCTAACCATGTAACCACTTATGCCACTCAAAACATAGAACATTTCCATCTTCTCAGAACATTGCCATCTTCTCTTTGTATCTGCTTCTATTTGGTTTCTACCCAACTTCCGACATTAACCGCTGTTCTGATTTCTATCACTATAGATGAGTTTTTTTTTTTCCTATGAAAAGACTGCTAAGATTTTTACTGAAATTAAATTTTATCTAATAACCAAATTTTAAATTAGGCATATTAAAACTCTAAAGTCTTTGTTCTGTAAACATGACAGATCTTTCCTTTTATTTAGTTCTATTCATATTACTTACAGCTAAGGAAGAATAAGACAGAGAAAGCAGTATAATTGTGAAGCCTCAGACTTAAATTGTTCTGAGGGTGCCATGATATGCATTATGTTCTTATACAAAGTTCTTTTTCCTGTTCACTTCCTCTTGAAAATGTGAGTAGGCAAATGATCTACCTGTCTCACAGGGTTCTTGTGAAATTCACAAGAAGTGTTAGAGCAGTTTGTAAGTGTTGCATAGATATAAGTTATACCATGTGTACTTTGCAAATACAATACTCATGGTCAAAGCAAATATACTAAAAGTGAAATAGTGAGCATATACTTTTGTTTACTCTTTTTAAGAGTTAGAAGTTACCACAAGCCTGAATGTATACTTCTATCACTGATACCATTTCTTTTAAATGGAATCCTATGCAGGTGTTTTCCAGATATGGTCTAAAATACGAAAAAGGAAAAAAAGGCAGGAATATACCAGACAAAATCTGAATACAAATAACAATGGACTGAGTAGCTAGTGTTTTTGTGAATATTAAAGTTATTAATATCTGATTTAGATTGCTAAAAATATTTCACAAAGAATAGTGGTATTAAATATGTATAATGTTTCCTTGTTACTAAATCTCATTATGTAAATATCACATGGTCAGTCGGTAATTATATTTGGCAAAACCAGTGCCATTTTTTGAATGATGATTTTAATGTCATTGTTTAATATTTATCTTTGCTAAAAGTTTTGCATTTTTAATTTTGCACTAAATGATAGGGATTAATGGCTTTCATAAAGCCTTTTTTACAATATTCTTTGCTCATCAGTTGAGTTGACATTGACTGGAAGCGCCTTTAAGTTATAAATCATAGTTTTAATTATTGTAGCATGATCTTGAAATGTATAGAGAGCTCAGATGAAAACCTCATTTTCAAGTCATGAAAGTAAGAAAAACAACATTTGGAAATATTGCTGACTACAAAGGGAAATAAATTGACTTGGGCCTTCTCATTTCTTCAGAAATAATTGTTTTCAAATAGTTGTTACAAGATTGGCTAATATTACATGTATTATTCTAGAGGTAAATGATTTCAAAATTGGAAAATAAGAGAATTTAAAAAACTTTTAATGTAGTTAAGAGAGTTTATAAATAGATGTTAATAAATATATCAGGCTAAATAATATTTATATGTGCAGGTGAGTTATGTAAAAATACAACTAATTATCTGGTAAAGCTATATTTTCTTATGTGAAAGCAGTAACTAACAATTATTAGGCATCTTGTGCTGGGCACATCTTGTTTTATCCTCACAGCAAAACTGTGATAGGAACTTTTATTATCTTTATCATTACAGATGAGGAAAACTCAGCACAATTGGTTAAAGAATTTCCCCAAGGTTCTATAATTGGTAAGAGTTAGAGCCAGGACATGAGTCCAAGAAATTGACCACAGAAGCCCTACATCCGTGGGCCAAAGACTATTTTAGGTACTGGCAGATGCAAAGATAATTAAGTCACAGGATCTGAGTTCATGAAATTATAATAGCAGTATAGTATAATAGCACTACAGCTATCATGAGAGTCTCAGGTAGCTCTGCTCTTAATTTAGAAATACAAAGGCAAAAATATATTTCTTATGTTTCTTAATTCTCTCTATATTTATTACATTTCTTAGACCTTATTGTAGCTTATTCAGTCAATATTAATATATGGTTGTACACATATTTACCACTTTCTTTTTTTAAGTCTCTTTTATGTCCCAGACCTATGATCCTTGAAATCATTTTCTTGGTGCTTGGTGGACATTTTTTCAGAATTTCCTAGAATGTATGCCTACTTGTGACAAATTCTCTGTTTCTTTTATAATATTGGCATACCGTTTTTTAAATACGTTTTCTCTCTTTATTTTTATTTCTTTGTGTGTTCTTTGGACACATGAAAATATAATTCCACTGCATTTTGGCTTTTATTTTTGCTGCTGAGAAGTCAATCTAAATGTTGCTTCTATTAAAATAATGTAAATATTTAAAAAATATCTACTGTAATTTCTATTTTTAATTGATATTAATTGTACTATATCTCTTTTCTTTGCTAATATTAAGTGAGATGTCTAATTTAGACATTATAAGCATTAGCTTATAATGCTTGTTACTCTAGATTGTATTGTTTTTTTTTTCTATAAATTCTACTCCATCTTTTGTGATTCTTTATCATTTTTGGTAATAAGTTTAATGTTTTGCTATTTGTTTTTTAAAACTTTTTTACTAATGTATTTATTTAATGGATTTATTTTCTTCATTACATCATTGGCATCATATTTAGAGCTTTCTTGAATTACTGAATTATATATGTTATATGTAATTAAATAGATATATAAATAGATATATAATATACAGTTCTATATGTATTTTAAATTGATTTTTAATCTGTTTTTGTTTGGAGAACACTTTCAGTATGTCAGTAGCTATTCTTTAACATTGGGATGCAATACTGCTTATGTTAATTGTGGTGTTCAAATTTGTTTTGTACTTTACATGAATGTTTGAATTGTCATCCTATGAGAAAAGAGAATTAAAATAGTCTCACTAAGACTATGAAGAGTATGGAGCTGTCAAGTATTCTTTTCAGTTTTTGCTTTATATATTTAGAGGCTATATTTTTGTTGCATATCATTTCTATGTTGGTATATACTTGTGATAATTCCCCTTTTCTATTAAATAATAACCTCCTTATTTATAAAATGTTATTAAGTTTTTTCCTACAGTGCTTTTGACCTTACATTAATATTGGTAAATATCTTTCTTTTGTTTAATATTCTAGTATTTTTTCTATCTCCTTACTATTATCTAGACCTTAACACTATTTTATGTTATAGACTTAGTCTACAATTCTTTGTTTTTAAGAAATAAAATATAATTTTATATTATTTATTGTGAATGGACAATATAAATAGCTTTCCACAGTTTTATTTTGTGGTTTTTTTTTTTTGTGGTAGTTTTTCCTTGCTAATGTTTATACTAACCTTCTTTTCTGAATATTTTTATAGTTTTACATTTAATTTCTCTCTCTTTTAATTTTCTCATATTTTATCTGTCATATTTGATTTAATGAATTCCAAGTGTATTAATATCTTTATTTATCATAAATGGTATAAAGATTTTTAACTCTTTATATCTGATTACTCATTCCTGCTGTTCATGTTTGCATTACTTCATTTTTCTCTTGTTTTTAACAGAACAATAATTACAATTTTATTTTTAAGTTTTTAATTACCAATAATTACTTAAATCTAACTTTATGTTTTGCTGTCTTTACTAACCAATATATTTTGTGTTTCACATCTTCCTTCTCTTGAAGTTTCTGTTCTTTTGCCTTCATGCAAGTATCTATTAGCGGCAAAATTCTCAGTGTCTGCTTACAAGACAGTATTGTTACATTGTACTCATGCTTGTATTATAGTGTAGCTGGGTATAGAATTCTAGTTAACATTTATATCTACTCAGAATTTTGAAAATAGTGTTCTATTCATTACCTGTTCTAACATTTTTGATGAGAAATGTTGTCATTTCTTTTAGTTATACTTTACTCTCCTGTTTTTAAGATTTGTCTTCTTTAATGATTTTCATCTCAAATTTAATGCAAATGTTTATTTTGTTTAATAAAAAGAAAAAAAAAAAGCTTGAGATGTGATGTGCTTATTCATCCTAAGGATTCTTGTGTTAAGTTCTGGGAAGACTTCAGGATCTAATTGATTTTCTTTAGTAATGACTGTCTCTTTTCTCTCCTTTTGGAATTCTTTTACATATTAATCAATTTTTCACATTGCAATATCCATATCTCTTAAGATCACTTTTCTATTTTTTCTATTTTTATATCTCTGTCCTATTCTGGGTTTGTTATCTCTCAGACCTATCTTCTCTTTGATTAGAGTTCACCAATTCTCTCTCTCTCTCTCTCTCTCTCTCTTTCTCTCTCTATCTGTATCTCTCTCTCATTTATTTATTGCTATTTCTAATTTGCACCAATGGATATATAATTTCATTGACTTTTTTTGTCAGGTGTAAAAGGTCTATTTGATTATTTAGAATTATTTTTTATTCTATTTCTTTGTCTTTTCTCCTATTATTATTTTAAATATCAATTTTATATATTCCTTCAGATTTTTCCACTATTTCTTCTTTTGGTACCAACTTTCCTCTTTTTTGTGTTGGCTTATTCTACCTCATGCTATTTTCTTCTTCTTTTCCTTTTTTCAATCCCTTTGTGTTTTCTAATTCCGAGTGTGTGTCTGTATTCAACCTGTTTTTGTTACTGTTTTCTCTTTTTGTGAGAGTTCCAGCAGTCTGAGCTGTGAATTATTCTTACCGAACAATGTCTTGTTTACTTACTGACAGTAGGGATATTATAGATTTTAGACCATTATTCTGCATTTATTTCTTGGCCTAATATTCCTGCAATTTGTATCTCATAGGTTGGCTTGGATCTAAAAAGCTTAAGATTTTTATTTCTCATAGGAGACAACTCATTTCTCCATACCCAAAGCTATTTCTCCAAAAAGCACAGATTATTTTTCTGTCTTCTTTGTATGGCTTGGTCAGTTCTCTGATTACCTTAACTTTATCTATATATCTTAGTTTCAGCTCCTTTCTCACAGTGGCACTGTACATGTATGAACCTTAAAAGTCAATGTGCAGCCCTCTTGACATCTAAAACCAGGCACTAATACACCACTTATGCCTTCCACACCTAGGGCTATCAGAATATCAGCTGGAACTAGCTGTCTTGATTTGAAGTTTTTTTTGTTTGTTTATTTCTGGGATTTGAACATTTTTCTTCTATCATAAATGCATGTATGTATGTGTATATCTATAAATATGTACACAATTAATATTTATAGCTTTAAAGAATGGGGTTTATTCCTACTGTTTCTGTATACTTATATAAGAGGAGGGTGCACCTCAGCTCAATCTACCCTGATTTCAGAACTAGAAGTCTTTTGAACATTTTATTAAACTGATTGCATGTACCACTTTCTTTTTACCTTGTTTTAAATATATATAAATATATATGAATAAAATATATAAATATATAAATATGTAAATATATATATATATTTACAGAAAGAATATATGCACATATATAGACAGATATATGTATTAAAATATGTATGCATATTTATACATATAAAACATATAAACATGTATTTAATATGTATAATATAAATATATACACATATAAGTGTGTGTGGGTGTATATATCTATATCTATATCTATATCTATCTATATCATCTATATCTATATCTATATCATCTATATCTATATCTATATCTATATCTATATCTATATATCTATATATACACCTACTGGGATCTAAGCATTCTTTCAGGCAAAAGCTCTAATTTTAGTATTACATACCTAATGATTATCCTTAATGATAGAAGGTATTTAATAAATATTAGTTAAAATAATCAGTAAAACAATCTCCCTAATTCTTATTTAAATTACATATAGCCTTTGTTTAAGCCACTCTTTATATTAGTCTTAAATGTTCTATTAGTTCTCTTAAAATAATAAACGGTATCTTTAACCAATTTGAAAACTTATTGAAATATGCTGTTGTTTAACTTTGAATACAAATTTCATCAACTCTTGTGATACTTTCTGTTGTTTACCTTTGGTTTTATCTCTGAAACCTCAAGGGCACATTGCACGTAGCAGTTACCTAAAATACAGTTGTTGAATTTTTTCTTTTTTGGCTAAGTGCAAACTAACAATTGACATACTTTATAATATTTTCTATTTAACATTTCCCTTCTTTCATATGTTGTTGCTTGTTAGCATATTTAATATGATTTCCTGGAAATTAATTTATATCTCATGACAACTTTTTGGTTTCTCTTTGTAGTAACCCAAATCATAATACTTATTTCTTAGTACTTTGCATGGTGTTAAATGATGGTATATTCTTTGCAATGTATGATTAATGTCCAAGCATTGAAAAATTATCATTGGTTCAAGTTACTTCTATAACATAATTTTAAAAAGTTTGCATGAGATTTCATTCTAAGGATTGATGTACCACCTTCTTCTCATCCGCCCAGATATTTCTAAATAATTTTGAGAAAAATACTTTTTGCAAATTTTACTTCTATAGATAACATCTCTTTTGTTTTTTAAAGGAAATATGTAGTATCATTTTGTAAGTCTGGGTAAATAGAAAGGTGTACTATGCTGATGATAATCCACTAGATCTATATTTTTTATTGTGTTTCTGGTTTTGTAATAATTTTGTTTTTATCAACTTAACATTTTCATTTTGCCTATGACTATGCCATTTGTGATTTTATTCATCTTACAGCTATCAAAAAGCAGACCATTTGTTTACTGATGTAACTGCTGAGTTTCCTACAGGGTTCCACAAGAAAGACTTGACCCTTGCTTTTGTAATGAGTTTTCTACAATACCTGTAGTTTTTAATGTAATAAGTAAAATTTGTGTTCATATGGAATTTGGAAAACGGCTTTATATTCCAAGTTGTATTGCCCTTTTATATGTAATATTGGTAATATTAGAAAAGTAAAATTCCAAATAGTGTTTTATTTTTTGAGGAAGCAAGGAGGGATTTGGAGCAGTTAATGAGAATATATTCTAAAAGTATTGAAAGAAATATAAAAATTTTACTGTTTATTAAAAAGTTTTCATTATGTCAGTATTTTTGGCATGCTGTAAATCACTCTTCTTCCAAAAATTCCTTTTCACAATTACATTTAGATTGCAAATTTTTCAAATATTTTGACTCTTATCTCTTTGCCTTTCTATTGTATCTTAATTTTGTGGTATATATAAATGTACAATAAATTATATATCTTTGTTATAGAGATCAGTGAATAGAATTTGGTAGTCATCCCAGATAGAATTATGATTGAATGTATTTGTGAGATTAAAGTTCTGAATTTACTTTTTTCTAATTAAAGGCAATTAAAGATTTCCCAACACAAATAAAAGACAGTGAATTGAATAAGTGTAGAAGCAAGTCCATTTGCAGGTGAAAAGATGTACCTTTGAAGCAGAACCAGTTGTATTTTTATTGAAAGAATAACAATTTAGGAAGCTTCTCTGCATGCGCTTGCTTGATAGCATAATGTATTCATAAGAAGCTTATGGAGTATTCAGAAAATAACAGTGCATTAATTTTTAAAGCAGCAAAAGCATAGGAAGAGCAGTACTGCCACATGATGATAATGAATGTGGCTAGTATAAAGTCAACTGTTGAGAAAGAAAAAATAGTGGGCTTCTGAAAGATTAACATTTATATAAAAAAACATATTCATATGATAATGAGCTTGGGTAATAATATCAAAAAGGGCAAAGATGAGATCTTATTTTTAGGCAAATCTAAAGAATCAAAAAAACAAGAGCTAACAGCAGTTATCTATTTTTTTTTTATTAAGGAAACTATCAGTAGAACCATTAAAACTGGCTATTGCCATTAAATATGAAATAATTCATGACATAAACATAGGTTTTTATGGTATATTAAATAGAGCATATAAATTATATAAATTAATGTAATATGAGGAATGGTAAGTGATAATGTTAAGGTACTAAAATATTTATTATCTTTATTAAATATTTTTTTATAGCTACTTGTGGTTCTTTATAGAGACAATACCCATGCTAAAGTTAAATATATTAATTATACTGAATTAAGAAAGGAAATTTTAACACAGGTAATATCTACATATTAGAAATAATAACTGAAAATGGCTTTTTAAAGTATTCTGTTTAAAAAGCAGATATTGGTCTATCGTCATGCTACCCTGAGCAAGCCCGATCCCATCTGATCTTGGAAGCTAAGCAGGGTTGGGCCTGGTTAGTACTTGGGTGGGAGACCACCGAGGAAGGCCAGGTGCTGTAGGCGTAAAAAAATAAGGGATCATATGCTGACAAGGTCCTTGCAATCTGTGAGGTCAACCAAGGGTTGCCTCATCTAAAAATAAATTAAATAAAACAAACAAACAAATAAATAAAATAAATAGCAGATACTATACAGATTGTCTGCAAAGTATGTATAAATTAAAAGTATGAATATGTATGACATCATCTTTGCTATCAAAAATCCAAGAAAACTTTGAAAATTCTTTTGCATCAGTTTTCTTTTTACTTATGATTTTTCTTTTAGTTGATACTGATAATCTCTATTTAAGACTTGGAGAAGGAAATCCTAATGATTATGTACCATGAATTTTCAAGCATATATTTTCAGTCTGTGTTTAACAGGAAAACTCAGAGACAGACTAGTTTGATTTGTTAAAGTTGCTTGAATTGGGAACTAGACACATATTGAAACCAGAGAGCGACTGAGTTCAGGGCTCGTGCTACCTGTGCCTCTCAGCCAATAGACTGGCACAGGAGTTGGGATGTTTTGAATAAGCATTTATTGTCAGAGCACCTGTGATTTGAGAAGGCTGCAGATTAACACCTTCAAAAGTGCTTTCCCTTCTCAGTCTGGTTTAGGATATTTAAGGGAAAATTTAAGCATCATTCCTGGGGCTGCATGATGGTTCTAGGGGATCTGTGGTGCTTCTTGGAGCAGTTTCTCTGACAACGTGGTCCTCCAGTGGCATTAGCAACACGGGAACAAAGATAGGAGTAGTTTGGAAAGAATGCTAAACCAGAAGTATTGTGATCAGTAAGCCTAAGGTCATTAATCATGTTTCAGGGTAACTTTCTATGGCAAGGGACATTCCAAACTCAGGGTCAAGCCACTGGGGACAATCTATTGTTCAGTTGTAGGGCAAGAAAAAGTGAAGTCGGGGATGCTGTGAGGCCTTTACTACAGGAGTCCCAACCAGGACTTTCTTCAGTATTATTAGGTGAATCTTAGTAGTCTTCTGTAATTTGAATAAACTTAATCTTTTTAGGCATAAGAATAATTAAAATGAACCCAAGGAAAAGTATCCATTACATTTTGGTCTTAGTTTAATAAAGAATGTGATCCAGAGCTGGCAATAACTGTGATTCCAGAGTGAAACAAGAAATAGAAACCAGTGGTAGAAACAGAAAGTTCTACATTGTCAAGACTTGAGTTTATGTCACTCACAACTAAACTCTTATTCTTCTCTTCTGGAATCAATCAGTAATCAATTAATTTTCTCTTTTCCCCTCCTCTTTCTCTTCCTCCTCCCACTCATTGTCATATTCATGCTATTTCAATTTGAATTTCTATCCTTTATCATGGAAATAAACCTGAAGGGGATCTAAGAAGATCATCAACAGCTACCTAGGTGTTTTCCCAACAAAGCCTGGGTCTGCCTTTCTCTGAGTCCAGGTTCTTGAGTGATATTTTGTCTTTCTTTCTTTTCTCCTCCCTTTTCTCTCCTTCCCTCCCCTCCCCTTCCCTCTCCTCTCTCTCTCCTTCTCTCTTTCTTTCTCTTTTCTTTCTTTCTCCCTCCTTCCCTCTCTCCCTTCCTTCCTTCTTTCTTTTGTGATCTAGCCTAAAAGAAGAGGAAGATATATTTTAAAATTTTTGATAATGCTGCTTTTACAGAGAAATTGGTTATGTAGAAAAAATTGGGCACAATATTCTAGAAGCAAGCAAGGAAATGCAGGTTAAAATTATCATTCTCAGTTCTCTAGTTGGTTATAGTAGTTGTAATATATGACTTACCTCCTCCAATATGCATTCTAGGTCTTCTTTTCTCTATCAAGCATCTTGGTTTGATGAGCCTTTTGCCCTTGGGAAATAACCCAGATCTTTATTCCTGAAGGTTTTAGGGGATTCTTCTAGTTATGGAATTATATAGAAATTTTATTAAATTTTACCATTGGTCATTGTAATAACTGCGATTACCCCCGGAGTTCCTTTACATCTTTCCATGTTCCTTTTGGCCTTCACTATATATTAACAAACCATTTTATCCTTGATAACCATCATTAGTTATCTCAGCCAACACTGTGATTCCTCATTTTGCCTATTGACTGATAGGCATGAAGAATCTAATCTGACTAGGTGGTAGGCTCAGTTTCTAACTCAGGAAAACTAATAATGTATCTTTTTTTTTTTTTTAAGGTTACTTCACTTTCCACAACAAAATGTACTGCTTAAACTTTGGCCACTGGGAAGATTTCCCTTATAGATTGTGCACCCAGTTTTATAGTTAGTTGTATTAAATAAGCCCCATGTGTGGTAGCTCAGGTCAGATGGCCTCTGAGTCTCATGACTAGGTAGTCAGTCTCTATCAGAGTTTGGTAGCAATCCACTTGTGTCTTAGCAGCTGTTATCTGCTGAAGGACATATGACACTGTTCCATAACCCTAGGACTGCCACTTCCTTTTTATTGGGACCAGCTAAAGGCTTGTTTCTATGTTTCAGTTAGCTTAGAGCACTCCAGGTTTCATTGACTCTGCCATGTCATCAGCTGTAAGAGACAAAGTAGCTTGCACAGAAATCTGTTGGAGAGACCTTTATTGTCCCATGCCCTACTTAACACTAGCCACTTTTCAGCTTCTTTGCATATATAAAATATGTATGTAGATTAAAAAAATAATAATGAGCAACTATGTAACTACCCAGGTTAAATATTGGACATCTATTAGTACCTTAGAAACCTCTTTATGACCCTACTCATTACAATACTCTCCGTTCCTCTGAGAAATAGTCACTGTCTTGATTTTGTATTAATTCTGTTTATGAATTTTCTACCTAGTAATGTGTCAAGCAATATATTATTTAACTTTTGAACTTTGTCTAAATCATGCTGTATATATTATTATGTAACTTGCTCCTATCAAGCATCATGTTTTAGAATTTTCTTCTTATTGATGAACGTTGATATAGTTCATTCATTTTTTGTGCTTTATAGTATTTCATTGTATGTTTATACCAATAGTTTATCCTCCTGGTTTTGACAATTGGCTCATTTTCAGTTTCTTGTTTTCTCTGGATGTTATTATGTGCATTTTATGAACATTTTTAGACATGCCTATTCTTTGGTTGACAAGTACAAGAGTTTCTCTACCATATATACCTAGTAGAAGAATGTTGGATCATAAGTATAGGTGTGTGTAATTAACAAATAATACCAATTTTTAAAGAAGTTGTACCTATGCCCCTGAATGGTATGTAGAGTATAAAGTGCAGCAAGTTGATCTTTTCTTCTTGGAGATAATCCTGAAATACTCTAGATCAGTGGATCCCCATGAATCAGATTTGAGTGGCAAATCTCTGTATTTTAGTAGAATGTTCTTTGATCTCCCTCCTATGCATATATCTAAATGAGACATCTCAGGCAGTTTTTGTGTCTTCTCCAAGGCTTATGTCATGTCATGGTTATTGTGGTATATTGTAGAGTGGCGAGGCAATTAAAGTGTCTCAGAATCAGTTTGTAGACTAAAATGGAGAGTTGATCTAGTTCTCAACAGGGCTTTAAGAAAACTGCTGCTTCTTTCAGTAAAAGCAGATAGTCTTTTGTGGTATCTGTTCAGAACTTAGAAAAATGCATTGGCTAGATTAGTTAGCTAGTTGTATCCATGTGCAAAAGATTTTTATATTCTGCTACAATAACTTCAGTAGGAAAGTTCAACAGATGTTTCAATTTATTAGTACTCAGTTGGTCTCCGAGATCAACTAGCCACAGTGAAGGAATAAAATACATCTGTGAAAATAATCATTTTTTAATGATATAATCAATCTCTGAAACCTCCAGTAAATGTGTATTCCTGGGAGGAACATTTCTACTTCATTCTTACTTTCAGAATAGCTCTTACATCACACATCAGGGAGTCAGGCTGAAGATTTGTGTATTTCCAAGGTTGTCTTTTGAGCCCATACACTCAGAAATTGACAAGTGAATGTTGGGTCTGTTCTGGACCACTGAACCTGCTATCAGGAATTGAACCTTTTTTAAATTTTATTATCTATTAAGCTCTTTTTCTGAGTTGAAAGACTTTAGTGACATTTTGGCCTTCCAGGAATTAGTGTTTTCTGAGTTTTTGGTCTTTGATATTCCCAGTATTTGGAATTGCTTCTATCAGATATCCACATAAATTTTCTCCTAATTTATTCAAGCTTCTGGCTAAGTGACATCATGATAATGTTAAGAGACATTCTCAAGAAGGCCTTTTCTGACCACCGTATTTGAAACAATACATCTCTCTCTTTTATTTCTGCCCTTTACCAACTCTATTTTTTAGTGCTTTATATCACCCAGCAGATTAAATTTTGTCTATTACCTACCTTTTTGCAAGTTTTAAGATAACAGGCAGTTCTGTTTTGCTCACATTACTGTTTTCAGTACTTTGAACATTGTTACATAGTAAGTACTCAGTAAATAATTCTTTTCTGGCTTTATTGAAATATAATAGACAATTAGTTGCTTGTATTTATATTGTAAAATTCAATGAAATTTATTTCAATTATAATTGGCATACAATAAATACATTCATTTCAATCATACAGCATAGTGATTAGAGAGCTATATAACTCACAAATGATCACCCCACTAAATCTAGTGTCCCTTTTCCCCCTTACATGTTTATTACATTATTAACTATTTTTCTTTTGCTGCATTTTATATCTCTCTATTTTATAACTATCCATTTGTACTTCTTAATCCTTTTGCCCTTTTTTGCCATCACCCCCAAATCCCCTCCAAATATTCTCTGTTTCTATGCATTTATTTCCATTTTTATTGTTATTGTTGTTTATTTTTTTTCTTCGGATTTCACATGTATGTGAAATCATGTGATATTTGTTTTTATCTGACATTTCATTCAGCTCAATGCCCTAAAGGTCCATCCACTTTCCTTTTAGGCAATATCTTTTTCCATCCCTTTCCTTTTAGTCTGTGTGTGTCTTTTAATTGGAAGGGAGTCTCTCGTAGGCAGCATATGTAGGGGTTTTGCTTTCTTATTCATTCAGCCACTCTATCTTTTGGTTGGAGCACTTAATTCTTTTCAATTTGAGGTACTTGTTGATAAATATGTAGTGATTACCATTCTTTATTCATGTTTTTGACACATATTTTTCTTCCTAAAGAAGTTCCTCCAATATTCCTGTAATTCTGTCTTGGTGTTGATAAATTATTTTAGCTTATTTTTGTCTGAGAAGCTCTTTATCTGTCCTTAGACTCTAAATGATAGTTTTGCTGGGCAAAGTATTCTTGGTTGTAGATCCTGGGTTTTCACCACATTGAGTATTTTGTGTCAAGCCCTTCTGTCCTGCATAGTTTCTTTTGAAAAATCAGTTGCCAGTCTTATGGGTGCTCCTTTGTAGGTAACTAACTGCTTCTCTATTGTTGCTTTTAAGATTCTCTCTTTATATTTAATCTTTGGCATTTTAATTATTAGGTGTCTTGATGTGGGCATCTTTTGGTTCATCTTTTTTGGGACTCTTTGAGCTTCCTGGAGTTGTATGTCTATTTCATTCACAAGGTTAGGAAAGTTTTCCATCATTATTTCTTCAAATAGCTCTTGAACATCTTATTTTCCTTCAGGCATCCCTATGAAAAGGATATTTTTACCTTTAATAATGTCCCATAGTCTTCGCTTCCTTTTCTTGCCATTCTGATTGAGTATCCTTTGCTTCCCCATTATCTATATTGGTGGTTCAATCCTCTATTTATCCACTCTGTTGATTCCTTCTAATATACTCTTCATCTCAGTTAATGTGTTCTTCATTTCTGACTGATTCTCTTTTATAATTTCCATTTCCATTTTTATGTTTTTTATCTCTTTGTTAAAGTTCTCACTGAGTTTGTCTACACTTCCCCTACGTTCACTGAGCATCTTTATTACCAGCGTTTAGAACTCTGGATCTGTGAGATTGCTTGAATCCATTTTTCCTTGATCTCTGTTCTGTTCTTTCATATGGTTTTGGCTTCATCTTCCCATTTTGGTTCCCTTTCTGTGCCTCCTTCTATGTACTAAGCAAAGGTCCTAAATATCCTGGTCTTATTAGTGTGGCTTTGTTTAGTAGGTGTCCAGCAGCATAGTCTTGAGAGGGGCTCAATAGCAGGCCAAGTTTAGCCTCAGCTTGTGTTCCTCTGGGGCCACCTGTTGAGATTCAGCAAGCAATCCACAGATGCTGTGCTTATAGTTGCCTCAAAAGGCAATGCCAGAAGGCAAGGCCATCTGTCACCAGTGTGAGCTTGGCTCTGCTCAGCAAAGCACATTGGATTGGCCAAGGACCAAGCTGGATGTGGCTTGGATGGGGTCACAAGTTGGGGCAAGTGGAGTTTCAGGAAATCCTCTAGGCAGAGCACCCTCTGTTATCCAGTTGATAATATCTCAGCTATGGTGGCACTGCATCCACACACTGGGAGGGAAAGAGGGCTCAACAGAGCAATGGTACCACCAGCACTTCTGCCTGGAGAGATCCTTGCCTTCGACCCTCACTCCGCCAACTCAGTGTCCCCTTGTAAGTCCCTTGTGCCCCTTGTGCAGCCAACCTAATGATGGTGCTCAGAACAAGCAGGTCTGTTACTGCTAAAGTTCACTCACTGACACAGCCTCTTTATAAGAGAAGTCTGTAGTTTCTGGCTGCTGCAGCCTCTGTCCCACTCAGCCATTAGGGACCCAGTAGCCTCAAGCCTTCTCTCTTTCCTACCTTCTACCATTGCAAGGTGATATCTTATTTCTCTCCCTAGCTGTAGTGCTTCTGTTGATCTAGATTCCAGGTGACTTGCCTTGCTGTTTGCTCTATGTTTCCATCTTAACTTTGATGTGGTCACAAGAGGAATAAACAAAGCCTCAATCATTTACACCATTTCCCCCCCAAATCAAATAAATAATTTTTAATGTACAAATGAAAGAGTTGTTTAAGAAAATAGGATATAAATTTCTTATAACCATAAATGAATATTTTCAATCATGCTAGGCACGAGGTTAAGAAAACTTATAATGAGTGACGTATCTAATGTAACACTGGTTTGCAATATTGTTCTCAGAGAGTCTATCAACTCTTTCTGCTAACCATAAAAAATAATGACTCAGGGGATTAAGAGCTTGGATGTTGGTGAAAATAGTAAATTAGATAGATATAGATGATATAGATATAGATATGCAGATATAGATGATATGGATGGAGAAAGATATAGATTTCTTGTTTCCTGTTGGAGAATAATTAATAATTTGTTACATGCTAGCAAAAATAACCTTAGTTCAGGGAGCTCACATTCTACCTAACAGCTATGTGCATATACTCATAGTAGTTTGATAATCAGTTGCTGATATTTATTCAAACAGCAATTTTATGATATAAATTTTCTGTGTGAAAATTCAAGTTCTAATATATATATGTATATATATAATATATAATAATATATATAACATAATATATTATATATAATATATTATACACACACACACACACACACACACACACACACACACACATGCCTACAGCACCTGGTCTTCCTAGGTGGTCTCCCATCCAAATACTAATCAGGCCCAACCCTGCTTAGCTTCCAAGATCAGACAAGATCAGGTGTCTTCAGGGTAGCATGGCCATAGACTCAAGTTCTAATATTTTTAAAATTTTGAAATGCCCAGTTTTCATCATTAGATCCATTCATTTGAAAAAAAAATTCCTAAAATCTGTTATGGAGCAAATGGCAAAGTTCGCACCTCCTAAGTATATTTTCCCATATATAAGTTTTTGTAAATCCAGGATACACATAAAATATGTTTTACTGTTCTAATTGTTAACCAGAATGATTGAATTTTAATTGCAAAAGGAGAAATTTTGTAATGAGTAACTCACACTGACACTGCTTATTAAGAATCTCAGATTGATTTGAAGGAATTTTAACTCTACTGTTATGATTTTCAGAGAAATTTTCTATTGAGATTGGCCATATTAATAATGTAGTCATCTATATTTTCATTATTAAGAAATGTACACATTAAACAATGGAACCTATATTCTTACTAGGTTTTGAAAGCATTTTTCTATATTATGAAATATTCTCCTAGAATTTTAATTTTGCAACTTCATTTTAAATATACAAAGATGACATTTTATTAGTATAAATTTATATAATAAGTTTAAGTTATAATTTGTAGTTATTTTAGAGAAAAATCAAAGAAAATGTTATCACTGTTTTGATGTCGGTAATTGAAATTGAGGATTAAGAATGACATTTCCCATCATTTATTATTTGTTTCTGTACTTTGTTTTGGTTTCATGGTATCAAGAAAATTCTATTAATACAAATACATAAAAATAATAATGTACCTTTTTAATAGCAATTTCAAGATAATCTTCAACTAAACTGATCATAAATCTCAAGAGAAGAGTAGTAGTAAATTTTATTCTAGACATGAACATAGGTATTATCTAAAAACAATTTGTAGTATAAAACTTCAGTAACCAAAGTATAATCCTTCAGATTATGCATGTACTTTTCACTTTTTAATGCAAAACTATTAAGCTACAATAAGAACATGCATCAAACAAAGACACCAGTGTTTTGCCTGACATTTTTAAGACAAACATACCTGTGCTACAATAGTATGTTCATTTGTATACTCCTTTGTATGCAGATATTTAAATGACTGAATTATTAAAAGTCTACTGTATAGATACCACTTTCCTAAGTTCAAATATAAGCACAACAAAGTCAAAAGATATAAACAACTAGTAAAACTGGAACTACAAGTCAATTTTCTGCTTTTTTTCATTATATTAGAATACGAAATGCATTGGATTATGCTCATTAACATTTTTAAGTAATGTATAGTATGTTTAAAATTAGGAAATTGAGTAAAATATTGACTTGAATCAGACTGAAAAGTTAAGTGTATACTTTGTAATCACTAGGGCAACTATTAAAACATTATTCTAAGAGATATATCAAAATCACATATGTAATTTAAATGAAATACTAAAAATTGTTCAATAATTCAAAAAGGCAAGGAAAGTAAAATAGTAGTAAACCTAAGGGAACAAATATAAAACAAAAGTAAAATGGTAGACTCAAATAAAAATACATTAATAGTTTTATAAATGTGAATGACCTAAACCTACCAAATAAAGGGCCAAGGATTTGACATTTTATAAAGGTTGAATTTTTATAACATGACCTAAATATAGGTTGTACATAAGAAATTCATTTCAAATATAATGGTATTAAAATTAAAAGGAGAAATGCTTCATGAATGGAAAGTAAGGACCTCAAAATTCTATTTTTCTATAAAAACAACAAGAACAATGGCAAAATAATTGTCAAAATCAACTTTTTCAGGTATCTGGAAATTAACAAAAGTCTTACAACAGTCCAGAGAATGTTCATTTGAGAAAAACAGCTGAATCTCAGTAAGAACACTAAGCTTTGTTTTGTTTAATTTGCCTTAATCCCATCGTCCTCTTCTCAGCCTTGCAACTGTAGTAGCTGTGAAAAACAGCATCTTGCCTCCACTGGAGACAGCAGAATGCATTTGGACCCACCCCAAATCTCATCCTCAGAGAACTCTTACTATTTAACCTATCTTGCAGCTCACTGAAAAGCCTCATTCTCAGAACTTGTCTTTATTTGACATTATTTAAGCTCACTTTGTGTGAAAAACCCTTTCCCCATTGCATTTGACAAAAACAGTGGCAAGTATTTAATATTACAACTATCCAAGTCAGCATTACTAGCTGATGCTAACCTAAGGCTGACCTAAAAACTTAAAAAAAAAAAAAAACCTGGGCAATGAGATGTCCATAGGGTCTTTAAAAATCTCTTACATAGATTTCTGGGAATCATAGAAAGTCGTGAACCTATGCAGAATTATGTCATGTCCAATAAAGGCCTGAAAGGCTTAATCTCTCACCTCTTGCTGACCTTGAGGAAGCTAGCAGGAAGTGAAGGTTAAGGCAGAACTGTAAACTCCTGTTAAAGCAGGGAAAATGTATACAAACACACACAACCACACACACACACACACACACACACACACACACACACAGCCACTCAGTGAAGCCAGAAGACTTACTGGTTCAAGACATTTTTGAAAATTTCTATCCAGTCATTAGATGAAAATTAAGCTAAGTGCCTGTATATGACAAAGAATATACAGACTTTACAGAATTAGACTATAAAAGTCATTAATAAAACAAATAAACACTAACATCAACAAAAAAATAAAGAGAAAATCCTAGGGGAGATCTGATTTGCAGTGTTTCTACATTACATTATTTAATATTTCCAGTTTTATACAAAAATTATTAAACACCCAATAAATCAGCAAAGTATGGTCCATATATATAAAAAGAATAGAAAATGTCTCTGAGAAAGCTCAGACTAGACTTACTGGAGAAAGACTTTAAATCATCCATTTTAAATAAGTTCAGAAACTAAAGAAAATCATGTCTAAATAATTGGAGTATGAGAATGATGCCTCACCAAATATAGAATATTATTATAGCAATGTAAATTATGTATGTATAAAAGCAAATAGAAATTCTGGAGTTGAAAACTATAATAATCAATATAAAAATTTAACTAGAGAAACTCCACAGCAGATTTGAAATAGCAGAAGAATCAGGGAAAATGAAACAAGGTTAATTGAGATTATACAGTCTGAGGAACATGAAGAAAATAAATGAAGAATGACAAAAATGAACAGAGACACAAAGACCTGTAGGACATCATCCAACATAACATTTTATGCAAAATAATAGTTCCAGAATGAAAGGAAAGAAAGAAAGGGTCAGAAAGAATATTTGAAAAAATAATCTTCAGAAACTGTCTTATTGGATGAAAAACTTTAATTTGTATATCTAAAAACCTCAATGAATTTCAGGTAGAATGAAAGAGATCCATACCTGGCCACATTATAGTCAACATAAAAAGTAAATCTTAAAAGCAGCAAGAGAGTAGTAACTCATTACATATGATGTGCTGAAAGCAAAAGACTGTCAACCAAGAATTCTATATCCAGTGCAACTATGTTTCAAAAAGTAGAGATTAAGACATTCTTTGATAAAAACAAGATACCTTATTAGTAGCATACCTACCCTACCAGCAACACTAAAGGAAGTCTTGTGGGCTGAAACAAAAGTACACAAGGCAATAATTAGGATCCAGAAACAAAAAATGAATTAACTTTAGTAAAAGTAATTGCATAGGTAAATATAGAAGTATACATGTATTTTTGTGTATAACTTTTTTCTTCTTTTTGCTGACTTATGAGATTCTGCTAAAGCACTATTTAAATGAAAATTTATACCCGTTAATGAGAAATTAATAACTAATTTTCAACCTAAACAAATTAGAAAAAGAGCAAACTAAACTCAAACCAAGCTGATGAAAGGACATAATATAGTTAAAGTGGAAATAAACAAAATAGAGAAGAGAAAAACTATAGAGAGAACTAACAAACCCAAAACTTTTTATTTAGAAAGATCAACAAAATTTCAAAATTTTAATTAGATTATCTGAAAAAAAAAAGAGCTCTCAAATTACTAACATCAATAATGAAACAGGGTATATCACTATTGACCTTACATATAGAAAATGGATTATAAGGGAATACTGTGAGTAATTGTAATCTAAAAATTAGATAATGTGGATGAAACAACATCAAGTGCTAGCAATGGTGCAAATCTACCAGAACTCCCATTAATTGCTGGCAAGAATGAAAAATGATACAGTCACTGTAGAAAATGTTTTGATTTCTTACTAAATTAAATATGTACTTACTTCATGAATCTTCAATCCTACCCTAGATAAATGAAAACTCGTGTTCTCATAAAAACCTGTACACAGGTTTTTAGCTCTTGTCATATTTGCCAAACACGGGACATAACCCGAATGCACTTCGATGAGTGAATAGATAAACAAACTCTGCTGCCTTTGTCTAATGGAATACTAATCAGTAATAGAAAATAATGAACTGTTTATGCATACAATTCGGGTGAAATTTAGAGGCCTTATGCTGAATAAAAGAAGCCATTGTAACATTTTGGTACATTATTGAAAAAGACAAAGCTATAGAAATGAATAGTAGATTAGTGTTTGTCAGAAATTATGGGTGGGAAGAGGGGTGGGTATAGGAGGATAGCACAAGGGAGTTTTTGGAATGATTGAACTATTCTGTATCCTGATTATGATAGTGTTACATGCACCTATACATGAATGATAAAATTCATATAATCTATTCAAAAAGGAAAAAACTCAATTTTACTTTATGATAATTTAAAAATAAAATTAACTCTATGCATGGTGTCATGTCAGATGGGTACTAGCTTATCATGGTGGTCATTTCATAATGTATATAAATGTCTAATGTTGTACACCTGAAACTAATATAATATTGCATGTCAACTCTAATTGAAAAAAAATAATATAACAAAATAGGTATTATAAGATTATGTTGGAGGAAGGAAGCACAAACCAGTCAGGAAGTGTGGAGATGGGGATTAGGGGAAGCTAGTTACCGAAATTAAGTCATGGGAAATGACGTGAATAATGTTATTGAGGATTGATATACTAGATGAGCGAGGCCCGGTGTGGCTTCATAGACTTGATTATTGAGGTTTTCTCTCATATAAAATGTAATGAGCAACTGCTAAATAGCTACTTAGGTTATTGCATTATTGGTATAACCAAAATTAGGTTAATTCTATTCAAGAAACCATCTACATATAAAATCTAGATTATATAAATGTAAGTTTTCTAAGTTTTTAAGTACTCAGAAAACAGGGGCTTCTGTGATTTACATATATTTTTACAGTCATGTGAACATAGGTATCTTTCTTGAAGCCATAAAATAAATAAAATAAATGTTGAAAACCCCTTTGAGTATAATGGAAAGATCTGTTTTCAGTTATAAAGAAATAAATAGATGCCCCTGTAAACGTTTTCACTGGGTAGACTGAAACCGTGTTTTTCAATATATACTTTTGGATACCGTCAGCAAGGAGAATGCTAAATTAATGACGGATTCACTATTTGGAGAAGTACCAGATGTACGATAATTTTAAAAATCATCTACTTATTGTAAATACAGTTTCAAATGTTCTTAATAATTTTAATACAAATCTAGAATAGTATTTTCTAAGAGATTATAGGAGTAGAATTGAAATAGAACACATTATCTAACCAATGGTTATATGGTAAGTGAAATAATGGTAAGTGATAAATTCTCCCTTTGACATTGACTCTTTGAGGTATATTTGAATTTGTTTTATGAGACACATTAACCAGAATATTGCACATGTGTGGAAAATATACTGGTTAAGATCATCTTTTTTCACTTATTTATTTATTATAGGGAATATAAAAGATAAAAACAAAAATGACTTCTTGGCCTCAAATTTGTAATCTTTAAATTTCTTTTGCAGATTCTCATTAGGAACTTGCTTTGTAATCCACAGTGGAAGCATTTGATATGTCACTATTTTTAATATTCTGAACTGTTCATATCTCATCAGGAGTAATAACATGTATAGTCTGACTACTGAGATGTGAAATCCAAGTGAATACTCATCAAGATTTTTTCAGCAAAATTAAATGTTACTAATTTAAAAAGGGTCAGAGTAATGTTTGTCTGTAGTTTATTCATTCCACAATTTAAATTTACATCATTTGATAAACATTTTTTTAGTTAGCTCATTTCTGATCATTAGACCTAAATCATCAAATAACATTTATAAAACGTCTGCATGCTCATAGATCCAGAATGACTACTATACAATAGAGGTTAAGGAAATAGCATACATTCTTTTTCTTTTTTAATTTTTAATTAATTTTATTGGGGTAACATTGATTAATACAATTATATAATTTTCAGGTGTATATTAATATTTTACATCTGTATATTCTATTGTGTTTACCACCCAAAGTCCAGTTTCCTTCAGCTACCATATGTTTGATCCCTTTTACCCACCTCACCCTCCCCCAAACCCTATATTTGACCCCCAAACCCTGTCTACCTTCCCCCACCTCCCCACTAGTAACTACTAGTCTATAGTGCTCTGGTAACACTAGCCCATGGGTCTCTATTTGTCTTGCTCATTTGTTGCTTTAGGTTTATATCTCACGTATAAGTGATACCGTGTGATTTTCAACTTTTTCTGTCTGGCTTATTTCGTTAAGCATGATTATCTAGAGGTCCATCCATGCTGTCGCAAATGGCAGTATTTCATCTCTACTTATGGCTGAGTAATATTCCATTCTAAATATGTACCACAGCTTCTTTAGCCAATATTCTATCATAGAACACTTTGATTGCTTTCATGTCCTGGCCACAGTGAATAATGCTGCTATGAACATGGATGTGCAAATATCTTTTTAGATATGGGGTTTCATGTCTTTGGGGTAAATACCAAGTAGAGGGATTGTTGGATAATATGGTAGATCAAGTCTTAGTTTTTTGAGGAACCTCCATACTGTTTTCCATACTGTGGCTATACCAATTTGCAGTCCCACCAGCAGTGTAGAAAAGTTCCTTTTTCTCTGCATCCTCGCCAACATTAGTTATTATTTGTCCCGCTGATTATGGCTATTCTAATAGGTATAAGATGGTATCTCATTGTGGTTTTGATTTGCATTTTCCTAATAGCTAGCGATGTTGAGCATCTTTTCATATATTTGTTGGCCATTTGTATGTCCTCTAGGGAGAAGTGTCTGTTCAGGTCCTCTGTCCATTTTTTGATTGGATCATTTGTTTCTTTGTTGTTATGAGTTGTATGATTCTTTGTGTATTTTGGACATTAGGCCCTTATCGGAGATGTTGCTTGCAAATATATTTTCCCATTTGAATGGTTGTTTCTTTACTTTGTTGACAATTTCTTTTGCTGAGCAGGAGCTTTTTAGTTTGATTTAGTCCTACTCATTTATTTTAGCTTTTCTTCCCTTGTTTTTGAAATCAAATTCATAAAATCCTCTTTAAGTCCAAGGTCCTTGAGTTTAGTGCCTATGTTTTCTTGTATGCATTTTATTGTTTCAGGTCTTATTTGAGGTCCTTAATCCATTTTGAGTTAATTTGGGTGTGTGATGATAGACAACAATCTAGTTTCATTCTTTTGCAGGTGGCCTTCCAATTTTCCCAGCACCATTTATTGACGAGGTTTTCCTTTCTCCACTGTATATTTTCGACTTTCTTTCTTTCTTTTTTTTTTTTGTCTAAAATTATTCGGCCTTATAAATATGGGTTTACTTCTGGACTCTCCATTCAGTTCCACTGCTCCATGTGTCTGTTTTGCTTCCAATACCATGCCGTTTTGATTACTGTCACTTTGTAGTATAATTTGAAATTGGGCAGATGCCTCCAGCCTTGTTTTTTTCTCAGCATGGCTTTGGCACTTAGGGGTCTTTTGTTTTTTCATATGAATCTGATGATTTTTGTTCTATTTCTTTAAAAAATGCTGATGGGATTTTGATTGTGATTGCATTAAACCTGTATAGTGCTCTAGGTAATATGGTCATTTTAACTATGTTGAATCTTCCAATCCAAGAACATGGAATATGTTTCCATTTATTTGTATCTTATTTGAGTTCTTTTAATAGGGTTTTCATTATATAGGTTTTCATTATATAGGTCGTTCACTTGTTTCATTAGATTTATTCCTAGGTATTTTATTCTTTTTGTTGGAATTGCAAAAGGAATTATTTTTTTCATTTCTTTTTCGGACAATTTATTATTAGAGTATATAAAAGCTATGGATTTCTTGAATGTTGATTTTCTATCCAGAGACTTTACTGTATTTGCCTATTGTTTTTAGTAGTGTTCTTGTGGAGTCTTTAGGGGTTTCTATATAGAAAATCATGTCATCTGCAATAAGTGACAGTTTTACTTCTTTGTTTCCTCTTTGGATGCCTTTTATATCTTTCTCTTGTCTGATTGCTCTCTCTAAGACCTCCAATGTTATACTGAATAACAGTGGCAATGGTGGACAGGCTTGCCTTGTTCCTAATCTTGGAAGTTTTGTAGTTTTTCAGCATTAAGTATAATGTTGGCTGAGGGTTTGTCATATATGGCCTTTATTATGTTAAGGTACTTTCCTGTATACCGATTTAGTTAAGTTTTTGATCATAAATGGATGCTATATCTTGTCGAAGGCTTTTTCTGCATCTATTGATATGATCATATGTTTCTTATTATTTAATTTGTTTATGTGGTATATCACATTAATTGATTTGCACCTGGGATGAAGCCCACTTGATTGTGGCATGTAATTTTTTAAATATGTTGCTGTATTCGGTTCGCTAGTATCTTATTTAGGAGTTTTGCTTTGGTGTTCATGAGAGATATTGGTCTGTAGTTTCTTATTTTGTGTTATCTTTACCAGATTTTGGTATCAGGGTAATATTGGCCTCATAAAATGAATTGGGAGGTATTGCCTTCTCTTCTATTTTTTGGAAGAGTTTGAGGAGAATAGGTATTAAATCTTCTTTGAACATTTGGTAGAATTCACTTGTGAAGCCATCTGGTCCTGGACTTATATTTTTTGGTGTTTTTTGATGATTGTTTCGATTTCCATACTGCTGATCGGTCCATTTAGATTTTCCAGAGCATCTTGATTCAGTCTAGGAAGTATTTTTCTAAGTACTGGTCTCCTTCTTCCTGGTTATTAAATTTGGAGTTATATATTTTTTCATAGTATTCTTATATGATCCTTTGTATTTCTGTGATGTCAGTCATAATTTTCCCTCTTTCGCCCCTGATTTTGTTTATTTGTGTCCTTTCTCTTTTTTCTTTAGTGAATCAAGCCAGAGGTTTGTCAATTTTATTAACCTTCTCAAAGAACCAGCTCTTTGTTACATTTATTTTTTCTATCGTTTTGTTTACAATTTCATTTATTTCTGCTCTAATTTTGATTATTTCTTTCCCTCTGCAGAATTTTGGCTTCATTTTTTTTTTTATTAGTTTTTAAAGATGAAGTGTTAGGTTGTTTATTTGGGCTTGTTCTTTTTTTGAAGATAGGCCCGTAATGATACGAACTTTTCTCTTATGACCACTTTTGCCATGTCCCAAGAGTTTTAATATGTTGTGCTATCATTAGCTTTCGTTTATATGTATCTCTTGATCTCCCTTTTTATTTCTTCTCTGACCCAGTTATTCTTCAGTAGCATGTTGTTTAATCTCCAAGTATTTGTTGTTCTTCCTGATTTCTTTCTGCAGTTGATCTGTAGTTTCAAAGCATTATGATCGGAGAATATGGTTGGTATGATTTCAACCCTCTTATATTGGTTGAGGTTATTTCTGTGTCTCAGTATGTGGTCGATTCTTGAGAATGTTCCATGTGTACTACAGAAGAATGTATAAGCAGCTGTTTTGGGATGTAAAGTTCTATATATGCCAGTTATGTCCAGTTGGTCTAATGTGTCGTTTAAGGATATTTCCTTATTGATTTTCTGTTTGGATGATCTATCCATATCCAACAGTGGGGTATTTAGACCCCCTACTACAATAGTGTTTTGGTCTATTTCTCCCTGTAGTTCTGTTAGTAATTGCTTTACATATTTTGGGCTCCCTGATTGGGAGCATAGATATTAATAAGTGTTATGTCTTCTTGGTACATGATTCCCTTTGTCACTATGAAGTGTCCCTCAGTATCTTTCTTTACGTTTTTTATTTTGAAGTATATTTTGTCTGATATTAATACCACTACTCCCACTTTTCTCTGAATGCCTTTTGCTTTAAATGTCATTTTCCACCCTTTCAATTTGAGTCTATATTTATCTTCGGAGCTGAGATGTGTCTCCTGAAGGTAGCATATGTTTTTTGTTTTGTTTTGTTTTGTTTTGTTTTGTTTTGTTTTGTTTTGTTTTGTTTGATCCATTCTGCAACTTTGTGCCTTTTTATTGGTGAGTTCAGTCTATTTACATTTAGGATGATTATTGAAATACGAGGTCTTCTTATAGCCATTTTATCTTTTGCCTTCTGGTAGCTCAGTATTTCCATTGCTTCCTCGTCCTTGTGCTTCTGTTTTCTTTATTTTGGTTAGCTTTTGTGGTTTTTCCCTCTGGTCCATCATGTTTTATGTTATATACAACAGTTCTGAATCTTTGGGGTGTGGTTATCGTTATGAATATGTAAAGGATAGCGCGCACACACACACACACACACACACACACACACACACACACAGTCGTCCATTTTCTTCTGCAAGTGCCTTATCTCCATTCCCCTTTGCAAATTTGGATCTTTGAATCTCCTCCTTTTCAGTCATTGTTATCTCAGTTTGTTCCTATGTATGCTAAATGTTCAGTACTATCTTGTTATAATATTTCTCTTATTATTTAAGCTTATAATGCCCTCTTCTTAGTAAGGTTTGCACTCCTCTGCTTCTATTTGCCCAATGGTCACTTTACTCCTAATTTTTTTTTTTTTTTGTCATTTTGTTTTAGGTGAACTGACTGCATTCAATATTTCCTGTAGTGCAGGCCTTATAGTGAAAAATTCCTTCAATTTTTGTATGTCTTGAAAAGCCTTAATTTCTCCTTCTCATCTAAAAGAGAGCTTAGCTGGATACATTATCTTAGACTGGTATTTCCTTTCATTTAATACTTTAAATATTTGATTCCATTCCTTTCTGGCTTGTAATGTTTGCGCTGGGAAGTCCGAGGTTAATCTAATGGGTTTGCCTTTATAAATTACCATCCCCCCCCCCCGTTACTGCCTTGAGAATTCTGTCTTTGTTGTTGATTTTTGATAATTTTAATACAATATATCTTGGTGAAGGTCTTTTTGTTTTGAGATAATTGGGTGCTCTGTTGACTTCTTGAATTCTAAGCTCCAGCTCATTCCTTACATTTAGGAAATTCTCATCAACTATTTGTCTGAAAATGCTTTCTAATCCCTGTTTCTTTTCCTCACCTTCAATAATGCCCATTATTCTTATGTTTCCTCTCCTGATGGTATCAGCTAGTTCTTGAATTTCTTTTTCATCATTTTTCATTCTTCGGTTTCTCTCTTCTTCCTTCTAGATTTCTGTCTTGAATATCACTGATTCTTTCCTCCATTTGGTCGACTCTATTTCCCAAGCTTGCTATTTCATTTTTTAACTTTTGCAGTGTGTTCTTTATTTCCAGAGTTCTATTTGGTTCTTTTGAGGGTTACAGTCTCCTTGCTCTTCTTATCTAGTTGTTTTTTCAATTCCTGAAATTGTTGATTTGAGTTGTTTTAAATCTCATTGAGTTTTTTCAGAAGTACCATCCTGAATTCTCTGTCACTTAAGTCGCATATTTCTATGTCTCTTAGCTTTTTTTCCTGGAGATTTTTCTCTTTCTTTCTGAGATGCCTTGTCACCTCGGTTGTTCATGGTGTTTAAAGGACTATTTCTCTTCTTGGGCATTAATGGAAGTGTATTCTGTTTTTTCAGAACCAGAAAGATTTATTATATAAAGGTCTCTCTTTAAGAAGGTACCTTTTTTTTTTTTTTTTTTTTTTTTTTTTTTGGTTTCCAGTAGGTGGCGTCTAAGCCTCTTGGATCCCTGCTTTATATAAAACCTTAATAATGCTTTTTAAATTTTCTAAAAGATATTTAATCATGCTCGCTACCCTCAATTTCATTCCCTGTCACTGTTAGTGACAGTCTCGGCAGTGTTTGCTCAGATTCTCCTGGGGCTTTGCAGGGATTGGTTTCGGAAGGTATGCGGGGAGGGGCCCTCTGGATTGGGGGTTGGAGGCTGCAGCTCAGCCTTGATTTTGCAACCACAGCAGTGAAAGTCAGCTATTATTCCTCTGTGGTCCTGTCCCACTTCTCTGCTTTCTGCCCTGTTGCCAGCTGGCCATGGAGAGCTCACAGCTATCCCATGTAGGCATGTTCTGGGAACTCGCTGCTGGAACTCACCACTCCTTCTCCTCTCCCCCTCCTACTGCAAGGAGCTCCAGCAGCTGTGAGAGGCAGCTTCTTTATTACTCCCAGTCCACTTCCAGACACCCAGAGTTCTGACCTGTGGCAGTTCTTATGCGCAGATTCCACGCTCGGACATACTGGTGTTTTTTGTTGAGTTTTAGATGTTCAGCTTATTGTTGTTTCAAGGTAGAGATCTGGGAATGTCTCTCGCTCTGCCATGTTTCCCTGAATAGTATTCTTCAAAAGTGTCAAAATCATGGAAAAACATGAAAGATTGAGAAACTGTCACATATTGGAAAGGACTAAGGAAGCATAGTCAGTAATGCATTGTGATAATATCCTGGATTGGATACTTGTTCTCTGGTCCTGAAGGAGCAAATGTTTCCTCTATAGGACTTCTAATGTGGAAAGCAAAGTCTCAAACTCCCCAGCAACTCACTCTCCACAGTCGCGATGACTGCAACGCTGACACGCAATAAAATGTCACTGGCACCAATCTAAAGCCAACAGGAGTCCCCAGTCTTGGTGTAGTAAAAGGGTAAATTTTACTCAAGTAAACAGTTTGCAAGCCAAGAAGACAGAGCCTCCTGAGGACATCAAAAGTCCTCTCTCAGCATACACTTAAAAAAAAAAAATACCTCTTCAGCTAAATAAACACTTTTATGTGTCTAATGAACACAACTATAACATTTCTTCATTACTCCCATCCATATGACTCACTTTTCTCTGCCATTTCTAATTTTAAAAATCTATATGGGATTTCAAACATACTTTTGAATCATTAACAGACACATTAAGAAATGTATTGCACATTGAATTTTAATGATATATTTTAGTTTAGATCCACTGCTTCGGATTTATTTCAGTGTGCAGAAGATGTGGAAATTTAAGTTAGAAGTTATATTAATTTCATAAGGGCAATAAAGGGATAAGTTTTGGAACTGATCACTAAAAGGAAAGGGACTGAGATGAAAACTACAAGGCTGTATAACAATATAAAATAGCTGAAGAGATTATATGGTTAAATGTTAACTTGTAGTCAGAATGAGATATTATACTATTATATTTGAGACTCATTTGACCCAGTTCTAGTTAAAAATGTGTTTAACAAAAATGTGTCTTATTCTAGTCAATGCTTTTGTTATTATTGTCTTGAAAACTGTTTTCTTCATAGTCAGTGTAATATCTCTTAGTGGAGTGATAAAATGGTATACAAAAAGGAAATTTGGTCACACTAATTCAGATTTGTTCATTTTGGGCTTTGAAATGCGATAGAGATTGAAACTAATATCCAAATGTAGCTATCCTATATCTTTTATCTAGCCATATTTACTCTGCTCTGTTAAGAGCAAACAAAAGTTAAATACATATTTTCTCTCATGAATTCAGTTACCACAAGTTAATTATTTACAGATCTATCTTTAGTTTCTTATTTGGGGAAAACTTGAGGATATTTCTCAAACTGATTATTTAAATTCTTAATATATCCATAATAAAAGTAAATTTATAATGAGCTGTTATTCTTCAATTACAAAAACAAAGTTAACTTTACCTTCTACTTGAATCTTACACATACTCATTTATTTACATATTTATTTCCAAATGCTTCTGAAAGGCTTATTCTCTTTACTTTAAACATCTTAACCTCCAAAATGTATTTTTTAATTATTCACTGCACAGCAAATAAAAAGTGTCTGTCAAATCTTCTTTCTGAAAAGGTAAGGGAGGAGGAAAAGTTGACCTGAGGGAGAAGAGTTTATGGTTTCCATAACTAGGAACTGCTTTGCAACTTCGTGCCCAATTTTACTCAATTTAAACATTCTTTGACATTTCACATGACTGTTAAATTTGAATTACATGTAAGTATAGCTCATTGTCTGAAATTATTTCATTCTAGGTAAACAGGATTATAAAAAAACCAAACCTATTTTACGAGCAACCAAATTAAAAGCAGAAGCAAAGAAAACAGCAATAGGCATAAAGGTACCTATATTTGATAACTTTAAATTTCCATATATGCATGTCATTTTACTTTCCAAGCCTGGATTGCATAATTGTTTCATTCTCAATGTTTTATAACATTTCAAAATGTAAGTTTAATGCCAGAATCGAAGGTTTTAATAAAAAATTTACTTAATGGGAAACATCTTTCATATCCTGAGATTTTACCGGCTCTTAAAATAAAACAAGGTCACTCATAAGAGCCAGTTATACTTAAAAGTTGTAATTTATTTTTTTTCTACCTACTGTATATCCATTTAAATTATTTATGTGGCCTGAAAACTTTTATTTTCAATAAATTTTATTTAATAGTGGTTTAAATTTCAGTTGTAATTATATATACTTAGGTCATTAATATATATAAATTTACTTTGTATTATTGTTGTCAGTACTCTCTAAGATGAGATTTTAATGATGTTACTAAACTTGTTCTTTTCAAAAACTGCTTCAGAGGGATAAATAGGACTGAGAATGAAGTTACAACTAAATTCAATGAAAATTGCATTTATATTACTACCAATATCAATTATTTGCCAAGAATTTAGAGTCAAATTAAACTAGAAATAGAAAAATTAACTTGGTGGCTCTACTGTCAAATGTGTTAAATTAAAGTGACTAGTATTTATATGTTATTTAAATATTAAAATGTTAAAAGAAGATTTTGATTTTGATCTGGCAGATGAAAAATCAACTTTTCTAAATTATAGCTTATTGCAAATGCCAAGGTATTACTACCAAGTTGTAACAGCTGTTGAACTGTCAGATGATATATTTGGTTGTCTTCCAGAATTTGCTATTATGATCATGAAACATTGCCTTCTTTTTATTCCTGATTGCTGATTTTGATCAAGTATTGCCATATGATGTTGTGTTTTCACAACACAATATCCTGTTAGTGCTGTGTGTCAGTTTTTAATTAAAAAAAAAAGTTTAAGATGATTAATGTTTGAAGTATTCTAATTTCATATGAAATTTCATCATTAAAATTATTTCCATGACATGACCTTTCTCAGAGCAGTGCTTAGTTTTTTTGTTATTTTTTGATTAGTTACCTGATTGCTGTCTCTTGTAATGAGAGCATTACTTGTCATTTTCCATCAAGACAGTATGACATATACATTTATCTTTCACAATGTGGGGTTTTTTGTTTGTTTGTTTTAAGAAAAATATTGGGATAGCAAACTCTATTTTTGGCACAATATAATGAGCAACTAAAATTAGAGTTTAAGAAATAGTGCAACTGTACATCTATAAATATATACCACTTTCTTATACATACTCTCTTTTTTATTTGCTCTTATAATTTTTGTCATTATTTTAATTTGAGGAAATAACTATGTTCTCAATATGAGATCAGGCTACTTTATACTGCAATTATCCGTCTTTTTAAAAACAACGTAGAATTTGTTTATCTTTTTATAAGAAGAATTTTTTCATAGATTTCATTTATGATTTAAAATTTGTATAGAAGAGTTTCTAACTGACATCAGAACATAATTCCTTTTTAATAATCTAGCATATCATTTTGGGGGGGAGGAAGCCTTAACTTTAAACATTGTTCGTGTTAAAATTTATGTGAAGAGCCCATAAAAATGATATGAAACTTTTTAGAATCAGAACTATGAAGGTGTTTTACATTTTAAATCTAGCATACTAATTATTTTGCTATCAAACTTTGATTACATTGTCATTTTAGCATAAGATTTTAAATTACAAAGTTTCTTTTAGCAATTGCCATTTAATACCATTTAATTTCCCCAGTGAGTAATTTTATCTGTATTGATAATGTCAGAGAAGAAGCTAGGGAGTAATGAACATCAAACATATTTCACTCCTATCCAGTTGATACAAGATGACCATAATATTAGAATATGTTATCATTTTACTACTTATTCTTTAGAATGAATCACAGTTATGCTCTTAAAATAACTTAAATCTACAAAAATCTGAACAGCTGCATGGAATGGAAAAATCACAGCAATGACAACACTAAACAAAAAGTAAAGAGGCCTAGGATCAAATGCCTCTTGCCTGTTATTCTTACATGAGTCCAAGCTGGCACATTTGTATAATAGAGATTATGCTATTTACCTTAGAGTGTTGTCAGGATAGTTTAAAAGTACAGTGAAAACACTGAAATTGAACCTACCACACAGAAGTCATTTATGAATTGTTAGCCAACTGAAAAAATATTTCTTTGAAGAAGTTATTACTGATTTGTATAAATAAGACTTTCCTCGGATGTTTGTCATTGGCCTGAAGATCCTAATTTATATGTAAATTATATAAATCTTAATCTTTCACTATTAATTTAGAAATTATTTATATTATTAAATTAGAAATTAAATACTACAGCATTGTAAAATCTATGGAAAGAAAGATGACTATAACATGATCATCTCAGGAAAACTTATACGAGAAATCATTTCTAGATTTCATTACTATGTACACTCAACAGTATTGATTGAGAAAATCATGCACTGGAGATAAAAGAATTATACAATAGGGTCTCTTACCTAACAGGCTTCTAGAATTTTTTTTAAAAATGTATGTTTAGAAATAGAAAATGTTTTGAGGGAAGAGAAATGATTTAGAATAAGATATAAATATGACTGTCAAAATCTCAGATTAATTTCTATTGAGAAGCTTTGTTCTACTAGTGTAAACAAAATGTCATAATTTATGCCCCAGTAATTAAATGAGTGCTACTTAAAAATATATCTGCCCAACTAATATTTGCTATTTGGTTTTTGCTCAATTAGTTTATTTTTCAAGAATTACAAAATCACTAAAAATATTTTTAGAATGCAGAGTCCCATGTTTTTCAGAATTTAGAAGGAAAAAGATAATTTGCATTTGTTAAACAATGAGTTAGTTTATTTTAAAAGTTTAGATGAAAGGTAGAATCATAATAAAATAATAAAGATCAAAAATTTAGGATCAAAAACTTAATTTATCTGTTAATAAATAAAATATTCAAATGTCAACCAGATCCTGCTAATAACCCCTTGGAATGAGCCAGCTGGGAACATTATTTTTGTTCTTTTTTGTTATTTCTGATCTAAAACTAAAAATGGCCAGGAGGCAAGGGGTGTCATATATGCCCACGGGTCTCTAAGCTATGGTTAGTGTCACCAATATCCTGAAAGCAGTATTTTCAAATTTTACCATTGTTTTAACTCTCCAAAAATGCAGTCCATACATACAATGCTCATTTTAACAGAATAGAAACATTTTGGGAAAAAAATGATTTGCTGCACCTTTGCAACCAATACTTAAGCCCCACCACCATACCATATATTGACTAGACTTAATTAAATTAATGGATCCTCTGAAGTATTCTATGAATGTTCTCTGCTTCCTACCCTTAAAAACTTTTTTCATGCCTCTGTATATTCTGAAAATGTACAGTGAAGATGATACAGTATTGTTTGAAAGGGCAAGGAGTTGAAAAGTACCAATTAGAGGTGATTATCAATGAGATGAGCATCATGGAACAAAATCTGCTGTGGAACAGTTTTGTTGTCCACTGCTGTGGAACAGTTTTGTTGTCCACTATATAGAACAGATGGATTTTACTGTTGTGTGTTATTTGTTTATTACATTCTTTTAAAATTGGTAGCTGTGTAACCAGATGGGTCTGGGAGCACAGCTGTGGAAATAAGAAAATAAATGAAACCTGTCTGATGCTACCATGCCCTTTGAGATGCCAAAGTGTTCCAACTGCAACAAAGAAAAAATCACTTTCATTTGACATTATAGTGATATATTAGATTGAATAAATCAAATCTTACAAAAATAGTTGACACTGAGTCATTCAACCAAATGGTTTTTATTAATATTTATTTACATAGTTTGGAAGCCTAAATGTAATTATGAAGCTAAAAATCTGCATAACATGTCCATTTGCAATTTCAACATTCAGGTAAAAATTTCATGTTGATTATAAACTATATTCATTTTATGTTTTTAAAATTTATTGGCATGTGTTGAATGCTTGATTTTACATTCTTATGGAATGTAAAATGCATTCAGGAAATGCAAATAAATTGCTCCTTCATAAAATAATGCAACGAAGGGGTGTGATACATGAATGAAAGTTAGAAAGGAGTGTTAGGTCCTTTAGGATACTTAACTGGCACTATTTGCTCTTTTTGCTATTTAACCAAATGATATGTTAATATTGAGTAAGTTCCTTAATGGTATGTATATATTTTAAAAGTTTATAGACTTTTTGAGGTATAATATGAATTATGTCATTCCTTAAGTAGTAAAATCTTGGCTATTATTTCAACGTAATTGATTAATATATTCACATTAAATCACCAATAGAAATATCCAGGACCATCCTTCACGGTCATGATAAATTACATTGTAACATGCTTCATGAGCTAAAATACTCAGTTTTGTTCCACCACATTATAATTTATGGAATTTTGGATTTAACAAAATAATATTTAATAAAGATTTTTATAGAGGCATAATCTGGAAACTGGTTATAATAGTTTCTTCCCATTAGAAGAGGAATAATTTTAAAAAATCTGTGTCTAAATGCTATAACTAATAATACATGTATTAAAACAAGAAATAAAGTTAAATATAACCAAATAGAGAACAGATAAACTTTGTAGTCATAAATAACATTGATTACCCTAATATTTTGATATCCAAACTATGAAAATATATTAGAAGTATAGATGTTGATTTTACTATTAGAAAAACACAAACAAATTAAATAAAAATAATAATAGAAATGACTCACCCACTGATGTACTTGACAGTGCATTGGATATTGTCAAGTACAAAATGAGTTTCTTAATGGCAAAAGTGTTAAAAAGAATGTGATTATTAGATTCAAATTATTCATTTTATGCTGTGGAATTACATGATCATTTTATCTGATGAAACTGATAATATTAACCAATATCATTTCATCAATTTCAAGTCTACTTTTGTTTTTTCCCTCAGGAAGTTGGCCTTGTACTTGCAGCTATATTGGCCCTCCTACTGGCTTTCTATGCTTTCTTTTATCTCAGACTCTCCACAGATGTTGACCCAGATCTGGAGCCAGATGAAGATTAGCTGAGCAGCAGTCAATGCATGATACGGAAATGATTTTATAAAAGCACCTCTTGGGACCAATATTTTCTGAAGTACTGAAACTACATCTTGAATTCTTTCTGCTGGTATTTTCAGTTTGCAGAAATATCTTTTTAAATAGTTGTGTAGAATATCAAGAAAAGAACCTTACCTAGCAATGTAATATAATGTATCTACTGAATACTTTTATAAATCTTCCTGCTTTGACAGGCAACCTATTCCTGGTGTGTTTACATTAAATAGAAAACAGATCCTAAATTCTTTGGGTGTTTTAGCTAATTTATGTGTATAACTTCATTGCTTACAGATTACTAAATCAATTTTTGTTCCATCTGTATCAATAGTAAAAGTATATACCTTTATTTACAGAAACGTACTCAAATCACATTCAGAGCTTAAGAAAGAACAAAAAGTCATAGGAAATTTTTCATTTTACAGAGAAGTCCTGCTCTTTTTCCAGACATATTTTGTATCATTAGAGAAACTATCTTCACATATATCTACAGTAATCTTTTTCCTTTGCCAACTGTTCAGTGCACATGTGCACCATCAGAAATGGCACCTGGATGATAGAAGCTCAAAGAGTCACACATGTCTCTAAAATAAGAGTTCCTTTCCTCTTGGGCTGTCTAAACTGGTATAAATAGAAAGTTTAGTTGATCTTGATTTTAATTAACTTATTGCTCTATTAATATAAACTTGGAAATCCATTTTAATTATGTTGTTCTGGCTGCTTGCAGTATCAGTTTGCTGTTCTTGTTAGGGAGATATGTAACAAACTGTTGTTTAATTGTGCAGTCTTTTTCACATAAGAATAATAGCAGAAATCCTACCTACCCAGTATTTTTTGTGGGTTGTTTCTTAAAGACGAACAATACAAAGTTGTTTGGAAAATTACATTTTGTTTCTTGAGAGATAATGTATTAGAATTCTTTCATTAAAAATAAATAGAAGAAAATATGTGCCTCATATTACTTGCATATGTAGTTTTCTGTTTATATAATTTTTTCAAGATATTTTGCATTTATTGCAACGTGACAAATATATTCAATATTTTTACTAGTAATGGAATTTAAAAAATATTTTTAGAATATATGAATACATAAAGGTTAACAAATGGGAAAATATGTTCACAGCAGAGTTATTAGCTACTACCTTATATATTTATAGAAAATGAATAGATTGAAACATGCGCACAAGTTTTTTATAGTATATACATTGTATTTATGAAGAGTAAAACATTAAGGTTATTTCCATACATGTCAAGAAAAGAAAGCTTTGATGAATACCTAACATATTCTTTGAGATTTTTGAAAATAGTTGAATGTGACTGTGTAGTATTCTGTTCTGAAGAATTTTTTCAAATAGCATAATTTATTTCATCAGTATGAAAACAGCCAAAAGTTCCAATACCCTCGCAAATCATTTATGCCAAGCAGCTGAAGGCAAAGTTTAGACAGTGTTGTTTACTGGATGCTTCCCCTTGAAATCACAAACTCAAGAGATAGACCAAGAGTTCTTATTCACTCACCACAGTGGACCAATCCAAGTGGCATTTTTAGGAAAGGTTACAGCATTTAATGCCATGTGGTATGTCTGTTAGTGAAGTGGGTGGTGAGGGAATATCCAAGCTGGCGTTTTGGATATGATGGGGCTTTTACTTTCTTGAGTGACATGCCACATGTCAAAAAATACTGCTTTGCCCACTCTTATCACATTTACGTGAACAATTTTCATTTAGTTATTTCCCCTCTCATACAGTGTTAAAAACAGTCATATTAAATAGAGTTATTTCTGATTTCAGTGGTAATTTAAATAAGAAGATACGTAATAATTGTTTATTAGCAACCAATTCAAGTGCGATATAACTGAATTTACAGGTTTTTTTGGTTGTTTTTTGTTCACAAATATCAATAGCAGCTTTATTTGTAATAAGCAAAAGCTGGAAAGAGCCCAAATGTCCTCCAACAAATAAATGGATAAACTTCATGGCATTTCCACAGAACTGGACACCACTCGGCAGTAAAAAAGGAACAAACAATTCACACACACTACTACACAGATGATTCTCAAAATAATTATACTGAGCGAAAGATGAATTTACAGTTTTTAAAATGATGATTACGCTCTTGGAAATGTTTAGACATCCATTACTCTGGAAAAGACTACCATTCTGTTCTACTCTTGAAGTATTCTTTCGGGGAAAATAATGTTTCTTTTCTTAAAATTTAAAATATAGTTAATATGCAATATTAGTTCTAGGTATACAACATAGTTATTCAACTAAAAATTATTTTTGATAGTAATATGTTACTCTAAATATAGTATAATTATAAGCAAGTTTCATTACCTAATTTTATGAATACCCTGAGTTTATGACTATTCCATTTCTATGACTAGCTTATGATAGCTCCAGACAACTGTAAGTCCCAAAGCCTAAACTCTGATTTTAATAAATAGCAGGTAAAGTGAGATAATATATGTTTATATAATACTGTTTTCTTGAAGCATAAATTTTTCATGCTCGCATTAACTGGGAAATAGCCAATCAATCCTCTGTAGAGAAATCCCAGACCGAAGTCTGGTTTCGATCTCTGAAGACAGGAGAGCTGATATGCAGCCTGCTTTTTCAGGAGACCACACTTTTGAGTAGTGAGTGGTGTTTGGCCTAAATCTGAGACTGGCACCAGACACAAATTTTAAGCAAGGGTTTTTCCCCTCCAATAATTGACTGTTCAGAGTAATTCAAAAGACAAAACCTGAAAAATTATAATGACTTTTCAGAATGTTAGAATCTATTTGTTAACATATTCTGCAGAATAAATTTCAACTAATTCAGCCATCTTAAAGTCGCTTATGTGAATGAAGTTTGAAGGATTGCTAGTTCTTACTTTGCATGCAAAATAAAGAATGTAAAATTCATGTGAGAGGAGATCTTGTAAAACTGTAACCTCATCTAGAATTTCTTTTAGAACAAATGAACAAAAAGCCTATCTTAGTACCAGCATAGGGTTTATCGTTTTTAAGGTGGCAAAATACTTGAAGATTTTCTATCTTTTCAATTTTTCATAAAGACAGAAGCAATATTCTCATCCCAACCAATGACTGCAAGATACTGAGAATATGTTCTTATTCCTTTCTGTAACTCCAAGTATGTAGTGAGCTGCACATATTTAATAAATGCATGTTAAAATTTAAATTAATATTTTTTACTCTACAGAGTCTGGCACAGTTTTTGCTTATAGTAGAAAATAAAAATTATTTGCACTTAATAAATAAACTTAAAATCACAATATTCATCAACTCAACATTTAGCATTTATGGTCTTTGGTTATATTGAGATATGTATATGTTTCATTGTGGCTCTCTTTAAGATAAAGACAACTGGCATTACATTTACAGCAGAACAGATGCATTGTTCTTTTTTAGGAAATCAAATATGCTATTTTTATCTTAGTATTGTTTAAAAAACATACCATATTTTTAATATAACTTAGTATACATCTTCATTCCCAATGAAAATAAAACCAAATTTTTATTATAATGTTTATGTGAATACTAAAGCACTGTATTTTCCGTATTCTAAAATTTACAGCAGTGATAATTCAGTAAAGCAAATTTGCTTTAGATAAGCTTCAGAAGTCAGCTTCTATAAATTAAATTTTTAATTTTATATATTTCATTCATAACAAGGTTGTTGAGTCAAGACTATTTATCTAAATTAAGTTTTTTTTCCTCCTTACCAACAATTAGGTTTCTTTACACTTACCTGAGGCTCCTCCGTGGAGATTCCTACCACCTCTCCTTTAGCAGCACTGCCTTCTTTTATTAGAATTGCTCCAGTGAAGCCTGGTTATAATAATGTTTGCTGGATTTTATTCCATTGACACCATATCTAGAATCAGTGCATCCCACAGTAAAAAATTGTAGCAGATGAGTTCAGTACCTACGCAAACATTCTATTTTGTACATGCTTTGGCTATACAGGTAATTATGGAGGGAACTGAGAGAGTCACTTAAAGAGCTGTACCAGTGTGGAAATATTTATAGTGAGTCAGAAAATTCATTTAAAACAATTGAACTGCTTTAATATTCAGCATTGTGCCTGTTAAACATTTTTTTTTTTTTTATCAACGGCACCAGACACGAGATCCTATTTCTAGAAAAATAAGATACTTTAAATGCCAGAAGATTTTTTGATGACAGAACCTCCCCCTATTCTTCATTTTTTAAAACAACAACCAAGTTGGTGAGGAGGCAGCCAAAATTTGAGGTACCAATGCTTCTCGAACAGATGTCACACCATTATTTTTTAGCTCGTTTGGATGAATAAACATGTTAAACTGTGAAGCATTACATTTTAGATTTTTTCATTAAAAAAAAAGAGACAATCTGTTTACTGTCCTAATTGAGACAACAATCCTGTGGTTGCCAGTTTTGGCAGTCATAACAATGAACTATAAATATTTGGACCAACCAAGTAAATGGTGGCTATAAAGGCTATAGCATGTGTAAAGTTCTGTTTTCATGGGCACCCATATTAGTATGGCATTTTTTTCTTGATTTCTTCAAATATAATTGTTCGTGTAAATCTGAAGTTTCATGGTAATACTAAAAGAAATTTATTTCAATATCTAATTTCATTCTAACGGCCATCTACCTGCTTATAACAAATTGCTTTGGGAGTTGCTCTTTTGAATGTGACAAGGCAGGTCTTCATTGGATTGCGTACTCTATACATCCTAGAATAACACAAAATTCAGAGATTTTTTTTGTGTTTTCATATTTATAAAGTGATATTAAAACATTTAAAAGCCTCTTAAATGCCAGCAATTTGGTTTTTAAAAGCATGCTTTATAGTTAGACAATAGTGAAATGTAACTCTTGCAGTGATGCTCATGAGAAGGTCATGTTATTTTATGCTTTACATAAAATAACAGCATGGGAGAAGTTGGTAAACCAAAGAGATATAATCCAGACATAAAAATTATTTATTACTCTAATTTCCGAACATTTGTAATACAGATAGTGAGTGCCCTTCTAGACATCTGATTTGAGTGCTCTTGCTCTCTTCTCTTACTCCTAACCTTCTCTTCTGTCCTGCCTCAATCCTAAATTCTAGGCAATCTCTAACATTCCCTTTTCCAGTGCTTATGAACTTCACTTCTATTTTATCATACTTAATTATGTACTTACTATATTAACTGTCTCTACTTTTTTAGTTAGAATTATCATTGTTCCTCACCTATTTTTCCACTATCTCTCTTACTTTTTACCTGCTTTCTTTTTTACCTATCACTAACCACATGCATTACACAAAACTAGAGAAATTAGTGTAATGAACCTCAGTCTATCCATCATCTAGTTTCAACAATTACCAATATATTGCCACTCATGTATATTTCCCCCATTTTTTTTTTTTGTAACCTGAAGTATTTTAAAGCAAACCTAAGAAATGGTGACATTTTACGTATAAATATCACAGTATACATCTCTGACAAGAACTTTTGTGTTTTGTTTGTTCATTTGTTATCTGGTTTTTTTCCCCTTGCATTACTCAAAAGCTGTTATTATAGCTAATAGAACTAAATAGTTATTCCTTGATATAATTTAATACCGAGGCTATTTTCAGATGTTCCTAATTGTTTCTAAGATGTCTATTTATAGTACAAGATCTGTACTACATTTGGTTGTATGTCTCTCACATTTCTATTATTTTATAAAAAAACTCTTTTTTCATGCCATTGATTTATTGAAGAAACTAAGTTATTTGTCCTTTTGAATGTTCAACATTTTAGATCTGGACTTTTTCATCATTTCATTCATGTTAGTCCTCTACTTTCCCTATTTTCTGTAAACTAGAAGTTAGATTAGATCCAGGCAGTTGTGTTGTTATTTGTTTGTTTTTAAGGCTGGAATATTTCATAATAGTTAATGAGACACATAATATCTGGTTGTCTCACTTATAGTGATGATGAATTTATCAGTGGGTTCATGTGGTAGTAACCTGATTCCCTCAAAAATATGTTTTTAGATGAACATTTTACCATTTATAATTGTTTCCTAGGTCCATTATTTTATTTGCATTGAAAAATGTCAATTTTTATTATTCTTTCAGCACTTATTAAGTGGAAGTCTCAGAAAATAATAAACTGTTTGGTTACCTTAATACATCTCATGCAGAAAAGGAAGGATAAATACTTGAATCTTTGTCTTTATCAAATTTCAGAGTAGTGGGTTAGCCTTCTCTAATGGTGACCAGTGACGATTTGCCGTGGATGTTCTTGTTGTTGCTCTTATTATCATAATAACATCGTAGATTTTATATATGTAATATATGTTTCAACCCATTGCAATCATCACTCTTTTCAGTAATGAAGTGAGAATTTTATTGTCATGCTTAATATTAGAAGTATTCTCATTAAAATTGTGAAATTTTTATGTTTGTAAATTATTTTATATTTTTCCAAAGTGATACCCGGTGCAATCAGATTTTCCTAAAACATAAGTGGTATATATGGAAAACATCTAATATTTGCAGATTATATAATTGACTGAGGAACTAAGAAAACATTAAGATTTATATAACATACTCCATTAGAAAAAAACTATGTAAAAATCAATAGCTTTATCTATTTATCTTTACAATAATTACAATAATTAGCTAAATATCGTAATATAAAAATGCTTTACAATCAAATTCAAAATTATAAGTTGTCTGAAAAAAATCAAGAAATATGAAAAGTCTCCATTGGAGAAAGGAACTTTACAGGGTAACATAATAGAACTTTAATGAAGAAGAGACCAATGTCTCCCAGGATGAGATGATTCAATATTATACAAATATAAATTTTCTTCTAATCTGAAAAGAGAACCTTAATTCATAAGAAATTAAAGTGTATTATAAAGTTACATAATTAATACCATAGTCAAGACAAACCAATACAAAAAATGCAGTGTCCAGGAATAGATTCAAATATATTCATTTAGTATATCATGTAAGTCATGAAAATGGAAAGGTAATTTATTAAATGTATTGAAACAACTTAGTATCCATTTGGAAATTAAAAGATGCCTAAACTATGACTTAAAACAAGATTAATTTCTGATGGTATTTGTGATCTCTATATGAAAAAAAAAGAAACCATAAAAACTATTAGAAGAAGAAATGATAGACATTGTTAGAATCTTTTAGTAGGTTAATTATTTCTAGTCATTGATTCATGAGTCAGAAATCCTAATGAAATACTGTTGGATTATAGTATATTAAGTTAAAATCTAATATGTAGCCCAGTATCTAGTTTTAATTAAGAATGTGAGGAAATAGTCTCTTTCAAATATTGCTTGTGGGAATAGTAATTTTACACACTTTCTGGAAAGCGCTTTTGCAGTGTACGTTAAAATGTCTTAAATTTCATATATATTTTAGAAATTTATTTCACAATAACAGTGCCTGTAATGTGCAAAAAAAAAAATGCACAAACTATGTTACCCACATCATTTTTCATTGTTCATCAAAAAAAGCAATGTAAATGTCCAACATGAGTCTTTACAGTGTTACATCTATAAAATAAAATTTGTGAGATTTATCAAAATAATATATACTTACTTGCAGGTAAAAAGGCAGTCATAAAAGATTACATGTGATATGATCGTATTTTATTTTACTATACACATCTGTATATATGTGTATATCTATATGAATGTATTGAAAGAATATTAGCAAGTAAAGAGTATTTGTCTTGAGATATTGGGTTGTAAGTGATTTTCTCTTCTTTATATTGAGAAGTTGAAGAAGGCTTCAGAAAGGAACTGATTTTGAGTTTATTCATGCTCATTCAAAAAACATATTTATTGAGAATTTGCTACATGCCATGAACATAAAATAAAAGAAAAACAATACTCTCGCTCTCATAACGTGATCTTGAGAGACAGTGATGGTTTCATCAAACAACAAGAAAAAATAAAAATGTATTCCAAGTGAGAAAAGTCCAAGAAAAAGAGTACAAAAACATATTAGTGTTTAGCCTGTCCAGTTAGTATCTGGAATACAGAGTGTATGTGGTAAAATGGAGTGGAAGGTTTTCTATTGATTTTTCTTTGTGCTCATTGTCACTGTCTTTCCTTCCTCTGCCTAAAACTATTTTCTTATATTTAATTTGAAAAATGCATACACATCTATCCTTCAAGATTTGTCTTTTCCCAGATTTTCCTGGGCTTCCACTCCTCAAGTTCCCAACCACTCTCACCCAAGTCTAAGTTAGGTGATTTTTCTCTGTTGTTCATACAATTTATTTCATGATAAGTATTCATTTATGTGTCTGATTCAGGACTCTGGACTAGACAGGTTTCTAAGGACACTGATGCCTGGAATCTGAGGTCCTTAAGGAAAGAACTCTGAGTTTCATTGTTGTATCTCAAATGCCAAGCACTGCTCTAGACCCATGGTATATACCATAGTAAATATTTTTGAATGAATAAGTACTATACTTTATTTCCCAAAACAGGGTTTCTTTCTCAACATTGGCATTATTGACATTTTGGGACAGATAATTCTTTGTTGTGGGGACCTGTCCTGTGCATTGTAGGATGTTTAACATCATTCCTATTTACTAGTGTGCAACTAGATGCCAGTAGCACTTTCTTCTGTCCCAGTTATTGTTGAAAGAAATCATTGAGAGGATGTAAACTCAGATTGACCTGAGAGCTGGACCCAAGCAACAGGAGGCTCCTGACCTCCCTCCTCTGTCCTTAGAATGCATGTTCTGCCTACCATTCCCACAGTGGGAAATGTTTTCAAGGATGTTACCTTGAGAGAGTAAGGTATTGCTGACACTATACAGATGGTGTATGTGATTAATCCCAGTTAAGGCCTCTATATAAATGTCTAAGATTCTGATAGTCAGGTGCAGAGATCTAATCATGTGACTGCCAAAATAAGCCTCCTATGTAAGTTCTCTTGCTTATTAAACCTACCACCACCTACTAAACTAGAATGGCCTGCCTTTTTCTTTGGTCTCTCATTACCCTCCATGTAAGTTTCAGGTTTCACCTGGTATGCTCCCGAGGTTTTGAACCAACAGTTATTACAACTAAATATAGCACCAGACATAGCGAAATGTCCCCTGAGGTAAGAATTACCTTCACTTTTATTCTTATGAACTACCATCCTAGACCATGAAAACCACAATTTCAATGAGCATGATGTAGAAATTAGGAAGAGTAGGATGGGACTTTCAAGTTACTCCAATCTTTCGATTAGACACATTTAATTTTTTTTTTTTTAAGACCAAGCATTCTTAATCCCATACTAATTATTGATGCAAAGCCTATACTAAATACGGTGCATGATCAGAGTGGGGGACTGGGGATAGGGGAGGGCACAGGTGAAGAAGAGAGATGTCCAAGAAGAGAGATGTCCAAACTTGACCCATCTGCTGCTCAAAGTCTAGTTTTGTTACTGCAACCTTGTTTTGTTTCTTTTTTCAAAAGAAAAGAAGACTTTAAGGTGTTGATGTTATCAAATAAGCTAGCATTTTTTCAAAAAATTTGGACACTAAAACAAAACTCCTAAAGCAGAAGGATTTTCTTTAAATAGTATGGCTTGCTTGCACTTAATTTTTTAATTAACAAAACATATTCAGTGAAGTCAAAGAAATTTTATACATACTAAATCATCAGACTTTGAAACAGGTACTTAATTCTTAGAGAACTTCCTGAAATTTTAATGTATAAATTCTTTTTCATGGATTCAGTGATTACATCTGATTTCCATTTCTCTTTGTATTTTTAAATCTGAAATGACTCATAATTTTAAAAAAATCATATATATATATAAACACATACATGTCATTGAAAGAATAAAATTAATATCTATGTAATAGTGCCCAGCTTACTGATATTTGGTATTGTCTGGCTATTTTGATTTTTGCCTTTTTGAAGAGTATATAAAGATATTTCATTTAAAATTTTTCACATTCCTAATTATCTTTATCATTTTACTGAATTTTACCATTGATTCTCTAAAAGTTTCCAAGTATACTGTCATCTGTAAGTTAGAGATAATTTAAATTGTTCTTTTCCAGTCTCTATTATTTGGATTTTCCCTTTAATTCAACTATTATTTAATAGAAATACATATACATATGTATATAACACTTACAGGTAGGAGGCCCTGTTATTTAAATTAAAATTTTTAAGTTTTCCTGCACTGTAATTAGTGTTGTTTGTAATACTTCTATTTTATGGAAATTACTGATGTTTTCTATTTGACCTAATTTATTATGAGTTTTTGTGACTGATTCATGTACACTTAAAAAGGTAGTATCTTCTATTTATAAGGTGTAATGTTCAGTATTGTTACACAAGATCTACCTTATTATGTAGTAAAGATCTTTAACATTATATTCTTTCTTACTTTCCATCCATTTGACTTGCCTTGTGCTGAGATTGGTAAAGTCTTTTATTATTAGGTTTTTATTTCTCTATGCATTTTCTGTAGTTTCTGCTTTTTGAACATGATTGCTCTCCTATTCAGTGTATTGATATTCATAGCTTTTATATCTTTGTTGTGAGTGTTAGCTTTTAGCATTATAGAATATCCTCGGCATTTTTTGACCTGACTTCTACTTTTCTTATGTCAATATCAAAATTTCTACTGTCTTATATTTTCATTTTTCTGATATATCAGTCATTCCCTATACCTACAATTTCAACCTTGTGAATTACTGGTATGTTAAGTGAATCCTTTGCATAGAACCATGGAATTGACATTTGCTTTATGAGCCAACTTGAAATTTTTTTTTGTAATAGATGAGTTAAGTCTATTCACATTTTTTGATATGGCTAATATTATTCGTATCAATTCTGTATATAATTTTATGTGACAGTTACCATATGTATTTTGTTATATATACTATGTTTCTCTATTTGGTGTGTCTTTGCTTTAAAAAATATTTTGGTATTTTTGAACATTTTTATTTAGCGGTTTCCATTAAATTTACACCTTTTTAGCACCCTTAATATACTTTTAATAAATGTTTTATTCTGTGAATTGTCAATCTTACATGATATCCTTGACTCTGATCCATCATCTATAAAACAGTCAATAATCTTATTCTACTCTCTCTTTTTTCTTTCTCTTCTTTCATTTCTAGTTGTTTTCTTTCTACTCTGCAATAACATACCATATGTAATACATTACATGTACGTGCAATTTTTCCACCCATGCCACTATCCTCTTTTTAGGTATTTAACTCAAATTTAACTGTAAAATTAAATATGTAAAATGATTATCATCACTTTTTTGCCAAAGATTTCCAGGTTATTTCCTAGTTGAATGAAGCTCATCCAACCAAGGAAGGACACATCTGTTAAACATTCCCTGGATTTGTGAACCTGTAAAAGTGTTTTTCTATTACCTTGACACTTGAGGGACAGTTGGGTGGTTTTTAAACACTCAGTTCACAATTCCTTTCCTTGAATTTCTTTAAAATGCTTCTCCACTGTTGCTTTGTTTTGTATGTTGCCCTTCTGTGGGCGCCAGGCCCGGAGGATCCAAGGTCTGGCTGGTGCAAGGTCTGTCTGCAATCCAGGTTTGGGGCTAGGAATAGGACTCCAGATTAGAATGTTAGTGTAGTAGGGTGCCTGCACCTAAAATATATAAACATACTTCAGCTTATGGTATTACGCATATGTGGCTGAATGACACAATTGTACTCTGTTATATGTGAAACCATGCAGTCCCCTGGGGAGCAGAAGAGGAGCACAGAAAGGGGAGCAGAAGTGTGCGCAATACCGTGCACCCTGTGCAATAGACTGCACTTCCCCCAATAGAGCCACACTCTGCACAATAAAGTTGGTGCCTGCTGTTTCATTCTCATGTCTGCCTCTTGTGCAATCTTCCAACTGGGCACATAACTATCAAACCTTTGCTTCTTGATCAGCCGGACGCTGACACTTGGCATAGCCTGCACGATGAGTTTTCCGCTGACACTTAGCGTAGTATGCGGAATGAGTTTACTGCTGACAATGTAGCCAACAGGATCAGCTCGCTGCTGAGACTGACACCTTATGATGTTTTATACCAGACTATTTTTTTTAACCCTGGTACGTAATTTAATCTTATTGACCGATTACCCTGAATTTGTTTTCCTTTAAATTCTAATTATTTTTCTAGGACATGTTTCAGAGTTTACTATTTTTGAGTTATTGAAACACACAATGGGCCCTTTGACTATGTAAAAATAGATATTTTTTTAGTTCTGTAGAATTTTCTTGGATTATAACACATGTTTACTTTCTTCAGACTTCAACTATATGTATGTTGAACTCTCTCTGCATATCTGCCATTTCAACTATTTTCTCTTTGACCCTTTTACTTGTTACTTGATCTCATTTTATCCTCTTGGTTGTTATCCTGCTTTTCTTCAAGGTGTTTAGTAAATTTTACTATAATCTATTATATCGTGAATATCTTTTAATTTATACTTTCTTTCTGAGATGAACTTTTTTCTCTGTAGTTTCTTTACTGAGATTAATTAATTCATATTGCATCACTTCCTTTTTTACCCACTTTGGTCTTGAGTTTTAAGGTTTCTAATTCTAGCTTATATCTATATCTACATTTTTATGTAATCTGCATATCTACCTCTAATCTTCAAATACTTGTTAGAGGATTTTAATTCAGTTAAACATCATGTTAGAAAATTCTTCTGTTTGAGATTTTTATTTATTTATTTTATTTTCTGGTAAAGAGTATTTCATCAGCTGAAGTATTTTGATTTGCATTTTCTATTTTCTTCTTTCATTAGCTTTTTAAGGTGTTGGCTTGATTTTTTTTTTCTTTCTCTCTTAGTCATTTTTAGGGTAGAGTCTCTAGTCCAGGAGTGCACGCTTGTGTCAGCCTAGTGAGGCCAGTTTCTGTTAATGAATGCGTTTAGTGGTATGGGACAAACAAAGGATTGGCATGCCTGTTTCTGTTTTATTTCTGAAAGACTGTCAATTTTCCCCTCGTACCTTCTTTCTCATTTTGGTTACAACTTCCAGGGCATAACCTTTTCTCTACTTTTGTGATTCTCTCCAAGAAGCAATACTTTTTGAAGCTGTTGACTTTTTTAATACTATTCATTTTCAAATCTTTTTCCTATAGCTGGTACTGTGAACTACTAAATACTGGACGCCCAATTTTACCACGTAGTGTTGTACTTTCTTTTTCTTAGTCTATGCCTTATCTGTGTGCTCTACTTTTTAATGGTGTCTCTTAAGCTTCCCTTTTCCTAATTTCAGCACCCACAGGCTTATATTAGTCTCAGGAGGTCTGTTGTTTAGTTCTGTTTATAAATAACTTGATCATGGTATTTCCTGCTGCCTAGTAAGGCTAAAGACTTGAATCATTTGTGATTTCATTTGCACTCTTTTTTTGGTATTATTATTTTGGAGAAGATTTGAGTAGACATTCAGGTTCAGAAGGATGCTATTATCTCCAGTCCCACAATTTCCTTGGAAATAGAATTTGGAAATTGATTATTTTCTATGTTAAATGTATAGATTTGTTTTCTGTAGATTTTATTATATCTTGAACTTAAAAAATTTTTTTTTGTATCTTTAAGTTGCATATCCCTAATTGGGCTTAATTTTTTGAGGGAGGGATCTTATAGTTTTGATTTTCACCATGGTACTTGGTATAATATACACATAATAGTTTCTCAATACATATTAACTACTTAGTTGTTAAATCTATCATTTATTGATATAAGAAAATCTTTTTATATAAGAAATTATAAGCAAAACATTTGGGTTATTTATATATTTTTATAATCTTTTAATTATTTATTATTATTATTTATGATTATAGCACCTGGTCTTCCTAGTGGGTCTCCAATCCAAGTACTAACAAGGCCTGACCCTGCTTAGTTTCTGAGAATAGACATTGGGCTTGTTCAGGGTGGCAGGCCATAGACCATGGACTGTGGCTCCACTGGTCTATGGCCTGCCACCCTGAACAAGCCCAATGTCTATTCTCAGAAACTAAGCAGGGTCAGGCCTTGTTAGTACTTGGATTGGAGACCCACTAGGTCTTCTCCGTGTAAAACAGACATGCTAACCACTACACTATGGAACCACATCCTATTTATATATTTTTTTAAAAGATTCATTACATATATTAGTGTTGAGAAATATATTCTAAAACAATTAAATTATAATTTTATTTTATTTTTTAAATTTCTTAAAAAGACATTTTAAGGGAAACACCCATCTTAAGGGAAACACGCTTATTTAAAAAGTGAAAATATAAAGACTAATTTCTTCAGTGCATATTTTTCTCAATATCTTCTCTGTAAAAAAAGAAAAGAAAAGCAAACCCACAAATTTTGTTCTTGATTTTAGCATGTGTAAAAATTAAAGCAACAAACAAAAAGGAAATACAACACATTATTGTTATCTCTGCTATTCATTAATTCACTTAATTTAAATGCAAATCATATGTTTTAATAATCATAAATTACTTGGCATCAGATTGTTCCTAGTAATGAGCAGTTCGAGGGATGGCACTTTTTTGAAATTCTAATAAAGTATTCCATGGAGTCCTCTTCTTTTGTGAGAATGGTTACCCCTTGAAACATTCTAATGCAGAGCTGAAATGATTTAAAACCTTGCAAGAAGATGTTAAGGTTGAATAGAAAGCCACTCTTGGTTTCATGGCTAGCTCTGAACACTGAAGTTAAGAAGTAATTTCAAATCAATCAGTAGAAAGATTTTATCTCTGATCATGAACAAACAGAGGACCTCTCTCCAGTAGGTGTCAGGAGTCATGTGATTGACACTAATGATGTCTGCTGCCTTTTATCATCTGTCACAGATAAGTCACATTTGTTTCCACACAGACAGAGAGAACACTTAATGAAACAAAACAGCATTATCGAGCTTCAGGCTTCCCAATTCTCTTTGGTCCTAGACATGAAGCTCCAAGTTCATTAAATTGTAGCTTGTGGAGGTATACTACAATTATAGTCTATTAAACCAAAAATTGTAATGAGATCCCAACATAAGGCTTTAATATTCAGTGACCTCTTCTCTCTATTTTAAAAGTTTAAATCTAGAGAATATCGCAGGTTTAGAATGTGTATATAGGTTTAGCATTCTTTAATATGAAATTATATGTTCATTATAGAAAAAATACAAAAACTAATAATAAATTCAACCCAAATCATATTACTTAGAAATATTTCTTAATATCTTTTATTTATTTGTTATTTTGCTTTTAGCCTTGTAAGCTTTATGATAAATTCATATTCTTATAAAAATATTCAGTTTATTTTCAGGCCTCAAAAGCCTGTGACTACAGTAATATTTAAATTTCTTCTGTCTTTAATCAAAAGATGCTAAATGTAGGCAGATATAGGCCTACTATAATACCATATTCTTTCTTTGTTCATTACTCAGCAAATATTGCATTTCTCCTACATATAAGGTACTTTTTAGCAACTGAAAATACAGCAGTGAACTAAACCTAATAGAATCTCTGCCCACACAGAGCTCAAAGTTATGGAGGAGTAAATAGCAGAGATAAAATAAACAAATGAAAAAGGAAATATAAATATATACACATAATATGCCGGGTGATGAGAAGTGTTAGGGAGAAAAAAGAGGAAGGGAGGTAGAGAATGAGTGTCTCTATTCACCCTACTTCCTGTATCACAGCCACAATTCAGACTAGTCTTGATTTCACCAGCCATACTAGAATTGAGGGCATTTGTCATGATCGTTCCCTCTATTTGACTCACTCTTTCACCTCTTCCTAATTTTTACTCAAATGTCACCATCTCAATGAGGCCTATCCTAACTACCTAATTTAAAATTGCAACCTGTCCTGCCCTAGCACTCCCAAGCTGCTTGCCATTCCTTTTTCACTACTTAATGCTTATTACTTTTGAATATTCTACATATGTATTATTATGCATATTTATTATTATGTAAAGTATATTTTCAGTCTCTCTCCACTAGAACTTAAAGTTTAAAAGAGCAGAGATTTTGCCTAGTTACTGATGTATTCCAAATGCTAAACCTAGTACCTGACATAAGTATTGAAAAAATAATATTTGTGGGGTGATTAAAGCAAAGATGTTGAATAGGCAATTGAATATCTAAGACTTGAATTTTAGGGAAGAAGTCCAGGCTAGAAAAACAAATTTGAGAGTCAGGGTGACATTTTTAATCGTAAAATTGGAAGAGATCTAGGGAATGAGTAAAAAAGGGGTAGAGGTCTTCAAAACAACCCTTAGGTATGTCAAAGTTATGAAATCAGCAATATTAGGAAGCTTCAGGGAAGAAGGCTGAAAAAAATTAATAGTCAAGGTAGGAGGAAAATCAACTGGGTATGGTCTCTTACGATCCAAGTAAAGAAAGTGTTTCAATAAAAAAAAAAAAAGTTAACATATTTGGAACATTTGTCTTTTTATATTTATCACTTTTTTAGGACTATACTGCAAGATAACCTCTGTATTTCTGAGTAATAAAAACAATTTTTATTTTTATTTCAATCTCACTATAAAGTCATAAAGATTATAATTTTAAATCATATAATTTTAAATCTCACTATAAAGTCATAAAGATTGTAATTTTAAAATTAGCCATATGAAATACATTCACATAAACTGTAGTGCATTTTAGTAAATGAAAAACAAACATCTTGAAAATTAAGATGCATAAATTCCACTTTGGAGATCATTGATCTACAAGAGACTTAAAGGGATCTCAGATTGAGACCATCCAAAGAAGAAATCTCCTGCTTTGTCAAATATCTTTGTCCCCCAATGTTTTCTACTCCCATCAATGGTGCATCTTTCTATAGAAGCCTAGATGCCATACGTAATTTCTCTTTTCCCCCTTTTAGCCAAGGGACTAGTCGTATTGGTTTCACATCCTGCCTATTTCATCTTTTGCTCTCACTCACATTCTGCCAGCTAATTCCTTATGGTGGACATCTTTCAGGCATCTGATACTACTCCTTCTGTCTTCTCTTCATAACTAACTGCATCTTTCTTAAAGTTCATATATATTCACTAACTCTCCTTTTCACTTCCTTTTCATTCCTCCCCTATTCCACTTTGACTTATATCCTCATATCTCCACTGTAACTGATCTAGCTGAGATTACTAATAATCACCTAACTATCCAATTCAGTGGACACTTTTCAGTTCTTTGCCTTATTTCAGCATCTGACACCGGTCATACCACATTATCTCACTTTTTTACTTCTCTTCCTGATCCTTGCAGTCTCCTTGGTGGAAAACTTTTTCTCTCTGTACTCTAAATTTCAGTGTCCCTTGGGGTTCAATTCATAGTCCTCTTAGCTCTCCTTAGTCTTTAACGTACACGAGCACTCTGTTCCAATCTAAGTAAACTCATTCATCCCTTAGTGTTCACCTATGTCTTCCTTTTCTGCTCTTTGATTGTGCTGTCCCTACTCTCCATGTTCTTTCCCTATTTTTACTATCCATCCACTCCCAGATCTATAGTACTAAGGTTTTAAGACTCAACCAAAGTGGCATTTTCCCTTCCTTCCCAGGGAACTTCAGCTGTACCTTTCATAAGCATTTCCCACAGTTTATCAAGCATGGAATTATTTAGGTAGCCTATTGTACTCTGTAGGCTGCCTCGATGTCTAGTCCATCTTTTCCTATATTGGCCTGGGATGACTAAAAGTTAATAAATGGACTGAATAAAGAATAAATAAGAATGTCTTAATATTGCAATGACATAGTACAGTCACTTGGAAAATGTCATTTAGTTAGCAACTTCCAGAATTGCCTTGTGCACTCCCAAATTAAGGACTGAGAATACTAATTCCTGTTCTATTGAAAATACTGTGCTTAATAAAACCTCTCAGTGAGTGATCAATACGAAACATTTTCACTGATAAATAGATATCTTTTTTACTGTTCTAAATAACTGGACACTAAAATATAGGAACACATCACATTTACAAATATGCAAATTATAGTAATTATCTTTTCAATTACTTTCAAGGAACCATTTATATGTACATAGATACTGTTATTTCACATGTTTTTATAATGTTTTAGACATTTATTATGTATAACTTCATAGTTCTCTGAGTACTTTGGCAAATCTTACTCTGAAAAAAAATTTACATTAACGATTATTAATTACATTTTAATGGAGCATTAGATTAGCATATGAGAAGATTAGAGCTTAGACTTATTGCTAATATTTCTCATATGATAATTTCTTTAACAGTTTTAAAATTTATTATTTCATTATATTGGCCCCTTTTCCTTGAACATCATTAGGCCTTACAAATACCAAAACCACTACATTTAATTAGATAGGAATAATAATAGCAACAAAAGCCAGGATTTATTGAACACTGGGACCACTGGTAAGCACTTTATATGTATCATTTTTTTTTTTTTGATTCTCACAGAATCCCAGGAGATAGATAATAGATATCCCCATTTTACATCAAAACTAAGGCTTAGAAAAGAAAAATGACTTTTTCAAAGCCATAATCTAGAAGTATTAGATCTAGATTTCTAAAAATAAAAATTTCTGATTCCAGAGCCAGTCTTTTAACTATGCTTATTTAGTTTCTAAATCTTTTTGCTTTCAACAAGACATTATTTGAGTAGGTCACACCACTTCCATTTAGTTTTCTGGTTATCACATTTAACATCTGTAATGTAAGGTCATGTTGTACTTTGCTCTACAAAAAAACAAATATATATTCCTAATTAGGTCACTTATTGAACATATTATTGTATGTAGTAGTAAGTTTACTGCATTTCCATAATCTTTTATTTAAGAAATAGTAGTTTAAATGAAAATAAGCCTGAGGTATGTTGGCTTCATTTTAAGTGCTCACGATCTTGACTGAAATCAAGATTTCTGACCTGTTTTGGAACATTGGAGCTAAGTCTGACTACTTGCAGTCTTCCAAAATTTCAAATCTTTATGATTCCTTAAGGTATCTAAACTAGACTAATGGACTGATATTAAATTTTCTATTGTTCTAAATAAGTAATACTTGAAAGCTAAGAAAAAATGCATCTGGTAGAAATGTTTTTTACTAATTTCAATTTTTTCTTACCAGCCTTCATCCTACCTTTTCCACCCAAAGATCACTCTCTTTAACAATAAAGGCAGAAAAAAAAATCAAATCTTATCAGATCTTTTCTTTACTCATTATCTGTCAGTATGGTACATACAGTCAAACCTGAACAACAGACAAACCTTTCTTAGATATTATTTGGAATATAACTAAGTGAAACGTTTTTATATTTGTCTTTAACAACTTTCACTAACCTTAATTTATTTAGTGGCTAAGACATTGCGATAGTGTTCTGCAGAAGTCTCTGCTACTTTTTTGATACATATTCTTTAATAAACCCCTTTACATTGAAATCTATTGGAAAGCACTCTTTGGGGATATATATAACTTCTAAAGAGATGGTTAAAGATCATTTTAAATGAAAAAACTTTGGGAATATGATGAAAGGTCTGGACACTCCCCTCCCTATACATTAAAATTTCACTTAAGTTCAAATAATTTATAAACCAATGACTTTCATCCATGAACACTTGTAGACAAAATTTTAATTAAAAGACTTATTTTCACCTTCATTATGATTATCACAATTATATTGACAATTGAAATTTTAATATAAATAATTTTAACAATATATATTTTAGAGTCTCATCACCAGGTCATACCTGTCTTTACTTTGAATATTTTGATGACTGCTTCTGTAACATTTAATTGTCACTTTTATTTTCTATATAGCTGTTTTTTGTATTATTAGTTTATTTAAAGGCAGTGTGTATAAAAGTAAAATTCAAGGGGTTGAAATATTATGTTAATCAAGGTATTGAATATTTCTAAGCTACAATATTCCCATCTGCTAAATGTGATTAGATCTACTCCATTATTATTTTTCTAATGGATTAGAATTAGATGAGAATGTCAGCTCCCCAGTAACAGAAATGTTAATTGTATTTCTTAGCACTTGTCCAGAATAGTGCCTGGCACATAGTAGGTGCTTAATGAATATTTATTGGATGAATCAATAAAGTACACAGAATTCTTAACAGATGGTATGTCATTAGCTTAATTTTTTAATCAGAATGGTTTCAATGATGTTTCAGAAATGAAATCATGACCAGGGAAGTCAAGAATTCTCAGAACGTGCCTTTTAGCTGTATGTCACTTGCAGCAGGAATTTAGCTCATTGTAAATTCCCTTTATAATTTTATATTTGTTATCACTTTCTCAGAGATGCCTTTCTTGACACAAACCTAAGTTTCCTTGCTCCTGTTCAAAAACCAGGAACTCTACTGTTAAGGGTGGAAAATCTTCAAAGTGAGCCAACTAGCTAAGTCAGCTACAGGGAAGAAATATTTTTAGATACCAGAAGTCGTCCTACTTGCTTGGGTGCGAGTTTAGGAAATGTATTGCATAGGATATGAAGATGGCCAGGGTCTGCTTCTGTAATCTGCTCACTTATTAACCAGAGGGTAGTATGAAGTGATGTATTTGTATTGTGTTAATGGTCGATTTCTGCTTTCTGTAAACTGCTTACTTGTTTAATGTAGTTTTGGGCTTTGTGAGCTGCCTCTTTTGAAATTGTAAGAGTGAAGACTTCCCAGTAAATCAGTAACAAGGAGGTGATTCCTTGAGACACCAAAGTCCCAGGAAGAGGCACAACATTCCAAAATACAGATAACAAAACTGTCTACCAGGCTATGTTTGATCTAGCAATTCCCTAGATACATTTATCTTTGTAAAGGACATTAACGGTTAACTTCTGCTTTCTGTAATTTCCTTACTCTCTCTTTGTTCTAAAATGTAGTCCGAGGCTTTATAAAACTGCCTCAAACAAAGACCCGGGCTGATTCTCTTGTGGGGAGAGTCAGTCGCCAGCCGGCTAATAAAGGCTCATAATTAATCTCAATTGGCTCCGTGGGTCTTAGATTTGAATGCACCACAACACTACTATTTTATAGTTTCAGTTTTTTCACAGTCTTAAATTATTTTATGTATTTAACTTGCTCATCATCTCTTTCTCCTGCTAGAAAGTTTCATGGGAGTAAGAACTTTGTCTTGTTCACTTGTCATAACCAAAAGTTAACGGAACTGCCGGACACATGGTAAGCACTCAACAAACATTTATTGAAGAACAAATGAATGGTGTGTAACTCTTATTCCTCCAGGATCAGTTAAGGGTTCCTTGTACCTGCTAACATGAGTGGATCTTAGTCTCCCAGAACATAGAACTCTACTTCTTTCTAGAGGGTCCCGCTTTAATCATCTTATTCTTGTGAGAACAATCCTGAGAGCTATTATTCAGATCCTGTTCTCCTTTCTCTATCATACTCTAAATATTGATTCCCGCAGCAAACACTATTCTTGCTGATGTAGCAGCCATGTACTCCTTTATCCTTCTTAACAAAACCCAAGTTCTGTTCAGGTACCCACACATTTACACAGCCATTAATTAGGGGAACTCAGGCCAGCCCCAATCCCAGGGAGTAGGTCATGATAATCCAGTCCAATCACATGGTCTTATTCCCTTTTTTGGTGATTGGTTTTAGTATGGACGTGTGACTCAATGTTGGTCAGTGAGATGTGAGGAGCATTTCTTGAAGTTTCCATGAACTTGTAACAACATAGAAATAACACTATATTATAAGCTTCAGAGAGCTCTAGGGAGCACTAGCATGTGAGAATACAAGATAGCAAAAGTGAGCAAAAAAGAAATAATTAACAAATACAAGAGACAGAGACTAAGGAATGAGAGAATGAGAGAGAAGCTAAAAGAGACTATGAGAGAGAAATTAGTTTGAGAATAAGAGAGAGAAGAGTATATATAAAGACCAGTTAACTGAAAAGACCTAACTCTATATTATTTTCCAAGAAGATGAACAAATAATAACAATGTATGCTCCTATTGAGCTGACAATAAGAAACTTCCTGCGGAAGCAGTACATTCAAAGTGAATTTTTCTACTTGCTGCTTACTCTTAAATGACTATGTAATAAACTTTTATTCAATTTACTAGATTACTTTAGAGACTCTCATATGTTTCCAAACTATTTATTGATAAAATTTAACAAACAAGCTATGTCTTAAGTCTCCAGATTCCTGGAGATTTCATATAAATGTTATTTTAAAAAAATTGGTAGTTCTCAGCATCTATTTGAATGATATCATCATATACTCCCTATAAAGAATGCCAAGGGATAGCCACAGGTGTCTGGCATACTCTGACTATGGCCAGGAGACCCATATCATTAGGATAATCACCATGAGTCCTGCTTGGCTATGTGTTTAAAATCAAAACAAGAGGCAAAACCAACATAAATGCAGTTAATTTAAGGCACTTTCTCTGTATTTATTAAAGCTAATTGCAAATCTGGCTTACAATTAACAATTGCCCAAAGGATTAAAATTTCCTTGTCACTTGACATAACAAAGTGTCCATGGCACTGCCCTTTGGATTTAATATTTCCAGGAATGGATATTATAGCCTGTGATGTTACAGCTAGAAAGAGTCCTGCTGTAAAATAAGCATCAACAATACTTTGGCAACATAAAAACAATTTATGATTTTTATGACAGTCTATACTGATATCTAATATTAAAGCAATATAGCTGGAGGCTAATTAATGGATGCAGGTAGGATGTTTCACCCTGTAAGATGGAGGCTGTCTGTTCCCTCACCGGCTGCTGACAGCAGCACTCATCCTAATAGCATATTGTTTCCAGTGTTGCCACCTCATTAGAAAATTAGCTTTTCATTAACTTTGGAAGCTGTTGCATGGGTTTCAATAGGAAGCATACAGTTGTACACATCTTGTTGCAGAATTAAATCTTCCCTTCATGTTTCTAATAGGCTTCTCCTGCTTTGCAGAAAAGCAACAGCCTAGCCGCTTTCGGGAAGCAGCTCCATGGGTAGCAGTGGCCACGAAGCTCCAGCCTGCTCCCAATTACAAAGAGATGTCCTTTAGTGCCCTCATGAGCAGCTCCTTACTCCAAGGCCACTTGAGACATTAAGAAGCAACACAGACTACCACAATCTCAGACGCTCCCCTTTCATGCTTCTGATCCCCAACCTGGCTTTAATGGTACATAGTCACAAGAATGTGTCTTACCTCATTTTTGTATTTAAACATCTCTCCCTGTGCACAGTGGTGATAAGCCCATAGACAAGATAAATAGCTAGATTATTACTCTTCGCCCCAGGGAAAAGTCATGCTGTCAATTAAGCTAATAGGGTTCCGGGTTTAGCTTTGGTATGACCTAATACTAGGGAAGGCGTTTTGCCTTGCATAGCTGCAAAGCCCAAAGACCAAAGACGGATTTGAAAAGTGGTTACAATTCTACGGTGGCCAGTCAGCAAAGAGGGAAGTCAAGAACCTGATGATTAATAATCTGCCAAACAATGGGAGAGCAAGAAAGATGAGGCCCATGAGACCAGATCTTTTGAGCTTTATTATAATTATACATCACCTCTTCTGATTGATTCCATTTGTTGGTTTAAAAATAGATATGGGTGCTTTCTATATAAGAAATAAGGCTCCATCTTTTACTAAAAATAAGTGTTCTTTTGTCATACTTTTTTAAAGAACTTACTCTTTAAAGAACTTATTCGATCTTATTACCAGTCTCTGAGGAACATAAGACAGGTGGCTTTTTTTTTTTTTTTTAATTTTGCAACTGATGAACCTGTGTGATACAGGAGAGTTAGTAATTTCCCTTTGATCACACAGCCAGCTGCTGATGGTGTCAGGATGAAAATTCAAATAATTTAATTACCCTTATTTATGGTTCTCCATTGCACACACCTCACTCTCCAACCACAGAAATTAAATTATAACCTGCTAGCAATCAATTTTTATAATTTTATCCATTACATTATCTGGTATTCATAGGAGACAAGCATAAAAAGCAACTCCTGGCAAGTACAGTTTATTAAACAATGAAATTATTTAATGCAAAATTAGAAAGCATAATATTAGCTCTGATTTATTCTATGATTGTGGGAATATAGGGACCACTTTTTCAGATACCAGAAGATGACAGACTGTGCGATTTGAGATTTTCCATTCCAAAGTTAGGCTCTTTGCAGTAAGGAAATTGGATTATAGCAGGGTAATCACATAGCCTCTTGATTTGCCTGGGCAGATTGCAGTTTTTGTCTGCTCTCTAGGCATTCCATTGGTTTTAGCATTTGTGTTGAACAAAATGGCCCAGTTGGAGAGTAAATTTTATGAAATTCCAAATTTTGTGGTGGTTGATTTTTTTATAATATATTATTTTAATTTTTCAGTTATAGTTGTCATACAATATTGGTTTCAGGTGTATGACATAGTGATTGACATCTATATAACTCACAAAGTGATCACCCCAAAAAATCTAGTGCCCCTCTAATACCATCTATAGTTATTATAATATTATTGGGAATATTCCTCATACTATACTTTCTATCTCTGTGACTATCAGTAACTACAAATTTTTATTTCTTAATCCCCTTCCTCTCTTTCACCAACACCCCTCAGCTCCCCTCTAGTCTAGGAGCCCTCAAAATGTTCTCTGTAGCTATGAGTTTGCTTTTGTTTGTTTATTTTGTTCTTTAGAATCCACATATACATGCAATAATATGGCATTTGTCTTCCTCTATCACTTACTCCACTCAGCACACTACCTTCTAGGTCCATCATGCAATATCTTTTCCTATTACCACACTTTTAGTTTGTGAGTATTTTAACCTGAAGTGAGTCTCTTGTAGGCAGCATATATAAGGGTCTTGTTTTCTTATCCATTCAGCCACACTCTATTTATTGGAGCACATAATTCTTTTTTATTTTTATTTGAAGCACTTGTTAAGAAATACATAGTTAGCACCATTCATTTTTTTTTCTCTTTTAGGCGAGGCAGCCCTTGGTTGACCTCACAGATTGCAAAGATCTTGTCAGCTTACAATCCTTACTTACTTACTTACTTACTTACTTACTTACTTACTTACTTACTTACTTATTTATTTATGCCTACAGTGCCTGGTCTTCCTAGGTGGTCTCCCATCCAAGTACTAACCAGGCCCAACTCTGCTTAGCTTCTGAAATCAGACAATTAGTTCCATTCTTTTTGCTATATTTTTTCTTCTTTTTAAAGAAGTCCCCCCAACATTTCCTGTAATGCTAGCTTGGTGATCATGAACTCTTCTAGCTTTTTCTTGTCTGGGAAGCTCTTTATCCGTTTTTTGACTCTAAATGATAGCTTTGCTGGATGAAGTAATCTTGATTGTAGATCCTGGGTTTTCATCACTCTGAATATTTTGTGCCAAGCCCTGTGTCCTGCAAAGTTTCTCTTGAGAAATCAGCTGCTGGTCTTATGGATGCTCCTTTGTAGGTAACTAATTGCTTTTTATTTTGCTGCTTTTAAGATTCTTTGTATTTAACTTACGGCATTTTACTTATGACATGTGTTGGTGTAGGCCTCTTTGGGTTCTTCTTTTTGGGGATTCTCTAAGCTTCATGGGGTTGTATGTCTATTTCCTTTACCAGGTTAGGTAAGTTCTTCAAATAGGTTTTCAACTTCTTGCTCTTCTCCTTCTGGTACCCCTATGATGCAAATATTGTTACATTTGATGTTATCCCACAGGCTCCTTATATTATCTTTATTATTTTGGATTTTTTTTCTTGTTGCCATTCTGATTGGGTGTTTGTCCTCCGCTACCATCCTCTATTCCTCCACTCTGTTAAGTCCCTCTAATAAACTCTCTTCATCTCAGATATTGTATTCTTTATTTATAACTGGTTCCCTTTTATAATTTCTATCTGTTTTTATGGTTTTTTGTTTGTTTGTTTGTTTGTTTGTTTTTGTTTTTTGTTTTGTTTTGTTTTTTGTTTTAGATATCTCCTTGTTAGAGTTCTCACTGAATTCATCTATTCTTTCCCTAAGTTCCTAAAGCATCCTTATAACCAGTGTTTGGAACTCTGCATCGGGTGTATTGTCTGTCTCTATTTTGGTGAATTCTTTTTCTGAAGCCTTGTTCTGTTCTTTCCAGTGAGGCATATTTCTTTGTCTCCCAATTTTGCCTGCCTCCCTGTGTCTATGTATTAGGTTGGGCTCCTAAGTCTCCCAGTCTTAGTAGACTGAATTTATGCAGTAGGTATGCTAAGGGGACCCTTGGCACAGCCTGTGCACCACTGAGGTCATCTGGTAGCAATCCACATGTGGCTGCCACCCATGCTGGGATTATAGGCCTCAAAAGGCCAAGTCAGAAACCGAGGCTGGCTGCCACTAGTGCAGGGTTTGGGGCTGCTCAGCAAGACCCAAAGATACTGCTTCTTTGGGTTTTGAGAGATTTTTTGAGACTTTGAGAGATTTTATGAAAGTTTGTAGCAGGAGCCAAGACAGCCCGTTTGTATGGAATAAACTCACTGGAAGTGGCTTGGGTAAGCCCATAAACTGGAAGAGGCAGAGTCTCAAGGAATTCCCTGGGTGGAGCAACCTGTGTTATCTAGGTAGATGGCACCTGTGTCTGCAGGCTGGGAGTGGATGGAGCAGGCTCAACAAAGGCATAATAGCTTCTGACTGCACCTGTGTTCAGGAGCAAACAATCCCTTCAGCCCTTGCCCTGAAGCCTGACAGCTCAGCACCTCCCCATATGTCCCTGGCCCCCCTCAAGCAGCTGCCCAGTGCTGGAGCTCAGAGTGAGTGAGTCTGTCAGCAAGTAAGGCCTGGCATAGGCCCTTTAAGAGGAGGGTCTCTGCTTCTTGCAGCCCTCCATCTCATTCAGCTGCAACCTCTGCTGGTTCTCACTGCCAGAAGTTGTGGAGACTTCTCTTCCCCGTACTGGAACCCCGGGCTGTGTAGTCCAGTGTGTAGCTGGGACACCTTGCTCCTTAGGGGGCGGGGAGGGGGCTCTACAGCTACAATAGCCCTCTCAATTCACCATCACCAGTAACAGTAAGTGACAAGGCCATTTTGCATCTTTGTTCAGCCAGACCTCTGGCAACTCCAAGTACTGGTCGCTCAGTAGTTTTGTTATAATTTTGGTGTGGTTGCTAGAGGAGGTATGTACAGCCTTTACCTTCTATTCCATCTTGACTCTCCTCAACTTTGTTGATTCATGGTACTCCAATTTTAAGTAAAAAATTTATTTTCTAGTTATATTGTCTCACTGAGAAACCAAACTTTCCACAGCTTAACTGTTGGATGTTTTCAAGAAATGCTTTATTAAAATTGCACACTTACAGTGCTTTCCTGGGAGCAGATAACAGTGGTGATGGAGATGATAAACATTTATTGGGCATTCCATTCTGGGTGTTGTGCTTTGTAGTTTACCTGCATTATAATCTTCTTTAATCATTCCCAAACCCTCTGAGGAAATTATAATTAGTACCCACATTTTATCTAGGAGGAAATCGAGGCTCAGAGTTATCAAGTAACCCACTCAAGATCTACCAGCAAGTTAAGTGGCAAAGCCAAGAATTGAGTTCAAGACTTTCTGGCCTTAAAGCCCAGACTCTGAATAGCTATGAGCTTTCAGAGGAGGCAAAGTCTGAACACAGATCTGTTCACTAGTGTGTTTGACTGCTGCAGATGAGGAAAGCCCACAGGACTCTCTCAGGCCTCCCAGGCTGTTTTCACTGGCCTTTACTAAATAATTACTTCTCATGCTTTAACAGAAACAAGAGTCACATAAGGTGCTTTATTGAAATCATATCCCTGGGCCCTTCCTCAAAGACTCTGATTTAGTAGAATATGTGTATTACCCTTTTTAATAATTTCCCTAGATAATTCTGACATTAGTGGTTTCTCAACCACATCTTGAGAAACACCAATCTATATACTTTCAAGTATTAGAAAATTTAAGTCTTAAATTGCCAATCATGATGAGAGAGGCATGGATAAATTATCTACTTCATTGAAAAATACCTGAAATGAAGAACAATATGGTGACTGTTAGGCACCTTCTTTGTACCACTTTCACATATTGTATTGCATTTAATCTTTATAATAATCATGTGTGTGTGTGTGTGTGTGTGTGTTTGCATGCACATGTGTATTTTACCAAGAAGAAAATTGAGACTAAGCGAAGTATCTGTTGCTAAGTTATACATCTTGGTAGTGGTACAAACTTGGATAGTTAACATAATTCAAATATTTTTTATTTATATGGATTGAAATACATCAACATTTTAATAATAGTTATATCTAATACATTTATATTCTAACAGTTTTTGTTTTTCTTCTTTGTGCCTCTGTGTTTTCCAAATTATCTTCAATAAGCATGTATTATTCTTATGATCAGAAAACAGTGTCAACATAAAACTATTTTTATTGTTGGCTCATGTTCTCAGTGGTTGGCTTTCCCAGCAGTAAATTCTGAAACAAGGATTTGAGTGCAAGTAATTTATTTGGGAGGTAACCACTGGAAGTGGGGAGTACGGAAGTGAGACAGGAAAGAGACTGATGTCCACACAAGGTGTTCATGAACAGATTACCATTATGGTCAACTGGGATATCTGGAAAACAGCTTAGGGCACTGCTCAGAGATAGCTCAACTGAAGGTTGAGAAAGTGGAGGTATTAATACTCTAACTGCTAATCATCATTATTCACCAGCACTTCCAACCTTCCCCGTCCATAATAGGACAACGCTCTTCTGGTCAAAAAAACCTTTGAACCAAGAGATGTAGGTGTTTGCAGTAAAAAGCCATCAGGGTACAGGGACACTGAAATAGTTGGCTACATTATTGAAACAGAGGTGAAAGTCTAATAGCATAACTAATTAGTGTTCTAGCCAGAATCACAGTTTGACTTTAGGATGTTTCCCATGATTCCTTCCTCCTGATCAGTCATTTTACTTATTTAAAAATACGTGGACTGCATATACTTAGACTTGGATTTATATCAAGATTATAGCCTACATATAGATTTATTTTTCTATTACTAAGAATTTTATTTTCACTGTTGTGTTGAAAAGTAGTGTCTTTTTCAAGAAAGAATCCATTTTTATTAATTATGTTGTCTTTCCACTTTTAGTGTGCAGGGCAAATTTATGTTTGGATCCCCAGATTCAAATGTATCTGAGGGCCATGAGATGATGAAACAAGGGAGATTTGTAATGTTGAATGTGATGTTTCTTCCTCATGACAAAGTGGGAGAGATCTGTGCTGCAACTACTGTCTTGGGCACCGCAAAGGAGAGTTCAATCTTATTGATATAATAAACTGATCAGTAGAACCTGACCATTCTCATCAGTCACAACCTAAATCAGCTTAAACACTGCCATTGTTCTTTGGGGAGCAGCAACCCAGCAGAGGAAATCACCTTTTCTAATCAACCCTCTTCTAGGGGAATTGATGATCTGTGCTAAAAACATCTGTCTCTGTTCTAAGAAAATACAGAAAGAAATAAGAAAAGAAAGAAAGAAAGAAAGAAAGAAAGAAAGAAAGAAAGAAAGAAAGAAAGAAAGAAAGAAAGAAAGAAAGAAAGAAAGAAAGAAAAGGAAGGAAGGAAGGAAGGAAGGAAGGAAGGAAGGAAGGAAGGAAGGAAGAAAAGAAGGAAGGAAGAAATAGACCAATAGATATTGGGTTATAATCATCTTCCTAGATTTATTTCCTGTCCACACAAATCCATATCAATGTAGAGTAAACTTTGGGTTGTATAATAAGGGGGAAAAATAACTCATCTCTTTATTTTTACTAGGAATTAAAGATAACCAAATGTTGAAAACAAACACATTTTGAAAACTTGTTTGATATGGAGAAATGAAGACAGTACCAAAAGAATGTGATGTAGGTCTCCTCTAAAAACTTATATTATCTTGAGCTTCACAGCAAAAAGGGATTGCTTCTCTTCCTTCATTCTGTATTTTGGTCAAAGACATTACTATAAGGGAACATCTCTCTTTGTTAATGTCAGACACATCCTTCATTTGTGATTCTCTGAGATCATTAATTAAAACTTTTTCTTTTGGCAATTTTTTTCTTGTCTTCTAAATCTCTCAGTTTATCTACTATATGGAATAGGCAAAGGTCCTAAACACTAGATCCTCAAGACAATATAGATATAACTGGTCATAAATAAAGAGATTGCATATTAATGCTTAAAATATAATAAATCACACATGTGAAGAGGAAGTTCAGAGGTAGAAGGAAAAGGAGATGGAGATCAGAATTTCACTTTTGCCTTTAAAGCCTGAGCTGCTCAGCTGTCTCTTCCTGGGCCAAGCATCAGTACTACTATTGGTGGAAGACCTAGTAGTTTTTGTTTTGTTTTGTTTTAGTGAGAGAAAAGTTACTTTAAACTTTTTGCTCTGGAAGTCCTCTCATTCCACACCAGAATTCCCACCACATTCTACCTGAATCCCTCACCCCAATCTGGCCAATGAAAACTTTTTCCTCATGGCTATAGCCAAAACTCTTCATTTAACAACCTACCTCTTACCATTTGCAGTTTCCCCAAACAGTATTTTTGTCTTGCTAAATGCTGAATTTTTTTTTGCTTATTTTTTAATTAACGGAGCTATTTCCTTATAATTTCCACTTGAATAATCATCAAAAAGAGGAAACATACATCTAATAACTCTGCAAGTCAGGTGATGCACTCTTTTTAGTGCCTCTAATGTACATTTCACTCCCATCCCCTCTGCTGCTTCCTCTAATTAGTTGTCCTCCTCTCTCATCAGCCATTTATCTCCTTACTTTCAAGTATTACTCTGCTCCAGCCCATCCTCCATTATTTATTATTTACATATGTCACGGCATTCTTTCAAGTGATCATTATATTGCCTTGCTTCAAAAACTTTGACAAAAAGAAAAGTATAGGAGCATATTAAGAACAAGTAAAAAAGACCTTATGCAACTTCTATAAACTTAGTTAAGGTGTAATGGAGGTCTGGGCATGAAAATGCTGAGTTGAGTAAAGGTGCTACATGAGGTAACTAGGAAAGCAGAAGCTAACAGTTAAAGATAAGACTCAATGTCCAACTTCATGTAAGGAATTCATGATACAGACACCAGTCAGCTATGTAATTCTTATAAGGGGTAGTGGAGCCCATTTAGCTGGATAGATATAGGAATGGGTAGATAACTCTCTAGCAGTTCCATGTAGTGGCAGTAGGGTTTTGGCTCTGAGTTTACTGTTAGTATTAGGACTCATGGTTGAAGGTGACCAAAACTTAACAGTAGCTTAAGCAAAAAGAACAATTTATTTTCTTTCAAAAATGAGGAATGATTGGGGGTTATGATTAAATCTCCAGGGAAATGTCAGAAACTTGAACTCCAATCCCATCATCTTTCTATCTTTCTCTTTTCTTTTTCTCCACTCCGTCCTTTGCCTTCTCCTCCTTTTCCCTCCTTCTCTCTCTCTCTCTCTCTCTCTCTCTCTCTCTCTCTCTCTCTCTCTCTCTCTCTCCCCCCCCCTCTCTGTCTTTCTCTCTCCTGCTTTTCTCAACATCTGTCTTAGTTCTCACACTTTTTTCATTTACATATAAAATATTTTAATCTCAACAAATTTATTTTCCATATTTCACAGATTTACACAGAAAGGGCTTATCTCACTCTCTCTCTTCATTTCTAAATTTCATTTATAAAGTCTTAGAGATAGATTCTGAGAGTTCTGGCCTCACATATAGTTGGAAATTAAATTGTCCGGGGAGGGGACAGAAGAATAATATAATTGGCAGCTTGCGCTAAGTCATGTGGTCACAGTTGGAGGAGGAGCAGCTCTCAAAAGAAAGGAATACTGGTTCTGTATGATGGAGACCCAGATTTCCAAACTACAAGAATGTTGTTCTATTAAGAGGAAGATAAGGAGTAAATGAACACAACTGATGTCAACTTTATTTAACTAGGGCATACAAAATAGTTGTGATTCTTAGGGCACAGGAATTCGGGTATTGTCATGAGGACACTGGTGTCTCCATTGATAGCAATGAGGAAATTTAAAACAACAGTGTCATGTCTAGAATACTCAGGTCTAGAAGGCCAAATTAATGCCAAGCCTTTTAGGTAAAAACTAGTACAGTCTTACAGAGCCTTTTCATACCTACCTGGATTGATCCGACCTTGGAAGAAAAAGTGAAATAAGAAAATGTAAGTTTTGGAACTTTATTTATATCTTTAGTAAATATCTATTAAGTGAATTTATATGTGCTAAGCTGTGTTTGGGGCAGTGAGTACACTGTAGTCAATGGGACAGATGCTCTTATGGCCCACAGATGCTTAGAAGATAGTTTTAGCATGCTTCATTTCCCAAAACTCTGTTCTTACAATGCAATGTTATATAGGAAATTTCTATAGAACTCCTCCTTTCCTACACAGATACTCATTTGAACAGAAGATTGAATCCTAACACAGTGTCGAATATGTTGAATCTTCATAGAAGCATCTCCAACAACTAGTTTTAGTCTGTGGTTTATGAGTGAGTGACAAATTTTAAAACTACTCCCTGACAAGTCACATTTTTAGATACTTGAAAATGGCTTTAGTATGTTTATAAATTGTTTTATTTAATTAAAGTAGGTTTTTTTTTACATTTTACTGTAATAGACTTTCTTCTTTTTATTCATATCATTTTAAATGTCATCTGCATTATTTCCCTGATTGAAAATGAATATTCTTTCTTCATTAGTCTTGATGTACAAAAGGAATACCAGAACTTTATTCTTTACTTCTACCCCATGTCTGTAATTCAGATGGCTTTTAAAGGTATTGGTCACATAGCCCATGAGGTGAGGATTCTGCTAAGAAATGTAACCAGGAAAAAAACTTGTATATAAAACACATAATTAAGTCATTTAAAAAAATTTATTTTAGTTAAAATAGAAAAAAAATTATTGGCCTATTTATCATAAGATGTATTTGAGAAAACGATACCTATTTTACTATAATTTTAAAAATATAAACATTCTCTTCAGTGTTTAATTTAAACACAGTGTATATAGTCACATTGAGTTTGTGTTCTAAAGGTAGCCTTTTTTTGATGCAGCTTCTTCATGATTCTAGTCTTTCAGGAAAAGTTTTGAGAAGAAAAAAGCACAGAATTGTAGTTAAAATATATTTATTTCATTAAGATATGTTTAAAATGTGAATAAGGTAAAATAAAAAGACCATACTCTGTAGAAACAAATTAAGACTACCTGAAATTGGAATTGAGATTTATAGAACCCTAAACAGTCATTTTAAGTAAAAATAATAATAATAATAATAACAAAACAAAATAAAACAAACAACAATAACAAAAACTTTCTGAACAAATCTTTTAAAAAACTCTTTAGGATCTCAAATACTACTTTAGAAATAGAGGTTTGTAATATCTTTCCTACTCCCGTAAGAATTTTAGAAAAATTAAGTGAATATATATGAAGGTACTTTGTAAACATTATTGTTATGATATGTAGGTCTATTCTGTAGTTATAAGTGCTGTAAACTTTTTATTACAAAGACTATGGGTCACTGGTTCCATGAGTTTTCTCCTATGGTACCTGTTATATTGTAAGTTTTCACATGGATACACCATCATAATAATGGTCAGTAGAATCAGTATTTGGATGTGTGTGGATGTGTATTTTTTATGTGTATTATATATAGACGTTAAGTAGCAAGACACATTCACATACATACTCATCTGTATGCTAACACATAAAAAAAGATGCATTTTATGTGAATTATTTTATGAGGCAATAACATCTATAAATATCTCAAACATAGGATTCAGCCTTCCTCAACTTGTAACAACAACAACAACTTTTACTTAAGCAGAGAACAACAACTTTTACTTAAGCAGAGTAGAACTTAACATATATTTGGAACACCAATAAATATATCAATACAAATAGAAATATTAGGGGATATTAAAAGATATTAGCTCCCAAAAGAGATAATTAAATGTTCTGAAACACAGTACAAGTGGATGCATGAAATAAAAGTGTATGAAGATAAAACAAGTATTAGATTTCCTCCAAATGAGATAATAGGACAATCTAATAGAGACTATTAAAAAGATGACTTTTAAAAAAGTAAATACATAAAAAAATGAACAAATTGAAACAATGAGAAATAATAGCAATTTCATTCAAATATGGCAAAAGCACATATATCTCAAATAATTAAGTATAGCTTCAATAAAAAGTTATTAAGGTCAACAACTAAAATAAGTTAGTACTGTAAAACCAATAATTAAAAAATGTCAATATAGGAAGAGGCAGAAAGAGAAAAAAGTAAGTGTAGTAGAAACTAAATTAAATATGAAAACTACAATAATGTAAATGAACTTAGTTTACCTTTTTAAAAAAAATTTATTGAAATACAATAGACAATTAGTTGCTTGTATTTACGTTGTACAATTCAAGGAGGTTTTTTTTTTCACTTATAGCTGGCATACAGTAATATACCAATTTCAGTTGTATAGCATAGTGATCAGATATCCACATAACTTGCAAAGTGATCATCCCCCTAAATCTAGTACTCCTCTTCCCCCTTTCATACTTATTACATTATTAACCATCTTTCCCATGATATACTCTACATCTCCATGTCTATTCTGCAATTATCCATCTGTACTTCTTAATCTCTTTGCCTTTTTTTTAAATTGCCCTCCCATCTAGCATCCATATAAATATTCTCTGTATCTATGACTTTATTTCTACTTTTGTTGTTGTTGTCAATTTTGTTCTTTAAATCCCACATGTATGTGAGATCATGCGATATTTGTTGTTCTCTATCTGACCCATTTCATTCAGTGCAATACCCTCTAGGTTCATCAAGGCAATGTTTTTTTCCATCCCCTTCCTTTTAGTCTCTGTGTGTCTTTTAACCTGGAGTAAGTCTCTTGTAGGCAGCATATGTCTTGTTTTCTTATCCATTCAGCCACTCTATCTTTTGGTTGGAGCACTTAATTATTTTCCATTTGAGGTACCTATTGATAGAAATGTAGTTATTACCATTCTTTGTTCCTGTTTATATATATATTTTTTCTTCTTAAAGAAGTCCTCTAACATCCTGTAATACTGGCTTGATGGTAATAATAAATTCCTTCAGCTTATTTTTGACTGGGAACCTCTTTATTTGTCTTTTAACTCAAAATGATAGCTTTCCTGGATAAAATATTCTTGGTTGTAGATCCTGAGTCTTCATCATATTGAATATTTTGTGCCAAGCCCTTCTGTCCTACATAGTTTCTTTTGAGAAATCAGTTGCCAGTCTTATGGGTGCTTCCTTGTAGGTAATGAACTGCTTTTCTATTGCTGCTTTCAAGATTCTCTCTTTATATTTAACCTTTGGCATTTTATTATGATGGGTCTTAGTATGGACCTCTTTGGGTTACTGGGTTTGGAAATTCTTTCAGCTTCCTGGGGTTGTATGTCTATTTCCTTCACCAAGTTAGGGAAGCTTTGCATTATTATTTTATCAAATAGCTCTTCAACTTCTTGTTCTCCCTCTTCAGATACCCCTGGTATTTTTACCTTTAACAGTGTCCCATAGGCTCCTTAAATTATTATTATTATAGTCTTGGCTTCTTTTTTCTTGCCATTCTAATTGAGTAGCCTTGGCTTCCCCATCCTCTATATCGGTGGTTTGATCCTCTTCTTTATCCACTCTGTTGATTCCTTTTAATATACTCTTCATCTCAGTTAATATGTTCTTCATTTCTGACTGATTCCCTTTTATAATTTCCATTTCCATTTTCATGTTTTCTACCTGTTAAAATTCTCACTGAATTCATCTACACTTCCTATAAGTTCATTGGGTATCTTTATAACCAGTGTTTTGAACTCTGCATCTGTTATATTGCTTGACTCCATTATTTCTGGACCTCCGTTCTGGTTCTGTTCTCTCATATGATTTTCACTTCTTTGTCTTCCCATTTTGGCTCACTTTCTGTATCTCTTTCTACGTACTAAGCAAAGCTCCTAAATTTCCCATTATTATTAGTGTGGACTTGTGTAGTAGGTATCCAGTGGCATAGTCCTAGGAGAGGTTCAGCTGCAGGCAAAATTTAGCCCAAGCCTCTGGGGCCACCTGTTAATTCAGCAAGCAATCCACAGGTACTGTGCTTACAGTTGCCTCATATGGCCACACCAGAAACTTGAGGCCAGCTGACATCATGTAAGTCTAGGTGCTGTTCAGCAAAGAGCATCTGACTCACTGAGGATATACCTGGTTGTGGCTTGGGTGGTGCCGTAAGTTGGGCGAGGAAGAGTTTCAAGGAATCCTCTGGACTGAGCTACCTCCTTTATCCAGTTTGGTGACATCTCTGCTATGGTGGTGATGAGTCTGTGCACTGGAAGGAGGGAGGGCTCAACAGAAGAACAATGGATACCGCAGGCACTTCTGTACAGACTGAGTCTCGCTTTAGCCCTTGGTCCAACAATTCAGTGTCCTTTTGTAAATTCCTGTTGCCTCTTGCACAGCTGAACTGGCACTAGTGCTCAGGGAGCAGGTCCATCACTGCGAAAGTCCACTCGCAGACATGGCCCCTTTAAGAAGAGCCTGCAGTGGCCGTGTCTGCAAGTGGACTTTCATGGTGCTACTGCATCTGCCACATCCTCAGTCTCACTCAACCACTTAGGAACAGGGAGCACCACGTCCTCGCCCCATCCTACCTTCTACTGTTGCTGGGTGATTATTAGATTTCTGCCTAGTTGTATGACTTGTTCATCTAGATCTCAGGTGATTGTTCCTTGCTGTTTGCTCCTTGTTTCTGTCACAACTTTGCTCACCAGAGGGATGAATAGAGCCTCTATCAACTATGCCATTTTTTTTCTGCCAGCTTAATTTGCCTTTTGAAAGGCTGATCTTTATTTTGGGTAAGGAACTAAATATCACTTAAATTCTAATTATGAAAGACACACCAGGATGACAGCAGAAACATGGTGGAGTGAGAGACATCCCTGCAGGCTGGATCTTTCCCCTTGAAACAACAATAAGCTGAACATCTAAAACTCAACAACAACAACAACAACAACAACAACAGCAATAACAACAAAACCAAACTGCGCACCAGCACATCAGAGTGTGGGATCTGTGCATAAGAGCTACCACAGGTCAGAACCCCAGGTGTCGGGCAATGGACTGGGAGAAATAAAGAAGCTTCCTCTCTCAGCTTCTGGAACTCCCTGCAGGACCAGGGGGAGGGGAGAAGGTGCAACAACTTCCCCGAACAGCCCTGTCTGGAAGTGCCGTGAGTTCCACACAGCCCGTGACAGGGCCCAAGCATCAGAGCAGAAAGTAAAGAAGCGGGGACAACAGAGAAGGAACAGTTGATTATTACCAGCAATGGTTGCAAAATGCAAGGCCGAGCCACAGCTCCCATCCTAGAACCCAGAGGGTCACTCTCTTCATATCCTCTGAGACTGAACACTGCAGAGCCCCAGGGGAATCTGATAAAATGCTACTGAAACTCGAAAACAATGACAGGGTCTGAACTGAGGGTAGCAAGCGTGATTAAATATCAGAAAATAAAAAGTAATTTTTAAGGGTTTATATAAAGCAGGGATCGAAAAGGCTTAGCTGTCAACTACTGGAAACTAAAAGAAAAGCGCCTTTTCAGCAGGCTAAGGAGAGACCTTTATATAATAAATCTTTCTGGAAAAAAAGTAGAATACATTTACATTAATGCCCAGGTGGAGAAATAGCTATTAAATACCATAAACAACCATGGTGACAAAGCATCTCATAGAGAAAGGGAAAAATCTCCCCCAAATAAGCTTACAGACATAAAAATATTCATCTAACATTACAGAGACTTCAGGATGGTACTTCTGAAAAAAAACTCAGTGAATTCTGAAATGTGTCATATCAACAATTTCAAGAATTGAAAAAAAAACACCTAGATTACCAGAATTAGTTCTTTAGCAAGGAGATTGAAATACTCCAAAAGAACCAAATATAACTTCTGGAGATGAAGAACACACTGCAAGAGTTGAAAAATGAAATAGCAAGCTTGGGAAATAGAGTTTACCAAATGGAGGAAAGGATCAATGATATCGAAGACAGATATCTGGAAATAAATCAGAAGGAAGAAGAGAAAAATGAAGAATGAAAAATAATGAAAGAGAAATACAACAACTAGCTGATACCATCAGGAGAGAAAACAAGAATAATGGGCATTACTGAAGGCAAGGAAAAGGAGAAGGGACTACAAAGCATTTTCAGACAATAGTGGATGAGAATTTCCCAAATCTAAGGAATGAACTAGAGCATGGAATTCAAGAAGTCAACAGAACACCTAATTATCTCAACTGAAAAAGACTTTCACCAAAACACATTGTATTAAAATATCAAAAATAAATGACAAAGAAAGAAATCTCAGGGCAGCCAGGGAGAATAAGATGGTAACCTATAAAGGAAAACCCATTAGAGTATTGTCAGACTTCTAAGCACTAACCTTACAAGCCAGAAAGGAGTGGAATCATATATTCAAACTATTAAATGACAGGAACTACCATCCAAGAATAATGTATCCAGCTAAGCTCTCCTTTAGATATAAAGGAGAAATTCAGACCTTTCCAGACATAAAAAAAATGAGGGAATTCTCTATTATAAGGCCTACATTACAGGTAATACTGAAAGGGGTCAGCTCACCTAAAAATGACAAGCAAACAAACACTCCACACATAACTAGAAGTAAGGTGACGAGCAGACAGATAGAAGCAGAGAGAAGTTCCACTTTTACTAAGAACAGAGTATTATAATCTTAAACAATAAGAAGAGATTTGCTATAGCAAGATAGTAATGGCAGTTCAGCATATACAGGTACAAATTGAGACTATAATGACTGAAAAAGAGAGGATTCGAAGATCTGAATTCTCAGAGGAATGGAGATAAGGCACACATAGAATATGGACGACTGTGTGTGTGTGTGTGTGTGTGTGTGTGTGTGTGTGTATCCTTTACATATTCTTAATGGTAACCACACGCCAAAGATTCAGAACTGAAGTATATAACATAAAACAAGAAGGACCAGAAGGAAAACACACAAAACCCAACAAAAATTAAAAAAAAAAAAAAAAAAAACAGACAGATAAGGACAAGAAAGTAATGGAAACACTGAGCAACCAGAAAGAAAACCATAAAATGGATATAGGAAAACTTCATATTTCAATAATCACTCTAAATATAAATGGACTGAACTCACCAATAAAAAGGCATGGAGTTGTAGATTGGATCAGAAAACAAAACTGAACCATATGCTGCCTCCAGGAGACACATTTCAGTTCCAAAGACAAATATAGACTCAAACTGGAAGGGTGTAAAATGGTATTTCAAGCAAATGACATTCAGAGAAAATTGGAAGTAGCAGTACTAACATCAGACAAAATAGACTTCAAAATAAAAAAGGTAAAGAAATACCTTTGTAATAATAAAGGGAATCATGCACTTATTAATATCTATGGCCCCAATCAAGAAGCCCTGAAACATATAAAGCAATCACTAACAGAACTAAAAGGAGAAACAGACCAAAACACTATCATAGTAGGGGACCTAAATATCCCACTGTCAGATGTGGATGGATCATCCAAACAGAAAATCAATAAGGAAATGACGTCCTTAAATGATACATTAGACCAACTGGACATAATTGACATTTATAGAGCTTTCCATCCCAAAACAGCTGCTTATACATTCTCTAGTGCACATTGAACATTCTCAAAGATTGACCACATACTGGGACACAGAGATAGCCTCAACCAATATAAGAGGGTTGAAATCATACCAACCATATTCTCTGATCATAATGCTTTGAAACTACAGATCAACTGGAGAAAGAAATCAGGAAGAACCACAAATACATGGAGATTAAACAACATGCTACTGAGAATAACTGGGTCAGAGAAGAAATAAAAAGGGAAATCAAAAGACACATAGAAATGAATGATAATGATAGTACAATATATCAAAACTTTTGGGACATGACATAAGTAGTTGTAAGAAGAAAGCTCATATCATTTCAGGCCTACCTCCAAAAACAAGAACAAGCCCAAATAAACAATTTAACACTTCACCTTAAAAAACTAGAAAAGGAAGAACAAATGAAGCCTAAAGTCTACAGAGGGAAAGAAATAATCAAAATTAGAGCAGAATTAAATTGAAAACAACAAAAATAAAAGAAAAAAGAAATGCAACGAAGAGCTATTTGTTTGAGAAGTTTAATAAAATTGACAAAACCTCAGCCAGACTATTTAATAGAAAAGAGGACACAAACAAAATAAGGGATGAAAGAGGAGAAATGAAGACAGACACCACAGAAATACAAAGGGTCATACAAGAATACTATGAAAAAGTATATAACACCAAATTTAATAACCCAGAAGAAATGGACCAGTACTTAGAAATATACACCCTTCCTAGACTGAATCAAGAAGAACTGGAAAATTTAAATAGACTAATCAGGAGTATGGAAATTGAAACAATCATCAATAACCTACAAAAAGTACAAGTACAAGACCAGATGGCTTCACCAGTCAATTCTACCAAAGCTTTAATACCTATTCTCTTCAAACTCTTCCAAAAAATCAAAGAGAAGGCAATACTTCCTAATTCATTATGAGGCCAATATTACCCTGATACCAAAACTTGGTTAAGATAACACAAAATAAGAAAGTACAGACCAATATCTCTCATGAACACAGATGCAAAAGTCCTAAATAAGATACTAGCGAACTGAATACAGCAACATATTAAAAAGATTATACGCCACAATCATGTGGGCTTCATCCCAGAGGCACAGGGATGGTTCAACATATGCAAATCAATTAATGTGACATACAGCATAAACGAATTAAAAAATAAGAATCAAATGATCATTTTAATAGACGCAGAAAAAGCATTTGACAAGATACAGATTCCATTTATGATCAAAACAATTTACAAAATCGGTACAGAAGGAAACATAATAAAGACCATAATGACAACCCTTTGGCCAAGATTTTACTTAATGGTGAAAAACTAAAAATCTTCCCGCTAAGATAAGGAATAAGACAAGTCTGTCCACTATTGCCACTGTTATTCAATACAATAATGGAGGTCCTAGCGAGTGCAATCAGGGAAGAGAAAGAGATAAAAGGCATCTAAATAGGAAACGAAGAAGTCAAACTCACTATTCGTGGATGACATAATTCTCTATATAGAAAACCCTAAAGACTCCATAAGAAAACTACTAGAAATAATAAGCAAATAAAGTTTCTGCATATGAAATCAATGTTCAAAAATCTATAGCTTTCTTACACTCTAATAATGAAGTATCAGAAAAAGAAGTGGAAAAAATAATTTCTTTTGTAATTACAATAAAAGAATGAAATACCTAGGAATAAATCTAATGAAATATGTGAAATACCTATATAATGAAAACTCTAAGACTCTATAAAAAGAAATTAAAGAAGATACAAAGAAATGGAAAGATATTCTGTGTTCTTAGATTGGAAGAATCAACATACTTAAAATGACCTTGTTACCTAAAGCATTATACAGATTTAATGCAATCCCCATCAAACTCTCATCGGCATTTAAAAAAAAAAAAAAAAGAACAAAAATCATCATACTTGTATGGAAGCACAAAAGACCCCGAATTCTCAAAGCCATCCTGAGAAAAAAGAATGAGACTAGAGGCATCAATCTGCCTGACTTCAAATTATAAGTACAAAGTGACCAGAATCAAAATGGCATAGTATTGACAGAAAAATAGACACACAGCCCAGAAGTAAACCCATGTTTCTATGGGCAAATATTTCGACAAAAAAGACAAAAACCTACAGTGGAGAAAGGAAAGCCTCTTCGATAAATGGTACTGGGAAAACTGGAAAGTCACCTGCCAAAGAATCAAACTAGACTGTTGTTTATCGCTGCACTCCAAGATTAACTCAAAATAGATTAAGGACCTGAATATAAGAAATAATAAAACGTGTAGAAGAAAACATAGGAACGAAATTCAAAAACCTTGGGCTTAATGAGGATTTTATGAATTTGACCTCAAAGGCAAAGGAAGTAAGAGCAAAAATTAATGAATGGGACTACATCAAACTGAAAAGCTTCTACTCAGCAAAAGAAATTGTCAACAAGGTAAAGAGAGAATCATTCGAATGGGAAAATATATCTGCAAGCAACACCTCTGATAAGGGCTTATTGTTTAAAACATACAAAAAACTCATACAACTTAACAACAACAACAACAACAACAACAAATGATCCAATAAAAAAAAATGGGTAGAGGATCTGAACATTCGCTTCTCCCTAGAAGACATATCAATGGCCAAATAATATATAAAAAGATGCTCAATATCACTAGTTCTTAGGGAAATGTAAATCAAAACCACAATGAGAAACAGTCTCACACTTGTTAGAATGACTGTGATCAACAGGACGAATAAAAATAAATGTTGGAGAGGATGCGGAGAAAAAGGAACCCTTATGTACTGCTGGTGGTACTTCAAATTGGTACAGCTATTATGGAAAACAGTATGGAGATTCCTCAAAAAGCTAAGAATTGATCTACTATGCAATCCAGCAATCCCTCTGCTGGATATTTACCCCAAAGAATTGAAAACTATACCCAAAAAGATATTTGCACACTGATGTTCATAGCAGCATTATTCACGGTGGCCAGGACATAGAAGCAAGCGTAGTGTCCTGTGATAGATGATTGGATAAGAAGCTGTGGTACATAAATACAATGGAGTATTACTAAGCCATAAGAAGAGATGAAATACTGCCATTTGTGACAGCATGGATGGACCTTGAGATAATCATGTTAAGCAAAATAAGCCAGACAGAAAAAGTTGAAAACCACATGATATTTCTTATATCTGGAATAGAAACCTAAAAGCAACAAATGAACAGGATAAACAAACAGAGACTCATGGACCTAGAAAATAGACTAGTGATTATTAGAATGTGTAGGGGAGGTGTGAGGAGGGAGGTAGTTGGGGTAAAAGAGGTCAAATATTTGGTGACATTAAAGAATTAAAAATAAATTAAAAAAAAATGAAAGACACACCTAATGCATAAAGGTCTTGAAAGTTTGGAAGAAAAATGAAATAAAATTATATACTAGGTGTTTTCTCAACAAAATAGGATTGCCACATTAACTACAGGATGGCAATTGAATTTTAATTTTAGATAAACAATATTTTTTTATTTTAATACGTCCCAAATATTTCATGGGACAAACTTATACTAAAAAGCAAAAATATCTTCATTGTTTAACTGGAATTCAATTTTAACTGTGTCCTGTAATTTTATTTACTAAAGCTAGCAAACTTAAACCAAAATAATGTTGGTCTAGCTATATCAATATCAGATAAAGTAGACTTTGGTTCAGAAAGATTTTTTCAAAAAAACACAAACTGCACGAGCCATAAATAAGTTCTAGATACATCATATACTACATTAAATTTTTAAAACTTCTGATCAAATAAGACACTTTAAACAAAGTGTAAATACAATGCACAGACTGAGAGAAGATATTTGTGATTTATATAACTGGTAAAAGATTAAAATAGAGAATTTATAAGTTACTTCTACAAATTAGAAAGGAAGGGAAGAATGGAATAAGAGAGAGAGAAAGAGAAAGAAAAGAAAAGCGAATAACACAATAACAATATGATCAAAGCACATGAACAGACAACTGAAAATATGAAACTATTAAGATATTGAATACCAGCTATAATTAATATAGAACTAAATAAAAAGAACTATATTGTTGCTCATCTGACTACCCCAAATTTAAAATTTTGGCAATCCAAAATTTGGAGAAGATAAACTATAAAAAACGAATCATATTTATGCATATAAATCAGTAAAACCAATTTGTAAATCAGTTTGACAATATCTAATAAGGATGCACATAAGAGTGATTTCTTTCGAACCAGATGTTTTGTTCTGACATCTATATCTATGGCTTTGTTGTCCAATACAGTAGCCATTACCACATATGACCATTTAATTTAAATTAAATTTTAAAAAATTTAAAATTCTGTTACTTGTAGTAACCACATTTCAAATGCTTAATAGCCACACATGTAGCTAGTGGCTATTATATTAAACAGAGAAGACATAAAACACTTCTATCATTGCAGAAATTTCCATATGACAGTGACCCTAAGACTATCTTTAACAATAATTTCTGCACAGGAATATTTTTTTCTGGCTCTCACCCCTCCTCCGCAACCTAGCAAAACTATCTCTACCTTAGCTAGTAGCCATCGCTCTAAGGTGATTCATGTCAAAGACATTTCCAATCTAATTTACATTAAGCATTTTTAAAACATTAGAAAAAATAACTTATTTATGTATAAGTATAAAAATAAATGGATATAAATGTTGCATTTTAGGAAAGCAGCTGAAATTGGCCCATCTGCCTAAAACAAGTTTACCTAACTGGAGACATATGAGCTTACATATATATTTTGCTTGGCCAGTTGTTTGCTCAAGGTGTGTTTTTTTTTTTTTTTTTGTAAATTAAACTGGTGTTTAACACTTAAAAATAGAGATTTCCTTAAAAAAAAAAAAAGAAAGTTGTCTAGCTTCTCTTTAAAAACAGAAAAATCTAGAAAATTGAGCATATATCTTTTGATAGAAAACTTTTGCTGGTGCTAAATAGTGGGGACTTCCTTTTGGTAGGGTATAGGCTTCTTAGTAGACCCTAGTTCTTCACTACTTAATTCGTTTCTGTCATCTGCCTGCCCCCCATAGGCTTTTGAGTTTGTGACTCCTGCTTCCAACCTAGAAAAATTATTTTATTTCTTTCTAGCACACCCAAACACTCAGGGGCTCCCAGCTATGTCGCATTTGCATGTGGTAGACCACATCAACCTACCTCAAAATAAATCTTTGACAACCATTTGAACTTGAAAAGGCTAAAACATCAATTAATTGAGTCATGTTAAGATATTTTAGTGTGAACATATGATTCTCTGCATATTTATTTCTGAGGTTTTACGTATATAGACAGGTCTATATTTATGCATCTGACAACTGTTATTTTCATAAAATAAAGCAGAGGTGAAGGTCCAGTCATCTTCAGCTGTTAGAAGCTAATATTCTGTTAACAGGTGCACCATAAAAGGCTAACACTTTATCACTTTATTTACACCTGAATTGGGGAGGGAGCAGGGGAAGCACAATGTAAATAAACAATATTTTCAAAGAACATAAATGTTAAAAACAAGTGGCTAATTGCTTTTAGGGAAGAATATCTGACTATTCTTCATTTCTGACCTGAATTTCTTCTCTTAATTAATCAGGCAACAAAAGCATTAACATAACTATTCAGGCAGAGGTTAAATGGCCATTCTTTAGGGATATTGCAGAAAGAATTGCTACTTTGTTGAGTTTGGACATGATTTAGTTTAATAATTTGGTTTCTAGACACCTTGGAGGTAAGACAAAGTCAACAAATTTAAATGTTTTGAGAGATTGGGGACAGGGTTAGAAAGATAGTTGATTTTAGTGGCAAGATTCCAACTATTAAGATATACTTAACACTTCCTCTGGAAAAAAGTAAGGGAATAGATAGGCAGGAGTTGAAAAAGCGAGACATCTCACTGTGGTTAGACTTTGTTGCTAACCAAAGGTGGTGGAAGAATTAGAACTCTTTTGGATACAATCTCTTTAGACCAGTATGTTTCAAACTTTTTATAATACATTTAGATATCTTGACTTAACATCAAGAGATACTTTTTTAAAAAAATTAATCTTTCCATGTGACCTGCTCTCTGTTCTTTTTTTTTTCCTATTACTTATTCCATTTTTTTTTTTTTTAAATATTGGCTATGACTGTTCCATTCCACTACACACACGACAAAAGGGTGAGGCAACAAAGAAGAAAAAGTGCCACAAACATTTCATTACCTATTATCTTGAACTGCTGCATCTGTTGAATTTTTTTCTTTAACCCTATCTTTTGCCAGGTTTTCTGAGTTTAAAGAAACGTGATACCCTATGCCACCCAGAAAACAAACAATAAATAGGGGAGCATACTTTTTTAAATTGTGATATATAATGTCTAAAATATTAAGGAATACTAAGGTGTTAACGATGTGGTCTGAATCACAAATTTAAATAACCCATTGTACTCACGAGGATACCAATAAGAATTTAGTAATAGAGAACCAATACACTCTAGGTTCTTTAAGCAGGAAGGAATTATTTTCAGGGAATTAGATGGGTTACAAAATCATCCTAAGAGCTAAAGAAATGGATTTTTGGTTGTGCTCTCAAGAATGACTTTCAAAAGCAACACTTCAGAACTGGGTTATCAAAGTAACTGCTACTCTTTAGAAAATTAAGTATAAGAAACTTAGTCTTTCTTGGTAGCCCTATGTATAGTCCAGAGGCTGGCATATTGTGTTTAGGAGCACTGCCAAAGCTGGAGACTAGGTCTTTCTCATTCCTTCTGTGCCTGTGTTACCACCACTTTGTGTTCTAGAAAGCTAGAGTACTGACCTTCTCTATATTTTTTGGCAACTGACACATTCTCCATGAGCTTTTACTTCATCATTCATAAAATAGACCTAATAAACACTCTCATAAAATTATTTTAGGATCAAGAAAGCAAATTCTTAAATAAGATCTGGTACAATAAATATTAATTCCATTTTTTTTGTTGTTGTTAACAAGCTTATATTAACATGCAATACCTTATATAGCAGTGTCTTCTTCTGAAGCAAGGAGTAAACTTGATGAATTGTAAAAAAACAGAAGAACAGTTGTCTTTTTGAATAGTGGAGGTATAATCATAAACCCATGCATGCCTTTTGATCAGCATGATTGAACTGAAATTAATATAGTTCCTCACTATAGAAATAGCGATGGTAAACGGCAGTGAACTGGAATCTAAGTAGCTTAGACTTTCTGTGCACATGAAACACAAATGATCAGTTTGATGAGTGTAGTTTTTTTCTCACATAGTAATTTTAGTGAAAAGAGTGTAGGTTTTGAACTGACTTGAGCCCTTCATGTATAATCTATGAGCTTCATGATCTTGCCCAGTGTACTTAAACTCTCTGAGCTTCTTTTTTTATGTGTAAAAACATTTGGAGGAAAAAAAAAAACATTTGGGTATATCTGTAAAGCACCCGTCATATAATGTTCAACAAATGAACAAGTGATGGGTATTATTATTATTTTTGTTAATAATATCTTTATTTTAATATACTTTCTACTATTTTTAAATGGAATAGTGTATAGGCAAGCAAATGCTAGCACAGTCCGGTGGACAAAGTACAACTCTGTAATGTATATTCTTCATTTCAGAAAGGCTTGACTCTTATATAGCCACCATTTTTCTTCTTTGCTCAGACTCAGACCTAGTCAGTAGATTCTTAACTGCTATGGTCTCTTCTATGCAATGGCCTCTCTTTACCATCTCCAACTAATAAACATCGTTGGATCCTTCCAGACAAAAGCAAGATAAAGTGCTTGTCTTTTGCTATTTAGAGAGAAATCAGTATGTGACATAGCCCTGAGAAATAAGAAGATTGTTGAGTTGGCCTTCCCTATTGTTATTTAAAGACTTGAAACATTTAAATTGCTCAAAAAAAAAGAGTCCTTAAATAGTCTATAGGAAAACATTACTTGAAATGATAAAGTCAGAATCTATTTGTTGGAACTAGGTATCAGAGAACTGGGTTATTTGCTTTTGATTACTTTGATAGTATATTTAATAATGTTCTAATAAAGCAGGAAAAAGAAATACGTCTTTTAAAATCATTCATTGGTTGGAAATGAAACAGATCCTGGCAAGCCAGCCATTTTACTGTGTAAAACAGATTACGTTATGTTGTATTCACTGATGGTAGATCTCCTAGGTACTTATCGCGTACTAAATAATAACATCTTAGAGTATATAACAGTTAGAAAAATTAGACTTGGCTTGCTTTTGAATGGTAAAAATCCCTTTTCAGAATATAAGTATTGTGACAAAATCTGTGGGTGTAGTGAGCACTTGGGTGTCAGTGAGTCTAAACTATCAAGCAAATAAAAGATACACAGCCTATATTTTCCCATAAAGTAAATAGTGCCCAACATAAATATTGTAGCATATTTATGTTGAACATATTATGAATATTGAGCATAAAATACCCCATGCAAAAATATAGAGCTTTTTTATTTGATTCCCCTAATGCTTTTTTATAAAGCTTACTTCAAGGGTACTATAGTTAAGAATCTAATTCAGTTTAAGGGATTCTACACTGCCTATAAATTTTTCTAATGAATTACTGCCTATTTTCAATTCAAGGCAATTCATTGTTTTATGCCAATAAACCTTGTTAGGTACTTAATATGTAAGGAATGACTAAAGTGCTTGTTGAAATATTAGTCATTATTAGTAATTACTGGCAACTTCTACCCATTGAAGTTCAGACAATATAGTTCAAGGACTATTTTTACTTTTAAACTAATTTTATGGAATACCTACTATGTGTATAATTATATTTAGGAACTTTTCATGTATACTTCATTTAATCATTTTACAAGTCCTGCCAGATAGGTTTTTTAGAGAGGAGTCCTTATCCTCTATCTTTTTGTTTCCATAGAAGAGACCCTTTAAATTATCTCTCAGTGTAAGGAATTTTGAAGAGAATGTTTCTGACTTTATTCTTTTTACTGCATACTCTCTTCTCCCCAACAGAGGAAGAATAGATAACATGACTGTTGAGAACCTAACAGCCAGTGGATCACATCCCACGCATCCCACACACAGTTTCCCCTCAACAGTGGGAGAAAAGTTCTTTCTTGGCTTTCTTGAGCTGCTCATTTAAGTGAATGAGAGAGATAGGGCTCTTTCTCAGCCCCCTTTGCCCTTAAAATAATAGACTTGTTATGCCCCAACTCGTATCTCCACGAACCACCAAGAAGCTGACACCCATGCAACAGTAAGAGGGAGTTTATTTCAGACTCGAGTCTGGACTGCACTCCGCACACCGACTCAGCAGTGACTAGGAGGCGGCCCCGAACATGAGGCTTCAGGGGTATTTGAAGGACAAAAACGCAAGCACGGGGAGCAATGCCTTGGTGTTACAGGATTGGTACAACAAGCTTGACTTTTAGCGGGATTGGCTGGGCGATGGCACCAAGGAACAAGGCAGGGAATTTGGAGAGTTACTTTCCATAGTTGGTCTGATTGGCTGTGTCTAGGGTGGGGTGATCGTCTCGCTATCTGCGGTTTTTCCAGGAACTGGCCTGTGCCTAAGATGGGATCTTATACCTAAGATGGAGTCACCTAGGTTGTTCAGACTCAGGGAAAATTCTAGAATCCAGTGTGTGCTCTTGGGCTCCTTAGTGCCTTCCTCTTTTGGCAGCAGTTAGTGAGCATCACTACCCATCATTTTGAGGCATACAGGATCTCTAAACAGAAGACGCAGGACATGTACTCTGAAACTGCTTTGTAGACCTCACTCTTCCCAATGGCTGGGTGCTTAAGTCTAAACTCAGGAAGGGTGGGAAGGGTGGGAGATAGCCATTATCAGTTATACTCTCCATTCTTATGATTGGGAGTAAAAGAAATCCCTAAATAGGCTGGGACTTTACACTTAGCTCTTTGTGCTACAGTTCTTACCATTAGGCCTTAAATGAGACAAGGAACATGTAATTGGGTCCCCAAATGACAATAGAGATGACTATATTTTAATTGAGAAATCACAGAGATGCATAAAGTTGAATAAGTTGCCCTAATTGACCATATAAATAGGTTATGATTTAGAGTAGAGGTTATCAAAGTTGATTTTGCAAGATGATTCATTTGCTATACAAAGAATTTATTACAAGTTATATTTACATTTATTTTTGTATTAAAACTAATGAAGCTATTAAACTTTACTAATGTTTAACATGGTGCTCACAAATGACACCTGTGTTAGGTTTATATATCATGCAGTCATTTATCATGTATGGTATACAGGGTTCCTCCACAATGCTGAAAGGAAGCTTGGCAGATAAATTCTTCCTCCTTTAACCTAGTGTAAACAATCCCATTTTATGTAAAGGTACAATTAAGCATTCCGCTGTCTCTTTCTGGTTAATTGTGAAGCTCTAGCCAACATGTCGTATACCTATGCCTGTTTTATTTTCTCTTTCACTTATTCAGTCCTGGGCTTTTCCTACCTACATGTAATAATTCCATGTTTACTCTTGCTCAGATTTTACAGGACCTAGGAAAAGACAACTAGTTCCCAGAATGTTCACAAATTATGTAATAATAACAAAAATGAAATCTTTTGTGGTCACTATATTTGGAAAACTTTGTATTAAATAAAAACAAATAGATTTACTTACTGAAGAACTTCTTAAATAGGTAGTTTTTACAATGAAGTGTTTTTCATATTTCTTAGAATTCTATCTTTGGGGAGCATGTGTAATCTATGCATAATACAGAATAAATTTTTATAATGCTGTTCTAATTGACAAAATGAGCAGCTGTTTTTCAGCTCAACTTGAAGAATAATTATCTTCTTTTAATAATTTTATTTATTTATTTATTTATTTATTTTAATTACAGTTGGCATATGATATTATATTAGCTTAAATATTATATATTTATTAGATATTTATATAGCTTACAAAAAATTACTCCGATAAATCTAGTACCCATCTGACACAGCACATGGTTATTACAAAATTATAGACTATCTTCCTTATGCTACAATTTACATCCTCAGACTATTCTGTAACTACCAATTTGGACTTTTTAATGCCTTCCCCTATTTTATCCATCCCCCACCCCCCGCAACTTCCATCCCATCTGACAACAATGAAACTGTTCTCTGTATCTATGAGTTTGTTTTTGTTTGGTTTGTTTATTTTGTTATTTGTATTCCACATGTAAGTAAAATCATAAAGTATTTTTCTTTTACTGTATGACATACTCCACTCAGCACAATACTGTCTAGGTCCATTTATATTGTTGCAGATGATAAGATTTCATTTGTGTGTGTGTGTGTGTGTGTGTGTGTGTGTAATATCTCATTTTATATATGACCATTTCTTTAACCATTTCTCCATTGATGGACACATAGGTTCCCTCCATAGCTTGACTATTGTAAATTATGCTGCAATGAACATGTGGATTCTCACTTCCCTTTGAAGTAGTGTTTTGGGTTTGTTCAAATAAATACCCAGAAGTGGAATAACTAGGTCCTTCTTTGTCTTTTGTTATAGCTTTTGTTGTAAAGTCCATTTTTTCTGGTACAGGTATTGCTACCCCAGCTTTTTTGTCTATTTCTTTCCATTTTCATGAAACATCTTTTTCCATCCCTCTACTTTCAGTCTGTATGTCTTTCAATCTGAAGTAAGTCTCTTTGTAGGCAGCATATGTAAGGGTCTTGTTTTTTTATTCATGCAGCCACTCTTTTTTTGAAGAGGTAAAGTGATAGGATTTATAGAAAGCACAGAATTACAGCTGTCTTGTGAGAGAGGGTACCCAACAGCGAGATGCCCCCAAAGAGAAAAAAACTGCTTCTTTTATAGGTTTTCATGTTATCTACTCCTTCTGGTCTGACTAGACATGGTCTGATGGGGTATGCCTCTTTCTGATTGGTTGGTTTAAAGGCCTCTATGCATCTTCTTATGATTGGTTGGCACTTCTCCACAAGCTTCAGGCTTAGGAAGTTTCAGGATGCTGTGGTTCCATGGCTGGGTGTGGCCTTGAACTATGTGTTTCTACTGTGGACTCCCCTGTTCTGCCTAACAGTTACTAACTTTTCTATCTCAATCCCCCCTCTGAACACATAACCCTAACTGTCATTGGGCTTAGGGGACAATGACCTCTCTGGCTGCCTCATGCTGAGGAGGGGCACTGAAAGGAGCAGCAGTCAGGGGCTATCCAGTGGTCTATCTAAGGGTCCATGGTAGAAGAGGATGTGTTTATTAGAGGTTCTATATCTAGGACCATTTGCAGCTTGATGGCCTTGAGGCGAGGAGAAACAAACTTTGTTAAAAGATTTAATAGACAGGATCTGAACACTAGGATTATGATAATCATCAGTATGGGTCCTACAAAGGGAAGAAACCAGGATGCCCAGTTCCAAATCTTAGACCAGGACCCCCACAATTCACTCAATTGCTGATGGATCCTCAAGGACCTATTGGTGATTTTTTTGTGTGTGCCACACCCCTAACTAAGTCAGATTAACATAAAAACAACAATCTGCCTTTAAAAATAAAGAGTCCCCCTTTTTCAGCTGTTGGAAGGTTAAGTCCCCTGTGGTTTCGAAGAACTACCCTTTGTAAGGAGTCTAATTGATTTTGATTTTGTAGAGTAACGATGCTTTTGGATGTCATCTAAACTGTCAGATCTTTAGATAGACTCCAGTAATAAGACAGAGTGTTGGATAATCCAGCTGTGTTGGTGCCCACCCCTGTGGTGATGCAAAGGCCTACACAAAGGGGAATGAGCTATATTGCTCTTGGCAGAAAAAAAAGGCAGTTTGAATCTGTCTGGTAGCCACCAAAAACAACAGTTTCTAATTCAGTCTTGATGTCTCTCTGTAATAATGGGGTTGGGCTTTCCAGTATGGTCAGGCATGAGTGAGAGAATATAAAGTCTCCCCACACACAGCCTAAAGGCTGAGAAAAGAATTTGGTAGTTGGCTTCCTGGTGACTCCTTGTACAATCACACAGTGGGTGGAGTGGGTTCTAGGATAACCCAGGGCTCCCATGTCCCTATGGACAACTGAGTTAAAGGGGCCCCAGGACCTTCAGTCCTATTGGATATGCTGGGCTGCCAGAATTGCCCTGAGGGTATAGGCCTTCAAAGACAATCTGCTTTCCAGTGATTATCTCTACAGATAAGACAGGGCCAGGAGGGTCTGTCTCCTCTTTTGTTCTTGTCATTGTGGGCTATCTTTTTCTAGTGGCCTGATCCTCTGCAGCTGTAATAGCTGATATTTTAATCCTGGGTGCCCTGAGGCCAAGTTGTTTATAAAGTCACCACCAATGCCTTTTTCTTAGTTTTCCTTTCCTGGTCCCTTGCCTCCTCTTGGTCTCTACTATAAAAGACTGGTGGTAACCTTAAGGAGTCAATCTAAAGTTCCATCAGGTCCTCCAGCCACCTTTTGTAATGTCCTCCGAATGTCACATGTAGATTGAGTAACAAATTTATCCTTTAAAATTAGTTCAACTTCTAGGGTGTCTGGTAAGAGAGCAGTGTGTTTGACTAAGGCTTCTCTTAACCTTTCTAAAAATGCTGAGGGGTTTTCATCTGGCTGTTGATTCCATTTAATTTGTCTAAGATCTTGAAGAAATAAGGACAAAATTCACCAGGCATCTCTTGTAGTAGGAGTAGGTTGTATCTGCATTTAGTAAGTCCCCTATTAGATGAACTTAGAATAGGGAACCCTGAATAAGGGGAACAGGTTGGCAGAGACAGCAAGGCACTTGAAGGGAGGGCTAAATGTTTGGGTCAGATTTTTTTGGATCTTTGGGGTTTGCTTGTGGTGGAGTTGTTAATAAAAGATTTGTTTGGCAGAAGATAACAGCTAGGAGAACTGGGCCAATTTTATAAGTTTTACATAAGTCACGGTTATCTCTCAAGGCAAAAAAACGTTTGCACTTAGGGTACCTCTGACCATTTGCCCTCCTGTCTGCAGAAAAGGTCTAATTGTAAGGTGGTATTGTAATTTATGCTTCCCTCTAGTGGCCAGACCGCCCCATCATCTAGTGTGTACTTGGGCCATGCCTCTGAACATAAGATCAGGTACCGTTTCTTTAGAGACTGGGGATCAGACTAGTCCCAGTGTTTCAGGATACATCTCAAAAGGGTGCAGGTGTTTGAGAATTTGTTACTCATCTGAAAAGAGAAGAGAAAAAGGTGTCCTTTACTGTCTCTTCCTGCTGCCACTGAGTCCTAAGGAGTCCCCTAGGCTTGCGAGTTCTGGTGCTCTGAGGGGTCATAGGTCACCAGGTGTAGTTGCACTTACCTGGGCCACCACTCATACCCCCGTGACCTACCACTACGTGTCCATGTGGTGGGCCTCTGTCTCCCTTTTTGAATTGACTGGGTTCTGGTCCATAAAATTGGTGGCCAACGATTAGGTGCTGAGTAGTAGTAGGATGTAATCCCAAGTTTTGGCATCAATGACATTCCTGGAACAGAACTTAAACCAATCCTCAGCATGAAGTAGAAAGCAGATGATTGAGATAACAGTCAGACTCTGAGGGGGAGGGACAGTTTTAGCTTTTAAATAATCTTCTGGAGAGAGAAAGTTAGTTCCAGGTAGATTCATGAAGGCTAATGAGGCCCTTTAGGAGAAATAAATTCCAAAAATTTTCTGCCAAGATATCATGAGACCCCTAGCAAGAAGATAGGTGACTTAGAAGGTGGGCAAAATATTTGGGCCTTAAGAATTGGAATCTGAGGGAGTGGATGCATAGTGTAGTGGTTAGCACATCTACTTTACACTCAGAAGGTCCTGGGTTCACACCCCAGGTGGAGCTACAGACCATACTCTGGATGTGCCAGGCCTTGGATGCACCAGGCCCCCTGAGTACACTGCAGGCACTAGGCCCCAGGTGCATGCTGCAAGCATGTGGGAGGAGACACCCCACCTAAAGAGATCCAGCTCTTAAGAGGAAACGGCAACATCCATAGGTCAAGGGTGGAAGAAGGTGGGGGAATTAAAGAAGAGGGAAAAAAAGAGAACTGGAACCTTCTAACTGAGGAACCATTGTCATAACATCCATAGGTTTTGAAAACCTGGCAAAAGCAGCAGTTATCCCAGTGGAAGCACTGAGGACTTGACCTTCTATCCTGCAGGGCCCTAAAAAGGGCTTGATGGAGTTTAACAAATGTCCTAGCAAATCAAGAAAAGAGGTGTCCCTTAGAAGTCCATTCAGTCTGGTACTGAAAGCGTCCATATTTCTTACTCTGAAGGCAGCAGAGGTTTGGTGTCAGTGGATGAAGAGCATGGTTGCTGTAAGGGGGTTAGATGGGGAGCAGGGGTGGCAGAGCTGGACCACACTTCGGAGAGAACAGGGTATCATGGGAAAGAGATGATGGCAACAGAAGGGGACCTATCAAAGTGACATCCTAATGGGCGGTCAGTCTGAGAAGAGCTAGGGGAAACTTTCAGAACCCAATGTAGAGTAGCCATGGTCAGGAACCTTCAGTTGTTTCTGGGTAGTCCTCACAGACGTAAGTTACCTGGAGCCCTCCATGAAGAGAAAACTGGCCAGTCAAAGCCACATGCCCCTGCCTAGGGGACTGACCAGTTCCTTTACTAAAGCCTAACCTCTGAGTCTTAAGATTGAAAGCCACGCTATTCATTCTTAACTGGGTGAGGGAGCCCCGATGTTTTTAGACTTACAAGAGATTTAATGGAGGCCTTGAGACAGGCAGAGTTTAAAGAAATGAGTTTTAAAGAATGGTGAGAAAGTTTACCTCTCGTAGGGATCCCAGATGAGCCCCCAAGAAATGTTGTAGAGTTTTTTCTTGGTATGCTTGTTAGTTGTAGCCATCGAATTCTTGGTGTTGTGAACCTGAAGAATGAGGATATGGACACAAAGGAAGAGGTAAAGCGATAGGATTTATTGAAAGTTCAGAGTTGTGAGAGGGGGTACCCAAATGTGGAATGCCAAGATACTCTATCTTGTGATTGAGCATTTAATCCATTTATGTTTAATTGTTGATAAATATGTGGTTATTGCCATTTTATTATTCACATTAGTTATTTATTGTTTCTTTTTTTTCTTCTTAGAGAAGTCCCTCCAACATTTCCTATAATACTGGTGTGGTGGTGATGAAGTCCTTCAGCTATTTTTTTTTTTTTCTATCTGGGAAGATTTTTATCTGACTTTTGATTCTAAATGATAGCATTGCTGGGTAGAGTCATCTTGGTTGTAAGTCCTTTTCATCACTTTGAATATTTCCTGCCAATCCCTTCTGGCCTTCGAAGTTTCTATTGAGAAATCAGCTGACAGTCTTATTGAAGCTCTCTTGTAGGTAACTAATTGTTTTTCTCTTGCTCTAAGATTCTTTGTCTTTAATCTTTGGCATTTTAATGATGATGTGTCTTGATGCAGTCTTCTTTGGGTTCATCTTTTTTGGGACTCTTTGCTTCCTGAGGTTATATGTCTATTTTCTTTTTCGGGTTAGAGTAGTTTTCCCTCATTATTTCTTCAAATAGGTTTTCAATTCCTTACTATCTATCTTCTCTTTCTAGCATCCCTATGAGATGAAAGTTGGAATACCCGATGTTGCCCTAGAGGTCCCTTAAACTAGCCTTGTTTTTTTTTTTTTTTTTTTTTTTGATTCTTTTTTCTTCTAATTACTATTCTAATAGAGTGTTTTCTGATACCTTAACTTATAAATCACTAATTTGATCCTCTGCTTTATCTAAGGTAGTCTGGTTCCTTCTAAGGTATTTTTCATTCCTGAGTGTTTTTTTTTTTAATGTTTTCTATTTCCATTTTTATGTTTTCTATCTCACTGAATTCAGCTTCTTTTCTATTTCCATTTTTATGTTTTCTATCTCACTGAGTTCAGCTACTTTCCCCTTAAGTTCATTGAGAATCCTTATGACCAGTGTTTTGAAATCTGCATCTGGTAGATGGATTGCTTGTCTTCATTTTGTTTAGTTTTTTTTTTTTTTTTTTTTTTCCTGGAGCTTTGTTCTTTCATTTTGGACATGTTTCTTTGTATCTTCATTTCGCTGCCTCCCTGTTTTTGTTTCTATGTATTGGGTAGGGTCATTATAGATCTTGGTCTTAGTAGAGTGGGCTTATGTAGTAGGTGTCCTGTGGGGCTCAGTGGTGCAGTCATTCCTGGTTACCTGAGCTAGGTATTCTTGATGTGTCCCTTGAAAGAGTTGTATGTGCCTTCTTGTTGTAGTTGCATGTCAATGGGAGGGATTGATCCATAGGCCAATTTGTTGTAGCCTGGCTGATGATTACAGTGGAAAAGCCGTTGCGCAGGGGTGGACCCTATGAAGCAGTATTCTCTTTAGCAGGGCTCTGGTAGACTGATTAGTATGATCTTTGGGTGTGTTATCCTCGAATGTGACCCTGGGTGGTATCCTATCTCCTACCAAAGCAAGTCAAAAGCATGCAGGACTGGGCCTCCTGATAGGGGCACTGCCACAGACCAAGTCCAGCTGTAGCCTATGCCTTTCTCAGGGCCACCTGGCATGAGCCACCAAACAATCTGAAGATGGCCACCACTCACTCTGGGCTTAGAGGTGCCTCAAGTAGCCATTACACAAACCAAAGCTGGCTGCCACTAGTGTTAGGCTTGATGCTGCACAGCAAGATATACGGAGCATGCTGAGGCCTGATGCTGCTTGTTTAGATTTTGTCAACTTTGAGAAATTTTAGGAAAATCTGCATCATGAGCTAAGACAGGCCACTTGTATGGAAAATACATTGGAGGTGACTTGGGTGGGTTAAGTCTCAGGGAATCACCATGGCAGGGTGACCAGTGTTAGCCAGGTTGATGGAGATTTAGATATGGAGGCTGCCTGCATCTGCATGCCCAGAAGGGCTTAACAAAGGAACAGTGGATTCTGCCAGCACTTTTGTCTGGGAGAAAGCTTCCTCTCCAGGTTTCCCTTGAAGCAGGACAATTTAGTTCTTCCCTGTATGTTCCTGGTGCTTTTCAAGCTGCTGCCCCAGCACTGGAGCTCAGTGTAAATAAGTCCATCAGCAAGGCACTGGCAATGTTTGCAACTCTAGTCATCCTGTCTCACTCAATCAAAATCTCTGCTGGTTCTCACAGCCAGAAATTATGGTAACTTCTCTTTCTGGCACTGGAACTCTGGGTTTGCGAAGCCTGGTGTGAGGCCAAGACCCCTTGCTCCTCCAGAGGGACCTCTGCAGCCTAAATATCTTTCCTGATGTTCAACTTCCAGATGTGAGCCCATCCCTTTCTGCATCTCTGCCCTTTCTACCAGTGTCGAGGGGGCCAGTTGTAGGTCCCCAGTTGTAGGACTCTTCAAATAGACTTCAGGTGACTCCCAACGATGATTGTTGTGTAATTTAGTTGTAATTCTGATGCTGTGGTGAGAGGAAGAAAGCACAGTGTTTATTTACCTACTTTGCCATCATGACTGGAAGCTAAAACATTTTGTTTACCATAATTGTTCAAAGGTAGGATAAAGGAACTTTAGGAGACTGTTAATTTCCCTGTTAGTGAGTCTAAGTATATATCCTAGGAATACCCACATGGTAAGGAGATAAAGAAGATTTAACTCATAAGATTATCTCTAAAGCCCATTCTAGTATTTAGAGCTTACTACTTCACTTTATTATCTAATGGTTTACTTTAAAGACTGGAATGTCTTTGCCATTATTTATTCAATGTACACTCCAGTCGCATTTTGTTTAGGCGTTTCTTTGAAAGAGTTCTTCATCTACTCCACCTTGAACTTGTCCACGTCAGCATACTACATAGTAGTTGCTCACCTAGAGCTAGAACAGTTTATGATGCATAATTGATGACAATAAGTGATGGTTTTTGTTTCATTATTTTCGAGAAGAAAATAATATTTGGTAAATAATTCAAAACTAGATTTAGAGAGAATTAGCTAAATGAACTTAAGTATATGACTTTTTGAAATCAATCTTTCTGATCTTGCACTTTGCACCCAGAAATATGAAGTAATTTAATTAATTCCATGATCATGCCTTGCTCTCACATATTTTGCTCCTCTGTAGGTGCCAGTTCCTGTATCTATAATACTTTCTTCTTTCCAGTATGTCTGGAAAGTAAATATCTTTTTAAATATTGATGCAAAATATACTTCTCCCCTAACTCTCCCAAACAACCTTTTCTATTCTCCTGCAAAATTTTATATCAACAGGATCTTAGCAGAAAGTATTCAAGATGGTTAAAATAAAGAAACTATTTACAAAGAAACAAGCAAGGATGTGAATGCACTTAGAGATTAGAAATGATAACAAGTCATTACAAACTCTGGGGATGAAAGAGAAAGGAAAAGAAGTGTTACCAGAGTCGGTGAGAATTGAAACTATAGATGAAGAGAGCTTCTGTTCTGGTGGAACCCAACCACACTGCCAGAGACAGTCTTTCATTGACTGAAACTAATTAGAAGTCAGTTAGTGAGAAAGTCTGAGAGGTGTAATTCTAAGGAGTCTGCCTGCCTTCTGTGTAACAGGGAGAAGCATGGATGTAGGAGGAAGGGGAGATAAATGGAGAATAACTTTTATATTGACATTGTTATCCAACCTATCACACTAGATTACTTTGTTTATATGCCTATCTCCCTCTCTTCGAACAACAACAAAAAATGTCTTTTTATTTCTATATCCTTATTGCATAATAAAACAACAATAAATATAGGTAGAAAAGAAGGAAGGAGGGAGGGAAGGAAGGAAGAAAGGAAGGAAGGAAAGAAGGAAAGAAGGAAAGAAGGAAAGAAGGAAGGAAGGAAGGAAGGAAGGAAGGAAGGAAGAAAATAAGGAAAGGATTTATGTTTTATATAAAGTAGCAGTGTGAGCCCAGTGAGACAGTCTAAGAGACAGTGTAGAGCTAAAGCAAGAGGATCCAAATAGTCAAACAGGGTGTTATTTTCCCATTGTGCTCCCAAATAAGCAGCATCTTTTGGCTTTGTACTGCCCTGGATTTTATTTTTGTATGTTAACTTTAAAGTTAATTTCATAACAGTTCTTTATACGAGGTCATTATTTTGGAGGTGCTACAACTTCACCACCATGTTCCAATAAATTAGAGGTATTTTTGAAATAAATTTATTTAAACCGAGGTAGTCTGATATAGTACTTATTAATGTTGTTATCTCAATATCCTGATTTGAACATTTTGAGTATTTTAAAGTATTCACTGTCTGTTCATTATTAATTTCTCCCACTTTGCTGGTGAACAGCTACTATTTTAAAAGATTTTAGTTTTTTTTTTAATCAGAGATCTAAAGATGAAGCTAATGTTTCTTAAAATGTCTGTATTTGGTGGTAGAATATTGTTTTTGAAAGAATTCCAGTATTCAGTGCAAGTGCTAAAAATTTACAAAGGTGGTTTTAAAAATAACTTTACATAATTAGAAAATATCTTTAAGGTATATGAGAGGGAGAGAAGGAAAGAAAAGGAGGGACAGAGATGGGGATATTATTCTAAATATTTGCTTATTTTTTTACTTTGCTTCAAGTATTTTTTTAAATATTGAAATAATGAGAAATTTTAAAGATGATCAAATTTATACATTTTTGGGAAGGAAAAACACATTGCTTTATGCAATTTGTTTGGTCTTCCTTATTCAAAAATATTCAGTTACTAGCTTTTTCTTCTGATTTAAGTATAGCTGCTCTTACTAACTTTCCCCATCCTATCAAATCTGTTAATCCAATTTTACTTTCCATTATTCCTTCTAAATTATTCTTGATTCCTATTACCATTATTTTATTATCTCCATCCCTGAATGTCTTACATATGTAATTTGGTTTCACAAATGTTTACCACCTATATGTAGTAAGGTTAGGTGAGAAGTACCAATATAAATACAAATATTAGAGCCCTGTCATGTAAAAGCACCTCATCTTATTGGTGAAAAGAGACATGGCAACAAATAATTACCACACAGCCTTGCATGTACTAAAGGGGTGCTATTTACAAATGTCATACAGGTAATAGAAGAAGATAGGATTGCTATCTATATGGACAAATTGTGAGAAAAAAAAAACTTTATTTAATCTGAGTCCTGAAGAATTAAATACTAGCTTAAAGGACTACAAGGAAGAGGAAACAAAGGTATAAAAGTCATTAGTACAATTAATAAAAAAAAAAAAGAGTGCCACATATATTGAGGGTCACTCTATACTTATTTCTCGGGGAAATTTCCTATGACATAAAAGCCTTTTAGGAAGAAACCAGTTGTTCCCAATACCAGACACTCAGTGACTTAGACAACTTCTGAAATCTGTACATCTTAACTATGAAAACTTGTAAACATATTTCATAAGCTTTTCCCCAAGTAATTAGATGGTTTCTGGTGGGAATTAGTGTCATTTTATATAGATTCAGCCATCACTTCAATTTTCAGAAAACTACGAAAGTACATTTTTCTTATAAGAAGGAAAAATAAAAATCTTGAGGAACAAAACAATAAAGACTTTAAATTAATATATATATTATTATGTAGATAATTTAATTTCTTCATTGGAGAGAAGTAAATTTAATTTAAATTTAATTTAAATATTATTATTATTTGCATTGAATATATTTAGATTAGTCAGGCTGATGTTTCTGACCATGATGAGGTAAGAGAGATTGAATTTACCATACTGACTCATATAATCACAAAACAGATTAAACATAGAAAAAATAATAATTTAAAAATATTGGATGTCAGCCAACAGATGACAGTATTCCCTGATTAGAAACAAGTGAAGTGTGCCTTATAATTGTTCCAGCTTATTGCCTTGAGAGAGTTTCCACACCACAGTGCAGGGAAAAGAAAAGTAAGCAGGGCCTTGCAGAATCCCCGAGTTGAGGAAACAGAACTGAGATTCCAGACAGAGGCAGCCTGAGTTTCCAGGACAAAGTACTAGAAAGAAGAGAATTACATTAAGTGAGAACTCCAGAGAAATTCAGAAACTTCCTTGAATATTCAGCTGAGTACTGATCAGTGCATTTGTATGTTAAAACTACCAACAGCTGGGGAAAATTAAAAAACAATATTCAAGTATTAGTGGAAACTACAGTGAGCTCTTACAAGCAGGAATACTGCTTATTCCCAACAGTCAGACTAGAAAAATTCATAATCCACATATTATTCAGTAGAGTACAGACAGTCCGGTAATGACACTAGCAAATAATTAATCCTAGACTAAAACCTACTTTGATTCCACCTAACTAATCTTAAAAACAAGATCTAAAATAATCATACTGTTTCCAAGTAACTTTGCTTGTCCCAGAATGAAGCTCAAGAATATTTGTAGCAACACATAATTATCCAAGACATCCACAAAGAAATTACTGGGCATGCAAAGAAGCAAGAGCATACAACGTAAATTAAGAGAAAAATAAATCAATAAATTAAAATTGACCGAGGACTGACACAAACATTAAAACTGGCAAAACAAAGGCATTAAAATTTATAACTATTTAATATTTTCCAATATGCCAGAGGTAATATTGAACATCTTAACTAGAGACATGGAAGATATAAAAGGACCTGAATCCTTCTTGTGCAGATTAAAATTATAATGTGTAATATGGAAAAATAAACTGGATGGGAATGTTAGCAGATTAGATATTGATTGGGAAAAGATTAGTTAAGCTGAAGACAGCAGTGAAACTATTCAAAATAAAACAGAAAAAAAATAAAATAATTGAATATGATATCAGGAAGCTCTGGGAAAATTTCAAATGGCTGAAAATACATATTATTTATTACAGAATGCCTCAGTGGAGAGATAAAAAAAAAAGGTCACAAAATAATGGCCCAAAATTTCCAAATTTAGTGAAAATTATAAACCCACAGATCTAAGAAGCTAAACAAACTCTAAGAATGAGAGATGAAGAAAACTATGCCACAGCACATAATGTTCAAATTGCTTGAAATAATCAATAAAGAAAAAAATAATAAAGTGAGTCAACGAAAAAAGATAACAACAGCAGATTTCTCATTAGAAACAATGGGACAATGAAAATGCCTTAAAATGAAGGCAAAATAAAGACTTTCAGATGTACAAATGATGAAAGAATTCATTACCAACAAACCTGCACTGAGAAAAATGTTAAAGGAAGCCATTTAGACAAAGGAAATGGTACCAGATGTGAATATGAACCTACACAAAAGAATGAAGAGTCCAGGAAATAACGGTTGCATTGGGTTAATGTACAACATTATGTTCTTATTATTTAAATCTCTTTTTAAAAGATGACTAATCAAAAATTAAAGAAAAACATTGTAATATGAAACTTATAATACATGTAGAACTAAAATATAAGGCAACAATAACATAAAGACAAGAAAGGAAAAAATAGAAATATACTGTTGTAAAGATCTTTTGTTTTAGGTGAAGCCTTATAATATCGCTGGAATGATAAAGTAAAGATGTGTCTTATAAACCCTAAAGCAACCATGAAAATAACAAAACAAAGAGTTATGGCTAATAAACCAACCAAAAAGGAGATAAAGTGGAAATCAAAACTTTTCAATCTAAAATGAATGTTGATTATCCCACATGAAATCAAAAGGACTTCTATGTTCTATAAAAATATTTTCACGAGTGAAATTCATATCATTCATATTGTTTTACTTTGATGGCCTAGTCTGATAAAGGTGCATAGCTTAGAGAATAAAATGGTAATTTTTTTTTTTTATACCAGGAGCCATTTACCACTTCTTGCCATAATGCACATGGAGGTTGCCTTCAACAAATATGACACATTTTCACTGTAGTAGAAATGCATGGGTAGGTGCATTGCTAAAATGCCTTATCTTTCTGTCTTTCTCTAAAGAAAGGCTTCAAAAATATGTGAGTGAGAATGATAATATTGACCTTCAATTTTTTAAATTTGCATTAGAAGAAATGAATTCACATATTCCAGTTGTCACTAGTAATGAAATACCAATGATACATCTAGAGCCCAGCCTGTCTATGGTTAAAAGGAGATGGCACATACATATGCTCCAACCACAAATACAACTCTAGCACTAAATGGTCATTTCTCCTCTTAACCCCATCCTTACTTAGTTGCTTCCCTTTTTACTCCCTAAATTGCTGTGTCTGTTGTAAAAAAAATTTTTTTTGAAAGTTTGCCCATCTATAGCATAATTCAGAGTAGAAAACATGAAATACTAAAAACAGTGCCCCAGACACTGTTTTTCAAATATGAATTTTTTAACTATATTTTTGATGGAAACTGGATGGCAGCCAACACCAGATGGAGTTTACTAATGAAACTAAAGTAGAGCCACTTAGAGTTCTTAACTGAAAAGAGTTCTGTGTTTCAGGTTCTTGATGATCTGGTGCCAAAGGAAGACCGATTTTCAATGAAGTGGCATAAATATTCAGTTATTCCACAAATGTGGTGGGTGACTACTTGTGCTAGACACTGAATTCAACACATGAAATTATGGTGAGCTAGACAAAAAGCCCGTTCTGGTTGAGGTAAAATACCAGTGAGGGAAGACAACAATGAGTAAATGTATAAGTTAAAAAGTTATCTTAAAAAGCAACATCATGGGGATCTCTGGAAGCAGCTGAGGGAAGAGAGTACTTAAATGTTCTACTTTATGCACTTTAATTTTTGAATTTTAGCGCTATAAATTGCTAGTATAATTACTAGTATTTTTATTGTTTCTTCTTTTCTTATTTTTTGTTTTTGTTTTTCTGACTGTGTTATGTCAATATTTTGTGCTTGTTATTTTATTTCTAATTTTAGGTAGTTGGTATGTGAAAGATCTTCTCTTAGAGGGCAGAGTTTTTTGACTCAAAATAAGAAAGACTTTGTGTATGTGTGTGTGCATGTATGTTCACATGTTCACATGTGGCCATGTCTCTGTGTGTGTGTGTTTGTGCATGTCAGTAACAAAAGAGGTGTAGTTATAATTCTTACAACTAACAGTCTCAGTAGTATTAAGATGATGCTTATATTTATAGGGTAATGATGAGGCAAGTTGTATTCTTTAACATTATTTACTGTTTTTTAAGAATGTTCTCTTTCGATTGGATGCTCAGGGCAGACCAATGATTTTATGCATCTTAGTATTTCATGTTTAGAACCAGGTCTCTAAACTCGGAAAGATTGGATGAGAGCCCAGCTGACAGGTGCAGCCCACCATGTAAATACAGTAGCCATACCCTGAGCACAGCCTGCCACCTGACAGGTGGAATTAGCTGATGAATTTGGGATCTTTTAAGCAACAAACCCCACTTTTTCAGCCAGGTAGTCAGCCTCACAACCTTCAGGTGTGACTCTAAAGTGCCATGAAAGAAGCCATTTCTAAAGCAAACCCATTGAAAGTAAACCAGTTCAAAGACACACCACACACAGTCTAATAAACACATAGCCGTCACTATATTTGTACTTTGTAACTCCAGGCTGTCATTCTCTGGAATGAGATATTACCTTTCCTGGAGTGGAGCAGTGTAAAAAGAGTGAGTCTGACAGCTGACAGGTGAGATGGGTACTTTTGCAATGTAAGCAAGCTTCTGATCTTGGGCCAGTGGGTCTCACCTGTCAGCAATTGCTGATGGCATAGGTTTCACTGCCAAGAGCAGGAGCCCTGTGACTTTAATATGGCAGATGGGAGTCAAGTATAATAGCTTACAAGTGAGGTGGTCAACTCAGGGAATATTCTTTTGTATTTTTCCAGGGTCAGAGTTTATATAAAAGGTCCATGGCTTTGCTCAGCTAGCCTATGGCTGGACCATCTTCTGTTGTCCTAACAAAAAGGCCAAGATTGAAAATCCTGGGTGATAATCAGAATTTAGGCCTATTACAGAGCAGATATTTACAAATATTTTCTCTATCCTCAGAATGACCCTCCAAGCTGATGGTCACTATTTTTCAGATGAAAAACTGAGGTTTGGTTGAACAAACATCTCAGTGCTATTCAGCTAGTAACAAGAAGAGAGGGGATCAGACACAGATCTGCCCACCTCCCAAGCACAGCAGTTTTCGATATTCTGTTGTTGGCTTCCAAGCAATTTCCTGTGTCTACAACTCAGTCATTTCTATTTCACTTTTGTAGTGAAAGAGAGAGACCAATAACAATAGGAAGAAACTATAAAGTAAAAAATAAAATAATTAGAAAGAATAGTATATGCTCATTTCTGCTGTGTATAATAGTTGGCTTATTATAAACTTAAATAGTACTATTTTTTTCTAAACTTTATTTATCCCAGGCAACTTGGAGAACTTTTTCAAACACTAGACCTAAACACAAATAGGAATTAGTTTAGGGATCTCTTTACAAGTATAATATGTAATTCATATGTAATATGAATGTAATTAGAAAAAAAAGATGGAAGAGGTCACTTTTTCAAAAACTACAGTATTTTCACATTCTAGGGACTAGCAGAATTTATAATAGGAAGAAAACTGCTTTTTTGTTTGCAAAACATTTTACTAGAACTTTTTAGTATACCATGATATGGTCAAGAGTCCTTGTGAAATGGGAAAGCTAAGAAAAAGCAGAACCAAATTGTGTGATTAAAAAATAAGTAGCCTTGTTGAGGGTGGGGAAACAATGGACTAAGGAATCAGAGAAAAAGAGGAGAAAAGACTGAGAAAAGAAGACTCAGGAAGAAAGAAGGGTCCAGGTTACTCATTTGAGATCATGTACTTTGGAAGAAATGATAGTGGATACTGACTTTTTAAATTTCCTTTTCTGTAACATAATTTCTTATGATGGACAATGGTTTTTGTCAGTTCTCTTAACACAAAAATACTTTAGCAGTTCTTTTGGCTCGTAGAATGAAGGAAGGGAGTTGTATACATGCTTAGAAAGGGAGGATAGTACAGCCCACACTAAGGCTTGCATGATACTGGAATTCTTCGTGAGTTCCAAGGTGACATGCAACAAAGATCACCGAACTCCAGGATGGAGCTGACAGCATTGGATGTCAGTTAAGTTGCTGTTGGGGAGCAAACTAACTTGCCGCTTATGGTCTCTATGTGAATTACTCTTTTGGTGTTCTTATTCTGTCTCATGGCTTTAAATAGTGTTGATGTACTAATGATATTTAAAGCTAATGTCCAGCTCCAAGCTCTACTCTTCCTTTCTAGGATCTTCACCTGACTATCTAATAGCCATCTCAGACTTAATGTGTCCAATACTAACTTTTTGATTTACTAATTCTTCTCTAACATTTCCCTCGCTTAATGTCCCCCATCTCAGTAAATGACATAACCATTTATCCTCAGAGGGAAAAAAAATACCATACTTGACCTCTTTCTAATATGGATCCCACCTGTAAAGACATTTCTTAAATCTGACTACTTCTTATAATATTCACTAATAATATTCTAACAAAAACCACTGTCCTAGCTCTGGATTGCCACAATAGCCACTATGAGGATTCTCTGTCCGCACTCTTGCTCTCTCCCTTGGCTCAAACACTCTGTGTTGCAGTATATTCTGCACATAGCAGTGAGAGTGAGGCTTTTACAACCTAGTCAGAGCAATCCTCCTTTGCTCGTTACCCTTAAATGAACTTCTTGAGGAGGTATGGTTGGCTCTCGTCTCAGACATCATTATATCTCAGTAGCTAACTCAGTGAGTATTTAATAATGCCTGCTTGTTCACTGACTAATGATATTTTTAGAGAAAATAATATTTTTCTACCCAATTAAGAAGGCGGTAGGAATTGGAAAGGTGTGTACACTAAAAAGGGTGCTATATACTCTTCAACAGCTTTCTTTTCAAGGCTAATTTCACAGCAAACATGGGATTATGTTTTAACAGGTTCTGAGAAATGATAGCAAATGGCAGGAAATCTGTACATCAGCAACATAGACAACTTCATGGCTCAGAAAATGAGAAAATGCAAAATTGTGATAGCATAAATAGGGGTTTTCTGTATATATATCTACCTCTTAGCCCAATCTTAAATTTATTGAATATTCATTGGGATATGTTAGAACAGTGAACAATATTTTATGAGATTGGCAAAGGGATAAATTGCTGAATAGCTTACATTTTTGCTATCAAGAAAACTCCACAACATGGGTTCAAATTGGGCCTTCAGCATACACCAGTTAACGTGATTAAATAATAAATTTATTTTACTGTCCCTATCAGTTCAGTCTCCCTCTCTATTGGCTGAATCCACCTATCTTGTATTCCTCAGTGACTATCAACATAATTTTTATAAAGATTTGTCCCTTTTATACTCCCTCCAGTCTCTACTTTTATATATATTCCCCCACTCTCTTCTAATAGCCACATTTCCCTTTTCAATGACCTTGTTTTTTCAATTATTTTCTCCTGGAAAGAATTGCACTGATAGTCCCAGTCTTTCAGAATATTGTGGGAAAGAACCTCATCTGTTTATTGCTGTCTGGATTCCTAACCAAGATTCGAAGGACTTTTCTTGATATCCTTAACCTAATGGAATTTATTTGCTACACTAAAAAAAGTCATTGTGAAAGTAACTATTTCTATCCATTAGTTATTTGTTTTAGGCTTTTAAAGGTACTTTGTTAATGGTAACAACACTCATTGAAAGAGTGAAACAAAAGTAGGCACATAACAAACTTCCCTGGAATAAACAAAATGATTGAGAGTGAATGAGTGATTATGTGATTTAGTAGCATTTAGACTTGACATTCTATTTTGTAGACAGATGTGAAATTTTAATGCAATTTGATTATGATATTTGAAGTAGCCAATAACTTTAATATTGTAATACATTTCAGAATGGTGTACTGTGCAAGCCGTAATCCTGTCACAAAACATATGATCATCACCTAATAGTGTTAGAGATACTGACAGCTAAAATTATTGATAAATAATTTTTATCCTATAATTAAAAGCTAATTTTATTTCATAACCATCTTATCATAATCACCTTTAAAGAGTGGTTAATCAATTTAATCATTTATCTAAAAATATCATCCTATATTTCTCAGATGAGTAAAATTCAGGAGAATAACATTTTAAATTTACCAAAAAGAAGATTTTTTGTTTGTTTGTTTGTTTTAATAGTCAATTGGAGAGCCAAGTGTCATGGTTAACTTATGGTCAATTTAGTTTGCCTAAAATGTACTTGTTTTCTCTTTTTTCTCTGTCAGTCCTCACCTCTGGCTTTTTAAACTTCTTTCTAAATGACTTTCATTTTTTCCTCACCTTTTCTTTATTTCATTTGTGTTTTATTTCCTTTAGTAGTCTGTTGTTCCTTCCATTAGTCAGCATCACACTCTCATTTTTCTTCTACTTTCTACATTTTAGCTACAACTATGAGCAAGGCAGTGCTTTAAAAATATAGAGGATAATCTGGTCCCAGCTAGAGGAGAGGAGTTTGGGGGAATAGAGGAATGGGCTGAAGGGTTTAAAAAGTACAAATTAGTAGTTGATAGATGGTCACAGGGGTGGGGCATAGGGAATGCAGTTAGCATTAATGTAATGGTTATGTAGAGAGCCAGAGGGAGAAAAAGAAGTTAGGGAGATCATTTTTATAAACTATATAAATGTCTAACTAATATACTATATCCTTGAAACTAATAAAATAAAAAATTAAAAAAAAAAGACATGCTGTAGTGTGTGCTTGTCTGTGGTAGATTTCATTGTTGGTCTAGATTGTTCACTCCTCTCTGTATTCACCTCCAGAACCAACTAAATTATTTGCAGGTCCTGATGCAAATTGAAAATCTGCATCTCTTTTTTCAAAATGATTAAGCGTTTCAAGACAGCAATAGCAGAAATTAAACCAATCATGGGATCCTTCTAATCATGGGGCCCTGTGTGACTGTACAAGTGATGCATCCGTGAAGTCAGGCCAATCCACAACCTTTGCCTAGTGCTTTGCCATTTCTTCCTCTAGATGTGAACATATACCCCATCATACTGATATTGTGTGTTATAGTCTGAATGTTTGTGTCTCCACCAATACTACAAATTCATATACTGAAATCCTAATTACCAAGGTGATGGGATTAGGAAGTGTGGTCTTTGGGAAGTAGTTAGGGTGTGAATGTAGAGTTTTCATGAATAGGATTAGTGTTCTTATAAGTGAGAACCAAAAAATCCCCTTGACGTTTGCACCACGTGAGGTTACAGTGAGAAAATGTTTGTCAGTGAGAAAACACTGACAAACGTTTATTTTTGACATTAAAACTTGGACTTCCCAGCCTCCAGAACTATGAGAAATAAATGATTGTTGTTTATAAGCCACCCAGTTTATGGTATTAACTGAATGGACTTAACCATATGATTTAATTTCACCAATGGAATGTGGGCAAAAGTGACATGTGCCAGGTCTATCTAGGCCCTAAAAAGGCATTAGGTGTCTCTGCTCATCCCTCTGCTTTTCTGTCATAGTCATATGAAGGATATGCCTCAATTAATTTATGGGACCATGAGAAACTCAACATGTAACATAAGTTAGGCTCAGCTAAACCTAGCCTATATCAGTTAGCCTCAGCCAACCTTCAGAAACATGAATGAGAATACCTAATTGGTGTTTCGGTATCTCATAATTGAGTTTTGGAGTGATTTGTTACATAGCAGAAGCCAATTAATATACTAAATGAAAACAGTTCATCTAAGAGATCCTAGGCAAAATTGTTTTTAGTTATTGATTATCAGCTCATCCTTTCTAACACATCCCTGACCCAGCTTAGGGAGAATGTGACCTAGTGAGTTGCCACATCAAAACCCTTGCTTTACTCCCCCGCCCCGCCCCAAACCAATCCCTTTGGCTACACTGTAAACTACACATGCTGCCTCCACTTCTGGTTCTGACAGAACTTGGCTCTATCTCCTTCTAGGGATGCCTTAACACAGAGACATAAAACATCATTAACTCAAGGCATTTATTGTGATTGTACCTTCTACTGGTCTCTCTACCTTCACTTTTGGTGCTTTTTGGAATATCTTCCATCTTGCAGTAAGAGTGACCTTTCGAAAGCATAAACCAGTTCACATCATTCCCATGCTTACACTCTATTCTGGCAACATTTGATAATTGGAGTAAAATCTAAACTTACACTGCCTACATCTTTGACCTTACCTTTCCATTTCTCTATTGTACCCTAAACCAGATTAGCCTTTCTAAATAATACCAAACTTATTCCCACCTCAGAATCTTTCATCATTCTAATGAAAACACTTTCCCTACTCTACCCTCAAGTTTTCCCTGAATGTAAAGTGCTCTTACGAGTTTACTCCCATTATTTTTCTGTTATATACTGAAATATATCATGTATGAAGGGATATTGAAAATCAAGTGAAAAGGGAACAACCCATTGTGTAACTTGCAAAAAATAGCAATAGTGAAGAAAGAGGACCAGAGCCAGATTTGGCTGTTACATGCTTTTAACTTTGAACCAAGGAAGCAGATAGTCGGAAAGTATGAAGTTCCTTCTTACACTCTCTCAAATAGGAGAATCCTAAGAGGGCCTTTCATTGTTCTCTACTTGTTAGGAGATAAAGCATGAGATGTCTATTAAGAGATAGACCATATTCTACTGCCCCAGATTTATATTTAATGAAACACTTTCTTGATTCAGGCAAAAGACTATCTACATGTCATAGTTTTGCATAACAGTGCTAATTATTAAACCATTTGAATCTTCATTGTATTTTAAAGGGAGTTTTAGGGAGGATATATCAGGAGCTATTAAGTAGACTCTTTTAAACTGGAATTTAATCACATTCCGTGTTTTTTTTCATTGACTTTATCTTTCAATATTTGCCACATTCCTCTACCTTTTTTTCACAAATCAACTTAAATAAAAATAAATTCTTATAAAAATTTCTATTATAATTTCTCTATTCTTTGCTCAGGAAAAATAATAATATTTTTAATTTTTGTTTTAAAAAAGCCGATAATATTATTGCTTACTGTAATTATGAAAAAAGTAAAAATGTATAAAGAGTAAAAAAATTATACTAAACAATGATCATATGAGACATATGTACAAAGTATATGAGCCACAACCAAGGTCAACAAGAATAATGTTTAGGGCTGTGAATTTGATCACAGCAAGGGACTACCATGTGAAATAAATAAAACTTTGTCAAATTTAGGGAAGGATCATACTAGAGTAAAGGAAGGATGGATTCCATGCATTGACATCCAGGGATGAGATTGAAAGAGTCTGCAGTTGGGCAGAACTGAGCTGTCCACTCATATTACGATATAAGGAGAAGGAATGATGTCCTCTAATGAATATGAGAGGTTAGATTATGGCAGAGGCTTGTAGCTTTGAATCTGGACAGAACTAGACCCTGAGAAATATTTCCACTGAAAACGGAGAACAAACCAAAATACACATGTGAGGAAAAGAATATTATAACTTGAAAGTATCTTGTTGCTCAGATGAGTCTGGGATATAGCTGGGAAGCAGTGCTACTTTCAGGATGAATCTGGAATATATCCTTTGCTATGGTTTGCATTATAGTCATTCAAATAATATATTATACTAATGCTCCTAATTGAAGATATTAACATTTAATATAAAAATATATAGGATAAGTTGATAAATGTATTCATTTATTACTATATGTATTTTGTTTAAATAGGTAAAATATTTTACTTCCAGAAAATTTGATACAGGAAAAGAAAGGGTTAAAAAAAATGGCACTTATAATTTCCCCTAAGCTGAAGTCTTATGTTCAACTCTTGTTTATGTAATCTGGAAGTTTGATCTTATCATTGGTGAATTTATTATAAACTATATACTCTCTAGAAAGAGTTTTTATTAATTACTTTGCCATATCTTTTATAACTACACCATAAATTAATTAGATATAATAGTATATTTAAAAGCTTTTACTTTTTCTTCTAAAGCTGAATCATCCTCATTTTTGAATTTTATATTTCAGTGTATCTTTTGGTTAGGTGAATAACATGTGGATAATTCTTTAAGAAATTATTTTTATTAATAAACTGTGAACTATTAATTATTTGAGGCTGTCTGCCATGACAACGTGGCTGGGTATAAAATTCTTCAGTTGTATCCTTTGGCTCTTAAAAACTCTAAAAAAGTTGTTCCATTATCTTCTTACATTAAATCTCATAGAAAAGTTGGAAATCTCCATGACTTTTTCTTCTTTTACATATGAGCTATATTTTCTTCCTGGATGCTTGCAGGAATCTTCATTCCAAAAGTTATTTTTCAGCAGGCTGTGTCTTGATGTTTACCACTTTACATAATCATATTTACATTAGTCATGTTTACTTAGTTATTTAAAGCTTTATTTAAATACTTTCCTTGTAAGACTTGGTTAGCATATGTGTAACTCTATAGATTATTTATTTCTTAGGAAAATTAGGGCATTTGAAATTTTATGTCCCTTTACTCATCATCAGAACAAGAGAGATTCAAATTAATGCCAGTGTTTTCTGCTACTTATGCCTTTAATTCAATAAAACTTTATTTTGCACCAATTTGGTGGCAGACACTATGATAGGTGAAGGAAATAAAGAAAGAACAAAACATGTTCCTTGTCCTCAGTAAATATATAAATATTTTATGTTGTGACTTTTGGTAATTAAACAAAGGATAGTTCAAGAATGGACTTGAGTTTGTCTTTGAAGGAAAGAAACCTAGTTCAATTGACTTTCATATGCTGCCTGAGTGAAAATCTCAGCAATCCTATTGTGTGCTTAACATTAACAAAATATATACATAAATATATATGTGCAGCAGTTTATAAATATATCCACAGAAACAGATGTTTTCCAATAATAGCTTCTATATTTATTGTGTGGCACATGATATGCTAAACCCTTCTTTAGATCATCTGATTAATCTTCACAAAAACCTCATGCGTTATATTTTCTCTCTTAACAGACAAAGAAATTAAACTGAGTCGAGTTCTAAGGTCAGACAATGTTAACCACATTGGACATTCAGAATTTACTGAATGAGGTAAGAAACTGGGACTTAAAGCCAGGACAATATGAATACAAAACCTTTTTCTTAACTACTAAACAACTCATAAGAAGAAACCAACAAAAATAATACACAAATAAAAACAAAACAATTCTGGCTAATGTGAAAAGATAAAAAGTCTGGAATTAAACCAATTATGGATAATGATTCTGTTAGCAAGATCAATTTTCTGATCTTTTCTCCTTTACATAGAATATTAACTTTAATTAGACATTTTAGCACATCGAAGTTGATGAAACTTGACTAAGATTCGGAAGTCCCAAATATGAACTCTGTAAGATTTTGTTATCCTTCCTTAGGCAAAGAAAAAAAATAATAAAAATCAAAAATAAACAAATGGGACTACATCACACTAAAGAGTTTTTGCACAGCAAAGGAAACCATTAACAAAATGAAAAGACAGCCTACTGAATGGGAGGACATATTTGCCAATGTTACATCTGATAAGGGGTTCATATTGAAAATTTATAAAAAGACTCATACAACTCAACATACACACACACACACACACACACACACACACACAATCTAATTTAAAAAATAGGCAGAGGACCTAAATAGGCATTTCTCCAAAGAGGAAGTACAGATGGCCAATAGACATATGAAAAGCTGCTCAACATCACTAATCATCAGAGAAATGCAAATTAAAATCACCTCACACCTGTCAGAATAGCTATCATCAATCAATCAACAAACAACAAATATTGGCAAGGATGTGGAGAAAAGGGAACCCTCATGCACTTTTGGTTGGTTTGCAAATTGGTACAGCCACTACAGAAAACACTTTGGAGGTTCCTCAAAAATTAAAAACAAGAATTACCTTTTGACCCAGCAATTCCATTTCTGCATATTTATTCCAAGAAATCCAAAACACTAATTTGAAAAGATTTATGCTACCCTATGTTCACTGCAGCACTGTTTGCAATAGGCAAAGTTTGGAAGCAGCCTAAGTGTGTATGAATAGGTGTTGGATAAAGATGTGGTGCATATATACAATGGAATATTACTCAATCATAAAAAAAAATAAAATAAAATTTTACCATTTCTAACAACATAGATGGACCTGGAGGGTATTATGCTAAGTGAAATAAGTCAGACAGAGAAAGACAAATACCATATGATCTCACTTATATATGTAATCTAAAGAACAAAATAAACACATAGAAACAGGCTCATAGAGAACAAACTGATGATTGCCAGATGGGAGAGGCACTGGGGACTGGGTGAAAATGGTGAAGGGATTAAGAAGTACAAAATCATTGTTACAAAATAGTCACAGGAGTGTGAAGTACAACATTGAAATATTGAAATAACTATATATAGTGCCAAGTGAGTACTAGACTAATCAGTGGGATCACTTTGTTAATCATATAAGAACTCTAATTTAAAAATAAAAATTAAAAAAGCAATAAAACATTTCCATTATCCACCCCCAAAAAGATTTGATAACTAATAGCCAATAGCAGAATTAATCAAGGCTAGATAAAAGTTTTAAATCGTAATTTACGTTTAAGTAGAAAAGAAATTTGTTTTTCAAAAAATATATTATGGAAGATTATTCACCATTTAGTCTGATACACTTTCTATTAATTTATACATTAAAAAATGATAGCACAAAATATATATCTAAATAGCCACTACACATAATGAGTCAAACACTGTGATAGGTGACAACTTTCATAACAAACCAAAAAGAAAGAAAGAAAGAAAGAAAGAAAGAAAGAAAGAAAGAAAGAAAGAAAGAAAGGTTTGTTATGGAACTAGTTTATATAAAATAATTTCTTTCATTTTAGAGTATTAATCAAATATATTTATTTTTAAATATATTTAAATAACAGATCCAATATCTGTAGTAAATATGTAAAATATAAATGACATGTTTTTTGTGCTAATAATATAATACATACTTATTGTGGAAAGTTTCAAAATAGGAAATACAAGAAGAACATCAATGTCACTCATTACCCTATTACTCTTGGATAACAATTATTGACATTTTATAATATCTTCATAAAACACGTAGAACACAGTGATGAATTCTGGCATGAGGTCATTAGTAATGCAACTGGCCAATCTGATTACTACACTGACTAATTTCAACAAAGAAAAAAATATTTTGAAGTTTAATATATATGATTTGTTTTGACTCAGTTTTTTTTTTTTTTTTTTTTTTTTTAGTCTTCTCTGTAGCTTGAAATATAATGAGTAGTACTATGGAATATAACACAATGATTTTACAAAGTATAGGAAGTAAAGAAAAAACATTAAGTCAGAAGGGGAAAGAAAGGAATATAACCATTGTAATATAAGGAATTTGTATTATTTTTAACTGATGAATGACAATAAATAAAAAACAAATATGCTACACATAAAGACCAATACAGAAATTCCCACAGTTCTTACTTCACTCAATTCATTATATGGACCTATAAGGAGCTTCAGTGTAAAAATAAAGATCTAATTGTTTGCTTTAAAAACTGGTTACACAGTTTACCTACTTTAATAATCTTGAACAACAAAGAAGGGATTTGGGGACGTGGCAGGGGTTGGGAGTAGGTTGATAATCCACGGTTTGAGGCATGGGAAAGAAGAGTCCTTTAGGAAAGTATTGCATTTATGGCTGGAGTAGATTATTAAGTGGATAATTAATGGTGGCAGAAGATAGGAGATCTTCCCTTCCTCCTTGGGTTTATTCTCACACTAAGCTTATAGCCCTGAGGAAGGTTTTTTATCTTTTTTTTTTTTTTTTTTTTTTGCTTTAAAGACCATTCTTTCAGAAACTTTTGGTCTTTTTGTTGTTTATAGAGCTAGTCTCTAAGGTTAAAGGGGGTAGGGGAGAGGGTCAAAAATAGAAGATATCTTCTCCAAGGCATTAAACAGACTTTAAAGGAACAAAGCCAGTCTGAAGAGTTTCCACAAGGTCCTCTTCAAAGATTTAATCAACAAAGGAGTTATTTTTTCCCCATATAAGACATTTACTTAATGACTTTAAGAGTCTTAATTTATATCTTATCCCTTTTAGTAAAAGTTTAAAACTGATCACATTTGAACATATAAATTAATCTTAACATTGTAAATAACACTATAGTCTAAATCAAAAGTTTGATGGTAGGAGACAGTTTGTGATAGATTTGTGTCTTGATTCTTCCCACATATTGGACTTTTTTAGATGCATCAACGAGGAGTATATAAACATAATAATAAGAGTGTGTATGATGTTTTTCACCTTCAAGTAAACTGTGGACTACATATGCATGCAAACAGGCAAATTTCATTCTTCATTATTTTAAATAACATTATATCATTTTAATAAATCTTTTTGGTGTAAGACAGCAAAAAACAACAGTTATGTGATTTATCAAAGCATTTTCTCAATTGATGTCATTGCCATAAATGTATAGAGTTAGCTAAAAAATAGATAATATTAACAGTAAAATGTCTGTTGATAAATATCAATTTTCTCAATAAAGGACTACTATAATACTGCAATAATGATTATCTTGGTATGTTTTTATAGTAAAACCTATCATATGAATAAAAATAACCTTCATATTATTTGATCAATAATATCTTGTATTTTGAATCATTATGTCAGTAATTGTGCGGAATAACTTTTTAAATGTCCCATCTTACTGCATGTGCTTGTATGTTCACACACAAAAATCCTGTGATTCCATTTAAAACTGTGGTTTATATAAAATTAAATTACATCTCCTTACAGTTTTAAATTGTGAGTGGCTTGAAATCAAGTGTATCTTCAAAACAGGGGCAGCTTCTATTAAATTTAATGTTGCTCTGCATTGTACAATAGAGGTATAACTGCTCGATGAGGGCACCTTCTATTAAAGTGGCCTAGGAAAGATACAGGAGCAAGCAGGATGATCCTCCTGCCTGTTTGGAATGGATCAAATACTGTCTTGCCATAGTCAAAGCTTTCTGAAACCAGCTTTAACATGACAGAGCCAAGAATATCAATTTTTTTAAATGCTTTTTGCATGTATGATATGTACATTTTTGGAAATATTCCATTTATGTTGATTTTTCATTACATTAAACGTGAACTCAAATGACTGAAATGTAGAAAGTCTTTTACATTATATTTGAATTTCAGAACCATATGTGTCACTAATTTCTAGCTATACGGAGGAGATTAGAGAAGGAAAACAGCTTGAAATTATACTTTCTTTGGTTAAAAAACAAACAAACAAAATGCTAGAAATTTTTTTTTATCTCCAAAGATAAAAAATTTTCTTTTAAAAATAAAAGCAATTATGATTCAATATATCCTAATATTTGCTTTATTATATAATAATAACTTTTATGAGAGTACATATTTAATCATATATGTGTCAAATAGTAAAGCTGAATTTTAAAAACCTGGTAAAAACAGAGAAATAATGAATGGATCAACTGTTAAATAAAATTGACTCAGAGTGCCTATATTTTTAAGCACTTATTGATTGACATTGTAAATCAGGGTAATATATATTGCTTTAAAAATTCTTTACAGGTGCAGACCAAGTTAAAGGTCATTATTTCTATATATGTTTCACAATATTTAATAATATATTATTAAATAATTTATTATTATTATACAATTGCTTCTGTAAGGGTGGCAGGAAGTCGATTATATCAATATTCCTCTCCCCTTGGGACATGGAATTTTAAAACATGTAACCATTTCGTGGGGTACAGTACTTAGAGGAGTAGACCTATTTAAATTGAACGTTACAGATGATCATGTTTCCAAACTCACCTGATGGTATGAATGATCTTTTCATATTTTGCTTTTCATTCTTCTATAAATTGAGATACTTTCTTAGAATGGAAGCAAAATTAGACTTTTATAGCTTTTTGCTCAATAGCCTTGAGCAAAGTAAAATCTTGGCCAAACATTTTCCTAACTCATCTAGAAATAAAATTAACTCATGGAATTGGCATTTATTTTGATATGCAGACCTCCACAGTGTTATGCTCTAGTATTGAGAATTACCATACATTGGAGCAGACATTATTACATGTAATAATATAGGGAGTACTCTTGTAATGTCCCTACTTTCTAAGCTGTATAAAAATGTATTGAAGACAAACACTATAGGTGATTTTACCTAAAATTCTGTTTAAAATAATGATTTCAGCAATCCTGTCATATGTTGGAGGTGTCCTTATTATAGGACCATATAGAAGTGAAAATTTAAAATGATAATTTTCTGATTTAGGTGAAAATTTCTAAAAGCAAGAGAAATCAGACTTTAAGGGTCAAATTTTTATTGTAGCCTATCTCCATTGGCTGAAAATGAGATAAAATGGGATTTTTAACTCTAGATATTATATTTTCTACATTAGCTCAGGTTGAGAATTATTGGAGAATTTACATTTAATTAGATGATTTTGTGTTATTCAGAACATGTATTTATTAGGGCCCCTCAAATGGCATTATATTTTCTGTTAAATTTATCAACACATCGCAACTTAATAAACACAAGTTATAAAAATTATTTGTACATTATTTTCTTAAAGTATGGTCATTGAGCTGATTGGTTGGCTGTTGTAGTGTAAATATACCCAAATAAATTACAAACCAAAATGTTTGTGCATGAATGGGGGCATGAGAGTATAAGAAATAAAATGAGCAAGGTCCACAGAGTTTAACTGATTATAGATGTCCTCAGGTGTATAGATGAACCAACATTCGTTACCTGCTATCCCATCTTTAATGAGTTTTTTTTCCCCAATAAATAGCAGTAGAAAATATTCCATTTTTATGGCATGTAACACTGTGCTATATCCACAATGCTATATATATGCATTAAATTGCAAAGCTTTCCACATTTGATTTCTACTATTTCTAAATACTGTATAAAATAAAATGATTAAAATGTCAGTGAATCCACATGCATTCCATTTCTGTAATAAGCATTTCTACCAAAAAGAAATGCTGTTTAAATTCAACATGATTGAAAATTTTGTAAAATGAAGATGTAATAGCATTTTACTTAAACTTACAGCATCTTCTGCTCATATTGTGTTTTAGAATAGTTCTTTCATAATTAAGTGTCAAAAACACATTTGTAACAAGAATGATGAAATTCTTTCTGAATAATCTGTCAGCAAATAATAACCTGTATTTCCTACTCTCAAGCAGAATCATTTAATACCTTTCAATCATTTAGTTCGTCCTCTTTTTTACTTTTTCCTGTTACTCTTAGAAAATAACTTTCTATAAAAGCTTAAAATCTATTTTATGGGCTTAATGGAAGTTTTTCTTTAGCTGGAATATTATATGGTTACAAATGTTTCCATAAATATGTGAGATGCTCTTGCTCTTTCCTGAGTCCCCACTGGATGCCTCCCAACTAGAGCATTTTCAAAACAATAAACAAGGCAAACAAAGAATGCTTCAAAATAATCATAACTTTCCACTTCCCCTCAAACATTGTCCATCTTTTTTCCTATTTTATCAATACAAATAAATCATACTGAATGGAGGATTCCCTCTCAAGTAGAGATGAAGTCAGGTTGACATTCAGTGTCACATGTTATGTTTCTGAAATATTGAAGAAGCAAATCAGATTATTCGAGTGGACCTTCTCCACTTAAGATCTTGTTCTACTGTTGCTTTTTTAAAATGACATTCATTTTTATGTTTATGACTTTAAAAATTTAAATTAAAAAATCATGATACTTATGTATGTGTATGTATGCCTGCCAGAGATTGTAGTAAAATGCAATTATGAAAAAGTAAGTAATGTCCAAGTAAATAATTTCACTTATATAATGAGGATCAGTGTTCTGGTTGGTTTAATATTTTGATACTACATATGCTTGAAATTTAGCTTTTGGAGAATTATTGGCTTAGACACTCTATGTCAGGATGAGAAACATATTTACATCATCCATACATCCTGAGTTTTCACACCACTTTCCTTTAAATAAAGGTTAGTACAGTATTCGGAACATGAAAGGCACAGAATCATAAATTGCTCGATAGTGTGTCTTAAGATTTTACCTAACACAGGTCAAGCATAATTGTAAGAGGGGGGAAAAATCTTTTTAAATATTTTTTTCTTTTAAAAATGCTTGTACCACAGCTGCAGAACCATAATGCTTTCATTAAGGATCACATCTGGGCTGAATTAAAACAGGAGCCATTTCCAGCCCTAAAGTGCTTGTCAGGTTCAAAGTTTTTCTTATAGCTCCTGAAGCTTTTCCAAAAATCGAGGGATAAGACAGAGAACAGACCTTGTCATGAGCTGGTACCAGGCTGTAAGTACATTCCTGCTATGTTATTCACCGTCTGGCTCTAATTTGGAGGTACATCCCTTGTGTTCACTTTATTAACTTACACATGACTAGCTCTTTTGTTTAATATGGAAATAAAGAAAACAGAGTTTGTTGAAGAATAGCGCCGTAGACTGAGACTTTTATTTTTCTATACATTTGCTTTTTTGTTGCCCTATGTTTGCTCTTTATAAAGCAACATCTTCATATATGAACCACTTGCATAATAAAAAGATAGATAATATAGGGTTTTCATAATAGAATAGATCTTGTTTTCTCCTTCATTTTATGGAAAGGGAGGGGAAAAAACTACCTGGGTATTAATGCATTATTTATTCATGTTTACCATCAATTTTTATCTTAGAATTGCAAAAAAGAAAGTCTATCAGTCTTATCTATAGACACAGTGTAAAATTATCTAAATTTTGGAGAAATAATTTCAACAATACAAGTATTGAATGGAATATCAGCTAAATTTGATGTGGCATAACAGTAAAGAATAGAAATATATTCACAACTTTCAAAAAATCCTAAGGTGCATTAAAATTAAATAAATCACCAACCAAAGAGAAAAGGAGCTTTAAAAACTTATTGGAAATATTTTTCTGTTGACTGGAAAATGTTAATGCTCCACATTTTTAGTATACAATAATTTATCAATTCATACAACACATATGACTTTATTAAAATCCCAAATCTTGAGACAAAAGGAAAATATAAACTCCATGAAGCTCAATATATCAAAATGGAAAGAGATGAACAAATAATTAAAAAGCAATGTGATATGTACTGAAATCCAGGTAAATGCACAGTCTTAGTAGTGATTAACTAACCGCCTGAGGAGGTCACCTTTGAGCTGGTCTTTGAAGGATGAATAGAAGTTCACCAGACCTTAGAATATTCACAGATTTTATTAATTCTTTAACATATACTATTACCTGATATTACCAATTGATATCTTTTTTGGGTAAAGAATGCACCTACCTCGCTATTGCATTAGTTTATTTTCCACCCTTATTATTAATTCCCAAACTCACATTATCTTCACAAATTTTTTTTCTAAGTGTGTTATAGTATTATAGATTATAAATGTGTTTTTCCTTTCCATATGGAAGTAGAGCTTATTTTCAGAACATATAACAGGAAAAAAACTAGTCAAATTGACTCACATGATACGCGAAAACAACAATTTAATTTCTCTGAACCTTATCTTTCTCATTTAAAAAGATGAGAATGATATCTATCTCATGAAATGATTAGAATAAAATGAGATTATTTATTTTGTGACTAGGACAATAGCACCTAGTGAACCAACAGTAAGTGATAATTCTCTTTCCAGCATTTTTCTCCAAATAGGATGAACCAGACGTGGCTCAATCTAGCTCTCTTTTCCAGTTTACTAATTCTATATTTCAGGATATAATAAAATGTATATATGATGAACATTAATGTTCACATGCTTGAACGAATTAGTGCAAACTGTTTGACAATTACCTTGAGATAAAATAGATTAATAAAAGAACATAATAAAAAATAAAGCCTCTCTTAATTTCAATATGTATCTATAGTTAATTGCTGGACGCACAAAACAATTTGTGCATTTCCATGATGTATTTCTCTCAGAGAAAATTTTGTTAGCTAAAACCATTGCTTTCTTAGACACCCTCTTCGTACTTAGTAAAATACTCCATGCAAAACACCATGTTCATCAGGCGTTTGTTGTTTAGGCAAACTCAGACTTAGGGTTTCCCAGAGAGTGTTAGCATGGTTTTGTCAAGTAGAATAGATGCAGAACATCTAAGTCAAGTCAAGTTGCCTGTGTCTATATGTGGAAACATCATGATTTATAATACATTAAACCAACAAACAAAAATTTTCAAATGTAAAGCAAATTAAATGCCATAGCATTACTGAGTGTTATTTGTGAAATGATATGATCAGCCTCCTACTTACATGAAATATAAACATTTAAGAGGGTATAGGTTGTAAATCAGGTTCCTTTTTTTCTCATTCACTGTTCTTTAGTTGTACTTCTTTATTAGACTGTGAGGGTAAAAGGATGTATTTTATTTAACAAAACCAGCTAGCCATTTTTATGGAAATTCTTTTTCAGTTTATAACTCATGTGAATATCAATGTTACAGTAACAACAGCACCATTGAAATGAAATGGATAAAAACTCCTGGTCAGATGAATTTTTCTTTCCATTAAGATTTACCCTTCATATTTTCCATTAAGTACTGTCAGCTCAGCTTCTTTCTTCATCGAGGTCGCCAGCTAATGGATGCTTATGTACAGTGAGGTACAAGATAGGAAAATACTTCTGTTGCTATGTTCTTTTAAAATGTTTTTATGGAGAATAAAATTTGACAGTATTTCTAAGCAACATTGTTTTATATATGAATTATGAAGTGTCTTGTGTATTAATTATAATTTTTGATGCTGTATGTGTGTATGTACACTCACAATAATATTTTAATCTTTTTAATTTTTCAATTTGTATATTAATACTTTTTCAACTTTACTTTGTGTGAAGTGTTGGTTATAAGACTGGATAAATTTCATAGACTAATAAACTCATTTAAAAAACACATTTAAAAGTGGTTCAAAATTTGTATTCAGTGCACTAATTAGTGAATGACTTAATAGTTAATGTGAGAAATTTTAAGTGTTCCTTTACTCTTTGTTGGGTCTATTCTCAGATAATCTTGATGTAAGAGAAAGGAGAGAAGCATTTCTTGTCCTCGTGGTCTCACCTTTTTTTGGTAATATCACATTGCTCTATTTGACACATGAAATACAGTCACATCAAAAAACTTGGAGTCAGGGACCCACAAAGATGAAACCAATGTTTGTTAAAAACAGACCCACAAACAAAAAGCAAAACAAAAAAGAAATCAGTGATTTTAAGATTGCAATATGGCTTTTTTCTCATCTTTAAAATGTATTGATAACCAACTCAACATCAATATCTTGGATCTAAAATTTTTGATTAAATTGGCTCTTTGAGTATTTATGCTACACAACAGGCTATAGTCTCCTTTTTTTGTACACAGGAAGAAGGAAATTCATAGTTAATGAATTGATTGGATTCTCTAGAGGTCTTTCTCCACTTTATACTAACTATTTGAATAGCTGAATCTATGTTAGGCTAGGAAGTTAATTAACTGAATGGACATATCCTTTTTCAATGCTAAGTTTACTAGCATTGAAAAGTTTACTAGGGATGAGCAAGGCTTATCCCTAAAGAGAAGACAGCTAGCAACATAGGTGCAGGGGAGCAGAATTAATCCAACTAAGAAGTCAGGAGTCACTCTTAGAGCTCTTTACCATCTCTTAGGTATTTCTTACTTTATGTGTAATTATAATAAATGTTTTATTTCCACCCAATAGAGCAATGATTCGTAAGATAACCCATTTCTCCAGATATGAGTCCCGAGGCTTTTTATTGTATTTCACTTAAGAGATTAGATTGCAGGATCTCCATATTTTAGGTCAGAAGATAAGTTAAATTCCAAGTTGTGTCTGTTAATTGACTGTATGATCTTAGGCAGGTCGCCATAGACTCTCTAAAGCTCGAGATTTTTGCAATGGTGAGATAAAGACAACAGTAGTCTCACGAGTATTAAATGCTATTATTAAGTAAATTACATAGGGATGTGTAGATGGTACTTTTTATTATTATTTTTTACCAAAGTTATCATGAGAATTTAAATTCTAATTACATTGACACTGCTCACATCTCATTGATGTGACTTTAATTCCAAGAACAAGAGGAAGAAGTTAAGGTTTATTGGATATATTCTTGTTCTATAGAAGTAGTAGTTGCTTTAGTTTCCATGTATTTTTCACAACACTCTCCCTAAAGTAGATTTTTTTTCCCTTTTATTGATAGGGGAAGAAACCAAATCTGGAGTATTCAGTTACTTTTCTAGTCATTGATATGGTAATTGGCAGAGTCTGGTTTGGACCTATCTCAGGCTGTATTCATTGTACCATTCTAGATAATAGCTATTCAAATAGTTAGTATAAAGTGACATTTCCTAACATGGCCTTCACTATAACAGGCACATGTATAGATTTCATTGTGATTATATATATATACACATGTATAATGGATAATAATATGTAGTATGTATAATATATGTTATATATACATAAAAATAAAATATTTGATACACCTAATATAGTTAAAGAAATAGGTTATTATACACACTACTAAGAGTAGTTAGCATAGTTTATCACAATTGAATTATATTAAAATTAAGGCAAGAGATATTTAACATATTTTAAAGTTATCTCATATCTTGATGTGACCTCCTGATGAAGCTGAATAATAGATATGAGAAGCAAATTATCTTGTTTGATTTGAAACTTACTGGATAAATGATTTGTGAAAAAACAGGAGCTTTAAGGATGTTGTGAAGCTCATGGCAATTTTCTTAGAAGGTGTCGTGGTCTTTCAATTGAATAGCAAGAAAATTTATCAAATTCATATCTTAATCTCATGTATCTTTCTTTAGAGAGATGATATCTTATAGGAATTGTAACAGAGAGAATACTCTCACCTCCACAGAGTAAACACAATTAAAGCATTAGAGCTAACAATTATGCACTTCCCATGAACTAATGATCAAAAGGCAAAAGTGATTCCCCAAGTGGTCAGCCTTTATGACTTGGGTTCTGTGTGGCGACTCAAAACCCTATAGACCTGGGGCTGGAGCTTTATCAAGGACATTGCCAATTGGAGGCTGTCCATTCCACCCTATACTTGAGGTTTTGGAGTCTCTCCGGACTCATTCTCTTCTTTGTGATCCTTAACTACAACTTGGTTTTTTAGTGACACTTGGCTTTGTTATTTGAACTTTCTAACTTTAGCTTCAGTGACCAGATTCTGGAAAGAGATGATGGCTCCCAGACTCAAACTTTGAAATCCACACTGGTTACTTGCTTGCACTTGGCTTTGTTTCTGTACAATCCTCTCTTGAATTAGATACCCAGCCTTAGAAAACAGGTATCTTTGCCTCAGTTTGAGTGACTGCTTAGTAATTTTTCACCTAGTCCCATCAGTTAGAAGAGAGATGATATAGAAGCAGCATTTGAAATGGAAATTGGCAGTATATAATGTACATCTCTCTTCAATCTAACCCAGCCTTAAAAGCAGTAAAAATTGTATTTTAGAAATGATTAATGTTTATTGTGCATGTACTTAATATGGTGCAGTCATTGTGTTAAGTGCTTTACTCACATTAATTTATTTAATCATTTGAATCATTCTAAATCTGGATATTATTATTAGACTGAACCATATGAAATTGCTGATATTTGACCATTTTTAATCTATAAAATTGGCAAATTTCATATGGTTTATGCAAGTGTTAGCCCCATTTGACAGAAGAGAAATCTGAGGCATAAAGAAATTAACTTTCTGCAGGTCACAGTTATAATTATTGGAACCACAAAATGAAGTTAATAAATCCAATAACCCTTTCTTTTCTATCTGCTTCATTGTTTTGTAGACTTCAGCTTCTCAGTCTTGCAGAGGACTTCCTCAAGTTTGAAATTACTTTTTTGATCAACTGCTTAGAACCAACAACAAGCTGTCAAGTACATAATTCCTTCATCCTAAGCAACTTTTACATTGATTGGAGTAACTTATGTGAGAAAGAACCATATAAAATACAGAGTGGGATGATTTAATCAGCTCAACTATAAAAAAGCCATAGCGTCACATATATCAGTTCAATCTATTTCAAACATTCAACATGTGGGCCATAAATATAGAATTTATCCAAAAAGTAGGAAAAGCAGCCATAAAACTTAAACACTATGTAGATTAGCCAAGTTAGGCCATCCCTAATGAATGAAATAAAATAACTTTCAGCTATTTTCACATGTTTATAGCAGACTGTAACTTCTCCTTTGTTGAGAACTTTGAGCATACATTTTTCTGTCAGACTTCCTGACTGTACAGATTCAAAGTGGAGTCAGAATTCTGCAGGTGACACAATTAGTGTGGGGGCACTGTGGAATCTTTGCAAAATTGCCTTTAAAAATTTATTTGCTTCTGGGACAAAAACAAAGTGATAGACAATAAATTTGGAAGCGTCTGCTGTTATATTTGAGAATCTCATGTATTCTGAACAAATGAGGATTTTTTATTTATATAATATGCAATATAGCCTGTAATCACTTAAAATAATCATAGATATTTTAACCAAGGTATTTTATGATATAGAAATAAACAATTCTGCTCTCTTCTATTACATTTTCTTTCCTAGCTACATATGTATATTTTTTTCTCTTCCCAAGAATGCATTACGAAATTGAACCATTCTTGCTCCTAAAAATCTGATACATCCAAATATAAAATGAGGTTATCACCATTCTTTACTAACCTGGATCAATCAGTGACTGAAGTATAGATCTAAAATTCAGATATAAGGACTGATCATTATTTGTTCTTATTGTTCTTTTGGGAAAATTTTGAGACCTTCATTAAATGTCAGCTTTGACAACTTCTCTTAGAGGAAAGAGTTCACTGTAGTTTTATCCATTGGTTGAAAAATGTGCTAATGAGATTAGGGTCATTGATTTGATCTCAGGAGTGAGTACACATATGCTTTGTTCTAGCTCTAAGCTTCTAATGGCCTTGATAACCAAAGTCAGCCATTTTTAAGTGCTCGTTGCTGGTAGTAAAGAAAGTATGAGATTTTACATTCATCAGAAAACATTGTCAATACTAAAACAAAAATTACTCAAAAAATATATCTTGCTGGTGGTGGATTGATTGTCTTCATTGCTGAAGAATGCATAGCAAATAAACTTCCAAGGAGTACCTTTTTCAAAAAAGTTAAGTGATCATTTAAAATTTGAGAATATATTGCTGTTAAGCCAAATGGAGTATTTTATAAAGTTTTTTTTTTTTAATTTCGAGTGATTCATTAAATAGTTCTATTTAAAGAATCTATTCATTTATCTGGACTCCAGTATATATATACGTTCCATCAATGCTCCCATTTACTCACTTTTTTGAAAAATAAAAAAAATAACTAAATTGTTCGATCTCAAAAAAACTTATATTTCCAGCTAAGTCTGCAATTTTTAGGTGAAATAAATTTTAAAAAATGAAAAATACTTTATATTTAATGTTTTTTTTTTTAAATTATCAAATAATTCCATTTAAATGTGAGTACTGTGTGCTTATAAGGAGCTCTGCCTGGAAGACTGATATACCCGAAGAGGCTGATTCCAAATTTGTATCCAAAAAGTTTGACAAGGAAGGCCAATTAGAATTATATCAAATGTAGCCTAATATATGTTGGATAAACAACACAGGTCAGCCCTTTAGGATATTTATCTATATTTGCAATAAATAAATAACATGTTTTTCTTTGGGAGAAAACTGAGTGCTTCTCAAATCTATTTTAGTTAATTGTGTAGACAGGAAGTCTAGGGATTTTAGGGAGTTGACTTTCTAATCAAGTGACTATTTCATCAAATCTAACTGCTATGGTCTAAATGTTTGTGTTCCCTCAAAATTGATATATTGAAACCTACCCCTAAGATGATAGTATTAGGAGGTGGGAACTTTGGAAAGTGATAAGTCATGAAGACAAAGCCCTCATTAATGGGGTTAGTGCTTTTTTGAAAGGGACCCCAGAAAGCTTCCTTCTCTTTCTGCCATGTGAGGACACAGAGAAATAGATGGCTATAAGCCAAGAAGCTCTCACTAGACATCCATCAGATTTGCCAGTACCATGATCTCGAACTTCCTAGGCTCCAGAACTGTGAGAAATAAATTTCCGTCATTTATAAGCCACCAGTTTATGGCATTTTTGCTATAGTATAGCAGCTCAAATAGACTAAAACACAAACCACCTCTCATTTTCTATAGTTTTAATTTATATCAATGTTTGCTTCGAGAATGGAGCCTTGGATTGTGTTTACTGTAATTTATACTAGTCAGTAACAATGCCTGTTATTCTACCATGTAACCATTTTTTTTTAATTGAAACTTGCATTTTACATATATACTTCATGGATTTTATTTTGTGGGATAAATATCATTACTCACATTATAAAGATGAGAAAGTGGAGCAGAGATCAATTGGTCAAGCACTGGTCAAGCCTGAATCTTAGTGTAACTTATCCTGAGCCCCACACTCATTTCTTTTCCACTGCATTGCCCTCCCTTCTTAATTGGTCTGAAGGTTTGTCCATAACTAAGCAGAGCCTTAGCACTGTCCAGCTCCTAGGGACATGCTGCTTTCCATCAGGCTTGGATCCTGCTGCTTATTATAATAGTCCTGATCAGAGGAGCACAGTAATGAAAAACCTAAACTAGAAGTCAGACACACTTTCTACTTATTTTCTACTTATTTTCTACTTATTTTCTGTGAACAATTTAATTTAAACTCTGTTTAAACTCTGTCGAGTTTCTGATTTCTCTGTGTAAAATGGGAAAAATGAAACCAACCTTTTAAGTCAGTGATAGTTCAAAACGTCACAAACTGAGTTCTCAATGAATATTCTCTCTTATTGATTACAGCTACAGTTTCCTCCTCATTATTTTGGGCCAACCTTGAGTATTAGTGCTTGTCTGGCTCACATTTGGTATGCTGTATTTTTATGTATGGAATGACTTATGGGGCCAAGATGCTTTCCCTCAGTTCCTGCCTTTCTCTTGGAGACTTCCTGGCTTTGCCACACATCTGGGCTTTTTCTCCTGCATTCCAAGACCCCTGCCTGCCTGATGTATGAGGTTAGCTACCATATTCGTTTCCCGTGGCTGCTGTAACAAATTACCGCAATCTGGGTGGTTTAACACAACAGGAATGTATTCCCTCTAGAGGCCAGAGGCTGAAATCAAGAAGTTTGAAATCAAACTCTCCCTCGAGACACTGGAAAATAATTGGTTCCTTTCCTCTTCAAGTTTTTAGTGGCTGCCTGGCATTCCTTGACATTCCTTGGTTTGTGGCTGCATCACTCCAAACTCTGCCTCTATGATTATATTGTCTCTTTTTCCTTTGTCTCAAAACCCCCTCTGCCTCTTTCCTGAAAAGATACATGTGATTGCATTTAAGGCCTACTTAATAATCCAGGTTAAGCTCTTCTTCTCAAGATCTTTAACTTAATCACATCTTTTACCATATATGGTAATATTCACATTTACAATATAGAGGAATATTCCAAGATTCCAGCAATTAGAACATTTATATATCTTGAGGGGAGGGAGGCACTATTCAGTCCACTATAGCCAGTCTCAAAAAGTTTTGAAAAAAATCTAAACACCCATAAGTCAGTTCAGTAAACAGTTATGAAACATCTACTAAATGCCATCACACATAGCATACAAATTCCTTTGCATATCCAAATAAGAGAATTCAAAACATGCACACACACATTAGTATTCGTTTCTTATAACTACATGTCGGAATAAAAGGAAAGCATGTCATAGAGACAGACAGACAGACAGACAGGAAAAGAGAGAAAGAGATAGAAGAAGAGAAGTAAAATCTGTTCCTTGTCCCTTAGGCTGACACTCATGTATTATAAGCACTGGGTATGTATTATCTTGGTTATAAGAGTGATGCATACTTTAGAACTGTTTTTATTTAAAAAATTTGAGACAATGTTAATCTATGTGGACAACATACATACATGTGGGAAGCCCATGGATTTGTGAGTATAACCCTCTTAACATATTAAATACCGTAGCCCTGATCATTCATTAAACATGTTTTTGACAATTGATTGTAAATCAATGCAAGGACAATGAATCATGAATGTGGAAGTTGGTGTTGTATCAGAAGACTCTGGCAAGTGATAAAAAGTTTATTCATTATGCTTATAAGAGCTATGTAAAGAAAAATGAAGCATTTCTTCCCTCAAAAGAGAGAACAGGGAAAACTGGCAGACAGTATAATGGAGACGATTTCTAGGCCACCCAGCTGCCTAATTACTGGCAACATCTCTGGATTTTTACAGTGTGTCTCTTGTGACATCACCCTTTAAAAAGCAATAATCCTGCATTGTAAGAAAACCAACCAAACAAAAATATATGTATATGCCATCACAAAAAAGCAACCCCAAACCTTCTAAGTAGAATAATTCAGCAAAGGATTTCATGTCATGGAAGACAAAGCAAAAGAATAAGTGGTTACTTTGTAATTTCTCTCTGTTCTGTAGTGTTTTGAAAAGCCTATTCTGTGTGTTAAATAGAAACAGTACATTTTAAATTTTAAATTTATTACAATTTAATCCAGCAAGATGAAGCTTGGAACATCCAATTTCTTTTGACATTTTATTTGGAAGAACAATAGTGGTGTTATTCACATTGTTTTATGCAAAACAAACAAACAAACAAATAACAAAACGAAATGAAAAAGCAGTGGTCTTACGCAGCCTAGCACTTAAAATATTTAAGCAGAACTACTGTGACATTATTTAGCAATTCCCATATGTGTCCTCAGCAATTTCTTATAATAGATTCCTTAGCAATATTATTAAAATTTGAGAGGAGGTAAATGAGCTATAGCTGTGTCCCTGTGGATGATTCTCTGAAAAGACAAAGCAACAGTATGTGCAGCTGAGGGACAGCTAGAGTGTGTTAACATGGCTTGTTCTAACTTGCAGAGCTTGCTATTTATTGGATAGCGGTCCTCTCCAATAATACTTACATGCTTCTGCAATAAATGAAACAGATGTGTTCGATTAAGAAAGCATCTTTTTAAAGGTTTTGTTTTGTTTTTAGAATTGCTGGATATTATCTTATCTCTTCTTTGGGGGTAGCAATCTTGGAACCATTGATTGGAGGAAACTTCGATTCATCCATTTATTCAAGCATTCATCAAATATTTGTGTGCCTTCCATGAGTAGGCCCTGTGAACATTCTGAAAACATGAAGGTAATTGTGACAGGTTTCCTGTCCCTGAGGAGCCCACAGCTCAGAGAAAAAGACAAGTAAAAAAGCAAATTATTACTACCCCGTGTAAACAGTGCCATATTAGCAGTAGGAACGAGGTGCTTGGAAAGTATTGAGGAGGGAGTGACCAATTTGCCAGAAGGATGAAGAGAAAGTTTAGAACAGAAGTTAGAAAAATCTCAAAGTGAATTTGTCTTAGTTCAGGCTGCTGTAACAAAAATACTACAGGCTGGGGGAGTAAATAACAAGCACTGATTTCTCACAGTTCTAGAGGCTGTGAAGTCCAAGATCACAGTGGCAACAAATTCAGTGTCTAGTGAGAACTCACTTCCTGTTTCCTAGATGGTTGTCTTCTCCTTCTCTCATGTGGCAAAAGGGGTAAGAGAGCTCTCTTTTATAATAGTACTGATATCACTCACGATGGCTCTTCCTTCATGGCCTAATCTTCTCCCAAATCTTCACCTCCTAATACAATAACACTGGGGTTAGGATTTAAACAAGTGAATTTGGGGGACACACAAACATTAAGTCCATAACTAAGTTGTTCTTGATAAGAGAAAAGTATAACATGTTATGTTCAGTATGTTCTTTGGTAACATTATGTTTAGTAACAAACGAACAGCAGAAAGTTCTCTTTTGTATTCCTCTAAAGCATCAAACCTGTATTATGGATTTTTGAATGTTGATTTTGTATCCAGAAACTTTACTGCATTTGCTTATTATTTCTAGTAGTGTCCTTATTATGCCTAGTAGTGTCTTTAGGTTTTTATATAGAGAGAATCATGTCATCCGCAAATAGTGACAGTTTGATTTCTTTGTTTCCTATTTGGATGACTTTTATATCTTTCTCTTGCCTAAGTTCCCTCATTAATACCTACAATATTATATTGAATAACAGTAGCAATAGTGGACAGCCTTGCCTTGCTCCTGATCTTAGAGGAAAAGTTTTTAGTTTTCACCATAAAGTATAATGTTGGCTGAGGGTTTGTCATATATGGCCTTTATTATGTTAAGGTACTTTCCTTCTAAACCAATTTTATTAAGTGTTTTGATCATAAATCCATAGCATTCCTATACTCTAATAATGAAGTGTTAGAAAAAGAAGTGGAAAAAATAATTCCTTTTACAATTGCCTATATGATGAAAACTATAAGACCTTATAAAAAGAAATCAAAAAATATTTAAAGGAATGGAAAGATATTCTTTGTTTTTGGATTAGAAGAAGCAACATAGTTAAAATGACCATATTACCTAAAGCATTATACAGATTTAATGCAATCCCCATCAAAATCCCATCAGCATTTTTTAAAGAAATAGAACAAAAAAATCATCAGATTTGTATGAAAGCACAACTTGCCAAAGCCATCCTGAGAAAAAAAGAATGAGGCTGGAGGCATAACTCTGCCTGACTTCAAATTATACTACAAAGCAACAATAATCAAAATGATATGACATTAGGAACAAAACAGACACGTGGACCAGTGGAATAGAATGGAGAGCCCAGAAGCAAACCTGTGTTTATGTGGGCAAATAATTTTTGACAAAAAAGCCAAAAATATACAGTGGAGAAAGGAAAGCCTCTTCAATAAATGGTTCTGGGAAAACTGGAAAGCCACCTGCAAAAGAATGAAATCAGACTGGTGTTAATCACCACACACCAAAATTAACTAAAATGGATTAAAGATCTGAAAATAAGATCTAAAACAATAAAATACATAAAATAAAACATAGGAAATAAACTCAAGAACCTTGGACTTATAGAGGATTTTATGAATTTGACCTCAAAGGCAATGGAAATAAAAGTAAATATAAATGAATGAGACTACGTAAAACTAAAAAGCTTCTGCTTTGCAAAAGAAATTGTCAATAAGGTAAAGAGACAACCAGCCAAATGGGAAAATATATCTGCTAGCAATGCCTCCGATAAGGGTCTGATGTCTAAAACATACAAAGAACTCAAACAACAAAATGACAACAATAAAACAAATAATGCAATCAAAAAATGGGCAGAGGACCTGAACAGACACTTCTCCCTAAAGGACATAGAAATAGCCAACAAACATATGAAAAGATGCTCAACATCACTAGCTATTAGGGAAATGCAAATCAAAACCACAATAAGATACCATCTCGCATCTGTTAGAATAACAGATGTTGGAGAGGATGTAGAGAAAAAGAAACCCTCATACACTGCTGGTGGGACTGCAAATTGGTACACCCACTATGGAAAACAGTTTGTAGGTTCCTCAAAAAACTAAGAATTGATCTATTTGTGATCCAGCAATCCCTCCATTGGGTATTTACCCCAAAGACTTGAAAACTCATATTCAAAATATACATGTGCACCGATGCCCATAGTAGCATTATTCATGGTTGCCAGGACATGGAAGCAACAGAAATGTCCCACTACGAACGATTGGCTAAAGAAGCTGCGATATATATATATATATATATATATATATATATATATATATATATATATATATATATATAATGGATTGATTATTACTCAGCCATAAGAAGAGATGAAATACTGCCATTTGCAACAACCTGGATGGACCTCGAAATAATTATGCTAAGTGAAATGAACCAGACAGAAAAAGTTATAAATCACATAATATCACTTATATGTGAGATTTAAACCTAAAAGCAACAAGTGAACAGGACAAAGACTCATGGACATGGATAATAGACTAGTGGTTACCAGGGGAAAGGGGAGGAGGGCGGTAGAAGGGATTATGTGGTGACAGAAGTGGTCAAATATGTGGTGACAGAAAGAAATCTAACTATGAGAGGTGAAAACACAGTATATATATATATATATATATATATATATATATATATATATATGCCTTGCTGTTAAAAAGTACAGCTGGAACTTACTGGATTTCATTAACCAATGCCACCATAAAAAATAATAATAATTTTAAAAAACAAAATAAAAAAAAAAAAACCTCTATTATGTGTTGGACTTTTAAAAGGTAAAGTAACTTAACTAATTTGAAATACTGCATAAAGTCTGGTCTTGAGTAAATATTAATTAAGAAAAATGCTATGAATGGTATGATTTCATTAGGATAGAGGCAGAACAATGGTTCAAAGAGAGAGAAACTCTGAATGAAGACTGCTTTGATTTGAACCCCAGATTTAATACTTACTAGTTTTGTGCCCTTAGAGAAATTACTTTACTTTCTGTGGCTGTTTTTTTTTTTTTTTAAATCTATAAAATAAACCGGTAATTATATTTTCTACCTGATTGAGTTGTTATCACTAGGCTTACCAAACACATAATAGGTTTTCAATTAGCTTTAGCTCTCATTAGTTTAAATATTATGAAACAGATTCGCTATTTTGCTAATTATTCACTGGGAATCTTATAGTTGAGAGAAAAGTCTTGTCTCTTTTCACTGGGATACTAATGCATTTTTCACTGGGATACTAATGCATATTAGATCTAGTAGACTTCAGTAAACTAAAAAAGAAAACAAAATGCTTATCTGAAGCACAAACTTTAAACACCTTTCATATTTAATAATGTGAAATAATATTTTATATTATCTAAGGAGAAAGGGCTAAGAAATTCTCAGCTGGTAAATGTAAAAGAAAACCCTACATCATATACTTATTTCTTTTTAGATAAAATTTTAGCGAACACTTTTGACCTATGAGGCTCATTAAACTTACCACCTTGTTTCACTAGTGAAATAAAAGCATATGGTGCTTGCTTCTGGAAACTTTTTTTATTCACTAAAATACATATTGCTGTCAAATGTAGTTTATTGACACCTTTGGAAATGCAAAATTTCACTGAATCATATATCCTAGTACTGGCCCTAGGGAAATTCATGACAGAGGTGGTAATTACCTCTGCCCTCAGGCATCTTCATTGTGTTTTCCTTTTCCTTTCTATTCTATCATAACATATTTTTTAATTTTTTAAATTATATTTGGCATTCACATTATATTAGCTTCAGGTGTGCAACATGGTGATGAGATATCTTACAAAATGATCACCCTGATAAATCTAATACCCATCTGATATCATACATAGTTTATAATATTATTGACTTTATTCCTCACTCTACACTTACATCCACATGACTATTTTGTAACTACCAATTTGCACTTCTTAATCTCCTAAACATTTTTTGCTCACCACCCCCCAATCATGTGCCATCTGGCAAACATCAAAATGTTCTCTATCTATGAGTTTGTTTCTGTTTTATTTGTTTATTTTATCCTTTAGACAATACGTAAAATATAACTTGCCTTTATCTGACTTACTTCACTCAGCATAATACCCTCTAGATCTATCTGCGTTACTGCAGATTACAAGATTTTATTCTTTTTTTTATGGCTGAGAAATATTCCATTGTATATATGTACCATCTCTTTTTTATCCATTGATTTATTGATGGACACCCAGGATGCCTCCATATTTTGGCTATTGTAAATAATGCTGCAATGAACATATAGATTCACATGTTCCTTCAAAGTAGTGTTTTGGGTTTGTTCAAATACCCAGAAGTGAGATTACTGGGTCCTTTTCTGTCTTTTGTTGTAGCCTTTTTTTAAAGTCCATTTTGTCTGGTGGTATTGCTACTCCAGCTTTTTTTGTTGTTTCTATTTTCATGAAACATCTTTTTACATTCTCTTACATTCAGTCTGTGTATTTCTTTCAATCTGAAGTGAGTCTATTGTAGGCAGCATTTAATCCATTAACATTTAAAATAATTGTTGATATGTAATTATTGCCATTTTATTATTCATATATATACATATTTTCTCTTCTGAATGAAGACCCTCTAACATTTGTTGTAATGCTGGTTTAGGGTTAATAAACTCCTTTAGCTTTTTCCTGTCTGGGAAGATCTTTAGCTGTCCTTTAATGCTAAATATTAGTTTTGCTGGGGAATCTTGGTTTTAGGTTCTTACTCTTTATCAGTATGAATATTTCATGCCAATTGCTTCTGGCCTGCAAAGTTTTTGTTAAGAAATCAGCTGATAGACTCATGGGAGCACCCTTGGCTTTTCCTTTGCTGCTTTAAAGATTCTCTCTTTGTCTTTAACCTTTGACATTTTATAATAATTTGTCTTGTGGGCTTCTTTGGATTCATCTTGTTTGTAATTCTCTGAGCTTCCTGAGTTTGTATGTCTATTTCTTTCACCAGGTTAAGGAAGTTTTCTATTATTATTTCTTGAAATAGATTTCCAATTCCATGCTCTCTCTCTTTTTCTGGGACCCCGATGATGCAAATGTTGGTGTACTTGATGCTGTCCTGGAGTCCCCTTAAAATAGTGGTCCCCAACCTTTTTGGCACCATGGACTGGTACTCCTCTGAGAATTTAATGCCTGATGATCTGATTGCTGAGGCAAAGATTCTAGCACTGGGGAGTGGCTACATATAGAGATGAAACTTCACTCGTTCAGCTGCTATTAACCTCCTGTAGTGCAACCCAGTTCCTAATAGGCCACAAACTGGTACTGGTCACTGCCCAGGGGTAGTGTATTGAGACGGAAACCTATTGCTCACAAAGCCTAAACTATTTACTAGCTGAGCTTTTACTAAAAGTTTTATGATCCTCATCATAAATTCTAGAAGAAATTCTCTGAAAGGAATTTTCAACAAGTTGGACAAAGACTTCTCTATATGTTCTTAAGAAACTCTTTCTCTCTTTGTGCACTTGTAGACACACACACACACACACACACACACACACTACAGGTACATTTATTCTATCAAATTATGTACTGTAAACCTTGAGCTATCTAAAGAGTCATCATCAGCCAACTAAATATTCTTTTTTTTTTTGTCTTTGCAGGCTAAATATTCCTGACAATAATTTTATTTATTATTAAATGGTATGGCTGCAAATTGATTCCATTTTGACTCTCTACTTTAGCACAAAATTAATTTTTGTCTTTTATATTTTATACTAATTCTGTATTCCTTAGTCTGCAATTCCTCCAGGGTAAGTAGGAGTTCTATTGTCTTCATCTTTGAATCCAGAACACCCAAAAGGTAAGAATAGAATAGACATATTAAGAAATATATGGAAGAAAATATATATATAAACTTTATTATTTTCTCTAGGTTCTTAAAAAACATCTGAAAATGGAAAACACTAAGTATAGGTATAAATGTGAACCAAAAGTGATCCTCATTTGATGCTGATGGAATAGAAATCATCATGAGTACTTGTGGCACAATCTAGATAAGATACATGTAAGATACACAAACTACATGGCTCAGGAATTCAAGTCCTCAATTTGTACCCTAAAGGGATATATGTTGATGTGCAGCAAGAAATATATACGATAATGTTCATTGTACCATTTTTAATAATAGCCAAAACCTGGAAAAAAAATTCAAATGCCTGTAAACAATACAAAGATTTACAAATTGTGTTATTTCTTCAATTATTTGCAAAATGATAGGTTTTGTTTTATAATTTCTTCACTTTCTACTGAATAAATCTATAGAATTTTATCACTATATTGATGTACATTAGTGGATGAGTATCATTGGGCTTAGGAGCTTGATAACCACAGAAATCTCCTTCTATATGGATAGATTGAGTTTTCATCTAATCTGGCAAGATTCAGCTTCCCTTGAAAACCTGAAGAGCAAAATTACAATTCTAAGGCTAATGAACTCTGAGAGTCAGAAAGCAAATAAAATGATCCTGTGATCATCCAGTTTATGTCTTAGAGTTTTCCAGCTGTTGCACACGGGGAGGGAGCCCAGACTGAACTTAATAGACTCCCTTAATTTAGGTGATAAAACTGAGACTTTAGTGAGACCAAAGAGACTGTAATACTTAGGACAGAATATAAGTGAGGAGAAAACTACATGGAGAGAGAACTCTTAAAATATGCATAGGATTTCCCTTTAGTATTCAGCAGTGTACTAATCAGCACATATATTTGAAGAAACTAACCAAGACTGGGAGAATAATCAAATGAAATGGTTAAAGGGAAAAGTACGGGAAGCTCATACAGGGCTGGGAATAATGCCTGTTTCCACTAGTGAGACTGAAAAAATCAATAATTTACAGGACCTTTTATAGAGTACTAAGATGGGTACTCTAATTAGCTTGAGACTAAACACTGCACTGATTCCACCAAACAAATCTTAAAAGCATGAAGGAAAATGTTTCCAAAATACTGTATTCCAAAAATAAAACTCAAGATATTTATAAAAAATAAAAAATAGCTCTCAAGAAGGCAAATTAACCATATCTGGCATTTAATCAAATATTGCAGACATGCATAGAATCAGGAAAATACAACATATAATAAAGAGAAAAATCAGTATATTCAAACCAACCCAGAACTAGCACAATGTTAGAATTAACAAATAAGAACTTTGAAACAGTTATTAAACTATATTTCAAATATTTAGAAAGGTAAAGGAAAGATTTAACAAGTTAGCTAAAAATATAGAGAAGAAAAGATTAGTAAACCTGAAGACATCACAGTTGAAACAATCCAAATTACACCTACAGAGGGGGAAAGACTGAGAGCTTGGGGACAACGCCACATCTAAAATACATGTGATTAGAGTTCCTGAAGGATTGTGTAGGAGGGAAATACATTCAAAAAAATAATGGCCAAAAAATTTCCAAATTTGATGAAAACTATAAACACAATTTTAAGAAGCTCAATGAACTCCAAGCACAAAAAAAAATGAAGAAAACTATAGGCCAGAGAAAAAAGACACATTACATACAGAGGATAAGGAAATAAGCACGATAGCAGATTTTCTGTTGTTGGAAACAATGAATAAAAAAGATAATGGAGCAACATCCTTAAAGTATTGAGAGAAAAAAAACCCTAGAATTCTATGCTCACTGAAAAGAATTACAAAATTATAACTGACAGAGATTTTTTTCAGACTATAAATTATGTAAGAATTTATTACCAGCAGACCCACACTATAAGAAATGTTAAAGGCAATCTCTCAGATAGAAGTAAAATAATATCAGATGAAAACATGGATCTGTATAACAGAAAAGTTAACTACGTGGGTAAATATTTAAGTTATTTTATTATTATCTGAAACCTATTAAAAGATAATTGGCTATTGAACAAAAACAGTAATCACATAGTGCAAATTTACATCATATGTAGAAGTAAAATGTATGAAGAAATAACACATGAATTGGAAAGAAAAAATAAAAGTTTAACATAATTTATTTAAAAAGACATATTTATGGCAAATAAATATGTGAAACTGTGCTTTATGTCATTAGTTACTAGGGAAGTTCAAATTAAGACAAAAATGATATACTAGTATATACCTATTAGAATGGCTAAAATGAAAAAGACATAATACCAAGTGTTGACAAAAATGGCACCTGGAATTTTCATATACTACTAGTGGGAATGTAAAATGGGACAAATATTTTAAAAAATAATTAGCTGTTTACTAAAAATTAGTGTATGGCTACTGTATGATCCAGACATTTCATTCCTAGGTAATTAGCCAAGAGAAAGGAAAGCATATGTTCATGTAATGACTGTACATGAATGTTCATGACTACTTTGTAATAGTTCCAAACTGGAAACAACACAAATGTCCATCAGCAAATGAAATTGTGGTCTATATATATAATGGAAAACTACTCAGCAATAGAAAGGAATGAGCCATTGATACACACTAAAACATAAACGAATCTCAAAATAGCTATGCTGAGTGACAGAATTTAGATGAGAAATAGTCCATATTGTATGATTTCATTTATTGAAGTTTCTAGAAAAGTAAACTAATTGATGGTAACAGAAAACATAGCAGTGGTTGTCTGGGGTTGGTAGGGGTATGGTTGGAGAAGGGCAAGTAGGAGGGATTACAAAGGACATGAGAACAATTGGGACAATGGATATGTTCACTACTTTGATGTGATGGTTTTGCAATGTATCATATGTCAAACATATCAAGTATTACACTTTAAATATATGCAGTTTAGTATGTTAATTATATCTCAATTAAGCTGTTAAATAAATGAAGAAGTAAAAATATTTACCTGAAATAAATTTAAACTTTTATTCCAATAAGCTATAAAATTAATAAATAGAATTTGCATAAATATACTTGCTCTAGCACATTTTTTTGTTGTTGGCAAAAATGGACTCTTGCTGATATCACTGGGAACAGAGTGGATTTAGGGAATACATTTATCTTGAGATTCTGAAACATTTTCTTAAGAAATATATCTGCAGCCTAAAAATAGCTTGAGGATCTGGTAGTTGCTATAGAAACTGCACATTTGAGGGAGAATCACAGTGTGTAAAAGTTTTAAGTTATAAACACCTCAGAGTAACTGCTGCCCTGCAGTTCCTGTTACCTGTGCTCATGCTTTGGGATGGAAAAATCATTTCTTAATGACCTTAAGAATCTTCTAAAAATACTTTCCTAAATAGTCTTATCTTCTAACTGTATCTCTTATCAGAATTTAAAACCCTTGTGGTGCATAAGTGAAAGATGACATTTTAAGTGCCATAATGAAAATTTTGGCAATCAAGAATCATTTATAAGAAACTAGTGTGAAAAATTGAAGGCAACCTCTTTTAGACATGGCCAACAAGTACAAGAGAATTTATATGGAAGATCAATTTATCTTAGTGAATGGGAAAGAGATGGAAAAGCATTTGTGGGCTTCCATGAGTTTCACTGTTATGCCCAATACAGGATTTGATTATGTTCAGCACATGTTTAAGAAATAGTTTTCTTCTGGATAGTTCACATGATACATATATGTGGGTACATAGGTTTAAGCTATTTAAAGAGCCAGTGAAAAGTCTGCCTGCCTTCTTAGACCTTATAAAACAAAGTAGTGACTGACTCACAAGAAGTAACTGTTGCATTTCTGTTCTGTCCACACTCCCACTAATATATTTATTTCAGACTCAAGAGTAGTCTTTCTGGCTAGACTTCAAACAGAGTCTTAATAAAATATTTTTACCACCTGGTTCACTTGATTTAACTATACCAGGTGTCTAAGATATTTTATTTTATTGAATCTACTAGATTTTCTGAAACCACATTAATGAAGACTATAAAATTGAACTTAAACAGAAGCTCATTTATAATTTCAATGGTTGGGAATTATCTATTTTATAATTTAGGTTTGTTTCATTTTTAGGGGACAATCAAATTAGAATTGTGTTTAGAGTACTCTGTCTTCAAGTTATTGCTTATGGTTATGGCAACATGAATTAATATCTTTATCTTTCCTCTAAGAAAATTTCAACCTGATACTTTCAGCATCCAATTCATACTCTAGAAGCAAAATTCATGCTGGGAAGATTGCATTACTTTTTTCAGAACACATTTCCTCTACAGGACCATACTACAACTGAAGCAGAGCTTCTTCAAACTCTGCTGGTTTCTTCATCCATTATAGGATAAAGTCCAAGCAAATGTAGTTCTTCATGATTTATGTGGTCCTTGCCTACTTCTCCAGTGTCACCAATAGCCAGTCCTTTTTCTGCCTTTGACTTCTATTTCTCCAAATTCATTCTGCTGTTTAACCTTTCTGTAGCATTGTGTATGCTTCCCTTGAGAATGTTTGCCCCTTTTTCTAGATCTACAGGATTGAGCATTTTCTCTTTTGAAGCTTTTTCTGACTTCATCAAGGAGAGCTGACTATTCCTTCTTATCTCTTTTTATGCACATATCTCTATTAAAACACTACAGTGTATTACACATATCCACTTCCCCGCCTCCCCCATCAGACTATTCACTTTCTGAGAGCAGAGCTTCTCTTACTCACCTTTGTATTCTCTACTGCTAGAACATAACCCAGCCTCAATTCATCCATCATTTGTAGTCTAGTGTTCCTGGTGGGTAATGGCATATATTAGGAACATAATTACCAGTTTTATATTTTATGATTGTGTTTCTGTTAAGGCCATGGGAATGCTAGAATTTTGTGTTCTCATTTTCCCAAGTCACTCTGTGTAATGCAGAATCAGAGGCAGGGTTTAAATCAGAGAATTTTAATTGTCATGCGAACACCAGATTCTAAAAAGGAGAATTATGGTACAAGGTTATATTGAAATGCATTGTTCTAGTTAAGGTATGAGTGACACCTCCTTATTCCCTTTGACTATTCAGTTGGAGGAAGGCAGTTTAAGAGAGCAGATGCTGAAAATCTAAAAACGAATCATCATCTAGTTTTATAGAATGATTGAAAGTCCTATGAGAATAAATGTGGTCCAATCAGTTATTAATTTGAACTAATCAAGTCTTTCCTTATAGGAAAGAGAAGAGTCTAAGCAAGGCATAGAAGGAGGCTATAAAATTGACTCCTCCATACTATGTGTGCATTGTAAGGTGGCTGTTGTAGTTAAAAATATGTTCCAGTTAAAATTTACTGTATTCCCAGACCATACAACTCTAATGTTTAGCATTAAATTCATTTATGGTAAATTTGTTGATGAATGGGGACAGCAGAAATACAACATAAATAATTTTAATGTGAAAATAATAGCTAATATTTGTTTAGCACTTCTTATGTGTCAGGCACTTATTATACACTTTGTAAAGATTAACTCATTTAATTTTCACAGTAATTCCATGAAACAGAACAACTATACCCAAAATCTGGGTACCAACATGATTCGTAGCTGGTCTAAAGTTACATAGGTAGTAAATGGCAGAACTAGGACTTAAACCCAGGCAGTTTGCTTTGGAGCCTTAGCCCTTAACTACTATAGTACATTGCACAAAGTAGAGTAGCTCCTATGTGCCAGATCCTGGAGAATGGGGAATGATATAGACATGGCACTTTCTCTAACAAGATCCATAGTCTAATGAGTGTTATAGGACATTATGATACTGTGTGATGGGAATACCTAATAGGTCCCAAATCCATACTTTGGAGGAGAAGTTAAGGCTTGTGGAAGAATCAAAGTTTGATAGGCAGGTTAGGTCAGGTAGAAAAGGTCAGGAAGGGTTTGGGGTACTTGCATTAGCAAAAGTCCTATGATGAGAAAAACATGGCATATTCAGGAAATTAAAATTAGAAGCTAGAATATTACAGTCTCATCAGTCATTTTAAAGGGTCTGGACTTTATTCCGACACATTTAGTTTGAAGTGTCTGTGGGACATCTAGCTATAGATCTGTGTCTAATTCAGAAAGATATTTGGGCTGGAAATGTTTATTTGGAAATCATTAGTGTAGAAGTAGAAATGTAAACCATAGAGTAGATGCAAATGTGTGAAAAAATAAGAAGACACAAATCAGACTAAGTAGCACCAGAAATTAAGAAACATCAGGGGATGAGAAGCTCAGAAGATGAGATTAAAAAGGAGCCACTGAGAGAAAGAAAAGATGAAGAATATGATACTATTGAGGCTTAAGATTCCAGAGCATTTCAAGGAAAAACAAATGGTCAATAGTAACCAAAACTGCTAGGGTAAGGATTAAGAAGTATTTATTAGATTTAGTAAGAAAGTGATCTAACTGGATGAAAACAGTTTCAAAAAAACCTGGAGATAGAAGCCACCCTATAATAAGTTGGAAGTGAATGGGGAATGAAGACTGGAGACTGAGTAGAGAAAATGTTCTCAAGAGGTTTGGCTAACTATATAGACTGAGTAGAAAAAAATAATATTGTGTGGTCCTGAGGGGCCTTTGCTTTTCATTGGTCTATCACCTGTACTAAATTATAAACTTACTGAAAGCAAATACTATGTCTTTGATTTCTTTAATTCACAACATTCAGATAATAACTCATATATGTTAATTCCTTAAGTAACTTGAAAATGAAATGATCATGGCAGTAATTTGCTTTATTAAAAAGCAGTATCTGCCATAGATGATAGAGCTTTGTACTAGAGTCATATAAATTTTCTAATATCCTATGTATCCATAATAATAATATAGTAATTAATATTGATGATATCTGTATCAAGAAAAGAAAAAGAAATTTTATTAAAAAAATAAAATATAAATAGCATTGAAGGAAGAATTATATTTCATTATTTTTAATGGTAATTTATAGATAACATGCAACTCAGTCATTTGGTGTATTTAACAAACAGAATAGTAGTATCTTAACCTTTCTTAAGGAAAGAGAATTTAACTTATACACAATATTTTATTTTTTGAGGATTTATCAATGATGAATTTTAATTGATATAACATTGTGTATGTGCGAGTTAAGAAGTTACAATGGTAAGAAGACTCCAACTCATAACATATGCTTAATTTTAATCTAATCTTGGAATTCAAAGACTTAAACATCTTATATGTAAGGTATTTCTTTATTTTTAGTGGGAAACTTCAACAGATCTTTATATATATGATAGAATCACTTTTATCTACAATGATGGTCAAATAGGTAGTTTTAATAGAATTTCGATGACTTCAAATTGACCTTCTTGTCAGCTTGTCCACATATTATTTTCTCTGTTGATGTTTCATTTCATCCCTTTCAAATTTTAAGAGAACTAAAAAACAAAAATATGGGTCAACAATTTTTCAGGATTATATGTTATCATTTACTAAATTAGGAAATTACATTTCAGGCAACAATCTGCTTATTGGAAATTTTCCACTGGAAACAATAGCTGTGGTTTGAAAGACCACACATTGTGTTATCTAATATGATATGATTGCAATTACATTGAGTCAATTGTTTATGATATTTTGGATCACAGAGTAACTCATAAAAGGTTACCAGTTAATTAGTTTTATTTTCTAACAGAATGTTTTGATCATATATAAGGAGTGTTGATTTTCAACAAAACGAAAGTTGCTTAAGCAAAAAGAAATTTATTTGAAGAGCTTAGAGGTTCTGAAGGACAAATTATTATAGCAAACAGTGCTTGCTATGTATCAGGAACTATTTTAAGTATTCTTCTAATTAAATTATTTCTATATTAGCCAATATTTTCTAGGTTCTACTGTGGTAACAAACAACTCCAAATCTTATTAACTTACTACATCAAAGATTTATTTCTAGCTCTTCTTATATGTTGGCTGTATGTTTTTTTTGTTTATTTGTTTTGTTTTGTTTTTAATTTGGGAACCCAACTGAAGTAGGAGTGTTATGGGTAGACAATGTTCCAGTAAGCCAGTATTAAATATTTACTTCTGATTCTGTTAACCAGGGTGTGGTAATCTGATCAAAGATTCTGTCAACCAGAATGTGGTAATATGATCAAGGAGATGCTGTTAACCAGGGTAATCTGATCAAGGATATGCTAACGGCCAACTGTTAACCAGGATGTGGTGATCTTCTCAGGGCTGTGCTGGTGGCTACATAAACTGCCTCTTCTGGGAGCTCGGGGCTGATCTCTTCTAACCCTGCGTGGTGGAGAGTCAGTTGCCAGCCGGCTAATAAAGGCTCACAATTAATCTCGATTGGCTCCGTGGGTCTTGGATTTGATCGCACCACAACATTTGGAGGTCCCACCGAGATATCTCCAAAAGGGGAGATCTTCTAAGACCCACGACCCCGGCCACCTTGGGCGAGGACTTGTTCTGTCTAGGGGACGACTGCTGAGAGATATTCCTCAGCCCCAGATGCCAGGTAGACTCGCCCAGGAGGGCAGGCAGACAAAAGGTACAATTCTGTAACAATCGAGCACGAGCCATCTGGAGCAGATTCACCGGTGAGTCAGACTGCACTACAGATATCCAGGTTTCTGGGTATCTGTCAGGGAACTATTGGAAGGCTGGACACAGCAAAACTTCCCTAGTTCTGTCAAGGTCTGAGACGTCAGACTTGACTTCTGGTATTACAGGTATTCAGGTTTCTGAGTATCTGTCTGTCTGTGAGCTCTAGGGTACGTCTAAGTTTCGGCTTAGACCTGTCTGCTGGTAAGCCCTAAAGTTCGTCTAAGCCTCAGTTTAGACCTGTTCCTGTCTGTGGGCCCTAAGAACTAGTGGAAGGCTGGATGCGGCACAACTTCCCTAGTACGGTCAAGTCTGAGACGTCAGATCCTGACCCAGTACCTGCCTGATACACTAGCATTTTGTGTTAGTTGTAGTCTGTTTTGTCTGTCTGTATTGTGTTTGTCTGTCTGGACTGGTCAAAATGTACTGTTACCCTCTTATTGACTTGATTTTCATACACTTACTCCACATATCAATGTGTGGTATTTTAATTCTTTCCTTTGATCTGGCCTCTGTGGCCCCATCCAACTGGACGCTAGGTCAGAAGCTGATTCTAGCCCTGGCTTATTTGGCTTTTGAGGGGATCTTGCCTGTTTTTATTAACATGAGTCAAGCTTCTTCCTCGAATCATCCTACCCCTCCCCCCCCTCAGTGCCTCCTTAATCATTTAAAGGATTTCAGGAGACGAGCCCATGCCTACGGAGATCAGTGTCACTCCCTTTGACTTTCAGAGGTTCTGCCACATAGACTGGCTCATATTTGGAACAGGGTGGCCATCAGAGGGGTCACTCGACCTGCAAACAGCCTTTCAGGTGCAGAATATTATCTATGGAAATCCTGACTGCCCTGATCAGGCTCCATATATCGATGTGTGGATCGATATTGTTTCTGATACCCCCAAGTATTTGAAGGACTTCCGCAGTGGAAAAGAATCAAAGACGACGCCCAAGTCTGTCCTTTTCTCTACACCAAAAGAGCAAAAAGAGAAACCATCCAGACAAAGACCTAACCCTCTTTACCCTGTCTTACAGGTGCCCTCTGAGGACCCTGAGATCACTAATCCTCCCCCTTACGCCCCTTATGACCCGGTCCTATCTCCATCTAACAGGGAGGCAGAACCTCTCCTGAGTCCTCCCCACACCCACACTGGGGTTGTGTACCAACCCCCACAATACTCTGATACTGTCCCTGACTCCTCGAACTGGACAGCGGTCCTGGCCCCACTCTGGCAATTGGCTCCCCCAGTTGGGGGAGAAACTCAGAGGCCATTCATGGTCTATGTCCCTTTCTCCACCAGCAATCTGTACAATTGGAAACATCGGAACCCCTCATTCTCAGAGAAACCCCAGGGATTAACCTCTCTCCTAGAGACTATTTTCTTTACCCACTAGCTGACCTGGGACGACTGTCAGCTACTCCTCCAGGTCCTGTTTATCTCAGAGGAGTGGAAGAAGATCCTGAGGGAGGCTGCAAAAGTGGTATTAGAGCCTAATGGGCAGCCTTCCACCAATCCATCCCACGTCCAACATGTTCTCCCAAACTCCCGTCCGCCTTGGGACCCCAACACCGACCAAGGTAAGGAGGCTCTCCAACGGTATCGCCAGCTTTTGATCCAGGGCCTGTGGTCTGCCGGCTGACGACCCACTAACTTATCTAAGGTAAGTGAGATTATCCAACTAAGGATGAGTCGCCGGCGGCGTTCCTGGAACGACTCTTAGAGTTGTACTAGTTATATACCCCTATTGACCCGGAGGACCCTAATAATAGGAGAGCTGTGAATTTAGCCTTTGTCAGTCAGTCGGCCCCAGATATTAGAAAGAAATTGCAGAGGATGGAAGGGTTTGAAGGAAAGAACATATCTGAGCTGGTTGAGATAGCTCAAGGAGTATTCAACAATAGAGATGAGGAAGAATAAAGAGGAAATATTGGCCTTCTTTGAGGCAATTTGGCTGCCAAAGAAAGTGGAAATCATCCATTGCCCAAGGCACCAGAACTCAAGCTCTGAGACAGCACAGGGTAACTCCTTCGCTGATCAGACAGCAAAGGAGGCAGCCCAAAAACCAGTGGGGCCAATTGACATTCTGCCAGCCCTACCACCCAGAGTGCTAACAGACACCCTTAACTACACTCCAGGGGAAGTTGAACTATGCAACAAGCTGGAAGGCAAAGAAGAATCTGCTGGGTAGGTTAGGTTCCTGGATGGCTGCATTGTAGTACCTGAGGCCTTGAGCCGAGACCTTATAACCCAGGTTTACCAGAGCACTCACTTGAGAGGAACCAAGTTAACTGAACTGTTAAAAAGAGGCTATTACATTCCGGGGCTGCAACGAATGGCCAAGCAGATATCAGCCTGGTGCCACATCTGCGCATAAGTGAATCCAGAGCTCTTCAAGGAAATACAACAAGGGACAAGACTTTGTGGACAAGCACCAGGGGAACATTGGGAGTTGGATTTCACTGAGGTCAGCCTGGGAAAATTCAGATTCAAATACTTGCTTATGTTCATAGACACCAACTCAGGATGGACTGAAGCCTTCCCTACAAAGCAGGAGACCACTCAGGTAGTAGCAAAGAAATTAGTCTCAGAAATAGTGCCTCAATTTGGCCTGCCCATAACACTGGGGTCCGAAAATGGCCCAGCGTTCATTGCCCAGACCAGCCAATCTCTAGCAAAGGCGGTAGGGATCAATTGGATAGGCCTCAAGAGTTCAGGACAGATAGAAAGGATGAATAGGACCTTGAAAGAAACCTTAACTAAGTTCAAGCTGGAAACTGGCGAAAACTGAGTGAGTCTCCTCCCCTTTCCCCTTTTAAGGGCACGGTGCACACCCTATTGTAAGGGCTTCATGCCTTATGAAATAATGTTTGGAAGACCCCCACCTCTCCTCCCCAAGTTAGGGGAGGAAAAGCTAACAGAAATTCATAATTTTTCACTGCTTAAATCTTTGCAAGCTCTCTCTCACATGACAGGAGACCCACCAATGGGTCTCTGCCACCAGAACAGCTGCTCAGCATCCAGTCCAGCCACACAACCTCGCTCCAGGTGATTGGATCTGGGTGAGAGGTACAGCCTGCTTCTCTTGAGCCCTGCTGGGATGGACCTTTTCCTGTCATCCTCACAACACCCACAGCGGCCAAGGTAGCTGGATGCCGTCATTGGATTCACTGTACCAGAATCAAGGCTGTACATCCACCACAGACATCAGAACAATGGACTCTGCGCTGGACAGAGGACCCGCTAAAATAAGACTGTCAAGGGTCCAGTCTGGACTGTCTTGATTCTCTCTATCCTAAAATGAGGGGGTCTTTGTATGGCTTTAGATGAGGCTTAGACTGTTCAATGATTTGAATTCCCCTAGAAAATCAGTGGGGAATGTTATGGATGGACAATTTTCCAGTAAGCCAGTATTAAATATTTACTTCTGATTCTGCTAACCAGGGTGTGGTAATCTGATCAAGGAGATGCTGTTAACCAAGGTAATCTGATCAAGGATATGCTAACGGCCAACTGTTAACCAGGATGTGGTGATCTGCTCAGGGCTGTGCTGGTGGCTACATAAACTGCCTCTTCTGGGAGCTCGGGGCTGATCTCTTCTAACCCTGCGTGGTGGAGAGTCAGTTGCCAGCTGGCTAATAAAGGCTCACAATTAATCTCGATTGGCTCCGTGGGTCTTGGATTTGATCACACCACAACAGGAGCTTTGAGAGGGAGAGTTAGAGAGAGAGAGAGAGAGAGAGAGAGAGAGAGAGAGAGAGAGAGAGAGAGAGAGAGAGAGAGAGAGAGAAATAACAAGACCATGAAATGATTCCTAAAGCTTCCATTTGGTGATGGTACCTTGAACAAAGCAAGCTCCATAGTCAAGTCTAATAATCAGTGGAGTGGAAAAATGAGTTTTTCCCATAGGTGGCATTGTAAATCAAATGTCAACAAATAAAGATGTATCATTCTTCTAGGGGGAGAGTAGAAACTATTTTAAAACAATAATAAATCATCATTAGTCCTTCCTCTTCATCACAGTATTTGCTTCTCTGATTTTTGATGTTTTTCTTCCATTTCTACATGTAATGACATCACTCTTGATTTTCAGAAACCTAAGAACCAAAAAGTTATTTTCCATGAAGATATAGTGATGAGGAATAGACCACAATAAACAGTTCCATTCAAAAAAAAGATTCAAGAAAGCAGTTCTTTGGCAGTACAACTGCCACCAAAATATTATCTGCTTTTTATTTATTTGATTACAGTTACCTCCATTTGCTAATATCTACAACAATATCTTTCTCTCTCACACTCTTTTTCTCTTTTTCTGTTTCTTTCTCTTTAGCTTCTCCCTCTTTTCTTAATCACGGACATCTTGAGTTTATCAGACTTCCGTGGTAAGCCACACCCTTATTAAACTTCAGCTCTTGAGCTACTTTATTTCAAATGAATTACTGAATGTTATCTTAATTGATTTAAAAGGTCTAACAAAAGATTTGTTAACCATATCACTAATTTGTCTCTTGCCATGAGTTGTGTTAAAAAAATTATCATTGAAAGCATTCTTCAATTTCATCTTTTACTTATTTTGATGACACATATTTCCATTTTGCAACCCCACAAATTCTGGAATTTCTGAGCTTTCTATATACTTTTTCAACTCTACTTGCAAACTGATCAATATTTTTTGAGCCGTCAATGTAAGAAACATCCAAACCTGTAGAGAATTTGTGTAAGAGTTTATTTGAGCCAAACTGATGACACGCTGGGGAGCAAGAACCCAAATGCTCTACTGTGGATAGTGGATTGCAAGCTGACTAGGTCCCTGCAATCTGTGAGGAAAATCAAGAGTTGCCTCACATCCACAAATCCTTCTAAGAATGGGAAGTAAGAACTGATCAGAGAACATGGGTGTTGAAATGCAAATGATTTTAGCAGGCTGCTAGGGTGAGAGTTATACTACCAAAATGCAAATGATTATAGTAGGATGTGAAGGTTGGGTGGAGATTATCTCATTTTAGCCAGCAAATGTATGTTTTTGTATAAAAGCAATTTGCAAAAATAAAATCGCTCTCTATTCCATCATCAGCAGGTATTGGGCCTCCTGATCCCAGCTTTCTATCTTCTGTCTGTTGTTAATCTCCCACCGTTCCCACTCAGGGTTATTTTCCAGGGTTGTGATGAATGTGGCAGGATTTACCACTTGCTAGATGCCACACTCTACAATGAACAGTTTTGCAGTTTCTTTTATGCATTGTAAATTAAGGGAGATTACATAATGAAGGCTAGGATTGGATTACAAGATCATGTCCTTTGTTAAAGACTGTTTATGTCTTTAGGGGGTATTATTTCTGGCATTTCAAAGGTGTGTTAACCAAGATGCATAAGAAGAATGGACAGAACTTGGGCTTAAACACCTTTTCCTAAAGAAGTTATATCCCTAGGGCATGACTACCCACCAAGACCTGCCCAGGTAGGAATTTATGATTAGATCACATTATGAGGCTACTTCCCATAGAACTCTTTTTCATCCACAGAGTTTATATATTTCTTTTTATATTTTGTTAAAATCACCAAAAAACATCTAATTGACACTGTTAAGATTCTGATATCCATATTTTCATCAGAAGTCAAAGTTCTTATTACATTATCTGTCTTTCAAATTATAGCAGGCAAATTTTTACCAAATGTTTTAAATGTTTGTCATTACAGTCACCATTTTTCCAACATTCAATAACCATTTCCTTGCTCCTCCCTAGCCAGCCCTGAAAGTAATGCCACATTGTTTATATTTTCATTTATAAAATGTTTCTATTTCTGAGTATCAATTTCTGTATCATTAGCTTTTGCTAGATTATTCTATGGTATCAAATGTCAATGTAAAAATTATCCAAATCTATAGAAAATTTTTATAAGAGTTTGAGTTTATTTCATTCAAATCAATGACCGGCAGAGAAGCAAGATATCAAATGACCTGGCGAAAGACATTTTCACAGTTTGTTTTATATATTGGAATTAAGGGGGGAACAGTAAGGAAGCAAAGCAGAGATCGGATTATAGGATATTTAACAAGATTATGTACTCCCTTGAGGATGATTATGTTTCTCTCTCTGAGGGATCTGAAAAAGAGGATTACCCTGGCATTTCAAAGGTGTGTTAACCTAGATGGACAAAAACAATGGACAAGGCTTAAGTAAGTCAAAAACAAACATTTTTATAAAGAAGTTATATGCCTGCAGCATAATTACCTACCATAACCTGCCCGGTTATGATTTTATGATTAGATTACTCTGTGACGTAAGGTGTATCAGAGTTTTCTTTTCATTCACAAAAACAATTTCTAAATCCTAGTGACTTGAGCACCACAGATAATTTTTTTCTTGCTTATGTTACTCATCAATTGATGATCAGCATTGGCTCTACTCTGTGGCACTACTCAAAGTGTTCTCTTAATTTGAGGACCCAGGTTTTGTGGCAGAGGGATAAGAAGCAATACTAAACTATGCAATGCTTCTTAAAGCTTCTGGTCAGATGTGCCAGTGGTCACTCTTACTTATTATATTCTACTGGTCAAAGGAAGTCACAGTACCAAGTGTGATTGTCACAGTGCAGGAATGCGCTAACAATCCTGAGGTCAGGAATGTTATAATCTTCTTATAGGGAAGGGGACAAATAATTGGCAACAAATGAAAACAATCTAATAAACTCAAAATAACCCTGTAAGTTTAAACATTATTGTTACCATTTGGGAGAAATATAAACCCTGGTGTCGCCTCAGCAGCATGGGTGTGGAAGTAATGCCATAGAAGTGCAATTTTCATTTTTCCCTTGATTCTTCCATGCTGACACAGCAAGAAATTACAGGTCAGTGAGATTTTTAAAAAGTAAGATTTATTAAAGTATATGGTGAAGGAAACAGTCCATGCTAAAGATAGCTGTACCCTTATGGAATTTGGGAAGTGAAAAGATAAAAAATAAAAGACAGAGTACACTCCAAGGGAGGAGCAGATTTTAAGCGAAGAGAGCTGTAACCCTGCAGAAGTGGGAAGGTCTGTATTACAGTTTGGCTGTGATGGGTGGTTACAAAGGCATCCCTATGTGATTGGCACATGAGGTCATTTTGATTGATGTTTGGCTGCTATACAATTTCCTGCTTAGTGTACAAGTGACTACCCAGAATTCTATTACCAACTGGCTTTTTCTTGGTGGTCTCTAAGCTGGGCCTCTATTCCTTTGTTCCCCTGTTGCTCATGTCTGACTAGCTACCTAACGTTATCCTCCTCATTTTATACATGTGAAAACTCAAGCAAAGTTCACTTAAGTTGCTCATCAGGATCACACTGTTGATGGGTCCAGGACTTTATGCCTATCTTAGGAGGCTTAAACATAGAAGTGAAGATGTATAGCTGGGCCTCAAAGGGACTTTATAAGTCATCTGAGCTGTGCTTCTCTCTATGATCAAATGGGCTGTTATCACTGTAGCATTCTTGTGTCTTCTGTGGACATAAAGAAAAACAAATTCACCTAAAGGTCTGTCTTTGTGCTTCTTGAACCCACAACCTCAGCACTCTTTCCCAGTTTTGAATTTCCAGGAAAAAAAAATGTGTTTATGTCATAGTTATGGGATAGTTTTAATGAGTTTGAGCCAGAGATAGTTTTTGTGAGCAATTGCCCACTCTAAATAGAACTATGAAGCAGGCTATATGAGAAGGATATATGGGATTGGGAGGAAATTATTTTTTAAAAAGTTAATCAGTCTTTGCTTTATAATAAATTATATTTTAAAAGAATCTCACTTGGTTTACTTGGAAATATGAATTACGGACTGATGGAGTAATGCTCATATTTTCTTCTTTTGTCAAGGACTGTAAACTCAGTTTCCAGGTGGGTTTATGGAACTGGAAGTAGTGAATAAATAACCAGTAATGTCTTCAATTAATACACACACACATATTCGAATAGCCATGTACTGTTGAAAGGATAAAATTTTATAAAGTAGTACCAATTACATTTTTATAAGAAATCTAAATGACTCTTCTGCTAAGAATAACCTTTCCACTACTGAAAGTACATCAATGATATCACTAAAAAGCAAACAATTTCAGAGGCCTCACTAAAATGTTAAAGTGGAAACCTGACATTGTAAGCAGAGCCCATATCCTGAAGGTGTTGCAAAACAAATCAAATTTTCACAGTTTCTTAGAAGACATGTGGGGAGATGGGCAGAAAGAAAAGTTAAGCCCCACTTAGAGTGTACAGTATAATAGAACTCAGGATAGAGAACAAGGGACTGACACTTTCAAAGCAGTAATGACCTGGAATAAAACTAAGAGTTTCAAAATCCAAGGAGTGAAAAAGGAACGTTGCCTGTTTTGAAATTTCTCTGAGTGGAGAATAAATATTTCCTGGAAATTTGTGACTCAAACCAATTTTCATCAAGTTTGTAGACAGGATTTATAGTCATATGTAGTTGACTAAAGAATCAGGTATTCCTCATGCTCCAATCTGGCCTGTTTGCTCTCTCGTTCTAGAATCTATCTTCATTACTCTACCTCTCTTGTGTTTTAGATCTCATGGCTTTCTCTTTCCTGGTTTACTCTCTCATTTTGCTGAAATATGTTCTCTAGTAGTTTTCTTAAAAAGTAAGCATTGAAAGTTTATTTTAGAGTCTTTCCATGGCAAAGACTGCTGTTTGCTGAAGTCCATTTCTTCTTCTTTCTAGGCATATGTGTAGATGATAGTTCCCACCTCTCATGAACTTAAATTATGGACAATGGAATATGAGCAGTGATATGTGCCACTTTCAGGACTTGCTTATAAAAATCTGCTATGTGTAGCTTTTCAAGTTCTTCCCCACTTTGTGTAACTGAAAGGGAGACGACCATGGTGACCTAAGGAGATTCTTATTTAAAGTGGTAGGGGCTTCTTAGCCTCAGATCCCTGAATGACTTTGTGCCTATTAGCATTGAAACCTACTGTGGTGTAAGTACCACCAGGCAATCAAGATCCATCACTGCCCTGGTGACACTGAGAGGGCATTGGTTCTTTTCGCCAATGCAATAAAGAATTACAGATCAGAGATATTTAGGAGAAGTAAGATTTATTAAAGTACATTTTAAGAGAAAAATGGGTGATGCAAAAATGGCTGTAACCCTGCAGAATTCTGGAAATGTACCTTACGTTGGCCCTTGATGAGTGGTTACCGGGGTGGGATTAGATGATTGGCATGTGAGGTCAATTGATCGACATTTAGCTATTAAATAACCCTTGGCGTATTGCCCATGAGGTTTCCAAAATTCAGTCTGTTATAATTAGATTCATGAATTTCAGGGCATCTGTATAATATAATGATGGTATAATGAGGCTAATGTTAAGGACGTTCAGTATATATGCTAACTGCCCAAACACTTTTAGCCAGACTAAACCAGTGGTTATTTTTGTGGTTTTTACTTCCTTGTATTCCAGGATGTAATGATAATTTTCAACTATAAAATGGATGTTTCAGGAAGGTACTAAGGGAGGTCTCTGTGTTGGGCCTTCCATCCCCCATCATTCATGTCTATCTATGTACCAAACAGTATGTTAAAAGAACAAGAAATAATATTCAATGATATGTCAGCATACGTGTGTATATTCTATCTTATTTAGCAAGTGGTATTATCCTAACTAATAGAATACTTAATAAGACCTATTTTGTATGCTAGTAAATATATTTATTTTGAGAAATATACTGTATATAGAATTTTAGGTTAAAAATAATTTTTCCCTTAAAATGTTGAAGATATGGATTGATTTAGGTAATTTCAGTATTTATATTTCTTAGTGCCATTCAGTGAGACAGTTTCATGACTACAGGAAGAGCCACGGTAAAGCTGTGGACAATTTTTCTTTGTGTTATCTGGAACATCTAGTCTCACAACCTTTTGGGTGACATTAGTTATATACAAATAATGTGCATCAAGTTGACAAAAACAACCACCAGTATACTCTGTCATTTAAAGATACAGGCTTTAAAGTCATAAAGAGCTAAGTTCAAACTTTGTTCCAGTATTTACCAAATGTGAGACTTTAACTGTGTTTCTTAATTTCTCTGAACATGCTCCTCATTTTTACAGTGAAGACTAATTATTATCCTTATTTCATAGGCCTGTTGTGAGGATTAATAGAGAGAATGTAGCTAATGTGTTTAGCACAGCATCAGATATAAAAGGTATTAAATGAATGAGAGCTGTTATTATTTTGTACATATTAGTAAAAGCTGTAACATCCCACATATAGGGATTGTCTAGAATGAATCAAGGCACACACATACTCTTGAAATGAAAAAAATATATAATAAATAAATAAAATATTACTTGTTTATAAGTATTTAATTCATAGTGAAAATTCATCAGAAAGAAAGAACATTGACAGATTTGTTCAAATTTATAGGCATGCTATATAAGGATCCTGTAGAGAAGCCAAAAGGCCTTTTACTGATTTATGTAATATAAAGACTTAAACATATTGTAAATGAATAATACGTTTTGGTAAATTAGTTTTCTAAACAAAAGTTGCAAATGAATGTCTTTTATCTGTTATAAAACTAAAGTAAGTAATTAATCGTATTAAGGTTCCCTGAGTATAACAAAATTAGAAGGATGTATTACATTTTAATTACTCTTTAATAATTTTTTCTCACTGTAATCTCATTATGGACTAAATGAAATTTATGTTCAAACTACTGTTTTAAGTATGCCAGAAGAGAAAATATAGAATTCAGTTTTTTACACTGGTTTTATGTTCACACTATTGAGACCATCACAAGGGTGAATATGTTTAAATGTTTTTCTATAATGCGAATAGGTAAGCTATTTTGGAACCTTGAGAATTGTATAGTCATCTACAGGCTAAGGAACAAAATGATACAACAAGATAAGATTTTATTGTTTAGGTGTATATATGTGTTTCTATATGTGTGTGTGTATAACATTCATCTGTTAATTTCTGATATTCTACTGTATGAATATAACACATCTTCTTTTTCCTTGTATCAGTTATTAGACAGTTGGATTTTTTCCACTCTTGGATATTGTTGATGTAAGAACTTCTGAAACTATAGAAAATTTTTATAAAGATTTGAGCCAAACAGAAGACACACCTGGATTAAGATCTCAATATACTAAAATGCTTTCAAGAAAAATACATTTTGCAGCTTCTGTTATGCGTTTGGAATTAAGGAGGAAGATAAGAAAGATTAAATGAAGGCAGAAGAAAGAAGGCAAGGATCAGATCCCAGGATAGATAAAATTATATGCTTTCCTGAGGGTGATCATACTTTAAAAGAAGAGGTCTAAAGAGAGGTATTTCAAAGGTATTTGAAACATTGGATAGGGCTTGCATAAGGCAAAGGTAAGCTTTTTATTAAAAAATTATATGCCTGGGGCATGACTACCCACCATAATTTGTCCAGTTAGGAATTTATGATCAGATTACCCTGTAAAGTTATTTTCCATAGAACCCTTTTTTGTTGTTGTTGTTCACAGTATTATGAATATTGATGCTATGAACATTCATGTACAATTCTTTGTATGAGAGTATGTTTTAATTTCACGTAGATAAATATGTAGGAGTATAACACTGGGTCAGAGCTGGTGTATATTGAATAAGAAGCTGCCAAAATTTTCTAAACTTTCACATTCATTTGTACTACTATCAGTAATATGTAAGAATTGCAGACTTACCACAACCTCTTCAACATTTGATGGTGTCAATATTTTTGTTTTAGTTATTTTTGTGAATGAGAAATGGAACTTCATTTCATTTTGGTTTGCATTTCCATCATTACTAATTACACTGAGCACCTTTTCATATGTTTACTAACCACTGATATATTTTTTAAATACCAATTCTTTTGTCTATTTTTATTGATCTTTTGTATATTTGTTATGAGTTCATAGGAGTTCTTTACTTTTACGTAAATATTATAGATATATGATATGAGAAATTTTCTCTCAGTCAGTGGTTTACCATTTATTTTCTTTAAAGAGTATTTTATTAGTTGAATTTTTAATTTTAATGAATTCCAATTTGTTAATTTTTTAATATTAGTGCTTTGTGTGTCTTCTGTAAGACACTTTTGCAAAATCTAAGATTACTAAATTTTGCTCTTATGTATTCTTTCAGAAACTATAATTTTAGATCTATGGTCCATTTTGAGTTACTATGTGTTTAAGGCATCATATTAAGGCTGAAGTTATTTTTTGAGTGTAGAAACTGTATTCAGTTATTCCAGTGACATTTGTTTTGACAAGTCTCATTTCCACATTGAATTTAACTTTCACTTTTGTCAAAAATTTATCAATCATACATATTTAGGTCTATTCCATATATTTGTTTATATTTATGACAATATATTGTCTTGATTACTGTATTCATAAAACTAACTGGAAAGTCTGTCCATTTCCTGTTTGTTCTTTTTAAAAATCTTTATGATGATTCTAGGTATTTTTATCATAAAATTTTTATAATTATTTTGTCAATATCCACATACATAAAATCATCTTAGGATTTTGATTGAAATTGCATTGGATCTATTGATAAATTTAGGGAGAATTGATAAGTTAACATTATTGAGTCTTTCAATCTCTGAACATGGCATAACTATTTATTTAGATTCCCTTTAATTTCTCTCAGGAAGGATTCATTTTTTTATTGTAGAGGTCTTCCATATCTTTTGTTAATTTTATGTCTAAGTATACTTTTTTTTGATGTTATGGTAAGTAAAATTTTTTGTAAATTAATTTTTTCCATTTGTATATCCTGCATATATGTAGAAAAAAGTGATTGTTTAAAATAATAATTTTATATGCTGAAAAGACAGTGGCATAGGTGGATGGTGAACTTGTCCCCTCCCAAGAATACATCAAATGTACACCTATATTTAGAGAAATTCCTCCTGAGAGACAACTGAGAGACAAATGAACAACTTCTGCACAACAAGCAAGGGAGAGAGACCATGAAGAGAAGGATGGGGAACTGTGAGAGCTTGCTGGGAGCTGAGGGAAAACCCAGGACTGGAGAAGCCCATTGTTTAAGTATTTCCTGCACTTGGATAACAGGCAGGAGCTGTATACAGATTCTCTGGCTGAACTGCAAAGCTACTGTAACACATCCCCAGCTACTCCTCATGGAATAAGATCCAGCAGGAACAGGAAGGTGCCATAGGGTACATACATCAGGCTCCTTCGCATGGAGATTGATTTAACGGGCACAGCAGGGCACTGATATGCATATCTATTGTGTTGCATGCACAAATGAGGCACTCCTACTTGGAGAGAGTGAGGAATTAGCAAAACGTTGCAGTACCCACATTCAGAGTTGCCGGCCTCCAAAGAAAGGTGAAACTTGCAAAGCATTAAAGTACCTACACATAGAGCTGTGCCATGTGAAGAGACTAGGGTGATGCTGTGTGCACATGTGTGGCTTCTCTGTCCATAGAAGGCACAGGGCTAGTAAAGTTCAGTGGTGCACTTACACATTTGGCTGCCCCAGCTGGAGCCCATTCCTCGGCTGGCCTGGTATAACCATAACCTGGCACACAGTCTATACACAGGACATTTTTTTAAGACTGAAAGAGATAGCTATTTCATCTAACTTATAGGAATAAACACGTAAAGTCAAACAAAATAGGGAGAGAAAAGAATATGCCCCAAATTAAGGAACAAGAAAACACTCCAGAGGAAATCTCAAATAAAATGTACGTAAGTAATTTCCCAATAAAGAATTTAAAGAAACAGTCATAAGGATGCTCAACAAAATTGAGAGTAGAATAGGGAAATTTGGAGAGCCCTTCAACTAAGAGTAACAAAATGTAGTAAAGAACCAATCAGAGATGAAAAATACAATAACTAAAATGAGAAATACATTAGAAAGAATCAATACCAGATTATTAATATAAGAGAATGGATTAGTGACCTGGAAGATAGACTAATGGAAATCACCCAATCAGAGCAGCGAAGTAAAAGAAAGAAAGAAAGAAAGAAAGAAAGAAAGAAAGAAAGAAAGAAAGAAAGAAAAAAAGAAAGAAAAGAGGGAAGGAAGGAAGAAAGAAAAAGAGAGAATGATATGAAAGAACACAGGGGCAACATCAAGAACTCTAATATTCACATTATAGGATCCCAGAAGGAGAAGAGAAACAGAAAGGAACAGAAAGCATATTAAAATAAATAATAACTGAAAACAGTCCTAATCTGGGGAAGGAAAGAGATATCCAAGTCCAAGAAGCACAGAGAATTTCAAAGAATACAAACCCAAAGAGGCCCACACAAATATATACTGTAATTCAAATGGCAAAAGTTAAAAATAAAGAGACAATTTTGAAGGCAACAAGAAGAAAACGATAAGTCACACACAAGGAAAACCCCATATAGTTATCAGTTGCTTTCTTAGTAATGACTTTATGGGCCAGAAGAGAGCGTTAGGAAATATTTAAAGCACTGAAAGAAAAGAATCTACATCTAAAAATTACTATATCCAGCAATGTTATCATTTCTAATTTAAGGAGAGATAAAGAGTTTCCCATACAAGCAGAAACTAAAGGAGTTTACCACCACTAAACTAGCTTTAAAAGATATGTTAAAGATTCTTCTTCATTCAGAAAGGAAAAGGCCATAACCAGAAGTAAGAAAATAAAGGGGAAAAAAATCTCACTAGTAAAGGCGAATATATAATAAAAACAGTGAATCAACCACTTAGGAAGGTAATATGAAGATTAAAAGACCCCAAAATAGCAAAATTAACTATAACAGGCATCCCCAACTCCTGGACCATGGACCAGTACCAGCCTGTGGCCTACTAGGAACTGGGCCATACAGTAAGAGGTGAGTGGTGGGTGAGTGAGCAAAGCTTCGCCTGTATTTGCGGTTGCTCCCTAGTGCTAGTATCACTGCCTCAATGCCACTTCAGATCATCAGGCATTCATGGGAACACTAGTCCCTGGTGCCAAAAATGTTGGCGATGGCTGAACTATAACTACAATAAATAGTCAGGGAATACCGAAAACAAAAAGATAGAAAAATGATGTCAAAAACAAAGAATTGATAAGGAAGCAGAAATGAAGTGTTTTTAGAATGTGTTTGAACTTAAGTGCTTAATTAGCTGCAAATAACTGCTATAGATATAGAAGGTTATATATATATATATATATATATATATATATATATATATATATATAAATCGTGGTAACCACAATAAAAAAACATCAAAAAATACAACAAAAATAAGAAAAAGGAACTTAATCAAAACACTAAAGAAAGCTACCAAATCAAAAGAAAAGAAATCAAGAGAAAAAAAATTAAAAACCCTCACAAAAACAACAAAATGAAAATAAGCGCAGGCCTATCAATTACTTTAAATGTAACTGGGCTAAATGCTCTAATTAGAGGACATAGAGTGCTTAATGGATTAAAAAAATCATCTCTATTTCTCTTATAAGAGATTCACTTTAGATAGAAAGACACAGAGAGATTAAAGTGAAAGGATGGAAAAGATATTTCATGTAAATAGAAACAAAAAGAATTCTGCAGCAACAATAATTATATCAGACAAAAAGAGTTTAAAACAACAAATGCAAAGAAAGACAAAGAATGACATTACATAATGATAAAAGGGGTCAATTTAAGAAGAGGATATAGATCTTTGGAAACATGGTAGAGTGAGAGACGTCCCCAGATCTCTCTCCTTGAAACAATAATAAACCAAACATCTAAATTCGGCAAGAAACACCCAAACTGCACACCGGCATTTCTGAGTGTGGGATCTGCACATAAGAGCTACCACAGGTCAGAACCCCGGGTATTGGAGAAATAAAGAAGCCGCCTCTCACAGCCGCTGAAGCTACCTGCAGGAGGAGAGGGAGGAGAGAAGGAGTGGTGAGTTCCCTGAACAGCCCTGCCTGGGAAAGCTGTGAGAGGGCCCAGTAATCAAGGCAGGGCCCAGTAATCAAGGCAGAAGGCAGAGAAGTGGGATGGCAGAAAAACAATGGTTGATTTTTACTGGCCGCAGTTGCAAAACTAAGGCTGAGCAACAGTCCCTAACTCCCAACCAAGAGAGCCCCTCCCCCCATATCACTGAGACTAATCACTGATGAGCCCCAAGGGAATCTGAGCAAATGCTGCAGAGATTGTTGCTGACACTGACAGGGACTGAAACTGAGGGTAGCAAGTATGATTAAATATCTACGAAAAAATTACAAAGGCGTTATTAAAACTTTATATAAGTCAGGGATCCAAGAGGCTTAGACACCACCTACTGGAAACCAAAAGAAAAGTGCCTTCTTTGAAGCAGATTAAAGAGATACCTTTATACAATAAATCTCCTTTTTGGAAAAACAGCAGAATACACTTCTATTAATGCCCAGGCAGAGAAATAGTCCATTAAATACCATGAACAACCAAGGTGACAAGACATCTCAGAAAGAAAGAGAAAAATCTCCAGAAAAAAAAGCTAAGAGACATAGAAATATGCTACTTAAGAGACAGAAAATTCAGAATGGTAATTCTGAAAAAACTCAGTGAGTGCCAAAACGACTCAAATAAATAATATCAGGAATTGAAAAAACAAATGAGAAGAGCAAGGAGATTAAAACCCTCAAAAAGGATCAAATATACCTTCTAGAGATTAAAAAAAAAACACTGCAAGATTTGAAAAATGAAATGGCAAGCTTGGGAAATAGAGCAGACAAAATGGAGGAAAGGATCAGTGATATTGAAGACAGAAATCTAGAAATAAATAGGATGAATGAAGAGAGAAAACAAAAAATGAAAATTAATGAAAGAGAAATACAAGAACTAGCAGATACCACCAGGAGAGGAAACATAAGAATAATGGGCATTACCGGAGGCAAGCAAAAGGAGCAGGGACTACAAAGCATTTTCAAACAATAGTGGACAAGAATTTTCCAAATTTAAGGAATGAGCTGAAGCTTGGAATTCAAGAAGTCAACAGAACATCCAATTATCTCAACCCAAAAAGACCTTCACCAAGACACACTGTATTAAAGTTATTAAAAATCAAAGACAAAGATAGAATTCTCAAAGCAGCCAGGGAGAAGAAAATGGTAATGGAAAATTATAAAGGAAAACTCATTAGATTATCATCAGACTTCTCAGCACAACCTTACAAGCCAGAAAGAAATGAAGTCAAATATTTAAACTATTAAGTAAAAGGAAGTACCAGCTTAGATTAATCTATCCAGCTAACCTCTACTTTAGATATGAAGGAGAAATAAAGACCTTTCCAGACATACAAAAATTGAGGGAGTTCTCCACTACGAGGGCGGTGACAGGAGATTCTGAAAGGGGTCAGCTCACCTAAAACAAAATAATACAAAAAAAATGCAAAAATAAGAGTGAAGTGACTGTCAGGCTAAAAGAACAGGACATTATAAGCTTAACTAATAAATGAATTCTTATAACAAGATAGTAGTGACTGTTCAGCATAAACAGGGGTAAATTGAGATAAAAATGACTAAAAAGGGAGGAAGCAATGATCCAAATTCAAAAGGAGAATGGAGAAAAGGCAAAAAGGCATGACTATAAATATATATATATATATATTTATAATGGACATTACATATATATATATATGTATATATATCTACACTATCTTTTTCTTATGTGTAATGGTAACCAAACATTAAAGATTCAGAACTGAAGCATATAACATAAAACAAGAAAAATCAGAGGCAAAGACCACAAAAGCCAATCAAAATAAAGAAAACAGAAACAAAAGTACAAGGAAGCAATGGAAACACTGAACTACCAGAAAGCAAATCATAAAATGGCTATAAGAAGACCTCATATTTCAATAATCACCCTAAATGTAGATGGACTGAACTCACCGTTATTAAAGGACAGAGTTGCAAAAAAAAAAAAAAAAAAAAAAAAAAAAGCCCAACCATATGCTGCCTCCAGGAGACACATCTCAGCTTCAAAGACAAAAATAGACTCAAACCGGGAAAACGAATTTCAAGCAAATGACTTTCAGAGGAAAGCAGGAGTAGCAATACTAATATTAGACAAAATAGATTTCAAAATAAGAAAGGTAAAGAAAGATACTGAGAAACACTTCATAATGACAAAGGGAATCATGCACCAAGAAGACATAACACTTATTAATATCTATGCTCCTAATCGGGGAGCCCCGAAATATGTAAAGCAATTACTAACAGAACTAAAGAGAGAAACAGACCAAAACACTATCGTAGTAGGGGACCTAATACCCCACTGTCGGATATGGACAGATCATCCAAACAGAAAATCAGTAAGGAAATAACATCCTTAAATGACACATTAGAACAACTGGACATAATTGACATTTACAGAGCCTTCCATCCCAAAACAGCTGCTTATACATTCTTCTCTAGTGCGCAAGGTACGTTCTCAAGAATCAACTGCGTACTGGGACACAGAGACAGCCTCTACCAATATAAGAGGGTTGAAATCATACTAACCATATTCTCCGATCATAATGATCTGAAACTAGAGATCAACTGCAAAGAGAAAGCAGGAAGAACCACAAATATGTGGAGGTTAAACAACATGCTACTGAAGAATAACTGGGTCAGAGAAGAAATAAAAAGAGAGATCAAGAGATACATAGAAACGAATGATTATGATAGCACGACATATCAAAACTTATAGGACATGGCAAAAGTGGTCTTAAGAAGAAAGCTCATACCATTTCAGGCCTACCTCCAAAAACAAGAACAAGCCCAAATGAAAAACTTAATGCTTCACCTTAAAAAACTAAAAAAGGAAGAACAAATGAGGCCTAAAGTCAGCAGAAGGAAAGAAATAATCAAAACTAGAACAGAAATAAATGAAATTGAAAATAACAACAATGAAAAACAATAGAAAAAAATAATTACAACAAAGAGCTGGTTCTTTGGGAAGGTTAATAAAATTGACAAACCCCTGGCTAGACTCACTAAAGAAAAAAGAGAAAAGACACAAATTAACAAAATCGGGGATGAAAGAGGGGAAATTATGACTGACATCGCAGAAATACCAAGGATCATGCAAGAATACTATGGAAAAAAAGCATACAACACCAAATTTAATAACCTAGAAAAAAATACAATTTTCCTAGACTGAATAAAAAAGATCTGGAAACTCTAAGTAAACTGATTGACAGTATGTAAATTGAAACGACCATCAAAAACCTCCCAAAAAGTAAAAGTTCAGGACCAGATGGCTTCATCAGTAAATCCTAATTAACATTAAAAGAAAATTTAATACCTTATTCTCCTCAAACTCTTCCAAAAAGTCGAAGAGGGGGCAATACTTCCCAACTCATTTTATGAGGCTGATACTACTCTGATACTAAAACCTGGTAAAGATAACACAAAAAAAGAAAATTACAGACCTTATCTCTCATGAACACAGATGCAAAAGTCCTAAATAAGATACTAGCGAACCAAATACAGTAACATATTAAAAAGTTATCCACACGATCAAGTGGGCTTCATCCCAGGGGCAAAAGGATGGTTCAACATATGCAAATCAGTTAATGTGATACACCATGTAAACAAATTAAAAAATAAGAATCATATGACCATATCAATACATGCAGAAAACGCCTTCAAGATACAGCATCCATTTATGATCAAAACACTTAACAAAATTGGTATAGAAGGAAAGTACCTTAACATAAAGGCCATATATGGCAAACCCTCAGCCAACATTATACTCAATACTGAAAAACTAAAAACCCTCCCTCTAAGATCGGGAACAAGGCAAGGCTATCTCTCTTGCCACTGTTATTCAACATGACATTGGAGGTCCTAGCGAGGGCGATTAGACAAGAGAAAGCTATAAAAGGCTTCCATATAGGAAACAAAGAAGTCGAACTGTCACTATTTGTGGATGACATGATTCTCTATACAGAAAACCCTAAAGACTCCACAAGGACACTATTAAGAACAACCCAAGAAGATACAAAGAAATGGAAAGGTCTTCCATGTTCTGGGATTGGAAGAGTCAAGATAGTTAAAATGACCATGTTACGTAAAACATTTGCAGATTTAATACAATCCCCATCAAAATCCTACTGGCATTTTTTAAAGAAATAGAACAAAAAATCATCAGTTTTGTATGGAAACACAAGAGACCCTGACTTGCCAAAGTCATTCTGAAAAAAAAAGAATAAGGCTGCCGGCATCACTCTGTCCAACTTCAAATTATACTACAAAGTGACAATAATCAAAATGGCATGTTATTGGCAGCAAAACAGATACATGGATCAGTGGAACAGAATCAGGGGTCCAGAAGAAAACCCATATTTATATGAGAAAATGATATTTCACAAAGAAGCCAAAAATATACAGTGAAGATAGGAAAGCCTCTTCAACATATGGTGTTGGAAAAACTGGAAGGCCTCCTGTAAATAATGAAATTAGACTGTTGTCTATCACCGCACACCAAAATTAACTCAAAATGGATTAAGGACCTGGATATAAGACCTGAACCAATAAAATGCATAGAAGAAAACATAGCAACGAAACTCAAGGACCTTGGATTTAAAGAGGTGTTCATGAATTTGACCTCAAAGTCAAGGGACAGTAAACCAAAAATAAATGAATACGACTACATCAAACTATAAAGCTTCTGCTCAGCAAAAGAGATCGTCAACAAAGTAAAGAGACAACCATTTGATGGGAAAATATATTTGCAAGCAACGCTTTTGATAAGGGCCTAATATGCAAAATACAAAGTGCTTATATGATACAATAACAATGACAAAAATACAAATGATCCAATTAAATAATGGGCTGAGGACCTAAACAGATATTTCTTTCTAGAGAACACACAAATGGCCAACAAATATATGAAAAGATGCTCAACATCACTAGCTTTTAGGAAAATGGAAATTTAAACCAAAATAAGATACCATCTCACACCTGTTAGAATAGCTATAATCAATAGGACAAGTAATAATAAATGTTGGAGAGGATGCGGAGAAAAAGGAACCCTCCTACATTGCTGGTAGGACTGCAAATTGGTACAACCACTATGGAAAACAGTATGGAGGTTGCCCCCAAAACTAAGAATGGATCTACCATATGATCTAGCAAATACCCTCTATTGGGTATTTACTCCAAAGTCTTGACAACCCATATCCAAAAAGATACTTGCATGCCGATGTTCGTGGCAGAAGCATTCACAGTGGCCAGGACATGGAAGCAACTGAAGTGTCCTATGATAGATGGTTGGATAAAGAAGCTGTGGTATATATGTACAATGGAATATTACTTAGCCATAAGAAGAGATGAAATACTGCCATTTGTGACAACATGAATGGATCTCGAGATAATCATGTTAAACGAAATAAGCCAGACAGAAAAAGTTGAAAACCTCATGACATCACTTATATGTGGGATATAAACCTAAAAGCAACAAATGAACAGGAGAAACTTCTCATGGACATGGACTATAGACTAGTGGTTACCAGAGGGAAGGGTGAGGGGGAGGAAGAGGTAGTTAGATGATTATAGGAGGTCAAATATAGGAGGGTAGGAGGTGGGTAAAGTGGGTAAGGGGATCAAATATATGGTAGCCGATGTAAACTGGACTTTGTGTGGTAAACACACAATAGAATATACAGAGGTCAAATTATAATGTACACCTGAAAGTTATATAATTGTATTAACCAATGTTACCCCAATAAACTTAATTAATTAAAAAATTAGAAGAAGATATAACAATTGTAAATATCTACATACCTAACATAGGAACACCGTAATACAACAATGGTTGGAGACTTTAATACTCCATTTACCTCAATGGATAGATCATCCAGACACAAAATTAATAGGAAAATAATGACCTTAAATGTCACATTAGATCAGTTTGACTTAATAGACATTAATAGAGTATTTCATCCCCAAACTGAAGATTATACATTCTTCTCAAGTGCACCTGGAACATTTTCAAGGATAGATCACATTCTAGGCCATAAAACAAGCCTTATAAATTTAGAAATGATTGAAATTATGTCATACAAATTTTCTGACTATAATGGCATGAAACTAGAAATCAACTACAGATACAAAATGAAAAAAAAATACAAAATATGTGGAGATTAAACAATATGCTACTAAACAACTGATGAGTCAAAGGGGAAATCATTGGGAAGTCAAAAACTACCTTGAAACAAAGAAAAATTAAACACAACCTTATAGAACTTATGAGATGATGTAATAGCAGTTATAAGAAGAACGTTCATAGCTATATTTGCCTACCTCAAGAAGCAGAAAAAATCTCAAATAAACAATTTAATTTTATACCCAAATGAACTAGAACAACAACAAAAAAAACTAAACCCAAAATAAGTAGAAAGGAGGAAATAATGATCACAGTGGAAACAGAGATGAAGGGAAAAAAAGATCAATGAAAGTAAGAACTGGTTCTTTGAAAGGATACTGACAAACCTCTAGCAAGATATCAAAAAGAGAGAGAGAGAGAGCCCAAATAAATAAAATGATAAATGAAAAAAAAAAAGGAGCAATTAAAATTGACAACAGAAATACAAAGGATCATTAAAAAAATACTATAAATAATATATACCAACAATTTGGACAATCTAGAAGAAATGGGTAACTTTCTAGAAACATACAGCTGTCCAAGACTAAACTAGGGAGAAATAGACAATCTGAACAGACCAATTATGAGCAATAAAATTGAAGCAGTAATCAAAAAAATCCAAAAAACAAAAGCTTAGGAGAAGACAGCTTCGCGAGTGAATTCTACCAAACATTTAAGAAGAATTAGTGCCTGTTCTTCTCAAACTATTCCAAAAATTTGAAGAGGTGGAAATGTGTCCAAAGTCATTCTAAAAGGCCAGCATAACCCTGATACTTAAACCAGATGCTACAAAAGAGAGAGAGAGAGAGAGAGAGAGAGAGAGAGAGAGAGAGAGAGAGAGAGAATTACAGTCTAATATCTCTGATGAACACAGATGTCAAAATTCTCAACAAGATTCTAGCAAACTAAATTCACAATACATTAAAAGTATTATACACTATGGTCGAGTGGGTTTATATCAGGATACAAGTGTATTTCATCATCCACAAAACAATGTGATTTATGACATCAGCAAAATCAAGGATAAAATTCATGTGATTTTCTCAATAGATGCTGAAAAACTTGACAAAAACTCAACATCCATTTATGATAAACACTCCCAGTAAAGGAGTTATAAAGTCTATATATGACAACTATATGAAAAAGTCTATGACAAGCCCACGGCTAACATCATACTCAATGACAAAAAGCTAAAAGCTTTTTCTCTAAAATCATAAACAAAACAAGCATGTCTGCTCGCTACTATTATTCAGTATAGCATTGGAAGTACTACCCACAGCAATCATACAAGTAAAAGAAATAAAAGATATCTAATTTGGAAAGGAAGTACAATTATCACTATTTGGAAATGATATAGTATTATAATACATATATTTATAGAAAACCCTAAAGAATATACCAAAAATTAATAGAATTAATAAATGAATTCAGAAAAGCAGCAGGATACAAAATAAATATACAAAAACTGTTGTGTTTCAGAAGAAGAAATTAGGAAAATGTCCTATTTACAATTGCATGAAAATAATAATATGCCTAGGAACAAATTTAACCAAGTGGGGCAGGGAAGATATGTACTCAGAAAACTATAAGACATTGAAGAAAAAAACTGAAGGGGACACAAATAAATGGAAGGATATACCATATCTATGGATTTAAAGAATTAATATCATTAAAATGACCATACTACCCAAAGTAATTTATAGATTCAATACAATTTCTATGAAAATTCCAATGGCATTATTTTCAGAACTAGGAGAAATAATCCTAAAATTTACACTGAATCAAAATATTCTGTGAATAACCAAAGCAATCTTGAGAAAGATGAACAAAGTTGAAAGTATGCTCTCTGATTTCAAACAATACTACAAAGTTGTAACAATCAAAATGGCATGGTACTGGCACAAAAATAGACACATAGATCAATGGAACAAAATATAGAGCCCATAAATAAATCCCCACATATATGGTCAATTAATCTACAAAAAAGGAGGAAAGAATATACAAGGGAAAGGTGATCATCACTTAAACAAATAATACTGGAAAAACTGTTCAGATACATGTAAAGGAAAGAAAAAAGGACAAAAGAAAAGAAGAAAGAAAGAAAGAAAGAAAGAGAGAGAGAGAGAGAGGAAGAAAGATGTGCACACACACACAATGTCATATTACTCTTCAATAAAAGGAATGAAATTTTGACATTTATGACAACATGGATGAACCTAGACAGTATTCTGCTAAGTGAAAAATAGTCAGACAAAGACAAATGTGTAGAGTTTTATTTATATATGGAATCTAAAAAACAAGACAAATAAATGAAAGAAAACAGACTCAGAAACAAAGATCAGCCTGATGATTCCCAGAGTGGAGATAGGTGAGGGATTGGTGAGAAAGGTGAAGGGAAATAGTCAATAATTTTAAAAGGTGATAGATAGTTATCAGTCTTTTTGTGATGATTACATTATAAGGCATATAAATGTCTCATCATTCTATTATACATATGAAACTAATATAATATTGTACATCAACTCTACTTAAATTTTTAAAATTTAAAATTTTTTATTCTGAGATGTTGCTAAATTCATTTATTAGTTCTCTTGAGTAGTTGGGTTGAGAACTTCTTAGGTCACTCTGTATTGTTTGTGAATAAAGGAAGTTTACTTCTTTCTTGCCATTTTTCATGCCTTGTATTTCATTTTCCTTCCTTATTGTACTTTCTAGGACATCAGTGGTGAGAGCAAAATGCGTCAGTCCATCCTCTAAGCCCTTAAATGGACTTTTATAGAACTTAGAAAAAAAAAATACAAAGTCTTTGCCATTGCTCATATTACCTGGCCCTTTAACCCTTTCTAACCTCTTATACACCAGTGGGTGCATTCAATTAAGTTTGGCTTTGAGATCTGAAAGAAACCATGCCTTCTGATTTACAGGGCCTTTCCCCAGGCTTTTCCTTTGCCTCCGACTCTGAGGATACTTGGTACTCTCTCACCTCCTCAGAGATGCTAAGATACGTTTCACCTTGCCAGTAGTCAAGTAACACTCTGTTACTTACCTAGCTTAGCACCATGCTTGCTTTCTATAGAACATGTCTCAATTTGTAATTATAAATGTATTTATTTTCTCTTGTAACTGTTACACTGGATAAACAGAAAGTATTGTTGTCTCCCACTGTCTCTTTGAGTTGCTCATTTGTCTAGCTCTTTCCTTGCCACTGGATAAAAAATTTGACAGCAACCATAACTTTTAAATAATAAAAGGACAAGTGAACATGCTAAGACACCAAGTGCAGACTCAACTTGGTATTATTAGCACTCTTCACACATAGCCCTCAACCATCTCCTCCACTTTCCAGTTGCAGTTTCTGACCCCAGCAGGAATGGGAGCTGATGATAATAGGAAAGGAGGAAGGATAAAAGACAAGGAAAGCAGTCTGCTCTTACCTCATTGTACTGGAATGAGACAGCATCATTTTTTCTGGGCCTGACAGATGTTTAAAGCATATGTACTTTTTTTTTTTAATTCTTCAGATGCCCTCTCTGGAAATAATCCTATAAAGCTTGGATTAGGGTGAATTAAGTGAGGCTGGGATATGTACATAAAGGGTTGGATCCTGTTCTTTAAAACTTTTTTTTGACATTTTGTTCATCACAGATTCTTTTGCATTAATTATATTTTGAAATGTCATATTAAATATTATTTATCTCAATTACTGAGTTTTTGTTTTTTGGCTCCCACTTAAATTTTGTGCCTGAGATGAGTACTTTACCCACATCACCTTGTCCCAACCCTAATTCTCTGTATTTACTGTGACATAGGACATGCATTTTTCTCTTGCTGGTCATACACCTCTTAGCACTTCTCTCTCCGCTCCCCCTCCCCCTTTTTTTAGTAAAGTCTATGCCACATAAAATTTATTTTTCAGGTCCTATTATTCTCCTATACTGTCATCCAAGGTAGACTTTAGAACAGCTCCTGGTCAAATTTCTCTCTTCTGGCCCACATCTGATGTCTAGAACTGTCTTGTTTCCTTTACAGGACAAACTCTGAATGAAAAAAGTAATCCTGATACCATATCAATTCTTCTTTGTTCTGTTATAGAATCAGCTGGCCTGCTGCTTCTGAGATTTGACTTTCTAGTTTGCAGTTAGCCATCAGTCCATTGTGTCTGAAGGACTGAAATAAGGAACAGGATTACTCAACCTCCCCATCCCCACCTACTTTTGTTTTGGGAACACATAGTGCGATTTGTTTCAAAAGGACTTTTCAACAAATCTTTTTTCAATCCCCAACTCCATGTTTCCACTGTGGATCAAGGTTTTCAAGGGATCTTTGGCTAAATTATTTATTAATTCAGTCCGTGGTTTAATTCATCCTGTGGAATGCAGTGTTTAGTTTACGTTAGTATCATGGTTGAAACTTCCACTCTGCTACTCAGTTATTCTCTGTCACCCTGGTGAATAATAAGCTCCATGAAGGTGGAGACCATTTTTATTTTGATCACTCGTATGTCTTCTTCACCCAGAACAATACCTAGGGAATTTCAGACACTCCACAAAATTTTGTTGATGGAGTAGAGTGAATGAACTCTTTTTGTCAGCACTGTTCTAAAGAATATGGAAAAAATAATAAGTTAATTGTCATATTTTATATTTTGTCAGTAAAAATATATATTCTTACTTTGTAATACCGAGGAAGAGTTATGAATGCAGAGTTGATTATGAGAGATGTTGAGAAAAAGTAAAATAAATGGGATTTAGCAAAGATCAGTTAGAAACATTTAATGAGGAGGTAAAATCTTGCTTATATATATTCTCTGAGTCAGAACATGAAACTCTAGAAAACAGCATGAAAGTGGCTAGTGGCAAATTTTCACTATACCTTGTAACAGCCTCTGCACCTCTCTATCCTGAAATGATAAACTACATTCTCTGTGGATTTACCTGGATAGAAACCAATCAGACAACTGTACAAATACTACAAACACCTGCATATTGGAAACATTTAACAGTGCCAGCACCAAATAGTTCTTTAAGTTTATTATAAAGAATATTCCCAGCTAATCCTCTCTTGGGGACATAGATAAACACTCTGAAGCTAATACAGTCTTAACATAAATTTAAAATAATGCAGAAAAGACATTTTAAAACATACAATATTTTGTTAACATTTGCATTTCTATTCCCATTTTGTAAATCTCATTGTTGAAAAGAAAACATTCTCATATTATTGTTCTGAAAAAGCCAGTAACCTCAGCATTTCACATTGTGGTAGATTTTTTCATTTTTCCTTCCTCAGTAACAACTTAGAAAACATAGGTGCTAATCTATGGAAGAGGTTCCCACAAAGCACCTGGATTCTTGGAAGCTATCAAGTAGTTGGGCTGGTAGCTGCTTTTCCATTTTAATTTTTTAAAGTTGGTTGTAGATCCAAGATTTACTTCTAAATTTAAAATATCTAAACTCTGTTTTTAATTTTTAAATTTTTTTAAAAATATGGCATTGTGATGACATTGTATCCAAGTAAAATTTATAGGTTATATATAAAAGGATAAGTTATGTTATTTTATAAAAATAATGTAAGTTATAATATACAGTATAAAAAACACATTATATACTTTTTAAAGTAATTTTATTTCTATAGGTGCCTTGTATCATAACAAAAAAATCCGGGATTACATTTTTAATAAATCTTTTAGGAGACCACTTTTTTGAAATATTTCTTAATTAATAGCCCAAAAGAAGAAGTAGGAAGAAGCACTAACAGGAGTAATGAAGCCCAAAGGACTGGGCTCACTTTGTGCCTCCTGACAGCTTTCCAGGATGAATTTCTTGGGTCATGTATCCACTATCCACAACAACCTCAGAAGTTCTTCAGGGTGTAGAGCCCTTAAAAGGTTTCAAACAAGGACAGATTCTTATTGATTTGATTTGTTGCTATTACCAAATGCCATTTAGTGTACTTTAAATATTTAATCTCAACTTATTTTATTTTCTTCCTTAAAATGCATTTTGACGCTCATAGAGAAGAGTATAAGATTTAACCTTGGATAAGATAAATTAGGAAGTGTCATTTAGTTTCTTAGGTTCTAATTGAACTTGATGGCCTTTCCTATCTGTTTTTCTAGAATATATGTCATCTTTTCTTGGTTATATAATAATAACTTTACGTAGCTTGTAAGCTAAGAAACCAATCCAAAGTTAAGCTATTGCTTGACAGAGAAGACATTAAATAATTCAATATGAATGTTATGTGAGAAACGGTCATGTGATTTCAACAAAATGAAGGGGGAAATATGATATCGATAGATTCTTATTTTAGAATCTTTGAGTGTTCTAAGTCTGACTGAAGCAGATCATGAGAATGGTGTTTTTGGGTTTTAGAGATCAGTGTGTATGCCTATGATGTGGCTTCCTGTAATTAAGTATGAGAGCATCTGTTTCAACCCTTAAAGCATTTTAATTGTTTCAGAGAATTACAAAGACATACAGGAGAACCTCGAAGAAAAGTTAAAAACTAAAATACGAATAAGATACATTTTGATAATATCTATAAATTAGCTACCTTTTCTCAAGCCTTCCTAAACTAGGTTGGGTCTGTGAATCTATGGATATTTAATATGATGAGTTATCAATCATTTAGAGAATGTACTAGTGGTATGGAAATAAGGTAAATTATTTATATGTGTTTCACAAACATTTCGTGTTTGTGGGCATGCATGTTTCTTTCAGAAAAAAAAAAAAGATTTAAAAGAAAATGAGAAGCTATGCATCAATAATTCAACTTGGAAGGGAACGTTGTCTTACCCTGGCTGTCACCAACTGATAACATTCACAGAAACTTAAACCCTAAGGTAGAATTTATTACTTTTTTAGACATCGTTCAAATTTTATTTGATTTTTTTCTTCTTTTTCAAATTTGTTTCTTTCCCTGAAATGACCTCTGTGTCATTATAATTCTGATCTTCTATTTTCTCTTTTTTTCAAACAGCCTTCTTTAAACTCAATAAAAAGCTTTCATATATTTCCATGTGTCATATTTTCATAGCATTAATTATAAAAAATGATTCTTAGCTTAGTTTACTTAAATTTGTGATATTATAATTGATTTTAAATTATTCATAAAATTTTGGTAAGATAATTCCTATTGATTTAAAACCATTTGATGGTTTTCAAATAGATGTTCTCTTTGTTTTTAATATTTTTCATGATTTTTCTTCTCTCAGGACTACGGCCAGATTTTCAACTTCACATTTCTTACAATTTTTATCAAGAAATATTTCACATATTATAAAATTCACCTGTTTAAAGTGTACTGTTCAAAAAAATTTTAATATATTCAGAGTTGTGCAAATATAACTACAATCTAATTTAAGAACATTTCAAAACCCAAAAAGAAACACAATATCCATTATCCATTAGCAGTCATTTTTCATTCCTGTTCCTTGCCCCCACTCCATCCAGTTCCAGACAACTCCTAATCTTTCTGCCTTTGTAGATTTACCTATTTTGGATATTTCTTATGAATGGAAACATGCAACTTGATGCTTTGTGGCTGGCTTCTTTTACTTAACACAAAGTTTTCAAGTTTCATCCATGTTGTAGCATGTATTAGTAATTTTACATTTAAAAACTATGCAGATAGTTTCTCTTTTTTATAATGTTGTTCTACATCAATTCTGCCTCAGTCACAAAATAAAGTTCAAAATAATTTAAGTAATATCTTTACTTTAATAATGAAATAAAGTATAGTAACATATATTTTCTAACTTTAAAACATTATTATATTATTACCTCAATGGACAATTATAGACAGAAAATAGATGTGTTCCCTCTCACCACTAACAGATTTCTACTTTTCATACACAAAATTTTCACACCTAATACTTTCTCAAACTTATTGTATTAGTAAGACTTCACAGACAAGACATTATTTCATTAATTGAAGAGCTGATACTTTTTTTCATCTCTTCTATACATAACAAAAATTAGTTTGGTGGTAAAGAGAAATGGAAAGCAGGCATAGGCTATTTCTGTGAGATGAATTTGAAGGCCCAGAGATTTCTATTTATTTGTTATAACACATAATTCAAATATCAATTGATTAAATCCCGTATTCAATTACCCAATGAGTATTTATCCCTCTTGATGCTCACATGGAATTAGTTTTATATGAAATTAACTTTGTGTTGGATGGTAAAATGCAAATTTAAAAATAAAATGTAACAAAGAGAAAATACCAGATGCTCTTTGCAAATTTTTTTTTTATTCTGAAGTGAATACATGTCAGTCAAGGCCAAAATAAATTTTCTCCAGCTATATCAGATTTTTCCAGTTGTATACAAATAAACGTTTCTTTCATATGCTTCTTTTCCATTTGAATACAAGACCTTTTTGCTTTGTTCTTACAGTATAGGGTTATAAAGAGGAATTGTACTTGTGGTCTTTCCGAGGTTTAGTCAGTTCTCAAGTGCATTTTAAAAAATCAGTGTGTTGGCAGTGATGTCAGCTCAGGAACCTGGAATAACATTCTAAAAATATTAGAAATGTAGAAATGTTTTCTATGCAGTGAAAGATTGATTGCATTAATGACCTAATCTGTCACACCTCTCTAGAGCCAAACCTATTATTATGTGATTGTTGCATCTCCTCACATTGGCTCAGACTTGGGCGTGTGGCTTGTTTCGGCCTAAAAAAATGTAGAAAAAGCATGTGAGCACTTTTGCTGATATTCTTTCTTCCTCCATCACCTTGAGAACTTGACCGCATGACTAGGTAGTCTGCTGAAGGATGAAAGACATGTGGGAAAAAGATGAGTAGATACATTTTGTCCAGCTAAGACTGCACATGACAGCTCACCACTAGATATTTTAAATCTAGAGTTCCCAGCCAACCCAAGCCTAAATTACTGCCCCATGGATTCATGGGCTTTATAAGTATTTATTGTTGTTTGCTATTAAGTTGTTGTGGTCATTTATAGTGTAGTATTATTGTGGCAATAATTATATATATATAATTTATATATATATATGTGTGTGTGTGTGTGTGTGTGTGTATCCTCAAAAAATGTGCATAGTTATTATTAATGTTATCAACAGAATAGCTTCCAGTCTACATAGGAATAGAAGTAGAAGTTAGAGATATTTTATAAGTAGTAAATCTAATTTATCTGTTATCACTGGTGAATAATATGTTAAAATTTGGTGAGTATTTCACCAGATAATTGAAACTTACCACTAAAAAAAACCTCAGCATGTTTGTTAGCTTAACTATTTAGAAACAAACATTTATAGCTGGGATCCTTACCTAGATTGTGCTGAAGGAAATACTTTTTAAAAGTAAGTATTTATTAGTTTTGTTCACCATAAAAATAATATGTGATCAATATGGAAAATTTGTAACATATGGAAAAATAAAAGGAAGACAATTATCTTTAGTTTCAACACTCAAAGTTAATAGATAATTGCTAATATTAGATATATTTTGATACATTTATTTCTGATTTATTTCTTCACATATATGTAATTTATTTAACATAACTGTGACTATATTATTTGCACAACCTTGTATAAACATCTTTCTTTTGTTTTAAATTATTATGAGTTATAAATACATCTGTAATACCTATTTATCACTGCTGGAAAGGAGATGTAATTTATGTAGATATTCAACTCTAATTGGATATTTAGTTTCCATGTTTTATTGCTATTATAAATAACATATCAGTGAATACTGATGTACCTAGGGCCTTTTCCATATAAGGACTACTCTTTTAAGATAGAGTCCCAGAAGTGGAATTACTGAGGCAAAGGGTATAATATTTTAAAGCTCCAGGTATACACCATCAGATTATTCTTCCAAAAGGTTATATTAACTTATTGCCAACAATTTATATCTTTTAGAACAGAGTTAATTGAACATAAATTAATCTTTATTTAGTAACTTACACTATAATATCAGGGATAATTTCAATTGAGAACTATATAAGGCTATTTTTTTCTTTCTTAAATGACCCTAGTATGCTCCTCCTAATCTCAACACCAGTTTTAGTTTCTTTTTTGATCTTTTCTTCATACCTAAAATTTTAATGGTAAAATGGTAATACAGTTTTGGGAAGATAGCTTTTGAGGCAATGGTAACTCACATATGCTGTTGATTAGAATATAATTTGGTATATTTGAAACCTAATCTCCATTATGATGGTATTTTGAGGTAAGACTATTGTGATGATTAGGTCGTGGGGGTGGAGACCTTATGAATGGGATTATTGCCCTTATAGAAGAGATCCCAGAGAATTCCCTTGCCTTTTCTACTATATGAGGACACCAAACCTACTGGCGCCATGATCTTGGACTTCCCAGCCTCCATTACTGTGAGAAATCAGTGTTTGTGGTTTATGAGCCATCCAGTCACAGCAGCTTGGACAGAATAAGAAAGAGGCCTTTCCAAAATAAGTATCTAAAGCCTTAAAAATATGTTTATCATTTGAACCAGAAATACCCACTTCTAATGCTTTCTACTGTGTTTATATTCATATATATATATACTCAGAAAATGATCATAAATATAGAGGAAAAGCTTCCTCTTCAAAGTGATTATTAAATAATGTTAATGTTAATGAAAAATATAAAAAAAAGTTAGGCTAAATAGATCATGGTGCTTCTATATAGTAGAATGCTACAGTTATTAAAAGAAAAATGTGGAAGTAAAATATAATAGCAAGGGCAAAATTAGGAATTCATTAATTGAAAAGAAGTGTTTTAAAAAGGATATTTATTATGTATACATGCATATATATAGCATGATACTAGTATTATTTTTTAACATTTGCATGCAGTTGCCTGAAAGACCAAGAGACTCTATAGTATACTATAAAGAGTATTCTATGTGATAGCATTATGTTATTTTTAGAAACTTTATTGCTTTTTCTAAGCTTTCTATTTGTATGATCTAAAATAAGAGTAAGCAGGTGTTGAATTAGGGTTTAGGGTGCTCACTTATGAATAAAATGCATGAGTTCTACTGCATGAATTTTATGCCATATAGTTAGGCTTCTCAGATGCTTCTATAGCTCTCTTCCTGATTCAAGGTATATATTGAGGCTGACAGATAAATTACCCCCAATAGCTACACTATTACTCTTTGGCGATGGTACATTGAGTAGTTCCCCTGACATTTCCATTGTTCCTCTGTATTTCAATTTATGTGTCAGTTACAGTACAAACTCCATTGCTATTCATCATTTGATAAGCTGAATGTTTGAGATATAAAATTTATTGTCTCAAATTTAATGCCCTGAGAGGCCAAGGAAGTTATGCAAAATAAGTAAAGTAGATAAGCCAATGGTCAGGTGAAAAGGGGACAGCTACTCACCATCAACTGACTACAGGCATACCTCAAAGATATTGTGGATTTGGTTTAAGACCACAGCAATAAACAAATATCGAACTAAAGCAAGTCATAAACTTTTTGATCATGGAGGATCTTGCCTTCAATTTGTAAAAAGCAAAACATTTATGAAGCACAATAAAGTGGAGGTCAATAAAACAAGGTATAGTTATATTGACAAAAGCAATGTTGGACTTGCGGTGCCAGCTCTAATAATTTTTTTTCAAGAGTAGCTACAAATCCACTTTTTAAAGCTATCTCTATTATTTTAAAATTATGGCTATTATTTCAAATATTTAAAAGTTTTAAAAGCCAGAGAAACATGGCTATAAGTTGTTTTTCTCCTGTGAGTAGCCAGTTTTTGACTTCTGACATTCAGACATGTCAACATGTCAAATTTCAGGTAACTACAAGTGAAGAATTCAAATATATTGAGTGTGGCTCCATAGTGTAGTGGTTAGCACATATACTTTGCATGCAGAAAGTCCTGAGTTCACACTCCAGGTGGAGCCATGGACCAGACCCTGGTACACCAGGCCTCGGGTGCATACTGTGAGCATGTGGGAGGGGATGCCCCACCCTCAGAGATCAAGGTCTTAAGGCAACATCCATGCATCAATGATAGAAGGGGGAGAATCAAATATAAAGACCAATAATTTTGCAAAGAATAATTAACTCACTTATTACGAGATATCGCAACATAATGAGACTGTAAGTTGTTTATCAATGAAATGATAAACAAGTAAACCAATATTTTTCAGTTTTTTACCCAAGATTTTTAAGTAAATCATTTTAGTTTTCTCACATACATCCCTTGTACAGGAGCAATGTCAAACTTTATAAACCTCAATGTCTTTAATCGTTCACTTCCAAAATAAAGGGGATTTCTAGAAAACTCTGGAAAAAGGAAGATTCCAGTAATTAGAGCAAAGAATATAAAAATAGCCTGATTTTGGATTACTATATCTGAGGCTACATGTAGTATGAGTGTTTATAGAACAGGGATTCTTAAGGTTGAGAATAAACTGCTTGGACAGTAAGAAATCCAAGTTATTGCATGTTGGTTATTTATGAGTTATAAGGTAATAAATGGTGTTCAATAACTGAAAACTTTGAGGCTTTTGGGAAATTACAGATCCCCTTGTAGGGAGATTCTATGGAAATCTGAGTTCAGATGTAATCCTTACATTGGAGAGAAGGGGTTGAAGATCACCCCATTTAGATTCCCTTAGAAGAGAGGGTTCGATCTCATTTTTCGAGCAACTCGGCCTGAGCTTCTAAGGTCACTTGGGAACAATTCTCACTGCATCGCAGTCATATACTTTGTTGTAGATAGGGTGACTAGATTAGAATCTATTACAATCAGGAAAATAAAATGCAAACTATCTCTGAGGGTGGGTAGCATGTTTATGAAGCAATTTTAACCAACACTCAATTGATTCTGTTACTGGAATAGGTCTACAGACCAAACTTTGAAAAGTGTGTGTGTGCGTGTGCGTGTGCATGTGCGTGTGTGTGTGTGTGTGATATACATTACAGTCAATAGATTGATGTGCTAAAAATTTCAAACATCTATATCTACATATCCCTATCTATGTCTATCTGTGACTGTATTTTCCAAACAGGCCTTAACAATAACATATGGTTCTAGAGCCTTGCCACTTTCTTAGAAAGGGTATAGCCTAATTCCCCTCTCTTTGATTCTGAGTGAGACTGTGATTTGCTCATAACCAATAGAATGTGGTGGAGGTGACTGAATGGCTTTTGGTGTTTGGTAATAAAAGAAAGTATCACATCGACCTCAGGAGCTCAAATCTTAGTGCTGGTATACAAGTCTCTGTAAGTGACACTGCTCTGAGGCCACCATGCTGTGAAAGTCCAAACTGTTCCATGTAGAGAGAACACATGAAGAATCTCTGTGGCTAAATGAAGAGAAACCCTGCCAGCCCCCAGCTGCTCCATTTCCAAGTATCATCTGACCTGTATGAGTCTCTGAGCTAAAAACAGCTAGCCAAATAAGTTCTTCCTAAATTTTCTACCCAGAGAAACTGAGAGAAGATAAAGTTATTGTTGGTTTAAGACACTAAGAATGATTTGTTATGCAGTGATACAACAGAAATCAATCTGATTGTTTCTCTTATTAGCTTTTTTCCAAAGAGAAAAGGAAAGTTCTAATTTAAATGATATGGTGGTCTCAAGACCCTCTACTTGCTCCCTCGATTGGACCCAAGGCACTTTAATGAACCTTCAAGACTGTATGTAGTAGTTTGTAGTCAAATGACATTTTTGAAGACAAGCAAAGGAAAATCTTGATTCTCCACCATTTGTAAACAAGTTCCAAAGAGAGAAGAAGCAAGAGTGGAAAAACACATACTCAAATATGTGCTCATTCAGAGGATTGAAAAGCAATTGATTTTTCTTGAATAATATAAAAAGTAACTGCATCTGCCAGAAATACTGACATGGAAAGCAAATCCAACTAATCCATCACAGTTCAGATAATGAGAATTAGGGTAAATGTGGACCTGTAGGTGGCCAAGGCTTTCCCAGTCCTTAAAAATCATCTCAGTTCATGGGGAGATGGAACCACACAAATAACTTAAAAGTGTGTTTAGTAAAAAAAATTAATCAACATTTATAGTGCTATTCCCATGCATCACAGAAATTTATGTTATCACATACAATGTTAATATGTGTATATATGCGTGTGTGTGTGTGTATATAAAATCTCTTGAATTAAAATGGAAAAGTTGAAACTCCATGAGATTAAATATTATAATATCACCCAGATAAAGAAATTTGAACTCATGTTTGCCTTCTGCTAGAGCCTGGGTGTCCTCTATATTATTGCTCTCTGTAACATGACTTGGGGCTTGCAAGTAACTTGGCAAAGAACCAAGAAAGATTCTTCTAGCTCTGCCATACATTTCATTGAATAATGTGTGATTGGTAAGGTATAGTTTTTACTGCCTATGAGGCAGGGCACATTTATTTTGGCACCTTAAATCTCAAAGACAAATTTATCTTTTCTGATACCCTGTGCCTGAGAGTTGAGTGCAGTTCTCATCAGAAAGAACACCATTCCTCTGATCTCACAGTGGATAGAATAAGTATCTTGCCAGCAGCTCCATTTTTCATTTTTGTTATCGTGCCTCCCAAATCCATCATAATTCCATGCCAGTAAAGAAGGAATGTGGCCTGAATTCCAGTCCCTTTCCTCCCAAGAGTTTTTAATTTGGAAAGTTGAAACAAGATTAATAATCATTAAGAGAGACAACTCTGAAGTCGCTCTGCCAGGATTGAAATAGCCCTATTACTTCCTGGTCATATGATCTTAGATGTTTTAATGAGTGTCCCTGTTGAGAATAATTAATCAAAATGTGTCAGTGTCATTTTCAGCACTCTGAAAGGAGATACAAGACAGATTAGATGTGCAAGACATTGGGAGAAGAATCTATGAAACATAAAAAGAAGAGGGAGCAAGAATAGGCATGGAGAATCTCCTGACCACAGTGCAAATCTAAGACCCAAAAAAGGAGTGTGGAAGAAAGAATTGTATAGGAAGAGCCTCACACTGCTGTGCAGTTCTAAGAAAGTCTTGGTTGGAGAATCCTCGAGCAAATATTGCCCATCAGAAGAATCCCATGATGAACAACAATGTCTTGGCTCTAGTATCCCCACTGTTTCTCAGTCACAGGCTGGGAACAGACCAAGAGCAGTGGCTCTGAAGTGAATGCTATGATAGATTATCTAATGTATAACAGATAGATACTGTCAGCTAACTAGGGCTCACTATAGCAGATTCTCTCTTGAAGGAAGATCTGAGCAGTGTATGCTGCTACTCATAGTCACTATGTAGCAGGGTTATTGTAGTGGTGAAATGGTTTAATCCATAAAATGCATCTAGAACTGTATTCCACATATAAATGTGCTCAAAATATTACATATCGGTATTGTTACCTATATGGATGTATTTAAATGCCTAGTTTACATATGTTATTCAACTTAATTGGGAAGACTCAGACCCCATTTGCAAACAGACACCTAGAAGGTAGAATGGCTTCTAAACTAATGATTCAAAACCCTGAAAAGAGTCTGTTAATTATTGCTGGAAATTAGAATAGAAACTGCCCAGTATCAATGTCCATTCATGATCTTTGGCCATTACCTCAAAGTGAAACTTTCTAAAATGACAAGATGATAATTCGTTTTTTGGTGTCTTTATACTCTCTCACACACTCACTCTTGGGTGTCACCCTTGGGTGTCACTGTTACGATAACTGGGTTGGCACAAATGTCTTATATCCTATGCATCTTCCATTTTAACATGGCTTAATGATTTTTCCACACATGACCTGGAGAAATTCAGAATTCAATGAGGTACATTCTCAGCAAGTGACCCATATTTATTTTTGTCATATTTTCATTCTTTTCCTTTTCTCTGTTACCCATGCCTGTATTTGGCCTTCATCTAGCACTGATTTTTATAATAACTTTATCTTTTAGAGATATTAGGATGAAATTATCACTTTTTACTTCCACCAACTTATTTATCACTGGGTAGAGATCAAAGCTATAAAAAGAGTTCATTTCAACTACTACTGAAGGCAATCTATCTGAAGACACAAGTGAGGCAATGGAAAGAAGGAGACAACCCAATTAACTGAGCTTTTCAGACCTACAGGCAATATATTTCAGACCTTTATTGGTTACAAGTACTACTGTGTCAAGCAAAGTGCCCTGATCATCCTGACTAACAATGAGTATGTATTAAATGAAGGAGAAGCAACATTTTAAATCATGTTTATCTAAACGAGAGTATCACACAAGCTTCTTGTTTATGGAGTCATTCTCAACCCTAACCAAAGAGCATTGGAAACACACTGATAATGTTCCACTCTAGATTAACTCAAAATCTTTGCTGTTAGAGACTACACCTGGGTATCTTTTTAAAAACCTCCCTGAAGATATGCATATCAAGGAAGATTTAAGAACCACTAGTTTACAGAGGAATTTTTTAGGGGTGTGCTGGGATCCCTTGTGATATTCATGTTTGCTTGTCTCTTGCTGGGTCACTCCAAATGACAGAGCAAAAGGCAGGAACTCCTCCAGTGACAAGGTGCCATGACATGCATGCAATTAGTTAAATTCTTAAATTTTTAAAATTAAAAATTACTATCTCATGGTTTTATACTCCATTATACATCCTGCGTGCCTTAATGTAAAGTTTTTACACACAACATCTTCAAGTAAAAGTGTCCTCCATAATTATTATGATAATTCCATGACTCCTTGCCCTCCTAGCATACTACTTTTCCCACAGTGTGCACAGCTCTATTATTGAGTTCAAGAGCTCAAGCATGGATGTCAGTCATACCCAGGTTTAACATATATCTCTGCTACTTATATTTGTATATCCAGAGCAAGCCCTTCACTTACCCAAACCTTAGCTTGGTTGTCAGAAGTAAACACAATGAAGTACTTAGGTAATGGGTCTGATAAATAAGTTTGCAACTATGTTCATGTTAAAATATTTTGATTAATGAGCACATGCTTTTATTCCATGTTGTTGCTGGCACTGGGTAGAGCATGTGCCGTTACATGCCTAGTTTTATGAAGAGTCTGAAAGAAAAGTCAAGAAAAGCAGATATAGTGCAACCAAAGAGGAGAGCAGAATTCTGTCAATTTCTTTCTCCATGCTCTTGTGTATATAGCTTGGGGATGATCTTTGTATTTAGGGTGTCTGCCTGGAGTAAGAGTGTTGGACTGAGAAGGGACAACAGTGCTTCTTTTATTTTTATTTATTTAAAAAAATTTTCCTTTTATTTTTATATTTTTAATTAAGTTTGTTGGAGGTAACATTGAATAATACAATTATATATATATATGTTCTATTACATGATTACCACCCAAAGTCCAGTTTCCTTCAGCTGCCATATATTTATCTCCTTTACCCATTTCATGCTCCCCCTATCCCCCTATGTTTGACCCCCTTTACCCTGTCTACCACTCATCTACTCCCCACCCACTACTCTCTGATAACCACTAGTTCATTGTCCATGTCCCTGAGTCTCTGTTTGTCCTGCTCATTTGTTGCTTTTAGGTTTATATCCCACATATAAGTGATATCATGTGATTTTCAGCTTTTTCAGTCTGGCTTATTTTGCTTAGCATAATTATCTCAAGGTCCATCCATATTGTCACAAGTGGCAGTATTTCATCTCTTCTTATACCATTGTACATAAATACCACAGCTTCCTTATCCAATCATTTATCGTAGAATATTTCAGTTGCTTCCATGTTCTGGCCACTGTGAATACTGCTGCTATGGAACATTGACATGCAAGCATCTTTTTGGATATGAGTTTTCAAGTCTTTGGGGTAAATACCCAGTAGAGAGATTGCTGGATCAGGTGGTAGATCAATTCTTAGTTTTTTTGAGAAACCTCCATACTGTTTTCCATAGTGGCTGTACCAATTTGCAGTCCCACAATCAGTGTATGAGGATTCCTTTTTCTCTGGATCCTCCCCAACATTTATTATTACTTGTCCCATTGAGTATAGCTATTCTAACAAGTGTGAGATGGTATCTCATTGTGGTTTTGATTTGTATTCTCTAATAGCTAGTGATAATGAGCTTCCTTTGATTTAGTTGTTGGCCACTTGTATGTTCTTTAGGGAGAGTGTCTTTTCAGGTCCTCTGTCCAATTTTTGATTGGATCTTTTGTTATTTTTTTTGTTGTGTTGTTATTGAAATATATAAGTTCTTTGTATATTTTGGATATTAGGCTCTTATTGGAGGTGTTGCTTGCAAATATACTGTCTCATTGAGATGGTTGTCTCTTTACCTTGTCGATGATTTCTTTTGCTGAGAAGAAGCTTTTTAGTTTGATTTAGTCCTATTCATTTATTTTTGCTTTTACTTCCCTTGCCTTTGAGGTCAAATTCATAAAATCTTTAAGTCCGAGGTCCTTGAGATTCATTCCTATGTTTTCTTCTATGCATTTTATTGTTTCAGGTCCTTAATCCACTTTGAGTTAATTTTGGTGTGTGTTGCTAGACAACAGTCTAATTTCATTCTTTTGCAGGTGGCATTCCAATTTTTCCAGTAAAATTTATTGAAGAGACTTTCTTTTCTCCGTTGTATGTTTTTGGCTTTTTTTGTCAAAAATTATTTGCCTGTATAAATCTGAGTTTACTATTGGAATCTCAATTCTGTTCCACTGGTCCATGTGTCTGTTTTGCTGCAGATACCATGTCATTTTGATTACCATTGCTCTATAGTATAATTTGAAGTCAGGCAGAGTGATGCCTCCAGTCCCGTTCTTTTTTCTCAGGATGGCTTTGGCAAGTCAGGGTCTCTTGTGTTTCCATACAAATCTGATGATTTTTTGTTCTATTTATTTAAAAAATGCCAGTGAGATTTTGATGGGGATTGCATTAAATCTCTATAGCGCTTTAGGTAATATGGTCTTTTTAACTATTTTGATTCTTCCAATACAAGAACACTGTATATCATTCTATTTCTTTATATATTCTTTGATTTCTTTTAATAGGGCTTTATAGTTTTCATTAAATAGGTCTTTCACATGTTTTGTTACATTTATTCCTAGGTATTTTATTCTTTTTGTTGCAATTTCAAAAGAAATTATTTTTTCAACTTCTTTTTCTAACACTTCCTTATTAGAGTATAGGAATGCTATATGGATTTTTGAACGTTAATTTTGTATCCAGACACTTTACTATATTTGTTTATTGTTTCTACTAGTGTCCTTGTGGAGTCTTTAGGGTTTTCTGTATAGAGAATCATGTCATCCACAAATAGTGACAGTTCGACTTCTTTGTTTCCTATATGGAAGCCTTTTATAGCTTTCTCTTGTCTAATCGCCCTCGCTAGGACCTCCAATGTCATGTTGAATAACAGTGGCAAGAGAGATAGCCTTGCCTTGTTCCCGATCTTAGAGGGAGGGTTTTTAGTTTTTCAGTATTGAGTATAATGTTGGCTGAGGGTTTGCCATATATGGCCTTTATGTTAAGGTACTTTCCTTCTATACCAATTTTGTTAAGTGTTTTGATCATAAATGGATGCTGTATCTTGAAGGCGTTTTCTGCATGTATTGATATGGTCATATGATTCTTATTTTTTAATTTGTTTACATGGTGTATCACATTAACTGATTTGCATATGTTGAACCATCCTTTTGCCCCTGGGATGAAGCCCACTTGATCGTGTGGATAACTTTTTAATATGTTACTGTATTTGGTTCGCTAGTATCTTATTTAGGACTTTTGCATCTGTGTTCATGAGAGATAAGGTCTGTAATTTTCTTTTTTTGTGTTATCTTTACCAGGTTTTAGTATCAGAGTAGTATCAGCCTCATAAAATGAGTTGGGAAGTATTGCCCCCTCTTCGACTTTTTGGAAGAGTTTGAGGAGAATAAGGTATTAAATTTTCTTTTAATGTTAATTAGGATTTACTGATGAAGCCATCTGGTCCTGAACTTTTACTTTTTGGGAGGTTTTTGATGGTCGTTTCAATTTACATACTGTCAATCAGTTTACTTAGAGTTTCCAGATCTTTTTTATTCAGTCTAGGAAAATTGTATTTTTCTAAGTACTGGTCCATTTTTTTCTAGGTTATTAAATTTGGTGTTGTATGCTTTTTTTCCATAGTATTCTTGCATGATCCTTGGTATTTCTGCGATGTCAGTCATAATTTCCCCTCTTTCATCCCCGATTTTGTTAATTTGTGTCTTTTCTCTTTTTTCTTTAGTGAGTCTAGCCAGGGGTTTGTCAATTTTATTAACCTTCCCAAAGAACCAGCTCTTTGTTGTAATTATTTTTTTCTATTGTTTTTCATTGTTGTTGTTTTCAATTTCATTTATTTCTGTTCTAGTTTTGATTATTTCTTTCCTTCTGCTGACTTTAGGCCTCATTTGTTCTTCCTTTTTTAGTTTTTTAAGGTGAAGCATTAAGTTTTTCATTTGGGCTTGTTCTTGTTTTTGGAGGTAGGCCTGAAATGGTATGAGCTTTCTTCTTAAGACCACTTTTGCCATGTCCTATAAGTTTTGATATGTCGTGCTATCATAATCATTCGTTTCTATGTATCTCTTGATCTCTCTTTTTATTTCTTCTCTGACCCAGTTATTCTTCAGTAGCATGTTGTTTAACCTCCACATATTTGTGGTTCTTCCTGCTTTCTCTTTGCAGTTGATCTCTAGTTTCAGATCATTATGATCGGAGAATATGGTTAGTATGATTTCAACCCTCTTATATTGGTAGTGGCTGTCTCCTTGTCCCAGTACGCAGTTGATTCTTGAGAACGTACCTTGCTGCACTAGAGAAGAATGTATGAGCAGCTGTTTGGGGGTGAAAGGTTCTGGAAATGTCAATTGTGTCCAGTTGGTCTAATATGTCATTTAAAGATGTTATTTTCATACTGATTTTCTGTTTGGATGATCTGTCCATATCCGACCGTGAGGTATTTAGGTCCCCTACTAAGATAGTGTTTTGGTCTGTTTCTCTTTTTAGTTCTGTTAGTAATTGCTTTTTGTATTTCGGGGCTCTCTGATTGAAAGCATAGAGAATAATCTGTGTTGTGTCTTCTTGGTGCATGATTCCCTTTGTCATTATGAAGTGTTTCTCAGTATCTTTCTTTACCTTTCTTATTTTGAAATCTATTTTGTCTAATATTAGTATTGCTACTCCTGCTTTCCTCTGAAAGTCATTTGCTTGAAATTCGTTTTCCCAGTTTGAGTCTATTTTTGTCTTTGAAGCTGAGATGTGTCTCCTGGAGGCAGCATATGGTTGGGCTTTTTTTTTTTTTTTTTTTTTTTTTTGCAACTCTGTCCTTTAATAACGGTGAGTTCAGTCCATCTACATTTAGGGTGATTATTGAAATATGAGGTCTTCTTATAGCCATTTTATGATTTGCTTTCTGGTAGTTCAGTGTTTCCATTGCTTCCTTGTACTTTTGTTTCTGTTTTCTTTATTTTGATTGGCTTTTGTGGTCTTTGCCTCTGATTTTTCTTGTTTTATGTTATATGCTTCAGTTCTGAATCTTTAATGTTTGGTTACCATTACACATAAGAAAAAGATAGTGTATATATATATATATATATATATATATATATATATATATATATAGTGGTGCCTTTTTGCCTTTTCTCCAGTCTCCTTTTCAAATTTGGATCAATGCTTTCTCCCCTTTTCAGACATTTTTATCTCAATTTGTCCCCATGTATGTTGAACGTTTAGTACTGTCTTGCTATAGCAATTCTCTTCTTATTATTTGAGCTTATAATGCCCTGTTCTTAGTGAGGGTTGCACTTTTCTGCTTCTATTTGTCTTATAGTCACTTTACTCCTAATTATGTATTTTTTTGTATTATTTTGTTTTAGGTGAACTGATCCCTCTCAGAATTTCCTGTAGTGCAGGCCTCGTAGTGGAGAACTCCCTCAATTTTTGTATGTCTGAAAAGATCTTAATTTCTCATTCAGCTCTAAAGGAGGGCTTAGCTGGATATGTTATTCTATGCTAGTAGTTCTTTTCATTTAATAGTTTAAATATTTGATCATTCCTTTCTGGTTTATAAGAACTGCACTGAGATTTCTGGTAATAATCTAATGGTTTTTTCTTTATACGTTACTGTTTTCTTCTCCCTGGCTGCTTTGAGAATTCTATCTTTGTCTTTGATTTTAATAACTTTAATACAATGTGTCTTGGCGAAGGCCTTTTTGGGTTGAGATAATTGGATGTTCTGTTGACTTCTTGAATTCCAAGCTTCAGCTCATTCCTTAGATTTGGGAAATTCTTGTCCACTATTATTTGAAAATGCTTTATAGCCCCTGCTCCTTTTTTCTTGCCTCTGGTAATGCACACTATTCTTATGTTTCCTTTCCTGGTGGTATCAGCTAGTTCTTGTATTTCTCTTTCATTAATTTTCATTTTTTGTTTTCTCTCTTCATTCTTCTTATTTATTTCTAGATTTCTGTCTTCGATATCACTGATCCTTTCCTCCATTTTGTCTACTCTATTTCCCAAGCTTGCCATTTCATTTTTCAACTCTTGCAGTATGATTTATTTTTTTATCCCTAGAACTTCTATTTGTTTTTGTTTTTATGAAGCTTTCAATATCCTTGCTCTGCTCATCTAGCTGTTTTTGCAATTCCTAAAATTATTGATATGACCCATTTCAAAACTCACTGAGTTTTTTCAGAAGTACCATCCCAAGTTCCCTTAAGTCACTTAAGTTGCATATTTCTATGTCTGTAAGCTTATTTTCTGGAGATTGTCTCAGATTCCCCAAGGCTCTGAGGTGATAGGTCTCTGAAGGTATGGGGGAAGGGGCCCTCTGGATTGAGGCTTGGGAGTTGCAGTTCAGCCTTGGTTTTGCAACCAGGGCTAGTAAAAATCAACTGTTGTTTCTCTACTGTACTGTCCTGCTTCTCTGCTTTCTGCTCTGATAATTGAGATCTGCTGCTGGCTGTGTAGAAAAGTTCCGGCACTGCCAGGCAGGGCTGATCACTAGAGCCCCAGGAAGGTACTGACACCAAGGAGGAGAGGTCAGAAGAACAGGACAATGGGGCAGAAGATTCTGGGGACATTGATGATGAGCTGAGAAGGATGGCCAAGCATAAGGAATAAAGGCTGCCCACTGGCTGGGGAGAGAATGGTGAGGACCTGTTCGCTGGATCCACAGACAGAACATGGACAATGAGGGGCCCCCAGAGCCTCCCGACCTGCCAGTCCCTGAGCTTCCGGACTTCTTCCAGGGCAAACACTTCTTCCTCTATGGGGAGATCCCTGGGGACGAGTGGCGGAGGCTCAGCCACTACGTCATGGTCTTCAATGGGAAGTTTGAGCACTATATGAGTGACTGGGTCATTTGTGATCATAGCACAGGAGTGGGACCCCAGTTTTGAAGAGGCCTTAATGGACAACCCCTCCCTGGTGTTTGTCCACCAGAGATGGATCTATAGCTGCAACAAGAAACAGAGGTTACTTCCTCACCAGCTCTATGGGGTGGTGTCCCTGGCCTGAATAATGTGTGCTTGTGTGCACGTGTGTACATATACACACGTGCAGTGCACCAACACACATGAGTTTAATAAAGGTGACTTCATTTGAAGCTACTGCCCCTCTTGGGAGTCTCCCAGAACCTCAAAAAATATATATATTGAAAATGATCTAAATACCCTTCCTGTAGATGAATGGGTAAAGAAATTATGGCACATTCTCACTGTGAACTGTTAGGCAGCAGTTAACTAACCCTATACTGAAGAAGACATATAAACAAAAAGCCTCAGGACATATTATATGTCAACCAAGGAGCTGTGGCAGCTGTGAGAGCAGCTTCTTTATTTGCCCTAGTTCACCACTCGATACCCAGGGTTCTGACCTGTGGTAACTCTTATGCGCAGATCTCATGCTCAGATGTGCTGGTGTGCAGTTTGGGTGTTTTTTGTTCAGTTTTAGATATTCAGCTTATTATTGTTTCAAAGGGAGAGATCTGAGGATGTCTCTCACTTTACCATGTTTTCCCAGAATCCTAACAGTGGTTCTAAAGTTGATTACGCCTCCAGTCCTAAAATCTTAGAAAGCTGCCATGAGATGATATATAACCACCTCCAGTGAATCCTTTTTGGGGATTTCCATTGATGTTTAAAGTCTGGACATATTCCAAGATGCAAGATCTACCTAAATGCAAATGAGGATAGTGGTTACTAAGAACCAAGATGTGCTGATTTAGGCTAATGAAGCACAGGTCAGTTGACCTGGCAGCTCAGTGTGAGATGAGGTGGAACTTAAATGTACAAAGTGCTCATTTTCTAGGTGTTTGACATTTGGAGTCAGACTTTCTTCATAATTGAATTCTCACCCATCCCTTTTTGTTGACAAAAGGGTTTGGACCGTGATCGGAAATAAGAAACAATAATAATACATTGAATGATGCAGTGTTATATCCATTATTGGATACGATCCTTGAAACAATTTCATGAACTAGAAATATTACTGCAGCCTGAGATTAGGCATAATTTAATGGGTCCATGGTCACTAGCATCCAAGCCATTTGGCCTGTGTGCTGCTGTGCTTGTATATACAACAGCCTCCTTTCTGTTTGCAGTGTATATGGTCTGCTATTTAAATTTTATTTTATTTTTTAATAATCCATTTGTCTTTCTAAAATCTCCCTATTCTCTGACCTTTTGCATCTTCTTCCAATATAAAGTTCCAAAAAAGATCCTTTAGAGGTTAAAGGGAGGATCTAGATAAGTGAGCATTCATACCATGAGTGAGACAATGCTATCAGGATATGATTTTACTGCTTAAACTATTTCACTGTATGCAATGACAGTTAAAAGTAGCGGTTAATATTTTTTTCAGTTATTTTATGTTTAGGAAATGTATTCTCTTCTTAATTTTAATTGTTAAAGTTTATCAGGTGAATTAACATCTCAAATGTATGTGTGATAAATATTGCTCTGCAATTATCATGATCCTTTCCCTAAATGATTCTGCCCTGCATTTCAAGATCTTTATTTTGCCAGATGGTATTGAGATCACTAACACAGCAATCAAGAGTTCTCATTTATGTAGAAATGTAACCATCAGAGATAGGTGTTAACATAGTGAGAATTACATTTTTTATACTTGAGAATTTTAGGATTCTTAGTAGGATACATATGTTTTATATATGATAGAATATGAACATCTTTTAAACAAGTAAAAGGTTAAACACATAACTTCCCTAAGTCATTGACATAACAATAACAGTAATAATAATTATTACTTAACAGATAAGAAATTTTTTAAAAAAACTTAACAAATGGTAGAAACATAAACCTATTTGTTTGATAGTTTTTTTTTCATTTTATTTAGACTAAATTTATCAAATATCTTGATAGAGGAGTGGCCATTTAACTTTATGGTTAAAACCTCAGACACGGGTGTCAGAGCTGAATTTGACTGTTACTTCTGATGCTTACTAGCTAAGCTTTCCAGAGCCAGTTTTCTCATCTGTACAAGAGGGACCAAGTTAGTAACTAACAGGGTCACTATAATTATAAAGTAAAATGCAGAATGTGAAATGATTAGCACAGTATTTAATATAAAGTTAATAGTCATTCAGTAAGTAGTGCTGCTGGTATATTATTATTTAATAGTAATATTAATGCAGTTGTATTTACCGATATTTGGTATATCTCATGTATTCTGAAATATATGTATTTTTCTCTTAGGCCATCTAAAAGCAAGTTTTTTGTGTGTGCTTATAAATTTATTTATTTATTTAGTACTTATTAATTACTACGTGTTGGATATTTTGTTGGAAGCTAGGTTTAGGATGGTGAGCTAAGCATCCTTTCATAGAAATTGTAGTAAGTATGAGAAATAGATAATAAAAAAGCACTAATGAATCTATATTTGCTTATTTAACAACTGAGTGCTGATCGGGGATTGCTGTCTAAGTTCACTGGATATCAGCATTTGTCCTGAGCTATGGAAAAGATTGGAGATTTCTCAGTCAGCATGAATCTAGAATCTTTACTGTTTCATTTGAGAGCTCTGGACTGTAAGGTAATTCACTGTATACATGAAAGTTATACCTTTCCTGCCATTTCACAAAGCACAATTGATGGGTGCATGTCTGTGTGCATTTCTTTCAAATCATCTCATCAATGTTCTTCAAATATGATAAAATGATTAAGTAGGTTAAGGGTCATTCTTAATTAAAAATAAAACAAAACAGTTCAAGAATGCCCAATATCTCTGAGGCATGCTGAATGTAGATAGAGATAAAGCAAATCTGCTTTCCTATCTTTATTTATTTCCTGGAAAAACAAGATCTGTTCTCCCCTCCCTCATATCTATTTAAATCTTAATAGTTGAAGTCTTAATAGAAGTGAGAGAATTCTTAGAAGAGCCTTCTAGTGTTGATGCGTGAATGGAGGATGACTATGGTTTCCGTTGATCTAGACTTCTTTAGTAAATACACAGAGGTACTCCTTCTGAGTATTCATGGAGGCTTCTTCCCAGAGTTCCTGACTTCTGAACTAAAGTCAAACCTCTTCCAATGTCTTGTGTGCTCACTCCACAATACCCTAATGGGAGCACTCAGAAGAAAGAGAAAAGTTTTCCTCCTGGCTCGCAGCAGTGAATTACAAACTGGCATTCTCTCTTCTCATTCTTAAAACTCAAAGGGTGGTATAGGCAGTGATGCTGACAGTGTGTATTCACAGATGCCACCATATGGGTCTCAAAAAACTAGTTGCACTGATGATTCCCTGCACATGTAGGAGACAGTTTGCATTGTTGGCATCGTCCCTGCACAGAAACAAGCACAGCTTAGCAAGGCTGAGCAGATGGCACTAGATCTGGTGCCAGGGAAGCAGTGAATTAAAGGTTATACCCACCAGGTTTGATGCGGTGCCAATTTGAATTGGTACAGAAGCTTCAGCCCACCTGCTTATTGGCCTCATGACATCTGGCATCTTTTTATTATTTTTTTAAAAATTTGGATTGAATTGAAAGCAGCAAGGAAAAATGTCATTTTAAAAGCCAGTTACAAGTAAATGGATTTAAACTATAAAAACAAAACAAAAAAAGGCCTACAGACCCTCCCCATTAATATTTTATATTAATGATTTTTATAAAACCTTTGGGAAATTACACATTGATGTGTTGAATTGTGCTGCAATTTATAGCATCACAATAATGGAGAGGGTAGACTGCTAAGAAGTGGCTCAAGGTTGCTAAGTAGTGACAACAGAAAAAGGCTATTATCTGGAGCCTATATATTATAGTTAGGAATCAGGGAGGAAAATAGATGTGTTTCTATTTATTCTAATAATTTTCATATTATAATAATTTGAAAACATTGTAGAATTTCATATAGACACATACTCTAAAAGGTATTTTTCACCTTTTTTTGGTCCTGTAAAGTTTTTTTTTCTGTAGCAGTACATTTAGTTATGCTGTATTTCAACTGCAATCCCCACTTGCTCTGCACACATTCATATAATGTGCACACAAATATACAACACACCCAGCCCCAGGGTAACAGTGTGTGCATATTGAAACTTGTTTGTATATCTCCTCCATTTGTAATTTTTATGCCTGCTCTCTGAGAGTGAAATGAAGGCATACAACTCTGAGATGACTAGTTTTGTAACTAAGCCTTTCAATTCAAAGTGTATATAAGGCCTGGCTTATCCATGATTTATTGATTTTAAATTTATTTTAATGATATTGTAGTAAGCTCTACATCAGTATTCTACAAGTAAAAAAAAATCATCATTAAACAAATATATTAAATGTCTAAAATAACATTAACTTTTCATCCCACAAATCTGACATGCCTCATGGGAATACCAACTTGTTTTTCAATGAAATTGGCTTTATTTTTCTTTTTTAGAGATTATAACAGCCATGAAATTTTGGTGCAGTGTAGTCTTTTCCTTTCAGAAAAATACCTAAAAGAGAGACATTCTTAAGGGAAAAAAGTAAGAAGTGCTTCTAAATTCTCAAAGAATTTGGAGAGAGGAAGAAGAAAAACCAAGAGTGTAACTCTAGTTGTGAAGAAAAAAAATAAAAGACTGGAAAGTCAATAATTTACTCTTGTTCTGAACTCTGTAAATAGTCTACAGACAGAAACAGTGAAGTAATACCTGTATAGTCCTCAAAATAGGTAAGAGAAATGGCAAGTGTCTAATTGGGAAGTTTATATACATTCTGTATATAATCTGGAAAACTACTGTCTATTTTGAAAAACTTTAATTAAATGTTGTAATGACTTCTTAATATTAAAAGTATTATTAACTATCAAGGTTAAAGTATTAAAACATTAAAATAATTTAAAATATTAAAATGTTATTAATATTAACATTAAAATATTAATTAACTTCCATTTTTGAATTACGACTATATCTTTTCTAATGGTAAATCCGTGAAAAAGACTATTTCCCAAAAAGAGAAAATTACTATGGAAAAATGTAGTTTACAAAAGTCTTTTAAACACGTGACTGCAAATGATGTTGAAGTTTTACAGACCCATTAGTCGTCATCAAAATCCTTAGCTTCGTCTTAAGTTTAAAGAGGGAAAAAAATTCAAATTCATTTTATCTAATTTAAGGGGTATATTAGCCAACATTTCAAAATAGACTAAAGACAGAAAGAATAAAACCACCCACACTGCAGAGCCTTCCTAACACTGCAGCCACTTAGACCTCCTCCTGTTCCCATAACTAATTCATTTATATTTTATACTTCTTCAGAACTCTATTAGACTAGATTTTTTTTCATAAGCTTCTAAGGTGTTCTATAATAATGCTCCTTCATTCTTGCTCTCTAAAGACATCCAAAAAAATCATACATTATTCAGTGTTGTTATAAATAATTCTTGTTATAGATCAGGTACTTAATTACTATCTCATATTTATTATAGTGAGAGAATCTGTTTTAAAGTTTTCCAAATAAATAAGTAGCTTCAAATATTCCAAGGGAAATAAAAGACAGGTGTTCTTCAACTCCTTCAACCGAGCAGTTTTAATGAGGCAATGTTTTTTAAAAATCTCCAAAGAGAGATGGCACTAAAAGTTGTAAAGTTGTAATCACAAAATGATATACAAGTATTATTTCATTTACAATGTATCTGATAACATTGATTTCTGGGCTATTCACAATACATTGCTGAGTATTCTCTTTTCAATATATTTACAATCTAATATTCATTGTTAACAGACACAAGGGCTGCTAAAAATAAGTCTGAAAAGTAAATGAATAGCTCTATGGATTAACAGGGAGGCGAAATCTTAAGAACTTTTCTCTCAGCAAACCAGATTGTGGATTTTATTTTTATCTTTTTGAAGATATCTTTGTCCTCTATGTATAAAGTAACCAACTTGGAGTCTAAGTCAATGCTCATGTCTTGGGTTTTCAGAAGTGCAGTTTTCTTTTTCTACTCACATTAATGTGCATTTCTGGAACCTCCTGGTTATATTCTATCTCAATAGAATGTTTGTTGTTGTTGGTGTTGTTGTTGTTGTTGTTGCCCCCATTCTTCCTTAATGCTCATAATATTGGGAGTTGTTAGAGCAATAAAAACACGTCTTTAGATTTTTCTTTTCTCAAAAACGTGTATTATTTTTAGTGCAGTTCTTCATAGAAGTAGTATTTCTAGTCTCTAAATTACCACTCATTTATTTATTTGGAATTTCTTTATAGAGAAAAAGTAATCCATCTTGTTATTAACAGTCAGTATTGATTTTGAATATTTATTGCCAAAGGTTCACTATGATGCTTTAAAAATAAACCAAGAAAATCAATAATTCACTCTTAAGTTAATGAAATGAAAGATAAAGTTCCTGAACACTCGATTTACATGTACTCTGCATTGAGAATAATGGTCTCACGGATTTAGCTCAGGCAAATTCTGCTTTACAGCTACTATCATTATTAATGTATATTTTTGTGTTACCTAAGATACGATTATATTGCAGAGCAAGGTAAAATACAATTTCTGGCACAAAGTAGGAACTCAAAATATTTGTTTAAAGGATTTGTGGACCATGTAGTGACCATTCATTCATTTATTCTTTTATTCAGTAATATTGATGGAGCATGTATTACAGAAGTGGCTACGAGCATGATTCTGGAGCCAGATTGCCTGGGTTCAAATCAGCTCTGCCTCTTACCATCCGAGTGAACTGGGGCAAGCTACTTAACCTCTAGTACCTCAATTTCCTCTTTTGTAAAATGGAGAAACTGTAAGCATTATCTACTTTCTAAAGATTTATGAGGAATAGCATATTTATTTTAAGACTTTAGAGCACTTTTAGGTATATTGTAAGTGTCTTAACAATATTTGATCAATAAATAGATAAAGATAGGTAGACGATAAAATTCCCTGCACAGAGCAAAGCAAGGTCTTTGTTTCCAATGTGCTCAAAATATTCAGATATTCTTCTAACCTATAAATGCCAAACATACACAAAATCAACTTTAATTTAAGTGAAAGTTTATGTTTTGTGTTCGAGAAGATAGAATTTACTATAATAATGATCACTATCTCTTCAAATCAATATAGTTTCTCTTTTTTCTTGTATACAAAATTATGAAATCACTGAGAAGGTTCCTAGTATTTTCTTTCTTTGTAATGAATCTTCTTATTTAAAGAATAAATAATATAATGTCAATTTACTACACTTTTTAGTTGAAATTCTAATTAAATTTTTATGTGCGTAAGTGATGTTCGCTGTGATTTTTCAACCAGGCATGTTTAGATTTTAAGCATTTTTATGAAGTTATTTCTTTCCTTTAAAAGACTTTAATTCATGCCAGACAAATGGAAAATTGGTGTTGGAGTGAAGGGGTCCCTGAGGACTTTGTGAAGTTCTTTAGATGAAGCTACTTTATGGACCAACTTTTGAGATCCTCCAGCCAGAACAGAAAGACAAAGTACACAAACCATCTCCAGATTTGTCCTTTCCTGCCTCTCTCCACTCTGGCACTCCCACTCTCCTCTGGTTAGAGTTTCTAACTTCATACCTTGCAGATGCTTCGCTCCTGGTTTTAGTAGTCATTTTTCCTTTGCGACCCCTGGTGACTGCTCTGGAAGAGTCGATAGCTCTCTCTGTAGTATTCTCAGGACATTCTGCCTAGACTACATTTCACACTTGTTACTTTTATAATTATGAGAATTCATAGTGCATGTAGTACTGAAATGATGGCATTAGAAGATGTACAGTGTACTTAAGCAAAAATAATTTAATTTAATAAGTCCCATTTTTTGCTTATGTCTATTGGAAAACATTGTTGATAATTCTAATATATAACACACCTCCTTCCATTTTTTTCTCATTTCAGGTTTCTCACAACCTTTCTGTCATAGCATCTTTTTCTTCCAAACTCCCTGGAGATTCTTTGACATACCCTGTCCCACTTGACTTTTACCCTTCTTGTCCATTCCTTTCTTTCTAATTTTTAAATGTTTAAGTTTCAGAGAACAATAGCACTTTCCTTAGAAGACTTAGATGAGCAAAAAATCTCAACTCAACTGTCTTTAGTGTATACAAGTTGTTCCTAGTGGTTGTTGAGAAGGAGTTTTAGGAAACAATCACAGAAACCTGTCTCTCCCACTTTACCTTGAGCTCCTTAAGATGGACAATTATATCTTAGTGATTTTGATTTCTCTGTACAAACACCGATCTCTAAACATATTACAATATTAGGAGACCAGTATATTTTGAGTATGCATTATACCTATTAGAATTGTACTAAGGAAAATGCAATTTATTTGCTTTAGGGTAATATAGATTCAATAAGAATGGAAGGTATTTTGCCTCTTCTCTATTATATTTTTTCTCTTCTTCCTGCTGCCATATAAGGACAATGTTTTCTGTTTCTCAATTACTATAGTTATATAACAAAGTACCTCAAATTTAGTGATATAAACAATTGTTTCTTATGTTTGCAGATTCTTTAAAATAGATATTCAGGGAGGGCTTGACAGGACAGTTTTCACCGGGTTTATGCAGTTGAAGTGGTGGGGCTGCTTTCATCTGAAGACTTGACTGGGGCTGAGGATCCACTTTCCCAGGGCTGTTGGCCAAACGCCTATGCTTACAATGGCTTGGGTTCCCTCACAACGTGGTGTTTAGTTTCCTCCAGTGTACATGATCCAAGAAACTCAAACAAAAGCTGTAGTGCCTTTTATAACCTAACCTCAGAAGTTACATATTATCACTTCTGACCTGTTGGTCTTGATGCATTTGATACAAGACGACATAATATTAAAGATGTGGATCATTGAGGAGTCATCTTGGAGGCTGGCTATCCCCTAAATGTCGACCTTTTACTACAAGATGAATTATGTACTAATCTCATTACTGCTACTGTAGTAAGGATTAAAGAGCATGTGGTATTGAAAGACGTAATATTTTACAGCTGAAAGATCAAGTAAGCTAATTCAAGTATTCTTGAGTCGTAGATCTAGAAGTAGTTTTAGAGATTAGCTAATTCAACCACTTAGATAAGAAAAGAATGGCTCAGAACTGCTGTATCCTAGGCCAATCGAATGAAGCAGGCAAATAAAAAAAAATTCTGGGAAATCTGAGAAAGAAAACATGTTCTTTGGATATGTAAAAGTAATATGAATTTGAGTCAATTATGTAAGTCGCATAATTTTTATGACTAACTGCCATACACTACAGTTGTGATTTTTCTTATCGGAAAAGTGTGCCGCACACTAATTTGTGGGGTTTTATTTGTTCACAACATTGTATTTTTTTGAGATATTTCAAATTGTGCTAATTTACTGGTCATACAATGTGGTTACTTGCTCAGATATGAAAATTAAAAGAAACATTGTCCACTCATATAATATCGCTTAACAATTGTAGACATAGTAAAAGAAAACTCTGAACTTTAAACTAAGATATAGAATGATAACGATTTTTAAAATTACTTGACTAATTTAATCTTTAACATTAAACAAATCTTAGAAAGCAATTAATTCAAAGGGGGGTTGTATAAAATAAAATGTCTTAAAGTTTGGTTTTCACTGCCTAAAAATTAAATTCAGATACATTTTATTCAGTTGTATAGTTTCTTTCAATAATGAAGTTTTTTTACCTACTCTAATGACGGTCACAGACTAATCTATTTTTAAACTTCAGTCGTTCATTACCTTGACAATTTGAATAAAATATCACAGTTACATTTACAGAATTCAACCATTTTATAGACTTTCTTTGCAGTACAAGTCAAACAAAAGTAGACATAAAAAGGGTCATTCAATTTTGAAAGTTTTACTGTTGCAGTTATAGATTGTCATACATAAGGTTAAAAATATTAGACCTTGCATTAGTTCTGCCGTAGAATTTGCTTTAGCTACTTAAGAGAATAGGATGTGATAGGAGGAGAAATATAAATTTTCAATCTGTTATTTATTTGGAGAAAAATATATTTTATTGCTATAATCTAGGAGAACACTGCTGGAATTGGGCAATGTATCAATGTCATGGTGTAACTGTGCAGTGTTTCCACTTAAACCCTGGATAAGGGTAGTCTGATAGTTTATTTACATTCTATTCACATTTTCAAGTGTTTTTATATGAGGTTTTCACTTTTAATTTGATATTATTTAATATCCTTGTATTTTAAAATAATTTTACATAAAGTGTTAAAATTATACTTTACATACCTATTATTTAATGATCCACACTGCTGTTATTATGCAAGCAAAACCACCCACAGAGTTTTCTCTGTGTAATTGAAGGCCCACAGCATACTTTCTGAGGCTATAACAACTGTAGAAAAACATGAATCTTTACAGGGTGAATAAAATGATAATAAAGAGAATTAGCAGCTTTAACTAAAATTCTTGTTTTAGTTGAGGCCAGTGCATAAGACAGTTTTAGAATTGATCTTTTGTAATGCTCATAATGGGTGAGAAAAAATATTAAAAGTATTGATCTTTTAGGTAACATTTCTAATGGAAAAAATACACATCCAACAGAAAATCTAAAATTACATATATTATACACATATGTATATATATATTATATATATATGTATCTTTTATATACTTGTAATTCTAATGTACACTTCATTTCTTATCTCTGATTTTAATGACCTTTGCTTATTTTTGCTTTGTTACTCTGTGAACTGATTAGTATCAGTCTGATACTAGTTTAAAAAATGATACAAGTGGTTTTCTGTAATTGTTATAAAGTGTGTAATACTGGTATCCATTTTATAAAGTCTCCAAATGCCCTCTCCGTCCCTCTTGTTTGTGATTTATTTCTTTCCCTCCTTCCATGTTTGTATTGACTTACAAACTTATTCCTGCCAAATCATTTAATTGAAATGAGAATATTAATTTTTATGCATGCAAGCATGCCAGCTACTCTGGGAAGGAAGAGGAAGGTGAGAAGGAAAGAGTCATGTGGAATGAAACAACTGAGCATGTATATTGCATTAGGTGGTGTTGTCAAGGAAAAGGCTCTGAAAATCATAATATAATGGAAGCTTTTTACCAAAGATGCCAGTGGACAAAGAGTTGCAACAATTTTCTTGAAAATCCTGTATCTTGGCATGAAATCTTCTCAATATTAGGTCATTTAGGCTGTTCATCTAACTTACAGTCTACCTGACCCTTGTTTTAAAAGCTCCATTATCAAGATATGCTAAAAGAGCATTTAACAAAAAGTAAACAAAAACAAATCTAAGAAGACAGACAGGATTATAATCATAAGGGTACTGAATACTCTGGAGCACCTTTAAGTTCTTTACAGTTTCTGGTGGACAAAATAACCTGTTCCTTTTGGCCCTTCCAACGGTTTTCTATGGCTCATGCTATTCCAAAAATGTCGTCCATTCCACATTCTGCTGTTTGGCATCCAGTCTGGAGAAACTCCCAGAGAATTAGACAGGTAAACATCACTGAGGCCTGGAAAGAATGCATTCTTTGAACCTAGATATTTTGGGTATAAACCTAAGCTTCAAAAGTTACTACGTGTGAGTATACGAACAAATCCTCTAACCACTTGGCCTTTGTTTTTGATCTGCCTAAAAAGTGGATAATAATAGTACTAATAAAATTTCTTTCCAGTCTCCTTATTTACAGAATTTTGAAGGCTATCAATAATAATAATGATATAAATACTGAGTAGAATAATACATACTAGGCAGTTTATCAACCCTAAAGTAACAGGCAACACAGGCATGGTTCTTTGCATTACTCTAGCCAATATTTCCTAGCACTTTGTGGTGTTCATATATAGAGCTGAGAATATACCTATAAACTCCTCTAAGGGAAGGCCTATATTTTATTTACTCTTGGTGTCATTCAACTAGCTCGTTGTCAGACAATTAGTAAATGGTTAATAATGCTTGCTTAAGAAACAGCTAAATAAATATGATAGGTAATCATGTGAAAGGCAAATTAGTTTTGTAATCTATAATCTACAGAGTTAAAACTGGACTAGTAATAGAGTGTTGCAGGAAGACAGATATAAGGTCGATATAAAAATTAAAATTAAAATTAAACCATAGAACAATCTAAAAATGGAACAGGATATCTTTTAAATAATGTCTTTGCTTTCACTGAGTTTTTCTTAACAGAAGGAAAAACTAGACAAACCTGCAAATAACAATATCCAATTTAGGGACTCTAAACAACATAGTTTATGTCTTATATTCATCATGGGTTGTCAGAGATACTTTTACCATTTGAGTCTCTTGGCCCCAGGCTGATGGAAAAACTATCACCTTGAATGTTACCAGTCATCATGGCTAAGTGAAAAGAAATATTCTGTAGAGGTTTCTGAGTATACAATTAAATGCTGAAAGGTTAATAGCCTGAGAGGTTATTTCCTGTCAGTGATGAGTTATTTCCACTCACAACTCTTTGGCAAGAACTAGATGTTTGACCCCAAAAAACACAATCTTACACTGTACCCAGAAATAATGATCACTATACCCAATCGCTTAATAGGAACATTATAAAGAGAATGAAATAGGAAGACTCCAGGAGAGGCTGAACTATGAGAAGGCCAATCTGTGATAATTCTGCACATGCACTTTTTTCCCCTAAACTCTATGCAGTGTTCATGAGTTTCATTTTCATTTAGCAAGTTTCATAAGTTTTGCATTTGTATTATGGCTTCTTCCAGGTCAGTAAGTTATAAATATTCCTAAGTCAAATTGCTTTTTATAATTATTAATAATTCTATTTTAATTGACTTGTATTTGTATCTGTCACTCTTTCTGGGTTGTTTGCAGTTTCAAAGGCTTTATCAAATAGAAATTCTTATATTTTATCATTATTCCACAACTTTCACAAGAGCAATGTCCGCCAGCTCTTTCTAAACAAATTTATTTTCTCTTTTGAATAAGTATACTTTAAGCCAACTTCACACTGTAGGACAACTTCTCAGTGGCCATAATGAGAATATTTATTGGAAGGCTAGAGTGCAATTGAAGAAGAGAACACATTACATGGACATAAATTACAATGGAAAACTGAAATTCCAGGCAACGTGGTAGGAAAGTTTAGGCTTCTTCTAAGATGGCAATCTATGGAGCCATTCTCACAACATATTGCTGTTTGTGGTGCCATATTCTGGCTTTCTAATATACCTTGCAGCAGCATTGGTCCATCTGTATATGATGAGTAGAGGTAGATTTTTCGTGTCTTGATTGGTTGTTTTACAAAGCCTGCATGGTTAAAGTGAAGATACGTACTGCTTCAGATAGAATAGAAATTTCAAGGTCAATGCATAAAATCTGGTGTTCTGGTGAATGTGAAAGTACTTTATTCTGCACTATTTTGTTTGATGATTGTGTGTGTGTGTGTGTGTGTGTGTGTGTGTGTGTGTGTGTGTGTCTTGAGGGGTGATTGATTATGAAAAACCCTAAATAAAATCAGGTTTCAAAACTTTTCTTTCTTAAATTTTATTAAACATTATTATGTTTTAAGGAAAAGCAGGGGATACATAGTGATAAAGTGCATTTTATAAGGAATCCTCATAAATAACAAATTTGGTCATAATGACAGTTAAATCAGTCCTCTTAAGTGTATCTCAACATATGGTGGCTCTTGCTGTGTTAGTTTGTCTATAATGTTGTGGTTCTCTTGGCTTTGATACTGGAGTAATTACAGGGTTTTACCCTCCATTTTTGCTTCCTGGTCTTTAGTGACAAAACTTAACAACCATTTGTCTAGGCTACTCTGAATGAGAAGCATTTTTTCTCCTCTGCCTTGATGAATGATAATGAGGCACTGAGTATGTTTCTCTTAAAAAGACATGCTGACCTGTTCATGTCGGACATTATACGTGTTTAACAACATTATGAGACTCTGGAGAAGGTAGGGTAAGGAAACATCTATGGGGTGACTAAAAATACACAGAAATTAAAGGTTTACAATGGAATTTGCCTGGGTAGTTCTGTTAAGTGACAATCATGTGAGGAAAAAATGTGACAAATGCCATCTTATCCTAAGTGAAGTATGTCATAACTGATAGGTAAGGACATCACAGTCTAATGGATCTGGTCTAAGTAAATCAGTATTCTGGAATTTTTTAAATGGTAAAGAATGGCTTACTTTTAAGCTATTAATAGTCTGTGTACTTATCAGTCAGAAAAAAATAGAATTCTTATTTGAAATTTATCTCCGGCAAGACTCAGAATAAGCAAATGTGAAGTCCTTATTGGCACAATTTATTTGTCATGAAATCTTACTCTTGATACATGACTTCTTTTCACCAAATCGTGTGTTGGGTAATTATAATAACTGATAAATTTCAAGCCACTTGAGACTGAGTAGAAAACAGGATATAGTTATAAAACAGGTCATAAGTAGTCAATTCAGAATGTAGAGAGCCAGAAATAAATGCTTAGCTGTACAGTTTAACATACTTTATAGTCAGGCACCAATAACTTTAAAGGCTAAACTTTCACTCCATTTTATATTTTAAAAGTCTCACATATCAATGAACACTTTAACTACAAAGACTAAGCTGTATAGTATAAGCATATCTATGTGCACTTAGCTCATGATATAAAATCTGAGAATATTGTATAGCTAAAATGTCATGATAATTTATCTATACTTTGTTAGTTTGCCTTACACCTTATTTGTTGTTTTCCCACCCTAAAAATCCTAAAACATGTTTGGAATTATTTTTGGTTTATGTATTTAATCAATATTTTGATAACTGCGAAAATATAAAATTAACACAATAGATAATGTTTTCATATCTTTCAAACAGTGAACTTTGAACCTGGCAGACAGTACTACTGGTCTAGAAGTAGTTCTCAAGATGCAAATCTGTCTTAGCACAAGAATTATTGACCCCCAAAGGTCTAAATGGTTCCTCAGTTTATTATATCCAGTTCACTGCCACACAAGTAGGCTTAGCCTTTGTACCTTGGGGACTTCAGCATAGAAAACTGATGTAAGCCCACTCTAAAGCTAAATGCAATCATTAGGTCACGATTCTTGTTTCTGTATCTCCCCAGTACCCTTCAGAATATCCTGTTGCAATGATCAACATTGCACACACACATAATTGGATTCAGGTCACAATTCAAGCCAACTGATCTTTAATACTAATTCACAAGCATCACTCAACAAGAGAATACGTATGTCTTTATTCTGCACAGAGGATCCAGAGATGCAAAGGTTTAGCCCATGTGACATATAGTGCTTCCGAATACCAGAAGTGTTTGTTAGAGTACTTCAGGTGAAAGAAGCCCAACCATTCAGAGATAGGAATCCTTAAAATAAACTCCAAGGCTCACAGCTACAAATACATTGATGTGCAATTCATTCTAGTAGCATGCAGTTAAGAAATAAGATTTCTTTGTCATTTAGCAACATCATCACGTGTGAGGCATTGCCTATAAATGAGAATTGTTCTTTATTCCTGCTAATTGTCAAACTAACCTATTATCAAGTCTCTTAAATGTTACATGATTTAGATATGAGAGTAGGAGTATTGGTTATATTAGGAGCTCCTGAAATTTGTGTTGCTTGCATACAAAGGGCAGAGTAAAATATCTACCTGGAGGTTGCTGTGCTGTATTACACTTTGAAACAAGAGAAAGCATCTGCTTTAGTCATCTCCAGCTCCCATCCATAAAAGCCTTGAATTGTGTAGACTACAGAGTGGCATACTAAAGTGTTCTTAGCATTGAACAAAAGTCTCAAGCACAATAATTCAGAGCAACTCAGATAGCAGTAAGTAGAGTTTTAACAAGAGCAAACAAGTTTAGCAAAGCTTTTTGATATATACATTTTGAAAAAAGTTTACACATTGTAAACTTTGAATAAAGCCTTGAAATTAATCTTATATAAATTTGAGAGACAAAAGCACCTTTAGAGAAGGATGATTAATTGAATCGTTCTTTTTTGTTCATGCCAGCAATAATGGAAATATAACTATCAACATACTTTTTAGTTACACAAAATGGACACCTTCTAATCCAAAGAAAAACACTGGTGATGTAAAAAGGCACTGTTAAATGTCTTCTGATGGTTTAGTGAGTGAAATGTAAAGCCAGAATTTAAAATATTACACAAGTGAACACTGTTACTGAACTCAGGTTGAAAAATACTGTTCAAATCCAATAAGTGGTTTAAGATGTGCAAATAGAGGCTTCTGCAGGGAGTCAGGAATTAGAAGCCACCTGGAGCTTGTGCTAGAGATTGTATTCATCAATACAGCAGCTGGGCTGAAATTATAAAGAGAGCTGCATTTTATCACACTTGTTTTAATGCATACATTTCTTCTGTCACTGGCACCCTAGGAAAACTACTAAACACAAAAATGAATGGTGCCCATTACCTGATATTCATACTTGTGACAACAGAGGAAAGCATCACAACACAACAGTAAGCAATAAAAATTGATATCCAAATTATTTTTAAATTGTTGCAGTAGGAACAAATCTTGAAAACCAATTGGCAATATTTTAATATGAAAAGCGGAAGCAGAATAATTTCATATCTGATCATAAATTTCTTTCTCCTGATATGATATGGACAGCCTCTATGATTATTTTCAAAGCAGGGCCACATTTAAAAAATATATGTTGTACCTAAAAATGAAAAGTTGTCCTAATATGAGATGTAATGGAAAGTTCTGGTTAGGGAAAACGTTAGGAGCCTGTGGCTGGGTCCACTCCATCTAATGTTAGGAGCAGAGACTACATTCCCTGGAGCAGCTCTATGACTGTTGGCTGACAGACTGGTGTTCAGACATTTCTAATGTTCTGTGTTACTCATAATGAATAGCAAATGCCAGCTGCTGCCTAACTGCTTTTACGATGATGGTACGATCTAAAAAATATACTTTTAAGTTGATGCCTTTGAAACAATGTGGAAACAGCCTCAATAATATCTATATAATTAAAAAGGTAAAGCAAATCTTTGGTAACAAAAAGGAGATCAGTATTTGCTTCAGGTCTGAGGTGAGGATAACGTTGACTAGAAAGGGATATGAGGGAAGTTTTTAGGAAAATGGAAATGTGCTCTATCTTAATTGTGATAGTTGTTACACAGGTATATACATTTATCTAAGGTCATTGGCTGTGCGATTAAAATGGATAAATTTTATTGTATATAACTTACATTGTAATAAAGTTGATGTTTTAAAAATGCCTTGTTATCAAAAAATAATTTCAGTATGTTGTGATTTGATAAATAAAAGTGATATTTTATTTCACCAACTTCAATTTTCTCTTCCTTTTCTAATTTGTTGAATATTTTCAAATTCACATTTCACTATATGAGAGGACTTATCAATTTGTTGAGATCGTACAGTTTTATCAAGAGTGATTTTACCTTTTAGAAGAAAACTTTCCACACACTGGATGAGTTTAGGTGAGTTAATCAAGAAAGTAGGTCCTGATTTGACACTTAAGATGTTAGGATAAGTTGATGTGATTTTTTTTTTTAGCACAAAGTGATATATGGTTTATAGACGAGACCGATGCACTAATTCAGGTAAAAGCATATATTTAAATGTGATGGACAGAATGCTACAGTAGGAATATTAGGAGGACTAAACTATTCCTACATTATCTGCATTAAGCTCAGTAAAACACAATGGTTCGCTTGGCCTTTCCAAGCCTCCATGTCTTCATCTGTAACTTAATAAGTTTGTGCCCAGACTATATTTTATAAACTTCTTTGATTTTATTGGCAGAATTCTTATTTTAAACAATATATTTTATAGAACCACAATACATAAAATAAATAAAAGTAGAGTTATTCTAGTTGAGTTGGGAATGAGGAGCCTGCAATTTTTCACATTGTCCTCTACATACAAAGACAGGTACTTTTTAGATTTACTGAGGGAAGTGTGAAAACTGTTGTTCTCTAAGTTTCATTCTAATCTTAATATTTTAGAACTGTATTTAGAAAAGTGACCTGAAGATTAACAGTATATTTTATTGTTATCAAGTTTTAAATATTTTAAAAGAACAAAATTTGTTCTAGGATAAAAAAATTAATAACTGAAAAAAAGTAGTTCCATATTTTATATTTATTTAGTAAGCATTTATCTATACATTTTTGAATAGTTATGGTCAGTGTATGTAAAATTTTTCTTTGATCATAATATCATTACATTAGCACTATCGAACAAATTATTAAAAAAAACTCCCTTATATTCATTCCATTGAATAAAGATATTACCTCTTTGTTGAACAATTGTTTATGTATTTTGCTTTCACTTTAGAGAAACATCGAAAGCTTTATGTATAAAACATTTTATCTAATCACATAGATAAAATACATAGTTTACCAAATTGCTTTCCAAAATTCTGTACCCATTAATTCTCATCATCGATAAATATGATATTCTTAGGTCACTAAGTGGTGAGCAGGCATGCTACATATCTTGCTCATGCTTAACTTTAAATCATCTTTATATATTATTTTTTGAAACTGAATATCATTTTGGAAACATCTGAGATGGTTCGTACTCCTTTTATTTAAATAGAATATTTCAAAATGCAAAAAAGAACTTGGGAGTCACCTTCAAGCAAAAACAAGTACTTAGGAGTTTTTTCAGTCATTCATGCATTTATTGAGAATCAAACATTGTGGGCATTTGCTATGAAGATATAAAGTTAGGTATGACATGGTTAATGCCTTTTTAAAAATCATAGTCTAGTGGTAGATTTTATAGGCACATTCTACTAGGAACAAAGTGTCTTCATAGCTCAGAGGAAAATCCAGGGACCAGTTCTGCCCAAGTTGGTGAGGGTATCTTTCATATAGAAAATAACAGTTGGTTTGTGTTTTTATTATTTAACCAGATGGATACTGGAAAGAAAGCTTGGTTATAATACTTGCTTATAGGAACTAGTATTTATGGAAGGTTGAAAGTCATAAAAGTCCATAGCATGCCAACTTTCTAAGGCTCAAGTATGTGGTTGCCCTGTTCTTGAAATGAATTGGGAAGAATGAATCAAGCCTCACACTGTCTGACAAGTCTACTGAAGCTTAATAAAAATACTACTTATGGTCTACTTTCTAGGATTTTTTCCTTAAAATTTTGAAATAAAATACTCACTTTTCACCTCTCAATTCCTTTCACATCAAAAAGATTAAAAACTCATAAATAAATTTATTTAGACTCTTCTTAAACTATACTTTAAAGGTTTTTAAAATATGAAATAGGTAATAGTTTATGCTCTGTTTAATCTAGCCTATATGATTTTAATAATCTCTTTAATAAAATTTGTCTGGATTCAAATTGTGAATATTAACTCAATATTTTAAAAGTATTAAGTATTTAGAAACAACCCATTAGAAAAGGCTTTGTTTGATTCTCATGGTTCTAACTGATATTTTTCTTTAAGTAACAAGACTGGATATTTAACTTCTGTGAATCAAAGATCCCAAAGTGTTTATAGACTTGTCCTATTAATACTGAGTTAGAGGTAGACACAAGTAAAGCCTAGGGCCAGAAAGATAAGAGCTAAGCACTGGGTCTTACTTTGGTATCATATAAATTTTTAAAATCTAGTTCCTTGAAATTTAACCACTCCATAATAAAAGTCAATAATAATATGATTAACCTTTAAGGTTCATTTAAGCTTTCTAATACCAGTGATTAAAAAAAGAAATTCTACTACGCCTACAATCCACCAATCAAGGTATCCCAAATTCTTTCAAATCATGAATTTTCTAACTCCTTGACTACCTCTTTAAGGCAAGTTATGAATCAATTTTACAGTGAACTAATTACAGCATGAAAATTTTAGCTGCCATATTTCAGAAAGTGGGATGAAGAAACAGACATTAAACATAAGATCCTGGCAATTTATTTTCTTGATTTAGCAACAGAAGAGTAGGAGCACAAGTTTAGTAGTATGTGCACTTGATCCTTCTTAAGTCACTTCCCATTGTTTATATGAAGAAGAGTAATTTTTATTATTTCTTTGAGTGGAAGCACTAGAAAAAGCTTAAGAATTCTTGTTTATTAAAAATAAAATCATCAGACTTACAGAAGGAAAAATTATATTAACCATTCACTTTAAAATTCTATTACTCCCAAAGAGGGAAAATTGAAAGAATTATAATCTGTCATGTTTCTGCCTTACCTTAACTTTTTTCCATGATGTTCTTATTTTGATATTTTTCACCTGTAGTTACTAAGGTAGATTCCCCAGCTAGGAAAATTCAAATTCAAATTAAAAAGGACAGGCTTTAAAATAAACAAGTTATCTAAATAACTACTTGGTAAAAGGAAGGATTTCTCTATAGATTAGTTTCTGAATTTTTTGGCTCAGAATTTATTTTTAAACTAACAATTTAAATTTCTGTAGCAGAAATTTGCCATTTGGTTTCTTAGATCAATTACAGTTAAAGCCATAGGTTGATGAATGGAAGAAGTAAACCCAAGTTACTAATGAATGACAACAAGAGCTGCATTCTCAGAGGAAATGGAACTGTGACATATTTATCTTGGAGAGCATTCTTGTCATAATTTTTACTGTGTACAAAAATTTGTGGGATTTTGTCTGTTTTTCCTATTCTCAAGTACAACAAACAAACAAACAAACCCCTCAACAACAAAAACAATAAAACCAGAGAAAGAAAAAGAAAAAGACTCTGCTCACTGGTCCTAGTAAAGTTAAAAAATTAAAGTCCCCTCCATGTGGAGGTGGAGACACTCTTTCCGTCAGTACAGGAACAGAGAGGATATAGGACATGTTCCGTGAGCAAAAAAGGAAGGAAAGCGTTCAACATAATGTCACACCGCCAACAACTGAGTGCCTCAAACCAGCAAGCTCTTTACCAGTTAACTGTAAAAGTGACTGGCCTACCCTGCATGAATGATGAGGAGCATAACCATGCCAGAACTGAGCAACTGAATGTGGCACTGATTCATGCTAACAAACACAAGCCCATTTCTTTAGGCCAATCTCCAAGGATGGGAGCTGCTGGATGGGGAGAGTCAGGATGCAAACAGCAAATGACTCGTCAACTCACTGATCAAGTGCAAGGGAATAAAGAAAACCCACAAGCTCTGATACTGCTAAAAGGTTGCTATCGAATCTGTTTTCCAGTATTGTTAGGACCAATAGAACAGTTTAGGGTATTGGAATGAGACTGTGAAAAGTTTTTTGAATTACTTTGCTTTCACAGAACTCTGGATTGCTTCCTACACTTGAATGGGATAGTGCTCAAATGAAGGTAGAAATGACTGCTTTCTCACTTGAAAAGTAAGAGTGTTAAACAGATTCTAGTTTCTAAATGAACTGAGGGAATATATTAAAACTATAATGTAGAAAAACATTCTAACTTAATTGTCTGAGAACTGAGGTTCAAATCCTATTTTGACATTAAGATTGTTATTACAACCTCCTGAATCTATAAAATAGAAATATAACAATACTTCTTTCATAACAACATTAGAAGGCTATGTAAAATAATGTGGGTGAAGATGTTCTTTTATAAGGAGTGACACGAAATGTTATTATAAAGTGCACACTTCAGTCATAACATATGAGTTCAAGTTGCTCCTGAAGACACTGACCTCAGTTCTGCCATTTAATGTTCAGGCAAGGCAAATTATTCAAACTGCTTATAAATATCTTGGCTCTCCATCTTTCTCAGACATATCTCATTTATCAATATCAAATTAGGTACAACTTGTTGATTTCTTTAAACTTTGGGGAAGATTATCCAAAAACTTAAATATTCAACAAACACCTACGACATGCAAGATGCTATGCTGGTTGCTGGAAAATTTTTAAAAATTACTTTCAAATGGCCATCTTCAGTCAAAACATTTAGTTTCTGTATATCTTGGAGAAAACAATACTTAAAGGCTGCTATACATTTATTTTATTTCATTTGTGTGTGTGGCGGGGACAAACCATTGACATATAATTTGAAAAAGAAAAATAAGATAAAATTCTGTTATGCTCTTATGACTTTGACCAAAATTAAAAAAAAAAAGTTTTTCAATACTACTTCTGCCAAGTCTTTTGTATGTTAGAGACTTAATTCAAATATCAATTATTTACTTTGTTTCTCTACTTGATTAAATACATAGAATCAATACAGAATTTGCTTATTGCAATCTGTGTTAGATTTTAAGAAGACTTAATTTCTATATTGATTTTTCCTCATCACTAGATGAATTTTTCTTTAAAAACATTTGATTACACACAAAAAAGAGACTACACGATACTTATGTGGGACACTATTTTTTAATTAAAAAACTGCTTCGATTTTCTTTTATTTCAAGTTTTCTTACAGCTAACAATTTTCCTATTCAGTTGAAAAAAGGAGTCGTTATCACCTCAATTTAAGATCAACTGAAATCATCCAACCACTCACACCAACATTCATGATCTGAGAGAGAATAACAAACCCCTGACAGTTCTGCTTGTCAAATTTGAATTCTTCAACAGATTCTACTAAGGAAACATTGTGATACCATTATGTGTCTATTCCCATGTTATCTCTAGTAAATATTAGATGTTTTGTCCATGTTGAAACAGCATAACATTATAATAATTAGAACAAGTAATCAGAGGGGCAGCATCCCACTAAGGATAAGTGTTCTGGAGTTGAATACATGGATATGGGCACTGGCTTCAACATTCGCTAGTTATGGGACTTTGCCAAGTCAGTGAACCCCCTTGTGTCTTGGTTTCCTTGTCTGAGAAATGCAGGTCTTCTATTTTCCTCATAGGAATATTTTAGGATTACACGAGATAACTCATGTAAACTCATAGAAGGATATATGGCTTGTGAGCACTCGGTAAACCTTAGCTATCATCATCATTAATTGAGGCTAGTCTTCTCAGATATTCCAATTCCATTTTTGATGTAATCTCTGCTCATTACATTTTGCTTTAAAATGCAGGTGTTGCAACTTGGGTATGTTAACTTATCAAGTATGTAACATGCTGCTTTTCTCCCCCAAAGTGATCAGAAAATTCCAGTATGTATCATGGCCCACAGCAGTATGTGTGAATATTACAAACAAGTAAATGTCAACAAAGAGATAGGTGTTTTAGTTACGTCCAAGCTTTTGCACATCTATCAGCATTGCTCCTTAACTTAATAACTACTTGAATTAATTCTGATTGTTTTTTCAACGGTTTACTCTGCTGTCCTTTGCTCTGGGAAGTTTCCTTCACTCCATAGGCAGCATCATTCCACTGACTATAGAGTTTATTATGGCACTAATCGCAGTCTATTGTATTTGTTTCACTTCTCTCCCTCTCTCTGCTTGAATGTATGTTCTGTTAAGGCACAAGTAATATTTATTTACCTTTTTAAATCCATTATCAAACAGGACCTGGTTCAAAGTTAGTATCCAAAATAAAATAAAAATTAATTGAATTTAGTTAAAAAGAGAGAAATTCACATGAATTTAGTTAAAAGTTAAGAAATCTACCCAAATTAGTTTCCTCCTGTTGTATCACCCTGCTTATTTCTTTCATATCACTTACCATTATGGTAAATTACAAACTTGTTTTTGTTTTTCTGTTTATTCACTTGTTTATTGTGCACTTCCACCCTCCACCACCAAAAGGATATAAGTTATATGAGAACAAGGAACATCTATGTTGTTAGATGTTGTGTACCAGCACCTGTAATAGTGCTGGAAAGTGTAAGAACTCTAAAAAATTTTGCTGCAAAGCAAAAACTGTTTAAGGAAACCAAAAATGAGCATTCACAGATTTAGTAAAAAACTGTATTTAAATAAGAAATAAACTATTTTATTTTATTATCATGTCATATTTTACTTGAAAAATAAATACCCATATTTTGATAGAGCGCAAAATGACAGCAATAAACACCAACCTAGATAGAAGAAGTAAAAAGGGTTTCCATTTTTTTCTGCTACTTATAGGAAACAGACTTGGCAGCTGCTATTAAAAATGAAAAGAAAAATTGTCACGCACAAGGTTCATGTTCTTGTGATTGATAGGCATTTCCTTTTGAAAATATGCTTATTTATAATCACAAATAAAATTCTTGTCTCATGAACAACAGACCATGAGTCTTGTGGATTTGCCTCTAAGAGTTAACCTCCTAATTCTACTTGACAGTAAGGATAAAGCTACTGTTCTAGTGTGATAGATAATCCTCTGCATGGGGTGGTGAGACTGGAGGAGAAACAAGGAGGCAGGGGAAAAAGGACATCCATCTTGCTAAGCAATTTATGAATCGAACCCTAAATCCTTAATGTACTTGATGGTGAGTCAGTGTGCTAATGCATACTTTATTGAATTTGGTTTAAAATGCTAAGTTAAAGTGTGCACATGTCTTGAGCAGGTGCACAGTATCCTGCTAATAAACAGAAGACATTAAACCTGAGGCAAGGCTTCTTTTGCTGCATTATAGATGTTTCACAGAGCTATGGAAAGTACATGAAATATTTCTTTAGAGAGGGCTATTCATTCAGTGTCTTTTCAAACCCTGTGAATCAAGAAAACAATGTGCTAGTTCAAATTTGTGCAATGAGATTTTTCTTTCTTAAACATTTAAAATAAAATATAATAATACCCCCCTGTTAGAGTATCGCTGTATTTACATAAGTGGGTCTGAAAAATGCTGTACATGAAATCTCTAAAAAATATGTATGTGTGGAAATTATATCATGCTGTATTTTTTTCGGAAACATGAGCGCAGTTGGAGTTACAGTGTCGTAATGAAAAATTGCTGTTAATTTTCAGTTTATAGATGTGAAGAGCTAAGAGTTGAGACTGCACTGGGAATTAGCTTGAGCAAGCTAAGGAGATCGATTATTTGGGATGTGTAAAATTTGAAGTAGCCTTGCCATTCCAGAAAAAAAGACCAACTGGCAAAGAAGTTTTTGCTTTGGAAGTGGCAGTTTTCTATGGGAAATAATTCCATATGAGAGATGCATGTGAAGAAATCTGGCATATTTTCCATCTTGCCTCAAACAGGTTTGAATAGATGTCATTTTTCACATGAAATGCTTTAGTTTATATGTCTACCCTCATGGTGTTTATTAAAATAGAACAACAAGTTTAATTATTTACTGTTCATCACACAGTCAATTCATTGTTATGCATTAAGCACTAGAACTTAAATAAAGATGCTATTTATTGTTATAGAAGAAATTCTTTCTCTTCTATGGTTAATGTCACAATTTACTATGTATAGACTAAAATGTGTAATAATCTCTTGCATGTTTTCTGTTATATATTTATCTAGTACGTTTTTTGCAAGATCGACTATGAAGGTGAAGAATTTCCTATTCATAATGTAGAAGTGATTTTCCTGTTTACTGATAAAAATTTTTGTTCTTAAGTATGCCTATATGCCATAACTAGAAAGAAAAAGTTACTCAGCTGCACTCTAACTAATGTTTATATACACGTTTACAATGCTTTTGAAGCTGAAACAAAATTTTACTCTATTTTTTCTTATCCCTCTGACATAGCCTCTAAATGAAAAGGCAACTTAGAGTTGATTCCCTAAATCAAATGCCATGTCCCACACTTCCCAATTGAGATAGTATTGAAATATAACATATGTGGGTTTAAGGTATGCAATGTGATGATTTGATACAGATACGTATTGTGAAATGATTGCCACAATAATGTTAATTAATGTCCATTCTCTCACATAACTACATTTTGTGTGTGTGTGTGTGTGTGTGCAGTGATAACATCTAAGATCTATTCTCTTAACTTTCAAGTATATAATACAATACATTTTACTCTTGAATGATGTGAATTTGAACACACTGGTGCACTCATATGTGAATTGTTTCAATAAACATATTGGAAAATGTTTTGGAGATTTGCTGCAATTTGAAAAAAAAACTCATCACAGATAACCACATAGCATAGAAATATCAAAACATTAAGAAAAGGTTAGGCATGTCCTGAATGAATAAAATATATGTAGATACTAGTCTATTATATTATTTACTACCATAACCTATACACAAATCTATTATAAAAAAGTTAATATTTATCAAAACTTACACAAACACTTATAGACAGTATGGTACCATTCACAGTTGAGAGAAATATACACAAATGTAAAGATGTGTTAAATATAAACAAATGTAAAGATATAATGCTAAGTCATTAACTGTAGCACGTACTATACTACTATAATAATTTTATAGCCACCTCCTGTTGCTATTACAGTGAGCGCAAGTGTTGTATAAAAGTTATACATGGATTTTAAACTAAGGGAATTTGGGTCCCTAAACCCATGTTGTTAAGGAAGCAACTGTATTATTACTTGTAGTCATCATGCTTTACATTAGATCCCCAGACCCTCACCTTATGGCTAAAAGTTTATACCCTTTGACCAACTTCTCATTTCCCTCTTTCCAGCCCTTGGAAACCATTCTACTCTCTATTTCTAATGGTCATCTTTTCAACATTCCATATACAAGTGAGAACATACAATATTTCTTTTTCTGTTTGACTTATTCCACTTAGCACAATGTTCTCATTCTTTTCTACATGAACATCCAGTTTTCCCAACATAATTTATTAAAGAGACTATCCTTTACCATTGAATATTCTTGACTCCCTTGTCAAATATTAGCTGATCATATATGCCTGGGTTTACTTCTGGCTATTTATTCTGTTCAACCAGCCAAAACTTCTGTTTCTATGCCAGTAGCATACTTTTTTGATTAATATAGCTTTGTAATAAAGTTTGAAATCAGGAATTAGGATGCCTTCCATTTTGTTCTTTCTCAGGATTGCTTTGACTATTCAGGGTCTTTTGTGGTTCCACATAAATTTTAGTATTGTTTTTTCCTTTTCGGTGAAAAATACTATTGAAGTTTTATTAGGGCTTGTATTGAATCTATAGATGGCCTTGTGTCATGGATGTTTTAACAGTATGAATTCTTCTTATCCATGAACAGAAATATCTTTCAATTTATTTATCTTCTGTAATTTATTTGATCAAAAATGTCTTACAGTTTTTAGTATACATATCTTTCATCTACTTGGTTAAAATTACTCCTTAGTATTTTATTATTTTTGTACTATTTTCTCTATTTCTCTATTTTTTCGATTTCTCTTTCTAATAGTTCATTGTTAGTATAAAAATAAAATTATTTTTATACTAACAAAATAATTGGCATTTATTGAAAACGTATTTTGCTTGACATATCACATAAACTATCACATTTAATCCTCACATAAACTCTGGGAAGTAGTATTGCCATTTTATTTTATTCATTTTACTTTTAATATATTTTTATTTTTTAATTACAGTAGGCATACAATACTATAGTAGTTTTAGGTGCACAACAGTGTGATTAGGCATTTATGTAACTTATGAAGTGATCACCCCAATAAATCTCATACCCATCTGACACTATGCATAGTTATTACAATATTATTATATATATTCTTTATGCTATAAGTTACATTCCCATGTATTTTGTAACTATCAATTTGTACTTCTTAATCCCTTCCCCCTTTTCGCCCCTGTCCAACTCCTCTCCTATCAGGCAACCCTCAAAATATTCTCTTTACCTATGAGTTTGTTTCTGTTTTGTTTCTTTGTTTATTTTGCTCTTTAGATTCCACATTTAAAAAAAAAAATGGCATTTGTCTTTCTCGGACTACTCCATTCAGCACAATACCCTCTAGGTTTATCTGATTGTTGCAGATGGCAAGATTTCATTCTTTTTTATGGCTGAGTGATAGTCCTTTGTATATATGTATCACCTCTTCTTTTTTCAGTCATCCACTGATAGACGCTCAGGTAACCTCCTTATTATGGCTATTGTAAATAATGCTAAAATATACATATGGATGCACATATCCTTTTGAAGAAGTGTTTTGGATTTTTTGGATAAATACCCAAAGTGGGATTACTGGGTCCTTCTTTGTGTCTTATTATAATCTTTGTTTGAAGTCTATTTTGTCTGGTACAAATATTGCTATCCCAACTTTTATTCTTTTTTCTTTTCTCTTCTTTTCTTTTCTTTTTTTCTTTTCTTCTCCATTTTAATGAAATATCTATTTACATCCCTTTACCTACAGTTTATGTGTGTCTTTAGATCTCAAATGAGTCTCTTGTAGGCAGCATATGTAAGGGTCTCATTTTCTTATCTAGTTAGTTACCCTATCTTTTGATTGGAGCATTTCATCCATTTATATTTAATGATTGATAATATGTAGTTTTTACCATTTTATTATATTTTTAATCTTTTTCCCCTTTCTTTTTCTTCTTAAAGAAGTCCCTCGAATATTTCTTGTGATATTGATTTGGTGTAATAAACTCTTTTTCTTGTCTGGGAATCCTTTAATCTTTCTTGTGACTCTAAATTATAGCTTTGCTGGGTACAGTAATCTTAGTTGTTAGTCCTTGCTTTTTATCACATTGAATACTTTCTATCAATCTCTTCTGGCCTACAAAATTTCTATTGAGAAATCAACTGACAGTCTTATGGGAGCTCCCTTGTAGGTAACTATTGCTTTGTCTATAACCTTTGGAATTTTAATTATGATGTGTTAATTATGATGTATTTTGCTGTGGGTCTCCTTAGGTTCATGTTATTTGGGACTCTGCACTTTCCAGGCTTATATGTCTATTTCCTTCACCAAGGTTGAGAAATGATGAGAATGTTGGTATGCTTGATGTTGTCTCAGAGCATCTTAAGCTATCTTCGCTTTTTTGGATTTTCTTTTCTTTTAGCTGTTCTGATTGGGTGTTTTCTGCTACCTTATCTTCTAAATTGATTGTTCAATCCTCTGCTTCATCTAATCTACTATAGATTTCTCCTAAGGCATTCTTCATTTTTGAGTGGTTTTTTTTATGTTTTCTATCTCCATTTTTATGTTGTCCATTTCTTTGTTTTAGTTCTCACTGAGTTTATCTACTCTTTTTTTATATTCATTTTTTAAATTTATATAGTTTCAAGTATACAATATATTGATTAGACATCTATATAGTTCATAAAATGATCCTCCCCAATTGTACCCTCTCTCCTCTGACCCTCCACCTAGCCAATTATGCCATGCTCCCCACCCCTGTGACCATCTATCAGCTACTAATTTGTACTTCCTTAGCCTTTCATCCTATTCTCCCAGCTCCCCAAATCCCCCTCTCTGTCTGACACCAAATTGTCCACTATATTTGTGAGTCTGTTTTTGATTAGTTTGTTCTTTTTATTCCTCAGATTCCACATACAAGTGAAATCTTATGGTGTTTATCTTTCTCTGTCTGACTTAAATACCTCTAGGTCTATCAAAACAATATCCTTTTCATATGTAGGAGTCTTGTTTTCTTTTCCTTTCAGCCACTCTATCTTTTGGTTGGAACACTTAATTCTTTTTCATTTAAGGTACTTATTGATAGGAATATAGTTGTTACCACTCTTTATTCCTGTTTTTGATATATATTTTTGCTTCTTAAAGAAGTCCTTCCAACATTTCCTGTAATACTAGCTTGGTTGTGACAAATTCCTTTAGCTTATTTTTGTCTGGGAAGCTCTTTATCTGTCCTTCAACTCTAAATAATAGCTTTGCAGGATAAATTATTCTTGGTTGTATATCCTGGGTCTTTATCCTGTTGAATATTTTTTTTTGCCAAGCCTTTTTGTCCTGTATAGTTTCTTTTGATAAATCAGCTGCCAGTCTTATAGGTGTTCTCTTATATGTAATTATTTGTTTTTCTCTTGCTGCTTTTAATATTCTTTGTTTGTATTTAAGTTTTGGCATTTTAGTTATAACGCATCTTGGTGTGAGCCTCTTTAGATCCCTGATTTTTGTAATTCTCTGAGCCTCCTGGAGTTTTATGTCCATTTCCTTCACCAGGTTAGGAAAGTTTCTCATCATTATTTATTAAAACAGCTGTTCAACATCTTGATTTTCTTCAGTTATGCCGATCAGATGAATATTTGGAGACATAATAGTGTCCCATATCCTCCTTAAATTATTTTTATATCTTGACATTTTTTTTCTTTCATTTTGATTGAGTGTCCTGATTGACTTTCCTGTCCTCTAGATAGGCATTTGATTCTCTTCTTTATTCACTTTGTTTATTCCTTTGTTTATTCCATTTAATATACTTCTCATCTCAGATAATGTGTTCTTCATTTCGGACTGGTTCCCTTTCATAATTTCCATTTCTATTTTTATGTTTTTTTTATCTCTTTGTTGAAGTTCTCACTGAATTTATCTAAACTTCTCAAACCTTATTTGAGCTTTTTTATAACCATTGTTTTGATCTCTGCATCTGTAAGATTACTTGACTCCAATATATCTGGATCTCTGTTCTGTTGTCTTATATGGTTTCTGCTTCTTTGTCTTCCCATTTTGGCTGTCTTTTTGTGTCTGTTTCTATGTACTAAGCAAAGTTCCTAAGTCTCCTGGTCTTATTAGCATGGCTTTGTGTACTAGGTGTCCAGTGGCATAGTCCTGAGAGGGGTTCAGCTGCAGGCCAAACTTAGTCCAAGCCTCTACCCCTTTGGGGACACCTGTTAAGATTCAGCAAGCAATCCACAAATGCTGTGCTTATAGTTGCCTCAAAAGGCCACATCAGAAACTGAGACCAGCTGCCTCCAGTGTGTGTCTAGGTGTTGCTCAGCAAGGAGCACCTGACTCGCTGAGGCTATACTTGGATATGGCTTGGATGGAGTCATGAGTTAAGGGAGGTGGAGTTTCAGGGAATCCTCTGAACAGAGTGACCTCTGTTATCCAGTTTGATGACATCATGGCTATGGTGGTGTGGTGTCCACACATTAAGAGGGGGAAGGCTCAATGGGGAGCAATGGATACTGCTGGCATAGGGTAAGTCTCACCTTGGCCCTCACTCCGACAACTCAGTGTTCCCTTGTAAGTCCCTGGTGCTCCCTGCACATAGCCAAACCAGCACTAGTTCTCAGAGTGAGCAGGACTGTCATTGTGAAAATCCACTCATAGATGTGGCACCTTTAATAGGCTTCTGCCATTGCTGCTGCCACAGCCTCTGTCTCACTCAGCTGTTCAGGATCAAGCATTCCCTTGTCCTCACCCCATCCTACCTTCTGCCATTGCAGGTTGCTTTCTTGGACTTCTCCCTAGTTGTACAACTTATTCCTCTAGATCTCAGGTGATTTTTTCTTGCTTCTGCTCCTTGTTTCTGTCACAACTTTGATTTGGTCACCACAGGAATGAACAGCGCCTCTATCATTTACATCATCTTTCTTTCTCTCAAGTTTACTCTTTCTATAAGTTAATTGAGCATCCTTATAACCAGTGTTTTAAACTTCGCATATGATAGATTGCTCATCTTCATTTTGTTTAGTTCTTTTTCTGGAGCTTTGTTCTATTCTTTCATTTGGGACATACTTTTATGTCTCCCTATTTTGGCTATCTGCCTGTGCTTGTTTTTATGTATTAGGTAAGGCTGCTGTTACCCTATTTTAATAGATTTGCCTTATGTAGTAGGTGTCCTGTGGGGCCCAGTGGTGCAATCTCTGTTGTCACCTGAGGCAGGCGCTCCAGATGTGTCTTTTGTGGGGTTATGTGTGCCCTCCTGTTGTAGTCGAATTTGGTTGCTCTTTACACATCAGTGAGAGGAACTGACCCACAAGCTGATTTATTGTGAGGACTGGCCAGTGACTATAGTGGAGGACCTCTTGTGATGGGGCTGATCTTAAAAAGCAAAATTCATTTTATCAGGGCTCTGATGCCTGCCCAGTCTGCTCTTTCAGTGTGTCATCCTCAAATGCAGCTCTAGGCTCCACATTCAGGCTCCAGGGCCTCCTGGGAGGGGCTCTGCCACTGGCCAAGTTTAGCTACAGCCTGTGCCCTTCCTGGGGCCACCTAGAATGAACAAGCAAACAATTCACAGATGGTTGCCAACTATACTGGTCTTGGACTTTAGAGGCCAAGCCTTGAACTGAGACTGGTAGTTGCTAGTGCAAGTCTTGATACTGTTCAGTAAGAGGTACAGGGCATTTGGAGGCCAGATGCTAAAATGCAACTATTTTTTGCATATCGATTTTGTATCCTGCAACTTTGTTAAATTTGTTAATTAATTTTAATACTTTTTTGATGGTGTTGTTAAAATTTCCTATATATAAAATTATATCATCTGTAGAGACAATGTGATGTCTTTCTGATTTTAATGTTTTTAAATTTATTTTTCTTGCTTAATTGTTCTGGCTAAGACTCCAGTACTATGTTAAATAGGAGTGATAAGAGTAGGTAGCTTTGTCTTGTTACTGATCTTAGAGGAACAACTTTGAACCTTGCACTGCTTAGTATGACGTTAGTTGTAGGCTTGCCATATATGCACTCTATTATGTCAAGGTACTTCCCTTCTAGATCCAATTTATTAAAAGTTTTCTATTATCATAGATGGATGTTGAATTTTGTCAAATGCTTTTCCTGCATTTATTGAGATAACAGTAAAATTTTTACCTTTAATTCTATTACTATGAAATATCACGTTTACTGACTTATGTATATTTAATCATCTTTGCATCCCAGGAATAAATCCCATTGATCATATTGTATAATCCTTTTAATGTGCTGTTGAATTGGTTTTGTGCTGTTTAATACTTTTTTTTTTAATTTACATCAGTATTTATTAAGGATAGTGGTCTATAGTTGTTTTTTTGTGTGTGTGGTGTCTTTATCTGGCTTTGGTATCCAAAAAACTAGCCTTGTAAAATAAGTTTTGTAATGTGTCCTTTCATCAATTTTTTGGTATAATTTGTGAAGACATGGAATTAACATTTGATAGAAATCACCAGTGAAACCATTTGATCTTAGCCTTTTTATGTTGGGAAGTTTTTGATTCCTGATTCATTCTAACTCATTATTGCTCTGTTCAAATTTTCTTTTTCTTCATGATTTAATCCTGATGGTTTGTATGTTTACAGAAATTTATTCATTTCTTCTAGGTTATCCAATTTTTTGGCATATAATTGTTCAATGTAGTCTCTTATGACCCTTTGTGTTTGTGTGGTGTCAGTCAGTTGTAGTGTCACCCCTTCATTTCTGATTTTATTTATTTCTGTTATTTCTCTTTTTTTCTTTGTAAGTCTAATTAAAGATTTGCCAATTTTGTTTCTTTTTGAAAAACTGACTTGGTTTCATTGATCTTTTCTATTGTTTCCTATTTCCTATTTTATTAATTTCTGCTCAGATCTTTGTTATTTTCTTTCTATTGTTAATTTTGGGCTTAGTTTGTTCTTGATTTCTAAATTCTTAGAGTGTAAAGTTAAGTTGTTTATTTGAGTTTTTATTACTAAAAATACCCATCTTGGAACTGCCTTTGCTGCATCCCATGTATTTTGGTATGTTATAGTTTTATTTTAATTTGTCTTAATATATATTTTTTATTTTTATTTGTTTTGATTTCTTCTTTGACCTATTTGTTGTTCAAAAGTGTGTTGTTTAATTTTTACATATTTGTGAACAATCAGTTTCCTTCTGTTATTCATTTCTAGTTTCATATCATTTTGATTGGAAAAGATACTTAATATAATTTCAAACCTCTCACATTTGCTAAGTCTTGTTTTGCAACCTAACACATAACCTATCTTGGAGAATATTACATATTACATTGTTAGAATATTCTGAATTTGATTATATACTTACCTTTATAAGTATGTTTTATATTGTCATATGTTTTCATGTTATTAACTGGTGTCCTTTCGTTTCTGCCTGAATAACTTTATTCACTATTTCTTATAAAGCAGGTCTAGTGGTGATAAACTCCCTCAGCTTCTGTTTCTTTAAGAAAATCTTTATTTCTCTTTCATTTCTGAAAGACAACTTTGATGGGTAAAGTATTCTTGGTTGGCTGTTTTTATTTATTTTTTTTATCATTTTCATTATATCATCTTACTTTTACTTGGCCTACAAGGTTTCTGACACATCCTCTGATAGCCTTACAACTAAGAATTTTTTTTTCTCTTGCTGCCTTTAAAACTGTCTTGATTTTAGATAGTTTAATGGTAATGTGTCTTAAAGAAAATTATTTGGTGATGAATTTTGGGGTGCATTATAAGTTTTATGAACTTTGATATTCAAATTTCTCTCCAGATTTTAGAATTTCTCAGACATTTTTGTATCTATGTTTTCTACTCCTTTCTCCCTCTTTTCTCCTAGGATTCCAATAATACATAGATTGTTTCTCCAAATGGTAACCCATCTTTCACATAAATTCTTTTTCTTTTTACTCTTCAAAATGGATGATTTCAAATGACCTATTTTTAATTCACTAATTTTTCCTTCGCGTTTTAGTGATTTGTATTTCTTTGTTAAACTCATTTTGTTCACACATTATTTTCCTAATTTCATTTAATTGTCTATCCATGTTTTTTGGTAGTTCACTGAACTTCTTTAAGAGGGCTATTCTGAATTCTTTGTCAGACAGTTCATAGATCTCCATTTTGTTAGAGTTAGTCACTTGAGTTTTAGTAGTTTCCTTTGGTGTCATGTTTCCTTAATTATTTGTGGTCCATGAGGTTTTGTGTTTATGTCTGCACATTTAATGAAGTAAGAACTTCTTACAGTCTTTACAAATTAATTTTGGCAGGCAAAGCCCTTCACCAGGTAGCCTGTCTAGAAATCCTAGGTGGGCTGTCTGGTGGAATCCACAGGCAGGTTTCTTGCTGGAATACTTGGGTGAGCAAGTTTTTGCTTGAGTCTGAAGGGGACAGGCTTCATATGTGGACACACAGGAACTAACCTGGTACCTAGGTATTTAGGAACAAGCTAAAACCTGGCTTCACTGGAGTGACCTGATTCTTGAGTCAGTGGAGATAAGCCTAGCATCTAGGTCTGTGTGGGTGAAACTGGATCTTGGGTATACAGAGGTTAGTCAGGTACCAGGAACCATTATGGTTGTCCCAATATCTAGATCTGTAAGGGCCAGACAATTATTGGGATGGGCTGGGAGCTTGTTTCTGCAGGAAATGGCATGGAGGTTGGGGCCATGGGAACTAGACTGGTGCTAGGTACAGCTTGGGGACATGTGAGTTAGTCAATAGCCTGGTGCCTGAGGAGTTGGCCAGGAGATTAGATCTGTGGGGGCCTTTTTGGCATAAGGATAGTCCAGGAGCTTGGGTTTGTGGGAAGTATCTTCAAGGTTGGGGCTGCAAGGGCTGGTTTAGTACTGAGGCAAGCCAGATGCCTAGGTCCAAGAGAGTCAGCCTGGAGTCTAGATTCATGTATGCTTGGAGCCTGGGTTTGCTGGAGCCATGGGGCTACTTGGGAATCACTTTGGGGCCACACAGGAGCCACTTGAGTCCAGGAGTGCTGCCCAGCCAGCCCAATATATGGGAAAAGAAGTCAAGTGAATGTCCAGCTTTACCATGGACTTCAGCACTGGCTCACTCCAGCACCGAGCTGACTCTCTCCATGCTGGCTGCCTGTGCTTAAAGGGAAGGTGAGGATGATGGTAGTGTGAATCTATTTTTCATACAATTCCCTGTGTCTTTTCTTATTTCTGTGCTTTACCTTGGTGCTGTAATCTTTTGCTTGGAAACCTTAGCTTTTCCGAAGGTATTTTCATAAGTGGATAATTGTTAAGATTGATGTTTCTGGGAGGGTATGGGCACTAGAAATTTCTACACTATCATTATGCTGACATCAAATGCCAGAGTAATGTTGCATTGCTTATAGGAAGAGAGTGAAAAGTATTTTTCTTCCTCCCACCTATAAAGTTTTATGATGAAACCCAGAAAAGTTCTTGTCTTCAACTTGCACAGGGGTTTCTCTATCTTTCTATACTGCACTATTTCCACACAAGAGCTTAAGATGCATACCAAATTGATCAGAAAATCTAATTGTCAATATAAGTGATTGGTATATAACAAAATTGTTGTGGGTTTCACAGAAATATAATTTTAATTATGATCAGAATCACATTATCTTAATCCATAAGCACCAAGATTTCATGGTAAAAAGGGAGAATTAGAAACAAAACTTACCCTTTTAAAATTATTACTAATTATAAATGGACTTTTAAATTTTTTGTCTCTTGATTAATCGATTATGCTAAAATAGAGATTTTTATAAAGTTCTCTCAAAACTTCTGAATAGCTTTCCTTACCTCACTAAGTAAATGTAGAGTTAAATAGGAATAAGTGATAGTCAAATTCCTGACTTATCTTTAAGCAGGGGCAATATCTGGGGAAAATCATTAGGGTTCTAAGTGACCATATGAAATCTATTGATGGGTTGGAGGAGCAAATTATTTCTTTAATCTTCCCTGGTTTCTCATACCACATCTTTAAACTATTGTTTTGCTGGTTCTCTGGGGTATAGAACAGGGAGAAAGGGAGCACACTGTATCAAAGATCTTGATTTTAATGGATTTAGAACTTGTTAAATGTGTCAGAAGATACTAGGGTCAGATTTTGTTCATGTTTTGTTTTTTTTTCTTAGTTCCTTTGGTGTTTTCATTTATGCACGCATTTTAGTGATTTAAAGGATTATTTTAAAGTGATTTTTCACTAGAAGAGTTACTATACTGTCAAGAGCCTGCTCATCCTACCTCTATTTATTTTTCCCCAATAGAAAACCATTCAAAAAACTAGTAGTTTTTTTTTTTTTTTTAATTTGCCCGCTTTTCACTCAGTGCTTTTAGGAGCTAAACTTGCTATAAAGTGCATAACTTGAAGGTCTTTTATTCATTAGTTTTTTCACATTTTTACAAATAGTCCTGCAATGTGTCATCCAGAGTCATCAAATTCAGAATCACTTAAAGATGCTTAAATACATATTTGACCAGTTATCATTTGAGAGATCTGGCACTCATTTTTGTTTCAAACATTAAGTTTATAGTAGAGTTCAATATCCAAAACCAAAGTGAGTAGCCTTTATTGAGGAGTCAGTAGTCTATAAAACTTTTTATAGTTTACATGCCATATATATCCTCTCTTTAGAACATGGTCATTTTTCAGATGCACCTAATTTGAAATCAACCTTACCTAGCTTAGTGTTATTCCAATGCAGTGGTTAAATTTCTACATGCATCATAACCACCTGGAGGTCTCATCCAGTCAATATTTCTAACATGATGAGTTAATATTTTAACAAATTTTCAGGTGATGCTAATGTTGTTCCCAGGCTGGGACTGCACTCTGAGAACCACTGTTCAGAAATACCCTAATGAAAAGTATTAACATAATTTAAAAGGTTAATGCAACAATCAAAAGTGTTTTCTCTGAAAAAAAAAAAAACCTTGATAATTACAAGAAAAAATGTAGTAACTTCTCCCATTAGTTCCAGAGCCAGAACTTACACAGGGCTTTAAAAATTTTTTTGTTCATCTATTTCCCTAACTTGAAGTATATTACTCGAGAATAAAAACTGTGTTTCATTTATGATAATATTCTCAAGATACGTTGACTTTCAACAGAACATAATGTACAACAGTTTTATTGGTGTATTAAAGGAATATAAAATGAGGGCAGATTTTTCTCTTACACTTGCTTAGACAACATTTCACCATTTGGTATTGTCATTTGAATGTTAGAATGATCTTAAAACACTTAATATAGAGCCAGAAAAATGCAAAATCCAATCTGATTTCTTGGTTCTTAAAAGAACCAAAGAAATAATAATTTAAAAAAATCCTGTAGTATGAATAAAGTTATTTTAAGAGTGAGTTGCCAAATTTTTTAAATGAAGGGGGATTTAGTGAACTGTAACTTTACTGTATACCCAAAACTAGATACCACTTCATTTGCTGTGCTATTTGTACTTCCTGATATTGAGGATAATGTTGACAGATGATGTCTCCATCTCCAACTCTCACCCTGCCTGCAATGTTTGGTTGAGAGACAACCCTGATTAAAAAGGCAACTCTAAAAATTTGTCTGGAAAAGAAACTCCAAATTATTTGGACTAACGTATTGGCTTCTTCAGTGGAAGTTTTTTAACCATGAGGAAAATGTGGAGATATGATGAACAAAATCAAATTTATAAATTTAATATTTTGCAATAAGGAATTGTCTATGTATTTTGATAACTTAAACACATAATATTTAAGACATTTAGCCTAGTTAATTATTTAACGGATTTCAATTTAAGCATGTATTTGGCGATTGATTTTGGTTGCTGTTTTTATTTAAAAGTTATAAGAATCTCATGTATTAAAAAGTACTGTAATGTTATGATAGAAAGAAATCTAACTATAAGAGATGAACACACAATGCAATATATATGCCTTATTGTTAAATTGTTCACCTGAAACTTACTGAACTTTGTTAACTAATGTCACCATAAAAATTAATTAATTAATTAATTAAAAATGTGAAAAAGTAAAATGCAAACATCCTTGAGGGGAAAAAATTTTGTTAAAAAGAAAAGAATATTGTAATATTTATGATTACTTAATACTCACCATATTCATTCATTTAATATATTGATCCTGCAAGCCTTATTTCACTACTTGGGTAAATTTTATTTGTTAATCAAAAATGCTGATATCCTTAACAAGGAAATAAAATATTTTAGAATTTATAAATTCATGTCAAAATGTTTAAGTTCAGTGAATTTTTCAAGTTATGAAAGCCCTCAATAGTGATTGTTAAAAAATAATAATATAAAAATCGAACTTAATAAAGAACTATATTTATAAGTTTTTACCTTTAATAAATTCTAACTTAATTTTAAAATTAAAGTAATTCATGAATTATGTTTTTGTGTATAAAAGTCACCTCTTAAGAACACCGAACATCTCATGCTTCCAGAAGGACAGCTACTTTTGGTTGTATATATGTGGCTACATAGAGTGTCCCTGCTATAGGAATTGATTAAATTTATGGCAGAAATATTTGGAGAACATTCCTAACCTTTGACCACTGGATGGTTGATCTAATGGAGAGTCAGAGCCTGATTTTAACAATATGATTTTGACACACAGGCATTAAGTTCCCTTTGGCCCTGCCGATCAGAAGCTGAACAAAGTTATATGTGTTAAAGAGGATTAGATAACTTTCTTATACTTCTGCCACTTCTTTGACTCTTTACTTAAATAATTTTTAAATGATGTACCACTAAAGGCCAGGTCATTAAACAACATGTACCCATTCCATAAATAACAGCTATTATTATATTATAACCTTTTCAAAAACATGTTTGTTTTCTACCTCATATAATCCAGATGAATATGCCTCATGTTCAGGATCTTTCATAATCCACTTAAACCACATATATGTTGTCTTAATTCCTTCTATACTCCAGCAAATATCACCAAGAGACTCATGTGAACTTTCTCACTTTTCCATGGGCACACACTTGTTTATTGTGTCACCTGTGCTTTTGCTTTGTTGTTCTTATAGCTTAGAATACCCTAACTTATTAGATTTGTCTATAGTAATTTCACTGAATTCCCATATTCTCTATGAAAACTTCCTTAATTTCCTGGCTTTCACTGAATTCCTCCTCCTCTGTGACATTCTAGAACATTTATCTTTATACCACACAGTTTAGCACTGATGTGTACTTTGAAAATACTGTACCACCACTGTATGGACTGCCAGGGTATATTTACCAAGAATGTTTATTAATCCTTCACCCCAAACACACACACACACACACACACACACACACACACACACACACACACACACTTGCAAAATAGACCTTAGACTCCAATACTATGGAGAAATGAAGCACAACCAAGTGCAAAGGAAAACAAATGAAGTTAATTTTTGTCTTTCTAGGACACAAAGCCCAAATTGTTGTATAAGCCATGAATTTAGGGAAAAGTATCTTTTATAACCAGTTTTATTTTTCCTATGGCATAGAAAGGAACAAAAAAATAAAAATAAAATTAAACTAATTGCCTCTGGTCTTGGAGAGGAGGGAGAATCAGAGAGGATGAAAAGAAAAGCTTAGAAAGCATGAAAGATGCCAAAAGACAGTCTCTGGGGCTTCAGTGCCATGACCAATGGGACAAAGTGTGGGTAATAATGAGCAGAGGTTTGCAGAGAGGCAACCATGATCACCTGATTCCAGGTGTGGAGAATGGCCATACCCAAGAATCTTAGTGGACCGCAACCTTGATCTCCCTGCTTTCTACTCCACAATACTGGGTAAAAATAATTGCTAAATATTGTAATCTTAAGAAGAATTATAAAGTATCATAAAGTAAAATAATTATAAAGACTCTTAACCCCTAAGGAGGAAGGATCTATATAAGAGGAAATATCCTTAAGTGACTTGCAAAATAACATCTGGATCACATTAAATTGTCAGGATGAAGAAAAGATGCTGAGTAGGTTGAGTTATAGGAAGTACACAGATTACATATCATTGCACATCTAAGTTAGTGAATTGAAAGTTAATGTTCTCTCTGTAATAGTATCTTGATGGCAAATGCCCCACTAACTGTCATAAAACAGTTACCCAGATATTTCTGAGAGTTTCCTAGGGTTCTGCTCCATACATGCTGGGACCAAGCTCTCTGCTTCTTTCTCTCTAGCTGTCTCATCAGGTAGTGCTCTCTGAAACAAATGATTCTGCAACTAATTATACTTTGCTGGAGATAGCAGTTGTGAGGGAGGGGACACCATAGTCCTCAGTCTCAGATTCAATTAGGCCTATCTCTAACTCTCATAAAGCTCTATTGCTTTAATAGGACTTTATTGACATTTGAAGATCTTGGGAAAAAACGGAGTTCACAGTGTTACTGTTCTTTGTGTTGTCATTCTCTTGCCTTTACCCTCCTCCATATTTTGCCGATAAAATGGCTTCTCCATATCACAAGATGGATGTTAATAGATTCCAGAAATATGTGCGTTCTGGTTCACGTCCAAGGAAAGGAAAATATCTTTTTATTATTTTAAATTAAATTTATCAAAGTGACATTGAATAATAAAATTATGTAAGTTTCAAGTACATAATTTGATAATAAATCATACATATATTGCATTGTGTGCTGACCATTCCAATCAAATAGGATAAAGGGGGTCAAATATATGATGACAGAAAGAAATTTGACTTCAAGTGGTAAACTTCCTTTTTTTCTAACTACCAAACAGAATCCTGTGGTTCTCTCTGATTAGAACAATTCGGATCAAATGCCTTTCCCTGAATCAAGCCCTATAACCATATTATGACTGATTAATTTAGTTCTGGCTTATAAGCCCATTCTTAAATCAAAACTTTGACAAACAGAGGCATTCAAAATAGTTTAAGCCAATCTGGACTCAGATATTTATTTCACCTCTACTGATGCTTTTCGTGAATTGAGAATGAAATATAAGGCAACCAGAATTGCCTCCACACTTGTCCTGGAAACTTATAGTGGGCTCTGCCCTTGCCTGGTTATCTAATCACTCCAGACTCTTACACATAGCCAAAAGAAGTCACTTCGCGCCACCTCCGGATTCATAGTAGTTAATTCAATCTATAGAGTTTAGGCTAAGCTGTACTGCTAATACTCTGTCTCCCAAAAAAAAAAAAAAAAAAAAAAAAAAAAGAAGTTTTTTTTCCTAAATCCCATATAATATAAAGCTTTTGAAATTCACATGTAAATGTATGTGTTATTGGAGATATTTATTTTTTAGAGGACACTAAAGTCTCTGACAGATTGGACTTCCTGTATAGAATATGTATAACATAAGCACAGAAAATATTTCCAGGTTATTCAAATGTGGTCGATTTGTTACTTGCAATAAGGTTTTAAAATTATGGAGGAGTCACATTACTTATTCTGTTGTTTTATGTATACCCAACTAGATCTTTAGGCTTCTTAAGAGCAAAGTCTTTATCTTACAATTATTTTTTAATTTCATTACGACTATGGTAATTTCATGACATTTAACCTAATCTGTTTCTTTATACAGGCCATAAATATTTGCAAAACATCATGAGCTCTTTGAAGCTAAAAACTATATGAAACTCACCTTTGTTTATAAGGCTCAGACAACATCTGGAACAGGATGGACACTCAGTCAACATTTCTTTAAATGAATGAATGGCAAAAACGATTATTGATAACATATTTCAAAAGCACAATAAATACATTGATGTAAAGTAAATTCTCACTTAGCATTGTTGATAGGGTCTGCAATCTTAAGTAAAGTAATGTATGAGACCGATTTTACTATAGGCTAATTGCTTTAAATAAGAGTTAAGTTTCTACTGAAACTCATCAACTTTATAATGAAATGATATTGAGCAGAACAACATTAAAGGACCGGCTATATTTGATTTGTCAAATACAGTGCTAACTCTTTAGAAGCATGTGAGGAGACCTCATTCTTACCACTGAGATATGAAATAAATCACTGTTTAGGGAATGTTCCATTAAATCCGTTGTCTAGAAAACTAAGGTAGTTTATTGGCAGGTGTTTTTTGGCAGGAAACTCTGGCATATTAAGCATAAATTTGTCTTTAAAAATATATTATTTCTATATATTCAAAAATTATAAATTGTTTTTTCTTTGAATGATTCATATGCATTTGGATCAATCATTTAATGACTGGGATTAGAATATTTTGTATCACCTGGTAAGCTCAATCATTGTCCTCTCCTTTCCTATCTATTATCCACTCTTAATTATTTTTCTGTACTATGTGTATAGTAAATCAGTGCTGTTTTTCAGGAAATAGTTCTATTTTTAAAAATTAGAAATTAGAATTGCCTTCTGTAAAACTAAAGGTGTATTTACTGCTATTATTTGTTTAACACACACATCCTCTTCCAAACCAAAACACTGAAAAAAAATCTCATAGTGGTAACTAAATAGTTTAAGTTATTTCATTGTGAACTCCAATTAGTCACATAAAATCAATCATCTAATATCCATAATAGTAAATTATTTAACATATTCATGTGAATAATTAATAGCAAAAATATATTATTTCACATCTTTAAAATGAAATAATCTTGTGTTTACATTTATAAAATTCTTTGAACCTTATAAATGTATATTGTTTTCTTCAAACTTTACAAAAAATCTATTAAATAAGGTAGATGATTATTGTCTAATTTATCAGAGAATAAAAATCTAATTTGTTATGTACCTTCAATGACCTTGTTAATTCTTCAGGAACATTTATTACACTTAGTGCAGAATCTAGAACATTGTCTGAATAAGTGGACAACTAATAAATATTTTCCAAAGTGAATTATCAGATACCACACAGCTAGAATCAAAAGTTAAAGCCAAACCTATTAAATTTAATGTACATTCTTCTGCATCAAATTGACATCATCATTTTTTTAACTTTAAGAGAGGCATGCATTCAAAAAATGTTACTTAAGATTAATAATCACTAGTTCATTGACCATTTAAGCACAGATCTGAAACATCAACATAGGATAAATTGAATTCAGTTCAAATCAACCATGTTGAGTATATACTACATAAAGACAATGTACTAAAAGATGAAAAGATAAAGATCAGTAAGATGTCTCTGTCAAGAAAATAATAGACTAATAAAGGAGAAAGACAATGTAAATGTAATTTAGGTGGTAAATACTATGATCAAATAGTGTTTAGGGAATTAATTAAAAGTCCAATAGCTGGAACCATGCTAAAAATATAAAATTAATAAAAATGCTGTAGTATTGAGGATGAGCTAGATTATGCTGAAGTAACAAAATGTACTAGAATGGTTTAAAATAGCAAATTTTATTTCTTGCTTATGCTATGTGACTAACACAGCTGTTCTGATTCTTTACATTGTTTTTACTCCAAGATCCAAAGCGGTGGATCAACCACCATTTTGAACATTACTGGTTGCCAAGGCAGAGAGTTCTCATGTTAGCCATTAAATGTCATTTCTACTCATGAATCATTAGCCAGAGACAGTCATGTGGACACACCCAAGCACAAGAGGGCCAGATAGTTCAATCATATCATGTGCAAGGAAGGCGAAGAATTTCTTAACTAACAATACTAATGACTACTACAGACTAAAATAAGAATCGGTATATTCTAAGTAGTATTTAATGCAGTGAGCCAGTGTCCTGACTTTGAACATGGCTCAAATATTTAAATTAGAGATACTTCTAAAATATGCCCCTTTCTTTAGCCTCTTAAATTGCACTCTCATTCATGGTATAGCTAAAATAAAAGAAATTCACAAACTCTAAATGTGTTTAGATGCCTGCATATGGGAATTGAAGAAACTAGAGGTCCCTAATTAAGCATTTACCCTGCCAGAACAGTGCCAGCTTCTCCTAACTAAAAGTCCTTTTTACCCACTGCACTAAAGGACTCCAGTTGTTTTTCTATTTCAAAGCAGCAATAAATAGTGTAGTCCAGTTATTATTTAGAATTGCCAGTTTTTACAGCTTGAACGTCATAGTCAGTAATCAAGCAATCTCCAAGGAAATGAATAACCAAAGTTTGGAGGGCAATACCCTAGTTCCCATAAAAGTGATGGTATCTATGCATGAGGAAGAGCTATAATGATGCCACAGAGTGAAGAGCCCCTGATTTCATCTGATGCTATTGGAGGGAAACACTTGATGCACTTTGCTGATGATGATTGGAGGGAGAAGAGGCTGTGGAGTTTGTGACTCAAGCTCTCCAAATCATAGGATCTGTTTTCAAAATAATAATAAATGTCATATTTTTTTAGATATTTTTATTGAATGTTATTGCAGTCCAACACACTAACTGTGGTTGAATTCTAATTGTTTTATTTTCAGAAGCTGAGAAATAGCATGGTTGTTGAAAATGTTCTAGACTGCTAAAGAAATAAAAATTGAATCTAAAAACCAGAAACATATACAATGAATGTATTTGTTATGAAAAGTGTTATATGAATAATGTAGGTTAAAAAAAAAGAGTCTATTGATTTTTTTTTTTATCTTTCACTTAAAAATCTACTTTTCTAGGCTGTCAAGAGGGTAACATCAGTCTGCTGCTTGTTTTGTACTGATAAATTTTTAGACTTTAAATCTCATGTGGTTTTCAACTTTTTCTGTCTGGCTTATTTTGCTTACCCTGATTATCTTGAGGTCCATCCATGTTGTCACAAATGGCAGTATTTCATCTTTTCTTACAAATAAGTAATATTCCATTGTATATATTTGCCACAGATTCTTTATCCAATTATCTATTGTAGGACACTTCGATTACTTCCATGTCGTGGCCACTGTGAATAATGCTGCTATGAACATTAGTGTGCAAATATCTTTTCAGATAGGAGTTTTCAAGTCTTTGGGGTAAATGCCCAGTAGAGGGATTGCTGGATCGTATGGTAAATCAATTCTTAGTTTTTTGAAAGAAAAAATTGAAAATCACGTGATCTTGCTTACATGTGGGATATAAACCTAAAAGCAACAAATGAACAGGACAAACAGAGACTCATGGACATAAACAATAAACTAGTGGTTACCAGAGTGTAGAGGGGGAGAGGAGAGGAGAGGAGAGAAGTAGATGAGGTAAAAGGGGTCAAATATGTGGTGACAGAAAGAAATCTAACTATGGGAGGGGAACACACAATGCAATATATATATATATATGTATATATATATACATATATATATATATACCTTACTGTTGAATTGTACATATGAAACCTACTGGATTTTGTTGGCCAATGTCATCCAAAATTAATTAATTTTTTGAAAAATCTCAACGTTTGTTCCCAACAGGAAAGACAAATAAAAACAAAAACAAAAACAAAAAACAAGACCACTGGATTATACAGGGTACATGGACCCTGATTGCTTATTTTTAATTCACTGTAATACATAAGTGTACAAGACTCTGACAGTTCTAAAACTCTGCAGTCTCCAGTATGTTGATTTTGCTACTCTATATACTTAATTTTCTTTTAAAAATGTATCATATTTCTCTGAGCATTCATTTGCTTTTCAAATTATGGCCATCTAGCTAAAATTTGTGTGCCAGGTGCCATGCAAAAGCATGTTAAAAGTAGATAAAAGCAATTTACCCTGCCCTCTAATTAGAGATGCCTCATCTTTACCACTGACAATAGCAATATGCAGCTGTGGTAGTAAAGAGATTATAGAAGCTGGAGCAGGGATAAATTAAAGATATGCTGGCTGATGCAGAGTGTCACCTTGCTATTGCTCAGCTTAGGTGGGCTCCAGAATAAATACGGATTTTTAGTATTTATTTTTTTCTGACCCTGTTCATTTATTTTAAATTAATTATTGAACTTTTAGAAATGAGGAGAGAGTATGTTGGAGGAGGGCAGCAAGTTATAGGCAGAAAGATTATGACTTATTTGATGACTCACCATGTGCAATACATTGGTGACTAGTTCTATAGCTCACCTATTATTTAATACCTGTTGGATACATATCACTGTACTTGATGTAATAAGATTTATTTTACTTTTTAATTTTTATTATGATGACATTGGTTAACAAAATCCAGTAAGTTTCAGGTGTAAAATTCAACAGTAAGGGGTGTGTGTGTGTGTGTGTGTGTGTGTGTGTGTGTGTGTTGTGTGTATACACACGCACACATTGTGTATTCCCCTCCCATAGTTAGAGTTCTTTCTTTCACCTTTTCCAGCTTATCACCTCCTCCCTCCCTCTTACCTTTCAACCCTCTGGTAACCACTAGTCTATTGTTCCTATTCATGAGTTTCTGCGTGTTTGTCCTGTTTGTTTGTTGATTTTAGGTTTATACCCCACATGTAAGCGAGATCATGTGGTTTTCAAAAAATGATGTTATTTCAATATGTAATATACCCTCCAAGATTTGCTCTCTGAACTTTAGAAATATAAATTATTATGTCATACTCATGTCATTTTTTATCTTAGGTCATTTAGGTTGCCTTATATTGTATTTAAATAGAGCTTAACAGTAAATAGGTGATTCGAAAAATTATTTTATACTTTATTCATAGCTTATATTATTTCCTAAAATTTCTTTTTGTAGAAAAGGGCATGGCACTTCTCTCCTGGATGCTCCATCTAGACTTATTTACTGTAACCAGGAGATGAAATTTTCAAACAAACCCTGGTTGTTTATAGCACTTGGAAAGGCATGTGGCCTGCTATTCCAGTCTCTGTCAAGCATGTGCCCACCTACTTTCTGATTTTGGCTTAAACAAGTTGGTTGGGCTACAACACTAGTGTGAGAACATGAGAATGTGAAAATGCCACAGGCCAGGTGACATGCCAGTGCTAAAAAGCTGGTACATGGCAGGGCATCATTGTGTACATAAAAAGGCCACATGCCACTCTAAAATGTGGCAGCCACTTCTCCCAAATTAGATGAATAGTTTTCCTACCATTATGTTCTTACAAACATGTTGAAAAACAATAAGACGAGCTACGCTGAGTCCAAAAGTTCGAGGTTTCAAATGAATGACAAGTGAATATCCTTGTTTATTTCTGAGTTGACAAGTAGCACTTAAAAAAATGATTGTATATGATTTAAGAAATACTCTCTAAAGGAAATAGAAATCATTCTCATAGGTGTGAGTCTTCTGACATGGCCAAATATAGCAGAGCAAGAAATAACTTTATTATTATTATTATTATTATTATTATTATTATTTATCTAACAAAATAGTAGAGAACTTACTAGAAGAAATGTCCTAATATCTTATATAGTTAGTCCTTGTTTCCTCTGAATTTTATACTTCTGTATGCTATTACCGGATTCATATTGCTAATGCAACTGCAGATGAACTCATTTTAAGCATTGGCAGGAAAGGATAAGGAACAAAATAATTACACTTTTAAAATTCTGTTGAGTCTAGTGTGGGTTACAGAATTTATATATGTGCAGTGTCAGGTAACCCAAGGTGTTTTATGAGTTCTGACTCTACTGCTGCATAGGTATATGAACATAAAAGCTGAATAAAATATCTATACTTCACTTTCTTCGTCTTAACAAGGAGAGACTCAATCGAAACCCAAATACTTCTGAAATGTTTGAAGAATTGGTAATGAAAAATGCTTTGTTGATGAAAGAGCATCAGCAGAAACTCTAAAATAAGTGGAAAGGCTTTTGTCTCTGCTATCCAAATTTTAAGCAAGGAAATAATTGTGAAATCTGTGACTATTAACATCTTTTTCTAAAGTGATATATTTTAAACTAACAGCTTTTTAAATTTCTTTATTTTCATCTGTTTAACTGTAAACCATGAACTTTCAAGGAGCAAAATACATCTAGTTATAGTCTTTGTCATAGATTTCATATAATATTAGAAGTGAATGAACGAAAATTATATTAATATGTGGACAGTTATACAATTTCAGTCTGTAGACTTCCATATTATAGTTCTTGACTTTTACAACTATTCCCTAACCTTCCTAAAATAATTCACCATACTTCAGTGTGAGACTGAAAGTATCCTGCAGGGCCATAGTCTGGTTTTGGTATAATGGACTCATGGTGCTATTTGCTGCAGCCAATTATTGTTTACCTTCACCAGGAACACAGCATCTTCATGGTTTACACACAAGAAAAGGCCACTGATACTGTGCAATGCTTATAATGTTATGTTGCCTAATAAAGGTACTTTGGAGAGTTTGTTTATTCCCATTATGTTTGCTGAGTAAATTATTGCTTATAAAAAGTTATGTTTCTCCAGAGAACATTAGAAATAAAATCTCAGTTCTCTTTGCCCAAAGTCTGGGCTATTTCCAGCATCTTTTAAGCTCAATAATCTTTGCTTAAACATATTGAGCATTCACACTGATTCTCTGTATGAGTTCTATATAACTTTTAAATTATAGCTCTAAAATATTTTGGTATGGAAGTCAAAATTATAAACCAAATAAAAAATACACAGATAAACAAAAATTACTTTCCCTGACATTTTCTTTCTCTTACTCTTTTGATCTTCTTTCTCTCTTATTTCCCATTTACATTATTTCCATATTTTTGCATGTAACAATAAACTCCTCCCTCTAAAGACCATATACACTCTCAGTAGGTTATAAAGATGTATTTACGTACCAAACTGACTTGGCTTTTTAAAATTTCTTTTAGCTTATTCTCTCTGAGATATAAAATGAGCTGGAGGTAATACTTGAGGGACACTCATAATTGAAAGTGTGAGTAAGTGATTGTACCCTATTTGATATCTGTCTGAAGTGGAAGCAATGTTGATCTCATCTACTTAGATTCAAATTGATGATTTAGTACCAGATATGTCATTTTAATAATGGTGCCTAGATTAGAGTGGGGCAGGCAGAGTAGCCTAGCTTAATTGTTGATAACACACATAGTAGGCTAATAATAAATATTTGATTGAGCTGACCAGAAAAAAAAATGTTATTCTGGAATGTGTCATGTCAGCTTGGAATTACTGGACTATAAGAAATATAGGCAAAAAGAAATAAGCAAAAAGAGAATTAATTCTACCCTAAGGCTTAGAAATTATGATAAAAAAAAGAATTTTAGAAAAATAAATAAGCAAAGGAAGAACTAATATTTTGAATCCGTGAGAGTATACCATTCAACATAAAAGAAAAAGCTATCCTTGCAGCATATAGAGAGAATGACAGTTGAAGCTATTTGAAATATTAAGAAAATATATTTTCATGTTGTAACTTTGTACAATAATGATTGGTTGTACCCTTATTTCAAATGTTTATATTTAAAAATACAAAGGAATGTATAGATGAAAACATAATTTGTCATACCTCACTATATATAATATTTTCCAACAGAGCTTTCATGATGAATTTTAAAAAGTAGTTGAAACTACAAGAGAATTAAAATGTGTTTAGATTTTGTTAAGGTTGTCAAAATTACAGGGAGGTATAATCCCCACCCAGTGCATTTTTTGAATTTTATGGGAAAAATATTTTTAAATGTCTTAACAAATACTGTTTAAAATGTATTAAGTCTGACAAAAAGGTAAATGAAGATGATCAGAGGGACACTTTGAGAAATGAAGTGAGAGAATATTTTGCCAAGGCAAAATCAAGAGTAATTTGTGGTGAAAAGAAAACTGATACCAATTTGAAACATAAAAATCTTCGAATCGAATTACTCAATCAAAAATACTATAATCCTGGACTTCAGTTTATTACATTGTTTTAATTTCTGATCCTCAAAGTTTAAATAATCTGGTTGTACTATGCTCAAAATACATTTGCTCAAAATATACTTGGGAGACATTTATAAAGCATCGAACGCACTAGTAACTTTTCTCTGTATGTTTAGAAGACTGTTTTAACATATTTCACAGTACACCAAGATTGATAAAGAAAATTATTTTACAGAAAAATATTCTTACATTAACAAAATGATTTGACAAACCACACATGGACATTTAAAAAGAGAAAGATTTTTTTTTTGACCTGAAAGGAGGACCACACATATACTTTAGTGAATTGAAAACAGCTGTGTACAGTCTTTAGAACAGGCAAATTTTTTGAAAGATTACATCTGTGCTATCAGTTTGGGTTTTCTTATAATCATCATTAATGTATTTACGTATAAATACAAAAATACGTTGAACTGCTTTAAAATGTTTTTAAAAATTGAGACAACCACTCCTTGAATTTAGTGTCCTCTTTTTACCCCCTTTTCTTACAATCTACTGGATATACAATTTGAGTAAAGTTATTCAAATACAAATATTGACCATTAAATTTGAAGGAATAGTAAAACTATTATAAACATTAGGAAATCTTGATTTTATCCTTGACTACTGAATTTACTAAATGATACTTTGCAAATGATTTAATCCAAATATTACTCAGTTCCCATTTATAATGAAGTTAACAACCCCTTTTACTCAGATTTTTAAAGAAGATATTAAAACTAAATGAAATTTTGAGATGACTTCTATATACATTTTCTATAATTAGAGTCAATATTTTCTCTTTGCCAGACAATTTTTAGAATATGTTGCATTCTCGTTTGTTTTAAAAAGTAACGTAATTTATTTTGGTAGGATAAACTGAAATTAATATGTACTAAATTGAACAGGTACAAATGAGATAAATTTATCATATCAAAGTATTTTATTTTCATTTCTTATTCTTATTTTTGTAATACCTTGTCAACTGGCAACTCAATGCAACATGTGATGATTTTTACTGTAACATAATACTCGTAAAAATGTATTTATAAGAGCCATTTCAGTCACCTTCTGTGAATCTAACCCTAAAATATAAAGCAATAACCTGGGAATAGTTATGACTATCTAAAGATGCAGGAGTGAGTTTCAAAGGGATTTCTTGCTCCATATTTTCCCTTAGAAAGAACTAAAAAAAACTAAATATATCAATTTGATACATGCATTTTTTCTCAGGCATCAGTTTTCTTAGAAATAAATCTGAAATGTAGATAAAATCATGTACTCTATGCATGGATATTTGGTGTAAGAACCTTCACCATGCTGTAATTTGTAAACTGATGCAATAACTTCATGTTTAATATTTTATGGAGTATAAAGTGAATGCTAGAGGGAGAAATGTCACTTGGAGATAAGGAAAATCATATGCTAATGTATATAAATCTGACCGAGAATTAACTTGAGTGTTTATTAATTGATAGGTGCAATAAGATGATGTAATAATGAAGGTATCCTAGCAACCATATTTTCATAATAACTGTCATCTGAAAGGCTGTGATGACTGTCAACCACATTTTGCTAATTCAAGAAGGTAACAAAAGATAATTTCAATTATTAAAACCTCTCTGCAAACAAAATATAATGTATATTTGATCACATATGTTACCAGGATTTTTAATTTATAGAAAAATGATAGATTTAGATATACATTATTATAAGTTAATATTCCAGTTCTGAGTAGTAGTAAGACACTGTATTATTTATTTAGTTGGTATACAATATGGAAAGAAAAAACCTTTAAAAAATCCACAAAGACTTGTCAGTATTATAAGACCTGCTTTTAATATAAAATATAAAAATATAAAAGTAAATGTTTACTTATAAATTGATATTTCTCTGTTTATCAGCTTTATTATTTCAATATTGCCAAATGAAAACATTATATGGTCTTGTTCTGATATTCTAAAAACTAGGTTTATTTCTCTGTTTTAAAATTATCTTCTGTGAGCTGCTTCTTGCCTACATACTGAATTTATCCAAATACTATTTCTTTAGTGAGTTAAAATTGATTCAAAGAGTGTATAATAAGTACCTACTATTTGCCTAATTGAAAGATTAACATAAGACCATCATAAAAATACTTCTATTAATTTTTTAGGGCCACTATTTTATGAATTTTTATCTCCCATGATGCAATATAGAAAGAATTTATCTGTCCAGGTCCTAACGAGAAAGTAGAAACCTGTCAGTCTACGTGAAGTAAGTAGAAAAGGACTTGATACAGAGAATTTGTGCTTACCAGGCTATGAGGAGGGTTGAAGAACAGAGATTAGGAATAGCTACCGTTAGATCTCACTACCATTCTAAGGAGGCAGGAAGGTACAGAACTGCCAGAAATGTATGGCAATGATCACTATTTCCTCCAGCAATGAAGCCAATTATTCAAAATGCCCCGACTGCTGCAAATATATTACACCTACCAAAACCCACATATCTGCTTTTGCAACAAGAATTATCATGTGACTTCTGCTTTCTTTCAACGTTTCATGTTTTATGCACTACCTCTCTTTGGGAAGGTCTTGCATAGAACTCTTCTGACAGGAAATTTGAGAAATCTAATTCACTGACTTCCAGCCTACTCAAATAAAGAAGAGGCGAGATGAAGAGAAATGGTGTTGACTTCCCAACAGACATATGGCATAACCATTAAGCCAGAGAACTTTCTTATGGGTGACAGAATAACACTTCCAAATATAATGGAAAAGTTGTAGGAGGGATCTCTAGCTTAGAATTGTTTTTGGTGTTTTAGCAACCGTAATTGAAGAACTAAACAATATCCAAGATAGTAAATGATATTTCCTCAATTAAATCACTGTTACTATAACAATTTTGCATTCTAATAAATCTTAAACTTTATTTTTTTGTTTTTTAATTATATTAGTTTTTATATTAGTTTCATGTACATAGTACAGTGGTTAGACATTTATATAATTTGTGAAATGATCTTCCCAATTACTCTAGCATTCATCTGGCTCGACAGATGAATGCTAGAGTAATTGTAGCTATCACAATAATATAGACTGTATTTCCTTTGCTGTACTTTACATCTACATGACTGTTTTGTAACTATCAATTTGTACTTCCTTTATTTACCTTTTTTACCCAGAGCCCCAACCCTTCTCCCTTCTGGCAATCACTAGTTTGTTCTCTGTGTCTGTAAGTCTGTTTTCATTTAGTTTGTTCCTTCTGCTCCTTAGATTTTGCATATAAGTGAAATCATATGGTATTTATCTTTCTCTCTGACTTATTTCATTCAGCATAGCATCTATGTCAATCCATGCCATTTCCAATGGTAAGATTTTATTTTTTATGACTGAGTAATATTCTATTGTATATATGTACCACCATTTCTTTATCCAGTCATCTACAGATGGGCACATAGGTTGTGAATACTGCTGCAGTGAACATAGGGATGCATTGACTTTTACTAATTAGTGTTTTGATTTTCTTTAGATAAATATCCAGAAGTGCAATTTCTGGGTCAAAAGGTAATTCTATTTTTAAGTTTTTGAGGAACCTCCAAACTGTTTTTCATAGTGTCTATATCAATTTGTAATCCCACCAGTAGTATATGAGGGTTCCTTTTCCTCCATATCCTCGCCAACATTTGTTGTTTTTGATTTATTGATGATAGCCATTCTTATAGATGTGAGGCGATAGCTCATTGTGGTTTTAATTTGCATTTCTCTGATAATTAATGATTTTGTGTATCTTTTTATGTATCTATTGGCTATCTGTATGTCCTCTTTGGAGAAATACTTCTTCAGATTTTCTGCCCATTTTATGATTGAATTGTTTGAGTTTTTGATGTTGACTTGCATGAGTTTTTTTTTTCTTTTTATAAATTTTAGATTGTAATCCCTTATCAAATGTATCATAGGCAAATATCTTCTCTCATTCACTAGCTGCCTTTTCATTTTGTTGATGGTTTCCTTTGCTGTGCAAAACCTTTTTAGTTTAATGTAGTCTCATTTATTTTTTCTTTTGTTTCCCTTGCCCAAATAGATATATCAAAAAACAAAAAAAAAAGTAATAGCAATAACAAAGAGTTTACTGCCTATGTTTTCTTGTAGAGTTTATGTTTTAGATGTTACATTTAAGTGTTTAATCCATTTGGAGTTTATTTTTGTATATGATGTAAGAAGATGGTCCAGTTTCTTTTTTTTTGTCATATATCCATCCAGCTTTCCCAGTATCATTTGTTGAAGAAAACTTCTTTACCTCATTGTATGTTCTTGTCTCTTTTGTCATAGATTAAATGACCATATAGGCATGGATTTATTTCTGAGCTCTCATTTCTGTTCCATGATCATGTATCTGTTTTTATGCCAGTCCCAAGCTGTTTTGATTACTATAGGCTTATAGTATAGATCACAGCAAGGCCAAATGCCATCCACATCAAGCCTGCAGACCCTTGTGATCTGCTCAAGAAACACTGCAACTCATGCTGGAGCTGGTGGCCCACCATCAAAAATCTCCCCAGAAATGTGCAGGTTGCTGGAGCTGAGGACAAGTTCCCAGGATGAATGCTTGCCCCAGGGGAGGCACAGGGCAGAGCTAGCTGCCTTGCAATGAGCCTGGCATCAGTAATTTGTGGGTTTGATGGGGAAGGCTTTCAGGGGAAGATGGGGTGTACCAGACTGATCTCACTGGGCCAATTCAGTTTTAGAATTGGCTGTGTGTGGGAAGAGTTCATAGGCAAGACAGTGCCTATATGTAGACTGCCTCAGAGGGGAACCAACAAAAGAGCAATGGAGGCTGTCCTTCCAGCCTGCCTTCTAATGCCACACAACTCAGTGTTTCCTCGAAAGGTCTCTTTCCTTAGGAGGTCTCTTGCACCTCCCAAGCGTCTGACCCTCTGCTGGAGCCCAGGGTAAGTGTCTATGAGCAAGTAAGCCCTTTGAGGGGAATGTCTGGGTTTTTAGATTTCTTTCATTTCACCTAAAGGCCAGAATTTCTAATGATTTTTATAGTCAGATTTTGTGGAATTCCCCTTACCGGGACTGGAACCCTGATCTGGGGAGCCCCTATGTGGGACTACAGACCCTTGTTTCTTCAGGTGAGCTTCTGAATCCATGCTCTTCCCCTGCTGCTCAACCGCCATGTGCAGGTACAGGACTGGCCCACTTCATGTCTCAGTCTCTCCTACCAGTCTTGATGTGACTTTTCTTTATATCCTCAGATGTATGTGTTATGATCAGCTAGACTTCAGGTGGTTCTCCAAGTTGACTATTTTATAATTTGACCCCTACCTCTATGTTTTTAATAACTTATTAATATGATTGCTAATATGAATAGATATTTGGAAATTTTACCTTTTTATAACTGCCTAATTACATTTATTATTGATGTATAAGAAAAATAGGTTATTAATACTGAAGATTTTTAAAAACACAATCATAATCATCTGGTTAATTAGCAGATTTAATTTTTATCAATAACATTTGATAATACATTTTTAAGTTTAGATGTCAGGTGTTCTTACTGTCTTTTCACATTGAGACAAGTAATCTTGTTTTTCTCTTCAGTAATTATGGAATAACTGATGAGTTGCCTAAATGAAAGAGTTAGAGCTTTCTGAGACACACATAGCTATGATGATGCAAATTCATATCTCTCATAACAGAGCAATATCTATCTAGCTTTACTATTTCATACCAATGCTTAATATGATGCTTGACACATCTAATGAACCCAATAAATACGTGCTAAAAAACATACAACTAGTATTTAATTAGTTACTTTTAACTTACATTATTCTTTTAGAAGTTATTAGTACATTTTTCTTTGGAGGAAATACATTGTCATAAAAGAAAGAATTTCAAAACATGTCATTTTCAATTCTTGATAATTGTTGAATCTTGACAATAGTATGCGGTGGTTCATTTTACTATTCTTTCCACTTTTGAGTACATTCGAATTCTTTCTGTATAAGTTTCCTTTTAAAACATTATCCCAGGTTATCTTATGCTAACAATCACAACCATTCTACTGAGTCAATAGATTGTTTTTGTGTGTACAGTCTTCAATCAAAGAATTTAATCCTGGCCTCATATCCGAGCTCTGCTCTATGGCCATGTAACTTCTTGAGAGACACTTTTTTTTCTTAATTCATTTTTACTGCCCTTTCATCTGTAATATGTTAATAATAACATCAATGTGTAGGGTTTTCTTCATGTTTATTATATAGTATAGTACAATAATATATCAGCTTTCTTTAATTATTCTATGTGGCAAGAATCATGTTTTAAATATTTCATTAATTTAATACTCACAATTATCTTATGAGACAAGTTCAAATGCTATCCACAATTTATAGGGAGGAACTGGAGGCTTAGGGATGCTGAATCATTACTCAATCCCAAACAGTTATGATATTACAGAGCTTCCATTTAAACCCATGTCTGAATCCTTTCAATTGACAACAGCAATAATAGTCTCGGTAAAGGAATTTGATAAATTACACTTCATTAAACCCCGGGAAACCATTGTTAAGTAGAAATTAAATGACTAAATGATAGGTTCTTTAATACAAATAAAGTAGTAGATATATATTTAAACTTTAAAAACATATATATGCATAAAACTATAAATATTAAATGTTGCTTACTAGTTCTTTGAGTCCATGTTCATTGGCTAGGAATACAATGTAAGAACTTTGAACAAAACAGAGAACGGTAAGTCAAAATTAAGCATGTATGTATCTGTGTTTGATATTAATGAAATGAGAAAAAGATTTTTCCAACCAGAACTTAAACAAGATTTTTTTTCCTCTTTATCTTTTTCTCAGTTTTTAAATACACACATAATATATTTGAAGGCTTAATGTGGTATTTAAGGACTTCAGGCACCGTTCTAAGGGTTATCTGAAAATGAACTCACTTGATGCCTCTTGACATTCATAAGATCTTTGTGAACTTTGTTACAGGGGATAAGAAAAGTTACATCACTTTTCCAAGATTACATAAGTGGTTTGTGATAAAGCTGGACAACCTTGTCTCTCTGACTCCAGAGATCTTCTATTCAATCACTAGGTTGTAATAATTTGTGGATGGAATAATTATACTAATTTTTTATTTATTAGTTACATGATAGAAGACAGAGTACCTCTGTTGGGCTAAAATAAAAATCTGCATGACCCACACATTTTTAGCATCTTAGAATAGAAAAATGAAATTATTGTGATGAGGAGTGAAGCAGGAAAATAATACAGTTAGAAAATACCACCAGTTTTATGCTTATTCAATCCATGAACATTGGTGTGTGTTGGAAATCACAATGGCTATGCTGTATAAAATTAAATACAACATGGTCCCCAATCACAAGGAACTTATAGATTAGACTTTGAAGGTATACAAATGACTATAGTCTAACAATTTGGGAAATTACTTACTTTATCCTTCCAAGGAAGTGGCAAAATAAGAAAGAAAAGAAGAAAGTGTGCAAATCTATACAATATCAAGTACAAATACAACATATAAGAGGGCATTCTAGAATTTATTATTAAATAAATATTTGTGCCTACTATATGTCAACCACTATACTAAGCTGTAGACATAATTATCTCAAATAATAAAAAAAATCAAAAATTGTGGTAATCTTAAAAGAGTAGGCATCTGTGTATAGAAAGAATTCTGTAACATGTTGACGAGTCAATGAAACAATGACTAATTTGCTTTGTTTAATATTAGAGTCACTGAGTATTGCTCTCTAATTATTTTGCAAATACAAAATTACAAATTCAGGCTGCTATAACAAAATACCATAGACTGGGCAACTCATAAATGTCTAACATTTCTCATTGTTTTGGAAGCTGTGCAATCCAAGATCAAGGAGTCAGCAGATTCAGGGTCTGGTGTCAGCCTGTTTCATATAGCAGAAGAGGTGAGGAATCTGTCTGGGGTCTCTTTTATAAGAGCACTAATTCCATTCACGAGGGCAAAGCTCTCATGACCTAATTACCTCCCAAAGGACCCATCTACAAATACCATCACATTGTGAGTTAGGTTTCAACAAATGAATTTTAGGGGAATGCAAAAGTCTATGTTATATTCCATACATCCTAATTAGACCACTTGATTCTTCCTTGTTTTAAGTCATTCTCAAATAATCTAAAGATGGCCTTTCTCTAACGAACTGTTTACCAAAGAGATTAAAAATTTTATAAATAGTAGTTGTCATCAATGAAGCAATAGCAACAATTAGTACTATTTCTTTAAGTATTTATACAGAGAACTATACCAAATTCTTTGCATACTGTGTACACTTATAGACTAAACTTTGTTAAATTTAACCTCTAAGCATCTTCTAGGTTCTGAAAAATTTTAGATGGGTAAAACCTGGTCTGTTTTGAAGATATTTGTTGCATTCAGCTGTTCAAAATAATTCATTTCTAGGGAGCTCTGAGGACTTACTGCGTGAGTTTTCATATAATGTGAACAGAAATGCTACTATTTGTAACAGTTAAACACTCACAATTTCCATAAATGAAAGAAGTTCATTATGAGATTTATCATGACTCAGTTTTTTTTTCCTCTCTCCTCAGAATGGCACTTTATATGTGCCATTTTGGGGAGCTTTTGAATAGGTACTCCTGCAAAATGCAGTAGGCGACAGTTAAACATACACTTCAGCATTCGCACAGGATGAATCATGCTCTTTCCCAGTCATTTGGCTTTTCAAAATTGCTCTTAAAGAAGAGATTCAAAAAATCTCTCTTGTGACTCTTTCATCAGTCATCAAACTTGTGCCTTTCAGGACACATTGGTTTTGAGAAGCTTTTTATAAAGCACCTTAAAACAGCTTGCCTTTGAAATAAAGAAAAAAGAAGGCAGATGCCTGGAAAATAATTTTTTCTTTTAGTTAACATATCACAGGTTGGGCTCTGTGCCCAAACTTGAGAATTGAGAATTCTTACTGACATTAAAAAAGAGTTTTCATTTTTTCATAAATCTGCTGGATTAGTCCTTAGATTTGAATAAAATTTTCACTCTTGTTCTCGCTCTCATTTTTTATACTCTTGTTTTATGGGCATTTTACAAGGAAAATCTGGTCTCTCTTTTCATGTTGAATAATTATACCTCTCAGGATGCTTCCAGGAAGGTTAGATTAAGTGGTTTCCTAAGAAAACACATGCGATAGTAACTTTCTTATCAGACATGAAGTGATAAAAGACAGAGTTAGGATTGTTTTCCTCAAGGTAAAATTTATAGCTAAGCAAAATCAACATTTCAGCTCTGCAAATCCTAATTTTGTTGCCCAACAATATCTGGAGATTGTTTTGCATATTTTGACTAAATACAGTTTCCTTGAACTCTTTTTTAACAAAACAAAAATCAAGTGTTAGCTCTTGTTCTTTGTTTTTTATTTTCTTTTCTAGTTAGTTCTTGTAATAAATGAGGTGTCTAATTAAGGACTCATAACCAAATGTAAAGAGTCTCTTTATCTATGATTATCGTCACCTAAATTAATTTTTCTACAGTTTGTAATTGAGCACACAATAAAGATATTTCAAAAATAATCATTTTAATTTATACAAAAAATGAATTTTTCTGACAGGAACAAAATGAGAAAAAATAAGCAGTGTTTTTTAAAGGTAATAAATTGTATGTTTCCAAATTTGTGCTTTTTGTGTATGTACAATGGAAAGGATATTCATTGTATACTTAACCAACATTAATTGAGTGTATCATATGTTCCAGGTACTGTGGTAGATGCTGAGAATACAAAGTAAGTGGCCACCCTAGGAACTTTATGGTGAAATGGAAGAAAGGGAGTGAAATAAAGAAGACTGTAAGGTCAGATGTATTCTAAGGTACAGATTTTGGTAGGGGATAGAGAGAGGTCTCCAATAAGAGTAAGGAGTCAGGAGGTGGCTTTATAGAGGAGATTTTTAGAAGAGAAGAAAAAGCAAGAAAGCAAGAAAGCAAGAAAGCAAGAGACGGGGGGAGAGGGAGGGAGGGAGGAAGGAAGGAAGGAAGGAAGGAAGGAAGGAAGGAAGGAAGGAAGGAAGGAGGTAGGGATTTCTCTCTCCCTCGCTCTCTCTTTCTCTCCCTCCCTCTCTCCCTCTCTCCCTCTCTCTCTCTCCCTCATCTCCCTCTCTCACTCTCTCCCTGCTCTCCCCGTCCCTCCCTCCTCCCTCCCTCCCTCCTCCCTCTCTCTCCTCTCTCCTCATCTCTCTCATCTCTCTCCTCTACTCTTCTCTCTTTCTTTACTTTTCTCTGTTCTTTCTTTCGTTTATATCACTCTTTCTTTCTCTCTCCCTTCTCTCTCTCTTCCCTCCCTCTCTCCCTCCCTCCCTCTCTCTCTCTCTCTCTCTCTCTCTCTCTTTCTCTCCCTCTCTCCCTCCCTCCCCCCTCCCTCCCTCTCCCTCCCTCCCTCCCTCCCCCTCCCTTCCCTTCCTTCCTTCCTCCTTCCTTCTTCCTTCCTTCCTTCCCTTCCTTCCTTCCTTCCTTCCTTCCCTCCCTCTCCTTCCTTCTTCTTTTCTTCTTCTTTCTCTCTTCTTCTTCTTCATTCCCTCTTCCCTTCTCCTTCTTTCCCTTCCCTTCCTTCCTTCCTTCCTTCCTTCCTTCCTTCCTTACTCTCCTTCCTCTCTCCCTTATCTGCTCACATTATAACCAATAACAGAATGAGACTTTACAACAGGTCCCTAGATCTGAATAACAATGACCAGTCTATGGAGGACTACAGGTAAAGCAAACTTCATGGTGGATCTCTGTGGCAGACTGGGAAGCATTGCAAAATAGAACTTTTAAAATAGAAAAGAGAATTTTCTTAGTGACAAGGATAAAAACAACAGAACTGTTTCCTTGTAACAGTCATAACCAAGAATAATGTTCACAAACTCATATGGAACAGGACTAAGGGTATACAAAAGAAGTATCAATTGAGGTTTTAGAGAAATTAGCAGGTATAGACATGGATTGATAAAATAGAATTGATTACTAAAAATGTGACTTCATTTATCCTTATAAACTGTCATGGCCTGAAGGAAGACAATCTAAAAGCCACATATAAAGTAAAAACAAGAAGTAGTGGAGGTAGACAGTTAATTGAAAACCAAATTATAGTTGGTTGTATATACCATATCTGAATTCTTAATTTTGTCTATCAGTTTTGATAATTTTGTTTGAGCAAATCGGAATTTTTAAAAGATAATTATGACAACAGTGTGGAGAATTAATACAATGAAGAAGATAAGCCAAATTTAAGTGTTAGACTCTGAAGAAATGGAGGAATAGAGGAATAGCATATATAGGAGAAATGCCAAGCTTGAACAGGGCAGTAACTATGGAAATAAAAAGAAAGAATAAAATCAAAGCTGTTTAGCAGCATAAATTGAAAGGACATAGATTGATTGAATGTATTTATCAGGAGGGAATGCGGGGAGAAACATGAAAAGAAGCTTACATGATTTCCAGGTTCCTGACTTGGACACATTGCTGGGTAGCAATGCCAATCACATTTTGAAATGATGGTCAAAGAACAAGAAAAACATTTGGTTGAAAAGGGTGAGATTACTTAGCACATGGGGAAATAATCATGGAAGGCTCAATTTGGATTAGTTATTGTTCATGATAATAATGAATTTAAATATATGGAAGATTTGGAAACCTATTGTATAAAGAGAAATTACTTCTACTATGATTTAATTTGTTTGAACAAAAAATATTTATGTCTCTTATCACTTGTCATAACATTGCTATAATGCAAAAACATTTATTCCTAAGCATTCTAGCATTGTTATGCCTGGTACACTCTGGTATAGAACTTCTCTGGAATTAGGCTTTAAGAAGTTAATCATACTTGGCTTTAAGATGAAATATTACTCAGGAAAGCATGGTGGTTCAGAGCAACTTTGCATTTCATATCTGATTCTAAGTTGCTAAATAACTTTTGTAAATGTACTTGCATTTCTAGACCTTAAACTCATCATACACAAAATTAAGGTGATAATAGCATTTAACTCATGATGGTGTGTAAGAGATCAATTATAAAACTGGCTAAGCATAGTACCTAACATATTAATAGACATCAAAAATGTTATCTATCAATATACAAAAATTAATTCATTTTCTATCTACTGTCAATGAAGATTCTAAAAATAAAATTTAGAAAGCAATTCATTTACAATTGCATCATAAAGAATAAAATACTTAGAAATAAATTTAATAAAGAATTTCAAAACTTGTACAATCTCAAGAAAGTAAAAAGACAACACAGATGGGAGTATTTGCGAATCATATATCTGGTATGAATATTGACTATAAAAAGAACTCTTGCAATTTAATAAAAACAAATAATCCAAAAAAAGTGGACAAAAATTTTGAATAGACATTTCTCCAAAGAAGTTATACAAATTACCAATAAGTATTATTTAACCATAAAGTGGAACGAAATACTGATAGATGCAACAACACAAATGAACCTTGAAAATGACATACGAAATGAAAGAAGCCAAACACAAAAGACGACATATTATGTTTTCATCTACTTGACATGTTCAGAATAGACAGATACATAGAGATAGAAAGTAGATTAGTGGTTGTGATGGTTAATTGTGTGTGATCAGTTGACTGGGCTAAGTGATGCCCAAATGGCTGGTAATCATTATTTCTGATTGTGTGTTTGAAGGTGTTTCTGGAAGAGATTAGCATTTGCACTGTTAGACTAAGTAAAGCAGATCATCTTCACCTATATGAGAGGCCATCATCTAATTTGCTGAGGGCCTGAATGGAGCAAAAAGGAAAAGGAAGGATGAATTTGTTCTTTGTCTGCCCTTGGACGTCAGTGCTCCTGGAACTCACACCATCAACTTCTGATTTTTCAACCTACAGAAATTGAACTGAACTCCACCACTGGCTTTCCTGGGCTTCCAGTTTATAGATAACAGATTCTGGGACTTTTCAGTCTCCATGATTACATGAGCCAATCTCTCAAAATAAATTTCTATATATAGTTCCATTTCTCTGGAGAACTGTGACTAATCCTGTGGTTGATAGAAACTGGTTGGAGGAGGAGGAAATGAGCAAGTGTTAAGAGGTAGAAGGCTTCTTTTTGGAGCGGTGAAAATATTCTGGAATTAGATAGTGGTGATACACAACCTTGTAAATATACTAAAATTCACTGAATTGTATACTTTAATATGTAAATTGTATTATGCTGAATTATGTTTTCATGAATTAAAAATATTTTATGCAAAGATCTTGATAGTTTTGCTTTCACTTGCATGGGCTCATCTAAGGCCTTAAAGGAAATACTGTTCGCATAGTCATGAGTTTTATAAAGTTTGCAAAAGTGAGATATTTTAACGGTAATCGGTTAAGACCAATCTCCCTTCCTACTCTAATGCCCACTTCAACTCCTCCTCCTTGTGTTGAGTGGCATTAGCACGGCCAAAGGAATTTGGGAGATATGCTTAAGAGGAAATTTAATTGATAAATGTAACTGCTTTATCTAGAGTCTGCAATTGGTCTGAGATCCACAAACAAAACTTCATGTCACACTAAGTTGTAAATAAGATACATCTAGTCATCCTCGTGTACAAATAACTTCCAAGATTACTCTTGTTATAATCTGACTAATTTACTCTGGGTCATGATCCAAAGTGCAGGGCTAGAGATTGATCACAAAATGAATGTGACCTACGTTAGTCAGTACCAAGAAGAAAGCAGGTAATGGAAGAGAAACAAAATGTACAGAGCCAGAAGCTTATCAGTAAAAAAAATTTTACGAATTTTATAGTTCATATGTGAAATAAAATTGATAGAAATTTCCTATAAGTATTTATATAATTTAACTGAGATTTTGAACCTAAAAGAAAATTTTCTAAATTATCAGTAATATAAAAACATTAACAACAAATTTCAATCAATCATGCTAAAAGAAAAACAAATTATCTTTCTATTCTCTGTAAAGAAAATGATAGCATATTGTTCTATGTATAGATACTCGAACAATGCAAAATATAAAATACAGAGTAAAGCATTATAGAGGTATGACAAGGTGTTAATTAATGAATAAATATGCTATTTTTCTAAATCGTGTGGTGTTTGTGACACTTGTAAACCCTTTAAAATATATAATTTGTTGTAATTTCTTTTTCTCATGCAAAATAAAAATGAACATTAATTACTAATTCTGCAATATTTTCTTAAGAAGATTACCTTCAATGGCATAGCTTTAGATCCCACAACACCTTGATCTGCTCCTATGTGATACTTATTAAATATTATAAGTATATTAAGTACTTAATGTATATTAAGTATTATACTAGAAGAAGAGAAAATAAGCTCCTTCTGGAAATTACCAAGGAGGTTTTAGCTTTTTTTATGTGAGAACAATGTTCATCAGGACAGTGACTACCACAAAATATGTACATATAGAATGAGTCAGGACATGGGGACTGAGTGACTACATTTACCTCTTCAACCTTAACTTAATAAAAAAATATCGAAAATTATCAAATTAGAATATCCCTATTCTCTGAGAGTTGAAGACCAGATTCCTTTGTCGCCTTCACCCCAAACTGGAAGAAACTTACTTGGATTATTATTATTCTTACCTTGCTTATACCCTGGATATTTCATCAAGAATTTTTAATTTAAAACCTCTGCCCTGATGTATACATTTGGTGCCTAAAATGATCTTGTCATCACAAATATTTTCAACACTAATAAAAATAACCTTCTCGATACATCAGTGTCTTTATTATAGTTGTCAAAAGTTTTGTAATTGTCATATATTTAATAACCTTAATTAAAAAGGACAGATGGACACAGGAGGCAAACATCTTTTAGATTTACACTGGATATGGGTGCCAAAGATATTAGAGAAAAGAAAGGGGATTGATAAATGATTCCCTATAAATATTTTCATATTATTCTATATGATTCCCTATAAAAGTTTTGTTAGGGAAGTTATATTTTCATATGAGAGGCCTATTTAAGTACTAATTATAAAGACAGGAAAAGCAACAATTTATATTGTTCATCCCTTTGGGCCTTCATATTAGTGAGAGATCTTTTAGAAGATATGGTTTTCAGAGCATGAACTCAATGTCAATAATAATGTGTAAGAAGCCAGTCCAGATGTTGATAACATAAAGCAATGAGGTTTTCAAAGGTACAGCCAGTGGAGTTTTATCCAGGAGGTGAGGACTGGATGACAGATCTTCCAAGGCTGACAGTAGTCAGGGATACCTAATATCAGCTCAAACTGAGAAGGTACAAAGTCAAAAAAGAATCTTCTGAATTCATTTCCCTGAGTATTCAAGTTTTACTTGAAAGCTTCGACTTTCCTAACTAAAAAGATAGGGTGAATGCAGTGGAGGAGGCAGGGATAGAGCCAAGTGCTATAATGACATTCCTAAAGAGAAGATGCTGTTTCCCTTGCTCTGCTGCAGTTGTGGAAAAGTTCAAAAGGAAGAATGTCAGAAGTTTAGAAGTATAGATGCCTGAGTGACATGTTACACTTTTTGCTTGCTTATTACACAACATTAAACCTCCAAGTATTCACTTCTGTGCTTGTGGCTTTGGAATGTGAACATTTTCTGCCTCTCCTGGATGGCATATTCAACTGCAGTTGAAAAGAGAAGGGTGAAATTATATGTAAAAATAAATACGAGAAAACAACCATTACTACTAAGGATGAGGGAACGTCTTTGCTTATGTGTAGTAATATAAGAGAAGGATATGTAGAGAGAATATTTTTAATACTTAAATTTCAAGTCATCCCTTTGTACTTTCTTTGACTATTAATATAACAACTTTGGCACATGTCACTCAGCACTTCTTAAGGTACAGGCAAGAAAAATCTAACGGTTTTTATCCTGTAAAACAATGCCTTTGAAAGTCAGTAAGGTTCTTTGGTTTCACCTTGCATACAAAATAGACTTGCTATCCTTAGCATAAAAGCATGCAAAGTTTCCTCCTTTTTTGTTGGATTGGATACGATGATGTCATATACATGAGACTTCAGAAAGACAAGAAGGAGAAGTTTTGTAATGCCCTTCACTAGCTCTCTTTGAATAGTCAATGTGACCTCATTTCCTCAATTTAAAGAAGTTGTACTTCTCTTTGCTACTAATTTTAAATCTACATATCCCATCATTTAAAACATATCTGTTTTCTGTTTTTATTTTTTATTTTAATTTTTTAATTAGAATTGGCATTCAATAAAAACAAACAAACAAACAAACAAACAAACAACATGTTTTAATCAAATCAAGCAAAGATACCTGAGGTGATTAGCCTGGGATTTTCATTCCTTGAATTCTTGACTGTGGAAACTCAATTCCCCCTATTTTATATTCTCCAGATTCTGTTGATTTCCCCAGTTATAAGCTTTACATCATTCGTGTTTATTTTAGCTTGTTTGTGTGAAAGTTGACACCATCCAGTGCTGAGAATTACATTCTGAGCCTAAATGCTTAACATTTAACAGGGAATTTAACTGAGAGATACAATGATGCCAACTGTAAAATATCTGCTATTTCTAGATGATTTGCTTTGTTTTATTAGCTTAAAGATCAGAAAGGTCAAAATTGTGTTTTAAACAAGATCTTCCCATAATGCAGTTGTCAAAAAAGACTGATAAAACAGAAAATTAGAAAAATACTGTTAAATTAATATATCTTATATATTTTTTGCAATTTATTAAATTTCTATTATTTTCTCAACTCTAGGTAGATAGGAAGGTTATGAAATTATCCTATGACAGTTTATACACAGATTAAAAGAAGTATTTTCTCATGTAAAAATGTTAACACCAAAAAGCAAGTTAATTAAGAATTTTCTTGAATAGAATGAATGTTCTTCCTTCCTAGAATAATTGATTTAAGTCTGTAAACATGGTTTAAACTGAAGACAGAAAGTGAACAATCAGTGAGTCCGATACTGGTTCATAGAGATCAAATATGTAATGTTTGTTTACCATATAATTTCCTTTACATAATGATATCGAAACCATCCAGGCAACTCTGTTCTCGAGCCAGAGTTGCACTAGTGGGACTACTGGAATCAAAGAATCATTCATTAGATTTATCACTAAAATCCTAGAAAGGTAATAATATTCTCCCCATCCATATTTTGCTTGAGTTTCCTATACTCAAATATACGTTCCACTGTAACCTCATAATGCAACCAAGCCTCCTGATGGTCTTCAAACATATGTTATCACAGGAACAAACACTATAGCCTACTACTGCCAGGTGTCTTTGCAACAAACAGCATATTCTGCTAATTGAGGGGGAAAGACCGGAGGAAGCCTATTATACTGAAATAGTTATCTTTGAGTGAATAGAAGGAATTGCTTCCAAATGCAATACGGAATTACTGTAGATTAGTGCAGCATTTGAGTTTTAGTGTTGAGGTAAAATTGTTTCTCTGTTTCATGATCATGATCTTGAAAGTTTCATTTTGTTCCAATAATGAAGATGCTTGATCACATACTGAGTCAGGTAAATCACAAAGACAACTCTTCAGCAGTCTTGGGCAGGCCATAACTAATACCATAGCTGAAGACTGCATTAATCACAATTCAAATTAATAAAATTCAACATAAGCTTATTTGATTTGGTTATAGTGGGAATAGAGACTTTATTCAGAAGTACAATAATGCAACAATAAGAAATGCTCTGTTCTGCATTGTAAAAAAGAAGCCCAGTTACTACTCATTATGGTTTATGATCTTCATTACTAGAGAGAACGTGCCCAGTTCATGAACACTAGGTATCAAAGAAAGAAATAGAAACTTTTCAGTCAAGGTGAATATTTATATACGTTTGCAGATGAAATAGTTGAGAGACAGCAACATTGTAGTATCAATTATAATGATGGACATGTGGGTACTTTAAAATTTTTTAACGTAAAACATAAAAAGTGATTATAATTCTGTGCAATACATGAATAGCCTATAGCATCAGCTTTGAAGTGAATGAGTCACTTTTCCTTCACGTGTACTTTCTATAATTAGGTAGCACCTAGCTTGAAAGGTTGATAAATTTGAGATCAGATCTAGCATCACATAAAAGTTGAACGGAGTCTATAAGTTATCTCTTTAACTCCACAGACTTGGAAGGAATGATCACTTTATGTTATCTTGACATGTGATAACCAGATCTTTCTACCCTCATGGGCTTTTAGTGAAAGTTGGAGCCAACAGTTGATATAAGATTCAAAATATTGCTAAGAAACAACCTCCATAAGCATCATAAAAAAATGAGAGTGCAATTCCCTTAAAATATCCAAAAAATTCCAGGAAAACAAGTAAAATGTTATTAAAGAATACGATTTTATTATTATTGTCCCCATCTCAATTGATATTCTTTCCAAACACTCAACACAAAAAGGTTCTATATTAAGGAAGTTTAGAGATTAAACCAATTGAACATGTCAAGGTAACTTAGAGAACAAAAGAATTTTTAAGTGTGCTAATCTCAGTACACGAGATATGATTTTCCCACTTTGCTGTAAGGTATCAGGATTAGTTTTGATGGCATTAGAAGATATTAGAATCAAGGACCTAGAATTTCTAAATTCTCCTTCTGGCCTCTACTTCTTTTTTTTCACATGAGTTGCCCAAGAAACTATGTACCCAGAGGTGAGGACAAATTCTAAATTTAAATGTGCCTTAATTATTGTCAGCTGGCTCCCAATTTCCTGTCACAGAGCCCTCATGACAGCTGGGCTAAGCACTTGTCTCAGACTCATGGCTCAAGAGGAGTGTCTGGATCCATTTGTCTCCATCTTCGCTGCAGCTGTCCACCAGAACCAGAGCTGGTGCTCACAAGCAATAGCAGGATTGGAACACATTGCCACAGTGCCTCCATTAAGTAGGAAGTTGGTGCATCTTGTTGTGTGTTTCCCTATGACTAATAAAATTAGCTCTACCTTCTCCTTACAAAGATGAGAGTTGAGGGAGACAAAAAATGAAAGTGGAAGAAAAGAGTTTCCAATGAAAAGAGAGTGGTGTTACAAGCTACCCCCCGTCTAGAGACTGAAGGCTTCACATATATAATATGCTTAATTCAATTCCATGGACAATTTTATTCTATGAAAACTGGAAAGGGAAAAGGGTAGAAGTAAGACATGGTCCTTCTTCTCGAAAGATCTATCAGAAAAATGAGCTGTAACCATAATACAATGCAGTAAGTGCTTTATGTTTTTATAAACCGACTTACATGGGAAATCCAAAGAGACATTTGAATAAGATGTTAAAAGACAAAAATAATTTTAACAAATGAATAGAAAGACAATATATATTGTATGGGAAGTGGGAAAAGGCAGAAAGTGCAATAAGAGTTAAACAAAATACATGATATATATGGTGAGTTCTCTGGCTAGAGCACTGAGGAGTAATGAGGGACATGAGGTAAATATTTAAAAATGATACAAGAAAATTGTGTTGTTGTCAATTTAAGAAGGGCGTTGAGTGTCCTGCCAAGAAATTAAGTGTTTTAATTTTGATAACAATGGGAACCATGGAAGGTTTGGAAGAAAAGAACTTATATGATTAGGTCTGTTTACCAGAAATTATTCTGGTAATACTGTGAAGGATAAATGGATTGGAAGTAATAAAGACAAAAGTAAACAAACAAACAAACGCAAAAACAAAAACAAAAAACAAGAGGGTAATGCAATTGTTGAAAATATAAACTGGAAGAATGGTAGGGGTGATTGCTCCAACAACTCTGATTATTCAGTAGACAGACTATCTGAAAAATAATGGAACGAAAAACATTTTTTCAATAATTTGACATTCTAGAGTTCAAAAAGGTATTAAAGTTGTCCTTATAAGAAAAATCCAAATTTTGTTGAACTTCTTTATATTTTATGAATTTCTTTTTTAACATATCTGTGTTTAGTGAGAGTGTGGCTGCACCCTTATCTTCTCTACGCTTATGGCTTTCAAAGGTCCTACTTACTGATAAAATCTGTTGCCTAGGCAACTTAATGGATTGACACCATCAAATGAGATAAGAAACACAAAGATAGAATAGATTTTAGGAGGAAAAGTTTAGGTTGGTGATTTTAGAGGTTGAGGTAACAGAGAGACTTTCTACTAGAGATGTTCAGTAAGATCTGGCACCTATGAGTTGGGACTGGTCATAGAGACAAATAACTCTGTCTAACATCTGGAGCATATGTACAGAGTACCATCATGTTCATTATTGTTCATAACTGGAACATCTATGAAACAGAAGGTAATGGATAAAATGCAATGGCAAATACTGAAGAAAAGGAAGATTTCTGTTTTGTTGTTTAATGGCATTTGTTTACCTTGTTTTGCTTAATATTTAGGTTGGGAATATTAGGGCTTTATAGGCTCTTGTGGATTAGCCAGCAGTTCAAAGATGTATCATTCAATTTTTTAGCCATTTTTGTTGTGAGAAGCACACCTTTGTGAGTTTTCTGGTTATGATTCATTTTATAGTTGGAAGACAAAAAAAAAAAAAGCATTTGACCAACTAAACCACAAAGAACTAAGATCACACAGTACCCAGTACATAGCAGTTATTCAACAAATAGTTGTTGAATGAAAATTGATGAGATGATAATAATGCCTATTTCACATAGCACTCTCATTAGTTGAATTCAAACTGTGAAGCAACATGGTTTTTCACACTTCTAACTTTAGCTTTTCCTTCTAAAACTCTAAATGGAAAGTTACAATAATAAGTGGGGAAACAAGTCCATTTTTTCCTTTACAGCATGTATTGCAGTATGCATGTCAAGGTTTTAGTTTTCTTGTAGAACGTGGAGATTCATTAACAGAACAGTCAAACACACCTCACACTAATTTTTGTTTTATTTCTAGAATGTATAAAAACATCATTGAAGTTTGTTCTATTCCAGTGACCAAATGAAGTTGTATGGATACATTTAAAAATAGGACACATAAATGAGTTATGCAAACAAGAATAATAATAATAATGATACGTAAGTGACAAGTTCTCTGATAAGTACTTTATATACATTATCTCAGGGTTACTATTATGAGGGCATTCTCAATTTAATATGTAAAACACTAAACACAGAGAGATTAAGTACCATGCCTAAGTTCATACAACTAGCTATAGGAGGATCTCATGTTTGAACCAGCAGAGGGGGACCCTGGATTCCATGCTTTAATCCACCAAAATGTGCTGCACAATTTCATGTCTCATTTGTCAAAAAGAGGATTCTTTTTTCTACCAACCCCAGCAAAAATGAAATTCCAAAATGTTTAGATTTTTTTATAAGGACAACTTTAATATCTTTTTGGAACTCTATAATGTCGGATTATTCAACAAATATTTTGATGCCCCTACTTTGCAGGTAGTCTTACTGTATACTGAATAACCAGCATTGTTGGACCCAGAGCCAACCACCACCACCACTACCACTCTCCCAGTTCATATCCTTGACAGCTACATTAACATCTTAACTGTTTTTTCTATCTTTATCTTGATCACTTTCAATCCATTCTTAACAGTGTTACCAGAATAATCTCTGGTACAGACTTAATTATACCATTTCTTTTCTTTAAAAACTTCCATGGTTCTCATCATCATCAGTGTCTTCCCCTTTGCCCTAGCCACAAACAAAATTCAGGAAATAAACTTCTCGAATTTCTTTCAGCAAATGAAACTGAAACCATAGGACAAGAGTTCCACAAATAAAAAAGTCAATTATTTATAAGTTACAGGAACGTGACTTAAGATTTCAGCCTTATTTTGGAAATTGTTTTACCTGTCAGTAGCACCCACATTTGGCTGTACAAGAGAATAACACTTTTTCTGTTAAAGAATAGACTGTTGCAAACGGCTGTTTGGAAATCATTTTTATAATGTATTAATAACAAAAATGTATAGCTTTATCACAGTTAAAATATATGCTATAAAAAGAAAACAACATAAAGTTCACTTAGAAACTGAAAATCAGCCTCAGGTCTCAGATCCAGAGTCTGACGCAGACAATGGTGAGGCTGAGTGAGGCAGATGTTGCAGAATTGTAGTCCCTGGTAGCAGCCGAACAGCAAAAGGTTCAGTTCACTGCACAGGTGCTTCACTGCATGAAGCTGTATTGGGATAAATGCGTGGAGAAACCAGGGAATTGTCTAGAAAATTGCATTGAAAATTGGTTTTCTAGTTATGTGGCCAACTTCATTGGCACTACTCTTGCTAACACCAGTCTCTTTCCCCAGATTGTACAGAAAGGTAGGCAGTAGACCCTCCCTGGGAGAATGACAGAAGCAGCAAAGAATTTATTATTAAGCAGATTTAAGGGCCAGTGGAGGGAAGTTGTCAACCTACTGTCAGGCCAACTTCAGGCTGTTACCAAGCCTGTTGGTGTTATAAAGTAATAGATCAAATGCTCAAAAGTGAAACTTATTTATTTGAAATTAAGAAATTCCACAATGCATCACAATAGTTATTCAATAATGTGAATTCTCCAACAACAATAACAAAAGAAACTGAAACTCTCCTAATTGCAAGAAAAAATCATTTTAAGCACTTCTATATTATCAAAACAAATACCAAACATAAGACAAATTTGAGATTATGCCATATTATCTGATTATTATATAATTAAATTTTAAATAAATATCATTTTAAAGGACTCACACATTTGAGAAGTTTAAAACTTCTAAATAAATCATAAGTCAAATAACAAATTATGATGCAACTTATATTTGCAGAATTAATGGTAAAGAAAATATTTTCAATCAAAATTTGTAATAGGAAAATGAACTGGTTCTTAGAAGGAAACTGAAAAAATTTTAAATTACTTGAAACAAATTTAAAAACAAATTAACAAACTAAACATAAGTTCAAGAAGTTATAAAAAATAGAGTAAATGATACATGTAAAGATATAATAATAGAAATTAATGATATAGAAAGTAAAGGAACAAAATAGAAAAAATTATGTGCTAGAACAGACAAAATAATAATCTTGTTCTTATAAAGCTTAATAACATTAACAAATCTCTGGCAAGGCTGATTATGTAAAAAAGATAATAGTAATGAACAATGTTAGAAAAAATAGCTCAAAAATGGCAATATTGTTTAAATTAATTCCATACACAATTATATGTCAACAAATTTGGAAGCTTAGAGAAAATGGACAATTTACTATAAGTTAATACAGAAAGAAATAGATTATTTGAGAAAATCCATCTTTTTATTTAAAGTAATTAAATAAAGACCATTCTAAATCAAAGTTTTAGAAGTGTGTTTTCACAGATATTTGAAGAATAGATAATTCCAAAATTATATTGACTGGGTTTTTTTTTTGTGGAAAAGCCTGATAATTATTCCCAATATCCATTTTCTACCTAAAATTTTAGCTGACTATGAACATTCAACTCAAGATTACAATTTCCAAAGATTCTTCCAGGTTATGTGGCTATGTGATTAGTTATGGTCTGTGAGAAACAAACGAAAGTGATGTGTGCAACTTCCAGGTACATTGTTTCAGGATAATATAACCTACCACCAATTCCCTCTTTTCCCCCATCCTCATGAACTAAAATGTCCAGACTTGCTGTGAGTGATGGCAAAAACTTAGGAGAAGGGTAAGCAGCAAAAGAGAAGGAAGAACCTTGGTTGTTGGATGATCTTGTGAAAACTAGAAGCCTGATAACTGCCTTGCTGTTGTACTGCTGTATTTTTGGACTTTATTTTTAGAACATCTTGTTTTGAATGCCAATTAGTATACCTAGTAATTTATTTTATAAAGCATGTATAACTTCGATTTTAAAATCAGATTAGAAGAGTAAAAGAAAGAAAACTTCGACTTTTCTGACTGATATAGAATCAAAAGTTCTAGATAAAATGTAAGTTCACTGAATTCAATAACATATAAAAATATTAATTCATAACAACTATGTCTATGTTTTGTTTCAATAATGCAAAGATAGTTTAATACTATAAAATTTATTAGAGCAATTCACCACATTACACATTAAATAGAAAAATGTGTAAAATTGTATCATATACGAAAAATACTTACATTTGGTAATATTTGTCATCTCTTTGTGATGAAAATTATAATAAAGCTGAAATAGATTGGAGAGTTTTTAATCTGATAAGGGACACGTACCAGAATTGTACAGAAAATGAGAAGTTTACATGTAAAATATTAGAAGCCATTTTCTCTAAAGTTAGAAAGAAAATAAAGCCCAATATTTCTATTAGCAGTGAATAAAGGAGCCTTTCATACATTAAGTCATGAAAAAGAAACACACATTATAAGAATGTGAAATAATTTTTAAACTATTATTTACTTTTAATATAAATATTTATTATGTAAATAAATTGTGGCATATTAGAAATTGATTTTATAACAGGTAAAAGGAAGATATTAGAATTTTTTGTCTAACATGGATTAATCTCAGAACACCTCCATTTGTTATTCACTTGAAATTTTTTGAGTACAAATTCTACCTTATGGTTTAGGCACTGGGATAAGGTACAGTGGAGAATAGTATTTGAAAACCTGAAAAGCAATACTATATTTTTCTCATGAATACACCTATGAACAGTAAACACATAAAGGGATTCCTGGGAACTATAAACACTGAATGAGAAGAGGGTTACTATTCTGTGGAGAGGAATGGTCATGTGGGTGGATACCCTGAGGACTACACTAAAATGAGGCGTATCTAAATCTATATCTATCTATCTATCTATCTATCTATCTATCTATCTATCTATCTATCTATCTATCTCTATCTATCTATTTATCTATTTATCTATCTATCATTCTATATCTATCTATCATTCATTCTATATCTATCTATCTGTCTATTATCTATCATCTAATCTAAATAATAATGATATACATATTTAAAACTGTTAAGATTTAACATAGCTATAGATGAGTTCATTATCAACACATTATTTTCTAAAATTTGAAAAATGGTTAAACTACATTACTGTGAATGTATGAAAAAAATTAAAGACTGATGACTTGATTTTTCATCTCAAGATATTCAAGAAAGGAATGTTACCCTGGGATACCCATTGGTATCTAGCCAGCCATCTAGATATAGGCTGCCTCTTGTCTTATGTTTGATTTATTTTTTAGTTGTAAGATGCCAGACTCCCATGTTGAACTCTAAATGTTTTTTCCTACTATTGAAGTTTTGGAGTGTAATGCTTAAATGTTTAAGAGTAGCCAGATGTTGACATTTAAATTGCAGCTCCATTATTTTCTATCTATGTAATTTATTGTAAACCAGATTAAATAATTTAACCATTCTGGCTTCAACTTTCTCCTCTGAAAATGCGGATAATAGTAATACTTGTGAGCAGGGTTTTAAGTTATTGGATTCTCTCTTTATGCTCAATACAACATAATAATGAATTTTAATTTTTAATAAAGTTTCTGCCTGGCACATAATAACTGCTCAGTGAATGGTGGTTGATTTTAAAAATAAAGATTAGTATGGAGGTTAAGCAAATAAGCTACACAATTAGGTTGCTATGCTGAGATCTTGGCTCTGTCTCTCTCCAACTTTATGACCTTGTGTAAATTACTTTCTTCTCTGGGTTCCAAATTTTCTCATCTATAAAAAGATGGTAATTGTATCTACTTCCTAATATTGTTCTTTGGCTTCATATGTTAGCAAAAGAACTAATGCATGTGATATTGTAGATGACATAGAGGAAATTTTTTTGAATGAGGGAACGATGTGATGAGAATGGTGTGTTAGGAAGATACTTTTAGCAGTATTAGGTTAATAGAATAGGGCTGGGAGCAGAGTGAAAAATATTATTATGAGGAACTATAAAGGTAAATTGCATTTATTATTATTTTAACATACACTCATTTGTCCATACATATTTATTTGTATATACACACAATCTGATATTCTCTTCTTAGCAACTTACCGGAGAGCTAAAATTTCATTTCACCCTGATATGCATATTCTACACATACACTCCTCATCTCCCCTCTGAGTAACTTATTCTTAAAGCTAACTTAATCTCTAGGTCTTTAATTTTATATGGATTGTTGAATAATTAAAATATCATTCCTGAGTATAGGTAGTGGAAATGTGCACTTCTTTTCTTAATTCTAATTATTTGACATTTAAACTGACTTCAAAGTGATATACAGCTGGGTTTACCTCTACAACACCTGTATTTGAATTACAAAATTTCAACCTAGAAAAAAGGGTGAATTTTTTATGTTGTTTTTAATATTAATTTTTAGAATTTAAAATGAAAGAAGAAAACACATTAAACTTGGAAAACACAGAGTAACTTGTCTATTGTCTTCAGTCGATTAATATGTGATCATTATAAAATGTTATAAAATGCTTAAAAAGATACCAGAATTAACTACTGTATACATTTTCTTAGGAATCCTTCCAGGTAATTTTAATGTCACTAGTAGTATAGTGTGTGTGTGTGTGTGTGTGTGTGTGTGTACAACATATAGCCACATGATCTGTATTTATTGTTCACATAAATTGTATTCTACTAAATATTCTGCTCTATATATCTGCAATTTTTGGCTTAACAATGTGTCTTGAACATTTTTTTACATCAGTATATAAAGATATACTCTAAAAATATACAGTATTTAGAATTCTGCCTAGAAAGTGTGTCATAATTTATGATGGATTTTTAAGTAATTTTCAAATTTTCACTGTTGTTAACAGTGTTGCAGTTAATATCCCTGAACATATATCTTTGTACATGATGAAAATTTATCAGTGAAATTGATTCTTTGAACACAGAGGTAACTCATGCTAATTGTTTTCAAATATAAATTGTTATTAATGTGCAAAAAAATGCAAGTTCAATTATCTGAAAATTTAATAACTTTCACTAAAAGTTTTATTTATCTTTCAAGCAGAAAAAAAAAGTAGATAATATAATTGACCCCTGCCTAGTCTGAGGCGATGAATATGACATTTGTTCTCAATTATTAATTAAACACACATGAAACCTTTTAGGTAAGTGGGTGATATGGTTATTATTGGATGTGTTGTTTATTTACAACAAAGGCATATTTAAAGCTTTAGATTAAAATTCTAAAAACGATTTTAAACTAGTAGTGGTATTAATTGTGCTAAGGCATGGATTCTGGGGGAAGCAACTGGGAAAGAATGAAAGTGACCTAAACTACAACAAAGTCACATACTTCCATCATTACTCTAACTCCATTACTCAGACCATTGCACTGGGGCTGGGAGAGCTACAAAACAAACAAAACAAAACACAAACACAAACAGAAAACAAACAAAAAGTCCTTGGTATTTTCTGAAGATATGCAAGTGAAAGGGTTATATCTTATTCATCCATTATTTTTTTTTACTCAAAACCATTTATTCACCAACTACCATATACCAAGCTCATTTACAAGCAGTGAGCATACAGTTTTGAACAAAATTAACATCCCTGACGTCACAATACTCTCCTTGGATCTGCCATTTATCCACCATAGTAATTTTTTTCTTGAATGTTTTGGTATATTATACTCTTTACCCACTATTTCCACTGTCATTATTCTAGCTCAAGATCATTATCATTTTATTCCTGAACTACTGCATTTTTCACTCTGCTCCCAGCCCTACTTTATTAATCTAATATTGCTGAAAGTGTCTTCCTAACACACCATTTTTATCACGTTGTTCCCTCATTCAAAAAACATTGCTTTTGTGTCATCTACAATGCCACATGCATACACTTTCATATTTTCCCAAGTCTGTCTGTCAACTTGTTGATAGGTGCCCTTGAACCCTCCAACACACACATACAAGTTTCCCATTTCAATAAGTACAGGCTCCTTATGGATTCTAGGAATTTTCCTCAGACCTTTTTGCTCTTAAATCATAGATGAAAGTCTTGTTTCCATTAGATTTCCTCCTAAATTCTTCTCATAATTTAAGACTCAAATTAAACCCTAACCTTACAAATTTAGTTATGTCGTGCCTGTTGTATGACAGACACTAAATTAAGTACTGGAGATAAAAGTAAATACGGTGTTATCACTCAGTGATAGACATAAGCAGACAATAATAACATAAAATGACAAATCTAGTGAAGACATATGGAATTAAAGAGATAGTTATCCAATTTAATAAGAAGTATGAGTAGAGGTATGTCTTCTTGAAAGAGGAATGCTCAAGAAGAATCGTAAGGGATTATTAGGAGGAGTTAACCAAATGAAGGGAATAGAAAAATTCCAAGCAGATAAGTAAATCTGAGCAAAGGCACTGGTAGAATAAACAGCACAGCATATCAATATGTTTACAAAGAACTCCATATTGCAGAAGAGAAAATTATGAGGTAGATAGTCACATAAGATTATGACAAAGACATTGAGTAAATGATGTGGAACCATCGGCAAGTTTTGTTGAGGAAGTGATGTGACTAGAAGTGAATTTGTATGCGTTCTTGTGCCCATTGTGAGAGGATGGGTTGAGTACATTGTCCCAGAAGAGGGCGATCATTGCAATAATCTACACTTGCCTTAAAAAGTATAAGTTGTTATGGAAATGAAGAAACTGATTCAAGATTATTTAGAAGGTAAACTGTAACTTGGCTATGAGAGCTAAAAAAAGAAAAGCCCCAGTTTCTATTTTAGGTGATAAATGAATGATGTGGTCTCAGTCAACAACTATAGTAAGAGGAGCTTGTTTGAGGGGGAAAGTGATGTATTCAACATTAGGCAAAATTTTTAAATTATTTGTTTATATCCTGACTTGTTCAAAAGGATTTAGGTCAGTGAACGAAACTAGTTTCCAAAGGATGACCAGGTGGAGACAACCAGTAGGTTCTGGGACCATTACATAGGTAGAGAGAGATAGCCATATTATTTACATAATACCACCAAGACTATTAGAGAGTGCTACTTCTTATGGTGGCAATCAACATCTTGAAAGCTGATTCATTCAAGGAACTGCAGGAAGTAGAACCAATGTCAGTTAATGGGTACCACCTTGGAGAATATCAACATTTAAGAAGAATGGCAGCAGAATTCATGGAATAAGCCAATAAGGAGTGCCCAGAGATAATGTAAACTGATTAAAGACAGTCGAAGTTTCAAGACAAAAGGAAAAATAAACTTTGTCAGATGCAACAGAAACATCTGTACAATAATTTCCACTGAACATCACAATTAAGATTTTTATTTAAGAGCCCTTTCAATTAGGTGGTGACAGTAAAAACCAGACTTTGGTCTACAAAGAAATAAATAGAATGAAGTATATATAACTTGATTCCACATTCAAAAAATAAGAGTGACAAAAAAAGAAGAGACTGATATAAGAACATAGTGTGGTTGGAAGTTTGGAGAAGTAGGTCCAAGATGTTGGCATAGGTGGATGTCGAGTTCATTCCCTTCCAAGAACACATGAAGTGTACACCTGCATTAAGAGCAATTCCTCCTGAAAGACAACTGTGAATTGATTGAACCGCTGCACAAGTAAGAAAGAGAGATCACAGAAAAAAGGTTAGAGAACCACGAGAGCTCTCTGGGAGCTGAGGGAACAACCCAGGACCATAAGAACCAGTGAGCACCATTGTTTACATTTTCCCTATATGTAGATAGGGGGCCAGAGATCTATCCAGGTTCTCTAGCCAACTTGCAGGGTATGCTAGCACATCCCAAGCCATCCCTGTTGGAGGTAGATCCAGCAGAAACAGGAGGGCACCATAACATGCATACGTGAGGACCCTCCAACTGGAGATTGATCCAGAAGGTATGATGGGGTGCTGCTTCTCACAGACACTGGGGTGCATGCATTTGGTGTCTCCTCTGCTTTGGAGAGATACCCTGTCCAGACAAAAATATGAATATGGTGGAGCACTACTGCATGCACACATGGGGATGTCCCGCACAAAGAAAGTGCAGAGCTAGCAAAACTCTGTGGTACGTGTATGAAGGACTGCTCCATGCATAGTGAGTAGGGTGCTGCTAAGCACAAGCTGGGCTGCCCCACCTACAGAAAGTGCAGAATTAACAAAATACTGCTGTGTGTGCATACATGGCTATCCTATCCAGAGAAAGGGCAAATCTACTAGGGCTTTCAGAGATAAGAATGCAGAGCAGTCTCCCCTGCTATGTTCTAACAATAGAGAGTTAAAGCAACAGAGTACACTAAGGGATCAACCAGAAGCAAAATCTTTATCAGACAGCTTCATCCAGATTAGAAGAGCAAGGAAGTATGCACACAACAGGCTGCCCCACCTGAAGTCACTTCTATAGGAGAGATGTCACACCAGACACTGCTTGGGCCCTCCCTGATTACAAGTGGCTTGCCAAAAATATATATTCGACACATCGTCTGCAGAGAGGCAAATTTTTCAAGACTGGGCAAAATAGCTATTCTATCCAACTCATAGGAAAAAATATAGAAAATTAAACAAAATGGGGAGACAGAAGAATATATCCTAAATGAAGGAACAAGAAAAAATTCAAGAGAAAAACCCTAATGAAACAGAGATAAGCAATTTTTCTAATAAAAAATATTCAAAGAATTGGTCATAAGGATATGTAATAAATTTGAGAGTAGACTAGAGGAACTTGGAGAACACTTTAACAAAATTATACATAATAAAGAACTAATCAGAGAAGAAAAATGTAATAATTGAAATGAAGAATACATTAGAAGGAATCAATAAAGGATTAGTTAATACAGAAAAATGGGTTAGCATCCTGGAAGACAGAATAATGGAAATAACCCTTTCAGAACAGCAAAATAAGAGAAAAAGAAAAATTTTTAAAAATGAGGATAGAATAAGAGATTTCTGGGAATACATCAAGCACTCCAACATTCATATTTTTGAGATTTCAGAAAGAGAAGAGAGAAAGGGGCAGAAAGAATATTTAAAGAAATAATGGCTGATAACTTCCCTAATCTGAAGAAGGAAACAGACATTCAGGTCCAGGAAGCACAGAGAGCTGCAAACAAGATGAACTGAAAGAGATTCAAACTAAGACATAGTGTAATTAAAATGGCAAAAGTTAAAGATAAAGATACAATCTTAAAGGCAGCCAGAATGAAAAATGAAAAACAAATCATATACAAGGGAATCCTCAAAAGGTTATCAGCTAATTCCTCAGAAACAAACTTTACAGGCCAGAAGAAAGTAGCAAAATATATTTCAAGTGCTGAGAGAAAGGAGTCTAGAACTTAGAATACTGTATTTGACAAGGTTATCATTAAATTGAAGGAGAGATAAAGAGTTTCCCACACAAGCAAAAACTAAATGAGTTAACCACAACTAAACCAGCTTTACAAGAAATGTTAAAGAGTTTTCTTCATGCAGAAAAGAAAGGACCATAAGCAGGATTAGGAAAATAAAAAAGAGAAAATATCTCGCTGGTAAAGGCAAATATACAATAATCACGGTAAATTAAAAACGTAAAAAGCAGCTATTGTGGGAGAGAAAGTTAAAATGGCATAGATGATATAGGCTTTGTTCATCTGCTCTTATGATCACATCAAAGTTCTGATGGAAACATGGAGCGAACAGCAAGCAGAATAACCTGAGATCTATATGAATAAGCACTACAACAAGGGAGAGAAATAAGAAATCACCCAGCAACAAGAGGAAGAAAAAGATGGCAGATGGCAGAAGTATGGTGGAGTGAGAGATGTACCCAAATCTCTCCCCTTGAAATAACAATAAGCTGAACATCTAAAATGCAACAACAACAACAACAACAACAAAACACTCAACCTGCATGTAAACACGTCTGAACTAGAGATCTGTGAATATGAGCTACCATGGGCCAGAAATGAGGGAGTTGGGTGTTAGACTGGGAGAAACAAAAAGGCTGCCTATGACATCTGGAGTTCCCTGCAGGAAGAGGGGAAAGGGAGAAAGTACAGTGGGTTCCCTGAACAGCCCTGCCTGAAAACTGTGAGCTCCACACAGTAGCAGTGCCCAGGGATCAAGGCAGAAAGTGAAGAAGTGGGGATGCCAGAGAAGCAACAGTTGATTATTACCAGCTGCGGTTGTAAAACACAGGCTGAACTGCAGCACCCATCCCCCAACTTAGAAGACACTTCCCCCCATATCCTCCAAGACCAAACAATGTAGAGCCCCAGGGCAGTTTAAGCAAACGATACTAAAACTGTCACTAACACTGACAAAGACTTAGATTAAGGGTAGTGAATGTGACTGAATATTTATAGGAAAAAAAAGCCATTATTAAGACTTTATATAAAGCAGGATACAAGAAGCTTTGATGCCACCTACTGGAAACCAAAAGAAAAATACCCTCTTAGCAATAGACTAAAGAGAGATCTTTCTATAATTTTTTCTGGGGGAGGGGGGTAAAGCAGAATACATTTCCATTAATCCCCAGATGGATAAATAATCCATTAAAAACCATGAACAACCAAAGACTTCAGCATCTCAGAAAGAAAGAAAAAAAAATCCAGAAAATAAGCTTACAGACATAGAAATATGCAATTTAAATGACAGAGAATTCAGGATGGTACTTCTGAAAAAACTTAGTGAATTCCACAATGAGTCATATCAACAATTTTAGGAATTGATAAAACAATTAGATAAGAAGAATGAGTTCTTTAGAAGGAGATTGAAACCCTCAAAAAGAACCAAATAGGACTTCTGGAGATGAAGAACACACTGAAAGAGGTGAAAAAGAAATAACAAGCTTGAGAAATAGTGTTGACCAAATGGAAGAAAAGATCAATGATATTGAAGATAGAAATCTAGAAATAAAGCAGAAGGAAGAAGAGAGAAACTGAAGAATGAAAAATAATGAAGGGAAAATATAAGAAGTTGCTGATACCATCAGAAGAAGAAATGTATAAATAATGGCTATTATTAAAGGTGAGGAAAAGGAGCAGGGATTAGAAAGCATTTTCAGACAATAGTTGATGAGAATTTCACATATCTAAGGAAAGAACTGGAGGTTGGAATTCAAGATGTCAATAGGACACCCAATTATCTCAACCCAAAAAGGTCTTCTCCAAGACACACTATATTAAAATTATCAAAAATCTATGACAATGAAGAAATTCTCAGGACAGCCAGGGAAAAGATGATAACATATAAAGGAAAACCCATTATTTATCATCAGACTTCACAGCACAAACCTTACAAGCAAGAAAGAAGTGGAATCAAATATTAAAACTATTATGCAAAGGACTACCAGCCAAGAATAATCTATCCAATTTAGCTCTCCTTTAGATATAAAGGACAAATAAAGACCTTTCCAGACATACAAAAATTGAGGGGATTCTCCACTATGAAGCCTGCACTACAGGAAATACTGAAAGAGGTCAGCTCACCTAAATCAAAATGCCTATATATATATATATATATATGTGTGTGTGTATATATATATGTGTGTGTGTATATATATGTGTGTGTGTATATATATACACACATATATACACACACATATATATACATATATATATGTATATATATAAACTATCCTCTGCATATTTATAATGGTAACCACACACCAAAGATTCAGACCTAAAGTACATAATATAAAACAAGAAGAACCAGAGGTTAACCCCACAAAAGCCAACCAAAATAAAGAAAACAGAAACACGAGGATAAGGGAGAAATGCAAACACTGAGTTACCAGAAAGCAAAACATAAAATGGCTCTAAAGAAGACTTCATATTTCAATAATCACACTATAAGTAAATAGACTGAACTCACCAATAAAAAGGTACAGAGTTGTAGATTGGATCTTAAAAAAAAAAAATCCAATCATATGCTGCCTCTAAGAGACACATCTCGGTTCCAAACACAAATATAGACTCTAATTGAAAGGGTGGAAAATGATATTTCAAGCAAATGGCATTCAGAGAAAAGCGGAACTAGTGGTACTAATATCAGATGAAAAAGACTTCGAAATAAAAAAAGATAAAGAAAGATACTGAGGGACACCTCATAATGATAAAGGGAATCATGCACCAAGACATAACACATATTAATATCTATGATAGCAATCAGGGAGCCCTGAAATAAATAAAGCAATTACTAACAGAACTAAAGGAAGAAATAGATCAAAACACTATCGTAGTAGGGGACCTAAATACCCCATTGACGAATATAGATAGATCATCAAAACAGAAAATGAATAAGGAAATAACACCTTTAAATGACACAGAGACAAACTGGGCATTATTGACATTTACAGAGCCTTTCATCCCAAAACAACTGCATATACATTTTCCTCTAGTGCACTTGGAACATTTTCAAGGATTGACCACATACTGGGCTGCAGAGATTGTCTCAACAAATATAAGAGGGCTGGCTGAAACCATACTAACCATATTCTCTGATCATACTGCTTTTGAAACTAGAGATCAACTGTAAAAAGAAAGTGGAAAGAACCACAATTACATGGAAATTAAACAACATACTATTGAAGAGTAACTGGGTCAGAGAAGAAATAAAAAGAGAGATTAAGAGATACATAGAAATGAACGATAAGGATAGTGCAACATATCAAAACTTTTGGGACACAGCAAAAGTGGTCATAAGAGGAAAGTTCATATCATTACAGGTCTATCTCAGAAAACAAGAATGAGTCCATCTTCAACTTAAAAACAGAAAAGGAAGAACCAATGAAGTCTAAAGTCAGCAGAAGGAAAGAAATAATCAAAACTAGAGCAGAAATAAATGAAATTGAAAACAAAAAAAATAGAAAAAATAAATGCAACAAAAAGCTAGTTCTTTGAGAAGGTTAATAAAATTGACGAACCCCTGGCTAGACTCAATAAAGAAAAAAGGGAAAGGACACAAATAAACAAAATTGGGAATGAAAGAAAAATAATGACAGACACCGCAGAAATACAAAGGATCATGCAAGAATACTATGAAAAAACATATAACATCAAATTTAATAACCTAGAAGAAATGGAGCAGTATTTAGAAAAATAAAACCTTCTTAGACTGAATCAAGAAGAAATGGAAAATGGAAAATATAAATAGACCAATTAGCAGTGTGGAAATTGAAACAATCATCGAAAACCCACCAAAATGTAAAAGTCCAGGACCAGATGGCTTCAGCAGTGAATTCTACTTAATATTCAAAGAAGACTTAATACCAATTCTCTTCAAACTCTTCCAAAAAATCGAAGAAGAGGCTACTTCCCAACTCATGGTAAAGATAACACAAAAAAAGAAAGTTACAGACCAATATCTCTCATGAACACAGATGCAAAAATCTTAATAAAGACAATAGTGAACAAAATACAGCTACATATTAAAAAGATTATACACCACAGTCAAGTGGGCTTCATCCCAGAAGCACAAGGATGGTCCGAAATATGCAAATTGATTAAAGTGACACACCATAGAAACAAATTAAAAAATAAAAATCATATGATCATATCAATAGATGCAGAAAAATTATTCGACAGGATACAACATCCATTTATGATTAAAACACTTAACAAAATTGGTATAGAAGGAAAGAACCTTAACATAAGAAAGGCCATGTATGACAAACCCTCAGCCAACATTATACTTAATGCTGAAAAACTAAAAACCTTCCTCTGAGATAAGGAACAAGGCAAGGCTGTCCACTATCACCATTGTTATTCAATAAAACATTGGAGGTCCTAGTGAGTGTAATCAGAGAAAAGAAAGATATAAAAGGCATCCAAATAGAAAATGAAGAGTCAAACTATCACTATTTGCAGATGACATGATTCTCTATATAGAAAACCCTAAAGACTCCACAAGAACACTACTGGAAACAATAAGCAAATACAGTAAAGTCTCTGGATACAAAATCAACATTCAAAAATCAATAGGGTTCCTATACTCCAATAATGAAATGTAAGAAAAAGAAGTGGAAAAATAATTCCTTTTGCAATTGCAACAAAAAGAATAAAATACCTAGAAATAAATCTAATGAAATATGTAAAAGACCTATATGATGAAAACTATAAGACTCTTAAAAGAAATCAAAGAAGATACAAAGAAATGGAATGATATTCCATGTTCTTGGATTGGAAGTATAAACATAGTTAAAATGACCATATTACCTAAAGCATTATACAGATTTAATGCAATCCACATCAAAATTCAATTGACATTTTTTAAAGAAATAGAACAAAAATCATCAGATTCATATGGAAGCACAAAAGACCCCTAAGTGCCAAAGCTATCCTGAGAAAAAAGAACAAGGCTGGAGGCATCATTCTGCCTGACTTCAAATTATACTACAAAGTGACAGTAATCAAAACAGTATGGTATTGGCAAAAAATAAAAAATAAAAATAGAAAAAAAAAAAAGGACACATGGACCAGTGGAACAGAATTGAGATTCCAGAAGTAAACCCATATTTACATGGGCAAATAATTTTAGAAAAAAAAAGCCAAGAATATACAGTGGAGAAAGGAAAGCCTCTTCAATAAATGGTGCTGGAAAAACTAGAAAGCCACTTACAAAAGAATAAAACTAGACTGTTGTATCACCATACACCAAAATTAACTAAAATGGATTAAGTACCTAAATATGAGAGCTGAAATAATAAAATTCATAGAAGAAAACATAGGAAATAAATTCAGGGACCTTGGACTTAAAGAGGACTTTATGAATTTGACCTGGAAGGCAAGCAAAGGTAAAGCAAAAATAAATGAAGGGATTGTATCAATCTAGAAAAATTCTGCACAGTAAAAGAATCTGTCAGCAAGATAAAGAGACAATCATTCGAATGGGAAAATATATTTGCAAGCAATGCCTCCGATAAGGGCCTAATATCTGAAATATAGAAAGGAATCATTCAACTCAATAACAACAGAAAAACAAACGATCCAAGTAAAAAGTGGGCAGAGGACCTGAACAGACACTTTTCCTGAAAAGCCATACAAATGACCAACAAATATATGAAAAGATGCTCAACATCGCTGTTAGGGAAATGAAAATCAAAACCACAGTGAGATACCGTCTCACACCTGGTAGAATAGCTATTATCAACAAGACAAATAATAACAAATGTTAGAAAAGATGAGAAGGAAAAGGATCCCTCACATGCTGCTGGTGAGACTGCGAATTGGTATAGCCACTGTGGAAAACAGTATAGAGTTTCCTCAAAAAACTAAGAATTGATCTTCCATATGATCCAGCTATCCCTGTACTGGGTATTTACCTCAAAGATTTGAAAATTCATATCCAAAAAGATTTGCAGCATTATTCACAGTGGCCAGCCAGTACATGGAAGAAACTGAAGTGTTCTACAATAAATGATTGGATAAAGAAGCTGTGGGGTGTGTGTGTGTGTTTGTGTGTGTGTGTGTGTGTGTGTGTGTGTGTGTGTGTGTGTGTGTGAAATATTACTCATCCATAAGAAAAGATGTGTGTGTGTGAAATATTTCTCATCCATAAGAAAAGATGAAATACTGCCATTTGCAACAACGTGGATGGACCTTGTTGAGATAATCATGTTAAGTGAAATAAGCCTGACAGAAAACGTTGAAAATCACACAATATGTGGGATATAAACCTAAAAGCAACGAATGAACAGGACAAACAAACAGAGACTCATGGGCATAGACAATAGACTAGCGGTTACTCACGGGTAGAGATAAGGGGACAGGGGTGAGTTGAAGATGGTAAAGGGTGTCAAATATGTGGTTACAGAAAGAAGTCTAATTATGGAAGGTGAACACACAATGTAAATGTATGTCATACTGTTGAAGTGTAAAGCTGAAATTTATTGGATTTCATTAACCAATATCACCATAAAAGAAATTAGTTCATTAATTAAAAAAAAGAAAGACAAAGAAGGACATTATATAATTAATTATAAAGGATCCCTCTAAGGAGAGTATATGACAATTACAGTAGATATACACAAAGACAAAAATTAACAGTAATACAATAATAAATGGGGCCTTTATACTTCACTTACCTCAATGGATAGATCATGGAGACACAAAATCAATAAGGAAATAATGGCCTTAAATGCCACATTTAATTGATTTGACTTAATAAACATTAATAGAGCATTTCATTTAAAAACTGAAGATTACACATTTTTCTCAAGTGCACATGTAACATTTTCCAGGATGGATCACTTTGCAGATGGATCATATAGTAGACTACAAAACAAGTCTTAATAAATTAAAAAAAAAAAAGATTGAAATTATATCAAGCACATTTTCTGACCACAATGGCATGTAATTAGAAATCAACTACTGGAAGAAAACTGAAATAAAATGTAAATATGTGGAGATTAAACAATATGCTTTTAAACAGCTAATGAAACAAAGAGAAAAACAAACAGGAAACCAAAAATACCTGAGACAAAGGACAAGTCAACACAATCTTACAAAATATATGAGATGCGACAAGAGCAGTTATAGGAAAGTTTATAGCTGCAGGCCTACCTCAAGAAGCAGAAAAAAAAAATCCCCAATAAACATCTAACTTTATACTTAAAGGAACTAGAAAAAAGAGGAACAAACTAAACTCAAAGTAAATAGAAGTAAGAAAATAATAAAGATTAATGAGGAAATAAGTAAACTGAAAAACAATAGAAAGATCAATTAAACTAAGAGCTAGTTATTTTAAAAAATAAATAAAATTTACAAGCATCTAGTAACACCTGTCAAGAAAAAAGGAAACAGAATACAAATAAATAAATGAGAAATGAAAAAGGAGAGATTATAACCAATACCACAGGAATACAAAAAATTATTAGTCTACTATGAACAATTATATCCAAAAACTTGACAATCTAAAAAAAAGATACATTTTTCAAAATATACAACCTTCCAAGACTAAACCAGAAATAAACAGAGAATTTGAACACATCGACTGTGAGTAATAAAATTGAAGATTTAATTAAAAAGCTTCCAATAAAAGCCTAGAACCAGATGGCTTTACAGGTGAATTCTACTAAATATTTAAAGAAAAATTAGTACCCATCTTTCTCAAATTATTCCAAATTTTCTGGCCATGAAAATCAGCAGTGGCTGAGTGAAACAAAGGTCTGAGGAATTGCAGACTTTCCTCTTAAGAGGCCAATGCTCAGATTTACTTGTTAATGGGCTCACTTGCTCTGAACTCCAGCTCTGGGATAGCAGCTCAAGTGGCACTAGGGCCATATGGGGAGGAAGTGATTTATCTGGCTTTAGGGCAAGGCCTGGAGGGGCAGCTTTCTCCCAGACATAAGTGTTGGCAGAGAGCATTGTTCTTTTGTTGAGCCCTCCTTGGCCTGGCCAGCAGACCAAGGGAGCACTACACCATATCAGAGTCTCCATTAATCCAGCTGACATTTGTTGCCTTGCCCTGGTGATTCCCTGAGACTCTACCTCTCCCAACTTGTGGGTCCACCCAAGCGGCTTCCAGTAGCTTTTCCATACAAATGGCCTATCTTAGCTCACACAGCAGACTTTCCTAAAATACCTCAAAGGGTCATGAAAATAAATAAGAAGCACCTAGCCTCAGCACAACCTGTACCTCTTGCTGAGCAGCTCCAGGTCTGGTACTAGTGACAACCGGGTTCACTTTATGTCTTGAACTATTGTGGAACTTCCAGTTCCAGTGTGGGGGGGTGGCTATTAGCAGATTGCCTGGTGGCCCATGCCAGGTGAACCTTGTCAGGGTACGAAACATCCCAAGAGATTATATGACAAGGCTTAAGAATAAATAAAATTTATAATTTTGAGGAGGAAATAATTGTAGACCCATTAAAACTCTTTTAGGCATTACTACCAGGGCAGGCCAGAAAAGGCGCATGCTATAAAAGATGGGTCAGAGGGCCCAATAACTGACCTAAGGCTGTGTGCCCAGAAAAGAGGAGGATGGGGAGGTTTGTACTAAGATTCCTACAAATTCAAGAGATTTTTTTTTCGGCCATGTTCATTCTACCAATAAACTCATCAAATACATTCTTGTGTTTTGAGAGAGGGTGGAGTCAAGATGGAGAACTAGGTAAACTCTGTTCACTTCCTCCTATGGTCACATCACAATGACAATTAAATTATAGAACAACTATCACTGAGAATCACATGAAGACTAGCTAAACAGCATTTATATATCTAAGGATATAAAGAAGAAGACACATCAAATAAGACAGGTGGATGGCAGGAAAACATGGACCAGTTAGGTCCCACACCCATGGTGTGGCAATTAACAAATGGAAGGGATATCCCAGCTACAACAGGCTACTATAAGAAGCCAGGGGGCTCCAGCTCTGCACCATAGTTCCACAGCCAGGGGTACCTGTGCTGGGAAGAGATCTCATAACATCTGAAGTTAAAACTAGTGGGGATTATTTCCAAGAAAGACAAAGGGCTGCAGGAGACTGAGAGGCTGGTCCTAAAAAGCCAATGCACAAACCCACTCATTATAAGTTTCAGCATAGAGAAGCAGCTCAAAAAATACCAGAGACATGGGGAGGAACTAAATTGACTAACTTCAGGGATAGAGTTGGGGTTGAGTCAACTTTCAGCAGACAGAAATGCTTGTAGGTGCCATTGATCCTTTGTCATTCTCAGATCACAATGGAATACTATCTAACATTCACCACAATTGACATAACCAACTGGTGGTCATGTCTGGCACCAGAGCTCAGCTAATGTGACTCATTTGTGAGGTCAGTTCTTGCACAACAGCTTATCCACTATGGTCATGGCCAATCATCACAGTTAGTCAGTCTGAAAGTCAACCACACGCACTGATATGCCGGCAGCAATTCAGGTCCAGCTGCAAGCACACACAACGCACACAGGGGACACCTCTGGAACATCTTGCTTAGGTGATCAGGAAGACTGCACCAATGGGCCACACAGGGCACCTTCTATTTAAAGCCACTTTTTCAAGTCCAGGAGACATAGCAGATCTACTCAATACATAGAAACAAAGAGAGTGAGTCAAAATGAGGAGGCAAAGCAACATGTCCCAAATGAAAGAATAGGATGAAACTTCAGAAAAAGAACTAAATAAAACAGAGACAATCTACCAGATACAGGGTTAAAACACTAGTTATAGGGTGCTCAATAAATTTTAGAGAAAAATTGGTGAACTCAGTAAAAACTTCAACATAGAGACAGAAAACATAAACAGCAACCATCATAACTGAGGAATATTATAATTAAAATGAAAAATACACTGGGGAAACCAATGGAAGATTAGTTGAAGCAGAGGATCAAAACAGAAATCAGAAACACAAGGTAGCTAAAACACAATCATAATAGAAAAAAAAAGAATTAAAAAATGAGGACTATTTAAGGAACTTCTGGGACAACATAAAGTATATCAATATTTACATCACAGGAGTCCTATAAAGAGAAAAGAGAGAGCAAGGGATTGAAAATCTATTTTTAAAAAAAGATGAAAATTTTTCATTATCTGGTGAAGGAACTAGATTTACAAGTCCAGGAAGACAGAGAATGAACCTAAAGAGATACACACCAAGGCACATTTTAATTAAAGTGGCAAAGTTTAAAGACAAAAAGATAATCCTAAAAGTAGCAAGACAAAAACAGTTAGTTATGTACAAGGAAGTTCCCATAGGAACATCAGCTGATTTCTCAATAGAAACTCTGCAGGTCAGAAGGTAATGGCATGAAATAGTCACAGTAATGAGAATCAAAGACCTACAACCAAGACTACTATAACCAGCAAGACTATCACTTAGAAACTGAGAATTAAAGAGTTTCTCAGATAAGAAACAGCTAAAAGAGTGTATGTATCATCACTAAGCCAGTATTAGAAGAAATGCTAATTAAAAAAGAAAAGATCAAAAATGTAAATGAGAAAATATTGGAAAGAAGAAAATTCTCACTAAAAAAGCAAACAGTAAAAGCAGTAGATCAACCAACTATAAAGCTAGTATTAAAAGATAAATCCATAATTACAATAATAAATGAATACACAAAACACACAAAAGAAATAAAAATAATGACAAAACATAAATATGGAGGAGGTGAGTAAAAATTGTAGTGATATTTGAATGAATTTGAACTTAAGCAACCATCAACTTAAATTAGACTGCTACAAACATAGCTTGATATATATGAAGCATGTGGTAATCACAAAACAAAAAATCTATAAGATATAAAAGAAATAAAGAGAAAGGAATTCAATCAGGACACTGAAGAAAGGCATCAACATGTAAGAGCACGAGAATAAGAAAGGAGCAGAAAAGAATTACAAAAACATACCTATCAATAATTATTTTAAATGCAAATGGACAAAATGCTCCTATGAAAAGACTTAGGGTGGCTGAATGAATAAAAAGCAGGAACCATACATATGTAGCCTACAAGACCCCTGGTTCAGACAAAATGATACATAGAAACTAAAAGTAAATGGAAAAAAAAATGCTGGGTAGCAATACTTACGTCAGACAAAAATTTGACAATAACAAGAGACAAAAAAGGGCATTTCATAGTGGTAAAGGAATCAGTACAAGAGGATATAACCTTTGCTAACTATCTATTCACCCAATGCAGAAACACTTAAATATATAAAGGAAATATTGAAAGACATAAAAAGTGAGATCCATAGTAATACAGTAATATCGGGAGATTTTAACATCCCATTGACATCAATAGATAGATAATACAGATAATAAATCAACAAGGAAACTGGTCTTAACTGACACATTAGACCAGACAGATTTATTGGTATTTTAAAGACGTTTTACCCAAAAGCAGCAAAGTATACTTTTTTCCAAATGCACATGAAAAATTTTCCAAGATAAACTACATACTAGTCTACAAAACAAGTCTCGATAAATTGAAAAAAAAAAAAAAAGAAATCACATAAAACATCTTCTAGGATCACAATGGTGTAAAACTAGAAATCAATTATAAGAGGAAAACTAAAAAACACGCAAACATATGTAGGCTAAATAACATGCTACTAAACAATGAGTGGGTTAACCAGATGAAGAAGAAATCAAAAGATACCTTAAGACTAATAAAAATTAAAACACAATTACCCAAATTCTATGGAACACTGCCAAAGTAGTTCTAAAATGGAAATTTATAGCAATATAGGCCTACCTCAAGAAACTAGAAAAATCTCAAATAATCAAAACTTACTTCTAAAGGAACTAGAAAAAGAACTAAGCCTAAAATAATTAGAAGGAAGGAAATAGTAAAGATCAGAGAAGAAATAAACAAAACAGAATTTTTAAAAAATAGAAGAGTAATGAAACAATGAACTCATTCTTTGAAAAGACAAAGTTGATTATCATTCAATTTAATTTAATTTAATTTAATTTAATAAACTTCATGAAGAAGAGAGCCCAAATAAATAAAATTATTAGTGAAAGAAGAGAATTAACAACTGACTCCACAGAGATATATAAAAAATTTAAGAAATATTAAAAACAATTATAAGCTAACAAATTGGATAACCTGAAAAAAATGATAATTCCTAGAATTATACAATCTTCCAAGACTGAATCAGGAAGGAATAGAAAATCTAAAATGACTATTAACTGCTAATAAAATCTAATCAGTCATCAAAAATTGCCTAACAAACAAAAGTCCTAGATCAAATGGATTTGAATTTCACCAAACATTTAAAGAATTACTATTTGTCCTTCTCATACCATTCCAAAAAATTGAAGAGAATTCTCCCAAACTCATTACCCGGACACCAAAACCAGACAAAGACACTACCAAAAAAAAAATTATAGGCAAATATCTCTGATAAATATGTGTATAAAAATCCTCAATAAAATAACAAACAATTCAGTAACACATTAAAAAATCATACACACCATAATCAGTTGAATTTATTCCTGAGATGCAAGATTAGTTCAATATCTGCAAATTAATTAATGTGATATATTATATAAACAAAATGAAGGATAAAAATTATATAATAATATCAATAGATATATTTAAAGTATTTGACAAAATCCAATATGCATTTCAATAAAACCCTCAGCAAAGTGAGATAGAGGAAACATACCTAAACATATCAACAGCTGTAAAACAAATTCAGTTAACATTATACTCAACAGTGAGAAGCTGAAAGTTTTTTCTTCAGATACAAAACGAGACAAGGATGTTCATTCTCAACACTTTATTCGACATAGTATTGGTACTTCTAGACATGGTAATGACAAAAAAAAATTAATAAAGTGTGTCCAGATTGAAAAGGAAGAGGAAAACTATAATTATTTGTAGATGACTTGATACTTTAGAGAACCCTTAAAGATTTTACCAAAAAAGTATTAGAACTAAAAAATAAATTCAATTATCTATCAATATATAAAATTAATATTCAGAAATTGGTTGCATTTTTATGCACCAATAACAAACTATCAGAAAAAGAAATAAAAATATCCCATTCACAACTGTATCAGAAAATAAATTTAACCAAGGAAGTAAAAGACCTATATTCTGCAAGCTATAATAAATATATTGAAGAAGAAATTAAAAATACAAATAAATGGAAGAATATATTGTGATCATGGATTGAAAGAATTAACATTATTCACATTTTCATAGTGCCCAAAGAAATCTACAGATTGAAAGCAATTCCTATCAAAATACCAATGTCAATTTTCAGAGAACTAGAAGAAATAATCCTAAAATGTATATGAACCACAAAAGACCACAAATAGCCAAAGCAATCTAATAAAGTAATTCAGACAGAGAAAGACAAATACAATATGATTCACTTATATGTGAAATGTAAAAAACAAAACGAACAAACAAAACTCAAAGATACATACTGATAGTCACCAGATGGGAGAAGGGTTAAGGAATGGGCAAAAAAGGTAAAGGGTATTAAGAAGTACAATTGTCAATTATAAAAATAGTTGTGGGGATGTAAAGTACAGCATAGGGAATATAGTCAATATTCTAATAACTGTGCAATGATGCTAAATGGAAAATAGACTTATCAGGGTGATCACTTCATAAGGTATTTAAATGTCTAATCACTAGGTTGTATGCCTGAAATAATATTGCATATTAAGTATAACTGAACATGTATTTTAAAATATAATCTAACAAAAAAGATTTTAAAAAACCTCTTCTACCTCTTAGAAACAAGACATGTTATTTTGTTGTTTACAAAGGTGTCTGTTGTACTACTCTACCTACCTCTCTTATCATTCCTTATAAAATCCTAGCAGTGTGCATTCATCTTAAAGAGCCAAACTAATTTTAAATAAAGAAGTAGCATGTTTATTTACTTTCCTTCTGACCACTGTCCTTTGTTAATACTTAAATCAAATGTTTTTTCTAGAAGGAGCTGCAGTCCTATTTTTAAAGGTAGTGAACACAATTACTTTGTAGGAATGGTTTTGTGCTCTGGCAGCTTGACATGTAATAAATTTAAGTAAAGCTATACTGAGAAACAGAAAAAAAAGGCCATTCTTCTATTCATTGTTGAATTTTGAAAACTAAAACTTTTCTGTGAATCCAATATTTTATTTCAAAATATTTAATTGGGACAAAAAAGACTTAGAGACGTTAAATGTAATAGAATAACTTCGGGCGTTATAACAATTCTTCATGCTTTTCTCCTTTGTCGTTTTCATGGTTGAGTTGTCATTTTTATGAAGTGTCAGGACTGCTAATAGATTGACTGGCACTGTTGGCATCTTACTGGAAGGAATAATTTAAAAGTTTGATGTAAACTAAGAGAAGTTAAGATATGGGTATCCAGAGCTGTAGAGTCTGAGAACTTAAAAGAATCTTAATTAAAAAAAAAAGTCTAAATATAAAATTAAGGGATGGTTCCAAGGCAGAATTCTTATAAAATTAAAAAAAATATTTTTATTGCAATTAAAAAATATGAACTTGAAGCTTAGTCTTCATTTTCTAAAATTGTATTCTAACTTAAAAACTTAAGCTCAGTAAGCTACCCTGTGCTCCAGTATGTTAATTCTTCTTCATCACAATATTGTACACATAAAAGTGTTTAATACATATTCTTTAATGTGCAACAGAATTTTATTATACAATTTTATAAAACTTTCTATGACTTAGGCATGTTATTTTTATATTCGAATTAATTTATATAGCTGCAATATTGATAGAAAAAATGTTTCTGAAACTATATGGTTTTGATGTCAAGAGTAGTATACACACACACACGGCTATATAAAACTTTGTATATAACAAAACCTATATATTAAGTAAAGGATGAAAACAGAACAAGTAATGTTAATTCCTTCATTGGAAAAAAGTATTTTATTACAAGTGGCTATAATATAGGTTACCTTTGTCTATTATAAATTTATCAGGGGCCAGAGAACTCTCTCAGTGACTACCTATTGGGGGTTCATGTTCCCATAAGGTCTGTAGCCAAGGGTCCTCTAAGAGCAAAAAGGAAATTTTATACTATTTAGCTTTTCCAGAAATATCACTCTTTCTTCTCTGTTTTCCTCTTTTACTCACTTATTCTCTCTTTTTCTTTACTGTGAGTTTAATCATAAAAATTCTTTTCTTGGCTGCTGACATGAGGTGCTGCATTTTTTCCTCAGACACACCAGAGACCAGCATACAGACTGGTGAATAAATTTGAGTTCTTTGAGAACCTATTCACGGCTGTGCTGCCAAATTCATTGTCTTTCATCATTAGCAGTGAAATTGGGAGAAAAAAATGGTTTCTCTCTTTTTCTGTCAGGCTGTATTGCTAACATGAATCTATAACCTGTCTTAACTCTCTTGATTTGACACTTAATCTTCTCTCTAGTAGAATGAAACTTTTCTCTTTATTTTAAGAAATTTATTGAAGTCTCTGAAAATATCACTAAAACATCTCCCTTAACAAAACAGGCAACATCAACAATGACGACAGCTTGATGGGTTCACGGTAAATGAATCAAAAACATAGAGATTAAACTTTCTTAAAATACACAAGCATTTACAAATTAAAAAGTATATTGCTAAGTAAAATAGTTTTTGTCCAATCCCAAATGTTTGAAAAACTCTTCAAGATGTTTGTCAAACCTAAAATGGTGCTGAGTTATCCATCTGTTTTTAATTGAGGCAAAAATAATTCTTACCAGCTGAATACTTTAGTTAGCAAGCTTGATAAATAAAAATAAAACACTTAATATAGACGAAAATCTTTAAAAATTCAAATTTATCTTTTTCCAACTTTATTGAGATGTAATTGACATATAATGTGTAAATTTAAGGTGTGCAATGTGATGATTTGATACACTTATGTATTGCAAATTGATTACTAACATAACATTATGTTACATCATTGTCATTTCTTTTTTGCAGTGAGAACACTTAAGATCTACTCTTTTAAAAATATGATCATTCAACTTGAAAACAATTTACCTTTGGGAAATTCTTTCTGGAAGATATGATGGCTCCATTTTGGACTTTTCAGGTCATTCAGATCACACCCCACACTATGTTTTGATAAACTATGCATAAACCCTCCTATCTCAGCCTATGAAAACATACTTTTTCTGTGCTTTTCATACTAGTTATTTATTTTTTTGAGGATATAGTCAACAAATATTGTGGGATAGTGGGAACGACCATGTCAAGAGTTTGTTATTGAAAGAAAAATTTCTTCTCAGGGTAACTGTGGCTTTTAGTGATTATAAGAATTTCTATTTAGTTACTTCTTTATCTGGCCTTGCAAATATTGGTCTCATCAATCTTGATGAGGAATTCATTCTTCGTCCAAGATAAGGCAGCCAATACATAAATGTGTTTGCTGGAAAGTTAAAGTTGATAGTAAAGAGTTGGTGTTTACTGTGTATAAATAACATACTTTTCAAAATAAATACCTTTGGTATAGAAATCTGATGAAGTCAAATGGATGGAAAAAATAAAAAAAGAGAAATTGTTGGAAAGGAAAAAGAAGAGATAAGAGACCGTTAAGCATTCTCTGTCAAAATTATGGTTTGGGGGCCAGTTTAATTTAACTGTGTACATTTTAATAGGAAAATAAAATTGGAATTTCAAAATAGGAAGGGACTTTAGAAATGATCTATGCTAAAGAAGCTTTCTCATTTTCCAATATGCAAATATTTTACTCAGTATCTTTAGTTTAGAAAATTATATAATAATAAGTGCTGTGTATTAATTTTCTACTGCTGCCATACCACATTATTATAAATTTAGTGGCTTAAGGCTATATATTTTAATAACAAATGTATTATTATCTTATGGTAAAGCAGAAAAAAGTAAAACACGAGTCTAACTGGGCTAAAATCAAAGTTTCAGCAGGACTGCATTCATTCTGGAGGTTGTAGGGGACAATCCATTTTCTTGCCTTTTCTAATTTCTAGAACTTGCTATTATTCTTTGGCTCATAGCCTTCCTCCATCTGTAAAGCTAACAATACTGCATCATTTTGAACTTGCTTATGTTATATCTCTTTCTCTTCTGCATCTCTCTTTCCCTTACAAGGATTCTTGTAATTAAGTGGGCACACCCAGGTAATCCAGGTAATCACTCTCTTACATCCATGTGTCACTTTACTATGGGGATATGTTCTAAGAAATGTATTGTTCAAAAATTTTGTCATTGTACAATTATAGAATGTACTTATACAAACCTAGATGGTATAGCTCCTAAGCTACAAACCTCTATAGCACATTACTGTACTGAATACTATAGGTAATTGTGACACAATGGTAAGTATTTGCATATCTAAACATGTCTAAACATTGAAAAGGTACAGTAAAAATATGACATAAAAGATAGGAATGATATACTTGTATAGGGCATTTATCATAAATGGAGCTTGTAGGACTGGAAGTCGCTTTGGATGAGTCAGTGAGAGAATGGTATGTGAATGTGAAAGTCTAGGGCATTACTGTACACTACTATAGACTTTATACATACTGTAAACTTTGGCTACATTAAATTTTTAAAAATAATTTTCTTTTTCAATAATAAACTAATCTCTGTAAACAAGGCTCATACAGTGCCTGTCTCATAGGCTGGCAGGGGGTCTAATGACATAAAGACAAGTTTAATAGATGTTTTTCTTATAAACTGAGCATAGGACTAAGAATAAAAACTTTTAGTCTTTCTTTGAGGTAGAAATTGCCAGTGTTATTTCAGTGTATCAATTTAGGTATTTAAAAAATATATCCTTTTCAGAGTTCTGATCAAGATAGTGGAGTAGGTAAATGCTGTGCTTCCCTCCTCTTATGACCACATCAAAATTACAATAAAACTACAGAACGGCCACCATTGGGAGTTGCCTAAAGTCTAACTGAACAGAAAATCTACAACTGGGGACATACAGAAGAGGCTCCTTTGAAAATGGTAAAAGGGGTCAAAACACAGAATGGGTTGGTCTCACACCCATATGTGGCAGTTGAGAATCTGAAGGGAGATTTCAGGCACAAAGGTGCCCTTGGAGAAGTGAGGGGTCCTGGCCCCACATCAAGGTCCTCAGCCAAGGGTTCTAGTGCCAAGAGAAGTTCCTACAACTTCTATCTATGAAAACCAGGGGAGATTGTGGCTGAGTAAGACAGAGGGCCACTGCCACTGGAGTCAAAGGCATTCCTCTTAAGGGTCCTGCATACTGACTTACTGAAGGACTTACTCACTCTGAGCTCCAGCATTGGGGCAGCTGCTTGAAAAGCTCCAAGGACATCCAGAGAAGAACTTAACTGTCTGGCTTCAGGGAGAAGGCAGGTGAGGCAGCTAATTTATAGACAGAATGCAGGCAGAATCCATTGTTTCTTTGTTTAACCCTCCCCTCTCCATCATGAAGATGTAGGCAGCCACTCTATTTGAGTCTCCATCAACCTGGCTAACACTGTTTGCCCCACCCTGGTGATTCTATGAGACTCTGTCACTTCCAACTTACTGGCCCATCCAAGCCTCTTCCAGTGGCTTTGTTGTACAAACAGTCTACCTTGGCTCATGCCGCAGACTTTCCTAAAATCTCTTGAAGGTTCATAAGCCCCAAATAAGTAGCCTCTGTCCTCAGTGTGCCTGTATTCCTGGCTGAGCAGCCTGAGGCCTGGCAGTAGTAGCAGCTTGCCTTGGTTCCCAGCTAGGCCTCTCAAGGTACCTCCAAGCACAGTGTGAATGGTGGTCATTTGTGAATTGCTTGATGACTCTTGTCAGGTGGCTCCAGGCAGAGCACAGATTGAGGCTAAACTCAGCCCTCTCCCAGAAGTCCCTGGGGCAGGCACACCCAGTAGCCACCTGCAGCACCACCCAGAACTGCATCTGAAAACAACACATGCAAAGGGCAGACAGGACAGTCACTGGAGCCCTGCTAAAGTGAATCCTGCTCTGTGAAGTCAGCCCCTCACTGGCCAGTTTGCACAACCAATCAGCCTGAAGGTCAGTCCCTCCCATTTACGTGCAAATGGCAACAAGGGCTCAACTACAACTGGAGGGCACACACGATCCCTACAAGGGACATCCCTGGAGCACAGGTGACCAGGAAAGACTTAGCCCCACAGGACAACTACTACATAAGGCCCTCTACTAAGACCAGGAACCTTAGCAGTCTAACCTAATATATAGAAACAAACACAGGGAGGCAGCCAAAATAAGGAGACAAAACCATAGGTCCCAAAACAAAGTTTCAGAAAAAGAACTAAACAAAATGGAGACAAGCAGTCTACCAGACACAGAGTTCAAAACACTGGTTATAAGGATGCTCTATGAACTTAGGGGGAAAGTAGATGAACTCAGTGAGAACTTTAATAAAGAGAGATAGAAAACATAAAAATGGAGAAAAAAAATCAAAATAACCAGTCAGCAATGAAGAATACAATAACTAAAATGTAGAATCTGTTAGAGGAAAACAACAGTAGATTAGATAAAGCAGAGAAATGAATCAGTGATTTAGAAGATAAGGTAGTAGAAAACACCCAGTCAGAACAGCAACAAGAAAAAAGAGTCCAAAAAATAAGGATAGTTTAAGGGGCCTCTAGCATAACATTAAGCATACCAATGTTCACATTTGAGGGTACCAGAACAAGAAGAGAGAGAGCAAGGAATTAAAACACTGTTTGAAGAAATAATGGCAAAAAACTTCCCTAATCTGGTGAAGGAAGTAGATATACAAGCCCAAGAAATTCAGAGAGTCTCAAACAATATGAACCCCAAGAGGCCCGCACAAAGATACATCATTATTAAAATGCCAAAGTTAAAAGACAAAAAGAACATCCTTTAGAAGACAAAGAGAACATCATTCATCCTTTTAGGATGAATGAATCATAAAAGCAGTGAGAGAAAAGCAGTTAGTTGCCTCCAAGGGAGCTTCCATGAGACCGTCAGCTGATTTCTTAACAGAAACTTTGTTGGCCAGAAGGGATGGCACAAAATATTCAAAGCGATGAAAAGCAAAGACCTATAACAAAGGTTACTCTACCCAACAAAGCTATCATTTGAATTGAGGAACTTTTTCTTGCCAGACAAGAAAAAGTGAACTGAGTTCAACACCAAACCAGTATTAACAGAAATGTTATAGGGATTTATTTAAGGTGAAGAAAAGAAAGATAAAAATTATTAATAATAAAATGGCAATAACTACATATCTATCAACAATTTCTTTGAACGTAAATAGATTAAATGCTCCAATCAAAAGATAGGGTAACTCAATGAATAAGAAAACAAGACCCTGCCTATAAAGAGACCTACTCCAGATCTAAAGACACACACAGACTGGGTGTGAGAGGATTGAAAAAATGTTTTATGAAAATGGAAATAAATGAAAAAATGCTGGAGTGTCAATGCTTATACCAGACAAAATAGGCTTTAAAACAAAGGCTGTAACAAGAGACAAAGAAGGTGCTAGTAATTCCTCTTCTGGGTTTTTATTTGAAGAAACCCACAACATTACTTTGAAGGGACGTATGAATCCATATGTTCATTACAGCATTATTTATAATGGTCAAGATGTAGAGGAACTTGGGTGTGCATCAATGGATGAATGAATAAACAAGAGGTGGGACATACTACTCAGCCATAAAAATAGAATGAAATCGTGCCATCTGCAACAACATGGATGACCTACAGGGTATTGTGCTGAGTTGAATAAGTTGGACAAAGAACAAATGCCATATGATTTCACTTATATGTGAAATCTAAAGAACTAAATAAACAAACATAAAATAAAAACAAATATAGACATGGAGAACATTTTGATGGTTGCTGGATGGAAGGAGGGTTGGTGGAGTGGGCAAAAAATGGGAAGATATTACAAAGTACCAATTGGTAATTACAAAATAGTCATGAGGATGTAAAGGATAGCATAAGGAATATAGTGTCAGATGGGTACTACTAGATTTAATTGAGGTGATCACTTTGTAAATTATGTAAATGTGTAATTATTATGTTGTACAAATGAAACTAATATATTGTATGCCAACTGTAATTGAAAAATTAAAATAATATATTTTAAAAAGAGTTTGTTGTAAAACAATATGCTGTGTTACCTGGCAGTAGCTTCATAGATCCCATGTGTACTCCATGTCTGATTGCATAATTTTCTCTTGTGCTTAATTTAGTCTCCTGTTATTTTGTTCATCATGGTCTCTAAGAATAAAAATTCGCTACTAATGTTTGCCAGTAAGAGGCCACATTGAGTGATTGACCTGGAAATAAAATTAAAAGTGGTTAAAGACTACACAAGTGGAAAATCAGTGATAGTTATTGCTTGTCTGTAATCATGTCCCATTCTGTGATTTTGAAGAACAAGAACAAAGTGACAAAAGCTCTTAAATAATTTACTTCAATGAAGGCAACAAAAATAACACAAATTCAAGAAGGAACTGTATCAGACATGGAGAAATTTCTAATAACCTTAATTGAAGACAAGGCACAGAAGCACTTCCCTCTCAGCACCGTGACAATCATGGCTAAAGCAAAACATGTGTTTGTAATATTAGAAAAGACTGGACCTGACTAAGATCTTCAATTTACTCCTAATGCTGGGTGGCTTAAATAATTAAAAAATCGTTATTATATAATCTAAAAGTGAATGGTTAATGGTGAATCTGCCAGTGCTAATGTAAAGGTAGCTGAAGAATTTTTGGAAATTCTAGATAAGCCAATTGTGGAGAAAAATTATTTGCCAGATCAAATATTCAATATGGATGACATCTATTGGCTGTTTGTATGTCTTAGGAAAAGCATCTGTTCAGCTTCTCTGTTCATTTTTTAATTGGATTATTTGTTGTTGTTGTTGAGTTGTATGAGTTTTTATATATATACTATATATATATATATATATATAGTATATATATAGTATATTAGCTCCTTGTCAGAGTGTTTGTTCGAAAATATCTTCTCCCATTCAGGTGGTCGCCTCTTTGTCTTGTTAAAGGCTTCTTTTGCTATGTAAAAGCTTTTTAGTTTGATATAGTCCCACTCATTTATTTTTGCTTTCACTTCCCTTGCTTTTTAGGTCAAGTTCATAAAATCCTATCTAAAATCAAGGTAATAAGTTTAGAAATATTGGTTTGGTGGTAATGAACTCTTTTAGCTTTTTCTTGACTGGGAAGATCTTTATCTGTCCCTCAATTCAAATAACAACTTTGCTAGGTAGAGCAAGCTTGGTTGTAGGTCTTCTCTTTTCATTACTTTGAAATATTCCTTTCGGCCTGTAGTTTCTGTTGAGAAATCAGCTGACAGTCATATGTGAGCTCCCTGCTATGTAACTAACTGCTTTTCTTTTACTGCTTTATAATATTTTCTCTTAGTTTTTAACTTTTGATATTCTAAATATAATGTGTCTTAGTGTGGGACTCTTTGAACTTATTTTGTATGGGATTCTGTGCACTTCCTGGTTTTGCATGTCTATGTCCTACACCAGATTAGAAACTTTTTCTGTCATATTTCTTCAACCTGGCTTTCAATTCCTTGTTTTCTCTCTTTTCCTTCTGGTATTTATGCTATAAATGTTAACACGCTTGATGTTGTCACAGAGGCCCCGTAAACTATCTTCATTGTATTGATACTTTTTCTTGCTGTTCTGATTAGGTGTTTTCTGCTACCTTATTTTCTAAATTGCTGATTTGACCCTGTACTTCATCTAATCTACCTTGATTCCTCCTAAGGTATTCTTCATTTCAGTTATTGTATTCTTCATTTCTGACTGATTCTTTTATTTTTTTTTTATTTTTTCTCTCTTTGTTAACATTCTCACTGAGTTCATTTAAACTTTCCCTAAATTCATTGAGCATCCTTATAACCAGTGTTTTAACCTCTGCATCTGGTAGATTTCTTGTCTCCATTTTGTTTAGTTCCTATTCTGGAGCTTTGTTCTATTTCTTCTTTTGGGATATGTTTGTTTCCCCATTTTATCTGCCTTTCTGTGTTTTTTTTTTCTTCTATGTATTAGGTAGGGCTGCTGTGCCTCTTGATATTAATACAGTGGTCTTCTGTAATATGTATCCTGTAGAGTTCAGCAACTGAGTCTCCCTGGTCACCTGAGCCAGGTGCTCCAGGCGTGTCCCTTGTATAAGTTGTGTGTGCCCTTTCGTTGTAATTGAGCATTGGTTTCCGTTTGCTTGTCAGGCTGATTTGTTGTGAGGACTGACCAATGACTACAGTGGAGGAGCTTTTGCACAGGGGCCAAATCCACAATGCAGGATTTACTTTAGTAGGGCTCTGGTGCCTTCCCAGTCTGCCCTTGGGTGTGCCATTCTTGGGTGTGGCCCTGGGTGATGGTTGGTGCCCAGGCTCAGTCTGAAGCCCTCCCTAGGGTGTGCTGGCCCCAGAGCCTCCAAAGAGGGGCCCCGTCGCAGGCCAAGTTTAGCTGCATCCTGCATTCTGTCTAAGGCTACCTGACATGAGCTACCAAACCCTCTGCCTTTGCTGGACTTGGCAGTTCCTCAAGAGGCTAAGCAACAAACCGATATAACAAACTTTTTTGGAAGTAGATATATGTTCTAAAATAATAATAAAAAGTATAGTAAATATTAAGCAACATAGTCATTTATTATCAAGTATTATGTATTGTACATAATTGTATGTGCTATGCTTTGATATGACTAGCAACACGATAGGTTTATAGCAATATCACCACAAACATGTGAGTAATGTATTACACTAAGATCTTATGATGGCTACAACTTCCCTAGGTAATAGTAATTTTTCAGCTCCAGTATAATCTTATGAAACCACTGTCATGTATGTGGGCCATTATTGACTAAAATTTTTTTGTATGAAACATGACTGTATAAGGTTAGCTTATCGGCAACCTAAATTCCCTTTGTAATCTTATCCCCATTTTGCCATGTAATATAACATATTCAATGTTTCCAAGGATTAGTAAGTACATGGACATCTTGGGGGCTAGAATATGGAAATTATTTTGCCTACTATACACTATAATCTTATCTCTAGCTGGAAGTTGTATAGGAGAGAGGAACTGGACTACTGCCTTAAAGGAAACGTTTTTCTTCCATGTATCAATGGGAGTAGAATGACATAATAATAATCTGCTACTTCTTGTAATTCTGCTCAATGATATCCAAAACTAGAAATATGTCTTTTCTCCTGCTTAGAGTCCAAACAGTGATTTACTTTTAGGTCTGGTCCTGCCAGTGCATGTACTAAAAGAATCAATTCATTTTAAGTTACTGAGAGGCAATTATGTGCCTATAATTGGACTCCTGACCAAAATCATCCATTTGCTTCATGTTTTTGAGATTTGGAAAACAAATCCCTGAAATATAGACAAAAAATGTGGATCTACATTATAACTTAGCTGGAGTCATTATCTCGAGGTGATCTTGAATGTTTCCTGAATATAAATTTTAAAATTTTGGCAATGAGGATAAAGAAAATAAACTTAAATAAAAGATATAAAAAGCATTAGTCTTTATTAAAATGTCATAAACATTAAGTATTGCATAAAGTTCTAATCTCCTACATTCAGAAATGTAAAGTTCAGGGGGGAAAAAAACATTTAATGATTTCTTTGGAGGTGCAAATAGTACTATAAAATAAATGAAATATAGCATAATTTCCCTCAGTACATTCAAAACAATTAGAATTATACAATTTTCAATTAATTTTTTGGACATTAGCTATAACAAGTATGTATTTTACTTTTTCATATTTATTGATATCATCTAATTTTCTTTCTATTGTCCCACCTTCTTTACTGTTCCTGATTCCAGAAATATTTAGCGCAGTGACCATTGGTCATTCATTTTTTCTTTATAAGAAAAATAAACAATAACTAAAAATGTATTTATGGCATACAAAATGTAATATAATTTATATGCTATATAAACAAATTCAAAATAATACATTGATAAATAACATATTAGTAAGAAAATATTAATAGCTTCAAGCAAATATTTACCATAATGTTTAGAATCTGTGTAAAACAATACTTCAAAAAAGGCTAAAAGAAATGGTGGGGGTGGGGGGAATAAATAGCGTAGATGATAGAGGCTCTGTTCATCCCCCTGGTGACCAAATCAAAATTGTGACAGAAACAAGGAGCAAACAGCAAGAAAAAATCGCCTGGGATCTAGATGAACAAGACAAACAACTAGGGATAAATCCAAGAAATCACCCTACAAGGGCAGAAGATAAGATGTGGCAAAGACATCAGTCTGCCCGATCTTTAGCTGAGTGAGACAGGCAGCAGCAGCAGCAGCAGTGGCAGATACCTCTTAAAGGGGCCACATCTGAGAGCAGATTTTCGTGGTGATGGACCTGCTCACTCTGAACACTAGTGCCGATTCAATTGCACACAGGGGCACCAGGGACTTACAGGGAGACATTGTCAGAGTGAGGGCGAAAGTGTTCCTTGTTGAGCCCTCCCACCTCCCAATGCGCGGACACACCATCATAGCTGAGATGTCATAAAACTGGATAACAGAGGTGGCTCAGCCAGATAGATGAATCCCTGAAACTCTGCCTCCCCCAACTCGTGGACTCACGCAAACCACATCCAGATATATCCTCAGCAAGGTGTTCCTTGCTGAGCAGTGTCTAGACTCAAACTGGAAGGAGCTGGTCTCCATTTCTGGTGTGGCCTTTTGAGGCAACTATAAGCACAGCATCTGTGGATTGCTTGCTGAATCTTAACAGGTGGCCCCAGAGAGGCACAGGCTGGGGCTAAATTTAACCTGCAGCTGAACTCTCTCAGGACTGTGCCACTGGACAGCTACTTCACAAATCTACACTAATAAGACCGGGAGACTTAGGAGCTTTGCTCAGTACATAGAAACAGACATGGAATGGCAGCCAAAATGGAAAATCAAAGAAACAAAAACCATAGGAGAGAACAGAATAGAGATCCAGAAATAATGTAATCAAGTAATCTAACAGATGCAGAGTTCAAAACACTGGTTATAAAGACACTCAATGAGCTTTCGGGAAGTGTAAATAAATTCAGTGAGGACTTCAATAAAGAAATAAAAAACCATAAAAATGAAAATGAAAATTATAAAAGGGAACCAGTCTGAAATGAAGAACACATTATCTGAGATGAGAAGTATATTAAATGGAATAAACAAGGGAATAAACAAAGCGAATAAAGAAGAAGATCAAATGACCTAGCTAGAGGATGGGAAAGTCAAGAACACTCAATCAGAATGGCAAGAAAAAAGATGCCAAGACTATAAAAATAATTTAAGGAGCATATGGGACACTATTAAAGGTCAACATATCTGTCCTGTCTGATCGGCGTACTTGAAGGAAAACAAGATGTTGAACAGCTATTTGAAGAAATGATGGAAAACTTCCCTAACCTTGTGAAGGAAATAGACATATATAACCCAGGAAGCTCAGAGAATCCCAAAAACCAGGAATCCAAAGAGGCCCACATGAAGACACATCCTACTTAAAATGCCAATGGCTAAATACAAACAGAGACTCTTAAAAGCAGCTTAAGAAAAGGGAACACCCATAAGACTGGCAGTTAATTTCTTAAAAGAAAATATGCAGGACAGAAGGGCTTGGCACAAAATATTCAATGTGATGAAGACCCAGGATCTATGACCCAGAATACTTTATCCAGCAAAGCTATCATTTAAAGTCGATAGCTTTCCAGACAAAAATAAGCTAAAGAAATTCATCACCACCAAGCCAGTATTACAGGAAATGTTGGAGGGACTTCTTTAAGAAGAAAAAAACATATATCAAAAACAGGACTAGAGAATGGTAGCAACTACATTCCTATCAATAAATATCTCAAACAGAAAAGAATTAAGTGCTCCAACTAAAAAATAGAGTGGCTGAATGGCTAAGAAAATGACCCCTGCATGCTGCCTGTAAGAGACTCACTTCAGATTAAAAGACACACACAGACTAAAAGGAAGGGGATGGAAAAAGATATTGCTTTGATGGACCTAGAGTTATATAGGTCAGACAGAGAAAGATAAACACTACATGATTTCACTTATATGTAGAATCTAAGGGAAAAAAAGAACAAACTGATCAAAAGTAGACTCACCAATATAGTGGACAATTTGGTGATGGACAGAGGGGAGGAAGGGTTGGGGGGAAGGGAGAATGGAGTGAAGGGTTAAAGAAGCACAAATTAGTAGCTGATAGATGGTCATGGGAATGAGGAGCATGACATAGAGAATGCAGTTAGCATTAATATATTGGCTAGGTGGAGGGTCAGGGGAGAGAGGGAGCAATTGGGGGGATCGTTTTATGAACTCTATAGATGTCTAACCAATGTACTGCATACTTGAAACTAATTAAAATAAATAAAAATTTTTAAAAAGGCTAAAAGATAATGATAGACTATATTTAGTATATAACTATCCAGGTTAAAAAAAAAAACTTTTTAGATCTATCTCACATGACACACATTTTGATTTCTAAATTCTCTAAGTCATGAATGGGAACGTCCAGTTGGGCAGAAAGAGCAGATATAACAATATGCTTTAAAGTTTTTGTAATGGGAGGTGTGGCCCATTCTCTCACCTAGGAATCTTAGGATTCCTCTTAAATTATAAAGATATTTCCATGCTGGGCAGTCAAAATAAATTTCACTGAATTATAAAGGTCATTTCCTGATGAAATCATTATTTATTATTATCAACTATAAGGGCATATACTAATTTATTGAGAAAAAACTGCTAGCCACTATTCTAAGCCCATCACATACATCATCCAATTTGTCACTCAAATGTACTAGGAGACAGGTGTCATTATGTTCATTTCACAGTTGAGGTTTAAAGAAGTTGTAACCAACCTGCCATAAGATTTTGAATTGATTCCAAACATCATACTCTTCATTTCTCTAACTTTAATTCTAAAAATCAACATGATATATAATATATTAATATTTAATACATAAATATATATATTTAAATAATACTACACCAGCAAAATTCTCTTGATGGCTTTCAACAAAGCCCAAAAGAATGTTGCATCTTACTCTGTTCTGTTGTAAACAAGGACAAGAAGTCTTCACATACTAAATGAATGTAATTTACTTAATTCATTTTTCCCCATTAGGTGAGGCAAAACCTTACTGAAATCCTAATTTTAGCACAAAACATCAACTTTAAAATTATTTCTGGAAAAGTTGAAAAGATGACTTTTAGACCATTTACTATGGTAAAAAGAAGATGGAGTTAAAATTGAATACAGAAGGCATAAACAAAAAAATTATCTTAAATCACTACTTTCTACTTTTGATATAATGAAAGTTCTATGATTAGTTAAAAAAAGCATTGGATTTAGTTACCAAAATATTGTGAGATATTTTCTCCCTCTCTTGTTCTTTAAATTCAATAGTGTTCTAGAATTGTTAAGGACCAATTTTGCCCAAAGGAATAGCCTGAAAATTTTAACCTCATAGAATATTTTTCTAATTATTTTGAATTTTCTTGAGGGCACATACAGGAAAAAACAAAAATAAAGTAAAACCTAGCAACCTTGAAAAGTTGAAATCATTATTCGAATATAAAATATTATTTTCTTCAATAATTTTTCTTCTAATAATTTTATCAGGATAGTTTCTTAGTGGAATTTTATAATTTTTTAGGAAGATTTTCAGTGTTTTCCTAATATCTATCGATCTCACAACCATAAAAGTGTTTTGGTAAATAAATGTTTATGTTTATGTTATTATAGTTAAAAGTTTGTAGTTAGTTTTTTATGTATATCATTTAAGCATGTGAGTACAAGTTCAAATAATAACCATACCATATATCTCTACTAAATTTTTTTCATATATTCTCTCTTTTGATCTTGAAGAAACTCTACAACATAGGCAGGAGTTCCTGATCCTTTAGTGCTATCTACTCTCCTTGAGTGCAATTATTAACAATAAAAATTTCAACAGCCCAAAGCCCTCCCTCCCCTTTATGCTGCATGCCGATGACTTCTTAGTGTGTCTCTACAGCCCAGAAAACTCCCATGAGTTCCTGACTCACATATCTAGATTTTTTCTGGCATGTCTACCTGGATATCCCATAAGTACCTAAAACTCAGCATGTCTGAACACTCATCACCTTCTCCATCACACTGGTGAGCTATGCTTCCATCATTCTTGGGACAGCCTCAGTAAGTCTTCTATCCTTGACTCCTCTATTTTTATAGGCTGTACTTCCCAAAGATCTCCTGGCTCTTATCCAACCTCTTTGTCTCGGTTCACTGCCAAGAGACTCCCTATGCCCTCCTTTAAATCTACGCTTTTTACAGTCACCCAAGTGAATTATTTCAAATTTAAATATAACCGTAATACCTTCCAAAAGTTACTTTATTTTCTTTAGAATTAAGTGCAAGTGTCTTAATGAGGGTCTTAAGATTCTCCACAAGCCATCCTATATGCTTCCAGCATTTTTTTCCCTACTCAACTTAGCCAGAATTGATGAATTGTTTTGTCTCATCACTTAACACATCCTACACTCTGGCAACATCAAATATCTTAACTTCCTTAAAAGTCCACTTTTTCGTAATGTTCTTTTCCCCCTTGAATTGGCTCAATCCCATTAGAAATAAAGATTCTAAGTCTTAGTTCATGTGTTATCTCTTCTTGGTAGCTTTCCCCAAGCCCCTTTTTATATCTGCACCCGCCCGAAATGAGTTCTCCTCTATATCCCCCCCAAACTTATATGTTCATCATTATAAATGAACACAGGGTTACTTCAAACCTGAGCATTTCTTAAGAAGAATACTAGGAAATATCTGGAGTATTTTTATTTCAGTGTTTTTGTACTTGTTAGGCCATATGTAAATGTTATCAAGTTGAATGAATAGGTAAAAGAGACTAGACTAGAGCACAAGCATTTCAACTTTTTGTTGTTGTTGTTATTGGTTATACCATGCTGCCCCTAACGCTGATCCTATCTACTTAAAACCCATATGAATACTACAATTTTGGTATGACAGAAATCACTAGTTTGAAATGTTATATTTTCATAGTTTGATACCACATACAATAAGTAGAACTTTAAATAAAAATTGATTGATCTGGTAAAGTGTTCATATTCTGTCTGCTATTTTCACAGTTCTGGGTCTAAAATCATTATAATAAAGTTTCTACTTTAGTATTTATCAAAACTATAGAAGAAATATTGCTATTCATGGATGTATTAGTGCAATAGGGCCCAATGCTGCTTTCAAAGACTATTTTCTTATACAGAGACATTTTATAGTCAGGCAATCATCTTGTTAAACATTTCCTTTAAAATTTTAAAAATCATTACCTGGAAGTCTATCACTGTGGCACTAATCACACCTCTACAATTAAGCTTATTTCAACCTTTTCACTGTAATCCTTTTTCTTTAATCAAGAGTTTATTATTGAACTGTAAATATGAAAGTTGAAATGAAATGAAAAATCTCAGCTCAGGAATAAATTCTAATAGCAGTTATAGAAAACCCTAAAATATTCTAATATTTTCCTATGAGATTTATGTTAGGATGTGAAATTAATTCCCTCACCCACACCTCCTTTTTTTTCTGTAGAATAATTTGCCTTACTTAAGGGAGACTAAAGTTTTTCCTCACATCTTTAAGGATATCCTGCATTAAGTTTTCCTTGGTATAAATACAAAGGCACATTATTTTATTAAGCTGGAGGGAGCAAATACAGTTGGCCTGGAGACGTTTTCTGTCTTTTCTACATCACTAAATAGAAGTATAGTTTAAACTTCTGTAAGAAAAAAGATCAGAAAGAAATTTGATCTCACTGAATGAGTCAACCAGCTTTTATGTCTCCCAATAATTTCACTAATGGAGATGAGTTTTAAGTTCAAGGACAACATATATGTTTAATCAGTTCATCAAATTCTGGCTTTAAAATGCACTAATTTAGTATAAAAATATAATTTCAAAGCAAATTCACAAGTGTAATTGAATTTGCTGTACAGAAAAATTCTATGGATAATTAGAGCTACCCTAAGCCTCCTACTACCTCCTGAGTGCCTGCCTCTTCCCTCTCCAACACTACTCTCACAGTTCAAGGATCAGTTATCTCTCATCTTGATCAACATCTTTCTATCACTTCATATCATCTCCTCCAATCAATTTTCCCCATGATAGCTGAAAGATATATATTTTTAAATGAATATATGTTTTTAAATTAGAACCTTAATCAAATTAGCTTCACTCGTTTTTTCTTTTAACGATAAAGAATAAAGCCCTTTGCTTGAGTGGTAGGCATTATTGTTTGCCTAGTCTTATATCTGTTCTCACCTCAGTTTCTCTTACTCAGTCCCTGCAGAGATGTGGAAAAGCTATATACTTATTTCTTTGGCCTTTCCTGCACTTACAGGTAAGGGGAGGCCTGCGACAGATTTCTAACCAATTAATAATATTGGAAATTTGTTGAAGACTGAGAAGAATTTATATATATATATATCAGACAGATGTATTTGGTGCTTACACCTTTTCTTCACTTATGAGATTATGCCTCGGATATGACTATGATGTTTGGGACATCAGCAAGCCATCTTATGACCACGTGATGGCAAGTGAGAGGATGAAAAACAATCATGGACAGAGGAAAATCAGAATAAATCTAGATCTTCAGTGGCATCAATGGCTATCTAAACCAATGCTAGTAATTGCTTATGTCTAAATTTTTGTTATGGAACCCACATTTTTTAAAACACTGTTAGTAGGATCTTCTATTACTTAAAATCAAAAGTATTTCTAACAGAAATACAGGCTTACAATGCCTTCTATAATTCTCCAAGCTTCCAGAAATACTGGTGTTCTCCGAATTCCTAAAATGTTCCCCCTGCCTTAGTGACTTTCTATCACACCACCCAATCTCCCACTTCACACACTTCATATAGTTAATTCTTACTTAATCTTTAGATTTCAATTAAAATGTGTCTTTCTCCAAGAGACATTCTCCAATGCCTAAACAAAGTCATCTCCTATAGTTATATACTCATAACTTCTAGTGATTGTCTTTTTAGATACGTATTTTATTATGAGTACAGATTTATTTATTTGAGTATTTAATAATGTCTTTTTCAAGACTATAAGATCTGTTAAGATAGAAACTGTGTTGCTCACTATTGTTAGCCCAATTTTTAGCAAACAGTATGGCATTAAACAAGAATTTAATCACTTCAGGAAAGGAAAACAGGAAGGAATACAGGAAGGAAGGAAGGAAAATATCAAGTAAAATTAAATTTGGGCTCTCCTTTCACTTTGCTTCTTTCTATTTCACAGGTAAAAGAGAAACAGCCTAAACCGAGCAGTCCATGTTTTTGAAATTCGATATAAAAGCACCACTTCTTACAAAAAGTGTCGAGAGAAACATATTTAGTATTCCTCAATCATTTGGGTTTCTTTTTAGCTCATTTAATTTTGTTTTACAAAAATAAAATAGTTGACTTCATGTGTTCTGCTGTAGAATTGGCGTTTAGTTGTCAATGCAATTATTGTCAAAGAGTCAGGAATGAGAAGAGTGATCAGTCTTGACATTGAATTTCATGGCTTATTAAGGATCCAATAGACCCCCAGAAGTTCATGCATGGTCTAGGAGGAGTCATAAAATTCTCTGAAATCATTTATTTTGTATGTACATGTATTTTTCTAGGGAGAGAGACAAGAGCTTTAATCTATTTTTCAGTAGGGTTTTGGTTTTAAAATAGATTAAGAATCACTGAGTCAGGTTACTAAATATAGTGGTGATATTAGAAATCATGTTATATTTTTTAAAGGAATTAAGTTACAAGTGTTTACAATATGTATGTTTGGGAGTGCTGTACTTGCAGTGTAAATAAATCGATGTCATTAACAGTTGTGTTTTATGTGGTTTCTAAAAATCATCTGATTGATAAATTAGTTTATCAAGCTGCCTCTTTGCAATTGACTAAGATAATAACACTTTATATATGCCAGACACTATGCTAAGCTTATAAAGTTTATTATCTCATTTATTTTTTAAAGCAAATCTACAAAGCTACTATTATTATCCTTCCTTTCCAGATGAGGAAATTCAGTCTCTAAGATTTCCAATAACATGTTCACTGCCACAGCTGAATGTGGGAGAAAGTGAAGTAAAATATACTTTTTAGTCTTTAAGAAAATCAAGACATGTAAATGAGAAAATTATGATCATTTGAAATAATGTGCAGTGATGGCCAAAGATGTAATTAAAATAATAATAATAATAATAATAATATAATTATTATTATTTTTAGGATATAAAATAGTATTATTATTTTAGGATATAAAAAAGGTTTAGGTTTTTGTCTAGACTATGATCATTGGTTAAGAGATAAGTAGATGAGAAAGAGATTTTAATCTTTCTAAGGAGGAGTTACAGTAGTAAGATTGGGAGTGAATAATGTAAGTTCAAGTGGCTAAGGAGTCTGACTGAAATAAGGAATGAATTCCTGTTGGGAGCAATGGGAGATAAGATTGGGAAGGACGTCTCAATGCAGTTCAGGGGTTTTGGGTGCTAAACTAAAATGTTTGACCTTTACCCTTAGTAATGAGAACCACTCGAAGAGTGTTTTGAACTGAAAGGTGACATCATGCAAACTGTTTTTAGTAAAATTAATTTGGTACCATTGACTGGATGGACTGGGAACAGGAAAGATCAGAACAAGGTGGTTCACTCAGGAATACATAAAGAGCTGAGGGGGGAAAAAGCGATGTGGCTAGAGGCAGAAATGTCAAGAAGGGAAAGATTTATAAAGGGATTCACATAGAGTTATTGATTATGTTCAGTGTAACTTCACCTCTTTAAAAACAAGCTCTTCTCATTAAAAGGGGAGGCCACCATGGAGGCCCCACATTTGTGGACTTTGACTCCAAAAAAATATCAGCTTCTTATATCCATCCATCTCATTTCTACTTTTTCTTTGTGTATATGTTCTGACTTAATATTTCTTTTTACTTTTCATTATTTATTTATTTATTTATTTATTCAACAAATTTATTTCTGTTAAGGTCCAAGCACAGATCTAATGCTGGAAATACAGCATTAAATGAGAGGGACAAGGCCTCAATTAAAACGGGCTTACATTCTATTGTTGAAAACAGTGACCAAACATATGAACACATCCACAAGGAAAAGGGTAGATAATCAAAATAAGATAATGTTACAGACAATAAGTAGGTAAAATTTATGTAACTGTTAAAGGGGCCCTTCTGTGAAAGTGACATTTAAACAGAAATTTGAATGACAAGAAACAGATAGTCATACAAAATACTGACAAACTACTTTTTTTAGTGTTTTAGATATAGGACATAGTGAGTACAATGGCCTCAAGAAAAATTTAACTTGGTTTGTTCCAGAAACAAAAAAGAGCCAGCTAGGTTCAAATGTGATAAGAAACAGTGAAAGTGGAAGGAGATAATGTCAAAAAGGTGGGTAAAAACAGGATGAGATGAAATTGTTTAGGCCACTGTAATGAGTTAGGGAGTTGTCATTTTAATGCAGCTGTGTATTACTCTATTTGGGAAGGGAAATAATGCAAACGTTTTTAAGAGGAATGTCATATAAGATCAAATTTCTATTTTTAAAGGATCACTCTGCCTGTGAGCTTGAGGATTGATCTACCATAAGGGCAAGAGGAGAAGCAGCGAGGTCGATGTCATGGAGGAGTCTATTGCTGCAGTCAGGTAAGAGATTGCTGATGGGGTGGGGTTGAGGGGTATACTTGGCTAGAATTTAATAATGAGCATTGAAAAGTGTTGGGAGTTCGGATGTGTTTTGCAGTTAAAGTTGGTAGTTGTCTGATAGATTAAATATAAATGAGGAATGAGCAGAATATAGAATAATTCTTAGTACTTTTGACTTGAGCATGAATGATATAACTAGGGAAGTCAAAAATACTAAGAATGAGGTTTTGGCTGTTAAATTCATTTATTCCACCCCATTTCTCAGATTTTAGTCTGACTTGCTCTTCTTTGTACAGAATCCTGATGATTAGTAACAACATTACTGGACTTTCGGGAAGACTGGGTTGATTTTAGCAGATAGAACTTGGTGGCTTGCTAGTGGGGAAAAGTAACATGGATGTTTGAGATATTAAATAGAACTATATACAATGTTAAAATTTAGGGATTTTAAGGTTTAGGTTTGGAGAATGAAGTTGCAATTGAGACATTTGGACATTGAGAAAAGTGACTAGTTTTGACAAGAAAAAAAAGAAAGATACCGAGTTTGGATTCGTTTTATTGTTTGAGATTAAGGGAGAAAATTCTCATGATAATACTGTGCATGAGATAGAAACACATCAGTGTATAAAGTCCTTTATTCCTGGATTTGTAAATAAGAATATTGTGGAGAGTTGGTTTGGCTGCTAGAGACACTGATGAAGAAATTCATGTAAAAATGAAAAAAAAATCTTTAAGAATAGATAAATTTCAGAAGTCATTTTGTGCTAATTTAATTTCTTCATGTTAGCCTCCATATATCAATAGAAACTTTATGAAAGGATTTATCAGCAAGCTTTAAATAGGAAGCAATTAAATGATGAGCCCCCTCACAGAAACGCAATGTCAATATGACTTTTGAAATCTATATCTATTGCATTAGGTAAAATGTAACTGTTTTCTGAGGATTTTGGACAAATGCTTCCTGATTTGTTTAGAGATGTGTGGAGAAGTGGTGAGTGTCCTTTATTTTTATGGGTTGATTGACTTATTTTGTGGGGTTTTTTTCCCCCAGGAAAATAATTTTGCAGAAAAATAAAAGATTCTTTTTTTAAAATTAAAATTGCCTTCTTCATCTTGAAAAGGAAACCAGAGAAGTTATGGAAAATTACTTTAAAAATTATTATAGATGAAATTTACTTCACTTTCTGTATATATAATTTTGAATCTGCTTTAAGAAATGCATATGTCCTCTCTAAATATGTAGAGGAAATCTTTCATTGAGTGTTATGAAAAGAAAGTTTAGTCTTATTTTCTAAGCAGACATTTTAACCTGACAGTGCTAAGTGGGAAAGAATTCTTTGGGATTATGTGTTTCGATAGAAATCCTGAAACAGCTGGTTATTTTCTGTCAGTTTTTCACTTCAGGAAGATGCCATATGTAGTAAGGGAGATAGAACCTTGTTATCTATGCAAAATTAGAACAAATAAAAAGACACCATAAAGTTCAGGAAGAAAATTCCACATTATTTTTTTAAAACACGCATTTTTCTATTCTGCGTATAAAATGTGCATTTCAAAATGTGTATTTATGTGACAAAAATAATAAATCTACAGTAAAATCAGATGCTGAAGATCCACAAGAAAACCATTTTAGTCTCTGATTAGGTACTATTTGTGGCCTCCCTACTCATGTTTCTGACAAGAAAATCTGGATATTTAACAGATCTTGAACCCACCTTTTCTGAACTTTCTGAGCACTAGACTACTTGATAACTGATTCAAAAATCTAATTATTTTGTGAGATTTTTTGTGAATTCAATGTGTGGTTTTCTCTGGGGGCATGAGAAACACATCCATCAGGTGCAGTTCTGACTGCACACAGGTAGATGGTTTATAGACTGCTAGCCTGCACTGCTGGTTTAGATTTGAAGAATTACTCTACAAGAACAAGGCAGGTTCTATTTTTGACATTTCAGCAATAAGACCACTTGTACATTATGGCCTGATTTGATTTACTGTAAGAAAATAAGAGTGCTGTAATTTGTAAAAGACATTTATTACATGAGTCCAAAAATTAAAAAAAAAATAATACTTAGTGTCTCTGTCCATCCCATCTGGTTTTATTTTAATATCACTCTAGTCACATATGAAATTTTGCTTAGCTGTCTTCATTTTCTTAGTCAATCTTGATTAATGGCCTTCAAAGTAAAAATAATTGGCCTGCATCAGGGTTGTTTTATTACTCTTGTTCACAAAGAATGTGAAAGGCTAGAAAATGAGCCTAAACAGAAGGAATGCATTACACTCGTCTTTGAGAAAGAGCAGTCCCTCAGTTGTGTTTCACTGTGTATTTTTATAACAGGCGCCTCCTTGACCGTCTATGATATTACAGATATGTGGTGCCAAAAGCTTATGTATACTTCATCAAACTGACCATGGCAGCTCAACATGTCCAAGCAGCCACACATGTGAAGGCAGAACTCACCCAGGCCAGCCGAAGAGGCTTGAGAATTTCAAAAGTAAATTATCAGGAAAGCTGAGGCCATGAAACCCACAATGGGCAGGCGGCTAATTGTCTCTGAAGTTTAAATGGCTTGTTTATAAAAGGTTTCTCCAGCATTTGTATTTTTTCCCCTTTTTTGAAAAGTGTGTTGAGCTTGAAAAGAGTTTGGAGAAATGTTAGGTGCACCGTGATCATTGCGGATCTGAAATTGCACTCTGTTTCCTTTCCCGACCCCTACCTTTTAAAAAAAGAAAAGAACATTCTGAAAAGATAATTCCTTTCTTACATGAAATTTTTGTAAACAGATATATTATGTCTCCTAAAAAGCTAGTCATTTTATGATCATGCTGATTAGAAAGTTAACATCAAGAATTTTCCAGCTTTTCAATATTTTTAATATCAAGTTCAATTATCCAGTTTTTCAGGAATTTCATATGTTCTCATTTCGATATTTAAAAAACATTTCTCTAGGGGTTCTTGTTCGATATAACTTAATATACAGTGATCCACTGAGGCCAAGATCACTGTCCCCACAAAGCTAGTGTCCACCCAACACCCCTGTGGGAACTTTTATTTTATCCTTCACACAACCTCAAAGGTGTGTTGCTACCTCAGGGAGGCAGACAAAAATGCGAAAGAGGTGAGGGAAAATTTCTTGATGCAAAGAAAACTTTTGGACAGATTAGAGTAACTACAGTAGAGCTTTTACTTATTACATTCCAAATATTTTCATAAAAGGAAACTAAGTTATTTTTCAGTTGGTAAGGCTGGATCCTTATATTAAGGTTGTGACCAAGGTAAAAACTGGTTTGAGAATTACAACCTAGAATCTTCTTGTCTCCCCACATTCGTGTTTCTTCCTGGCAGCTTTCTGGGACTCATTTTCACCCAGGTTTCTCAATTTTTGTCCCTTCCTACTTAGCTCTCTCTGACTTCTCAGCCCCTCCCTTCTTTTTGTGTCCCCTGAGCCTTCTAGTCCTCTCAAAGCTTCTTTCTCCATTGTCCCCAGGGCCCACTGATCTCTCAAGAAGTATGACTTAGATTTTTGTGCTTGGTGATTTGAGTTCCCTTTTTCCACACAACATAGGATAGTTTCATTTTTCAGAACAATAGGGGCAATCACAGACAATTACCCAGTCTAATACATCCACTCATCTATTCCCTAAACACACACATGCACAGACAACACACATTAATCCATAATCTAGTCTAAATGCCATATGCATGCAACAGGATGTTTATTTATTTAGAAATTTATTATAATAATTCCTGATATTTATTTGATGCTTTCTGAATATGTGTCACTGAACTTTAGAGTTCATCCGGCACCTGGTTTATGTTAAACTAGCAATAAATATTTCAATATATTATTTCTGGTAATTTTTATAATAATACCAAAAAATGTTTATTTTTATCCTCATTTTATAGGTGAGTAAACTTACCCTTGGTCACAGGTTTAGGAAATTATCTAAGTCAGCGGTTCCTAACTTTTGGTACCAGGAACTGTTGCTCCTATGAGAATCTAATGCCTGGTAATCTGAGGTGATGCTAGCACTGAGAAGCAGCTGCAAATACAGATGAAGCTTTACTTGCTTGCCTGCTACTCACCTCCTGCTGTGAGACCTATTTCCTAACAGGATACAGACAGGTACCAGTCTGTGGCCCAGTGGTTGGGAACCACTGCTCTAAGTCCCTATTTTAATCCAACGCCCTTTTTCTTAACTTCTACATCAGGACTTCTAAATTTGACACTATTGACTCTTGAGCACAGATAATATTTTGTCATGGCAGGATGTCCTATGGATTGTAAGATGTTTTATAGATGTCAATGTCACCCTTCCTGCCCACCACACTCCCTTAGTTAGTGTGAACTAATAATTTCTCTAGACATTGCTAAATGTCTTCTAGAGGAGGAAACCACTGCTCAACATGTACAGAGATTTTCTTAGCTATCTGTGTAACTGAATGGATCTAGAAAAAGCTCTCCATCATCACCAAGGCTTGTTTGACAGTGATACAATGTCAGTCATGGTCAATTTCAAGCAATAAGGAAGAAGCAGGGATGGCTTTTATAAAGAAACCCAGGTATGTGAGTGAGTACCATCTTCCCCAAGAAGTTTGTCAGAAGTCAGATAGAATTTCTGAAAATTAAACCAATGACAAGGAATGAACTATTATAAATTTAAGTTTATAACTCAGTGGAGGATGACAGGTTCTCATACACTCTTCCAAGGAAGGTGTAACAACATTTGACTGACTTCATGGATCTTGGTTAGAGTGTAAGTTAAGTGACTGGAAGATTCCAGATGCTGTTCTCAGTCTGCTTCCAGTCTGAGTTATGTTGACCCTTAAGACTTCTAAGATCAACTTTGTAACTCCAATTTCTGTGGATTCTAACTTCCTAATTTTAAGTTTTCCTCAGTTCGAGGCTCATTCATCAAATCACCTCTGGGGTCTTGATTCACACATGAGTAACTCAAAGGAGCACCTTCATGATGATTTCACAGGCATATATTTTACTTTCTTAACTACATCCCATTGTCATTGGGTAGAAAAAATATCAAGCCTAATACTGTAACATACAAAATGATACTGAATCTCTGGCTTACTTTGAAACTACCACCTGACCTATACTTTAGAGTTGGGTAGAGCTCAAGACAGGAAAGCAGATCTTAGCTGGAACCTGATTGATGACTAGTGGTATGGACTGAATATTATCCCCCAAACACATCTATTGAAGCCCTACCCCCTAATATTACTATATTTGCACATAGGGCCTTCAAGGAAGTAAATAAGATTAAATGTGGTCATAGAGTAAACTCTATTCTGTCAGAACAAGTGTTCTTTTAAAAAAGGAAGACACACCAGAGATTTCTCTCTGTGTCCATGCCCAGAAGAAAGTCCATGTGAGCACATAGTAAGATGATAGCTATCTGTAAGCCAGGAAGAAGGACCTCACCAGAAACCAACCCTGAAGTCACCTGATCTTGGACTTCCCCCAAGAACTGAAAGGAAATAAATGTCTGTTATTTAAACACCTAGTCTATGGTATTTTGTTATGGCAGCCCTAGACAACTAATACAACTAGAAATGAGCCAGATCATGTAGGAGAAAAAGGGTTTGTGGCAGTGGTGAGGGGAAAAACAAGCCTATAGTGAGGAAGGACAGTGGTTTTCTCCAAATGAAGACAGCAAATACTGTGTCTCACACATTATGTTAGTTCATGCAACATCTTTCCACCAGCCCCAGCTTCTCAAATCATGCTGACCATTAATCTGATAACAGAAGAGAAATGATCTTTTCTTGGGTCAAAGCAGAAAGTCTGATTTATGTGGTAATTGTTTGAAACCCCTCATGTAGTTTTGTCTGTAATCTTAGTGGTATACTATGCATGATTACTAAAACTGGATAAAATATCTAAAATGAAAAAGGCTTGATAGCAGGCAAAATGATATAGATGATAGAGGCTTTGTTCATTCCCTCTTGCAATAAAATCAAAGATGTCATGGAAACACAGAACAAATAGCACACAGAATCTCCTGGGGTCTAAATGAACAGAAGCCCTGCAACAAAGGAGAAAAATAAGAAATCACCCTGCAACAGGAGGTAGGAGCAAAGACACGAGATTGCTTGGTCATAAGCAACTGAGTGAGACAGAGGTTATGGCAGCTGCAACTGGCAACTGCAGATGTTTCTCTTAAAGTGGCTATGTCTGTGACTGAACTTTTACGGTGACAGACTCCATATCTCTGAGGACCAGAGCTGGGCAGGCTGCTCAGTGGGCATCAGAGACTTACAGGAGGACACTAAGTTGTTGGAGCAAGGGCCGAGTAGAAGTGCTAGTGATATCCATTGCTTTTCTATTGAACCTTCCCCACTCTTAGTGTACAGACGTAGTGCCACCATAGCTGAGATGTCATCAAACTGGATAACAGAGGTCACACTACCCAGAGGATTCTCTGAAACCCTGCTTCTCCCAACTCATGGCCATACCTCAGCCACATCTAGTTGTATCCTCAGCGAGTCTGATGCTTCTTGCTGAGCAGCTCCAAGACCCACACAGGTGGCAGCTGGCCTCAGTTTCTGGAGTGACCTCTTGAGGCAACTATAAGCACAGTATCTGTGGATTGCTTGCTGAATGTTAACAAGTGACCCTATAGGGGTAGAGGCTTAGGCTAAGTTTGGTCTGCAGCTGAACCCCTCTCAGGACCGTGCTGCTGGACACCTACCAAATAAAGTCATGCTGATACAATCAGGAGACTTAGGAGCTTTGCTTAGTACACAGAAACAGACACAGAAAGGCAGCCAAAATAGGAAGACAGAGAAACAGAAAACATATGAGAGAACAAAACAGAAATCCAGGAATAATGGAGTCAAGCAATCTAATAGATACAGAGTATAAAACACTGGTTATAAAGATGTTCAATGAACTTAGGGGAAGTGTTGATTAATTCAATGAGAAATTCAACAAAGAGATAAAAAAATAAACATAAAAATGGAAATGGAAATGATAAAAGAGAATCAGTCAGAAATGAAGAACACATTATCTAAGATGAAGAGTATATTAGAGAAAATCAATACTGTAGATAAAGAAGAGGATAGGGAAGCCAAGGACACTCAATCAGAATGAAAAAGGAAAAAAAAGCCAGGACTATAATAATAAGTTCAGGAACCTATGGGACAAATTAAATGTAAAAGCATTCATGTCACAGGGGCACCTGAAGGAGAAGAGAAAGAAGTTGAAAAGCTACTTGAAGAAATGATGATGGAAAACTTCCCTAAGCCAGTGAAGGAGATAGACCGACCCAGGAAGCTCAGAGAGTGCCAAAAAAGATGAACTCAAAGATGCTCACACCAAGATACATTATAATTAATATGCCAAAGGTTAAATACAAAGAGAGAACCTTAAAAGCAGCAAGAGAAAAGCAGATAGTTACCTACAAGGGAATACCCATAGACTAGCAGCTGATTTCTCAATAAAAAACTATGCAGGACAGAAAAGCTTGACACAAAATATTCAACATGATGAAGACCCAGAATACTTTATCCAGCAAGGCTATCATTTAGAGTGGAAGGAAAGATGAACAGCTTCTCAGACAAAAATAAGCAAATGGAATTTATCAATACCAAGACAGTATTACAGGAAATGTTGGAAGGACTTCTTTAGAAAGAAAAATCATGTATCAAAAACAGGAATAAAGAAGATAACAACTACATTCCTATCAACAAGTACCTCAAATGGAAAAGAATTAAGCATGCCAACCAAAAGATACGGTGGATGGATGGATAAGGAAACAAGACCCTTACATACGCTGTCTGTAAGAGACTCACTTGAGAATAAAAGACACACACAGACTAAAAGGAAGAGGATGAAAAAAAGATATTGCCTTGATAGGAGTAGAGGGTATTGCGTTGAATGAAGTAAGTCAGATAGAGAAAGACAAATATCATGCAATTTCACATATATGTTGAATCTAAAGAACAAGATAAACAACAAGAACAGAAACAAACTCATAGAAAGAATATTTAGAGGGCTACTAAATGTGAGGGGAGTTAAAAGGGATGGCGAAAAGGGCACAAGGATTAAGAACTACAAATGGATAGCTACAAAATAGACATGAGTTATGAAGTGTAGCATAAGGAAAATAGTTAACAGCATTATAAATATGTAAAGAGGAAGAGGGGTACTAGATTTAGTGGAGTGATCACTTTGTAAGATCTCCGATCACTATACTGTACAACTGAACTTAATATATTTTTGTATGTCAATTATAATTGAAAAAGTTATCTTTGACTTTTACAATGTAAATATGAGCAACTAATAGCCTATTATATTTTAATAAAACCAAGAAAAAAAAGAAAGTAAAATGAAAAAAGCTTTATAGAGAACAAATGTATAGTAAAGAGTGAGGTAAGCAAATAAAAGACATTACCTACTTTATTTATTCTGAAGCCCTATAAATCAGATTCTAATGCTAATGAGTTTTAAATTTACAGAAACCAAATCTTCAAGCTGTTTGCACTCTTACCTTACCAGTTTAATTATGTGTCAAGCAGCACACTCCTTTAGGGGACTTAAAAAAAAAGCATTCACAGCATTATTTTATACAAAGAATAAATATTATAATTGTCTTGTTGTTTCAGAGTTAACACCTTACTTGCTCCAGAAAAGAGAAAATAATGGAAGCAAAGGAACATCATTATCCTTTAATTACTAGCACTGCTATATCTTTATAGGTAAACTAAAATAAATGGTTGATATGTCTAATAATTTTGACAACTATAGAATATGAAGACAAATAATTGGACTGAAGTTTCTTCTTCAGGTGAGTTTGTTTGTTTTAAGAGGCCTAAATAAATTAGATGATGTACAAGGCCTTTCCTTCTTTCCTTCCTTCTTTTTCTTATGCCCATTCTCTCTGTACCCTCTTCCAATCTGCACTGAAGAACTCTGCCTTGATCTCTTCATACATTAGAAAGCTATATGTTCTTTATACATAGACATTTTTCAATTTACTGAGACGAATGGAAGATGCATCTTACATGCTTATCAAGCACCACAAAGAACTTTACAAATTACTGCCTGCTGCAGGATTCCAGTTCCCTAGTGCTTATATATAAGCAATGATTTATGCAAACATTGTAACATTTCCAAACAGGCTATGACATGAGTTGTTCTAGTTCCTATAAGGTTCAGAATTGCAGCCTATGTTCAACTAATACCAAATCATTTATCTCATGGAGTTCAAAATGTATTATCACAGTTTATAAAGTGTCAATATAAAATGTTATAATGTGGCACTCAATTTGAACAATGAGATGGATATTAATCTCAAAGGTTTCTGTGCACTGCTATGGTGAAATTTGTAGAACTGCAGCAGCATTAGTCTGGTAGGCTTTGCATCACAAATCATATGCATAGGTGGTAAATATTTTGTTATATTATATAGTCTACTAATTCTCCTTGATCTAGAGTGTTTATACAGCCCCAACAGTATAACATGCATTATAACTCAAATTGGATAATATATTTAGAAAGAAAGCCTTTACAAAAAACAGCATCATCAAAGTATAATGATAAGATGCCTATTTACATAATGATAATGCATGTATTTACTGCCAAGCATGTTTGTTTTGTGTTAATGTTTGAAGCAGGGAATTACAGAATTACAAAAAAAAAAAATGCAATACTATGGTAGGGTGGTTATTGGCAGTGAAGAAAGAAATGGAAACACCCATATTTTAATTAATAAAAAAATGAACAATGCTAGTTGTTAAGTTCATGTTTATGAGTATAAACAGGCATGTGTCTAAACTTTACTTTTTTTTTCTAATTCTGAGACATGGTGTATCTCAAAGGAAGCAAAAACTCTTGCATGATTTTTTTTCTTTTTAGCATCAAGCATCAAAAATTAAATACATAAGAAACATCTCTGTTAGCTGTATGCATTCCTAATACATGCATCTTTAAGAAAAGCCGCCATTGGAATCATTAACTCCAAGATGTGAAAATCTGCATTTTTGCTTTTGCATCCAAATCTGTGAATTTTATTTATATGTTTAAGAAAGCTTGGAATCTTGCAATTAAAAAAAAACAAGTTGGGAGATATTGTTTTGTGATCTGTCATATGTTTTCTGAACTTTTTATAATCGAAAAGAGTCTCCGAAGACCCCTTTTCCTCACTCCTTTAACAAAAGCATGTCCCAGTTTATTAAAAAATCATACACAACAATACTGCTTGCCAGGTTTTATAGTCTTAATGAAAATTTGGTCCAGCGAACAAAAATTATTTGGAAAAATGCCTGAAATTTTCCTGTCGCAGATGTTTCAACAGAAGGTGCTTGCATGCCATTCGTTAATACGGCGCCATACGGGACTCAGTGTGACCACTGCAATATAACCAACCAGTAAGTAACACACGCGGCATGCGCAGGGCTGGGCCAAATTCTCCGTCTGTTGTGTGGGACTCATATCCCATGGATTGAGATGTACCTTGATGAAACTGCATTGTCATGGAATGATAATATTTGTGGATTGCCATGCACAAAAAAAACATCCTATCAAGAATGTGGGAGATCCATTGAAAGATTCAAAGCATTTCTTGGCAGTGCAGTTGATTAGAGTTGATGTGAATGTTAATATTTAGGGTCTTTTTTCCTTCCATCATGTGCTAATTTACAGAAGTAACTTCATGGAGAGAAAATTACTTTTTCAAAGAATATTAGTTTGGAGGACATAATTAAAAAGTCAAGTGGAAATTGTATATGGAAGGCAAATATACAGACTGCCTTAATTTATTCTTTGCTTTAAAATATATATGAGGGATGTAATTCAATGCTCACTGTTTTTGAAATAAAAGGAATTTATTCATCCTTATAGAGGTTGATAAAAACAGAGGCACATCTAGGATGCTATTCATAAACTGAATTTTTCTACTCAACCCAGATAATTCCTGCTGGATAAAGCTATCTAGAGCAACACTGTTTTCCATTCTAAAGAGCATATTTGCAGCTACCCAATACATATTCCATATTCATATTTAGCTGATATATCATGGACATAATGTGCTTAATGCTTGATTACTGCAGGGTGGGGAGAGGGTTGGAAAACAACTGAAGAATAATTCACCCAGCACCTCCTGGTCATGGAGCAGTGCTAATGGAATGTATAAACAGAGTCACTATATTTGTCATTTCTTAGATTATTATTTGGCTAAACACCTAAAACACACTACAATTTTTGTAACTCCATTTGGGCATTTATATTCTCTTAATATGTCAAAAAGCCTCAAAACATAAAAGTGATCTAGATTGCTCTCAGACTGCATGCACTGTGTCTTTCAAAACAATAGCTAATGTATTTGATTATGCTACCTCATTCACATCTTATGATTCTTTTGAGGCAAAGAAACTATTATGTTTTCTTTAAATATTTTCTTTCTTTTGGGGGAAGAAAGTAAACTTTAAATGTTTCATCATGTTAATCTAATTAATATTTTCATAAAGAAAAGAATTATAGATAGTAAGCAACAATTAATCGAAATTTTCCTTAGATATTTCTTCTCTTTAAAAAGATTTTGACATCAATAATAAGCACTTTTGTAATAGGGTGGGAGGTGGAGTAATTTTTTGACTACCTTTTTTAAATAAAATAAAATAAAATAAATTACTGCTTATAGTTAGCAATTAAAAAGTTATGTCTGTGTCTTTATGCTATATAAGTACTGTGTGTGTGTGTGTGTATAATTTCTTTTAACCTTTGCACTAACCTATAAAATGAGTATCGCCAATTATTGATAAGAAAACTGAAGCTCAACATCGTTAAAAGTCTTGCCCAGAACTATATATCTAGTTATTGGTGTTTCTAGGTCTTGAATTTAGACCTTCTAACTCCCATATCTGGGTTTTTTCATTAGATTATATTTAATACAGTTAATTTATACTTTAAATCATGAAATCAGTTACTGTCAAAGCATGGTCAATGAACAGCTCTTAGTCACAAAACCAAGTATTTCTATAGATCCATTAGGAATGTTATACTTTAATGTCATTGCCTATATTGACAACATAAGATATAATTGTTTAAGATTCTATTTCTGACACATTACTATAATATTTATAAGTCCATACATTAAGAGGCATACTATTTTTCAAAATTATTTCACTATATTAAGTATATATATATTTGTATATTTTAAATATTTTTGTATATTTGTATATTTTAGTCTTTTAAAAATAGTTTTGAGAGAAAGTAATATATGTGGACCAGAAAAATATAAAGGTGGCTTACAAATCTTTTGACTTTATGGAAGATGCCTACAACCAGAACATTTTGAGATTCACTTGGCTAAACAAGTCAGTGAAAAACCAACTAAGACTAAAACCAACTTAGACATGTATTATAAAATTCTGCCTCATCATGGATGCATATCATCTGTTAGCTTTTTTCAAGGTAAAAAAAATGTTTTTTAAAAAAATACCATATCGATTTTACTTGAAAAGCTCCTGTTCTTTCAAAATCATTCTGAAAATTAAAGTACTAAAGTATTTCTGCACTCCAAAACAGAAAAGAAAGAAATTTATCAAGTTTTGGACTGTGCCCTCAGAAGACAGTCTTCTGTTATAATATTGAGAGACACCATTGATTGGGAGTTGCAAATTGTACACTGATAATCCTTGTGAAGACTGACTTGAAATTATTCTTTACGCAGTAGCACTTCATAGGAAAGAAGGGGTAAATTTTTCAGCCTGCAAGTGAAACTCAAATTAGAATATGCTGTTAGATGATATGCCCTTCTAGTCACCGATTAAGCTAAGCTTTTTTTTTCCATTCAAAATGGCATCTTCTTTGAAGCTATGCTGCTATCACTTGACATTAATTTTAATGTATATTCACTGATCTCTGAAATTCAGCTCATTCTCTTTTGGTTTTCTTTACCTTCAAGAAGATTAAAATATTCTTAAAAGCTCCCTCCTTGGAAGATTCCCGAAGTATTCTAAGTCTTCCCAGAAGCTATCGGTCAATGTTAAACATCATTGAGAATTCTAAAGCAAATCCACACAGTAATGTCAACTGCCTAAACCCTGAAGTGGGAGATCCTACCAGCTGTGTTGCTCATAGAAGGAAGCTATGTCATGCTTTTATTTCTAAGTGGTTTCCTTTGATATTTTAACATTTTTATGTAATGTATTTTGTTTCGTTTTGTTTTGTTTTCTCTTCAATCTCCTTTCTTTTTCTCACTCCTTCCTTCCTTCCTTCCTTCCTTCCTTCCTTCCTTCCTTCCTTCCTTCCTTCCTTCCTTCCTTCCTCTGTTCTTACTGTTCGTCAGTCATCCTGGTCAGCTTCTGTGCATTTCATGTGGGCTGCTGAAAAGGAAAGTACAGTTGGCTTCACCTGTTTAGTCAACTTCAGATCTCTAGTTATCTCTCAAAGCATTTCTTTAGCTACCAGAGCATTGCTCAATCATCTAGTGAGTGTTGTTCAACCATTGTCTTTTCATTTTGAAACTAGGTGAGATTTAAATCTTTGGTAATGCATATCAGTGCTCACTATAAAGGAGAAATTGAGTAACGAATACAAAGTTAACCTAGAAACAGGGACATGTGACTCAAATTGTTTGCCCTAAATCAAAAGTTAAAAACTAGTTACTGAATCTCTTTTTATACTTGGCTCCTTGACAACATGGAATATCTTGCTTTCTGCAGAGAAGTAATTGTCCCCTTTTTCTGTCTTTTTCTTTTTAGCACCTGTCCTTTTCTGATTCAGAGTGTCCAAACTTTCATTTGATTTCATTTTATTGTTGAAACACTAAGGCACAAGAAGAAAATGAACTCGTTCATATTACCAGACCAGTAAAAAGGCCTCACTTCCTATTGCCATCTAATGCAGTATTCCGAATTGAAACTCATTTAGTGCTGCAAAATAAGAACACCTGTCTTTTGTACAGATGACATTTCAGTAATCAAAGTGCCATCATGCATACTATCTTATGCTAGCATCCCTCTTCTTCAAGATGACTAACAGCTTTTAAGAGTCCATTCAAATGTTCTGAGGCCTCTTTAACACATACTAGAGAGTGAGAAAAAAATGTATATGCTTGCTAAAGGTTCTAGAAAATTCTGAACAGATTAAGGTGTGTGGACTAGGAGCAGTGAAAACCAAAGAAGCAGAAGTAATAAAAGAAAAAAACGTCATGAAGTCAAGAAATGTTAATTAGTGTGATAAATGGATGTGCAAGAGAATGAAGGGAGAGGTGCTGCATAAGAATAATTAACAAGACAGAACTGAATGGTAGTGCATGGAAAGGGAACAAGAGTGAAAAAGAAAGTGATCAAGGTTAAGATATGAATGCCTAGAATCCTGTTATAAAGTAAAAATTTCTTCATTGACAGAAATATTCTTTTCTTGTTGACCTCATCTTTATTGTGGCAATCAAATAGCTTTCCTTCCTTTCTTTTATTTTGCTGAGTGTATAATGACAAATTGTTTTGGGTACAGGAACACTGGAAAAGACATTAAATAAGTTAATCTATTGATAATAAGCCTCAGTGGGAATGTGAAGATGTATATCTCCCAGTTCTTTTTTTTCCTCTTTTTTTTCTCTAAATAATATTTAGAGAAGTATATTGACCAGGCATTTCTCTAAATTTGTCACTTACAATGTGTCCAAATTCTTCACAAATGGTGCCCCCTACACAGAGGAACTGATCTTAAGATCTAGGTTGTGATTGACCTGAACACAGATTTCTTCTGAACTAAAAGATTTCTCATTTCATTTGGAATCTTGTATGTTCCACTTCATATTTGAGCACTGCATGTTGTATTTCTCCATTAGGCTACAAAGTATATGATTATAACTATGAAATAACAGTGTATGAAATATTATAATATTTAAAAATAAGAGATATTGAAATATTTCTATATTAACAAGTGGGCACATAAATAGCCCCTATTTGGAGTCTTCAGAAACATGTAGGGAAATAGAATTTTTGACTTTTATTTATTATTGATTTAAAATCACATTTTAAAGATTAGTAAAATGGTTAGTTCTCTGGTTACTCAGTATCTCATTAGGAAAGTTTAAACCTAATTGTACTGTGGCTGTTTAAGACTGGCTATCCATTGATGAATTGCTATGCTATCCTTGGTTAAAAAATAGCATTAGATTAAAATGTAGTATAAAAAGATAGGCTTTTTATACTGATTTTTTATTTGACTTTGAGAACTCTGTTTCTTTGTTTCCTTCATGTTCTTTGTAAATACATTTGCTGTAAAATAGTTCATTAAAGTTACCACATTTGTCTTTGCAGAGACTATTTTCACTAGTTTGTTAACTCTTTGGTTTTGATCACATCAGCAATGAGAGGGACCATTTACAGAAATGTGAATGAACATACACACATATAAGGAAACCAAGGAATTGATAAAATGATGTTTTGATGTAAGAATTGGCTTTCAGTTTTCAGATTGGATCCAAGATAAGACCATTGTTAGTGACCACAGAAATGACAAAGGGTTTGACTTTTCCATTTTCTTTTCACGTCAGGTTAATGAGTCGTCTACCTAGAAGCAGTCAGCCATTTTCCCCTGACTATAGTAGTTGAGGGAAAGTACTTTATAGTCATGCAAACTCAGGTACAAATCCCAGCTCTGCTGTCTACTAACATTGATATGCTTTTAAAATTCTATATGCCTCAATTTCCTCTTCTTTAATAAAGAAATATAATACTCATCACACACACACACACACACACACACACACACACACACACACTGCATTTGCTTCAGATTAAATATAAGTATTAAGTAATATAAGATGAAGTATATAGTTATGGGCACAAGTAATGTTATTGCATACTATCACTTACTTTGTAGTCTTATATATATTTCAACCTCTTGGTTTGGAAATAATAAATTGAACTGAAAGGACGCTGGGGAAATGCCAGGGAAAGAACATTAGCTTGAGGTTGAAAGATCTCATTCTCCAGAATCTAGAATAGTATGACACAACACTCACTATGTGATTGGTGATTAAAACAGTTAATGAAGTAACAAACAAAAGAGTCTTATTCTCCTTACTCGTATAGCTTAAAATTAATAATAATAATAGCTTAGTTTAATAGTATTTATTACATGGTAAGCATGTTACTCTTTTAGTTGCATTAATTTCTTCAAAACAGCCCTAAAAGTTTTTTATTTCTGTTTTACAGATGAGGAAACCAAAGCCTCGAGAAGAAAACTTTCTTAGGGGTCAAGGAGTTAGTAAGTAGCAGAGCTGATAATTATTCCAGGGGTGCTTGCTTCCCAGCATAAGCTCATAAACACTAGGCTACTCTGCATTTGCTTCAGATTAAATAGTTGCTTTAATACCAACTGTTCTGGCTACATGATCCCTTTGGGATACTTCTGTAACCTTCCACAAGGAATCTGACCAACATATGCCAATTAAGTGTCCCAAATGTCAGAGCATTCCACTGTTACCCACGGATGATAGCATTTTGGGGATGTTTTAAGGCTAATCAAAAGATATGTAATATTCAGACCTTTTCTATTATCTAATTTTCTTCACCTCTTAGAATTTCTAGTGTAGTGAACAGAACATGCTATCTCCTTTCTTAAAATCTTTCATGGTTTACCTCAGATCTTCCACTCACAGGAATGCCTTATTTTTCTTTTAACAGGTGGCTGATCACAAAACCTGCTTTAGCTAAAGTAAACATTAAGTGATTGTTATTCTTGGAAAACAATGTTCAAATCTAGAACTATAATTGCCTGCCAGGTAACATACCATAGTAAAAATAATACAACCTTTCTTTGCCTTGTTAAAGTATCATTTAAATTTTCTATCAGAATCTATTGGTCTTAGTGTAAGTGTCGTATACAGCAGCAATAAAATGCTATCGATACCAATTTTTGTGAAATGGAAACAGAAGTCTAAATACCAAGAAAACTTTCTCATTGGCTATTAATGATGCCATAATGAATATAAGCTCCAGTATATTAGAAATGTGAATATGTGAATGTGATCTTTCTTCTTCCTTTCTTTTATCTTTTTTCTTTTTTTTCTTTTTTCTTTTTTTTCTTTTCCTTTTCTTTTTTCTTTCTTCTTTTTTTTTTTGCCTTAAACATTTTCCATTCCACCCGAGCAGCAAAAACCTTCACTATATTTACAGCTCGTAAGGATTTGGAAGCTAGAAGACTTGAAGCTGAGTAATGCCTCTGAGCTAGGGTTTTCAAATAAAATACAAGATTCCCAGTTAAATATGAATTTCCAGTGAACAAAGTATTTTTAGTACAAGAACAACCCAAACATTGAATAGGACATAATTATCCTGCAAAATTATTCATTGTTTATGTGGAATTAAAGTTTAACTGAGCATCCTGTATTTTTATTTATTAAATCTGGCAACCTTACTCTAAGCTTTAGTATATTTTTGCTTGTAAAATGAGATTATAATCCCTATCTACTCCATCTGGTTGTTAAGATACTCAAGTGGGGTGCAGTGATAGCATATCATGAGACTTTGTGGACTTAAACATATTCAGCTATATGCCTATCCCCTCATACCTTACAAAAAAAAAAAACAGAAAAAAAAGAATTGGAGGCAGAGAAAGAGAGACAAAGAAACATGAGAGGCAGAGGGAGATATGAAATACTTGGGCCATCGACACAGACCTTCATTTCTTGGGCACATGCCCAAGGGTGAGAAGAATATGGGGAACATGGGATGCTGTTTCTGTGAGGTCTCTGGTTCCCTGTGGCTGCTTCTCATAATGTGAAGACCTGGTGGTGCAGGGGTGTGAATCTAGTGTTTAAAGAAACTTAATTTTTCATGTAATATGGTCCCTAAATACAAGACAACTTCTTCATCTAGAACTAACCAAGAAACAGTTATCTGTTCAAGGAAAGTAAGGAAAAAATATCTTTGAATTTAATTGAAAAATGGTATGTTGATATAGAATGTGGCACTTTCTTAAGAGATTTTTGAGGGTAATTAAATGATAGACAATCTTCATCTTACATGTTAGTTTGAGAGCCCAAATTCTATGAAATGTCACTGTAATTGGTATAAAAATGTTTTGTAGATGATAAGGTAGTAAACTAACACAAGGCATCATTATTTTTATATATTTTTTACTTTCTATTATTTCTATCATTTTTATTATAATCATCATTACACTAAATACTGTGATATTTAAGTTCTTGAGAGTTTGCCACAGAAGTTTAAATAAATGGTAGGCAATTTGAAGGTACAAATAGATTCAAAGATAACTGTGATTTGGCTACTTAAGACTAATGTCTTAGAAGAATAAAGGAGTAAATGCATATGATATAGCATTTTAAGGTGAAAAATCTTAGAAGTAATGAGATAACTAACTATAAATACTAAGTGTAATCACTGAACAACGACAGCACTTCTTCAAATGAAATTATATGAGGACTTGATGAAATGATTTGTGGAAAAGTAAATTTTGGAAAAAATAAATTCCTGGAATTTCTGCCTTGTACATTGTAGGGCAATCTTTCATGAAATGTGGTAGAAGCCAAATAGGGTCAGTCATTTCGAAATAGACAAAGTAAACACTTAAGAATATACCATGGGGAATTGCTTTGTCTTAGCCAGAAGAAAGATCAACAAATGTAAATGACTTTGTTTTGTCTAATTGTTATAAAAAGTTTTACTACATATATAAGAGCATATATCTACCAAGTGATTCGTTCAGGTTAGAATATTGCTGGACCAGATGGTGAACACTAAAGGAAGGTTAGTGGTGATGATGATAATGATGATACTTTTACAGATTGCTATAGATATTTTAATGTTGTTGCATATATCATTAAAATTATTTGACTATCAACTCCTTAATTACAGGAACTATTCACCTCTTTATTCTCCCCAGTACACAGCTAAGTGTTTTTATCCTCGCTTACATGGGGTAGTGTTAATTTTATACCCATTTTTTAGAGCTGAGGAAACTAAAGCATTAAGAGGTTAAGTCATTCATCAAAGTCTCATGGATGTGATGTTAGGCAGATAATCTAGCACCAAATACTAAGTGGTCCATCCCATAGTCATATAAGGAATGTGCCATGGATACTTGGACAGGTGGACAATTAATGCACATGAGGGAGGATTTGGTAAGACTTCCTAAGAAAATGAGCTGAGACTGAAAATATGAGTCGCATTGTAGAGGTAGAATTCTACAGTCAGGGTTAGCAGGTTGTTCAAAGCAGAGGAAATACTATAAGAGAAAAAGGTAGCTTAAAGGCAAATGAGCTCACAGAGCTGTAAGCAGTAAAAATGATGTGAGGCCAGAGGAGGGAGTCAGGTATAATTTACTGTGTCTGATCATGAGTCGAGGCAGTGTCACAGTGCAAGATGAGGCTAAAGAGGTAAGAAGATCTGGATGGTGAACACAATGGGTAGATGAGGGTGGGGGGAATGAACAGGTCACAAGAGAAACTGTGGAAAGGGAGGGTAGAGATTAAGTATTGAAAAGCATCCTTTCTCTTTGACCAAATCTTTAGTCTAAGACATATCAAATTGAATTTGTTGAGAAGTCTCTCAGTTAGATACACCTGGCAAGAAGCTGGAATATGGATCTGGGACCCATAGAAATATTCATGGCTGTGGAAGCCAATTTTTTAAGTCACTCATAAGTAGAAGGTTCAAGAGAACAAGAAGTTGCTTTGGGAGAGACAGAGCTCAAGAGGAAAAAAGAGAGAGTTAGACAGGAGATTAAGTCTAAATTTAAAGTGTGAGCATAGAAAAGCAAAGAGGGAGTAGTCAGGAAAATGGCAAGCTTCTAGAAAGTCTGATAAAGTCTTATTTATTTGACATAGGTAAAAAGAATTGGTTAGAAAATGATAATTTTGTTTTTAAATAACAGGGTTCCCTTCACATCCTTTGACCTAAACATATAGATTCACACACACACACACACACACACACACACACACACACACACACACACCCTTTGCTAAAGGCATTCTGTTCTATATTCTACTTAGGAAATAAATATGTCCAGGAATTATATAGAAAAACTCTTAGGAGCAGAAAACAAAAAAGAGCCCATTTGGTTCATCTCCTTGCCAGTAGGGGCATTTCCTAAATCATCCAAAGAAGAAAATTGTCAATTCTATTTTTAAAATATCTCCACAGATGGTGAGTCCATAAGCTTCCCTGCTAATTTGCTTCAGTGTTTAATCAGCCTGACACACAAAGTTCTTTACATCTAACTCAATGCTCTCTTGCTATAATGTAGACTCTATTACATCCTCAGAGTTGGAAATGTGAAATAAACTAATAACCCAGAAACCCCTCATTTCAATTGTTCTCAATCTTAATGGATGTAAAAATGCATGTGGTATTTTTTATGTCTTGTCAATAATGTGATATTTAGTTCAAAAGAGAAATGAATGCATTCACTCCTAAATCTACTGCTAATAGACACTGATTGAATAAATACTCAAATGTACTTTTGCTCTAAATAGGAATATATATGCATAAAACCTCTTTAGAATTGCTGAAAAGATTTTCACCACAAAAAAGCTCCATCTGAGGATTTTATGAGTTTTTTTGGGGGAGCTCTATAAGCCTTTTATCTATGATATATATAATAAAGTACAAAAGCTTCTAATGTCCATAGGTTATTTATAATATTATGAAGATTATTTTTAGTTACTCTCCTTCCTAAATAATGTCATTGGGCAAATTGCTTATTCTTCACATCAAAAAACTTTATAAGAGTGACTTTAAACTTTCTTTGATGACACCCTCAGGCAGTGAGGAAAAAGATCTACTGAAATAGCTGAAAAAGAGGAACAAGACAAAAACTTTGTTATTAAATTTTATTTTTAGCTTTGGTTTTGTACCAACTATGTAGGTTAATGGTGGAGATGGCTACACCAAAGTTAGATAACCACACACAGTGATCAAGGAAGAAGGCCATGACCTTCTCTCATAGATGGAAACAAACAAATAATAAAAAAAAAGGAAGCAAAACCTTAGCTTAAATATATTTAGAGAGACCAACTTCCAATAATTTTTAAGTGCTATGAAGATACTTTAATTAATATTAAGAAGTTCTCAGTTTTTACAAAAATACAAAGACCTTTCCTTTCAATTTCATGAAAGATTAACATGTTATGCTATTTTTTTTTTTTACTTATGGATCTAAACTCTAGAAAATAAGCTCTTGCATCTGCCTGATATTTTCTCCTCACTCTGATTTTTTCTTCACTTGCCTGACTTCTATTTTTTAAGACCTACCTTGGATGACAGCTACTCAAAAGGAAGCCATTTTTTACTTTCTTCACAGGGTGAGATGCTCCTGTTCTCCATACTCCAGCTATTCCCTATTTTTAACCCATCCTGAGATGAATCACATTTTATTTTAATTGTTCCAATCTTTGTCCATCTTTCTTAGCCAATGGTAAGGGCAGGAGAGAACCTTTATCTTATTCCAGCTTGCATATCCAGAGGCTAGCACATTCTGTTGATAAAATATTTGGAGATAGGATTTTTTAAAGAGGTGACTACATTACAATGAGACCATTAGGGTGGGTAATAATTCAATCTGACTGTTATCCTTATTAAAAAAGATACCAGGGGCATGCATGAATGGAATGACAACCATGTTAGGACAGAGCAAGAAAGTAGCCGTCTATAAGCTGAAAAGAGAAATCTCAGAGGAAACAAAATTTGCAGACCCCTTGATCGTGGACTTCTGGCTTCCAGAAAGTAAGTTTCTACTGTTTAAGCCACACAGTCTGTGATATTTTGTTATTATTGTTGTTACCTAATATAATTATATTACTTTGCTAGGCTGCCATAGTACCCTACACTTAACTTTTGTTTTTCTAATCACACGTAAGGTCCCATAAGGAAAACAAAAATCATTTTAGGTCTTTCGAAGAGAGAAAATTTATACAAGAATGTGGTCGCACAGATTATAAAAAAGCAGAGAACCTAAACAGGAAATAGTGAAGCAACTCAGAATAAGGAGTTACCACCACAAGGAATGGAGAGAGACAATAGGAGGAGATCTTATTACAAGAGCTCAGAAGAATGAAGTGTCTGTCAAGGCTTAGAAACATGGCTAGCAGGAACTGGTGTCCGTAGGAAAGTCACTCATATCTTGATACGGAGAGGCAAAGAAAGAAGCAGGTTTGTTGCCTTCCTTCTGACTCCAAATTTTAGCCAGTACCCACTCATGTAAAAACAGGCCAAAAGCCATTTGGCAAGATACCCTGGGAAATGCGGTGCTCAGGGATATCCACCTTCAGAAGAGCAGAGAAACAGTAAGAAATGGATGTGAGAGCATTAAATTATGGTCACATTCCACTGGAATATAAGTAACATGAGAGCTGTGAGTATATCAGTATTGTTCCTGTTTTATCCTTACCCCAGCATCTGACAAACACTGTAAAACATATATTGGGTATTTAACATGTAGTTGTTAAATCAATTTTATATGAATGAGCTTCCTATTTCTCATTTACCAAATTTTCTGGCTTAGTTAATGTACTGCATATCTGTAAAATCTTGCTAGAGGATTAGATTCAAGAGGCACAGACTATTATCTGTTTTGTTCACTGATTTAGTGTTAACACTTAGAATATGCCTGGCACTCTAAAAACATTTGTTAAAACAATGAATAAAAGTTCCATATAGTAGAAAAACCTTGTCTTCTTGACTAGAGTGTGATGCTTCAGACCAGGGACAAAGTGCTTTCAAGACTGGAGGAAAAAATGGAACTGGTCGTCATCCAGGTATGATACTTTACTACTCTGCCATGATCTTAACAAACAGTGATGGCTGCCTGCAGCCTAAGGAGAAAAGCGATGGTGTAAAATCCAAAGTCTTATAAAGATTCTTAACAAATTTACATAGGAGGTGAAATGTATGTGTATAACTGTTCATGTAAAAAGCCATATCTGAGGGGTAAGGTTTCAATTTGAGATGTAAAGGTTTCTCTTTATGGACCAGAAATGAGAAAATTTATAGCATTTATAAAGAATTATTAAAAATACAATGCAAATGATTCTCTTAAAAAAAAAACAAGTGTCAACATGATGCAGAGTATATGCTACATATCATATAAATACAGCTAACCTGTATTTAATTTTAAAACAACACGTATTAGAAGTTTTGCACAGTTTGGGGAAAATAAAACTTATTATAGAGAAACCTGCAGAAAAAATATCAAAATGAAATCATAGGAGATGAAAGACTTAGAGATGAAAAGAAGTGTAGCCAACAGAATAGCTTGAAAAGAGAAATGGGGAAGTTGTGCCTGTAAAACAATATCAAAACTTGTGAATGGCCAGTGATAAGCAGGTCTAAATCCTTACTCTATCGCTCATTAGCCATATGAATTCAGCCTTATTTTTTGTACTTTAATTTTTATCATTTGAAAAATAGGGATAGTAATAGCATCTATCTCATAGGCCATTCATGAGTATCATATGGAAATGGTTCATGTTAAAGTGCTCAGGGAGGTTAGCAATGTGTGCTATTTAGTATCTCCTATGAAGCCGACAGGGAGAGAAATAAATGCATCATGAAAGTGTTAGGCTGGGTGTCAGAATTTTCTCAAGGCCAGGTGTGCAGAAGCTATTTAAATAAAGAATGTGTGAAATGTCCTTGCAAGATGGGGGTCATTGCAGTGTGTTCAGACTTGAAGTCAAGAAGGTAGACTAATTCTTCCCATTCCCCCTCAAATGATCTTTCAAGTTCTTCAGCCTTGACTTCCATAAAACATATAATTGCCCTTTCTGGCAGTTGATAGAGAAGTGTTTTTCCCAACTCTCATAGGCTGCACTGGATGGAAAATGCCCTGAGTTCTCAGAGACTTAACACCCAGCCTCGTGAACATGAGCAAAATTACTCTCTCCAAGCGGCTCTTTTCACATGTGATAAGCTTGGAAAGTTGCCCTGGTAAGTGTCAAGACCTGAATGTTTGTGTTTTTGCCCTGGTGGTCCTGAGGAGTTACTGGAATACTTCTGGGGATCTGTTTTGTATCAAACTGTTGGCTGATAGTGACATTGAGAAGAAGCAGGTAGAGTCTGAGCGAGGGGCTCTGGACTGCATTGTATTTAATTCTGATAGCAGACTCCCTGTCTGCTCTGCATGCCTCAAAGCTTCCTTCAGTTTTTCTTTGGCTCCTTTACTTTGTGCTTCTCAGGATCACAGATCTTTTGTGTGAGTGTTTTCCCCCTTTTGCATCCCAGAGAGGTTCTCAAAACTCCTTATCTACTGATGAATGAAAGGAATTTCTCCTCTGCAGGCAGGACCTCAGTAAGACAACTCTGGCCAATGCAGGTGGGTCGCTGAGCACCAAAAGGCAAAGTACACTGAAAGTTTCAGAATTGCTGTTGTGCCAGAAAGTGCCATCAGCAGACATTTTCCTCCAAGCAGAGGAAGGGACAAGAATACATAAGGCTAACAGAAGCAATCTTCAATGGGGAGAGAGATACACCATACCAGTTGACGTGTTTGGCATTTGCAGCGTTCGTTCCACATTTATATTTGAAAATATGTGTTTAGGAGCTTGACTATATTTTAAAACCAAATGAAAACCACTTCAGTTTCTTCTTCATATAAGACTCTGATTATTTTAACTTAGATTCATTTTCTAATTTCCTCCAAACCTCAATCATCTGAAACCTTCAACAATTATATGTAGCAAAAGAGATTAGTCTGTTATATCCATTAGCATAAACATTCTATGGTTCCCCGTTATGTGACTCACATAAAGACTTATAAGAAGTGATGGCTCATTTAATATACAGTGATAATTTAATAAAGAAATTGATGAGTAAACCTTCTTTCTGCCAGAAAACTTTGGTGTATATGGCACACTGTCTATATAAACCCCCAAAAGCAAACTGTGGAAAGAAGAAATGATGGAAGAAAAGAAGGGGAGGAAGGAGGAAAAGAGTGAGGGAGGAATAAAGGTGTCTTTGTTTCACAATGTAAGGCAAGAGTTTGGGAGGAGAGGTATAAAGACAGGGATGGGTGGTCATCCTGTGATTCTGCATGCAAGTTGAAAGATGGGAAAGAATACACACTTCTTAATGCATCACGATTTGGGTGAAAGCTGCTGGGAGCATAGACCTTAAAGTCAAGAGGCCGGGATTTAAATCAGAGCTTCGTTTCTTGCTCTGTGTGACTACCTTTGATTCATTTAATCACTCTGAACCTCTATAACCTCATCTACAAAATAGATCTAGGAATAATAGTTACCATACTTGTGTATAGAGAGGTTACATAATTTGTTTTAAACTTTGAAGTTGTCTAATCCAATCACTCATTTTACAAAAGGATTTGTAATAGCATATATATTCTTAAACTCAAAAAAGATTATTCTTTTCATGGAAAAATAAAAAAGATCGTTCATTAAATCAAATTTCTAAAAGAAAGTATCCTTACCAATTTCCATTTCAAGAAATAGAAATTTGTTTCAAGGATTCTGCTTGTTCAGAAAGAGTTGCTCTTCTAAAGCATTTTCTTTTATTTATTTTTAGTAAGTATTTTTTATTAAAAATTATTGGGGTGGCATGAACAAAATCAAGTAAGTTTCGAGTGTATCATTCAACAGTAAGTTGTGTATATATTGCATTGTATGTTCGCCACCGACAGTTAGACTTCCCTCCATCACCAAATATTTGACCTCTTTTACCATTATCTACCTTTTCCCTCTCCCACTCCCTCTAGTACCCACTAGTCTATTGTCCATGTCCATGAGTCTTTATTTGTTTGTCATGTTTGTTTGTTGCTTTCAGTTTTATATCCTACATATGAGTGATATCATCTGTTTTTCAACTTTCTGTCTTATTTATTTCACTTAGCAAGATTATCTTGAGATCCATCCATGTTGTCACAAAATAGCAGTATTTCATCTTTTCTTATGGCTGAGTAATATTCCATTGTATATATGTACCATATCTACTTTATCATTTTCAATTTTCTGTTGTCTACCAAACAGAATGGAGGAAATATAATTGCATTTCTTTTATTACCTGTATGATGTAATAGCATCAGCATATGATTAAGAATTTAGTGAGAGGAAGTCTAACAGATAGCTAAAAATAAAGTCTATATATTTCTGCTCTTGCATTCAGAATTATGCTCTTTGGGGTGTGACAAAAAGACTAAAGCTCTCAGGCTCCCTTTCATACTCTACCCCTTTAAACCTGACTCTTCCTCTATTGGCAGACTTTATAGTTGTCTGCTACTTTGTCTCATTAGCCCCTTAACTCACAATCTGAGGAAATAGCTTACTAAAGAGAAAAAGTATCTTTCTGGTGATTGAGTTCTAAATTTCTTTCTTTCTTTTCTTTTCTTTTTTTCCTTTTCTTTCTTCCTTTCTTTCTATTTTTTTTTTTTGTCAAATCCCTCCCCAAAGCTCTGACACTGGCCTAGTTCATTTGCTTGTCTTCTGGAATGTCATTAAGACATTGAATCTTTGTCTGTGACTATCCTATTTCAGTTCACTTTTTAGCAGCTTCTTGTGCCTTTGCCACATTCTCTTTGCCCAATCAGGCCTGTTTCATATTGTGCTAAGACAAATACAGCTACGATGCTATCAGATCAGATCTTTGGTCATGATCTGATTTTATTTTTAATGTGCTAGTAGACAAAGTTCTCAAGACATCACATATGACAAAGATAGCTTATCCTGTGGTGATAAGCCATAATCAATTGAGGTATACCAAAGAAGATTGATTTGCTTAGAATCATAAGGTCACACAATGTTTATGCTGAAACAGACCTTACAGATCTCTTCTAACTATTTCATTTTACAGACAAGAAAACTGAACTCTAAAGATAGGTATAGTCTGTCAGACATTGTAAATAAGAGTTGTTTATGCCCTATAAAGGTAAGTTTGGTACTTAAAACACTAATTTGAAATAAAATAGATTCTTTTAAAACAGAAAAATGAACAGAGAGGAATAAGGAAATTTGGACCCAGAAGGCTGAGAATGGGAAAGAAGTAGAAAATCTCCATGTACTGGGAGGGAGGCATAGAAGAGTAGAGGCAATAAGTGTTCGGAAAGAAAATTCTCCAGAAAAGAGTTTAAGAAAGTAATAATGAAAGCTAAATAGTTTAATAGATTAACTATGACAAAACTTAAAAGACCAGTTTTAGAAATTTTTTAGCTGAATACCTTGGAAAGCCAACAATGAAAGTATATTCCCAGGAATTAAAAAACAAAACAAAACAAAACAAAACAAAAACAGAAAGATCTAGAGAAAAACCCAGGATGTCAAGGATGACTTGAAAGGGTAATTTGGGTGAAATCTTGAAAGTGCTTGTTTTTTCCTTAACTTGGTGCAGAAAGTGTGTAATGGGCTGTAATCAGAATCCTTTAAACAAGGTAAAGCTAACTATACATGATTTGCTGATTTGTAACAATGTGAAACCCAAACTTCCACACTTTCAGGTTAAGATATATCTTGGAGCTTAACTGACTGGCTGAGTATGAGATTTTGATGACCATGCTTTTTTGTGTACACAATTTTTTACTTTCTTAAGACTTAACAAATGTTACTCAAACTGTTCTGTTTTAAAGACTCACTTATTTTTTTATTCATTCATTTAGTTCATTTTACTAAATATCTGTAAGGTATTTTACAACATAAAATAGGATGATGTGTTTAGCCTCAAGAAAACCAAAACTCTGGCAATGAAAACTCTCTTCAAATAAATATCTGTGGCACAGTACATGTTGCAATAAGGTTGTAATTAACACAGAGAAGGAGAAAGAAATTTAGAACTATACCATAAAGGAAGTGACATTTAAACTAGGACTTAATAGAAGAGTACAATGCTTGCAAGTCAACAAAGAAAAGTCATTCCAGACAGAGGTACTAGCTTCGACAAATTAACAGAGGTATAATAGTGTTTTTCCACTTCACATATACATGAAAACTTAATACAGGTGTAATGCCATTGAACATTAGTGAGAATAATGTGACTATTCAAAAAATTCTGTTGAGAAATTAGATACTCCTGTGCAAAGCAATAAAATTGAATTCCTACCCCACCTATATACAATAAAAAAAAATTCCTGATTGGAAAAAAAACATGAAAAGCTTATAAGAAAACATTTTAAAATATATTTATAACTTTAAGATAGAGTGAATAAGAAACAAATGCACACACTATTGAAAAAAGTATAAAGCTGACTATATTGAAATTTAAACTAGTGTTACAGTAAAGACACTATAAACAAGCATTTCCACAGATACTCCAAAACAATGGGAAAGGGCTTTTGCAAAGTATATAACAAAACAAATTGTTACTCAAAATTTTTAAAAATGCTTACAAATGAGAAAAACACTCCTCAAAAGATGGAAAAATAGGCAGAGGATATATATAGGTAATTCATAGAAAAGGAAAAATTCTCTTATAAACATAAAAGTTTGCCTAACCTCCCTCATAATCTGGAAAAATCACAATTAAATATAACTTTAGACTTAGTTCGGCAAAACATAAAATGTTTGTTAACAGCAGATGTGAGCAAGAATGTACAACAGTGACTTCCAAATACTGGGATGGAATTAAAAATTGTTTGGAAAACTATCTGGCAATATCTAGCAAATTTGAAAATACATATCTTTTTTATCTCATCAATTACACTATTAAATACATAATAAAATGAACTCTTGTAGATGTGCCCAAAGAGATGTATAAAGTATGCTGATAGCATCATTTTTGGTTAAAGTGAAAAGTTAAAATGAACAAAAAATAAAACAAATTTCCATTAACAGAAAGGATATGCCATTAAAAATGAATAAGCTAGACCCACGAATATCAATGAATAAGTTTTAAAAATATAATAGTGACCTAAAACTAAGTTTTAGGTTGATGATATATATGTAGAAAGATACGAAATGGTATTTTCTTTAAGGAGCAATAAAAAAGACAAGCTTGGCTAAAAATAATAAATGCCAAATTCATGTTCATGGTATCTCCATGATGTTGTGTTCCTTCAAAAATAAAAATCTTAATCAAGGTGGATACTTATATTTGTTAGATGTTCCTCCACAATTTTTGTGTGTGTTCTGTGTGCTATTTAATGTAGAATCAAGGTTCCTGATTATTCATATGAAGCTCAGGAATCATCCAAATGAAAAATTTTTCCAAGACTATAATATTTGCAAAAAGCCTATAGTCAACATAGAGCATAAAAGACTATTCTGGTTATAGAGATTTATTTTTCTTCTAGAAATGAGGGTGTCCTCTGTTCATTTGTGTACTTTCTTAATTATTGCTCATTGTGTTCTAGAATCTTATTCTTAAGCAAGGGTCTGAGACTTTTTAACAGGATAGGAAATTGTCAGCAGTTAGGAATAGGAGGAATAGGATGCTGCTTATTGTAATTTATGATCATAAAACTCAATAATTAAAAATTGCTTTACAGACTGGAAAAGTTCACCAAGTTGAACAAAGCATGGAATAAAGTAAGAAAGAACATCTCTCTCTATCTTTTTATAGTCTCTCCAACCATTTGATATGGGCTTAGCAAGGGTAACTTATCACTGCTGTACTTGGCATAAGCAGGAGCATCTCAAATGCTGGGAGATGGAATCATCTGAAGGCTCATTCACTCACTTCCTAGTGAATGATGCCAGCTGATGGCTGAGATCTTAGCTTGATTTGTCAGTTGGAACACTTAAACTAGTGGGCTGGGATTCCTCACAGCATGGTGGCTATATTAGTTTTCTATCACTGCTTCAAGAAATTAGCACAAATTTAGTGACTAAAAACAACACAAATTTATTATCTTATGATTCCACAGGCCAAAACTTTGATATGGGCCTCATTGGGCTAAAAATCAAGGTATCATAGGGCTGCATTCCTTTCTGGATCCTCTAGAGCAGAATCTGTTCCTAGCAGCATTGCAACTTCTGTGCCTTTCTTCTATAATCACATCTCCCTATGACTGACGTACTTCTGCGTTCTCTCAATGAGCATTCTTCAATAGTTACACACCCTTCTGACTCTGAACTTTCTGCCCTTATTCTACTTTTAAGAAGTCTTGTGATTACATTGGGCTCACACAGATAATTCAGTAAAATCTCATTTGAAGATCCTTAATTTAATCAAATCTACCAAGTCCATTTGCCATGTAAGGTAACACAGTCTAAAGGTTTCAGGGATTAGGACATGGACATTTGGGGGCGAGGGGCATTAACCTACTCGCCATAGAGTCTGAGTTCCTGAGTGAGCCCCAAGAGACATGCAGCATCATTTCACCTACATTGCTACTGGCCGTTGCAGTAATAATGCCCACACAGTTTTAGAAGACGGAAAGTAAACTCCATCTTTTGATGAAAGAGTTCAAGGTTCTAGAAGAGGGTGCTTGGATTGAAATATTACTCTAACCATTTTGGTAAAATAAAACCTACAAATAGTATAATGGATGAAAACACCAGCTTTGGTATTTAAATGCCTATGGTAAAATTTTGGCTCCTTTACTTAATAGCAATAGCAGTATGTCCTTGAGAAAACTAGCCTTGCCAATGCCAAATTCCCTCATCTATAAAATGAGGATAACAATTAGATTATCCCAAAGGATAGTTGTAGGGGATTAAATGAGGTAATCTCAGTAGACTAGTTAGTATGGTGCCTGGCTCATAGTTAGGCCTCCATAAATGTTGCTTCCAACCAGCTGCATGGATTTAGGCAAATTACTCAATCACTCCAAAACTCAGTTTCTTCATATGTGAAACAGTGATGAGAGTATTTATTCACAGGATTGTTGTATTAACTGAGTTTAAGTATGTAGTTGGTATGTAGTAAGCATTCAAGAAATATTATACATACATAATCATAATTACATACTAGATTTATACTTAAAATTATATATACTTATACATATAATCATAATAATTAAATATGATAGATTATAACTAGTCACTCCTTTAAGAAAGGAATATCACACTACAATAAGTAAATAAATACATAATAAATAAAAACATGAGACCATACATACAGAACTATGAAGATCTTCAAAATTGTTACTCAAATTTAAGTTTTTAAGTAGGGTTTTCAAACACATGCCACAATAAAAATTATCAACCAAGATAGTATTGTGAATATAGAAAAATAAATAAATGTGTACATAAATTTATCAAAAAGGACAGTGGGTATATGGTTTGAGAACAGCAATACTAATAAAGAAATGGAGCTGTAAAAAAGAAGAAAAATGATCATTACGAGTCTTTGATGATCATTAATCCAGTCCAGGCTGTAAAGGACTCAAAGAGTCATATCTGTCTAAACTCACTGAGCTTGGCCAAGACCACTTAGAACAATGCCTTCATTACAGTCTGATTAGAATGTCACTACATAGAAATACATTCCAAATTAAGTTATGTTTGTTCTACAACAAATTCTAGTATTGCTATATATGATGTCCATAATATAAATGGTACACTGTTTTCTCTGATATTGCTCTTAGTGCTATTTTTTTTCTGATATATCTCCTCAGACAAGGGAAACAAAAGAAAAAATAAACAAATGGGACTACCTCAAATTGAAAATATTTTGCATGGCAAAAGGAACTATCAACAAAAAGAAAGAACAACCTATTGAATGGGAGAAGATATCTGCCAATGATACATCTGATAAAGTGTTAATATTCAAAATTTATAAAGAACTCATATAATGAAACACCAAAAAATCAATCCAGTTAAAAAATGGGCAAATGACCTGAATAAGTATTACCTTAAAGAGGACATACAAATGGCCATCAGACACACAAAAAGATGCTCAATGTCACTAATCATCAAAGAAATGCAAATTAAAATGACAGTGAACTATAATCTCACACCTGTCAGAATGGCTATCGCCAATATATCATAAAACAAGTGCTGGTGAATATGTAAGAAAAAGAGCCCCTTGTGCACTATTGGTGGAGTTGCAAATTGATACAGTTACTATGGAAAACAGTTTAAAGTTTCCTCCAAAAATTAAAAATAGAACTACTGTGTTACCCAGCAATTCCACTTCTGGGTATTTAGCCAATGAAAATCAAAACACTAATTTGAAAAGATATATACAACCCTGCGTTCATTGCAGAACTATTTGCAATAGCCAAGATATGGAAGAAATCTAAGTGTCCATAAATAGATGATTGGATAAAGAAGTTGTGGTACATATATACAATGGTATATTACTCAGCCATAAAAAAAAAGAAAAGAAAGAAAGAAAGAAAGAAAGAAAGAAAGAAAGAAAGAAAGAAAGAAAGCAAGCAATCTTACCATTTACAATGACATGGGTGAACCTAGAGTGTATTATGCCAAGTGAAATAAGTCAGACAGAGAAAGACATATATCATAAGATTTCACTCATAGTGGAACCTGAGGAACAAAATAAAAGAAAAAATAAAACAAAATCAGACTCATAGATACAGAGAGCAAACTGGTGATTGCCAGACTAGAAGGAGGTTGGGAGACTGTGTGAAAATGGTGAAGGGATTAAGAAGTACAAATTGGTAGTTACAAAATAGTCATGGGAATATGAAGTACAGCATAGCGAATATAGTCAATAATATTGTAATAACCAAGTACGGTACCAGGTGGGTACTAAATTAATTGGGTGGATCACTTCATAAATTATATAAATATCTAATCATCATGCCATACACATGAAATTGATATAAAATAGTATTGAATGTCAACTCTAATTAAAAAATAAAATAAAAATCTAAAATAAAGGAACAAATGCCCATGAACAGGAGAGAGGATGGATAAACTGTGGCATAATCACACAAAAGAATATTACAAAGCAGTCAAAATAACTAAATTTCTGTGACTAGAAGAAATATGATGAATATTAAGCAGGAGAAGAAAAGACTAAGAGGATTGCATACAGCATAATGCCCTTTTTTATAATAGTAAAAGCGACTAAAATAAAAATCTTTACTTTCAAAAAATACATACAGATAAATTAAAACTATATTAAATAGAAGTAAGGAATGTGATTCAGGATGGTGGCTACCTTAGCTGGGAACAAACAGAAGGATGGGATAGGGAATGGCCAAATAGCAAGTTTCTAACTTTCCTATTGAGTGATAGATAAATAGGTACTTATTACATTGTTAAAAATATATAAATACATAGGAATGACTGACTAGTGATAAAATATTATATGGATCAAGAATTATAATTAATATGATTTAGTGCGACTTAGATCAATTATACAAAAAAAAGGCTAAAAACAAAAGGGCTCCTATCGACCTCTGCTTGCTTTACCTCTGGACCAAGCAAGGGTGCCAGTGTCAAGACTGATATTTATCTATATACACATATATATTTATCTATATACACATATATATTATATATAAAGCTTAATTCATTTTAAATTGAATTTTAGAAAAATAAATACAAATATTAATAACAAATAAAATAAAAGTTCTCAAAGGCCTTGTCTTTCCTGTTTTACTAAAGTTCCTATGTGTATTTTAATATTTTTATTTAGAGGTTTTGTTTGTTCTTTGACACTACTTGTTACTTTGTATTATAGAGGATATCATTGACCCTTCTTTATATTTTAAAGCAGTACTTTTTTTTTGGTAACAGGAGACTACAGAATTTTTCCTTTTGTTTTGTTATTTTATATGTGATGGGTTACAACACCAAAAAGTTATCCTGCCTTTTAAATGCTCAGAACTATATGTTTCTGCAGATCTTGTGGAGTTTGTTTCTTTAGTTTGATATAGAAAGATGTAATTAAGACAGATTTCTGTTAATCAAAGCAAATTTGTTGCTGGTTGTACATTAGTGGTATAAAAACTAATATATACTATACAATCTTGTAACAGTTTTAAAGCCTCTGCATAATTAATCATAAAAATGCATGACCTTTTGTTTTTAAATAGACTTTCTAAATTATAATTTTAGGTTTGACACATAGATTTTTGTACAGTTGAATTTTCGACATAACAAGATCAAAAATAACTTTCTGAATATTTGAATCACATTTCATAAATAAGATTGTATAGGAAGAGCCAGAGTTGATAGAGGCACACAGTTTCTCCAATATCTTCAAGGATAGGATATCGTTATGTCACCAGCCAATCCGCTTCCTATCAGGGTCAGCTTCATAGGCTGTGACCAGTGCATGGGTTATGACACATGGTCCTGGGCTCAGATGAACCTGGGTTTGAGTTCTAGGTTCTGCAGTCACTGTCTTGAAATTATTAATAGTTTTGTCTTTGAATTTGTGTTTTGTAAGTGAAGTCTAATAGGACAATGGTAGAGGGAATAAGGCTTGGAGCCTCAGCTAATGCTTAGTTGGTGCCACTTCCCACCACTTTCCCACCTCCCTGAGATGGATTCTTGGCAGCCCATCCTCTACCCTCCGGGCATTGAACCCACCACACTTCCCCCTTCCCATTCCCCACTTTAAACCAGGGAAAGGGTGGGGTCAACATGGGAAGATCCACATTCCGCCACTGTCCTCCACTCGTGACAGGAGCCTGGGCATGAATACAGGGAGGTTTGGATCTGAGTATCTCTGCACCCCCCAGTAGCTAAGGGGAGGGTATTATGGTGGCTGTCCTTACCCAGGTTTAGAAGCACCATGGGATGTTTGCCAGGTGACTTGTTTGGAAGAGAGGGCTCTTATCTGCTCCTGATCAAGGCACCTACCATATCCTCCCAAGGAGGCTGGAATCCCTTAGGGTCATCTGTCCATCATGGCTTGGGTGGCTGACATGGAAAAAGGATATTGACAGGTTGATATGGTGGCTCAGGTGAGCCCTCAGATGCCTGTGAAGATCTCTGCTGACCCTGTGTATATTCACTTTCCTGAGGGACAACCTTAAAAAGTTAATGAAAAACACATGAGAGGTCAAAAGAGACCTCAGAAGAAAAAAGTTTTATATTTTAGTATTTTAGCAGCACATTTTTCCTGAATTTTAAACAAGAAGTCCCAAACTTACCTTTTGTACTGGGCTCCACAAATTATTTAGCCAGTCCTGCTCCCAATAGATTGTTGAATTTTAAAAATTCGTTTCAGCTCTGAGCAGTAATAGAAGAGAAGGACAATGCAGTGCAAGGAGCTTGCTCTTCCTACTGCAGAGGAGGTGATTTCACTGGTCTGAATGGTAACAGTTCCTAAAGTAAACCAAATATGGTTTCAATACTCACCTCCATCAGCTTTCTCAAAACAGTCTTTTTATTGGCTGCTGGCTGGCAGTCTTCAATTAAATTCCATTCTTAGACATTTCTGTGGTTGGCTTTAACAAACTCTTGGCACTTTTTTAACTGAAAGCTGGCCTGTGATTGGTTAAAACTTCATAATGATTTTATGAATTTTTAAGAGTGCTGCTTACTTTTAACTGCTTTTTTTTCACTTTATAATAGCTTTAGTTTATCTCGTTATAGTAGTGATAATGGTATAACCTATCTCATATATAGCTAAAGCAGTTAAATTTAAAGGACTCCAAAAAATAACCCAGCATCTGCCTCCACAGGGCCTACTACTATTCTTCCACTAAGGGCTTGGTTCTTTGTATGAAAGATTTGTCCCTGGTTAGCATGAGTAGCCTCCTTCTTCAGGCTTGAAAGGACATAATATCACGTGGATTGACTTCCCACAGAATCTTCATATTACCACCTATGATCCAGATAGGTAACAGTGTAAATTACCACAAAAGAAATGTTGTTACATGTATATTTCTTTTCTGCTTGATACTGGATTCCCACCAGGCAATAAATATCATGGAATATTAAATCACATTCTTTCCACTTGTATTTTATATTCTTAAAAATACCTTAGCAAAGTTTGCTTATTAAACCACATATATTCCTTGTCTACTTCATTTTTTAATTATATTAATTTGTTTCAGTGAAAGAGTTACAAAGGAGTCATATACTTGTACTAAAAGTGCTGGCAACCTTTATTAAACTGAAAATTTTAATTTTAATAACCAATAGGTAGTTGCAATGGAGATGTTAACAAGCAGCTTGGATAGGGCAGGGAGATAAAGTTGACAGAGTTGTTGGTAGATTAAACATGAGGGGTAAGAGAATAAGTGGTCATAAGGAAGATTCAAACTTTAGACTTGGGCAGCTGAGGTGATGACAATGCCATTTACTCAGGTGGAGAAAACTGGTAGAGTAACTGGTGTGGTGCAGGAGTAAGTCAATTAGACTTGATGACCTTGAGACACCTATTAATATCTAAGTGGAAAAGTCAAGGGTGCAAGTAGGTACAAAAGTTTGGATCACAGTGGTGATGTCACAATTAAATACATAAATATGGAACTGATAGGCTATATAGATTTTAAGTAAAGTCATGAGAGCTGATGAGATCACTTGGGCCAGATTGCTCTAGAAAAAAAAAGTGGGTCTGGGCCAATGCTCTGAATAATCTCAATATCTCACAGAGGTGCGAATGATGGTAACTTCAAGGAGTTCTCAGAGAAATCGGAGGAAAACAGGGAGAGTATAGGGTAATCTAAACAAACAGAAGAGAGACTTTCAAACAGGGTATGGTCAACTGTGTCAAATCTGAAAAGAAGTCAAGAAAGTAGAAGGAAATAAAAGAATAATGGGATGAACTGTATGGCAGTCAGTGCTGACCCTAACAAGAATTTTAGTGGAATGGTAGGAAACAAGCTTAACTAGAAAGGTTGAGAAAAAGGAAGATACACAACACTTTCAAAAAGTTTTTCTGTGAAGGGAAGAAAAAGTTAATGCTAACTGTAGTTGAACTCAAATTGCTTTGGTCCATACTACATACTACAAATAAAGGTAACCATTATGGACCTAACTGTGTTCCTCAAAATTCATATGCTAAAACTCTAACCTCCAATGTCACTATATTTGGAGAGAGGGCCTATAAAGAGGTAATTAAGGTTACATGAGATCATAAGTATGGGACCCTAATCCTATAGGACCAATGTCCTTATAAGAAGAGAAAGAGATACCAGAGATCTCTCTTTTCTCACATGCACAGAAGAAAGGTCATGAGAGATCACAGCAAGCAGGCAGCTGTCTTCAAGTTAGACAGACAGGGTTCACCAGAAATCAACACTAATGGCATCTTGATCTTTAACTTCCAGCCTCCAGAATTGTTAAAAAATAAATATCTATTGTTTATGCCACACAGTTTTAGATATCTTATTATGGCAGCCTTAGCTAATTAATATAGTAGCTTACACAGCATATTTGAAAAGTGTTACTCAATTTTTTTTAATGAATGTACCAATGATTAACCATTTGTTTAGTCAAAAATTTCAAAGCTGTCATTTATTATTCTCTTTCTTCTATATATCACATCAAATCCATATATCCATATTAAAAACACAGTCGTTCTACCTTCAAAATGTCTCCCAGATCTAATCACTTCTCTTCTTCACTCTGCTCCTTTAGTTCTAGCTATCATCATCTTTCAGATGTAAAACTCTCCTAATTAGTGTCCCACATTCCACTTAAGCTTCTCTACAATCTTTTCTCTTATAGTAACTCTAGAATTCCATCTAAAATATGAACCAAGTCTTACCTTACCTCAGTTTTCAATATTCAAAAGATTTCCTTTTCACATAATAAAGTTTGAAGTTTCTACCATAGTCACAAAACTGTCATGATGTGCCCCTTCTTCTTCTTCTTTGTATTGCATAACTATTTTTATATATAAACAACCTGAACACTCATTGGCTTAAAACAACACATTATCACATATGAGACTGTGGCTTGGCTAAGAGTTAACCAATACATGCTAGGGTGAACTGGGATTGCATGATTAGGTGGCACTGCTTCTATAGGGACCAGGAGGCTAGTCTGAACTATTCTCATAGCAATAGCAGATTTGTGTGTATATGTGTGTGTGTGTGTGCATGCGTGTGCACACGCATGCGAGAGAGAGAGAGAGAGAGAGAGAGAGAGAGAGAGAGAGAGAGAGAGAGAGAGAGAGAGAGAGGTGTCAAATCTCTAAGGTTTGGACTCAGAATTAGAAAATTGTTTTATTGATCAAAGCAAGTTATGTGGCTAAATGCAAAGTCAAGGCTCAGGAAATGTACAATACTTCCTTTTAGAGAAGAAGCTATAGTATCACATGACTAAGAACATACGTACAGGTAAGAGTAAATGATTGTGAGTAGTAATGCAGTTTATCACATACTCTGATCCAATACCCTGTATTTCTTCCATTTGCTCACTTGATTTCAAGGCCTATGCTTGCCAATCAAGCCACCATTTTAAGACCTTTATACTCATACTTCCTTCTGCTTGGGGTACTCTTCCTTCAGATTATCACATGACTTTTTTTCATTTCATTCAGGTCTCTGCTAAAATATTATATCCTCAAAGCTTCCCATGACCAGGGGTCAACAAAAAATGGCCCATAGGTCAATTCTTACTCACTAATTATTTTTGTAAATAAAATTTCATTGGAACATAGCCACACGCATTTACTCATTTATTATCTATAACTATTTATACATCACAATGGCAGAATCAAGTAATTGTGTTCCAACTATGCCAGAAAGCTTAAAATATTTACTATTTAGCCCTTTCCATAAAAATTATGTTGATCTCTGCTCTATCCCATTACCTTGCTTTATTTTTCTTCTTGATGATCATCACTTGACATTACATTATATTTACTTATTTATTTGTTTATGATTGAACTTATTCACTGCAATAAAAGTTTCTCTAAGGAAAGAGTCTGTCATATTTATTGTGGTACTGCTAGTTTTAGAAATGTGCGAGGTACACAGAATTGTCTTCTCACCTCCTTTAAGTCTTTGTGTAAATAGCACTCTCCCATTGGGGGCCTCTTTTGACAACCACATCACTCCTAGATCCTCTTCCCCTACCTTATATATTTTCTTTATTTTATAGAGTTTATTGCCTTCCTATATACTACCTAACTTTCTTAATAACTTTATTGCTAACATCTGACTCCTCTCATGAGAAGTCACAGAAGCAGAAATCTTTATCTGAAATGTTTGCTTGGTATGCTACCTGTCATATAAGCAGTGCTCAATAAATATTAGTTGAATGAGTGAGCAAATAAAGATGACTTCTTAAAAATTGATTATTATTATTTTTTATTTCAGAGAATAAAACAAATGATAGAAGGTAATATTATTCAGGGTTTAGGTAGAGCCTTGAGAAAAACCTCTAAATGAAACTCAAGTCCCATAGCACTCCCATGGAATGAGGCTTCTTTATCATAGAACAAATGACCCTAACAGCTTATGGACCTAGGATGTCTAGGTTGGTAAGAATCTTCTAAAAGATATGCTGCCTACCAGCATCAAGGGAGAATGGAAAATAGCAACAAATACATTGCTTAAAGCCCCTCGATTTAGATATTTTGTTTACCAGCTCTCTGCAATATGCATACTTCACGAATGAGGAAGTAGTGTCTTTTGGACTCCAAGTAAAGTAAAAAAAAAAAAATTCCAATTAAGTTTCACCCAAAACCTGTGTCTCCAGAAGAATAACAAGTGGGGAGGTTAGAATACTACCCTTTTCTCACTAGAATGTTAGGCAGATCATGAAAATAGCTTTTCTATAAACTCCACTGTCTTACTTCTTATTCTCAGAATGAGCAAAGCCAACAGTGGAGTAAAGAACATTCAAAAAAATAAAGATTATTACCTTCAGGAAGTTGGGAGCAGTTCAGGAAACATCTACATGTATCTAGATAATTTTGGAGCAAAAGGAAGGTTCTCATTCATTTGTGTAGGATGCAGGAGCATCTCCTTGGTGTCTTCTAGATGCACAATGGATTCTGCCCATTTCCCAAAGGTAAAAAGAGGAAGATAAATAAAGTCTCAGATCACGTAGTCTAGTAAAATAAGGAGTTATTGGGTTGGAAATGTGTTAATAGTACTTTTATCATTACATGCTAGAGCAGATGCTGCTGGTGCCCTGTTATATTCCCTTGCTCTTCACACTCTGAGTTGCAGCAACCCAACTTCCAACTGCTAGCATCTGACAATCTTTGCCTTAGAATTCTCTCTTGTTACTGGAGGCTGCTTGGCCACCAAGACAGGTAAGAAATACATGGTAATTAACTATCCCTAGGAGCAATCCTTAACCAATGACTGACAGGAGATGGTGCATAAATTCCCCAGCTTCTTCACCCCTCAGTGGGTTAATGCTTGGATGTGTGTTTTACACAGATCCCTAGACTTTTCCCAGTGGGATCAGGCAATAGTCACTTGCAGTGGTGCTGGTTTGATAATGTAATATTTTTCAGCTATCTTCACTTCCTTGTTTTACTTCCCCCACACCCACCCACATTGGTGGGATTTTTATTTTCTTCTTCTTCTTTTTTTTAACCTCAAAAGTAAATACTTGCATTTGAGTTATTGTGTCAAGATCTGCTTCTGGGAAAACCCACACTCAGAAACATACCTACTCAATTCATACTTATCTTTAATTCCCTTAAGTATGTGTGATGAGACGTCTTACTTTTGTTTCAGATTAGAGAAAATATATTCACCTTAAAAAGCAATATCCTCTCCTCCAGGAGTATATTGAACCCTCTGGGAATATTTAGTATTAATTTTTCCAGTAATTTTCTTATTCTTGGTTATAAGTGGACATGTTATCGCAACTTGAAAGAATTAACAAAATATCTGTCAGTATGTTAATGTTTAGATTTTAATATAATGAAAATATTTTTAGATCTGATGGTTCTTTTATAAAACACAACCCCTTTATTTTACACACAAATGCTTCTTAAGTAGCATAAGGTTTGGGAAGTGACTTATCTAAGGTTTCATTGATAATTGGCTTCATGGCTGGAACTACAAATCAAATTTAGATATTGCTTAAAAATAATGTCATTTACTGCCTAGTCAAGTGCTCTATATTCATTCTGTTTTCTAGATTTCCCAGTTATACTTGTTTCAATTATTTTCTAAAGTGTGCATCTGTGGATGGTTTAGGAGAGTGGAATCTGTCTTGATGTCTTTGTTCTCTATTCTCTTATTTACAAACAGGAGGGTGCTAGCTCCTTAATATAGAACATTCTCTCTCTCTCTCTCTCTCTCTCTCTCTCTCTCTCTCTCTCTCTCTGTGTGTGTGTGTGTGTGTGTGTGTGTGTGTGTGTGTGCGCGCGCGTGTGTGCGTGTGTGTGTGATTTCTATGTTTACCTGAATATCCAGGGTTATTCATTTCAGGGAAGAGAGGTATCCTTACCTTTTCTCTCTGTCAGCTTCTGTAGCCACCCGTTATAGAAATAGATATCCTCATGTTGTAGCAGAACTAATGATCTACCTCCTGGAACTCTTGAGACACTCTTCTTGCCATCCTAGACAGGTGCATATGGCTGGAGTGCTCGGACCTCCTTGCTCTACACCTGGATCAGATACAGTTTTTGAACCTCTCCAGAGACACTGAAGCCCACCTGTCCCATGAGTCTTGAGACAATGGCCGCTCTTACTCATAAGTGTGGGTGTGCCCTTTGCTACATTCAGAAAGCCCATGCAACTGCTGCTGTGGCCTCATCTTGCAACACGCAGGTTGTCTCGACCTCCTGAGGGGGCCAAGATTAGGCTTCATTCAGCACAGATGCCTCCTCAGAAGCTTCAGAAAATCCTGTACTATGGGCTGACCTCATGTTGCTTGTGGCAGTTCTGGCTTCCCAGAGGACTGATTAATATAATCCAGAGTGTCATCATCATGAGTTTTGAATCAAAGTAGTTGTTTAAATGTTTTGGTAAGACATAGACTAAGGATTTTGCCCATTCTAGAGATAGCACATCAAAAGAGAGAAAGCTTAATGACTCTTAAAATTATTTACTGTATCGTTAGTAGATTTGAAAAACATAAAAGCTAGCATTTTGATTTCATCTTACCTTGAACTTTTTTATTGCTCTGTCCATTTTTGTTTGCTTTTCTCCCAAGTTTATTTGAAAGGAGTTGTGTAATGGTTAATTTTTTCTTAAAGAATATTCATCTAAGGCAGTAGATGCTTCATACATCTTTGAGGATCTTAAGTATCCAATGCATTATGTGGCCCAAATAGCTACATTATTAAAAATACTAATTAGTGAAATTTAAATATAAATTGCAATTCTTTTTTTCATATGTTACAACATCCTGATCAATGGCACCAAAAAGCAAGAGGTTTCTCTTATTGCTATATATTTTTCTTTCCTTCTAAATATCAATGCCACATCAACTGTTAATCTGAAAAACCTCATTTAATGTCAGCATGCTCACAGTTATGAAAATTCAGGTAATGTATTCCTGTTACTAATTGTATTTGAGAAAGTGTTATTAATTTCATATATCAAGTTCGTAGTGGCCATCTGTTCTCTCCGAACTGCTGCGTCTCCCTCCATCTGCCCTGTTTCTCTTCTGCTAATCGGGTGGCAAGGGCTCAGATGATCGGGAAGTTTCTCTCTGACTTTTGATTTGTCACTCATCATCAAGCCAGCTGTGCATTTGTAACAGACTCTTCTGATGGGTGGTGGTGAATTTAAATCTGTCTGGTTTTCTTCCCTTTTTTTAAATAAAACTTTTTTTGGTCAAAAAATGTTTAAAGGAAGCCAGATTGTATTTTCTACACTGTAAAATGTGCTTTGCTGCCACTAATTTGGCTGCATCTGCACTCTCATGAATATAGATGAAGGTACATGGCCAGGATATTATTAGGGACTGCAGCAAGCAGGGAAGAATTTTAAATGTGGCAAGACACTATAGTTTAGATTTCTGAGAACAGTAGGACAAACTAACATGGAACTGCTGACATTTGCTAGCTTTGAGTTTTTGGATCTTAACCACAAGATTCTTCTTTGAATATTTTTGCTTGTTTGCAGTTGGGCAGAGGAAAGAGGTTATGAGTAGGATTCCAAGAGAATATTGCTACATCAAAAATGGTTTCATATCAAATTTCTTCATCTCGTCTCCCATAAATTGTGGACCAGAATCTTTGTGCTAGTGACTTGTTTGAGTTAGTACAGCATAATTGAACAAGCTGGGCAGAACATTAGCTAATGTCATCGTTTTCAAGTAACTTGGACACCCTGTAGGATAAGGTATGAAGCTTAGAGACTTGAGGACTTGAAAATGAACTTAGAGTACCAATTATTTGTAGTTCGCAATTTTTTATTGTATATTTTAGTGTTAATAATGGGTTATACATAATAAATGTTTACTAAAATTTCATCCATCTCTTTGGGGAAAATAAGCATTTTCCCCAAAGTCCAATAAATAATAGCACCATTCAGATGTTAGTAATGTTTAAACAACTTTTATTTTGCCTTCAAAATGATACAATGTAAGTTATGAGAAAATTTCAACCCCTATTTAATAAACATGAATGGAGAGTGAACTTTTAGAAACAAAGAGGAAATCAAAATAATGGGATAAGATCTGTCTTCAAGAAACTTACAGTTAACTTTATGATGTGAAAAGGTACTCTACTGTCACTACTGGAGCCCAAGTTCGGTGTTGCCCCAACGGTAGTGGGGAGGGAGAGAGATAACAATGGTGCAAACATGTAGTTAGCATTTTTCCTTGGTTCTTCCACAAATGATGCAATGAAGAATCACAGATCATTGAAATTTAATAGTTCTATTAAAAAATATTTTAGAAAGACAAGAATGCCCCAAAGAGGCACATGGAGAAAGACAAAGTATACCCCCAAGGAGCTACATAGTTTCCAACACAAAGGGGCCAAAATGGCTACAAAAGAGCAAAAAAGCCATAAAAGGCCATCAAAAAGGGAGGGGTGCCCAAAAGGGCAAAAAGGACCTGGAAATGGGAATGTCTGCCTTACATTTAGGCCATGATGGGTGGTTCCAAAGGCATTCCTAGATCATTGGCAAGTGAGGTCATTCTGATTGACACCTGATTGACACTAGGCAATAACTTTGCCTAGTGTGCATGTACATACCCAGGATTCAGTCTGTTATAATTAAATCCATGAACTTGCAGGCATGGTTTTGATATTATAATGATCATATAATGAGCTTGAAATTACGGGCAGTACTTTCTGCAAATGTGTTTTTAGCTGTATTAGGCCAGCATCTTTTAGGGCCTTCAGGCACTAGGATTTGGAATAATTTATGACCTTAAAAGGGAGATATTTCTTAGAAGTCCTTAAGGAAGGTCTTCAAGGGAAGTTTCTATGATTACAGAGTCGGGTCCATATTCCTTTGTTCTCTTGTCACTCATGTCTGATTAGCTGCATGACACTACTACATTTCCAGTTGTAGCTATTAATAAACAGTGAAGCAAAAATTGTTAGATAAAAACAGGTATAAATATTCAGGAGAAGTATTTGAATTACATTAGTTCTAAAACAAAACAAAGATTCCTAATATCCTCTACATCTAATTGGTTAATATGTTTCACATTGAAAAGTAAAACTCTTTTTTGAGTTTTTTCTCCTTTCTAATAACAGTACTTAAGCATCAAAAAGAACTGTCACCCATGTTTTAATAGAAAGTAGAAAGACAAGAAAGAAAGAAAGAAAGAAAGAAAGAAAGAAAGAAAGAAAGAAAGAAAGAAAGAAAAAGGAAGGAAGGAAGGAAGGAAGGAAGGAAGGAAGGAAGGAAGGAAGGAAGGAAGGAAGGAAGGAAGGAAGGAAGGAAGGAAGAAAACAAGTTCGAAATTGCAAGATTAAAAAAAATGGGGAATTTACCTTTAAAGTACAGAGTCTATGCCATAAAATATGTTATGGGTTGAATTGTGTCCTCTAAAAAGATATTTTGAAGTCTCCCATACCATTATGTGATCTTATTAAAATGAGGTCATGCTGGATTACTATGGGTCCTGGGTCCTAATTCAGTGTAAGTGGTGTCTTTATAAGAAGAGGAGATAAGACAAAGAAGAGTCACATAAAGAGATAAGTCAAGGAATGCCCAGGATTGCCAGTGACCACAGAGGCAGATATAGATTCTTCCCTAGAACCTTGCAGATTTTGGCATCCAAAACTGAGAAAATAAGTTTCTGTTGTTGTAAGACACAAAATGTGTAGTAATTTGTCATTGCAGCCTGAGGAAACCAATAGAATATCACAACACCACTTAAGAAATAAAAACAAAAAGTTTGAATATTTTTTTTTAATTTCCAAAATTTATGTTTAATTTTAACATAGGGTGTTAAAGTTCTTATGTTTCTTCATGTCATGAAAGAGAGCATCCACTAACATTTTAAAGTTTTTTAAGTTGTTTTCTCTCTTAAAAATTTTATTGTTATAAAAATAAAATAACTGTGTAACTGTCAAGTATTTTCAAGCTATCATAGATATTAACATAAGAAAAACAACGGAGGAAATACTAGCTGTAAATTATTTTAAGGAGCAATGAAAATTTAACGTTTTGTATTACTATGGATTTTTTTAACCATCTTTTGTTGAGAAAACTATTTCCCATTTTTCCACCAGGTATTTTACTAAAGATGGTACTACTAAACCATAATCTAGTTCTAATTCCACTTTTTAAAGTTGCCTTTTAATTATGTAATAGAGAAATTTCTTTACATCTCTGCTTATACAACAACAAACAAAAAATCTGAAGTACCAATACACCTCCTCAAGAGAATTTTGAGAGTTTCCATATCTGTCAAGATCTTTAAGACTAAAACATTAAAAATTAATTTAAACATTCTTCAGAAAAGTCCCCAGAGATATTGTGAGAGCTGCTTCCCTGCACCATCATCTAGGGCTCGGTGTTTTCCAATTCATTCAGTTTGGTTTATTATTAATGTAAAACCTCAATATTTCTAAATAGCTATATTCTTTAAATTTTCCTAAATGTTGCTTTTTAAATATAACCTTGCTAATCAAAATGTAGTTCAAGGATCAGCAGCATCAACATTACATGAAAACTTATTAGAGATGCAGACTTTCGGCCCCTGAATCACAAACAGCATTTCTAATAGGCTCTCCCTGTAATTCAAATGTATCTTAAAGTTTGAGAATCAATGCTACATCGCACATTATTGTTTTTCTCTGTAAATTGCCAAAAAAATGTTATAGAGTACTATTATGTCCCAGGACAGAGAATGATTCTCTTCAGAACATACCTGCTTCTATTTGCCTTATTTATGTAAATCAAAATCCTTTAACATTTAGAAAATTTGTGGGTAAACAAAAAGGGCAGAAAAAGACCCTAGAGCATAGGCATGTGCCGCACTAATACCATCAGTGCTTTCCTGATGTACCATGTTCACTGATACCAACAACTAGAATATCCTTAATGATATTAATAAAATATACATTAACAGTACAGGGAACACCAGACTTATTGAAGTCATAGTTCTGTTTCCTTTCCCTAGGTAGATAATGAAGTGAATTCACTTTTACCATGACACTGGGCTGCCTGATATTTTGCTGTGTTACATGACGCACTTCAGCATGACTAATACATCCCAGCTGGTTTCAACGGCAGGAAATGTGTTGTGGGGGTGTGTGTAGTGGGGGTGGTGATGGTGACATGGTCAGGCAGAGGGGATCTGTTGTGTCTATGATTAGAGTTAAGGATGGGGCGAGAAGAAGAAATTAAGAAAAATGGAGAAAATGAGGAAATCCCAGGAGTTCTAGAGACTTAAAATTTTTCAAGCTGTCATTTACCTTTGCAAAGTTGTGGTTGGTGACTGTGTTTACAGTCTGTGGATCTATAAACAGCACATGTGCAAACCGTTAGCTATTGTTTTGAAAATGACAATATGGCCAATAATTTCAATTTCAGTGTTTAAGTGTGTACCAGATGACACTATGTTTTACTTAAAACTATGTATCATGGAGGGTGGAAACTCGTACCTCTTAAACACTTTTATATTGTAGAGTGTGCCATATGTTGCCTGCTTTCAGGTTTTAAAGTGATTGCCTACTGGCTAAAGGTAGTTTGTCTCAAGATTATAATTCACATCTTGCTTGAGGTCAGTCAATAAATCTATTGTTTTAATAGTACACTAATGGGATCAGTATAAAGGTGTGAATTCTATTCAATATTCCTTAAGGTCTCCTTTAAATGATAGTTTGGTAAGAAAGAACAGGGTAAAGAATCAACATGAAAGGTAACATACAAGAGATTTGGCCAAAATATTTTTAAATTTAAGTTGTCTCCTTACCACTAAAAAAAGAAAAAGAATTAAAAAAAAAGGAAATGCAAAAGTTTTGATAGCTATATTAAGTCATTTCTTATTTAAAATTATTTTTTTAAATCTTAAATTACAAAGTAAACCCTACTTTACAATTTTGGATATAAAACATTATTTGCTCCCTATTTATTCTCAATAAAGACAAGAATGTGTATTAACATTTGCTCTGAGTTATCCCAGGTATATATTCAAGAAAGTTGCTGGATGCAAATTCTAGCTGAGTTTAACTTTGATAAGATTTAGGACAGTCATTAAATAAGGTTCTTGCCTTCTCAGACTGCCTTAAAAAATGCTTATCCGATGTTCAGCTTAATGGAAGTGGCACCTAGCTCTGAAAATGATATAGGCTGGCTAAGTGTTATTCAATTGTGTAGTCCTTGACCCTTCTGGAATGTGAGGTTTTGTTCTGTATGGTGAAGATATGGGGAGTGGGAGAATATTATGAATAGGTGAAGCCTGCCTAATGATTTAATAAAGGTCATACAAATTTTTGTTTTCAGTTAGAAGAATGTTTCTGTGATCTTTGAGACTCCAAAACCTAAACTCTTAGAAATTGGTTCTCCTGGGCTCATTTCTCAAGTGTTTTGCTCCTGAGATTCCAGTTCTGTCTCCTACAGAGGCAAATGTTAACTCCTTAGTAATAGTTTCATCGAAATAGTCATCCTAAAGAACATTACCACTTAATTCACATATTATTAGTATCTATGTTAAAGCAATATCTTACTTCAAAAAAAATTGGCAGTTTATAACAGGATTTCTTATCAGGTAATAACTATCTAGGTCTATTTTAAAAGCTCTTTCTTGTTAGCTTAATAAACTCCAGCAATGACAGAAAATTAAGTTTCCCCCAGGAAAGGTTCAGACAGTTTCTTTTTTCTGCTTGCCTCTTTGTCCTCTGTAAGATGTGATCAGCAGCTTATATTAGGAGGCTTGTGGCAGGAGAGATTAAGTTCTCCTCAGCTAGCCATCTAAGGGTGTGGCTTTCTAACATTTTGGCTAACGGATGGTGCTAAGCCAACAGGTGCACCCAGATCTCTGCACCAATCTTTTTATATCTGCTGGGCTCACAGTATGCTCATTGCTACTTTCCCACACCAGCTGGGGCCTTCGCTGATACCAAGCATGACCAAGAGACAAGGTGCAGAGAGATGGAAGTCTGTGACCTTCAACTATTAACCTACTGATATGATGTGTTTTAGAAGATAAGCAGGACAAGAATGCTTTAATCTGAATGGTATGCAGTGAAAAGAAAAAGAAAGGGTGTGAACTCCAGGTGAAGTGAGAAAGTGGCAGGCACTCTTGCTAACAAAAGTCTCTTTTGGGGGTCTGACAACTTCTCTCTTCAGGGACAGATATTTCACTTTTAATAAGGACATTGGCCTGCATTTATTGCCACTCTGGAAAATTGCTGTTGTATTGACTAAAAGTTGTTGAATGGAAATAACCCAGAAACCATTGAGAAAATTTCTTTTGCATGAATGATTAACCTTTCATATACTTGTGTACAGTGCTCTGCCTACATTATCTCATTGCATCCTCTTAACAAGTCTATAGAGCAGATACTCTTTTTAGCCCCATTTTATAGTGGAGAAACCAAGGTACAGAGAAGCTAAGAAATTTATAATTGGAAAGGAACAGAATCAGTATCTGTCAACTCAGTATTATTTAAATTCACATTTATTGAGTCTACTGAGTGCCAGTCACCAGCCAACTCTCCAAACCACATGGTCTGATCCCAAAGCTCCTGTGTTTAACAGCTATGTTGGAACAGTCAAGGATCAACTTACTTTAGAACTCTATCTACTTTAAGTTATAGAGAGGGGAAAATGCACTTGGGGTCACTGTAAATTGCAACTTTATATATTAAATTTATCTTGAAATGATTGGTTTTGTTTTGTTTTGTTTTTGTCTGATTATCAAGAACTTTAAGTCATATAAAAGAAGGCCATGTCCCATGTTGTTTTACTGATCCTGATCTCTAAACTTATTTAAAGCCTTGGACTTTAAAACTTCTCTTTCCTACACCTTTGTTTTAGAGATGAAGAAAATTACTTGCAGAACTATCCCCTGGAGTTACTTAGTTCTTTAGTACCAAATGGGAATGGAATTCCAATTTCTTGATTTCCTACGCTGGATTCAAAGCTATTTTTTTCCATATTGGATTGCCTCATTTCCATGTATTTCATGCTAATCTCTCTAAATAATTTGGGGAAATAGGTGTAATAAGGCTGGCTGGAAATAGGTGTAGAGGCTGCCACCTCTAGCCTCATCTACCTGCTCAGTGAGGAGGAAACACAGTAGGACCACATTTAATCATTCTGGCTTTCACCTTTATTCCATAATAAATCATGAAGAGTAGATCGTTTGTTTTAAAAGTCAATAAGAAGCAGATGAACTGAGGAGCATTATCTTTCACATGTGGCTTCTCAGGGCATTTACAGTTCTCTTGTGGATGTGGGAAACGTGGTCTGACAAGAGTTAGAGAAGTAAAATGTTACTCCATATTTTTATCCCCAATTAGATCACATGAAGAATAATATAGTCATTGATTTCTAACAATTTATAATTTATTATTTTTCTTTTGATAGGATGGGGTAAAGGGGAATTTCCTAAAGTGTTTGTTGTTTGTTTGTTTGTACTAGCTACATGTCAGGCACTGTGTTGTATCTTATTGCATCTTATCATTTAATCCTCCCACAAAACATTATGTAAATGCCATTATTGGTCCATTTTACAGATGAGGAAATTGAGGCTTAGCATATTTGAGTAATTTGTATAAGAGCTCACAGATGATAATTATATATTTGTATGGTTTTTGATTATTGACTAACACTCTCACTGGACTATAAATTGTATAAGTCAGAGATTGTGTCTGTTGAGATGCCTATGTTTATTCACCCAGACTGCTTAAACTATTTAATAGGGTTTTCATGCACATAAGTTTAATAAATACTTGTCCAACAATTGAATAGAAAAATGAATGAAGTTGGAGAACTGGAATTTAAACCAGTGCCTATCTGAATTCAGATTCTATCTTTTTAACCATTGGGCATATGATTGCACATTGCTCAGCCTGGCTATTTTCTGTCCATTCATTAGTCACTGTTATTAACTGAATTTCATCTCCCGAATTAATATATTGAAGTCCTAAGCCCCAATTTGACTATCTTTGGTGATACTATCTTTAAGGAGGTCATCAACATTAAACGAGGTCATAAAGGTAGGGCCCTAATCCAATAGCTCTGTTGTCCTTATAAGAAGAGAAACTGATACCAGAGTTCTTTCTCTGTGTTCACACGGAGAAGGGGCATTGGAATGACAAAACAAGAAGACAGACTTTGACAAGCCAGGAAGAGAGTCCTCACCAGAAACCAACCAGACAGCACTTTCATCTTGGACTTCTAGCCTCCAGAACTGAGAAAATAAACTGCCATTTAATCCACCCAGTCTGGTATTTTGCTATAGCAGCCTGAGTAGACTAGTACAGCTACCATGACTTTTATCTGCTTTCATTCCTTGTTCCTCTTACTCCCCCTTTAGTCAAGGTATTATTTACTGGAAAGCTTCTAATTGTTTCTATTTTTTTTGGTCTTCAAAAAGCTGCAAGAGAGAATTGCCTTCTTTATTTTCACTCTTTTGTTCTTATAATTTTCAGCAAAGAAACTCAGTAACTTCCTTTTGCCTATGTGATCATCCATTTTCTTAGGAGGAATGCAATATTGTGACAACATATAACCTTCTTGAGAAATATAATTATAGACTGTTAGAAACTAATGACTATATTATTCTTCATGTGATCTAATTGGGGATTAAAATATGGAATAGCATTTTCCTTCTCTAACTCTTGCAAGGTCACATTTCCCAAATACTAAGAATTAACTTCCTTTGTTATGAGCCTTTCCAGTTCTGGAGTAGCTTTCTCCCACTCGTCCTTTCACCAGGTCTGAATGGTAGGGATGGTTTCTTATGACCCATGTAGAGCATTACCAATCAGGAAGAAAGAGAAAAAAAATTGATACCTCACAATCAGACCAAAAGCTAAGACAAAACTATAAGTGAAACTTCTTTTCCAGCTTTTGTTAAGTTGGCATTTAGAAAACACAAACAATTAAAGATGTTCAGGGCAAGGTTCAATACCTAAAAAAGAATAGAGTTACTAACTCAAGTAACCTAGCAGTTCTGAACTAAAAGAGGAAGGTCAAAAGATACAATGGGTTAAGTTGACATAGAAAGAGACAAGAGGCTTACAGAGGGCTGCCCAGAAACCAAGGGGTTACTATAAAAAATAAAGTCTAAGACTCACCACAATGAGCCAGGTAGGTCTGGGGTCAAAACTTATTGCCATTAAAGTACCACAAGCTCCTACCATAATTCCATCCAGATCAGGAAGACTACTGAGAGCTGTAATATACTCTTCCATCAATTATAATTTGTTAGGAATTTGGGAAGGTCTGAATCAGTGACCTAGGATGTAAGCTGTGATGCTCTGAGGGTATGAGAAGCAGGAAACCAGGGAAGCTGAGGTAGGGGTATGCCAGGCCTATAACAGCAGTGGTCACAATCCCTCCATAGTTATATCCCTGAGCATATGACCATCAGAGATGCTATATCTCAGCATAAAGTGAAGACCCTTATCCATCATATTTCCTTATTATCATAGGTCTATTAGAGTTCTTGTGCGAAAGAGAGAGTCACTATATCTGCAAAACAAACAAACAAACAAACAAACAAACAAATAATAGAATGCAGCAAGAAATGTTGATCTTTCAACTCTAAACATTTAATTTCTATATGATTTTCAATACTGGCCATAGTAATGAGTTAATTAAAGTTTACAATAGTTGATATCTACTGTTCAGGAACCTCCAGAAGTATGGCTCTTAATATTCAAGAAACTGATACTAGTGAGAATCATGGGTCTTTTCAAGAAGAAAATGTTTCCTGTTTAAAAATCTGCTTGATTTTTTATTGATTTCCTTTGAAAGGATTAAGGGGTTAAAGATAATCATTCAAACAATTTATAAAATTATTTTTTGATTGAGGCTAAGAAATAAACATTTGTTTAAACCTCACATATTGAATTTCTTTGTTTTTTCTTTTATCATAGCCCAGATATTAGTAAACACACAGTTGTGATTTCAATTTCCCTTTCTATGAACAAACACACACTATGCCAAAAGTGATTAGTTCTATCAGAGAATACACTGATATTTATCCACCTCATTCCTGGCCTACTTAGAACTTAAATGTCTATGAGATAGGCAGACACCCTTCCCACAGAACTTCACCTGGCCTCAGAGCTCCAGGTTATGTGGACTGGATTGGTGCTTTCTCATTGACTGCTGCTCATATAGCCTTGTGGTTTTTTCAAATGCAGTGGAATGGAAAACTCAGTTACTCTTGACACAAACTAAATAGTTTTCTATCAAACTGTGAATCCCTTTCTGCTCTGTGGGCATATTTAAAATTAGGAAAGGCACAGCAGCCACTTGTCTCAAACACAGCAACTCACCTCGGGCCACACAAGAACAGCCAGGCAAGTTGCCAGTTCTGGCAGTGAAGGCAGATTCTGGGGCATAGACGCAGGGAGCCTCATTTTGAATGTTAGATGGATCTTTGAGCGGTGCAGTTTGCATAAAGTGCAAAAAAGATCCCCCATGACAGTATTAACCCCACAGCTAAGATTAGCTAAGAATGTTTTTCAATCTTTGCAGTCATAATCTGCTCTTCAGGTGAAAACTGAGCACTAAATGCCAGGACACTGTGAGAACAGGTGTACCAACCTCTACCTGGGACTTGGAGAGAAAAAGTAATGAACTAAGAATAGCCAAATCAGAATTTCCTAGGTAAGAAAGCACTTAAACAAGTGTGCCTGGACTTAAGGAGCTTGATAACGCCCTTTGGCACAGCTCCTATGATTCAGCTCCGTGTAAAACAGCACTTCATAAAGTTTGTTTCATGGAGCACAGTCCTGTAAGATGCTGTATACAAAAGTAGCATGTCTTATCCCACGCCAGCACATAAGCCTGAAATTCAGAAACATCCTGTAGTAAAACACTCTGATCAAAGTGCAAAGCTCTAATTTATTTGGCCATAAAACAGTTTTTATACATTACCTTTTAGCGTCTCTCACAATAATTTTCAGTTGCACACACTTTGAAAAACACTAATCTAAAAGACAATTCAAATATAGCTAATATCTTACAAAAATCAAAAGACATTGTTTCTGAGACTTCAAAGGCATATTTAAACAGAGGTTCTGGCCTCCACTAGGACAGTGGAATTTAATATGCCCCTTTCCATTACACTAAACTTTAAATCTGAGGCATTCATTGTTTTGTTGACATTAGCTTGGATCAAATATGTACAAGAATCAGTTGAGGTTCTTATCTATTTCACTAAGAGACCACTGCAATAAAAACCCCATTGATGAAGTACTTGAATTTATAGTCCCTAACCTTATAGTCACACAGAGGTTCACCCAGCAAAATGCAATAATCTCCTGTGTAAAAACCAATAGCAGGGCATTAAAGAGTCATCCTGCCTTGAGAAAGTATAACTTAAACCAACTTCTTATTAGTACCTCTAAACCCACAGAGCATAAGAAGCTAACGAGGAGAATGTGCTGACCTAAGCAAGAGATCTTTGCCAAAGTTCCTTTGATTGCTACTCTTCAAGGCAGGTATTCAGCTTCACATGGCCCACCTGCAGGGCCAGCTTCACGGGTGTGTCACCTAACCAGTCTCACAGGGCCCCACACTTAGAAGGACTCTGTTTGGTTTAATGTACTGCTGTTGCCTAACTGTAATTTTTAATGATTTTTTTTAAACAAGGGTCCTATGTTTTCATTTTGCTCAGGGGCCTGAAAGTTAAATAACTGGTCCTGCCAACCTGGAGAAGGTAAGTCTGCCTTTTGGTACCATTTGTCAGATGGATTACTTGCTTGGCCTGCCCACAGCATATTAATTGCAGTCATCACATCTATTTATCAGTTCAGATAACTTTTCATAGTAAAATATGAAGTAATTTGAAGATGTCATCATACAGTAGTAAAATAAAGAGTTTGGAGTTAGGGGAAAAAGGGTTTAAACCATAGCATACACACGTACTAAAGTTTTTTGCTGAGTAATGTTACCTTGCTTTTTTGAGCTTCAGCTTTGGGATCAGTGTGGGCAACTGGCAACTTCATTTCTTCACACGAGCTTGTAGACACAGCCTAGGATCAACGGATCAATGTGGAACTAAACTAAGCCCCCTGTTGCCCTTGCTAAGCCATCTGTCTCAGCACTTACAAATTATGCATTTGCAATTTGTAATTTGCACAAAAGTGATGGCCCTGCTCAGTTTCTCATTTTTGAAAATGTGAACATTGCTTTTGGTGACAAAGTTTAAGATAACACATTAAGTGTCTGGTAAAAAAGTCACTCAATACCTGTTAAATCCCTTTCCTAAAAATAAGTATTTAAACTAAGAACTTTGAAAAGACAACCAATATGTTAGTTGATACTTAAACTCGTACTGGGTTCTAATATTAATTAGTTAGTTAAGCATACATGTGTCTACAAATATTCACTCATGAACAACACACACATATCTAAAGTAGCAATGTAGCTGAAGTGATTTCTGGTGCTAAATTGCACTTTCTTTTGACTAACAAACTTGTGAAAACCCTGTGGTTGTTATCTTTGTATTGGTCTTATTGTGCACTAAAGGCTCCCCTACATGTCTCACTGGGGCCAGTGTGCATCAGAGGATTATTTCTTTTGCAAGGTTTCTATAATAATTTCACTGAATACTCAATTATCTTATCTGTTGTCATCAAAGTCCAGTTTTTCAGTAGTTTTTATTCAATGTGCTATTTTATTCTAAGCACGAACAAACTCCTAAGAGCCAGTCAGTCCTGGGTTTAAATTTCAGCTTTTATTAGTTTCCTAAGACTGCTGTAACAAATGACCACAAACCATGTGACTTAAAACAACAGAAATGTATTCACTCTCAGTTCTGGAATTCAGAAGTCCAAAATCAAAGTGTTGGAAGAATTGATTTCTTCTAGAAGCTTGGGGAAGAACCCATTCTATGCCTCTCTCCTAGCTTGTGGTAGCTGGCAGCAGCCCTTGGAATTCTTTGGCTTGTAGATGCATCACTTCAATTTCTCCCTCCATCTTCACATGACATCTCCTCTGTGTCTGTGTCTCCAATCATCCTCTGCCTTTCTCTTATAAAGATACGTGTCACTAGATTTAGGAATCTTAAATCCAGGATGATCTTCAGATGTTTAACTTAATTACACCTGTGAAGATCACTTCTCAAAATAAGATCATGTTCACAGACTCTGGGAGTTAGAACATAGACATAACAAACATTCAACCCTTTACTATCCATGCGCCCTTGCGTAGTCACTTAAAATGTATTAATCTCAGTGTTTATCATCTGTAGAGTAGAGATTAAAGTGTCTATTATAGAACTGTCATGAAGATTAGAGTACCTTAGTTTATGTGAACAATGTCTGCCATGTTATAGATCCTAAATAAATAGTAACTCTTATTATTATCATGTAGAGTATTATCACTTTTTCTCTTGGTGTTAATTGCACAGACTTATATAATGCAATAAATAAGTATGGGTCTCTTCTGATATGTGCTCTACACTATTGACAGCTTCAGCTCCCTGCCAATACCTAAGAATGGCATCATCCCTTCCCAGATGAAGCTGGAAAAGTTTTAGAAACCAATTGACTCTGGGTAAGAAAAGAACAATTTTGAGGCTAAGAACTACTTCGAAATACATATCCCCAATACGTGAAAATCATTATCTGTAATCACCTCCCATATGCTACTTTCACACACCTCTCCTAACTGGCCTCACTACAGCATTCTGTAGCCTGGGGTGAAATATTAAAAAGCCATTTAACAACATGCAGGAAGTATTTATTTTGACAACCCTTTATGTGTCTGTTTGATAAAAGGAGAGACTATAAAAGTAAGGTTTTTTAGAGAGCAAGAAAGTAATTATAGTAAGAAAGTCTATCAGTTTGGGATTCTTATTTATAACACGTAAGAGAAAACTCAATTCCTACAAGCTTAAACAATAAAGGTTATTTGTTGCATAATGTAACTGGAAGGCATGGAGGTAGAGTGAACTAAATGATTCATCAACTCAAACATAGCATAAAGGATCTGACGTCTTTAATTTCATCTGCTCTATCTTCCACGGCGTTAGCATCATACAGAGATGGCTTTGCTCTCTTGATAGCAGGAAAGTGGCTGAAGCAGTGAAGCCTTTATACCTGCAACTCATTTCATCAAAATTGAGTGGCAGAACATGAGAGTGAGATTCTAGTTGCTCTCTGAGATGAGTGAGAACCACATGGAATATCCTTTCATAGCTACAATTTTATTGCATGACCACTATAATTTTATTGCATGCCCATTCTTAAACCAGTCCCATTAGACCATTATTACATTCAGTGTGACATTGGCTTGAGTTACCTAAACTGGTTTATCATGACACGGGAAGGATGGCAGCTCTGTAGATGATGATGTGAGTTAGCACTATTAATATTGAATATTAATTTGATATTTTTTCTTCTGAAGTTAAAGTCAGTCTAGTGGTATGTTAATCTCCAGTAATGTTCAGAAACTCTGTTAGGTACTTGGGTTCACCAAAGTTGGAAGTTGGCCTGCTAGAAAAGAGAGAATCGAGAGAGTTAGCAATGTTTGCAAGGAGATAAGTATAAAGATGGATCATGAACTCTTACCTGAGTAAGGAGGAAGTTATGGCAGACTGTAAACAGTGATGAGACAGTAGTATTATTAATTGAGAGTTTCAGTGAAGTGAAAGGAATGCTCAAGAGTGATTGGACTTAAGGTAGGACTTAAAGTGTAAGATGCATGCCAGTGAAGATTTTAGTGTTGGTGTGGCTATTCATGATGACCAGGTCCAGTGTTCATAGTGAAATGCAGAAAAAGACCCTTGGATATAAGCAAGTCAGGTACAGGGTGGTTTGCGTGCTGGCTTATCAACTCCATTCTGGCTCTCAGTATTGCAAAGCAGTGAGGTAACAAGCTAGTAAAGGGGCAGTCTAACCTGAAGCACCAGAATTTAAAATGGTCTTCTATCTCCCGTAGCTATCAATGGTGAGATGTGAAGAAATAGAAAACTTTGAAATTTCTATTTCTGTCTACTCCCCAGGGATGTGGCCAATAAGAACTAATAGCTTTGCCTAAGTCCATATTAACTATGTTCAGTTGGACAATAGCATAACTTAAGTGATTAGGTCATGACGTTTTAAGAGCTCCAGAGTGTATATTTTTTCCTAGATGCCAATGGTTGTTGGATGACTGATTAGAGAACTAAAAATAGAAATTATATAATTGACAACTCATAAATGCCAAAGATTGTCGGAAGCAGTAAAATCTCCTTGGTGAATTTTGCACATTTTATTTCTAGGGAAGAGTAAAGGAGAGGAGAGAGACAGAGACAGAGACAGAGGTAAAGACAGAGACAGAGATAGAGACAGACAGAGGAGGTAAGGAGACACCCAAAGAAAACAAAGATAACATTTCCATCTGGGGTTTATTCTTTCCTAAGTGCCAACTCATTTTGATAGATTATTAAAAAACTCATATTTGCTCAAAAATGTGAAAAAAATAGCAAATGCAAAATTTGCAAATTTATTCCTAAATGTAGTTAAATTCATAAATATTTAGACATTTTCTGTAAAGCTTCTAATTTATAACCTTTACATGAATCTATAATTTGGTACAAAGCTTCTAAATGCAATACCAATGTCACATATTTCTATAAATATTCACATCTCATTTACAAATGTTCTACAAACCATGAGATAAAGAATTGTAAATATAAACCATTTTTCATGTGTTTGTTTGCTTAGGTGAGTCAGGACAGTGACAATGAAAACTTTTAAGGTATAATTTTGAGATTACTTCAGTTTATTGCTTATATGATATAATAATTATTCATTAAGGACTATTTTAAAAGGTTATAGATTAAACTAAGAAGAAATGACTAGATTCAAATACAAAAACTGAAATTCGGGATCTGAGAAAAGTTGGAATAAGATTTCTAAAAGTATAGACAGTATCAGGTAGAATATAGTGAGTCCTGAAATAAATCTTCTCATGGTTCAATTTTATTGTCTGTAAAATGGTAATAATGTATTCTTCATAAAGTTTTTTTAAATAGTTAGGACTATGATGAGTAACAGACACTCAAATCAAATGTGCTTAAGAAAACAGAAACAAAAATTCTGTGGCTGACATTCCACGAAATATCAAGACTTTCTAGATACAGGAGCTGAAATCGGGACTCAGGCTCTCTCTCTCTCTCTCTCTCTCTCTCTCTCTCTCTCTCTCTCTCTCTCTCTCTCTCTCACTCGCTCGCTCCCCCCTTCCTCTCTCCCACTTCATACACACTCATGCACGCACATGCACAAATGCACTCACTTTTGCTCTCCTCACTGTCATGTTTCCTCTCCCAATCTCTTGGTCTTGCTTTTCCAGGCTCATATCACTCCTATACATAATGACCTCAATAGAGAATTTCTGTTTTCCAGTTATGCCAAAAGCTTCTCTGACAAATTTTGATGAGCTTAACTTGAAATATTTGCTTGTCCCTGAATCTGTCGAAATGCCCAGAAGAAAGGAATATCACCTAGCCCTGTCTGGCTCCCATTCTCATCCATGAAACCAGAGGGTCTTTGGCTCAAGTTAATAAGGAGAAGAAAGAATTGGATTGGTATGGGTGCTGGCAACAGAAGAAGAGGGAAATGGACACTGAACACACATAAGCAAGAGATGCTCTCTCCATGTGGTCAGTGGGTAAAATGAAGAAATGTTCATTCCTTAGCATAGCGTTCAATGTACAATAAGTTCTCAGCTATTGCCAGGATTAATCACTACTTACTGCTGTTACTGCACTTTTCACTGTAGAGAGAAGAGGAAAGGGATTTAACTAGGAAATAGAAAAAAAAAACTGTCCAGAGAGTCTTAGGAAATCAGATTCTCACTTTGATTCCACTAATGACAACCACCGTGGTCACAAATGGCCTGTCCTGTCAACTCAAATCCATGAGGTCCTTACTTGTCCATGGTGCCAGAAAGTGAGGGATAAATCCCCATAAGTATTTTGGACACAGTCATAGAGCGAAACCTTGTCTCCAATGGTTTCGTCTATCTATTACAGATGCTCCCTTTATGGACCCAAATTCCATATTTCTTAGGTTTAGTGACGATATCACTGCTATGTGGCAAGACATTTTGATGTTTTGTGAGGTTAACTGCACACAATTAGGAAAATATTTCTATACCTTCTTTAAAATTTGCTTAGCTGGATGCTAGATCATTCCAACTAAACTTTTTGGATTGATTTGCTTTTTCTTTGATGCTCTCTAATAAGATGTTATATTTATTGACTATATTAACACTGTAGTTTTTATTTGTTTTTTATAAATGTGTGTTTTTCAAACTTTGAAGAGGTTCTTCTACCACAAATATTCCAGGATTTAGTAAAGAATTTTTTGTTCATAAAATCCACATTCTCCATTTTATTATTTTAAAAGTATTCTTACTTTGCTATTAGCTTTCCACACTGAAAGTCTATCATCTTTTTGTCTATTACCTTAATTCCCTTGGCTCTTAAAACATTTTTGTTCTTCCGTGAATTATCTCTACTGCTGGTTCATTTTTATTATGGTGTGGCGAGCAGAGTATATGCATGTACATGTGTTGCTTTCGTTATTGAAGATATTCACCCAAAGTCATGCCATTAGGTTTACCTGTTAACCCTCAACCCAAAATAATCTTTAATCTCTTTAACCCAGTTGCTATTTCTAATACATACTCTTGCATTCTCTTTTTGTATATAAATTTATTCCTTTCTTTTTGTATATAAATTTATTCCCACTATTTCTTTGGAAAATAAGATTATAGTTGGTTCCTACCATATAGGGCTATGTGGACAGAATGTAGAGAATGTTGAACAGTTTTCTGGCATGTAGAAAGCCCTCGATAAGCATTCATAACATTATAATTTTGATCATTACTATCATATTAGCTCAGTTGAAGTTTGAGAACTCTCTTATGAAATCAGCATCTGCCTTGAACACTGGCCCTTTACTTGATTGATTATCTCTTAGATTACAACCTTAAAATTGGAAAATTTTCATGTGTGAAGGGTCTGCACATAAAATTAATAAAGAGGTTTTTCATACATTGATTTGGCTGAAAAAATGGCACATAGTAAAAATAAGAATTAGATTTTACTCAGCTCAAAAGAGTACGTAATTTAAAGAACAGAAATTTAGAAGCAACCAATTAAAGGTCAGTCGAGAAGTTGGTATAGACCACAAAATATTTGTCCTGATTTCAAGTTTTAAGTTTTTTTCATAATATAAAAATTACCCTTTAGTTACACTGTAGTCTTTCTTGAAATTCTTATTTTAATTCTGTAACATTTATATTCTTGGAGTAACAGCAAATCTACTGATTACTTATGAAAATAAGAAAAAATTACAATTACAGTCAAAATTAAAGTTATTTTCTAATCTTATCTTTTCTAAAAAATGAGAAACTTCAAATATGGTCAACATAGCACATTTCAAGTGTCAAACACTGAATTTTTTTTAATGCTGACTGAATAATAACTTTTTGTAAAAAACAGTGAGCATTGTACAGAATTTTTATTACTTGACCTGTTTAATGCAAGTTGAAAAATTCCTCTTGTGTAAGTAGCATTGCATAATGCTATCTGCCGAGCTATTAAGACATATTTAGTAATTCCATTATAACTACATCATTGAGCAGGGCAGAGCATATGGAAAGAAGTTCGTGAAAAACTGATTAAACATTTATATCAAGTACATTTTGATTTAACTCACATAAATAATTCATTTTTATGTTTTCTTTCTTTCAAAATAAACCTTTTGACACCTGCTGTGCTAAAAATAATGCTAGTTTGGCTGTAAAAAAAAATGTTAAAGCTCATATCAATGACATCATCTGGTACCCACGCAGATACTAAATTGTCAGTACGTAGTAAAGTAAGACTTGGCATTACTTGTTATTTATTTAGTGCCTCAAAAACATACCATGCTTAGTGGAAAGTAAAGCACCTGGCTGAATGTGAATACAGTTTGTCTCAAGAAAATCTAAGTATTAAAATATTCACAAAGACACACAAGAAAACATATGAAAGAGACATAAGAATCCTATACTTTCCCTTGGCATGAGAACTAAGCTGAGAGATGAGAGTGAATGAATGAAAGCAAAGACCTTGAGAACTGCTAGGTCCTTTTGCAATGGTAAGGGAGCAATATAGGTAAAAAGATCATAGTTAGTAACTACATATGGTATACAGCATTATTCTAGAACAGCAATACCCCTAAGCAGAACACAGACACCACTGGAAACACAAGGGATGTTGTTGAGTGGTTCATAGGCATGCTATTCAATAATATTGAATCACATCATCAAAATATTATTTTCTTTTACTCCAATTTCAACATTCTTGGGTATGTCTGGGAGAAAGTCTTAATTTAGAGCTATTCTGCTCTTATCATCCTTGCCTATAACCTCTTCCAATCTCCCTTTTTTACAAAGAGAAGAGGAGCATTTTTGGGCAGTGGCCTAATGTATAATATCACCCAACTAAAATTTGGTACCATTCTATGATTCTAATTTTACCTAGAAGAGTCAAATGTTTTCCATGAACAGTATGATATATATAAAAAAAAAGCTATAAAAATTTTTGGCAATAATATAAATGAATTTAGTGAAAATTGTTATGGAAATAAGAGTGGACCACAGAGTCAGTTCAGAAAGGGGAATATCTTTAGGCAGAATTAAAACAATACTTGCAAATACAGCTCTCAACAGCCAGCTTATACTGTCAGTTTTTACTAAAGGGAAAGATTTAGGGTGAGGGAGAAGAAGGACTCTTCTGTTTTTGCCTCATTGTGTACTAAGAATATAAGACTGGCAATGGATAGCCTGTCAGACTCTTCAGCCAACCCTTCTCACACATATTAAAGAGGCATAACTAATTGTAGGGTTGCATATTGGTAATATCTCTTTGAAGAAAACTTATTTATTTGGGAGAAAACATATTAAAGCACCACAATTGATATTGAGAAAGGACACCTCCCATTTAGCACTTGCAAACTCAGCATCTGCTTAACCAAATATTTGTATGAGCTAATTTTGTTGTAAAAGATTAACTTAGAGAACAATATTCCTTCATGATATAATTTTTCAATTTTTCAAAAACAAAATTCTGCATAATAATTATCATGTCTAGTAAATATTAGAATATGATATTGGTACACATTTTCTGGAATGCTTTAACTCGACTGAAAGAGAATGACCAGAATTGGGTCACAGATGAATTGCAGATATTTCCTCTCTGGTCCTCAAAGATTAGAGCAGAGATGAATCTCAGGGAAAGTGTGGGAATATCACATTTTAAGATGGATTTAGAGGGTAAAATGATATTTAAGATAACTTTTCTCCACATATACAAAATTAATGCATGTTTGTTTTTAAAAACTTGCTAACTATAAAAGAGCAGAAGCAAGTTAATAATCCTATTATTCAAAGACAAGCACTGTTAATATTTTGTTATGTGTTTTAAAATGAGATTATCTTCTATAGAACTCTATAACGGTCTATTTCTTAAAAATCTAATATCAATTAATATTTTTCCTCAACAGTACTTTGTGAAGTGTGAACTTTGGACTGTTGTTAGGCAGTGGATATAGGAGACATTGAGTTGTCTGGGCCATGTCAATCAGGGAAGTTTTACTTCTCTATTCTCTCGAGAATAAGATTAAATATTGTTTAAAAAATGAGAAAATGTTTTCTTCACTCATGATTTTCATTACTTCATTATTTCCATAAATTAACCCGCTCTCTTTTTTAAATTGTTGTTTTCCCTAGTTTCTAATTTTTTGCTATGAATAAAAATGTCGATAAACATCTCATTTATAAATATTTAAAAATATAAATATTGTATCGACATAGTATTTCTTAGAGAGTAGGAATGTCTAAAGGTTCATTTTCTCACACGTAAAATATCAGGTTTCTTTCCCACAAGCAGTATGTGTGGGTTTACTACTTTATCTTCATTGAGTAATATTTCTTTGTTAAATCTTTCAGTTACATTTTAATTAAGAAATGTTCTATTCATTTATAATGTCCAAATATAAATAAGAACATTCAAAAATAACTTTAAAGAATCTTAATATTATTAATTAATGGTCACACTTGAATGAGATCTAGAGAGCAAAATTATAATGATGTAGAATTCATGTTTTCCTAATTATTACTTCTATTCCACTATGTATGGCTGTTTATATAACTCTTTCCACTAGAATATAAAATAAAAGTTTATGTGACCATCTCATTCTCATATATATATATAAATATATATATACATATACATATACACACACACATACACATATATATACCGAATGTAAAAAAAGAAGGTATTCTGCATCAGCCGTCAATAAATTATGGGATTATACATTGTATATAGATCTCTACACAAGCTAATGAGTATTTATATAATGGAATTATTCTGTCTTCATTAGTGGCTAGAATTAATTACCCTCTCTCCAAATAATATTGCCTTAGTCTTTATATCTCCACTATAATATTGATGACATTCTGCTTTTCAGTATACTTATTTGTGCATATATGTCTTATCGCTTTTTTAAAAAACTTACCTATCTGTGAATCCCTCACAGTAGTTAGCAAAAAATTTGATTTATAGCTCGATAAAATAATTTATTTATTTATTAAATACATATTTACGAAGCACCTACTATGTACCAGAATTATGATAGTCACATTATAGTCACAGCAACAAGTGAAAGGAATGCAGTTCTTACCATTGTGGGCTTTCAGCACTGTGGCACGAGTAAATATTAGTTAACTATATAAATATTTATAGAATTCTAATGGACTCAAGTGCCATAAAAGTACTGCAATGAGAACGTAGAAGAAGGCAAGCATGGTGGTGGCAGAAACTATTGTGGTAATGGGAATCCAAGATAGAAAAGAACATGTATGAAGGCTGCTGTTGAATTTATAAAACAAAACAAAACACAAAACATGCAATGATATTGAAACGAGAAAAGTAATAAATTGTGTTACTATCTCAAATATAAACAGTAAAATAAATATTTGCATCAAAACAGAATTATCAATGAGGTAGAATTATCTAATTTGCTTATCATTAATAGTATTTAATTGTACAATATTTGTTATGTATCAAGTACTTAGGCACAGATACACAAATTAGTTACTTTTCAAAGTCCTACTCATTTAGGAGGATGACTCTGTTTTAAAGGCTCTGTGGAGTCTTCTTTGGATTCAGAGATATCACCATGTTCTAACTTTATTCTCCTGGTAGGAGAATGAGAGTTGTGGTTGGTCAAATGTTCCATTTTGTTGGGATTCCTTAACACCATTCTCAAACAGATCAGAATTTTGAGTGGAGACAGGACAGGAAGCTGTGAACTATGCCCAGAATTCTTCTTGGGCTTCATTATTACTCCTTGGCAGCCTCAGATAGCACTCTGAACTGTGCTAAAATGGACTAGTATCTCCCCAACTCCTTCCCACTCAGTTAACACAATGACTACTATGAACTAGGAAACAACAGAAATTTCATTTGTACAGATTTCGTCATACTGTCTGGTTTTAAACAACTCCTCCCTATTGGTCTAATAATGTTTTCTGAACATCTCAGCATCAATCTGTGATATGTGCTGTCTTCGCTTTAAACATAAATTTTGTCTTGAATTTAACTGCTGGAAGGAAATGGCAGAGATTTGAGATAACATTCATAATTCTGATATTTGATTCAAGTGATCTTTCCTTACATTTTCCTGTGTTATATTTTTAATCTAATATTAGGTGGTTTTTTCCTACATAAAGTAAAACACAGTTTTATTAAAATTATGTACAGAATATACCTTTTCCCTAAGTCCTTATATTATTTATTTTAATGGATAGTTTGTTATTTCAGGGAAACACAAGTTTGTGCAGGGGGGGGGGACTGATAAATTAGAATATTAGCTTTTATGAAGTTCATTAAATGACTATTAGTAGAGAATCAGGAGAGAGAAAATTTGGCAGACTTCTTACCATGAAGACTGAAGTTGCTGTCCAGCTCAACAGAGAGAGTCTTGTTAGTAGTTAATTTTGTCTTGAGCAATGTATTGGTCACTGGCTGAACAATCTTATTTTTCTTTCATCACCAATGCGTATAAAACAGCATATTTACACATCAATACATCATTGCATTTTTCTTTTTGCAGGGGAAGACTCTATCAGGTCATTCTATATTGCCACAGATAAAAATTTGCTACTAGCATGTAGCAGACATTTGTAGTTTAATCTTTACTCTCTATCCAAGAGTTGTATGTATATCAATATATCATATCAAATAAAAAAATTAGTTCTTGAAACTTCATCCTTTGATTAAAGATGTTTCCTTTCAAGCTTTTTTCACACGTATATTGTAAATCATTCAAAATTAGTTTTAACTATTAGAGAAAAATTCAGTATATCAGTACCTTAAATAGTATTGAAATTTATTTTTATGTTTCAGTGATTTCAAACTACAATTGTATAATATTCACATGCTGTCATTTTATTTTCTTCCTTGATTCCTAAAACAATTCTAAAATGAAAAAAGTAGATGTTGGAAAATGAATAAGCTGAAGCTCAGAAGAGTTCAGTATTGTTCCCACTGTGAAAATTTTTAGCAATCCAAAAGAAGTTCTAGACTTAAATGAAGGCATTGGAAGCATAGAGTCTGTTTGTCTGCTGGCCTATTGAAGAAGATATCTGAGTCATCAATATATAGATTTTGCACGACCTGTATAAGGTCTATACATAGGAGAATGTAGAATGTGTATAAGTTCACTGTCTCTCGAAGTTGTTCAATAAAGATATTTTCAATGAGTATTTGACTAAATCTCATGTTGCCATTCTTGGCCAACAGTGATTTCAAAAGAAGCTTTGCCCACTGGAGGTTATTGATACTGATATTGACATATATACAAGTGCTTGTAAACTGCACTGAGTTTCTTACTATTAGTTCTATTTCCAAAGGTAGTGAAGTAGAAAGAGGACAAAGAATGTAGATGTTGAACCCAAAGAGAATTAAATATGGACTGGCTTTGCCATTTTTGTGCTGTGTGACCTTGAACAAGTTATGTAACCACTCTGATCTATAGCTGTTATGCTCATTTGATGAGATAGTGTCTGTGAATGCACCTAGCATAATACTTGGCATTATGAACACTCTCAAAAGAAATAACTACTACTATTCAAAGGAGCTAAGAAGAATCTAACCATTGCATCTCTTTTGCTGAATTCAAGTCTAGAAACAGACAGAAAGGGGTGAGATAATTAAGGGATTCCAGATGTAGCCAAAGTCATGAGGAGGCAGAGGTTGTCTGAGAACCTGAATGCCAGAAGGAAAACAGGTACCAGAAAAAACAAACAAACAAAAACCTACCATTTCACCCTGCTGCTGTTTGGTCCTCTTTTTATTTTTATTTTGTTATTTTTGAACTCCTTAATAGACACTAATTAACCCTACACCCTGTAAGACACACTTGCCTAGAGGTCCATGCTCTTAAGAACTATACACATCTTCTGTAATTGACTTGATTATCCTCATTATCTGGGACAGCTGTAAAGCTTTCTTTCACCAGCATCTTAGTACCGTAGAGAAAACTTGCATTGATGTACCTATATCTACCTCATGAAATTAGGGTTTAGTCCAAGTGCAACAAAGGACAGATATCATCCTTCTGGCACACAAAGTTTCTGACTTAAATAAATAGAAGCAGGATTGAGCCAAAATTATTTATTAAACATTATTTAAAAAAAAAAAACAAGCATAAGCTATCAATTAAGACATCATAATCATGGATACACTCATATGTGTAAGACATATGTTTGATCATTGATGCACACATGTTCAAAACCTGAAGATTATTGTAAAGTCCCCTTCCTCTGTGTCCAAAGCAATAGCAAAGGATCTTTTCAAGCTCAGACTGCGCAGTATTTAAAGTTTACTTTTAGTGCTAAGTCTCTTCTGCCAAGCACTGGCTATCTCTAGAGTTTTTTGTGTATGTCTCTTATATAAGGTTCTCTGTTTATTTTTGCATGTTTATGCACCTCAAGTAGATAATCTTCTCCTTGAAGGCTTGAAGCTGGTAGTCTGTGATTTGATTCCTCCTTATTGCTTTGCATGGGGGTAGGCACACAGGGTGTTGCTAAGGCCTCTTAATTTTGATTGGTTCTAGTTCTCTTTGACACACATCCTCTCCATCTTCAGGGTTATTCTCCTGGGTTTCTGTGCTCTATTTATGGTTTCTGCTCAGTCTTTCCATAACCTTGGTTCCTCTTCCATTTCTATTGTCTACCCATACTAGATGGCCCAATTGTTTGATGTTTCTGTCCACTGGATCACACCATTTCCTGCATTCTGATCATGCTGCCAAACATAACAATTATCATCAGTTGCTTCATGGTCTTTGGCTTTATCTTTACATCTAAATGCCCTAAAAAGAAATGCTTTTGCCTATAATTTTTTTCATTGATCAATTTAGCAAGTATGTTTCTTTTGTAACCTCAATTGCCTAACCAGTATGTAATAGAAATATCGTAGACACTCAATAAGTATTGGTTGTATATGCAGCCCAACTACAATGACCAACATGGGCCTCATCTCCAGTCAATGCTTTTTTTGGACTTTGCTAGAAAGGAGATTCTAGTTTTAAGTTGGACTTGTTTTATGTATCTATCCAAAAATTTACATGTGTTTCTTGTTAATATAAAATATATATATTTTTGCCATTAAAAGGGAGTCTACATTTTGCTGTTGATGTTGTTGCTGTTGCACACGTTTTATGTTTTTGTCTCAGTGTTTAATATTCCTTCCCAGCGTCAATCTCCTCAGCCCCTTCTCCCACCACTTTGCCCTTTGCCCACTATTTTCCAGACATTCTGGCTTCTTTAAATTCCTATAACTTATGTTGTCTCTGATTTTTAGGTCTTTTTGCACAAATTGTAAAATACATAAGAATTACCTCCCAACTCTGGCCCTCCTCTGTCTCCCTTCTCCTATCTAGTTTCTACTTATCTTTTAAGATTCAGTTTTAATATCACTTTTTCTGAAATGTTCTTCCTGATACTCCAGCCTAGGAAGATATAAACTCTCACAATATGCCATACTCCTTGAGTGGTAAGATGTTGTACTTTTTCAATACCTAGATACTAAGTTTGAAGAGTCAAAGCCTGTATCTGTGTTATATACCATTAATATCATCAGTGCCCACCTCAGCATCATATGGGGTGTTCATTACCTATTGATAAATGAATGAATTGTCATAGGGAATCTGTCTGAGAAGGTTTAAAATGCTGCCTCTCCCAGCTAATCTAAATAGAGGTTCCTGTTTGTTTTTAGTTTCCTAATTTATCTATGTTTACTTACTTTTTTTTTCATTTTTTAAAAAGTTTTGGAACTTCTCAGTATATAAAATTACATTAACCATACCCTTGTTTAATTTTGAATTGCTTAGTTGAAGATATTCTGGCAAGCTTTTTTTTTTTTTCTAGAATAACATAGTTCTTGTAGGATAGCAAGTTCTCTCAACATTTTCCAACAGTGTGTCCATTTAAATATTTACTTGGTACTGTCTTTTGTTTTTACAAAACTTATTTGGAAATTCTGAGTGCAAATTATGGTTATGTAATCTGTTTGGATGAAAGCAAATTGGTTGCCAAGCTACCATTTTAAAAGGGCTCATAAAATAGTGCTTGGTAAAATCACTTTAATCCAGTGTTTACTGTACCTGGCAACTCTCCTTGTTGTATGCTTCAAAAGTATTTAGATATGATATGGTTCTAATGACCAGGAAACCACCACTGCTCAGTAAATAGGATTAGAGGCAAGACTAAGATATTTTGTTATTCATAACATGCATTTCAGTATATGAGAATTAAAACTAGCAAATTGGACAAAGTTTCTTTTATATAGATGAGTGCTTGCCTTGCCTGGAACATTTTATTTTCCAGAATCTTATAAGAGCTCTTTAACACTTTGGACATGCTGCTTTATTTGATCTTGCTTCTTATAATTTTCACAAAAGAGGACTAGAAACACAATGACAAAATTGGCCCCACATTAGGTGGTTGACAGCAGTGCAGTACTCCTGCAGCTGTGTCTCTCTGGCAGGTGTCTAGGTCTCTTCATCTGCACTCAGAACTCAGAAATAAACACTTTTCCCTTCACTTCCTTTCCTAGAACACCTCAAATATGAGACTTTCTACTTATAAAAAGCACAGTGTATTATTATGCTCACATAATCACCTGATAACATTAGCATGTAGAAGACTAAATGCAGACAGTGTGACTTGTTCTCCACTAGACCCAAGAAATATGGCCTATGTGTCTATTCTGTGCCATTTTCTTTAAGTCTCATATTTTGAATCTTCTTTTTAAAGAAATATCTCTCCTCCCTGAACACTTTTCATTTTATTTTAAATATTTTTAAATTCTCAATTAGAATTGACATTCCATGTTATTTCATATTAGTTTCAGGTGAATAGCATAGTGGTAGGACATTTATATAATTTACAAAATGATCCACCTAATAAGTTTAGCACCTGCCTGGCACCATACATAGTTATTACAATATTATTGACTGTATTTCCATTGTTATATTTTATATCCCAATGACTATTGTGTAACTGCCAATTTGTATTTCTTAATCTCCTCCCTATTCACCCAGTCCTCCAACCACTCCCTTCATCCCTGGCATTTGGAAACCATTAGTTTATTCTCTGTATCTATGAGCTTTTTTATGTCTTGTTTGTTCATGTTTTTGGTTCTTCATATTCCATATATAAGTAAAATCACATGGTATTTGTCTTCTCTGACTTATTTCAGTTAGCATGATATTCTCTACGTCCATCCATGTTGTACCACCTCTTTTTTATACAACTGTCTGTTGATGAGTGAGCACTTAGGTTGCTTTCATATCTTGGTTTTTACACACACACACACACACACACAAACTGTATATATATACATATGTACATATGTATATACATATACAGTTAAAATGAGATTGTTTTCTTAGTTTTCTTTCTGATAACTCATTATTAGTGCATAAGTACAACTGATTTCTGAATATTAATTTTGTATTCTGCTACTTTACTGAATTCATTTATCAGTTCTAATAATTTTTCAGAGGAAACTTTGGGGTTATCTCTATATAGTATCATATCATGTGCAAACAATGATGGTTTTACTTCTTCCTTTCCAGTTTGGAAGCCTTTCTTTTTCTTGTCTATTGCTGTGGTTAGGACTTTCAATAGTATGTTGAATAAAAGTGGCAAAAGAAGATATTCTTGTCTTGTTACTGATCTTAAGGAAAATGCTTTTAACTTTTTGCCATTAAGTATGATGTTAGCTGTGGATATGTCATGTATGTCCTTTATTATTTTGAAGTATTTTTCCTCTATTCCCACTTTGCTGAGAGTTTTTATAAATGCGTACTGGATTTTGTTAAATGTTTTCTCTGTATTTGTTGATATAATCATATGATTTTTGTCTTTTAATTTGTTTATGTGGTGCACCACATTAATTAATTTGCAAATATTGAACCAACTTTGCATCTTAGGAATAAATCCAACTTGATTAAGGTTTATGTTTTTTTTTAATGTATCATTGAACTTGGTTTAATAATATTTTGTTGAGTTTTTTCGCATCTGTAGTTGTCAGATATTGGCACACGATTTTCTCTTCTTGTAACATCTTTTGTTTTGGAATGAGAGTAATAGTGACCTCATAAAATGAGCTTAAGAGCCTTCTCTCCTCTTGAATTTTTGAAATAGTTTGAGAATAGGTGTTAGTTCTTTGAGTGTTTGGTAAAAATCACCTGTGAAGCCATTTATTCCAAGACATTTGTTTGTTGGAAGTTTTTTGATTACTGATTCGACTTTGTTAGTAGTAATCAGTTGATTCAGATTTTCTTCTTAATTTAGTCTTAAAAGATTGTATGTTTTTAGGAATATATTCATTTCTTCCAGATTGCCCAATTTGTTGACATATAATTTGTCAATTTTTTTTTTTTTACAATCCTTTGTATTTCTGTGATATCAGTTGTCACTTCTCCTGTTTAATCTGATTTTATTTGTTTGGGTCCTTTCTGGTTTTCTCTTGATAAAGTCTAAATATTAATTTTGTTTTTCTTTTTAAAGAAACAGCTCTAGGTTTTATTGATCTTTTGTATTTTTTTAGATGCTATTTTATGTCCCCTATGATCTTTATTGTTTCCTTCCTTCTACTCACTTCAGGCTTTTATGCTGTTTCATTTTGCCATTTCTTTAAGTGTAAGATTGTTTAATTAAGATTTTTCTTGTTTCTTGAGGCAGACCTGTATTAGTATGAATTTCTCTCTTAGCACTGCTTTTGTTATGTCCCATAGATTTTGGGTTTTTGTGTTTTCATTTTTATCTTTCACAATATCTTTCATTTTTCATGATATCTTTTCATTCCTCTTAGATCTTATCATTAATCCATTTATTATTTAATGGCATATTATTTAACCTCCATATGTTTGTATGTTTTTCAATTTTGTTCTTGTAATTAATTTTTAGTTTCATACTACTGTAGTCAGATGCTTGATATGATTTCATTCTTCTTATATTCATCGAGACTTGTTTTGTGGCCTAATATGCAGTCTGTCTTGGAAAATGTACCATGTGCACTTGAAAAGAGTGTATATTCTGCTGCTTTGGGGTGAAATGCTCTCAAAAATATCAATTATATTTTTCTTGTCTGGTGTGTCATTTAAGGGCACTGTTTTCTTGATTTTCTGACAGTTCTGTCCATTGCTGTCAATGAGATGTTAACATGTCCTACTATGACTGTATTTCTGTCAACCTCTTTATTTTGGTCAATAATTGCTTTACATATTTAGGTGCTCTTATTTTGAGTGCATATTGTTTCTAAGAGTTATACCCTCTTGTTGGATTGATTCCTTTAGCATTATGTAATATCCTCCCTTGTCTCTTATTATAGCTTTTGTTTTGAGGTCTATTTTGTCTGGTATGAATATTGCTACCCCAGTTTTATTTTTCATTTTCATTTAAAATATATATATATATATATATATATATATATATTTCCATTCTGTTGGTTTTCAGTCAGTCTGTGTCTTTCAATTTGAAGTAATCTCTTAAAGACAGCATATGTATGGGTCTTGTTTTCTTATAGTCAGCTACTCTATACCTTTTGATTGGATATTTTAATCTATTTATATTTAAGCGATTATTGATAAGTACATAGTTTTTGCCATTTTATTATTTAAATGTATATATTTTTACTCCTCCTTAAAGAAGTCCCTTTAACACTTCTTCTAATACTGGTTTGTTGGTCATGAACTCTAGCTTTTTATTTGCCTTTCTCTTGCTGCTTTTAGAATTCTCTCTTTGTCTTTAACCTTTGGCATTTTAATTATGATGTCTCTTGGTATGGGTATGTTTGTGTTCATCTTGTATGGGACTCTCTGAGCTTTCTAGACTTATATGTACATTTCCTTCATCAGATTAGGGAAGTTTTCAGTCATTTTTTCAAATAAAGTTTCAACCTCATGCCCTCTCTCTTCTCCTTCTGATACTTCTATAATGTGAATGTTGGTGCTTCTAATGTTTTCCTAGAGGTACCTTAAACTATTCTACTATGTCTTCCAAATCACTGATTCAGTACCTTGCTTCATCTATTCTGTGTTTAATTTTTTTCTAGTGTATTCTTTATTTCAGTTATTGCATTTTTCATTTCTGACCCTTTTTTTTAATGGTGCTATTTTATGCTTATTATCTCTTTACTGATGTTCCTGTTAAGTTTCTTGAAATTTTATAACCAGTGTTTTGAACTCTATCTGGTAAATTTCTTGTCTTCGTTTCATTTAGTTTAAGACTTTTTTTCCCTCACATTTGCTGCCTCTTTGCATTTAATTCTATATATTAGGTAGATATGCTACATCTCTCAGTCTTGACCAGGTTTAGCCTGATCACCTGTGTGGGGTGTTCCAGGAGTGTTCCTTGTGTGGGTTATTGAACCTTAATTGCTGTTGGCACTTCAATGGGTAAGATTGACTCTTAGGCTGACTATGAGGATTGACCAAACCCATAACATATGAGCTGGTGGGTTGGGCCTGACCCCACAGAGTGGGAATCACCCTAGTGGGCTCTAGTTCCTTCCAAGACCACTCTGGTGGGTGTGCCACTTGTGGAGCTAATCAGGTGGTGTTTTGCTGTGGTCCGAAGCTGGCCTCCTGGTGTGTCGTTTATGGAGCTTCTTGGGAGGGGCTCCTGTGCAAGCCAATGTCAGTTGCTGCCTATGACCAACCCCAAGCTATCTAGTAGAAACTACAAAGCTATCCACTATTAGTTGCTGCTTGTGCTGGACCTAGAAGTGTGTGAGAGAGACCATGTTGCAAACCGAGGCTAGCTGCTTTCTGGGGCAACTCAGCAAAAGGCCCAAGGCACCCTGAAGCTTGAGACCACCTTCTGGCTGCCCATAAGTCTCAACCACTGAAAGACTCTTGGGAAATTAGAAACTTGGGTAAGGTGGGATCTCAAGGAGGCACCAGGATGGAGTCAGTGGTGTTAACTAGCTAGGTTAATCCACATTCAGGTTTGGCATCAGGGCTAAGCCTGAGGCCACTTGCAAAAGTCTCAGAGTTCACCGAGGTCAGCTGTCACCTGCCTCAAGCCTGAAGACATCTGAGACTTATCCAAGAAAGACTGCAGTGCAAGCCAGGGTTAGTTGCCCATCACCAAAGTGTCTTTGGTTGCATGCAGGCTGAGGCATGCTGCTGATTGCTGCTGAAAGAGCCTCCTGCCGTGTGTAAAGTGGGCATGGTTGCTCAGCCACTGAAAGTGCCTCCAGTGATGTGCAAGTTGGCTGGAGTGGGGTTCTGAGGAGTTATCGGGGTGGAGCAAGCAGAGTTCACTAGGCCAATGCAGTTTCAGATTCGGCCTTGTTAGGGGAGGGCTTAACATAGGTAAGATGACACCCACCTGTAGGCTTCACAGGAGGAAGGCTCAACAAAGAGACAATGGTGGCTGTCTCTCCAGCCCTCTCCCTGAAGCAATACAACTTAGTCTTTCACTGTATGTCTCTGGTGCCTCCTGAGTTTTTGTCTCTTTGCCAGAGTCCAGGATGAGTGCCTGTGAGTGAGTCTGTGCATGGGCCCTTTAAAAGGGTTTCCAGCAGACTTCTGTCTCACCTGATGGATGACAGATGGAGTCTCCACTAATTTTCATAGTCACATTTTCTGGAGAACTCCCATCCCAGCACTGGAACCCTGGGCTGGGGAGCTCAGAGTGGGGTTGGGACCCCTTGCTCTTCTCAGGGGACCTCCGCAGTCAAGACATCTCTCCCGATGCTCAACTGCTACATATGGGTGTGGAGCCAGCCTGTTTTGCATTTTTGCCGCTTGTACCAGTCTTGATACATCTTCTTTGTATCCTTAGTTATAGTTCTGTTCAGCTAGCCTTCAGCTGTTTCTCCAGGTTGATCTATAATTTAGTTGTAATTTTAATGTGGTCATGGGAGAAGGCAAGCACAGCATTGCCTACTCTGCTGTCTTGTCCAGTTCCTCCTGAGTTCTTTTAAACAGAGTTGAAAAGAGTGTCTTCCTATAAAGGCTTTCTTAAGTAGTTTTTTGAGGTAAAGAGCAGTTCTTTTTCTTATAGTAGAGCTTGCTTAGTTAGACACCAGCTGTTTGCCTTTTCTTTCTTGATACATGGTTAGACCATATGTTCCAGCTTCTGTCATGGTTAGGAGTGGCTGTTGGATTGCATTCCAGCCAATGCAATGGGGGCAGAGTGATGTGCACCATTTCCAAACCCAGTCAATAGAATCTCTTACTCAACTCTGTATACTCTGCTCTCTGTCTGCAGGATGATGTTTGGGATCTCCAAGGCTTTGACTAGAAGGAGCCTTAGTAGTGTCTTTCTGATCTCAACTGAACTGTAACGAGATCAAGAAATCAACTTGCATTGTATAAAGCCACTGAGGTTTAGAGTGGTTGTTGAGGTAGTTAACAAAACCTGACAATTGCAGCACTCTTGATCTCCCATGACCTTAACATACTCATGAAGATCTAAGAAAATTGCCACTGTGAAATAAAAGCAAGAGTCAATAGGGAAGTTAATATGCGGCCTGAATGGGTAGGATGGTACTAAACCAGAGTAGCCGCCCTTCAGTGCCTGATATTTTCCCTTTAAAATGGCCATAATAGAACAGAAAGTCCATGTCACCTTCCTCTTATTCTATTTTTCAGTACACCATGGACCTCTCCGAACTGCTCTTACAGACTCCTGTGCCTTTGAAAACCACATACACATTGATAATTTTGACTTGTACTATGGAGAACATTCTATTCATTTTCTTATCTTCCTTTTATATAAAAGCATTTTCTTTAATGCTGAAAGTAGAAATATTTGGCCTTGGGCCCTTAGGATCATCACAGGCTTTTGGAGTCACAAAATGTGTTTGCAAAAATTGTGTGTCTATTCATTGGATGCATTTATAATTCTTTACTTAAACTTAAAACTATGTCTGAGAAGCAAAATGACCAAGTGTAGATTTGGCAATAATTCAGTTAATCTGATCACCATAGCCAGAGAAACCAGGTAATTCAAGCTGAAGGGAAAATATCACTTAAATAAAGCATTTTTAGTAAGGGCCACACAGGGACATCTGTCAGCTTGTATACTGTTAAGTTTTTGAAGATGTGTTTTATTTTCTTAGAAAGTACTAGTTTAGAAGGGTCCAGGTACTTCAAATAACTTTTTCTCTATTCAGATAACTTGGGCAATCAGGTCTCAGAAAGAAAGCAGACATTTCCCTCTGAAAAGGGATGGTTTTAACTTCTAGCAGTTAAGCTTTCTCTCTTGGAGAGGACAGTCCTTACCCTCCTCACAACTATAGCACAGTCCCCCAAAATATCTCAAACACAATAGAATTGGTTGATTTTAGCACCTGCATTAGTGAATCTCTCAAGGCTTCTAAATTTAATTTTTGAAAATTGACTAAAATTTTTAAAAGGCTGTAGAATGGAATAAATTGAGGGTTAGGATCCAAAAGGGCCTATGGAAGAAACAGTGAAAATTTAAACTGCCTTCTGTGTGCACAGCTGCCTTGTTAATAATGCTTTTGCCCAGGAACATCTGCTAAGGGCCTCAATGCACACCCAGGGTACAGGCTAAATAAAGGTTCAGTAATGCACATTGCAATGCAGGATTATCATTGTGTGCATTCTCCCTGTAACACAGCCTGTACCAAATGGAACTGGCGGTAATCTGGAAACAAAATGGACTCCCTTCCAGGAAGCCTTGATAAGGAGATTAAGAAACTCTGGAGGCATACGAATATTTCTTGTGTTCCTTAGAACTTGACTAGACTTAGCTTCAGTTAAAGTTAATCAATCTATTTGAGGCAGATTAGAGAAAAGATACCAACTGCACTGAAAGCTAATACAGTGGCGACACCAAGGGCCTCACTGGTAATAGGTAAGAAGGTCTCTTTCTTCAGATGTGAGAGATGCTCAGCTGAGAATGGTCACATGTCTGCTGCAGTCTGTGATTGTATAGATAAAGAACTCTCTTGATCCCAAGGCACTATGTTGAACATGGAACAAAATTGACTGTGCCAAAGGGTGAAAGGCATTCAGTATGTTTCAAAGACAATTAAAATATTTTTTTTTCATAACGAAAGTGTTGGTAAATGAATATGCCACTGGTTGACTATTTTCTATAGTTATTTGACCAAAAATGAAGGAAGATAGAGTTTTTGAAGTTTTCTAAAATTAATGACTATAATTAATTTTCTTTTTAAACCACGATGACACTAATATATTCAAAAATTTAGATTTATTTACTAAGTTGACAGTTTGGAAGGCTCTATGCACACCTCAATAAAATTGTCATTTTTCAAAAAATATTTGAAACTTTTCATCAGGAGTACTTTTGGAAACCATGATATGCCTTATTAAATGGCTTGAAGGTGTCCACTCTATGTATATATTATGGATCTGCTTTTTTTCTAAGTGACCAAAAGTTATAAACCTATGAGTAATGATTGAGGTATGTGATTAATGTGTTGCATGTGGAGGGAAAGGACCTACATAACTTTTAAAATAACAAAATTAAACTTTGTAACCCAAAAGGAATCAAAATTAATTTTTGGCTAATTTACAAAGTGACAAAAAACAGTGATATAAAAGGAAATCTTGAAATGCTCAGTGGTAAAATATTAAAATGCATGGGTAGCTCTAAAAGGTGATTTGACCAAAAAAAATGTTTATATACTGGCATATTGTTTAAAAGGTCAATGTGATAGAGTTTAAAGAGGGCTCTTTCGTATCCATTTTCAATAATGAAGGATTAAGTAATGTAGACATCTTCCTGCTGAGAACAATTGAGAAAGTGGAAATTATATATATATATATATATATATATATATATATAGAGAGAGAGAGAGAGAGAGAGAGAGAGAGAGAGAGAGAGAGACAGAGACAGAGAGAGACAGAGAGAGACAGAGAGACAGAGAGAGACAGAGACAGAGAGAGAGTGAGAGAGAGAGCTCAAAGGCACTGGAAAGCCACTAAGACATGAAAGAATTATAGGGTCAAAATTTTGAAGAAGACAGACATCCGGAGATTAGAATGCTGTAGTTAGGGCCACTTTTTTCTTTAGCAGCATCCGCCCATTCCAGAATAGATGGCTAAGCAGCGACAAAGTAGCAATGCTCATAGAGAGTCTTGTAGAGTTAAGAAGACAAAAACAGAAATAAGGTGGTTCTGATAAAACACTAATACTGTGGGTTATTATCTCAAAGATCTCTAGGAATAAGGGTTCTAAAAGTAAGGGCGAACTGGATAACATCTCAAAGGAATTGAAGTCCTGACTTAAATTGTCTAAATCCTCAAAAATAGATTAAGATGCACCTATATTGCTAGTGTACACAGCTGCCTTCAAAAAGTCATCATAAATCATAAATCATAAATAATCTCTTAAGGAAAGTAACATCAGTATAAGATCAATCTTATCTCTAGAATTTTTGTATACAATATTTAGCAAACAACAAAAAATAATCAAGCACATGGAGAAACAAGAAAACATAAGGTTAAAAATCAGACTATAGAAACAAACATTTTAACCACACAAATATTTTAGAATAGATCTATTTTAGAGATAACAGATATTATTGAGAAGCAAACAAAAATCTGGAAACAATTTTTAAAAAACTATATAGAAATTAAGAACTCAGTAGGAGTCACAACATATTAAACATGTTTAGAGAATCAATAAGTAAATCAAAAAATAGATCAGAAGAAAATATCTAGGTGAACAAAGGAGAGTAAAAAATATGTAGAATTTTAAAAAGAGAGGATAGTGTGAAAAAGTACAATGGACAAAAAATCAGAATCCTAGAAGAAAAACATAGAAAAAAGTGGGGCATTCATGATCAATGATAAAATAATAATAGCTGAGAATTTTCCCAAACTGAAGAAAACATCAAGCTATATACTCAAGAAGCATAATGAACCCCAAGAAAGATTTTTAAAAATCATATCTAGATGCAACATAGTAAAACTGCTAAAACAACAGGAAAAAAATGTAAGAAAGATAAAGGATCGAGAGAAAATATAAAAAGAAACAATTAGACTGCAGCTATCTTCTGATAAGAAATAATGAAAACCAGGTGATAATACCATGACATGTTAAAAAAAAAAAGGCAAGTAACTGCCAACCTAGCATTCTATACCTAGTGAAATGTCCTTTAAGAATAAAAGTAAAACAAAACATTTATATTTTTAAAAATTGAGAAAATTTATCACTAGCAGATCAAAGCTAAAATACTAAAGGGTATTTTTCAAGCAGAAGGAAAACAATCTTAGATGAAAAGTTGTGAATTCAGGAAAATTAAACAACAAAAACAACACCTACAACAATATAAAATAAATTTGTGGGCAAATCTAAATGGATACTGACTTTAATAAACAATAATAATACCTAGTGGGGTTAAAAGATACAAAAAATTTAGATGGACAAAAACAATGATCAATGATATTCATGTATTCTAAGGTTCTCATTTTTAGAGATAAAATTAATGATTTACATAACAGTTTGGATAAATCCAAGGTGAACACTGTAATCCCTAGGATAAACAGTAGAAAACTAGGAAAAGCTAATAGAGGTAAATACCTCATATAAGGTGAGTCATGCAATATTTACTTTTCTGTGACGGGTATAATGTTTTCACTTAGTATAATGTCTTCTAGTTTCATCCATGTTGTTGCTTATTGCCAAATTTTGTTTTTAACGCAGAATATAATTTCACTGTGTATGTGTGTGTGTGTGTGTGTGTGTGTGTGTTCTCTATTGGTTCATCTGTTGATTGACATTTGGGTTGTTCTCATATCTTGGCTATTGTTAATAATGCTGCAATGAACTTGGGAATGCAAATATCCCTTTAAGATAGTGATTGCGTTTCCTTTGGATATAAACCTAGAAATGAGATTGCTGGATAATATGGCAGTTCTAGTTCTAACTTTTAATGAACTTCAATACTGTTTTCCATAGCACCTACAAATTCATAGAATCTAAGAGTGGAATGATGTTTTCCAGGGCCTGGGGAGAGAGGAAAATGAGAAGTTACGAATCAGTGGACACAAAATTTCAATTAAGCAAGATGAATACTTTCTACATTATGTAGTATACATTTCAAAAATTTTTAAGAGGATAGATCTCATGTTAAGTTTTCTTACCACGATAAATACAAATAAACTAATAGAGGTAGAAATAGAATAATTTTTAAATATAGCAAATAATTCCAAAAGAAAACAGGAAGAAAGAAGAGGTACATAAGACAGGCAGGACAAATAAAAGCAAATATGTAATTAGATGATTGATTTAAACCAAATATAATAGAAATTACACTAATGCACAAGGGAAAAACCCTCATATGGCTAGAAAATAAATAAATAGTATAAGGTTTGGAAAGAAATAGTACCTTAGATAATGTAATAACATGTATATCAAAAATCCAAAAAATCTACAGATAAATTATAAGAATAATATAATTTAAATATTTATGAACAGTAGAGTTGAAATTTGTATATTATACACATATGCATATATTTACACTTCTGTATATGTATATGTGTATATACATATATATATATAAGTATATTAATATACAGTGGAATTCTATGCAGCAATAAAAAAGGAATGAATCATAACCACACATAATAAAATGGATTAATCTTACAAACATAACATTAAAAGAAGCAAGTCTCAAAAATACCCACTCAAAAATTCCAGTTGTTTAAATTCTAAGAAAAGACAAAACTAAGCTGTAATGTTAGAACTCAGGAGAGTGATTACTTTGGGGGTATAGAGAAGCACTTGGGAAGGTACATAAGCAGACTTCTGAGGTGCCGGAAAAGTTAAATATCTTGATTTGGTTTGAAGTGCCTCATCATTGGGTAGGCATGCTTAGTGCTGGGACCACTGTGTCTAACATGGGTCCTTGGTCTGTGGGAGCTGAACAGGCACCAGGGACTGCTGGTGTGGGTTTGGTATCTGTGTTGGTGGTGGCTGGCCCTGTGCTGGGGCTGGTCAGAAGCTTGGGTTCACAGGAACCACCTGGTAATGATGTGAGCCCGGTGTCGGAATCTGTCAGAATTCTGAGTGCTCCTTTAACTCTCTTTCTCCCATGGAGATGGTGTCTCTCTATGTGCTGCTGGTCTTGAGAGAGTTTGGAAGAGTGGTAATAGGGGTAATGTAAAACTATCTTTCTTATTCTTCTGACTGCATCTTTTTTTATTATTTCTGAGCTTTACCCAGGTGTTTTAATCTCTTACCTGGAACGCTTACTTAGCTCTTGTGAAGGTATTTTCGTATGGGGATAGTTGTCCCAATTGATGTTTCTGGGAGGAGACGTTATTATACTGTCATCTTGGTAATACCACACCCATAACTCGCTACATTTATCTTCTTTACTGAAATTGATTTAAATCACTATCAGTTTTTGAGTAAAAGTTCTAGAAACTTTAACCTGTAAATATAGTTTCAAAAATAATTTATTAACACCTTGCAAGTAAATTACACAATTAATTATTCTAGAAAACAAAATATACTAAAATAACTTAAAATCTTACGCCCTAGGGGGCAACACTGTGGCCAGCTATCACCTTATAAATTTAGTCTGTCAATATTCAGATAAGTAATTTAAATTTACTCATTCAACAGCACATGGCAAATGTTACTCTTTCTTAGGAGCTATACCTTAAACACAAAAATAAACAAGATACACTCCATGACAGAGCAACTCACATTCAATACGAGAAAAATAGTCAAGTTATTTATTCAATTAACACTTGAAATTTGTACACTACTAGATGAGGAATAGTCAAAGATGAATGGTCTTTATAGTCTCTGCTCTTGAAGAGCACACAGACTAGTGAACATAATAAATTCCAATAACATGTTCATGATATTGATAAAAGTTTTATGATAAAAAATGAAGGAGGAAACAGCGAGATCTCCTGATGGATGAGTAAAAATAACATCACAGGTAAAGACAGACATATATACCAACAGGTTTAGAGAACTGGAAATAGTTCACCTAGGTGGATGGAGACAGGGAAAAGAGAAAAAGCTGAAAAGTAAAGTAAAGAGGTCAGACAGCAAATGACCTTTTACTACCATGCTACGCACACTGGACTTTATCTTTTTGGCACTTCATGGTTATTAGATGGTTTTAAGTAGTGACAAATTCATTATGCATTTAAAAAATATAACTCTCATAGCAGTGTGGATATTAACAAAAAAGTACAAACTTGAGATACTGCAAGAGACATTCAAGATGTAGAACTAAATGTATTGCTGACTGCTTGGATGTGGTGAGAAAAATTGTGGATTTTCAGTGGTGCCCTTCTAGCTATGGGATATCCAAGAGAACTGGTGGAAGATCAGGAGTTCAGAATCCACTTGTTGAGTATTAAGTGGCTAAGAAATAAACAGAAAAGGATGACCTTGAAGGTGAGGATCACATTTGAATCTCTATAGACCTTTTTTAAATTCAGCTTTATTGAAATATAATAGACAATTAGTTGCTTATATTTACATTGTATAATTCAATGAGGTTTTTTTTTTCAGTTATAGTTGGCATACAATACCAGTTTCAGTTGTATAATGTAGTGATCAGAGATTCACATAATTCACATAATTCACATAATTCACAAAGTGATCACCCCACTAAATCTAGTACCTCTCTTCCTCCTTACATATTTATTACATTATTAACCATCCTCCCCATTCTGCACTCTCCATGTCTATTCTGCAACCATCCATTTGTACCTCTTAATCACTTTGCCTTTATTTGCCATCACCCACAACCTCCTCCTATCTAGTAGCCCTCAAAATATTCTCTGTATCTATAGACCTTTGATACAAATTCATAAACATTTTCCTGTCTGATGAATGACAGTTAGAATGTCTTCAGAGTTATAAACTAAGTGTATTTATGTTTATGATTACATTTTTTCCAGCAGAATTATGATATATCCTTTAAGGCAAAAATAAATTCTGTGGTCCCTTTAGATAGTGCACTGTTAGTCTTCTATATATAACTCTGTGAATATTCAAATCTCCTTTGCCCTCCCTGAGAGTCATGTTTTCTTCTCCTCTAAAAGTCCTACTCTTAATATTGACCACAAAACAATTCTCAAAAAAAAAAAATCACCTTGTATCTGTAACTAAAACAAGCACTATGATTTCGAAATTTTAAAGAGCTGAGAGAGTTGAATTTATCTCCTACATTGGCCTTCTCTTTCTTCCTGCATGAAGTTGTTAGTAAAAGACAGTTTTATTTTAAATTTTGAGTCTGTGGCTTTATTTTCCAAAACAAATACTCTCATCATCCTGGTGTGCTATTTCTTTCTTGAATAGACACTTAATTTTCCTCCTGTGTATACATTATTTCCCTAATTATATCATCAACTCACTGAGGGCATGTCTTAAGTATTTTAAGATCTTCTCAGTTCCTTGGCATAGCACCATCACAGTCTGCTCAGTAATATTTGCTGATGGTTATTTGATATGTTATTTTAATTAATCAAACGATGTCATTAACTTTTTACTATGTCAAAGTTTAAACTTAAACTGTAAATTTAAACTTAAAATTTGACAAATAAAATGTCTGGATTTTCAAAGTGTTGCAAACTTTTTTAGAAAACATGCATCACGTCCCTCACGTAATCAACCTTCCTAATTCCTTGTTTATGCATTCTCTCAGTTATAAAAAGAAAATAAGTTTGATTCATAAAAGGAGTGGTAACTTATATTTTGATACTCAGAGTGTTAATACTGATATTTTTCCTGTTGTTGAACCTGATGATTTGTCAAAGAAAAGAATTAAAGCCACAAATCCCACAGTGACCTTGTTCATGTCCTGTTAGCTTGTCATACTCATCAGGTGGACAGCTAAAACATTTATAAAGGCAATAGGGCATTCATAATGAAATGGAAGCAGGTCCATTTTTGTAGAGCGATATGCTTCTGCACAATCCTTTTTTATTTTACAAATTGAAAAAATGACAAAGGTGATTTTTTTAACCAACCAGTTCTCTTTTCTGAATGTTCTGGACTCTTGCAAAATCTACTGCAATTCCTGCATGCAAGATAACTTGCTTCTATAGAGGAGCCCTAATTTTCTCTCCCCTCCAAAATTAATCTCTTTGTAGATAACCAGTGGCGCATGAGGAGCCTACCATCAAACAATGATGGTACCTTACCTTGAGACATTTATGGGCCTGGAATGTGTCTACCCATTGGGACATGCAGCTTAAAGGTGGTAAAACTGATAAGATTTTTAAGTAGCTCTCTAAGCAAAATAATACAAAAGCAGTATTAACTTCACACAAACTGTGTATTAAAATAGAACTATTTCTCACCCAGAGAGCTCCCTCAACAGTAACTGAAGTGAGGGTTAGTGCAGAAAACACCACAAGGCATTAGGCCTTAGAAATCTGTCTTTATGTAGATGGATGGCTTGGTACTTTCATTGTATATTGGTTATTGTAACATTTGAAAGCCTAGGATATTCAGGGATAGTTAATTCAAATGCTTGTGCTTTACTTATTCTACTTTTAAATGATTTTTAAAAGTGCCAGTTATCCATTAAATCCATAAAGCTGGGGTGTCACTTGGTCCAATTCTTTGATTGCTGTTAAGCATTTATTGAACTATGCCACAATGCATCAAGTATAGTATAGACCAAGTTCACTCTAAGCTTACAAGTTAAATTGTCCTAAGCATTACTCGTAAATAAACATATTGTAAGCAAGTGTATATCGATCAAACTTTAGTTAGTTTGTAGAAAATGGACTTGAGTAAATACCATAGGGGAAAACAGTTGCTAAAAAGGAATCGGTAGGAAGTAAATCCTCATTTGATTCAGCTTCTGAGAAAATTTTACAAGTAAGATGTGGCTTGATAAAAAATCTTAAATGTTGGATATCAATGGGCTTTGCAAACAGAAGGTAAATCTATACAGTTAGAAAACAAACAAATAAAAAACTCAAGACAAATACTCTCAAACTTAAATCTAAAGAAAATTTCTCAAAAATAAAAAATTAAAAACTGGGCAAAATTGGCAATAGCATGTTCACTTTGATCAGTATTAATTATGTGAGCAAATTTAGAATTGAGCCAAGGCAGCATTTTCTTTCTTTTTTCACTGTTTACATTTTGTATAATTGAATTAAGCATATACTTGCTCGCACACTTCTGGGGGTGTGGTTATCAGTTCGACAATGACACAACTTCCAAATCTTGAATTAACAGTGTGATGCCCAAGTCTTTCTGCTTTGAGGAACTGAAAACAAGTTTATAAAGTTTGGTTGCTCAGGGAAATAAAAGGCTATACATGGGGTGATTTATTTCTCTAGGATAAATGTAGAAATTTCTACATCTCAGACTCAAGGATTATATTATTGTTTCCTGGCACTCATCAGCATGTAGTATTTCTTTTCTAAAATAGAACACAAATTAACAAAATTATTAGTTATGGCCCAGAAGAAGCTGTTGATTTTACCATGTTTAATAATCTTATTTTAAAAATGTTGATATTACTATGCAGTCACTACACTTACATTGGCTTATGAAATAGGCAAGATCCTGTTCTTATAGACTTTGAGTGTTTAGAAAACCCATTCACATATTTTATTTCATTAGATCCTCACATTTACCCTTTGAAGTAACTCTAATTGTCTATGTTTAACAGATAAGGAAAATAAAGCTCAGAAGATTGAATTGTCTATCTCATAAGTTCTAAAGAGGTAGAACTTAAATCTCAGGGTCCCAGCTCCTAGCATAAAAAAAAAAAAAATTGTATTAGAATACCTGCTAGAATCCATAGAGTAATCGTGCTAAGGAATATTTCCAGAACTTCAGAAGTTAAATCATAATTACTAAACAGCAGTCATAAGAACAGGCTTGAACAATAATGATACAAATGGGCGTTATGATGAATGCGATCTGTTTTGGGATTCAGGAGGATTTTCACTTTCATTTAGTCTTCTCTCACTGATCTGGGTATTGAGTACGAAGTGGAGGAAATAGCCAGAGCACTTTAGTGACAATTCTAGCTAGGCCTTTATCTTTAGGTAAGTACTGAACCCAGAATTTTTCTAGCGGAGATGGTGGAAAAATAAAAGACATATAACTTATAAGGAATAAGAATTGAACTTTTCCAATGTAATGACTGTAGTTTGCCAGGATGCAAGCCAGAGTTGGTCAGGTTCATCTTTATTCCAAAGCCATGACAATGATTGAGCTGGCAATGAAAACACTTCTTAGGTTAGTACCATTTGGTTTATATACACTAGTTTTTTAAATTATAAATGATAAAGTATGATTGCTGTGGAGAATTGAGGCCAGGAGAGAGGGAACAAGAGGAATTTGTTAACACAGATTTATTCCCAGATATTCTAAATTATGCCTTAGAAATAATCATTTAAGTTTTTCCACAAAGAATTTGTAAAGAAACATATTCACAGCATTGCTCTTTAAATGGGAGAGTTAAGGAGATAAAATACATACAGTAAATCTTAAACAGTGAAGAGTAGCTTTACAGCTTTGCTTCAAAAGTGTCAGATACTTTTACCAAAGAAAAGCCTCACATAAGGAGGATGAACTAACAATTTCCTAATTTAGTTCAACCTCAAATTTCTGTGTACTCTTACAAGATACAGTTGATCCTCATTATTTGTCAGGTCCATATTTGTAAATTGCTTAATTACTAAAATTTATATGTAACTCCAAAATCAATGCACTTGTTGCTTTTTGCAGTCATTTACAGATGTGTAAGGAGTGGTAAAAATTTTGAGCTGCCCACTGTACACACATTCCCCACTGAGCGAGAACAAGGCCACATTCTTCCTGCTTGTTTAAGCTTTCATACTGTATACAAGTGTCCTTTTCACAGTCTATTTAATGTTACTTTTGTTGTATTTTGTGTTTTTTGTTGGTGATTTTTCTGTTTAAAATGGACTCCAAGCATAGTACTAAAATATTGTCTAGTGTTCCCAAGTTCAAGATAAGCTTCATTCAAGCATGTGTTAATGAATCAACAATATATATTAAGTACGATGTCTTTAAACAAAAACTCATAAAACAGGTTTTGTATTAATAAGTTGATGAAAATGTTGTCACCAGAGGCTCACAGGAATGTAACCTTATATTTCCCATAGGAGCAATGATTAAATATTTGCTAATTCATTGTTTGCAGTGACTTTATAGAACATGTAACTACAGCAAATAGAGATTCGACTATAGTTTTTGCTTTTGGTATCTAGAATTATCAATCAGGTAAAAGATAAGAAAAATAATTTTATAACTATTTAGAACTGCAAAAATTATAGCTATGAATCCAAAATTGTGAATGTAGTTGCAGGTTTCAAACAAAGCATATTTTAAATATGTGTAACCTTAGGTAAATATATGCATATACATTTTTAAGCATACTTTATTCCTTTTAATAGATATACGGCAGTTTGGAAAGCAACTCATATGAGTAAAACATTTCACAATGCTGTGAAAAGGTAACATTATTAAATAAGATAAAACTTCAATAACCACATCCAAGCTATGTCTTTAGAAGGAATTTGTATTGTAATAGAGTTGGTGTTATTGAACATAAACCCAACATAAGTATTTTTGATTTACACTAATTTTTTTATTTCTGAATAATACTTAGTATTTGTATAACTTGCTGTGGTTTTAACATTTGTTCTTGTGCATTAGATCACTTTGATCTTTAGGAAGGTGGACATATATTTTGGTATTACCATCGCAATTTAGCTAATGGGAACAGTGAGCTTCTACAAGTTAAATGACTGGCCCATAACAACAAATCATATATGTGTCATTGTTGAGATTAAAATTAAGAAAATCCCAGATAGTGTCTTATATTTTGCTCTGTATTGCCAGGTCAAGGCTCATTTTTAGCCTTGAGAAATTTTTACCAAATTTTACTTGTCTATCAATAAAGTCAAATGCAAAGATCATTTGAAAATGTCCTAAATAGATGGTTGTTAAATATTTTTAATTTTTAATTCAACATACATATATTTGAAACAAGGCTTTTAAATAACACACCCCATTTTATATTTTCTTCTGATTCAGAAATCCATTATGTTATGCCTATGATATGAAAAGTAACTAGTGTCTTATAACTCTGTGCTAAAATTAGATTTCTTAGTTACATAGTAAATCTTGGATTGGGCAGTGAATATTTTAGTTTGGGAAACATGTAAGTCTGGTTTATGTCTCATACGTTCAGTTTTATGCTGAACAGAAAAAAAAAGTCACAATAAGGCAAACATCGCTACCATAAGAAATAATCTTTTGAAAACTTGTTATCCTGTCACCCTCGAACTTATTAAAAAACAAACAGACAAAAAACTATAGTCATTGTTTGTTTGGTAGCCATAATGTCAAAAAGAAGTGAGGGTATGGGAGCATTTCTTTTTGCAAGGGGTGGTTGGTTGTACATATTTACTTGCATTTGGCAGATTATTTTTATTTTAATAAATTCAACAGTTAATTTGAAGGCAGATGTTTTCAACAACAAAAGGAGGACCAATTAGACTTCATCAAAAGGGAGCATACGGGAATAAACACAACATATGATTATTAGCTTATAGAAGTCCTATAAGAAGTAAAAACATATGAATGAGAAAGTAAGGTGATGATGTATATCAGAAAAATAGAAAAGGAAGAACAAGTGGCAAGATTTTGTCAAGTAAAAAAAAATTATCTGCTAAAATTTTAACATCTCATGAAATACTTTTTAGAATTTCATTCTCACTCACCATTCTCACCCCACCCTACATAAAAGAAAGATTAAGACTGTGTGAAGTGAGAGTTCAGTGTTCAGACTTCAAGAACTTCACGATTTCTCAGTGGGTCGACTAGGTCCGAGAGTCAGAATGCTATGACACAATAGTTATTTTCATAATATTTTCAAAGGACAACACAAAGTTAGCTCAATAGACAAAGCTTGTTTTTGCTACATTCATATTGGCATACATGTTACAGAGTTTTTATTAGAAGTTTGAAGAGGGATGTATAACTTCCTGTGAGTTTGCTGGGTTATTAAAGAACTTTGTTTCATGAATATTTTAAATGGCATGGTCAGGGCTAAAGATAACTGCTCAAAAATCAGTATGTTGCAAAAGGGTAACTAAATGATGCGTGCAATTAGGATGCTTTTAGAGACCTTCTGCAATATTGTTGTGCTATCAGCTAATTGTGTTGTAATCACTGCTGATTCGTTCGTTGTTATTTGAGTCTTTTAATCTTGTGAAGTATTCTGCCAAAAATTAGAGTATTAGAAGTGTGACTCAAACACATCAAAGATTATAAACAGCTCATGTTAGGTCTGCTTGAAGATGATATTGTTGAGGAACCTTTGGTTGTTTGAATTAAAGAAAGAACATGAAAAAAGAAAGGACTATCTCTAGCTTTTGAAAGAAAAATAGACATAAAATATTTTCAATAACATAATTTAAATTTTCTGAATTAAGATAAAATAGGCCCTATAAGACTTTGCTCCAAACGTTCCATTAACAATTAGTGACCAGCCTCCTGAGGCCTCATCTGTGCACGTATATTAACATTGTGTATTAAAAATGTATAGTGCTTATTTGGGAAACATAGGTGTTTTTTCACTCAGGACACTAGAGGATATTCTTTATTTTAGAGGTATATAGCTTTATCCAGTAGGCAAATTCTTAAAGAGTTTTTTTTAAAGATTTTGTTAACAAAAACAATTTTGTAAGTATTAAAAAAATCATGAAAATTCTAACTGCTTTTTTGTTAGAGCTAGATGTTCAGATACTGAATTTATGTAAAGTGGAATGGGCCTCTATGCAAAACTCTTGGTAAAGAGTTGATCTTGTCTTCTCAAATATCTAATTTATCACTGAGTTACCTTACACATTGGGAGCATCTGGCTCAACATGTACACACTTTTCGAGTATAAATTAAGAACTGAGAATGAGGCCAAGAACACTCTGTTGCATGTAGTAATAGCATGGACTCACCAAAAGGGAGAGGCATAAATACTCCTTTAGATTTTAATAAGGATGAAACTCCATATATTATTAACAATTAGTTATTCATTCAATGTCTTGAAAACCCTCAGTCATTACACTGGATCCCTGCTTAAAATTCTGCATGTATGAAACAATTTGGGTTGACATTGCATTAAGCAAGTGGGGCATTAAAATGAGACTTCTCTTTTATGGGATGATGTTTTTAAAGAAAATTTGCTTTATGTGACTTATCCTACAATTTGTGCCAATATATGTATCTGCACACCCATTTATGTATACCCTGTATGATAGATAAAAGTCTAAATGCTCATTTTACATACTATTCTCTAATCGTATTGATTGTCCATCTCTTTATTTCTCTTTATTTAAAAAAATCTGTCTTAGTTATGATCAACTAAATCTTTTTAATTGTTTTATTCTTCACAAATTCTCAAAAGAAATTAAAGTAAGTTTAAAAAGATGGTGTGGAAGATTAAGTGAGAGAAAAAACAATGACATTGTTAACAGGATTCATCTGATGTCTCATTATCTATGCATATGATACATTTTTCCTTAATTCAGAAATAATTTGTTCAGTCGGCTGAAAGACTCAATCTGCTCTAAGCAGAGTTACAGGCATATGCTTAGTTGTCTTCAGAGTGTAGGGAAAGGCTTATGTATCCATGATTGGATATATAACACATTAAAGTGCACAAAACTTGGATGGAATGATTTCACATGGAGAATGACAATGCCATGACTATGTATTAGCTAACGTTGATACATGAGGTGAAATAAGAGCCAAATCTTTGTTTAATAGTCTTCACATCTGTCCTGATATAAAAAGAATCTCACTTTGGGAAATTGCACTCTAGTATCTCATTAAACATACTTGCTTTTGTTCTAAAGTCATAATATGAGGAGCTTATGAAAATACACAAGATAGACTATTTTTCAGAAGAGAGAAAGATAGAGAAGATAACTTTGCCTCTTATTTTTCATTACGAAGATGTCTGACCTCCAAGGTAAACAGTTTGATCTATCTCTTAAGCACTGTCTCATATTTTAAAGCACTTAAAAATGCCAACTCGCAAATTGTACAAAAAATATTTATAATATGAATCCTCACTTTGAAAAGATGAATTAATGAATTCATCAATCAAAACCCTGAAGTTCTGAAAACCTCTAATTTACTCCTGTGATCCGGTGAGACAAAAGTAGCCTTTTGTTGGATAGCTCCACAGAAATGTGATTAACCTTTGCTTTTGATGAAATAGGTGGGACAATTGATAGAATAAGATGATAAATAAGATACACATACATACACTGTGACACACAATCTTACATGGATCTTTCTTTCCAACTGACTGTGAGGATTAAAACTCAAAAATACCTGTGAATTGTATAGTACTCTAGGAATATAAGGTGTCCCAATAGTTGTTTTTAGATAGATGATAGAAAGATAGATACAGATAGATAATACATGTAGACAGACATCAAAATGTTAAAATATCACATATTTTATAGAAATTTAGCTATTTTCTTCCTTACTGAATTATCTAATTTTTTAGATTATCATATATTACTATGAAATAAAACAAAATGAAATACCAACGTTCCCTTATTTTATCAATAGATACACATAGCTGATCCACATATATGGCAATGATAGCATATATTCAAACATAAAAATTGTAGAATATAGTCTAACAAGTTAAAATGTTTTTGTGGAGAAAATGAATCAGAAACTAAAACTGCCCATAACAACGATTTGATTCAGCTCAAGAAAGCAGAGAAGGTAATTTTTTTTTTTTATTTTTTGCAAGAATAAAGTGTATGTATAGATACGCTCTTCTCTACTTCCCAACACCTGTCTTTTCCTGATTTAGGCCAGATTTAGACTGTTTTTTCACTATTTCTCAGTAAATATATAATTTCTTCTCTCCTTTGTTTAATGAACTCAAAGTTCATTTACATTTGATTTTAGCTTATGTTAAGGCTTGACCAGAGCTTAGGAGGAAGGCAAAAGCATTTTGTATCACATGGGCCATCTGATAATATGCAGAGAAGAAAGATTTATTCTTCCAATTTTTATAAGTTATTGGTTCCTTAATTAATTTTATTTTCACAGGTGAAAATGGATATCCTACTTCTGGGAAAAGAAAAAAAAAGCTCAATTTAAAGTGGGATTACATTAAGAAAAAAATGAATATGACTTCTTTAACATAAAGAATCCATATATCCTGTGATTCTGATTTATTCCTAGGTTTCTTATCTCACTCATTAAGGAATTTTCTAAGCCACTAGTGTTTGTGTGCATATATGTGTGTGTGTATGCATGTGTGTGTCTCAGAATAGAACTATACAGGATTTAAAATTCTTTTTATCAACACAAATAAAGTTTATATAAATAGTTCAATATAAAACCTCATATGACTAAGCAACCGGGACTTATACATTGTCTAAATTATTTTGCTTTAGTATTTAACTAAATTCATTTTGGAGTTTTGACATTTTAATCTTTCTTTAAATAAAACCCTTTCTGAATGATTATGTGCTTAGTGAAAATATTTGTGTATTGAGTGAAGAGAAATATTTTAATAAATTGCAGCATCAGAAGTTCCCTTTTTAAAAAAAATCCAGAATAAGCCCAATAAACGTATTTTTTGATGGATCCAGGTATTTTTAAAAAGGCTATAAAAATGACAGTATATAAGTATATATTACATATATAATACTATAAAAAGATTGCATGTATGTATGATTATTATCAGGACTAGTTTTGTATGTATATGTGTATAACTGTACAATAAATTCTACATTGGAAAGCCCTTAGAACTGTTTTCATTTCTCTCCCATCCCACAGATACTTTTGTTCTCTGAAATTTGTTTCAAGATCAGATATTTAGTGGAAGACCTCGTTGTTTCTACCTTGTGTTAATTAAAACATCTGCCTTTCCATTTGTGATGAGTCACTGCACATCAACTGTGAGTCTCAAAATGTGATACAACTGGTTTTCTTGAAGTAGTGAGCAAATATGAGACTGTATAGGTGAGCCTTTATGGTTTCCTTCTTGCAAAAAAGAAATAAAACCTTATTTCCTAGAACCGTGGACTGTAATTTACTGTATGAGTGATGTTTGTCCCAGATAATTTACCCTTTAATCACAAAAAAATTGTATTTTAAATATTTTAATGCGCATTTTCTGAAAAAAATAAATCAATTGCATGTTTCACTTTACATTATTTTCTAGGGCTCACTGAAGTTATGAAGGCCCTCTCCTGTGCAATACCAATATTAGGTCATGGAGTGTAGTTAGGAGCTTAATCTCCACTTACCACAGCAAGAACAGCTTAGCTTGTTTACCTTCTGTATTGTGCTGGGCTTCCACCTTAGATTCCACTCAAGGAACGTATTTGTTTCTTAACCTTAGCCTTAAAAAAAATTCTATTTAGAACACAGAATCTACATATAATTTAATGCTTTATTGATTAAGCAGGGTCATCATTATGCACATTGATTATTACACTGTGGAAATATAACAATATTATTAACATTTTAAAGTGTGAACTTACACTGAATGGTTTCAGATGTTTGTTCTTTTCTTACTAATATTTTTGGTTCCTCCTTTACCAACAACTGCATCTTAAACGTACTGACACAGTTTTAAGCTATCTCTACCTCTTTTTCTCATTGTAAAGCCAGAGAAGAAGTGAAAGTGGCCAAGGGAAACCATATGATGAAGTTCAGTGAATCCTAATGTGATGATGCAAAAGCACATTGTGAAACTGTCAAATACTCTAAATCCACAAGACATTGCTATTAAACAGAATTAGAGTATCTGGTAGAGAATATAGTAATGCAGATTTATGCTCAAACTCAACAATTTATTCAAGTTTTAGTAGTAGTAATGATGATGATGACATATTAATAACAAATTTTGTTCATTACTTATTCTACACCAGGCACTGTGCTAGCCCATTTTATACAGCATTTAATTTAATGATATCTATAATGCAAATGGTTAGGTATTATTAACATCATCATCATCATCATTATTATTATTATTATATGTTTGAATTTTGGACTTTGTTTACATAACATTAAAAAGAACACGTGGATGTTAGGGAAAGAAGTATGGAATTACATGCATGTTTGGTTTATACTTATGAGTATAAATACCTGGTTCTTCTACCTTCCATAATAGAGTATGAGTAAAAAAAGTATTTTCCAAAATTGTCAAGTTTCACTTCCTTATTTTTTAGTTAAAGTTCATCATGTTGAAAAAGTGTCACTTCTTTGCATCCAATCTCCTCTCAGGACAGGAAGCTTTCCTCAGTTACCTCGAATATGAAACCTTTACTTTTGATATCCCATTTTTCCTTTCTATGTTATCACTTGAACCTTCTTTTTCTGAGATCCACAGAGTCCCGCTCATTGCCAAATGCAATAAACTTTTCTTGGTTCTCATTTCTTTGCCTTATGCATGAGGTATAGTTCACATCGTTGAACATCCTCTTTTTTATTTTCATTTTTTGTACTTCTTACCTTTGACCCTAGTTAATGCTGGCTTACCTCCTTCTCTCTATCGGGTATGTTTTACTGTAATAATAAACTCCATCAAAAGTTAATAACTTAAAACAACTACCATTTATTTAGTTTACAATTCTACAAGTAGGTAATTCGGGCCATGCTTAGCTTGGCATTTTTTCTGATTTCTGATTTCAGCCAGACTCACCTATTTATCGATGATTAGTTTCCAGCTTAGGTGAATGGTGGTTGGTCTAGGATGTCCTTAACTAGAATGATTCTATTCTGCTCCAGAAGGCCTGTCATCCTCCAACAGCCCAACCTCGGTTTGTACATTTAGCAGCTGCTTACTCTTTAAAGAGAGACTATCAAATAATGCAAGGCATCTTAGAGGTAAAACATCACTTCTGCTGCATTCTGTTGGCAAGAGCAAGTTCAAAGGTTAATCAAGATTCAATTGCAGAAAAGCCTGAGAAATGGTGGAGATGATAGAGGGTTTGTTTATATGCTCTTATGTCCACATCAAAGTCGTGACGGAAATAGAGCAAACAGCAAGCAAAATCACCTGAGGTCTAGATGAACAGAAGTCCTATAACAAGGGAGAGAAATAAGAAATCACCCTGCAACAGGAGGAGGTAGGATGGGGTGAGGATGTCATCAAACTGGATAACATGTCCTCCACCCAGAAGATTCCCTAAAACTCTGCCTCCCCCAACTCATAGTCCTATCTAAGCCAGTAGTGTCCCTGGTGAGAGGACTGTGTAACTTGCTGAGCAAGCTCCAAGATTCACACTGGTGGCAGCTGGCCTTGGTTTCTGGTATGATTTTTTGAGGCAACTATAAGTACAGTATCTGTGGATTGCTTGCTGAATATTAACAGGTGTCCCCAAAGGGGTAGAGGCTTGGGCTAAGTTTGGCCTGCAGCTGAACCCCTCTTAGGACTGTGCCACTGGACACCTAGTACACAAAGCCATGCTAATAAGACCAGGAGACTTAGGAGCTTTGCTTAGAAACAAACACAAAAAGACAGCCAAAATGGGAAGACAAGAAGCAGAAACCATATGAGAGAACAGAACAGAGATCCGGGAATAATGGAGTCAAGCAATCTAACAGATGCAGAGTTAAAAACACCGGTTAAAAAGATGCTCAATGAACATAGGGGAAGTGTAGATGAACTCAGTGAGAACTTTAACAAAGAGATAAAAAACATAAAAATGGAAATGGAAATTATAAAAGGAACCAGTGAGAAGTGAATAGTACGTTATCTGAGATAAAGAGTAGATTAGAAGGAATCAACATAGTGAATGAAGAAGAGGATGGGAAAGCCAAGGACACTCAATCAGTATGACAAGGGAAAAAGCCAAGGCTATAATAATAATTTCAGGAGCCTTGGGACAAGATTAAATGTAAAAATATCCATGTCATAGGGTTACCTGAAGGAGAAAAGAAAGAACAGGAAGTTGATAAGTTATTTAAAATAATGATGATGGAAAACTTCTTTAACCTGGTGAAGGAAATAGATACACAACCCCAGGAAGCTCAGAGAGTCCAAAAAAAGGTGAACCCAAAAATGCCTACACCAAGACACATCACAATTAAAATGCCAAAGGTTAAATACAAAGAGAGAATCTTAAAAGCAGCAAGAGAAAAGCAGTTAGTTACCTACAAGGGAGGACCCATGAGACTGGCAGTTGATTTCTCAAAAGAAACTTTGAAGGACAGAAGAGCTTCGCACAAAATATTCAAAGTGTTTAAAATCCAAGATCTATAACCAAGAATACTTTATCTGACAAAACTATCATTTAGAGTCAAAGGACAGATAAAGAGTTTTCCAGACAAAAATACCAAGTCAGTTTACAAGAAATGTTGGAGAGACTTCTTTAAGAAGAAAACACATGTATTGAAATCATGAATAAAAAATGGTCATAACTACATATATATCAACTAGTACGTCAAATGTAAAATAATTAAGTGCTCCAACCAAAGAATAGAGTGGCTGAGTGGATAAGAAAATAAGACCCCAATATATGCTGCCTATAAGAGACACTTCAGATGAAAAGACACACCGACTAAAAGAAAAAGGATGGAAAAAGGTATTGCCATGATCGTCCTAGAAGGCATTGTGCTAAATGAAGTAAGTCAATAGAGAAAAACAATTACCACATGATTTCACTTACATGTGGAATCTAACAAATAAAGTAAACAACAATAACAACAAAAATGGAAACAAACTCATATATAATGAAAATATTTTAAGGGCTACTACATAGGGGGAGAGTTGGTGGGGGATGATGAAAAAGAGAGAAAGGATTAAGAAATGAAAATTGATAGTTACAAAATAGTCCTGGAGATATAAAGTGTGGCATAAGGAAAATAGTCAACACTGTTGTAATCAATATGTAAGGGGAGGAGGGGTACTAGATTTAGTGGAGTAATCACTTGAGCTCTAATCACTATGTTGTATAACTGAAACTAATATATTATTGGATGCCAACTATAATTGAAAAAATAATTGAATTGTACACTGTAAATATGAAAAACTAATTATATATTATATTTCAATAAACCTGGGGGAAAAGATTCAAATGAGAAGTAGATCCCATTTCTTGATGGAAGAAGCTTCAAAATTACATCACATGGAGCATAGCTATAGCAGAGAGTGAAGGGAGAATAGTGGACATTTTTTGCAATATACAATCTCTTTTGTAAGTTCCACTTTTCTTATTTGTCCTTGAAATATAAGTTCAAACTTGGCCTCTCCTTCTTTTTTTACCTTCTCACTTTCAGCCATCACATTTAGTCCCATGGCTTTAGCCATTACATCTTCATGGATGATCCCCAAACCTATATATTCACCTCCTACTTTGTTCATGAGATTCAGACTGCAATTTTTGACTACTTACTAGTCATGTACCTGGTTTCCCACATATTCCTTAAATATGACAAGTGCAAAGCTAAACTATATTCTCCTACAAACCTGTTTTTTTTTTAACTTTCACTCTTTGTTATTTGTGTTATTTCTTATCTAGCTTCCTAAGTGAGAGACCTCAGAACTATTTTTAATGCCTTTCTCCCTGCAAGCTCCACATTAGAATAGTTAATAAACCCTAGTCTTTCAACCTAAGTGTTGCTCAGGGTCCTCTTTTATATTCCCAATGATACCCCGATTAGATGCATTATTGCTTATTAGATTATATATTAATTTATTAATTGTTTTTACTCCACATATAAAATCTAATATATCCCCCCAATATTATCAGAATAGTATTTCTAAAACATGTATCAGTTCCTATAAATTTGTATTTAAAAATCATATAGCTTTTCATCTGGAACAAAAAGAAAGTCTGACTCTTGTTCTTAGAGGTTTATATTATTTTTGAGGTCTGTAAAATCAAGAATCATAATTATTTTATATACCATTGTTATATCCCAGTGTCTGACATCCTACCTGACACATTACGGATGCTCAATAAATATGTTATTAAATGTACAAATAAATGAATGAATGATGAATAGACACACTAAGCAAAGGAACAGCAGTCAGGGAGTTCCTGTGTGTAATATGTTAAAAAGAATAAAGAAGATTAGAGACAATAAAGCTGGTTTGAATCTGCCTTATAAATAAGTACACAACTATGCTCTCTTTTGTTTTCCCTTTCTACCCATCTATATGCCAAGCTATATGACCATTTTCAAGAAAAAACATATGACATTTCAAATAACCAAAGGAATTAATATATATTTAGATAATATATAATAACCAATAATATAATCCATGAATTATAATTTTCCTTATACTTTTATGTATATCTTTCCAAGTTACAACCATTGAAGTAGGAAAGATAGACATTTCATTTGAGAATTGATTTGATTATACAGTCCTTACTTCATGCATCTTTTCAATCATCTTAACTATCTCCCACATCTGGATGGAAGTTTGGTTTTTCATCTTGTAATCTTAAATTTGATTGATTGGTTATGGCTGCCTAGAGCAGTGTCCAGGGGGATTGGTAGGCATTGTCCAGACCCAAAAGCAGAGTGCCATAATTGATTGGCAATGTCTGCTGTGAGTAAGTGAAGGGGAAAGCACAGAGTTATTGTAGCATTTCTGACAAACCTATTCTATATGATGATACAGTCATCTTTTTCTACTACTTACATCTGTTTTTTTTTTCATTTGTAGCCTTATAGGTTTTTTCATCTGAATCACAGAACATTGAAAATGAATTGAGTGACACTTTCTCAATTCTGTCAAGAATGGTATATAATTGATACATACTAGATGCATAGAAGAGAAGTTTATATATTCTATACACACAATGGATAACTTAGGGCATTAATATTTAATTGTCCCCAGGTTGAGAAAGACTGAGGTGGCCCAGTAAGTACCTCAAAGGCTGCCATAGATATAAAGAGGGACCCAGAGAGCAGGATTTCAATCTTTCATTTGTATATCAACTAAATCAGCCTCACTTTTACATTTGTGTGTGTGTACACCCATGCACATATTGCATATATACACACAACACGCAGACACAATTTAGAATTCATTTGAAGAAAGCATATTCCAGTTTAAAAAAAGATTGAAAATAATTCATTTAGATTTTTTCTCTTGACTTTTGAAGTTAATTCTCTTCTTTTTCATTCTATATAAATTTCTCTTAATTATCTGAAATTCAAATGTTTCTGTATATTTTACTATTAATTCATTTTTACCTTGAAAATACAAAAATTACCCCTGATTATCTAAGAAAATAATGTGAAAGATAGAAAAATTTATCAACTTGAAACAAATAAAAACTAGTTTGTGTAGTCAGTAAAAAAATAAGGCCCTTTCATCATGATTAGTAGAATTCTTGAATTAAAGGGTTGAATATAAATTTCATTTTAAACTTGGTACCTGAATCCTAGAACAGCTTTCCATTTAATAATTGACAAATTGGTTCAAATAGTGTTTCCTTTTTCTGTGTTGTGTAGTAAGTGATGTGATTAATATAATTTAAGCAAGCTGGTAATAATCTCTGTGTAGATATTGTGAATTGTGTATAGCAGAGCATTCAGATAGTTCAAATTATCCAAGAAATATTCGTTTTCTCACATGGTTTATTTTATACAATTTATTTGCTCTATTTTTAGAAGCTCAGTTATCAGCCCAATATCACATGTGTAGGGTTCTTATTATTACAAGGACCCTAAATTATATTCATTTATTTGATAATTATTTAGTAGGCACCTACTCATTCTATGCACTAGGCAAAGAGAATGTAGGAGTGTATGAGATGGACTTAGTGATTAGGGCCTTAAAGCCCAATTGAAAGAGACAATTTATTGAAAGTAGATAAAAAATTGACATCAGAAATTGTGATAACGCTAAAACAGTGGGATGGGCTAAAGATGAATGAAGCATTCTCTGATGAAGTGATATTTATACAGGGCCTCTCATCTCAGTATGTGTGAGCCATTTGAGGAGAATCTGTGTGCCTGAGCTCCATGTGGGGAGGGGTGGAACATGGAATATTTCTACAGAAATGTGTGTGGCCTGATCATAGAACCAGAGCAGTCAGTAATGGGGTAAGCTGATTTTTGGTTTTAAAAGATGACTGCGGTATGAGGATCATGATGGGAAAAAGCAAAAAAAAAAAAAAAAAATGGAAGATGTCCTAAGTGACCCTTGCAATAATTCTGGCTAGAGATAAATAAAACCTGGGCAGACGGAGGTGTAGAACGAAGACATGTGATGTGTATTTGAAAAGAATTGATAGGACGTGCTCATAAATTGTGTGGGGTCAAGTGGAAAACTTGGTGAGAGAGAGGAATAACTCTTAGGTTTCTGGCTCAGGAGAGTGAGTGGGTGATAATACCATTTATTAAGACAAGAAAATCTGGGCAAAAAAGGGCTTACTAGGAAAATTAAGAGTTCTATTTAGATGATTTAAGCTTCAGATGCCTGCCTATAAGATATCTGCATGGAGATAGTGAGGAGATAATCAGATGAAGGAAAGTACTCTAGGTCTGAAATACAAATTTGTGAACCATCACCATAGAGGTAGCACTTAAAGTTGTAGAACTGAATAAGGTCACCTAGATAAGAAATATATAGGGAGGAAAGAGAAGTGGGCTCAGAACTTAACCTAAAGAACACCAATTTAGATTTCTTTGAATGAAACACTTGTAAATAAACTAGGGAGTAATAAACTAATGACTTGAGAAATGTACCAGGAAGGTGTGTTATGGACTTCAAGCAAAAGGAGTGTTTAAAAATCAGAGGGAGTTTCAGCCATGGAGAATGGTGCTAAGAGGAAAGTGGAGTTGATGACAACAAAGTGCTCATTGGGTTTGGCAGCATGAGAGTTGTTCATAATATTGAAAAGGGCAGTGCCAGGGGAGGATTAGTGTGAGATGGAAATGACTGAGTGAAAATGGAGGATCAATGGTTTAATATGATACAGATAATAACAGCACAAGTAAACTATTTGAGAAGGTAGGGATGGGATGGGATCCAAAAGATGGGCCGAAAATTTAGCTTTTTATTAAAAAATAGGAGAGTTTCCCTCGCCCCATATTGATTCTTTTCTCAATAAAGCGGGACATCTCAGCTAAGAAGAAAAAAAGATATTGATACTGAGAAAGAGGGTTGAGAAAGAGGGTTTTTCTAATAAGTTATATTTTTATTTGGATACCCATGGAAAGAGGAAAATTGTCTAAAAAATGCCTGCCATGACCACTTGCACTACCAGAGATCCACAGAATGAGCAGGAAGAACAACACTTATGCTGTCTCATTCTCTTGGTTCAATGGCAGGCAGTATTTAAATTTTGAAATAAAAATAACAGAGTTTCAGATGTATTCCTAAAGTGAAAGATTTCTTACTCTCAAATATCATGTTCAGAAACTGGAATCTAGAAAGTGTTTCTTGAGTAGGCTATAAAGAAAGGGTTAATCATTTCTATTTAAACATTGAGTGTTATTTGGCTTAAGTTCTATTTCTAAGCCTTCTGGCAAACTTATACAGGTGTCTTAAGAAGTATATAGGTTTTTCAAAAGAGCTGAAATTCTTCTAGAATGACTGAAGGTGATCTTAAACATTTGAATGCAAATTAATTTTTATACGAGCTCTAGGCTTTGAAGGAAATGGCTGCTGAGGGAAAAGAAGTGAGAAGGGGGAAAAATTACTTTCTTCTGATTAGAAGAGATTGTTATTAGACCATAGAAGAGATCGTTATTAGACTATTGTGTGGTTTTACACACTTCTAGGGCAGGGCTCCTTCTCCTGGCTACATAAACATGTGAGTAGCTGACACTCGTTCTTATAACTTAAACCAATCTATATGGAGCAGAAAGACATGGAGAGCCAAAACAGTGATTTCTCTTCTGTGCAAACAGTCAGAGAACCCCAATAGGCAGAGGGAGAACTGTGTGCCATCACATGATCCAGAAATAAAATTGAGAGTAAGTACCGCTAAGAAAGAGATTAGATTCTGAGGGTTTGTGACACTGCTCAAAAGCATAGTTAGGGAAACAAGGTTAGATCATTGAAATTTGGTGTAGAAGTACCAAGTTTTATTTTTTCCTGAAACCCAACATTATATAAATATGTAAAATATTGTTATAAGTTATTAATTGTCGACTCGGGTCATTTAAATAATAATTTTACTTTTTTTTTTACAGAAAACACATTATGTTAAAAACACAATTAGCTGTACTATTTGCTCTGTTATTTTTATACTCTATAAGAAATTTAGTTATTTATAGTATGGCACAAACATTTGTCAGTACCATTTACTATCCACCTGATTTCAGCTATTGATATTTGAGGATTAATAAAAAAAACAAAATACCCTTGAAAATCTAAAGGATGTGATGCGTTTCACATGGAACTTTCTGAAAAAAAGTGATTCTAATTGGTCCTTGAGTGTGTATGTGGTAGGAATAGACTTGGATTTAAGCTTTCTAAATTGTTTTTTTTTTTATTGCTATAAGCTTACAGTTCTCAAATTCTTACGAGTAATATTTTAAGACAACAGCAAAAGCAGGTTTTCTCAGTTTTTCTAAACCAGGTGCTATGCCCAAACTAAATTCCACAACATAATTGCAATAACTTTGAAATTATCATCTATGTATAATATCTGATGCCGATAATACTATGAATAAATACATACAATACATAATATTCTAAATATACACCTGACATCCCGCTGTGACGAAAACCATTAACACATTTTTTCATTTTTATCGCAGTGGCTTCATGCTTACCTATCTACACACATAAAATGACATGAAACAAAAAGATAGATTTTCAATTCAATCCCCCTTTTTGTTATGTCTAATATGAAGCCCCTACCTTCAAGGAGATGACAATTTTCTGGTATGAAGTATTGTCCTAGTAGTGTTTTTCTTCTTGCTAAAATTTTAAGGACCAAGAATAGTTTCAGCACTTCTTTCTGGATCCAGATTACAAATAGTCTTCGTAGATTTTGTTAAAATATGTGAATGATTATTGCCCAATGAAAATAGCAGGGATGTAATTAGAGAGTAAGAGCCACTTCTTGGAAAGAATACTTTTACATTCACTACATTCTCTATTTAACAAAACCAAAAACCTAAAATTAAATCTTTTAAGTGTTTTTCAGAATTGCTTCCATGATTTAAGAGAGAATTATAACATGATGTTATATTCACTGTATTCAGTACCTTGATACACTAAGGAAATGCAGTGGCATGAGGAAGAAAATGGAAAAGAATTGGAAAATGCAGCACCTACTTCCTTTGGAAAGGCTTATCTTAAGAGGGCGTTCAAACCTTGGTCTGTTTCTGATAATGCGTCAGTAACTCAGAAAGGAGTAGGGAGAACTGGCCCAATCTTAGGAGGCAACACAGGATGTGCCTCCAAAAGTACATATCTCTGCAATGCTTAGTGTCAGAGGAAGAGTGTTTTGGTGGTGGGGGGAAGTGAGCAAAACTGAGTTGTTCTCTGTGAATTTTATTCCATTATGAGCTAAGGAACATCAGAATCAAGGTCATATTCCTGGAAAATTACTTTCAAACTGCCTTTGAATATGCTAGATCTTAGCCAGGCTACTGAGCTGCCTTAGTTTTTGAGACTCAGAGGTAGAGAAGTCAAGGATACACAAATGGTCTAACAGAGGGAGAAAACACAGGTGGACTGGTCTTCTCATTGAAAGAGATAGGCAGTTTTGAATATCTATTCTAAGTAACATATGAGCTTCAGTTTACTTCTGTACAATAAGGATAATCTTATCTATCTTATGGATTGCTATGCAGTGCAGTCTTTTTCACATAGTAGATGTTCAATCAAGAATTATTATTAGTGTTTAAGAAGGGGTCCTCTTATGGTGTTTAAGGGGTTTAGAAAGTGTTTACTTCCACAAACCTCAATTTTCTAGAATAAGGCTATTCAAGATTCCTTTAGAGCCTTGAACTCAAGAGGAGTCTCATTCAATTTAGGAAGGAAATGGTATTTTGCAGATGACTGGGTATTCATTGCAAAGAAGGAATTGATGGAGGACGAAAATTTCTACCCTTTGGGGGAAACAGTAATTTTCTATCAACATGCTAGATTTGAACAATCTTGATCATAACATTAAAGTCAAAGTGAAGTAATAACCTAGGGAATCTGAAGAAGTTTAGCACAACCACATTAAGCACTTGGTAAGTAAACCTAATTTTCTCAATCAAGTGAATCTAACACAGTCTAATAGCCTCATTTGCAACTTGTATTGTTGATTCGTGTGAATGTGAAAATAATGGTTTGAATCCAAGAACCCAAAGGACAATGTTAGTTATCTAAAATTAAAGTGATAATCGAAAGTCTATTCCAAACACTCCCTGATCTTTTGGTGCAGTAATTACAGAATAAAAAAAAAAATAGCAGTTAAATTTGGAATTTGTTGCTAAGTTGTTTGTGTATGTCATGGCTTACTTTTGTACACAGGCATCCTTGGGTATATAATATAATTGTGTCAGGTCTTATGTTTTTTGTTACTCTGCTCACTTTGAGTTTTTTAATTTATTGAAGAGTCAATGCAGGAAGACCTGACATACAGTATATTATTAGTAATATTTATATAATGACTATTTAAACTTAATATAAGTCCGTTTCTGCCATTAAAATAAATATATCATAGAATATCATTCCTAGGAATAGAAAAATCTGGTCATGTTTTAGGTTTATAAGATAATTAAATACCAGTTTTTAAATATTGGTTTTGAAAAATTACCAAACAGGTTTTGCCAAACATATTTTTCTGTCATTTCACAATCCATGCGTATGTTTTAATAAATGTATAATTTGTATGTTCTAATTCACTTAAACATAACAAAATATTTTTAAGAATAATATAATTTCTAAGAAGACTTCAGAGCTATCCTAAGAAGCTGCATCTTTTATTTTTAAAAGGGAATCATAGTAGATGATGAATAAATGAAACTGGTCTATAAATTTGGAATATAAATCTAAATCTGAGATCCACATTTTAAATGACTTCTAATGCTTTACTAACTCATGTTTACTGAAATAAATAAAATTTAACTCTGAGTTATCATTAGGCTGTGTAATATGAAAGTTAAGAGAAGCATGGTACATTTTTCTACTTCTATTAAAAGTACCAAAAAGAAAGATAGCAATAGTGAAAAGACAGAAAAAAAATTAAACTTCTGCAACTTTTACATTGCATACTTGACCTCTATAGTACCTCCGATAATAATTTACAATAAACATATTTTAAAAATAAAATTAACTGAAAACAGAATTTGTGGAAAGCAATGAATAGTAATGCAAAAGCAATGTGCTCATAGAGAAAAATCCATATACTAGCTAGAATGAAAAATTATTCTGGGCTCCACAATGAAGAGACAAGGAATCTGAGATGGAAAAGGAACATCTAAGATGGTCCTAGGTTGGCAGGAGCCCTTCCCTATAACACAAGTGAAGAAAACACAAATTCTCACTAGATGAGAGCATTCCCTAGTTAGGCCCTTAGAATGCTTACATAATTATGTGATGTTAAGATTCAACACACCTAGAAGATAAAACAAATTTATTTATAAGCAATATGTGTTCACAACTAAAAAGAAGCAACAATAACAACAACAACAACAAAAACAATAGCATAATAAAGCAAGCTACCATAAATGAAAGTCAACAGAAACAAAAGAATAGATTAGATTCTCAAGCACATCAGATGTTGAAAATATCAGATATAGTATAACCACATGTAGAGAGTTTAAAAAATATATAATTTAAAAATAAGCAATTAACAGATATTCTCAAAAATAAGTTTCTTTTTTTTAAAGAACCAAATAGAACTCTTAGAAATGAAAAATAAAACTGATGAAATATATGAAAAGCAGAATGGATGTATAAGACAGTCAAATATAGGCAAGAAAGATAATAATAGAATGTTGAATAGACATACAAGGAGACAAAAATATAAAAGAAAATTTAAAGAACATAAAGGAAAGAAAGAGAAATGAATATTCTGCATCTAAATGAGAACAGTTTTATAACTGGAGAAGCAATAGTGAAAGAAATAATAGTGAAAATTTTCTAGAATAATAGAAGACAGGAATCCAGATAAGCCTAAATGTTTAACAAGTAAGATAAACTCATATTTTGGTAAAGTTTCAGAATATCAAACACAAAAGGGAAGATTTTAAAGTGTCCAAAAAGAAATTTACTTATAAAGGAAACACCAACAGACAAATTCTCAAAGGAACAATGACAAACAAGATTATGGAATGATATTTTTAAGATATGAAGAGAAGATAACTGTTAATCCGAATGTTGTATGAAATATAACTATTTTTTAATGATGCAAGTAAATAGAAACATTTTCAAAAAAATTAAGGAAAAAAACTGAGTTTGTCCCCAGAAAAATTTTAGTAAAGAAACTTCTGTAAGATATATTTTACAGAAAAAAAAGTAGAGGTAACCAAATAAATTAGACAATAGAATGTAAAAATAGTCTCTCTAAATAATAATAAATCTTAACATACAACCTGTATAAAGATTAAAATAAAAATTAAAGCATTTGAACACATTAACCTATTTATACTCGATATTTTCTTAGAAATCTATGGTGATTGTACTATATCCCTTCTAAAGAAATGTCCAAATACACACACCTGGGATATGGCCTTATTTGGAGCTAGAATCTTTTCAGATGTTAAAAATGAAAACATTCTGTATTTAAAATGGGCCCTAGATCCAATGATTGGTGTCCTTATAAGAGAAAGGAGATCAGAGACATGAACAGAAAGGGGAAGATACTGACATAGAAGGAGAAACTAGAGTTATACAGCTATAAACCAAGGAATTCCAAGGATTTCCAATAGTTTTCAGAAGCTTGGAGAAATATGTGGAATAGATACTACCTCAGAGCCTTCAGAAGGAACCGATCCTGCCAACAGCTTGATTTTGACATTAAAAAATATACATATTTTAAAAGTCTTTTCAATTACAGTTAACATTTAATACTATATTAGTTTCAGGTGTATAAGACAATGATTAGACATTTATATAACTTACCAAGTGATCTCCCTAATAAGATTAGTACCCAACAGAGACCATATATAGGTATTCTAATATTATTGACTATATTCCCCAGGCTATACTTTATATCCGCATAACTATTGTGTAATTTCGAATTTGTACTTTTTATCACATTAACTTTTTCACCCAGCTACTCAACATTTATCCTATCTGGCAACCATCTGTTCTCTGTACTTATGAGCCTGTTTCTCTTTCATTTATTAATTTGTTTTGTTTTTTGATTTTGTATATAAGTGAAATCATATGAAATTTGTCTTTCTGTGATTTATTTCGCTTAGCATAATACTCTCTAAGTCTACTTATGTTATTGCAAGTGGTAAGATTACATTTGTTTTTATGGCCAAGTAATATTTCATTGTATATATTTATCACATCTTTTTTATCCAATCTTCTATTGATGTACACTTAGGTTGCTTCTATATCTTGACAATTGTAAAAAATGCTATAGTGAACATAGAGATGCATGTCTTTTTGAATTACCGTTTTGGGTTTCTTTAGATAAATACCTATATTTGGAATTGCAAGGTCATATAGTATTTCTATTTTTAATTTTTAAAACTAATCAATTAATTATTTAATTATTACATGGTGACATTGGTTAATATATATATTTACACTGTGTAAATGGTAAGACTTCTTTCACTGTGTAAATGCTTAGACTGTCCAATGGTTAGACTTCTTTCTGTCACCACATATCTGACCCCTTTTACCCCTTCTATCTCTCCCCTCCCTATCTCCCCTAACCTCTGGTACCACTAGTCTTTGTCCATGTCCGTGGTTCTCTGTTTGTCCTGTTCATTTGTTGCTTAAAGGTTTGTATCCCGCATATAAGTGATATCATGTGATTTTCTACTTTTCGCTCTGGCTTATTTTACTTAACATAATTATGTCAAGGTACATCTATGTTGTCGTAAATAGCAGTATTACATCTCTTCTTATGACTAAATAATATTCCAAATATATAAGTACCACAGCTTCTTTAGTCAATCATCTGTCATAGGACACTTGGGTTGCTTCCATGTCCTAGCCACTGTGAATAACGCTGGTATGAACAAAAGGTGTGCAAATATCTTTTCAGATATGGGTTTTCAAGTCTTTGGGATACATACCCAGTAGAGGGATTACTGGATCATCTGGTAGATCAACTTTTTGAGGAACGTCTATACTGTTTTCCATAGCGGTTGTACCAATTTGCAGTAAACCAGCAGTGTGAGAAGGTTCTTTATTATCAGCATCCTTTCCAACATTGTATTACTTGTCCTGTTGATTATAGCTATTCTAACAGGTGTGAGATGGTAGCTAATTGTGGTTTTGATTTGCATTTTCCTAACAGCTAGCAAAGTTGAGCGTCATTTCATATATTTGTTGGCCATTTGTGTGTCATCTAGGAAGAAGTGTCTGTTTACAGCCTCTGCCCATTTTTGATTGAATCATTTGCTTTTTTGTTGTTACTGAGTCATATGAGTTCTTTGTATATCTCGGATATTAGGCCCTTATCAGAGGTGTTGCTTGCAAACATATTTTCCCATTCAGTTGGTTGTCTCTTTACCTTGCCGACAGTTTCTTTTGCTGAGCAAAAGCTTTTTAGTTTGATGTAGTCTTTATATCCCTGTGACTATTTTGTAACTGCCAATTTGTACTTCTTATCACATTTTTTGATTGGATCATTTGCTTTTTTGTTGTTATAGAGTTGTATGAATTCTTTGTATAGTTCGGATATTAGGCCTTTATCAGAGGTGTTGCTTGCAAATATATTTTCCCATTCATTTATTTTAACTTTTACTTCTTTTGCCTTTGAGATCAAATTCATAAAATCCTCTTTAAGTCCAAGGTCCTTGAGTTTAGTTCCTATGTTTTCTTCTATGTATTTCAGTGTCTTGGGTCTTATATTCAGGTCCTTAATCCATTTTGAGTTAATTTTGGTGTGTGGTGATAGACAACAGTCTAGTTTCATTCCTTGCAAGTGGTTTTCCAGTTTTCCCAACATCATTTATTAAAGAGGCATTCCTTACTCTACTGTAAGTTTTTTTTTTTTTTTTTTAATTATTTGCCCATCTAAACATGGACTCTCCATTCTGTTCCACTGGTTCCTGTGTCTGTTTTTCTGCCAATATCACTTTGATTATTGTTGCTTTGTAATATAATTTGCAGTTGGGCAGAATGATGCCTCCAGCCTTGTTCTTTTTTCTCAGGATGGCTTTAGCAATTTAGGGTCTTTTGTACTTTCATACAAATTTGATAACTTTTTATTTTATTTCTTTAAAAAATGTTGATGTGATTTTGATAGAGATTGCATTAAATCTGTATAATGCTTTAGGTAATATGGTCATTTTAACTATGCTGATTCTTCCAATCCAAGAACATGAAATATCTTTCCATTTCTTTGTATCTTCTTTGATTTCTTTTAATAGGGTCTTATAGTTTTAATTATATAGGTCCTTCACATGTTTTGTTAGATTTATTCCTCGATATTTTATTCTTTTTGTTGCAATTGCAAAAGGAATTATTTTTTCCATTTCTTTTTCTGACATTATTGGAGTATAGGAATGCTATGGATTTCTAAACATTGATTTTATATCCAGAAACTATGTATTTGCTTATTGTTTCTAGTAGTGTTCTTGTGGAGTCTTCAGAGTTTTCTGTATAGAGAATCATGTCATCTACAAATAGTGATAGTTTGACTTCTTCATTTCCTATTTGGATGCCTTTTACATCTTTCTCTTGCCTGATTGCACTCTCTAGGATCACCAATGTCATAGTGAATAACATATAGTGGCAAGAGTGGACATCCTTGCCTTGTTCCTAATCTTAGAGGGAAGGTTTGTATTTTTCACTATTCAGTATAGTGTTGGCTTTGTCATATATAGTCTTTATTATGTTAAAGTACTTTCCTTCTATACTGATTTTATTAAGGGTTTTGATCATAAATGGATGCTGTATCTTGTAAAAGGCTTTTTCTGCATCTATTGATATGATCATATGATTCTTATTTTTTAATTTGTTTATGTGGTGTATCACATTAATTGATTTGCATATGTTGAACTATTCCTATGCCTCTGAGATGAAGCCCACTTGATCATGGTGTATAATCTTTTTAATATGTTGCTGTATTCGGTTCGCTAGTATCTTATTTAGGATTTTTGCATCTGTGTTCATGAGAGATATCGGGCTGTAGTTGTTGTGTGTGTGTGTTATCTTTAACAAATTTCGGTATCAAGCTAATATTGGCCTCATAAAATGAGTTCGGAAATATTGCTTCCTCTTTGACTTTTTGGAAGAGTTTAAGGAGAATAGATATTAAATCTTCTTTGAATGTTCGAATGTTTGATAGAATTCACTAGTGAAGCCATCTGGTCCTGGACTTTTACTTTTTGGTGGTTTTTGATGACTGCTTCAATTTCCATACTGCTTGTCAGTCGATTTAGATTTTCCAGTTCTTGATTCAGTCTAGGAAGATTGTATTTTTCTAAATACTGGTCCATTTCTTCTAGATTATTAAATTTGGTGTTATATACGTTGTTCATAGTATTCTAGTATGATCCTTTGTATTCTTGTGGTGTCTGTCTTAAAATTCCCCTCTTTCATCTCTAATTTGTTTATTTGTGTCTTCTCTCTTTTTTCTTTAGTGAGGCTACCTAGGGGTCTGTCAATTTTATTAAACTTCTCTAAGAACCAGCTCTTTGTTGCATTTCTTTTTTCTATTGTTTTGTTTTGTTTTGTTTTCAATTTCATTTATTTCTTCTCTAATTTTGATTATTTCTTTCCTTCTGCTGAATTTAGGCCTTTTTTTTTCTAGTTTTTTAAGATGAAGTGTTAGGTTGTTTATTTGGACATGTTCTTGTTTCTGGAGGTAGGCTTGTAATGATAAGAACTTTCCTCTTATGACCACTTTTCCCTTGTCCTAAAAGTTTTGATATGTTGTACTATCCTTATCATTCGTTTCTATGTATCCCTTGATCTCTTTTTTTAAATTTTTTCTCTGATCCAGTTATTCTTCAGTAGCATATTGTTTAATCTCCATGTATTTGTGGTTCTTCCCACAAATATGTTGGAGAAATAAAGTTTATTCTCCAAACAAAGTTTCTAAGCATTATTTTCTGATCAGAGAATATGGTTGGTAGGATTTCAATCCTCTTATATTGGTTGAGACTATCTCTGTGTCCCAGTATGTAGTCAATCCTTGAGAATGTTTCATGTGCACTAAAGAAGATTGTATAAGGAGCTGTTTTGGGACATAAGGTTTTATATATGTTAATTATGTCCAGTTGGTCAAATGTGTCATTTAAGGATGTTATTTCCTTATTGATTTTCTATTTGGATGATCTGTCCATATTTGACAGTGGGGTATTTAGGTCCCCTATTATGATAGTGTTTTGGTCAGTTTCTTCCTTTAGTTCTGTAACTGCTTTACATATTTCTGGGCTCCCCGATTGGAAGCATAGGTATTAATAAGTACTATGTCTTCTTGGGACATGATTCCCTTTATTATTATGTAGTGTCCCTCAGTATCTTTCTTTACCTTTGAAGTCTATTTTGTCCAATATTCTACAGCTACTCACACTTTTTCTCTGAATGCCATTTGTTTGAAATATCATTTTCCACCTTTTCACTTTGAGTCTATATTTGTCTTTGGAGCTGAGATATGTCTCCTGGAAACAGAATATGGTTGGGTTTTGTTTTTTAATCCAATCTGAAACACTACACCTTTTTATTGGTGAGTTCGGTCCATTTACACAGGGTAGCTATTGAAATATGAGGTCTTCTTATAGCCATTTTATCTTTTGCTTTCTGGTAGCTCAGTGTTTCCATTGCTTCCTTATCCTTGTGTTTCTGTATTCTTTATTTTAATGGGCTTTTGTGGTTTTCCCTCTGGTCCTTCTTGTTTTCTGTTCTATACTTCAGTTCTGGATCTTTGGCATGCGGTCACCATTATGAATATTAAAAGATAGTTTTATATATATATACATATATATACACACACACATACAGTTATATATAGTTATATATATATACATACACATACATACACACGCACATACACACACACATATGTGTGTGTATATATGTATATGTATATGTATATAGTCATCCATTTTCTTCTATGTGTGCTTTATCTCCATTCCCCTTTGCAAATTTGGATCGTTGAATCTTCCTATTTTCAGTCATTGTTTTCTCAGTTTGTCCTGATGTATGCTGAATGTTCATTACAATTTTGCTATAGCAAATCTCTTCTTATTGTTTAAGCATATAGTGCCCTATTCTTAGTAAGGGTTGTACTCCCCTGCTTCTATTTTCCTGCTTATTACCTTAATCTTAATTATATATATATTTTTTGTTATTTTGTTTTATGTCAGCTGATTCCTTTCAATATTTACTGTACTGCAGGCCTCATAGTGGAGAATGCCCTCAATTTTTGTATGTCTGAAAATGTCTTTATTTCTTCTTCATATCTAAAGTAGAGCTTAGCTGGATACATTTTTCTAGGTGGTAGTTCCTTTCATTTAATGGTTTAAATATTTGATTCCAGTCCTCTCTGGCTTGTAAGGTTTGTGCTGAGAAGTCCGATGATAATCTAATGGATTTTCATTTAGAAGTTACTTTCTTCTTCCCTCTGAGAATTCTGTTTTTGTTGTTGATTTTTTGATAATTTTAATACAATGTGTCTTGGTGAAGGTCTTTTGGGGTTGAGATAATTGGGTGTTCTGTTGGTTTCTTGGATTCCAAGTTCCAGCTCATTCTTTAGATTTGGGAAGTTCTCATCAACTATTTGTCTGAAAATGCTTTCTCATCCCTGCTCCTTTTCCTCCCCTTCAAAATTCCCACTATTCTTATGTTTTCTTTACCGATGGTATTAGCTACTTCTCATATATCTCTTTCATTATGTTTCATTCTTTGTTTTCTCTCTTCTGCCTTCTGATTTATTTCTAGATTTCTGTCTTCAATATTATTTTTGATTTTTGAGGAAACTACATACTGTTTTCCATAGTGGCTATACTAATTTGCAATCCCACCAGAAGTGCATGAGTGTTCTTTTTTCTCCACATTCTCTCTAGCACTTGTTGTTTGTTGATTTATTGATGGTAGTCATTCTAGAAGGTGTGAGGTGATATCTCATGGTATTTGCTTGCATTTTCCTGATAATTAGTGATGTTGAGCATCTTTTTATATGTCTATTGGCTACCCGTATGTCCTCTTTGGAGAAATGTCTATTCGGGTCTTCCGCCCATTTTTTAATTGAATTGTATTGTTGTTGTTGTTGTTGTTGTATTTAATGTTAAGTTGTATAAATTCTTTAGATATTATCTAATATATAATTACATATATCTTCTCCTGTTCATTAGGTTGTCATTCTTTTGTTGATGGTTTCCTTTGTCATACAAAAACCTTTAGTTTATTGTAGTCCCATTTGTTTATTTTTTAATATCATTTACCTTGGCCAAGGAGATATGTACAAAAAAAAAGACTGAGAGTAATATCAAAGAGTTTATTGCTTATGGTTTTTTTTCTAGGCATTTTATAGTTATGGGTCTTACATTTAAGTCTTTAACCCATTTTGAGTTTATTTTTGTATATGGTGTAAGAAAGTGGTCTAGATGCCTAAGAAGTATTTGACATAATCCAGCATCTATTTATGATAAAAACTCTCAGCAAAATGGGGCTAGAGAAAGCATCCCTTAACGTAATAAAGTACATATATGACAGACACTCAGCTAACATTATGCTCAATGTGGAAAACTTTATGTGTTTTCATTAAGATCAGGAACAAGACAAGAATGTTCACTTTTACCACTTTTATTCAACATAGTATTGGAAGTCCAAGCCACAGCAATCAGGAAAAAAGAAAAAAAAAATGAAAGACATCCAAGTTGGAAAGGAAGAATTAAAACAGTCATTATTTGCAGATGGCATGATACTATATATAGAGAACCACAAATATTTTACCAAAATCTATTAGGACTGATAAATAAATTTAGTAAAATAGCCCTATGCAAATTAATATTCAGAAATTTGTTGCATTTTATACACTAATAATGAACTACAGTCATATCGAAAATAATAAAATAAAATAAAATAAAATACATAGGAATAAATTTAACCAAGGAAATAAAAGACCTATACTTGAAAAATTATAAGACATTGAAAAAAAGAATTGTAAAAAAATCAATTAAATGGAGGCATATATTGTGCTCATGAATAGTAAAAATTAACATAGTTAAATTTTTCAAACTATCAAAGGAGTCTACAGATTCAGTGCAATCTCTATCAAAAATACCAATGACACTTTTCACACAACTAGATCCTGAATAGCCATAGCGAGCTTAAAAAAGAATAAAGTTGGAGGTATCATGCTAACTGGTATAAAAATACACCACAAGTCTATAATAATTGACAAAGCATGGTACTGGCATAAAAACAGATACAGAGATTAATGGAACAGAATAGAAGCCCAGAAATGAAACTACACCTATATGGTCATTTAATCTATGACAAAAGAGACAGGAATGTACAATGAATGAGGTTAAGACAATCTCTTCTGCTGGACCCTGCTGGCAGAGATTGAACAGCACCTGAGGGGGGAGGGGGGCGGTGAAGCCTAAGGGGGAAAAAAAGAAGACAGAAAAGTTCATACATGAGGGTGTACAGTCAGAGCTGCAGCAGCCTGGAGTTTATTTTGCAACTCATATTTATACCCTACTGAGTGCGTGAGAGGCAAAACACCTCTAAATAACAACCAATCATGGAAACTGTAGCTATTCAAAAAACACTCCGTTTCCCACCCCTCACACCAGGTACACTTCCTCCTGAGTCAGCAGACTGCACAGCTGACTGACTCTGCAAAAGCATCCTGCTTAACAAATAGTCTTATTGTCCTCAAAATGGCTCCCGACACTCTTCAAAACTGCTTAGAGAAAATTGGACAGATACACGAAAAAAAAAAAAAAAAACGATTTTGGACTTCTAACATCTAGACCTGTAAGAGAATAAACCTGTTATTTTAAGCCACCAAATGTAATAATTTGTTATGAGTCCTAGGAAACTAATACAAAGTTTTAACCAGTTTTAAAAAAAAAAGGAATGACATATAAAGTATTTGAAAAGAAAAAATAGAACTATCACATATGATATGATTGCCAATATAGGTAAAAAGCAAAACTAATATTCATAAATTATTAGAATTATTATGAAAGCTTAGCAAGGTGACTAGATATTAAATTAATATAGAAAATCAATTTCACATCTGTAAACTGAAGAGTACGGATAAAAATTTTCTATTTATAATGGCTGTAAAATATTATTACTAGGAATAACAAATGATGAATAAGAAGATCATGGATTTTTTTTACTTTATTGAATACATTAGAAAAGCTCTAAATAATTAGATGTTATTTGAGCAGAAAGTTATAATTATATATCAATTTTGTACAAACTAAACTCTAGATTCAATATAGTTCTAATCAAAATTTTCATGGGCTATTTTGAGAAGCTTCCCAAAGTTTCTCTAAAATATGAAGAAAAACCAAAGGTCTAAGAGTAGTCCAAACAAACTGAAAAGAAAAATGAGAGAACTGACCCTACCAAGCATCTATATCCATTGTAAAGCCATAGTGTTTTTTACTTGGTCATATTATCAGTGGAGTGTTTGAGAATGGGAAAGATAAGCATGATTTTTCTTACTCACAATGACTAGGGAAATGCTTTTCACCAAATATTAGCATCTTGCAATGTGTGAGACAGTCTCACATGACAAAGTCCCACATAAAACTGCCTAACATGCCAAGAGCTACCTGGTTGTGACACATAGAGCTCTTATTTAGTAATACATTATCTAGTAATTAAGACAGTGTAAGACCTTTACATATGTGGAAACTAGATATATTAAATAAGTGACATAGCAAATCATTGAGTAAAGACTGGTCTATACAATACACAGTACTAGGAAAATTCAGTATCCTTATGGAATAAAATGTCCTTCGACCCCTACTTCGCATCATATTTTAAGTCAAATATTTTAAACCATTAGAAGAAAATTTATAAATTTATATCCTTGGCGTGTAGAAAGGTTTATTGAGGAAGACTTCAAAGCACTAACCATAAAGTAAAAAAAAAAAAGAAAAATACATGACTATATTAAAACTAAACATTTATGCTTATTACAAGAGACCATAATAAAAATAAAAAATGAATCATGAAATGGGAGAAGATATTTGACAAACAAATAACCAACAAAATGTCAGTATCTATGACGTGTAAAGTACTTGAATCAGTTCAGTAAGTAAAAGAAAAACAGCCTAACAGAAAGTGGGCAAAACATATAAGAAGTTTTTTTTACAGAAGATATATAAATGCCAAATAAACATAAAATAATGTTCAATCTTATCTTTAATCAATACATGCAAATTAACAACCCAATGAAATTTCATACTAAAATTGCAAACATTAAATCTGGCAATATCAAGTGTTAGTAAGGATGTGAAACAAAGGAAAGCAATATCTTCCCCAACTGGGGTTGTATACTGGTACAATTACTTAGAAAGTAATTTTGCAACATGTTTAGATTTGTCATTCAGGATATTCATAACATAAAACTGAAAGTCTTATGTATAAGCTGAATCTAATGCTTTTTATTCAATTATTTTATTAAAAAATTTCTTGTTAAGTCTCACTAAATCTATTTCATGGTCTAATAACAACTTCTAAACCATAGTTCGAAAAACATTCTTCTAAAGAAACTCATTTGCTATCCTGGAAACAAGATAATTCAAAATTTTGAGAATGACATTGCTTATAATGAAAAAGAAAACCTAAAAACAATCAAAATATTAACAGAAAAACAAATAATTAAATTGTGCTGTATTCAAACAAATATTATTTAGCAATAAAAATGAGTGAACTATTGCAAAACATCAGTGAATCTTAGCAATATTACTTTGAAAGGTAAAAGCAAGATGGGCTGATAGTCATTTTTATAAAGTTAAAACAGAAAAAATAAATTAGCTAAACTTTACATTATGTACACATATACTAAACTTTTAAAAAGAAAAGAAAAAGCAAAGGAACACTAAATCCAAAATTCAGGGTAATAGTTACCCCTGGGGATGAAGCAATGGGCTTTAAAAAGAATATGTGGATGGTTACAACGGAAATAGTTCTTAAGTCAGGTACTGGGTTTATGTCTATGTATTTTACTATTTTAATTCCTCACAATTTATCTAAATATGTATATATCAAATATTATGTAATAAAATCTATAAAAAATAGCTGCGTTACACTACCACAGTTGACAATAAGCTTATACTTCAAAATAATTTGAAGTTCAAGTACACAAGTATCTTCATACTAAAACTTTAGTCTCATCAAACCAATTCAATAATCTCCCTTCCCATCCCTCCTCCAGGGCAATTCACATTAATACACAGCTTTGCTTCTCAGGGTATTTTATTTTGTTGTTTAGGGTAACTTATTGAAGTTATTTTCCTCCAATTTCTTCTATTTGACAAAGTTTTGGAGGTCTTTGAATAGCTGCTCACGGAGTATAAAAAAGTTTATATTTTAAGGAAAAGAAATTTCAACTCCCTAGAAAATATCTCATTTATTATTTAGAATGGAGGAAAGAGAATATGCTCAAGGAGAACTTTCTTTTTCTACTGCAATAAAAGATTTTTATAATAACAATATATTCATGTATTACTTGTGTCCTTTAAAACGAATAAATAAAAATGGAGTAAAAGTCATTGGAATGAAATGAGACATGAGCAGGGTGTATGATGTAACACACATGACCACAATTTTTGGTTTTCAAAGCAAATGTCTGTGTTCAATTTGCCACTAGAGTCTTACCAAACACCATATTTCTCCAAGCTACCCCCACCCCAAAGGAGCAGCCAGCTGCAAGAAAGATTCCCACCCAGACTGAATGCAGATGAAACATCAATACACCAAGAGCCTAGTCAAAAAATAAATAAATAAAAATAAAGGCATGTGGAGTTTGGAGAGTTTTAGAAAATTTTATTGCAGCAACACATGTGTAACTGTAGCAGATGGAAGCAATTATGTCAGGAAAACTTTGCCCTACTCTGAAAACCGAATTCCAATAGTGTGAGCTCAGGCTAATGACTATCCTTGAGGACAAGTAAAATCAGACCACAGTGAATTTTGAAGATTGACTACACATTGCATCAGGTCGTGATCTGCACTACTAAAATCTCATCAAAACTTAATATTATCTGTACCTCATTGCTCATTGAAAAGAAATGTAACCTCAAATTCACTCATATAAAATTAATGTTTTCATATAGTCTCTGTTAAAAACCTCATTGGACACTAATATTTTACAGTCTGACTTGTAAGAAGTACAATTACAATTGTTAATGAGTAGTATAATTATTCCAGACAGGAGAAATTTGCTTTGTTTGGATACTTCTGTGTATGTAGTCTTTTCTGAAATGGTCTTTTTCTCTTGGGAGACAGGCAGATACCTGAAATCTCCTTTAATTAATAGTATTATAGGAGTTGAGATGAAGACAATGAAGCAGGATAATGTTGAGGGCTAAATCTGTGATCTATAAAAAAGTCAGAAGGATTAGAAATACATCTATAGTCCCATGAACTCTCTTGTCAAAGGCTTTATCTTATAGACTTGAGCACTTAAGTAATTTTTCTCCCTCTTTGATATTGTTATATGATTGTCTCTCCTTACTGATGACTCTCAAAAAACCTGGCTGGTCATAATTAAGGATGTATAGGTATATGTTTGTTTTACGGTAATATAGTATTGATACAGGACATCACTTGCAAAATTTTTAATCTTTTAGCAAGAAATGATATAGGACATCTCTTGCAGAGTTCTTAATCTTTTTAGTAAACCTAATTAAGTTTTCTTCCTTTCTTTAGGAAAAAGGCTCTCTCCCTCAAATCCCGATAATTGCCCGGAAACTGGTGACTCAGTTTCTCTGGCTATCGATAAGGGTCACCTACCCATTGCTAACAAGAATAGTATTAGGCCAGACAGGGCCCTTAAAGTCTGAAAGGGGAGGGGACTTTAGACTAAAGGTCTTTTTTAATTTTTAAGAAATATATTAACCAAGCCTGTTTCTCTTTACTCACTTAATAAGCAAATCAATAATAGAAATTAATAGATATGTTATTTAAATAACAAGTTTGTATCTTCTTTTCCTTATCTAGCGACTGAGGTGGTACTTTAGCAGGAAACCCAAGATGCCACCCTGACTAAGGCAGATAGGAAAAGAGCTCCATGAAACCCCAGTAGGCAGGGACAACAACCCTCCTCAGCAGGAAGCAGATACAGAAGAGGCCTCCCATGCCTCAACATCCATACTAATAATAAGGGAGTTCATGGCTCTTAGAAAAGAGTTGAGCAGGAAAGCTAGTTAGGGGTTTTGGGTATGCCTTCAAAGACACTAAGGTCATCCTCTCCTAGAAGGAGTCCATCCTAATCTGGCCACAATTAAGCAAGCCAGAAGGCATTTTTAGCTAAAAGTAACTCATACAAAGAAACAAGTAAGCAGAGAATTAGGTACCAGTTTAAGCCAGTCACTTGCACCTGTGCAATGAAGACCTGACAACTTTCAACTCAGCTGAGCCTCATTATACCACCATTATAATATAATGCATATGCCTAGAAGTTCATTAATATCATTATAACAGACTGAATTCTAGGAACAAACGTGTGCAGAAAGCAAAATGAATCACTGAGTCCTGTCAATATTAATTGTCAATCGAAGAAGCCCACTCCTCTAAGAAAAATAACCACTCACAGCAAATAGGGATTAAAAATCCCAAAGGCTTTGTTACCAGGCTTTTTGAGCCATGCTTCTCTTGCTCAGGTCCGCTTCCACGTCTGGAAGCATACTTTCCCTTCCAATAAAGCTTTTCTTTTCTGCTGTATTTCAGTGCCTTGTTCAATTCTTTGTTTGAGACATCAAGAACCTGAACAACATGCCAGGAGAGGAGCCCTACTCTCAGGTAACAGTATTGCTTATCAAAGTTCAATAACTTCACTCTCGTGGAAATGCCGGCAGAAGGATTTACTGAAAAAAGGAGTGGAAGGGCTAGAAAGGTATGAAAATTCAGGGCTGAGAAGGAATGAAGTATTTTGTTCGGTATCTTAAATCAATTTTCCGGCAATATGCACAGGCTTACTTCTTATTGAAAGATGAAATAATTTGGATATTTAAGACTCGACTTTTTAAATAGTTTGTTGTTCTAAGTAGAGTGAATGATATAATGTAAGAAAGTATAATATTGGTTTTAGCTATTTAGTTAAAGATGCAGGCTCAATTTCAAAGGCGATTCAGACATTCATGCTAGTCCAGTGTATGTAAGCTGCTGGGAATGTAATGTGCACACAAAATAGTAGAAAGAGCACAGACCAAAAGTTAGAAAGTGTGGCTTCCATTCCTTGTTCTTCCACCCATTGTGTCATGTGGCGCGATCAATTCTAAGACCCACAGTGCCAAATGAGATGAATTATGAGCCTTTATTAGCCAGGCGGTGACTGACTCTCTACCACGCAGGTTAGAGGAGATCAGCCCTGATCTCCAAAAGAGGCAGTTTATAAAGCCTAGAACCACAGTCTAGTTAACATCAAACAAGCAAGCAGATTACAGAAGCAGAAGTTGGCTCACTTGAAAATTTTCCACCTGTAACACCATCAGTCTTTTTAATTTGAATGAGTGACTTCTCAAGTTATTAGCAGCCTCAGACAAAATGGGAAGAATACCTGCCCTACCTATACCATTAAGCTAATTAAGTACTAAATGAGATATACACTTGTAAATATAAATGGAGTTGTTTGCCCAGGTGACCCAAGTAAGTATAGTCCCCATTGGGCAACTAAATCTGAAACCCTCATTTTCTGATCTACTTTTCAGGAATCGTAGGTACTAACTGTTTTGTTTGGGTACACCAGGTTGTATCCCTTGTAAAGATCTGAATTAATTCTTTAGAATAATTTGTAAATATATAAGCTCAGTAAAGGTAATTATTGGGAAGAAGCAAATCTTCACTGAAATTAACTATATTGAGTTTATTGGTAATTGATTTACTCATACATGCATTAGTTCAGCAAATAATCCAGAGTACCTGAGATCTGTTATATACTGAGGGCATTGAGTTATATTGAGGATACAGTGATGAGAAAAACAGAGTAACTATAGCTGAAGTCAGACCACATGCTCAACAGAAACTGAGGGCTAGGAGGAAGGAATTTCCCAGGCTTGACCATCTGAGGTTGCCAGTGAGTTAAAGAGCCTCAGATTGAAATCATATGATCCTAAGGCGAAGACAGACACTGATGTTCTTAACTAGCCAAATTTAAAGCAGTGAGAAAACAGTTAACTGTGGAATACAGCTCCATCCTCTGCCATAACTAACAGCAACATTGGCCAGCATCTAAAGCTCAAGGCTAGACTTTTTATTCCTTATTATTTGATTTGTCAGAAAACTTGGTCATTTTTATTTCAAAAAATATTCCAAATCCATTAAGTCTCCCCAATTCCCCAATGCTACCTGTCTGATGTACAGTGCCATCATATATCAACAGGGCTAATAAATGTCTTCCCATTTCATTATTGTATTTATTGTTCTTTAATCCTTTATTCGTGAAATGGCTAGTGTGATGTATTTAATCAAAAAATAAAAGCCCACTATTCCTTTGTTTAAAATTCCTTTAATAGTTTTTTCCATTCCTTGAAAATAAAATGCAAATCCTCCTATGGCTATGAAGTCTGACCTTCTTCATCCACATCCCACCCTCTTCAGTGGGGTGCCACCACTCTGACCTTTTTTTTTTTTCTTTGTCCTTGAGAGTCTGTTACCAGTCCAAAGTCCTCCATGTGTCTGATGCTTCAAAATGCCAAAACTCAAAAAGTCGGAGTTTGGACTAAAGAAAGGTTTATTGATCAAGAAGGTGCCAACAAAGAAGCTGGGAGACATAGTGGTACTTCAAAGCTATCTTGAAAAAGTACAGAGTTTAGACTTCCTTTATGTTAAGGGAAGGGGAAAATGGAAGGGGCAAGGAGTGATTGATGAATGGAGACGTTTGAGTGCCAGCAGGGGTTTAAGGAAGATCGTGATGTGAGTCTAGGCACAAGGTTCCTGCAAATCTTTGACAAAGAATCATTACTTTTGTACATATTTCCCTTATCTCCTTGGGAGAGGCACCTTCTGATAAGGGGTTTTTCTAAAACTCAAGCAGAATTCCTCTAATGATTAGCATGTCTATAGGCAAGACTAAGCAGAAGTTATTAGTCTGAAGGCCATGGGAACAAAGCAGGCTTAAATAAGATGAAATCTAAGAGACCAAGCATTTCACTGTTAGAAACCCAGCATACTCTTTCTAGTCATAAGCCTTCAGCTGACTTATTCCACATGTATTATTCTTCTGCTAGCTATTCAAATATGTAGTTCCCTCTCATCTTTCAGGTCAATTCAAATGTTGTCTAATCAGAGAAGCCTGAACTTGGCCCTGAACACTCTTAAGGCTGCACTTTAGTACTTCATTCTTTTGACTTGCTTGATGGCTATGATATGTGATTTATAAAATAATATGACCAAATATATATTGTTCATATATATTTCTTCATTGTCAAGGATTCCTGGCTTACAGCTCCTAAAAGCCTTGGAATTTTCAGTGATAACTGCCCTTAGGTTGCCGGATGAACAAATCATGTGATTAGAGAGTTGGAACTTTCAGTCTTTCCCATACCTCCAAGAAGGAAAGAGGAGCTAGAGATTGAATTTAATTGTCAATGGGGTATGATTTAATCAATCATGAATATCAATATTATCAATCAATAATAAAATCTCCATGAGACCCAATAAGCCAGGGATCAGAGAGCTTCTGGATTAGTGAATATATGAAGATTTGGAGAGAGTGGCACACAAGGAGAGGGCATGTAAGCTCTATGCTCTTTACCCATAATTTGCCCTATGCATCTCTTTTATGTGGCTGTTTTTGAATATTATTCTTTTATGATAAACTGTGCTCTAGTAAGAAAAATGTTTCTAAGAGTTCTGTGAGCCACCCTACCAAATTAATGGAACCAAAGAAGAGTATCATAGGACCCTCCGATGTACAACCATTTGGTCAGAAGCACAAATAACAACCTGGGCTTGTGACTGGATCTAAAGTAGGGTCAAAGAGCGGGAGGGTAGGGGCCATCCTTATAAGACCAAACCCTTAACCTATGGGATATGATGCTATCCCAAGGTAGATAGTGTCAGAACTGAATTTAATTGAAGGACACCCAGTTTGTGTCTGGAGAACTGCCTGTTGGTACAGAAACTTCCCTACCACATGCTAGACATTGAGTCTCAGAATACCCAAAGAATAGTATACATTATAATCTGTCACTTGCTGATCTTCCATTTCCTCCTCTTCAGTATTTTTGCTTCATGAGGATATAGCCTTTGTCTATATTACACATTGTTTTAGTCTCACCATCTTGCACAGTTACTATCATAAAGTAGGTACTCAAAGACTGAAAGAATAATAAATAATGTAAACCAAAATTTGTTCATAGTTTTTCATAAACAAGGTTATAAGAATACACAAGAATGTGAAACTAATAATGACTTAGAAACGGGGGTGACATAGGGAAGAAAGAAAAGAAAGCTTCCTACAGAAGGAAAATTAAAGGCTGGGTATAAAGGATAAAATGGTCATTGCCAGGAATAAAGGGCTATTCCACACAGTAAGAAAACTATGAATAATATCAAGGCCTTATCCGAAGGAATCACACATTTTAGAGTTCAATACAGAGAACAGAGTTGATATTTTGTATGCAATATATGAGACCGAAATTGCATCCATCTCATGAAGAGTTTAGTATAACACGCTAAGAGGTTTGTGCTTTATTATGGGCAACAGGAATCAGCAAATTTTCGTAGAAGGGAAATATATAATCAAATTTTATTTTTAGAAAAATAGATGCGATAGAGGATTCAATAGAATGGGGAAAGATTGAGAAGAGAAAAATATTTGGAGAAGTTTTCAATAGACCAGGCAATAAGAGATGAGGACTAAAAGTAAGGCAGCTTTGATAGAATAAAAGATAGTGATATGGGAAATATAAAGAAATCTAAGATGGCTACCCTGTCCCAGAGGAAATTTTCCAACCTCCTTTCCCTGGAACACTACCTTTCCCACATGCAAAACAAAAGACCTCCAAGTATGAAGAAGTAATCAATGCATAAATCTGCCTGCCTGCCTTTGTTCAGGGCTCAGACTCTGGAAAGTGACTCCTCTTAGTTCGCCACTGTAAATAAACCTCCTTTCATTCTTAGTTTACTGAGTGGCATTTGGTTCTTTTGGGTACACAGGCCAAAACCAGCAACAGTAGAAGTCAGAAAAGAGACTCATGATGAAAGTGATGGCCTATAGGAAGTGAGCTGAGAAGTAAGATACAAAATTGAATCCTGGTTTTTAATTTACAGAACTAAGTGGGTGGTGATTAACCAGCTGAACTGAAGTACAAAGGTAAAAATAGCTAGTTTGAGCAAAACAAAACAAAACAAAAGACATTAATTCTGTTTTCTGGTTTAAAATAAATTTTTTTCCAAATGAACAGTAAATACTTAATTCAGAAAACTTGGGACACACAGAAGAAATGCAAAGAAATCAAAACTGGATTCCCACCTTTTAATTGTGGTTATTAATACAAGCTTGCTGTGTGGCAATGTGTCCATGCATACAGTGATATTCGTTTTTTTGTTTTGTCTTATGTAAGTGGAAGCATAGCTTGCTCTTTTATATTACATATATTACACACATTTTACAAAGTAAAATAAATGTTTACAAAGTAAATAAGTGTTATTCTACTCCACAATTTTTAATGCCCTCATAATATAATATATTAACATATGGATGCATAAAATTTTATCTGACAAATTCACCATCATTGAAAACTTAATATTTTTAATTTTTTTGAAAATATTACAGTAAACATACTTTTATAAATTTATTTTGAAAATGCTAAAATTAAGAACTTATAAAATTAAATTAAAATTAAAAACATATAAAATACTCATACAAACCAACAACTAAAAACAAATAACCTGATTAAAAAGTGGGCAGATCTAAATAGACATTTCCTAAAGAAGACATACAGATGTTCAATAAGCACATGAAGAGAAGTTCACCATCACTAATTATTAGGGAAATTCAAGTCAAAACCACAATGAAATACCACCTTATACCTATTAGAATAGCTATTATCAAGAAGATAAGAAATAACAAGTATTAGAGAGATTGTAAAAAAAAAGAGAGCTCTCACACACTGTTAGTGGGATCGTAAATTGGTGCATGCACTATGAAAAACAGAATAGAGATTCCTCAAAAAATTAATAGAATTACCTTATGACCCAACTATTGCATATCTGGGAAATTATCTAAAAACTACAAAACCACCAATTTGAAAAGATATATATAATGTAATATTACTTATCCATTAAAAATATGAAATCTTCACATTTATGACAACATAGATGGACTTTAAAGGTATTATGCTAAGTGAAATAACTCAGAGAAAAACAAATGCCATATGATTTCACTTATACATAGAATGTAAAAATAAACAAACAATACTAAAAAAGCTCATAGATGCAGATAACAGATTGGTGGTTACCAGAGGACAAGGGTCTGTGGGAATGTAAAATGGGTAAATGAACTCAAATATATGGTGACAGACAAAAACTAGACGTTTGGTGGTGAGCACGGTGTAGGGCATACAGATATTGAATGATAATGTTGTATACCAAAAACTTATATGTTACTTCAATTTAAAAGTTAAAAAGGAACCAAAGAGACATCCATAGGAAATAATAACTTCCATTTTCAAAGCACTTTCTATGTTCCAAATACTGCACAGATTTACAAACATCATTTTATTCAATCTTCACTACTCTGTGAGTAAATGTTGTTAACACCATTTCACAGAGGAGGAAATAAACAATTAGAGAGGTTAAGTAATTTATGCAGGTTCACACAGGTAAGTACCAAAGCAAGAATTCCATGACACCATAAAACCCCGTGGCCTCAATAATTACCCTATGCTGCCTCTCAAATGTCATTTGCAAATGTGGATCTGAAACTCAGTAGAAGAAGCAAAATAAATATTAACTTTTGGCATCTATGCAAAGGAATCTCAAATCAGGTGTTGATTATCAACTGGAGGACTTTCAGTTCACACTGCTGACCCCAGAACACTTCATGTAATCAGAATCTCTGGTCAAGAGCGGGTGGAAGATTTCTAGTCAAGATGGCAGAGTAGGTAAACATTATGTTCGCTTTCTCCCATGACCATATCAAAATTATAACTAAATTATAGAACAACCATCATTGAGAGTCACCTGAAATCCAGCTAAGCCTAAGTCCTACAACTGGGGATATACAGAGGAGGCCACCTCAAGATTGGTAGGAGAGGTGGAGATGTGGAACAGGCTGGGCCCCATACCCACCTGTGGCAGTTAAGCATCAGGAGGGATATTACCACTGCAAAGGTCTTCCTGGAGGAGGGAGGGGTCCCAGTCCCACATCTGGCACCCCAGTCTAGGATTCCAGTATGGGGATGAGAAGTTCCTCCAATTTCTAGCAGTGAAAAGCAGTGGAGATTGAGGTTTAGTGAGACAAAGAACTACTGAAGTCACAGATGATCTTCTCAAGGAGTCTGTGCTCTGAAGGACTCACTCACTCTGAGCTCCAGCTCTGGAGCAGCTGCTCAAAAAATGCCAGGGACATAGAGAGAATTAGGTTGTCTGGCTGGAGGGACAGCTTTCTCCCAGACAGAAGTACTGGTAAAAGGCATTGTTCTTTTGTTGAGCTCTCCCCACTCTCACTGTTCAGACACAGTCAGCCACTATATCTGAGTGTCCATCAACCTGGCTAACACTGAGATTCTGCCACACCCAACTTGCAGGCCCACACAAGCCAATGTGTAGGTTAGCAACAAAATACACATCATGTATCCTTATGTATATCCTCCTGAAAAATATATCATAAAAACAAACATTATTGCCTTGTTGTCAGCATCAGTAGATTCATCAACCTGGATTGAATACTACTATGATTCATTAATCCTCTCTAACAATTGTGCCTCATTATCCTCTGCTATTTTATCAATTCATCTAGTTATGGTGCTAGATGAAAGAGAAACATGTGCCATCTTTTGAACTTCAGCCTCTCCTAAAAGTTCATGACAAATGTTGTTAGTAGTAGGCAGGATCAACTCTTCACCAATAATAAGGAGCTTCTTAGCTTTAGCAGTGCAGTTATCCACTAAGAATGATGCTCTCAGTGCAGACACATTTGATAAAGTTGTAGTCTTCAATAATTGCTTCTGTTCTTCATGTTCATATTATTTTTTAAACTCCAAAGGCTTTTCTTTTAATGCAGGGTGCTCGGTCTCCAAAGTTTCATGGCTTCATTGGACAGCCAGTCACCACATATTATACAAAGTGGGCTTGGAGAATATGAATCACACTCTGCAATGAACCCGTAATTTACATATGACTCTTGGTATTTTCCTTTAAATGCAGCTTTTTTTTTTTTTTGGCAGTCTTAGAGTCCTGCTGCCCCATCATTGGGTCTTTCCCCTTTTTCAAAGAAGCTCTCCAGTAATGTTTGTTTTCTATTTGCTTTGGAGGGTTAGCTATGGGCTTACTAAAACTGTGACTGAGACAAGAGTGCATTACAGGAAAGAGGTACGGATGGAAGTGGTAAATGAAATAATGGGTAGGCCACACGTGGACTAAAATAAGTATTCGGATTCTGACTTAAAGTCTGCCACCAGATGCAGCTCTACAATTGAAGTACATCAACTCACTTGCCATTATAAAGCCTGCCACCAGATGCAGTTTAATTTTCACTTGCCACTCACTGATGGGGTTTTGATGAGTCTTCAAGCAATTGATTTACTATGGTCTCTGTGCAGTCAGATCTCTCTACTAATGTTAATCTGTATTTTCAGCCACTCCCAGCACTAGCATCACCACCTCAGATCATCAGGTATTAGATTCTCATAGTGAGCACACAACCTATATCTCTCACATGTGCAGTTCCCAACAGGGTTTGTGCTCCTATGAGAATCTATTGCTTGGTGATCTGACGTGGAGCTGAGGTAGTGATGTTAGTGCTAGGGAGTGGCTGCAAACACAGATGAAACTTTGCTCACTAGCCCACTGCTCATCTCCTGCTGTGCAGCCCAGTTCCTAACAAAAATTGGAGACCCTTGGTTAAAGAGGCATTTGGGACGACATTAAGCACACCAACATTTGTGTCATATGGGATCCAGGAGAAGTGAGAGAGTAAGGAACTGAAAATCTATTTGAAGAAATAATGACAGAAAACTTCCCTAACTTGGTGATGAAAATAGAAATACAAGCCCAGGAAAAGCACAGAGTCCCAAACAAGATGAGCCCAAAGAGGCCCACATCAGGACACATCATAGTTAAAATGACAAAGGTTAAAGACAAAGAGAGAATCTTAAGAGCAACAAGTGAAAATCAGTTAGTTACCTACAAGGGAGCTCCCATAAGACTGTCAGCTGATTTCTTAACAGAAACTTTGCAGGCCAGAATAGATTCAAGGACATATTAAAAATGATTAAAAGCAAGGAGCTACAACCAAGATTACTCTACCAAGCAAAGTTATCATTTAGAATAGGACAGGTAAAGAGCTCTCTGGACAAGAAAAAACTAAAAGACTGTATCACCACCAAACCAGTATTACAAGAAATGTTAGACAGGCTTCTTTAGGAACAATTTAAAAAATATAATTAAAATATGAATAATAAAACAATTCAACAATTACTTAAAATGTACATGGATTAGTTGCTCCAAGGAAATGATAAAGTGACTGAACAGATAAGAAAATGGGACTGTTGCATATGCTGTCTACAAGAGACTCACTTCAGATTAAAAGACACACACAGACTGAAAATAAAAGAATAAAAAAAGATATTTCATCAAAATGGAAATGAAAATAAAACTAGGATAGCAGTATTCATACCAGACAAAAGAGACTCTAAAACAAAGTCTAAAAAAGAGACAAAGAAGGACCCAGTAAACCCACTTCTGGGTATTTTCCAAAGAAACCTAGAATACTACTTCGAAGGGACGTGTGAATTCAGATGTTCATTGCAGCATTATCTACAAAAGTCAAGATATAGAGGCAACCTGGGTGTCCATAAATGGATAAGTAAACAAGGAAGAGGTGGTATATATATTTATTTGTGTGTGTGTGTGTGTGTGTGTGTGTGTGTGTGTGTGTGTGTGTGTATATATATATATATATATATATATATATATATATATATATACATATATATAATGGAATGTTATTCAGCCATAAAAAGGGAATGGTGACTTGCCATTTGTGGCAACATGGATGGACCTAGAGAGTATTGTGCTATATGGAATAATATGAAGAAAGAGAAAAGCCATATGATGTTTTTTTTTACATGTGGAATGTAAAGAACAAAATAAACAAACAGAAAAAAAACAGAAATAAATTCATGCGTACAAAAAGCATTTTGATGGTTGCTATATGGGAAGGGGTTTCAAGGGGTTGGTAAAAAAAGGGAAGAGATTAAGAAGTACAAACTGATAGTTACAAATAGTCATGGGGATGTAAAGTATAGGATAAGGAATTTAGTCAATAATATTGTAATACCTATGTATAGCGTAAGATGGGTATTAGATTTATTGGCATTATTCAACAATTTCAAGTAATTTGCTGTAGTAATTTCAGGATGATATTGCTGTAAATTACCAGTCTTCTTGACTTGCCAATTAACCTTTACCAGGATAGTTCACAGTATTAGTCTTTTTCCATCCTGTTTCTGTATTGATCTTTTGTTAATCTAATTTGTTAGTTTCTATATCCCATGTTGATTCACTCTGATAAGATTGTTTATAGGCTTGTAGAAAAGGCTGCATAACTATTTACTATTCTAATTTTAAAATTAATGCTCATAATGTAAATTATATGTATGTTATTTTTCATTTTGTTTGTATCCTTCTGCAGTCAGAACTGAGACAAGCATTGGATGTAGGTAATTTATTATGGAGATAACTCTAGGAAGCAGGAATAAAAGAGCAAGGAGAGTGAAGCAGGAAAGGAGAAAAGATTAGATATGTAAGACAGAATATAGGAGTGGTTGCTCTGGGCACTAGGAGTAGGACCAGAAGGTCAGTTCCACCAGGACCTCCTGAGAATTATACAGAATATCTTCTAGAATTATCCACATGAAGTCTGAAAGGCTGGGACCACAAACTCCCATCCACCACTGGTTAAGAGTGACCTTGGCATCTTCATTTCCATCACTTGCACTTCAGGGATGCCTTCATGCATTGGTCCTAGTGGGCCACCTCAACTTCTAAGGAGATGCTGGGGCAGAAAGTTGGCTTGAGATAGGACCTTTCTTCATCCTTAGCAGGGTGAAGAAAGAGTATCGCCTAGCTGGGGGCATGTGGCAGGGGGTATGGGGATTGGCAGGATCTGAAGGCCTAACTGCTTCTTATATAGATGTTCAGACATTCAAGTAACCTTTCTATTTTCGCCTCACCTCTCACTCTCATCATCTAGAGAAGGGAGGCAGTGGCTCAATCCTGTGTCTTTCTGGTTTTCTTTTTTATTTGTATCCCCTTCTAATGACACTAGGGATTCAGCTATCTTTGGTCCCCTAAGTCAGTTACTTTGTATCCATTTACTTTCCTTCTTTCATATATGTGCCAATATCTCTCATCCACTTTCACTTCCTCTTTCTTTTTGTATTTGTAAGAGTATACTTTTTAAATTTCTTTATGATAATTTTCAGAGGATTTCAAAAATATAAATACGTAGTGATCGTCGCACTTAACCAAAAGTGCCAATAACTATAGTTCTGTTACTTTTGCTATTCACATTTTGTTGTTAATTGATATTGAACAAATTCATAAGACAAAGAAAAAGTAGGTTGGGCAGTGGAATGAATATAATATTTATCAAGGTATGTCAGTATGACATGCACAATGCTAGGTGCTTCACACATAAAATCTTATCATATCCTTTCAGTCTCTGTATTGTTCAATAATGGTCATTTTACAGATGGGAAATTGAAATGCATAAAAATTAAATAATTTGGCCAAGATTACAAAGCTAGCCAGTAGAAGATCTAAGACTTCAAAGCCTATGTTTTTCTGCATACATCAGCAGTCATCCCCCAAATAATTTATCTCTAATGTAAGGGAATGTCTCAGAATGTCAACTTATACTACAGCTGTTATATTTTATGCTAAGTACTGTTTTAAAGATGTTTCTTTTAAAAGTATTCTCTGCCTCTCTTTAGTAATGGCTTTTGATTGACTGATTGGTGGAGGAGGGGGAACCCTGAAAAGTTTGGATTTGTTATTTAACTTTCATATCCTTTGGGTTGCTATATAATCATAAGGTGTTCTTAGGAAACCAGAAAAACAAGATGTCACCACCCTTACAGGTCTGGCTGAGAAACAAGGTCCTTAGATAAAGTTCCAAGAAAGCAAATATTTAGTCATACAGGACACTGACTTGCTTATTCTTGAACCAAGGAACCATGACCTCAAGTTAAACATAAAGAAAGAGTTTAGAACATCTAGTCCAGAGCCTGGTTGTTTAATAAGACAGAGCTGAGAATAGAAATGTGAGTTGAACTCATCATATTCTTCATTAGCTGTGTGCTTCCTAAGGCCATGAGGGGTATAATGTGCCGGGTTTTATCTTTGTTCTCCTGTTCAGCTCTGTTTACCACACTGGTTCAGTTACCTGCCATATACAATTACTAAAGAGCAGAGTTTTTTTCTCTTGGGTCCCTCCAAGTATCTTCAGTGCCAGCTACCTTAGGAAGACAGAGTTAGGGCCATCTTTCATGTAGAACTTTCTCTTTTGATTTGATAATACATTGATCCTGTGAGGAAGAACCCTTACAATCTTTATCTTTATAAAGGTGATGTATTCCTCTCTTGTCCATTTTTCTTTTTCTGTGTTTTACAATATGACCTCTTACTTTACTCCTGACACATGTGAACACACACAGACTCACATACACAACAGAATATGGATACAAATCAAATGCTTGATTCCTAGATGCTTTAATTCATGTATAGGAAACAAGTTCTTTCCCCAATGGTAAATCTTCTCTCTTCAAGTAAAATCTTTTCTCAGCAAGGCTGTATGTCCTCATTTCCCTTTCATTGAAGGGAAAATTCATTCAGAATAGAGCCTTTTTCATCTTCAGTGAATATTCTGTTGGATTCTAAAATGCATTAAGGCTTTTATTATGATTTATAAAGACACATATGCACAAGCGTAGTTAATATATTAAATAAAGACTATAATACACTTCTGCAGACATTGTTATGGCATAGAGTTGAGAGAACTAATTTTATTTGACACTGTCTTTTAGCACAGCAGAAATAATGTTATACTCAGCATGCCATGTGTAAAGAATCCAGGGTAGAAAAGATAAAAATACACAACACTAAGAATCTATGAAGCATAGTCTCATACATACTGCTTTATTATTACTCTTAATAAAAATATTGATAAAGTAGGAAGTATTTCTGCACTAGAATATTCATATAATTCTCAGCTGCATTATTTAAAGAAAAACAAGTATTTAATATGTTTTGTATTGAAGTATTTTGTTTAGAAAGTATTCCTTGCTATCCCCAAAAATAAAAAGGGGGAAAAAACCTGAAAGCTCAAACTGAAATAAAATAAACGCCCTGACTAAAGGAATTATTTCACCAAGTGTCATTAAGCTTGTGAGAAAAGCTAATGAAAAATTCACAGTGTTAAAGAACTGGAGATGCTCTGAGGACAGAAATTTGATTACAGTTATTTTTTCACCTTAGTATTGTTGATGCTAAATGCAGAACAGGTCTGTAAGTTAGAAACTTCCGAAGCAGTGTGAGGCCAGCTGAACAATCTCTGTAAAATGATTTATGATAGTCTTATATTTGTTGTTAGTGGGCAGGAGTCATATTGCATGTGTGATTGGTTAAGTAGTTCTTCATAACAGTACCTCTATTGGCTTCCCCAATTTTGCATCAGTATTCAACATTATCTAGAAACAATTTTTTCAGTTCCTGAGCAATAAAAAAGCTCTTGTTATCAATTGCTTGTAATGTGCCAAGCTCTGTTTTTGATACTTAACTCATGTTATTTTTAATCCTTCAAATGACAGTGCAAAATGGGCATATTTTAATTTTACCCAATAAGAGACTGAAGTTCAAAAGGATTAAACAACATAACTAGTAAGTGATAGAAACACATTTCAAAACATGTTCATTGGACTTGGAAGCTTATGCTATTTCTACTAAATTAACATATTCTCTTATTAAATTCAACCTGTAAACTCATTTTTTTTCTCACTTCCTATAATGATTTCTATAAAATGTCATGATTTTGATCCTAGGGGCCATGGGCTCTATAGACCCAGATGCCCCCTGCCATAGTTTGAGTAGAGATATTTGTAGAGCTTCAGCTGATCCTAAATAAAATTAACTTCAGTTTAAAAAGAAAAGGAAAACATGTGTAAAAGTTAGTAAGAGACTAATGCAAAATTTAGACAAACTGGAATAAATTTGGTAAGAGGATAACCAAAACAGCAAGTGACCCTAAAATCATGTAACATGAACAGTTAGAGAATAAATTGAGTGCTTAGTTTGCAAGTCAATTCAGATGGAAATTCGATCATTCCTATCAACACTTGAAAGGCAGACATAAGGAAAAGAGTGTTGACCTATTCGTATATGATGAATGAAGACCTTACCTTGGAAAGGTGTAGGTCATCTATAAAGAGGAACTTTTTAGGAATAAGAGTTCATAGATGAAACAATTAGCCTAGAGAAGTAGCAAATCCTCGACTATTAAAGGTGGGTAGGGAAAAGCCAGGCTGTCAGCTGAATGGAATTAAATACAAGGAATTAAAGAATCAAAATCATGATTGAAATAGATTTGCTTTAGTTTTCTTTCAGTCCTGATTGGAAATTGGCAACCTTAAAGCTGCTTGCCAAATATGTGCCATAAACACTTTGAGATAGAATTAAACTGACACATTAGTGTGGGCAACAGTTTCTTAATAATAAAGTTGGATGACACTTTCAAAGCGCTGTGTATTTCTTTTCTTTTTCATCTATTTTCAGATTCATGGGTCCTGACATAGGATTTAGGCCAAAATGATTAATTAATGCTTAATCCACACGGCCCTTGTATTGATTAATTAATACTATATTTGTGATGAAGAAAATGACAGACTTAATAAAAAATCTAGACAAAGTGTTAAAAATAAGGCAGGATGTGAGACCTGGTTTGGTTGCTGGTCAGAACACACCTTTCTACCATCTGTGCAATACTTCTTTTTACATTCATTATGTGTGTTTCTGTTTTGCTGTGCACAGCATTGAACCAGATAGTGTAGTGCGTGCTAAATGTTTGTCTTCTAATGGCGTCTCCTTATTTTCTTCATGTGTCAGCTTTTGAAAAATAAAGAGACATAATCAGACCACATCATAGCATTTGAATCAGGTAAGAGTTCCTTTCTGTAGCCTCGAGGGAAGAAGAAGAGCTAAGACTGAGAGCAGAAGGCCTAAAAGTAGTTAAAGCAGCACAAATTAAAACATTGCTTTTTAATGGGTCAGTTTAATTATGGTCATGATCTGAGTAGCCCTGATTTTATGAAAGAATAAAAAAATTCTGCAAGTGCATTTATTCGTGTGCTGAAAACGGTGGGTTTTTTTTTTGAGTTTACCTAAACTAAATACTTCTAATTTAACATAGCAATGATACTGATAAATAATATTTTTAAAAAATGCATTATTAGACATAAACACATATTTAAATTCTTCTTAGGCAGGAGTCTATTTCTATTCTGTGAGGAAATATTTTCTTTTTTCTTTTAATTATTTTTTTCAGAAAAATAATTTATTTGTTAAATCGTTTTTTTTTTTAATTACAGTTGAGATAGAATATTTTATTAGTTTCAGGTATACAACATAGTAATTACACATTATATAACACAAAGTAATCACCCTGATAAGCCTATTATTCTTCTGACATCATACATGGTTATTACAGTATTATTGACTATATTCCCTACGCTGTACTTTAAATCCTTGTGACTATTTTTATAATTGGCAATTGGCACAACTTAAACCCATCACTTTTTCGCTCATTCCCTAACCTCCCTCCCATCTGGCAAGCATCACTTTGTTCTCTGTATATATGTTTATTTCCATTTGTTCATTTATTTTGTTTTTTACATCTCACATATAAGTGAAGTCATATGATATTTGTCATTCTCCGTTTGACTTATTCCACCTAACATTATATCTTCTAGGTCCATCCATGTTCTCACAAATGGCAAAATTTCATTCTTTTTACAACTGTGTATGTATGTGTGTGTGTGTGTGTGTGTATGTGTGTGTGTGTGTGTGTATATATATATATATATAGAGAGAGAGAGAGAGAGAGAGAGAGCACTTCTTCACTATCCAATTGTCTATCGATAGACACTTAAGTTGTTTCCATATCTTGACAATTATAAATAATACTGCAATGAAAATAGAAGTGCATATATTTTTTCAAGTTAGTGTTTAGGATTTCTTCAGATAAATACCCAGAAGTGGGGTTGCTAGGCCATATAATATATCTATTTCGAATTTTTCGAGGAACATCCATACTGTTTTCCATAGTGTCTGTGCCAATTTACAATTCCACCAGTGATGCAGAAGAGTTCCCTTTTCTTTACATTCTCTCCAGCATTTATTGTTTGTTGAGTTATTGATAATAGCCATTCTGATAGACAAGAGATGATATCCCACTGCAATTTTAATGTTCATTTCCCTGATAATCAGTGCCACTGAGCATGTTTTCATGTCTATTGGCCATTTGTATGTCCTCTTTGGAGAAATGTCTATTTGAGTCTTCCGCTCATTTTTTATTTGGATTGTGTGTACTTGTTGTTGTTGAGTTGTATGAGTTCCTTATATATTTTATTGCATGAGTTTCTTATATTTATTAACCCTTTATCAAATATATCATTGGTGAATGTCATCAGGTTGTCTTTTTGTTTTGTTGATGGTTTCCTTCACTATGCTCTTTGGTTTGGTGTAGTCCCAGTCATTAATTTTAAATTATTAATTTTTAAATTATTTCCCTTGCCTGAGGCAACATATCCAAAAAATATTACTAAGAGTGATATCAAAGAATTTACTTCCTATGTTTTCTTCTAGGAGTTTTATAGTTCGGGGTCTTACATTTAAGTCTTTAATCAATTTTAAGTTTTACCATATATGGGTTAAGTGAGTGATGTTTATTTTTTACATGATTTGTTCAAGTTTCCAACACAATTATTAAATAGACTGTCTTTACTCCATTGTATATTCTTGCCTCCTTTCTTATAAATTAATTAACCATACAGATGTGAGTTTATGTCCTTTCTATCTCTGTTCCATTATCTCTCTATTCTGTTCCACTGATCTATGTGTCTGTTTCAGCCAGTACCATGATGTTTTGATAATTATAGCCTTGTGGTAGTATAGTTTGATATCAGGTAGCATGATACCTTCAACTTTGTTCTTTTGTCTAAAGATTGCTATGGCTTTTGGAGGTCTTTTATAGTTCCATATAAATTTTAGGATTATTTGTTCTAGTTCTGTGAAAAATGCCACTCATATTTTCATAAGGGTCACACTGGATCTGTAGATGGCTTTGCATAGTATGCAAATTCTTCCTATCCATGAGCATGGTATATGCTTCCATTTATTAATATCTTCTTCAAATTCTTTCTTAAATGACATAATTTTCTGAGTACAGATATTTTTACCTTATTGGTTAAATTTACTCCTAGATATTTTATTTTATTTCATATTTTATTATTTTATTGTAAAAGGAATTGTTTTCTTAATTTCTCTTTCTGATAGTTTGTCATTGGTTTATAAAAATGCAATGAATTTCTGAATATAAATTTTGTATTCTGCTACTTTGCTGCATTCATTTTTTTAGTTTTAATAGTTTTTTGATGAAATCTTTAGGGTTTTCTATATACAGTTATTATGTCATCTGAAAACAATGACTGTTTTTCTTTTTTATTTTCTATTTTTTTCTTTTATTTCTGATTTCTATGGCTAGGATAGTCAATACTATGTTGAATAAAAGTGGTGAAAATGGACATATTTATCCTATTTCTCCACTTAGAGAAAAAGCTTTCAGGTTTTCACTGCTTAATATGATGTTATCTGTGGGTTTGCCATATATGGCTTTCATTATGTTTAGGTATATTCACTCTATCCCCACTTAAATAAGAATTTTTATCATTATTTGACATTGGATTTTGTCATATGCTTTTCCTTCACCTATTGATAAGATCATATACTTTTTGTCCTTCATTTAGTTTACATGACATATCACATTGATTTATTCACAGATATTGAAATGATTTTGCATTCTAGGAATAAAACCCACTTGATAATGGTGCATGATTGTTTTAAGGTATTGCTAAATTCGGTTTACTAATATTTAGTTGAGGATTCTTGCATCTGTGTTCATAAGGGATATCAGCCTATAATTTTCTTTTTTTGTTGTGTCTTTGTCTGGTTTTGTATCAGGATGATGCTGGCCTCCTAAAATGAGATTGAAAACCTTCTTTTGTCTAAAAATTTTGGAATTGTTTGAGAAAAACAAGTATTAATTCTTCTGTGAATGTTTGGTAAAATTCAACTATGAAGCCCTCTGATCCAGAACTTTTGTTTGTTTGGAGTTTTGTGATTACTGATTTAATATCAGTCTGTTTAAATTTTCTGATTCCTTCATAATTCAGTCTTTGAAGGTTGTATTTTTCTAGGAATTTATCCATTTCTTCCAGATCATCCAATTTAATGGCATATAATTGTTCATAGTATTTTCTGATAATACTTTGTATTTTTGTGGTATTGGTTGTCAGTTTTTCTCTTTTCTTTTAAATCTATTTATTTTGGTCCCTCTGTTTTGTTTTGTTTTTTTCTTGATGAGTCTGGATAAAGGTTTATCAATTTTGTTTATCTTTTCCAAGAATCAGCTCTTGGTCATATTTATCTTTACTATTGTCTTTTTAAAAATCATTATTTCCGCTCTAATTTTTATTATTGTTTTTCCTTCTACTCACTTTGGGCATTATTTTGTTTTGTTTGATTTTGTTTGGGTTTTGGTTGTTGTTGTTGTTCCTATAGGTGTAATATTAGATTGTTTATTTGAGATTTTGAGTAACTGTGTTTCATTTTCATTTGTCTCAAAGCATCTTTTGATTATTCCTTGACCTAATTGTTAACCTATTCATTATTTAGTAACATGTCATTTAGTCTTCATTTTCTTGTGTGTTTTTCAGTCTTCCTTTTGTAACTGATTTCTCATTATACCACTGTGATAGAAGATGATTAATATGATTTCAAACTCATTAAATTTATTAAGACTTGTTTTGTAGCTTAATGTGGGTCTAATCTAGAAAATGTTCCACATGTACTTAAAAAGAAAATATATTCTGCCACTTTGGGGTAAAATGTCCTAAAAATATCAATCAAGTTCTGCTTGTCTAATGTGTCATTCCAGGACACTGTTTCCTTGATCTATCCATTGATGTTAATGGGATGTTAAAGTCCTCTACTTTGACTGTATTATTTCTATTTTCTCCTTTTATGATCATCAATATTTGCTTTATATATTTTGGTTAGGTTAGATGCACAGATGTTTACAAAAGTTGCATCCCTTTGTTGAATTGATCCCTTTATCATTATGAAATGCTTTCTTTGTCTCTAAATATAGTTCCTGTTAGGCTATTTTTTTTCTGATATAAGTATTGCTACCCAGATTTTTTTTTTGCAATTTCTATTTGCATGAAATATCTTTTTTCCTTTCTCTACTTTTAACCTGTGTATGTTTTTCAATATGAAGTGGAACTCTTAAAGATAAGATATGTATGGGTCTTGTTTTCTTATCCATTCAACCACTCTATGTCTTTTGAATAGAGCCTTTCATCCATTTCAATTTAAAATAATATTGATAGGTACGTAGTTATTGCCATTTTATTGTTTGCTTATTGTTTTTGTAGTTCTCTGTGTCTTTATTTAAATCTTTTCCTTTTTTTCTCTTCTCTCATATATTGAAGACTAGTGTTATATTTGGATTCCATTCTCTTTATTTCTTGTGTATCTCTTGAATATTTTTTGTGCTTTATATATGCCTAACTAGGTTTATAACAGTCTATTTTAAGTTGATGGTAGCTTTAATTCAAAGACATTCTAAAATCACAACAATTTTTACTTACCACATCCATGTTTATGTTTTTGTCATTCTTCTTTACTTCCTCGGCACAAGTGTGTTTCTGAGTTTTTCTTAATTTGTCATTGTAATTACACATAATCTTTCTACTTTGTCTTTTAACCTTCACACTATCTTTATAGTTGGTTAATCTGCTTTTACTGAGTATTTGACTTTGTCAGTGAGGAGTTTTACTTTTTTATATTTTCTTATTTATATTTTTGATCTTTTCTATTTAAAAAAAGTCCCTTTAACATTCCTTGTAATACTCATTTAGTGGCGATGAATTCCTTTCATTTTTCTTTGTCTGAGAAACTATTTTTCTAAATGACGGTCCTGCTAGATCAAGTAATCTTTGTTATAGATCTTTGCTGTTCATCGCTTTGAATATTTTATGTCAATCTCTTCGGCCTGTAAAGCTACTGTTAAAAAAAAAAATCAGCTGATAATATTATGAGAGCTCTCCCTGCTCCCCACTCGTAAATAACTAACTGTTTTTCTCTTGCTGCTCTTAAGAGTCTCTCTTTGTTTTTAACTTTTGGCATTTTAATTATGATGTGTCTTAGTGTGGGCCTCTGGTGTTCCTCGTATTTGGGACTCTCTGCATTTCCTGGACTTGTATATCCATTTTCTTCATTGGATTAGCGAAGTTTTCAGTCATTTTTTTCTTCAGATAGGTCTTTAACCCCTTGATCTTTCTTTTCTCCTTCTGGTATCCTTATAATGCAAATGTTGGTACACTTGATGTTGTTCCAGAAGTCCCTTAAACTATACTCTTTTTTTCCCCTCTTTTTTTGTTGTTTCTATTGTATTTTTTCTACTACCTTATCTTCCAGATCACTTTAATGCTCTATTTCCTCTAATCTGCTGTTGATTTCATCTAGTGTATTCTTCATTTCACTTATTATACTCTTCATTTCTGACTTTTTTTTTATGGTTTCTATCTCTATTGAGAATCCATTAAGTTCATCTACTCTTCCATTAAGTTCAGTGAGCATCATTATTAGCAGGGTTTTAAACTTTTTATCTGGTAAACTGCTTGTTTGCACTTCATTTAGTTATTTTTCTGCAGTTTTATTTAGTTCATCACTTGGGACATATTCCTTTGACTCCTTATTTTACCTTATTTCCTATGTTTGTTTCTATGTATTGCGTAAATCTACTACATCTCCCAGACTTGGCAGAGCAGCTTTATGTAGTAGGTGTCCTGTGAGGCCCAGTGGCACAGTCTTTTTTGTTCACCTGAACTGGGTGCTCCAGGAATATCTTTTGCATGAGTTATGTTTGCCATCTTGTTGTAGTTGAGCCTTAATTACTGTTGGCATGTTAGTGTAAAGAATTTACCCTCAGGCTCACTGGCTGTGTGATTGGCCATGAATTCAACAGACAAACTAATTTGCAGTTGCTGACCCCACGGAACAGGAATTTCTGCAGCTAGACTCTGGTGCAAGCTGTGTTTGTGCTTCTGGTGTGTCAGACGTGGAGAAGTTTAGGTAACACTCTGGTGAAGTCCTAAGCTGGCCACTGAGTGTGTTGTTTTTGAAGACTCATGGGAGGGACTCCGGTGCAGGCCAACATTAGCTGCCATCTATGCCTAACTTGAGGCCACCTAGTGGGAGCTACAAAGTGATCTGGGGTTCATTGCCACTTATGCTGAGCTTGGTGACACTTGTAAGAATCTATGCTATTAACCAAGGTCAACTACCACTAGGGCCAAGCTTGGAACCCTTTGGTGGGCACCACAATGTGTGCTGAGGCCAGTTGCTTCTTATGCTGGTTTTTGTGGCCACTTAATGAAACTACGGTTCATGTCAACACTACCTGCCAATTATGCCAGACTTGGCACCGTCTCAACACTGCAAGTTGAAACTAATCTTTGCTAGTGCTGAGCTCGAAGTTTCTTAGCAAGAATAACAGGACATATAGAGGTCATCTACTGCCTGGTTGAGATTTTTGGACCTTTGAGAGATTTTAGTAACATCCACAGCATGAACCAAGACAGGCCACTTGTGTGGAGGAGCCACTAGAAGCAGTTTAGGCTTGCTATCTGGATAGGGCAGGGTCTCGGGGAATCACTAGGGTGAGAGGAACAGTGTTAACCAGTTCCATGGCGAGCTCAGATTTGGCACCCACCTGTACCCTCCAGTTGAGTGGGGGAAGAGCCTAACAAAGAAACTGATATCTGCCAGTACTTCCAGCCCTGGAGAGAGTGTCCCCAATCCTTGCTCCACAAAGCCAATCAATTCAGTTCCTTTTTATATGTCTCTGGCAGTCTTTGAGCTGCCAGCCCTGAACTGTAGCCCAGAACAAGTGAGAACATGAGTCAGTGAGTCCATGAGAGGCCACTGAAGAGGAATGTCTTGGACTTCAGCAGTCCTTCATCTCACTTGGAAACAATACCTTGTGGTTTTCACAGCCAGATGTTATGGGTACTCATCTTCCTGGCACGGAGCCATGGGCTAGAGAGCCTTGTTGTGGAGCTGGAATCCCTGGTTTCTCAGAGGGACCTCAGCAGCCAAGATATCCCTTCTTATCTTAAACACCACACCATGGGTGTGGGAGCTGCCCACTCTGCATCTTTGCTCCTCTACCAGTCTCATTGTGGCTTTTTTTCATATCTTTAGTTATAGGAATTCTGTTCAGCTGGTCCTCATGTAGTTTTCAATGATGTTTGTTCTATAACTTAGTTGTAATTATAATGTGGAGGTGGGAGGAGGCAAACACAGCATTTACCTACTTGCTGTCTTGACCAGAATTTTAAAAATGTTTCTAAAGCAGTTCCTGCCAAGATTTATTTTGTTTGTGATAACTCTGAGTAATCCAGTAACTACATGTAAAAAAGTATATTTCAAAGTCTATTTTTATGGAGAAGCTATTGAAAACACTTTGCACTTTACCCTAATCAGTTCTAACATGTTCCATATATTTCTGAACCTGTAAATACTGTCACAGGGCCTGTTAGCTATTGTTCTTCTAGATGAAGTAGCATCAATTATTTTCTCCTATTATATTTTTCTTGGATGGAGGAGTAAATAGAGTTATCCCGTAATGGAAAATTTGCCTTCTTGTCAGTAAATTATTTTAACAAAACACCTCAAAATATTTTGGTCCAATTTCTATATGTGCTAATTATCACAAGGTGTATACAGATTAAATACTGAATAAAACTTTTAGCCAAATAACAATAAAATGCTCTAGTTTTTTTTTTTCTTTTTAGTAATTGTCAACAACCAACATACTCTTTCTTGTGATTAAGGATTAGGCATTGAGTGAGACCTTAGATTTGCTTCCATTGTGATGTCAAGGCTGATTCTTCAAAGAGAGGGAGAGAAAAAGATTTATACTTTGAAAAGGATTACTGAAAAGGTAAAATTGCGAGACTAGATTTTTTTTTCCTCCATGAGGAGTCTGTTTTAAAGAAATATTTCCTCAGTCTTCTCCCTTTCCCCTTTCCCTAGATCTGCAATATAGCATTCAAATATGCTGTATTTTTGCTTCTCAGAATATATGTCCATATTTCTGCATGCCTGTGCCTATGTGTATGCACGTGTCTGTGCATGTGAACCTGTGTCTTCCAAAACCAGCTTCAAAATCAAATCAAATACAGAATTTTGATCATAAATTAGACTCAGATTCCCACTTCATGAACTATGTGACCATGTTTGATTCCTTGAGATCCATTGAGACAAAGTAAACATTTATGTATACAATTCTATTTTAAACAGCTTTTTTGAAAGATAACTGGTTATTTTAAACTATTTTTATCAGGACATCTAAACCTCAAATACACAGCAAATATTCAGGATATTTTGAAAACTACCCCCAAGGTGTCTTCTCCATCAGAAGTTAAAAAAGTATTTCAACAAAAAATATTTTGCTGCTTTGGTAACATTTTGACAGTGAGAATTCTCTAGGTTCATACTCCCTATAGCCAGCTTCTTCACAGCATAAACATAACCAAATGGCTAGTCAATTACATAATAGCCTTTTAAATTATTATTTTATTTAAATCGAAATGCATATTAGCTCCCACGGAGTTATTTTTTCTCAAAAAGTTAGAACACGGTTGCTGGGAACTACAAGCTTTCCTTATGCCCTGCAGGAATTTTCAGATGGACCTCTGTTTCTCTCCATTCATTTGGCAAGTCTCTTGCCATTTTATTTCCATTATTACCAAAAGCTGTCTATGTAGGAGTAGTTCCATAAAACTGAAAATTGCAGGTAGGTTCACATCTTAACAGCATTTCAAGTGCACATTGTAACAGAGACTCCCAGTAATCAAGTTCCAGGAAGACTGTTATAATAGTCTTTCTCTCTCTCTGAATTGCAGCAGAAAAGGCAGATGTGAAAATTATGAGTAATGTAATTGATGATCTTAAAGCTTTTAAATACCTAAGCTCTCTACAATCAAGATCTATTTGAGTTCAAAATTTAATAAGAAGTAAATACAATAGGTTTCAATAAGACATTTTACCAAGAGCTCAGCAGCACTTTCTTCCTTCTGCTTTTATGGGCAATATTATCATCTCATCAGCAGACAAGTTGGAGAATTTTATTGTGACACATAATCATTTTTAGTTCATCATATTTCTTCTTTTCCTTGTGCAGTTTTTTTTAAAATACACCATTTCAGAGGATCTCGTCAATATTAGATTTTCAGGAAAGGAAGCAGAGTGTTATTAAAACAAGCTGTTTATTGAAAACTAATTTATTGTGTTCCATGGTAGGAGGCTCTATAAAATACATCAATGTGTTAAAAATAATACCACTAAGTTATTTTCTAGATAACTTTGTTCACAATGCCTAACTAGTAACAATTATTTCTAAATTCATCCTGCAATTTATTCACTAGTCTGGCCCCAAAGAACTTAAGAGTTCATTCAAATGCCACATTAAATATCCCTCAATATTATTTTCGTTAACATGCAAATTATTCATAATATCAGTGTGATCTTACATTCAGTGGGAACAGCAATAATGTCTGCTTAATGATGTATTCATCAGTGCCGTAGGTCTCTTCATACTATTACTATTACATATTGTTTTCACAAATAGGCTTGACTACAAAAAAAATGTATTTTCTTTACAATAATGGTTTTGAATATTTTTTTTCTTTTGGTGGAAAAATATCTTTATTAAGCACAAATAATTCCTGGTAATCTTTCCAGTACTATTGTTTTCAGATCCAGATAACCTGGCTTCTGAGATCTAGAATTATTATCATTGCATTTTAATCATGGAGAAAACTCATTAAAAATGGCTTTTTTGTTGTTTACTTGTGAGGAAAAATTATTTTTACATTTCTATTATTTTTCTTCTGAATTTTCCTAATTAGACAATAGAAAAATTGTTTATAGATGGTGCTTTTTTCTTAGCCCTAAGCAAAACAAACAAATGTGTGTGTAAATGAAAAAATAATTTCTTATGAAATAGTGCAAACTTTTCATGGCACCAGTGACATAAAATATAAATCAATGTTTATTTTTCTGAATATGTTTTGTTACTTTTCATAGTGGAGCAAAAAGTACAAAAACAGCTTATAGAGAGGAAATGTGAAATCTGGTTTTGATTGCTCTATCTTCTAAAATGCTCACCAAGATAAAGCAGAAAAATGTAAAAAGGGCTTTTATATAGCTCTGTCTCTTGCCCTTATGGCTTTATTTTACACAAAATTTAGTGATTACAAATCCTCAATTTCCAAATTATTCTATTATTATTATTAAATATAATAATAATATTACCTTGTTATTGTATGTTCTAGGTTAAACCATGAACCACAGCAAATCTTAAAACCTATCATCAGAATGTTAACTTTGAATCAAAAACCTCCCTGCTTTGGATGTGCACTCAGCTACAGATATCAAGAAGAGCACATCAATTGATTATAAACAACATTCAAATTAAATGTACAGTTATAAAAGAGAAGGATAAAAGGGGTGGAAGAATCTTTATTTCTCAAGCTCACCACCATTGCAGGATTTCCCAGGGATCAGAATTAAAGCTAACCAAAGGATCTTTTGGAAGCAAGATTGTTTTGCCATGGATGAAGGATTACTGATTGACTTTTTAAGTTCAGCTTTTCCAAATAGTTTTTCAGTTATTTAATTTACTCTACATGGAGTCTATTGATTATTCAAGTTGGCAGTCAATTTTATAGGGCACCCCGCTGTTTCTTTGCTTAATGTAGTCAATGATTGTAATTGCTTGATCAGTGCAGCCCATGAAATAGGTTTTGTGTCTTTTTTACAGTGCATTGATGGCTTTATCTGATGCAGCCTTGGCAGGACCGGCTTTTACAGCTCTACCAGGAACTCCCAGAGGTCTGGAGATTAATGGCTGTGGCGAGATGTTGGGGCTGCTAATGCTGCGCTCCAGAACATATTCCCACATCTGGCGTGCCACACTTGGCATTGGCGCCAGCTTTGTGTCGTGTAGTTACAGAATCTCTCACCAGTGCCTAGTTAACTGTTTTCACTAAGGGAATGAGATAAAAAGCCATCCAGAGAGCTTTTGGCACCCACTCTCTGTCATTGTAGTCACAGATTAAAAAATTTTCTTTTAGTCTTTTTATTTAAGAGGCAAATGACGTATAGAAACAACAAATTACGTGGAATGTTTATAATTTGAACTCAGTTTGGAGTCTGAAAAGATCCCATTGGTGTTTAGATTTCCCATAAACCAGCAGCAACCCCCGACCCCGCGCCGCCTTCTCCCTTCACCACTGCCTTCCTTTGGATGAGAGAATGATAGTATGAAACACATCTAAGTTTTCCGTGCAAGCTGACAGGGGCTTTAGATTTCGAGAGAAAGTTGGATAACAAAATTTCAAACATGAAAAAGCAACCTGAAGCATCCTCCGCAGTTCATTACAATAAAGGTAATTCTGTCCTTCAGTGAATCAGGTTGAATCGCTCAGGCATCATTTCCCTATGCTACATGTCAGTGTTTCATATTTGGTACATTTCGAATTGCATTATCAGACATGTAAAATGTAGTTTTAATAAGTAGACCCAGAAAAAGTAATGAAATATACAGAGTTGCATAAATCCATGGACAATATAATTATATAGTACATATACACAATTTACAAGGCCCAGGATGACACCTGCCAAAAATAGGAAAAGTGTAATAGATTTTTAGATTTTTATTGATAGATTTTTGGGCTCTGAGATGATTTTCTCAGCAGAGTTTGACATCAAAACTGGACAGGTTTTCTTTATTAATACTTTTCTCTCAGAGTAATAAACTACTGAGAAGACAGAAAACAATACTTTCAGTTCCTAGGTCTACATGGAACTGAAATTTCCAATTGTATAAGAATGTATATATGTGTATGGAATACTAATCTGCTGGCCTGTTTGCAATAATAATAATAATAATAATAATAATAATCATAATAAAATTTTCTGAAAATAACCATTCTCATTTTGAGTTTACAGTCATTGTGTGATGCCATTGTTAGGATAATTTCACCATTAATTTATATTTTAATGCATTTACAATGGAAGTTTCTCCAGAAAATTTCTCCTCTTTCCCTTTACTTTCTTGGCCTTCAGACAGTCTAAATATATTTTATCCATTTCATACATAGCCATATATAATGCAACTTTTTTCTTTATACAGAATGTTATTTTTTAAAATAAGCTGAACAGAAAGAAGCAATTTATGCTAGTTTACTGCTTGCCTAGGCTTTGAATTATGAAGAAACATCTTTTTCTTAAAGACTGTAAAATCATCTTAATATTCCTCCAATCTTAATTTTATTTTACTTTGAAATGTTATTTTAAAAAGTCATTTTGAAATGATGTCTTAGGCACCTTCTCATTGCTGTATGCATCAACATGGTCTTGCATGATTGCAAGCCTGGCTCCCACCCCAGGCCTCTCAACACACACACACACACACACACACACTGAGTGACACAGCAAAGAATGGCATGAGATCTAAACAAAATACTCAGAGGAACTGAAGAACTTATTAATACGACAGTTGATTAAAAGCTTTGCTTCAAACTGATGGAAGATAACTGATAGTGGATGAATAAAGAGACTGGGCAAACCTAGAGTCTGGGCGGATTGTTCTCTGTTCTTGTCAGGTTAAAATGATCACAACCCATCCTCCACCCTAGCTCTTCCACAAGTGACAAAAGCTTAGCTAGTTGTTCCCTGACGGGGATCCTGTGTATTGAGTTGGGACTGATTCTATGGTGGGGATTACCTTAAATCTGGGTCTCCATTCATTTCTCAGTTCGCTGAGAACATTTGAAGACTAGACCCCCTTTCCCTTTCCTCTCACTCATCCGTTATTGGTTATAAAGTAGCAGAAGGCAGGGCCTTTGTCATTTTCATTGCCTTTTATAGCAAGGTGTTATGTAGATGTGGACACCTAATAAATACTAGAGCACAGTTTGCTTTGTTGCCCCTACATGAAAGGAAACATGACCCAAGTAAAAATAAGTGCAAATGACTTAATTTTCCATCTGAAATAACAGGGAAAGTATTAGAACAACAATGGATGTTTCTGAGGATGAGAGATCTTTCTCTTTAGTTATCTACTTCCAAGGGTACAAAACTGTAGAAGGAGCAGCAGGGACAGGAGTAGTTTTGTTTAACAGAAGTAGATTCGAATCCCTTCTCTGACACTTATTTGCAATGTGACTGTGGGAAAATGACTTAATCTCTCTGAACCTCAATTTCCTTTGAGGTAAGGTACTCAGATTTCCCTGTGTTGCTGGGAGGATTAAATAGGACATCATGAATAAACATACCTGACTCAGTGTCTGCCACTTAGAAGGTGTTCCACAGAAGATGTTTCACCCAACTGTACTTTTGGGAGACTGAAGCCCAATTCCTGCTCCTTCTCTAATCCTGAGAGCCTTTGTTGCTTATATCTCAAACTTCTTTTTTTGCCTTTGGCCTTTACTTTAATCCAACTTTCCTTTTCACACTTGATTATACCAATTGTTCTCTGAAGGTGTAACCTAATTTTAATTCAGAACAACAAAACTAGTACAATACACAACAGACAAATACCTTCAAGTTTGGGAAAACATTACTTTTTCATATACTACATATATTTTAGAACATATCAGAATTTAACTGATACCATTCTATTGTCTGAATTCTTTTGGCTGAGAACCCCTTCCTCGGGGGTACCAGGCAGCAGACAGAGTTAGGAGTTGAGACCCTAGGGCCCAACCAGGGTGTAGGGGCTGAGGTACTCTAACCTGAAATGAAAAGAGCTGTAGAGGTGAATCTTATCTAAAGTTTACAAATAAAGCCAAAAATTAAAAGCAAGTGAAATAAAAACAAAGTCAAAGACATGAGAGATGGATGTAAATGCAATTGTATACATGGAAACAGGAAAGAAATGGGCAACTATCCAGGACAATCAAAGAGAATTATAAATGGTTTTGATGAGCTCAGCTGGCCTCCCCTCAGGTTATTTTAATCACCTAGTTGCTGCAGGGATGTATCATGTCACTTAAAGACAAAGGGCTAAGGCAAAGAATCTTAGATACTTTGCTCTGAACCAGACTGCATGTGAGTTTACCTACATAGAAGACAGCTTAGTGGTTGTCCTGGAAGGTTAGATTCCATGTTTTCTATAATAGTTAAAGAGGTCCTTCATTGGAAAGAATCATATCTGACCTCTCTTATTCCTTTTGGCAATCCAAGGATCTAGCACTGATGTTATGATAATCAGAGAAGTAGTCTAAGAAAATAAGTCTTCTTCTTGCTACATACTTTCAAGTTACAGCAAGTTTCTGAGAAAGCTCGTAGCTCTCAGTATTTCTCTACAAAGCATACATGCATTCACAGAGAATTTGGGGGAGGAACTCTTTAGATATTCTGACATCAAAGTTTGTAATGCTGTTGTATACAGAATAGCACCTGCTCCATTCTCTCAAATTTTTCTGTAACCACTGGTGATTATCATAACATGAATGCTAAAATGGGAACAAATATTTTAAAATAGTAAACTGAAGTTTTATCCATCTCTATGAATCACATTACTTGTGGTATTTCCAACACTAAGTCAAGGGCATTCTAAGTGCATCATGAAAAGACAGGTTCCAACAAGAATGTAGAGGACAGAAGTGGAATTGAATCCACATTCTTAGCCATAAATTACTAAAACTCTAACCATAACCAGACATTGTTTTTAAATGGGGTAAGGGGGTCCATTTGAGAGAAAACAAACACAGTAGGGAACAAACTTTATTAGATTAAAAATTTTCTGAAAGAGTGTAATTTTAACTGCCCACTTTGTCACCATTCACATTATGCAACACCAATCATTCCTCACACTTAAAACCCATTACCACCATAATCCATAAGAATGAGATCTTAGGAACAAAAAGAGGCAGCATTAAAAGTGAGAAAGTTACTTTTACCACAATTCTGAGTCATAGTAAATATATTCCATTTCTACTGTAAAGGTTGTTTTGTGAGAGATATATAAAAGGTATGACCCGTTCTCTTTTACTTTAATTCTAGCTATGGTAGGACACTCTGGCTCATATTCCAACAGAAGAGGGAAGAAAGGAATCTAAACCAGCATTTCCTGATCATTTAGCATGTCTGGGAGATAATTAAATATGCATATATGCTTTTATATACATGTATGTATATATGTGTATAAATTCTCTGAGTTCAATTTCTTTCAAAACTAAGAGATAGACATTATTATATCCACTTTATTGATAAGAAGCTGAAGCTCAAAGGCAGGCTAAGTAACTTCTCTGAGGTTACACAGCTAATAAGGCATGGACACATAATTTATACCCTGGGTGGCTTATTCCAAAACCAGACTTTCACCCTTCTTCTTGCTGCCTTGTGTTAACAGTAAGTGGCATAGTATGATTCAAAATTGGCTTCTTGAACCCTAGATCCTTTGAGGACTTATTTATGAGTCTGATTCTTGCTACATAACTTGAAAAAGGTATCCTTCTTGTTCATCTTTGACATTCTGGTCATTGGCTAACCTTGAAGTGGTGAGCCTTTGCTGTTCTGTTCTGTGACCTTCTCTTCACATCGTCATGTGAAACTTCCATGCTGGGATGGATGGAATTCTGTTCAGAAATTCTAGGTTTTGAATAGTCAAGAGAAAAGCACCTTTTTATAAAAAAGCTTTTAATACATTCTATGCACAATCACAGAAGACCTACTATTCAGAGAATAGTTTCATTTTAAATACTCTCATCCCAATTTTTTCTTTTAAAAAACTATTATCCAGGTAAAGAAGGTATATGATACTAAGCATGCATACTTAATTTGAATTAAAGATATGAAATTGTTATCATAATAATTCAAGTACTATCTTTGGTTCTTGCAAAATTCACATCCAAAATTTCAAACTTGATGTGTGTGTGTGTGTGTGTGTGTGTGTGTGTGTGTGTTATGTGCTGTTTACTTGGGCTGAATGACTGGAAGGTGGCTTCAGTCTGCTGCAACCTGTGGGCAGACAGAGCTACACTGTCGTCTGTGTTGGTAGTGATAGTATTTACTCACATTTTGCTTTGATAAAATATTATCAAAGTCAGTTACCCCAGTATCACATTCACCTCAATAATGGAAAGTTAACCTGACTCAAATCCAAACAGAAGCTTAATAAAAAAGTCTATTAAAGATATTATATTCTTAACCAAGCTTTTTATAAACTAATAGGTTCATAAATCGATGACTGATAATACAAAAGAATCAAACTAAAAGGCCTGTGAGTGGAGGAAATTGGTTGAATACCTTGAAAAATAAAAAGGAAAAGTTATACTTATCTTCATTTTCATCCTTTAAGTAACTATTAGTATATTAACTGTATATTTTATTTATTATATTTTATTAATATCTAAAACTATGCTCCTCAACTTATGATGAGGTTATGTCCCTATAAACCTATTTTAGATTGAAAATATCATTAAGTAAAAAATACATTTAACACACCTAACCTGCTGAACATCATAGCTTAGCTTGGCCTACCTTAAATGTACTTGTATTCTCCTATGGTTGGGCAAACGAATACACCTAAAACGAATACACCTAGGGTATTAGATGTTTACCCTCATTATCACATGTATAACTGGGAGCAGTGCCTTGCTGCTGCTGCCCAGCATTATGAGCGAGTATCCTACCACGTATTACTAGCCTAAGAAAGAATTGAAATTTGAAGTACAGTTTTTACTAAATTCATATCACGTTCACACCATCATAAAGTTGAAAAATCATAAGTCAAACCATTGTAAGTCAGGGACCATCTGTACTTTTATGATTGTATCCACTTCTTAGTGAGCAGCTCTTTAAAAAATGTTACCTTCATAGAAAATTTTTCATTTTTTAAGCCCCAAAATCATTTCTTAAAAAAATTTCAAGTTTATTTTTTTAATATTTACTATTCTTTCTCTTTGCCAATCAATCTTATTTGTTCATGGTAAGCAAAGGTTTTAATTGTAAAGAGTATTATAAAACTTTTTCCCCCTCATAGATTGGACTGAATAGGAAGTCACTAGTTGTGAGTTTATGTGAATATCCCATATATTCTGACTTTAAACCCGTGTTGAGAATAAATTATAATTGAGGGTGGTAGCTGGTCTTCAACTACGTCATTAGGAAAACTGTGCTCACATATTCAGCTCACATATTCACATATGGTGAGCTTTAGCCCTGTTAGATGTGCTCCCCTAACATTTGTTGTGGTCTCGATTTGAAACTTTTCAGTTTCAATTTCCGCATCCCTCTGCATGTCCAGATTCTGGCTGTGCCTTGCAGAGGAAGTGCCAAAATTCCATGATAACAACAGTCTCTATGGAATTTTTGGCTTGATCAGAAGCAGGAAGAACAGGAAACATTATTTTTAAAAGCCTCGTTTTTCACACTGCTGACGTCTGGAGAGTCGAGATAAGCTTTGAGCCTATTTCCAGGTCTTTGGGTACTCCTCCAAGCATGCTCTAAATGGAGTATGAAGCATAGCTTGCTGGGATCGAATAGGACAGTGTTCAAGACAACAGAATTGGCAGTAGGGCTTTCCTCCATTTAGTTTCCAGGACAGTGAAGGTGAAACTGGAGTTTCTCATCCTTAATGCCTTATCACAGAGAGCTCTGTGAACACTGGCCCAAAATGTTACTTTTCTTTTTGTAATTATTATACTTTGAGTTGAGTTTTAGTGAGCCAGAGAGTATGAAAATGAACTTTATTCTTAAAATGTGTATATATAGAAGCATTACTGAAATAAGAATGCATGATTTCTTGGATTGAATTACACAGTTGTAACATAATTACTTTTAGATCTTAGTGCTTAATGGAAATGTGAAATGGAAGTGGATGTTAAGGCAGAAACCAAGTTGTAGTAGTGACTGTGAATGGTTAAGAAACTGTTATTGACTTCCAAGGTCTCTACATCCTTTCCTTCTTTTCTTTGTTTCGATGCAGGACAGGGCACATTTCCTCTAGTAGGGGTGAAAGGGGAGACCAAGCCCTGTACCGAGAGAAGAAGAGGCCCCTTTGGCGGGAGTGTAGAAAGAATTCAACATACACACCAAAGTTAGAGTCAAAAGAAAAATTTATTAGAAAAGGGATAACTCTCCACAGACAGTGTGGTCTCCTCTCAGAGGCAGAGAATGAGAGGGACAGTGAGAGACAAAGTAAAGGCACTGAGAGGGACCCTAAGTGTTCATAGAATTTAGTTAATTTGTCTTTAGTTACCATTTTCTTTGATATGGACATACAGTGAAAAAGGGGAAAAGTATGTAGCATAAAAAGGCAAGAATATGTCCAGTGAAAGGCCTGCTGGCAGTTCCCAGCCTTTAACCCTTAGGTTCCCCATGGTTTTAGCCATAGGGAATGACTCTTGGTTCCTGTTTCCTCTGCACAGGTGTGGGGAATGTGTTGTTAGTATTCCCAGTAAAAATCTTCCTTTGTTCTGAAGGTGTCCTCCTGGCATGGCTGCAGGGCTGATCAGCATATTGCAGTCTCTGAATGTGGCTTGATTAACATTTTTAATTCTCTTGCCTCTTCTATGCTTTAGTTTTATCTGTAAATTTTAAAAAATTGCATATTTGGAAGGTGTTTGTGATAAAATAGTATAGTGAACTCTCCAAAGTTTTTATTTAACACATGAGCATTTTAAAACCTAAAACTATATTTTAAATATCTTAGAGCTGTTAAAGACGTAGCTAATATATAAAGAGAAAAAAATATTCGTATAAGATTAAGAAAAAAGCATCACATACAATAGTTTAGTTTTAAATTTGAAGATTATTCATTATAACAGACCACATGTATTTACCTATTTTATAGGCAATATTCTTTAAGCAGAATGGAGAGAGGTTAATACTCTAGAAACATACAGTTCTGAAAATAGTGCTGGAAATAATTATTTATTTTCTCTAAAAATGCACATACTTTATTTCTAGTTGCTTAGGAATTTATAAGAATAGAGAATACTCAAGACAGGTTTTAGACATTGGATGCTGTTGAATGGCAATAATTAGCCTCTGCCAATATCCAGTGCCCCTCACAATTGAATTAGAAACTGAAGTGATTATGTAATTCAATGACAACATTTACTAAGTAGAACCCTCACAGAAGCCCGTGATTAGAGTAATCAGAAGGCTTGAAATGAAAGACTCTCTTACTTATCATGGACTATGACTCCTCATGAAATTGAATATTGTTTCAATGTTGTCCTCATCTTTATACTCTTCAATCCAAAGGATAGATTTATTTAGTGTTTTCTTAGTATGTCCCGTCTCCATACTTTAACTTGGTTATCCATAACGCTCTTACTTTTTCTCTGAATTCTCAGGTTACAATATGATAAATAATAAATAGATGACAGATGATAGATAGATAGATAGATGATTACATAGACAGAAAGATAGATAAATAGATGATTAATAGATAGACAGATATGAGATATAAATGAGTGTGTGTATATGTATATATACACACATTATGTATATTTACTTATGAGAGAGAGACAGAGAGAAGCTGCTAATGAATTTACATCTTAGTAAATCATAAGTGCCCATAAGGTCAATAATTCTATGGACTTATTACCATGATTAGAAAAGATAGTCTCTATAAGCAGAAGCTTAAATTTTATCTACCTATACCCTCACAATGAGGACATTCAGGAATTGTCCATATTGAGGTCATTTTGTCCATTACTTAAAAAATGTGAAATTCTAGAATCCAAGAAAAACTACCAAATTTGCATAAATATTTGATGGCAAAGTCCTGATTTTCAAAAGCAAGAAAATACTAACAGGACAGGTGGTTACGATCTTTCTTTTCCTACTAATGATTCAATGATTCATACAACATTTTCCTTTTTTATGTATATTAAATATACCAATGCTATTTATTAAAAAGCTAATGGTCATATACAACATGCAAGACAGAGAACAATCAGACATAGTATAGTCCTTTGAGAGATGATTTCTTATAGAACAAAATGAGTGCAGAAGAGATCCTACTTTTCTATCTGGATATTGTGATAGCATATTTGGAAAAAGATCTCACTAATCAACCATAATTAAATAACTACTTGAAATACCACGTGATCTAAGATGGGGCATAAATACATACATTCATAAACAATATAACCTTATAATTTTGGAAGTGTTTTATAATCTATAACATGCTTTAATATGCATATGCCACAAATGTATGAAATGAGAAGAATATGGTTTATAAAAAACAAAGAATCAGAAAAGTAATTAAAAGAGCTAGGTCCAGAGTCAAAATTTTTAACTGTCATTACTTTCCTGTTTCCATTTTACCGTAGACCCTATTTGAGCATGACTAGTTTAAAAAGTGATTTCTTTGATAGGGCAACAACAATAGTATTATCATGAGAATGGTTTATATTAAAAAAAGAATGGATAGATTCTCCTTGGTTTTATAGCAGTACCATTTTAAGGTAAACACACAGAAGAGTACATGCTTGAAGAGTTAAAAGTGAGTTATTACATTTATTCATTTCCCTTGGTATCATAAGTTAAAGGCAGTGACATGTGGCAGAGAGAAATCAATAATAACTTGAAATAGTTAGCAATGCCATGTCTCTAATTTAAAAAGGCAATAATTTCATATATATATATATATATATTATATATATATATATTTCATGGACATTGTCAGCCTAATTTTTTTTTTTTAAAGAAGAAATCAAAGTAGATCTTAAAGGTTTGAGAACTCTTTATTAAAGTAGCTAGCAGTCTTCAGTGTCTCTCATTTTTAGTTTATTCTGTCCAATTGTAAGCACCATGTATATTCCACGAAAACCACTTTATGTTATTTTGGAAGAACAATTAGATTTATTTGCTTGCCCTTAATTAGATTAAACATTGCCACATTGACGGGGTCATTGTCTTTAAGTCATTATACTTATGTTTTATAACATTATAATAAAAGGATTAGCATGTCCCATCAGTGCCTATCCACAATCATTTATCCTTAATGTGTCTGAAAGAGACAAACAGAAATAAAAGGAGACACTTTCTCATTCATGATTCTTTTAAAAATGGTTCTTTTGTCATTACCCCTCCCATTCTGATATCATACGCATGGGTTATTCTCAGCTTGCTCTGAGACAAGCTAGGGCAAACCCTGTAATCTGATTCAAATTGCAATCTCATGTCTTTCATCCCCAAAACACCACATCTCTGATGCAACCTGGAACCTTTATTCCAGTTCCCAATTAGACTAATATATCTGCATAGCTCCGATTGGAGGTGATGGATAGACAGGGAGGGTAGGGAAAGACAAGAAGGTTTTCTCAGCTTTTCTGCATTCCCATAGGCATGCAGCATTTGACAGATTGGACAGAACTGCCACAAAAGAGTCTGACACAGATGGTGTAATTAGAAAACGCGAAGTGAGAGTGTGAAATTTATCTTTGATCAGCACCTCCTTGCCAGATTGTCATCTATGTTAATATGATGATGGCTTCTTGGAGATGGATAGAAGGAAACAGCAGCCTTGAGGAAAGGGAGACTATTCGTTCCATAGAGAAGATATTCTATTTACTTCTGAAATCCGATCAATTTCTACAGGTGAAAATAATATTGTACTTAATTCATGTGTATTTAACTCATGTGGAAAATGAGCCTAGCTGATTCATGTACTTTATTAAATGTATCATCGATATGGTAAAATTTGAGCTTTAGTTGGAAGGAGAGACATGTTAATTTTTTACAGAGTAATAAATTTAAAAAGTATAATCTACAATTGTAGGAGCTTTTAAAGACAATTGCTCATCTTTCTTTATCAAGACTATGAAAAATACACAGAAGAAAATCACTACACTCCAAGACATGAAAGCTGCCAGCAAAGTTTTATTTTCCACTTTACCTCCACTCTTACTGCTCCAAAATAATACCTATAATTTTTATTCAATGTAAAGCACACTAGTCTTTTTTTCTTTGATGTTTTATAGTACATACTTATTTTCCTATATTTAGCAATTTAGTAATTTAAGAAATTAATAAAATGTGTTTCTAGCTAGGACTTGCAGAAGTTGCTTTATTTTATATATTATTTTCCTGAAAAGTCAGTACATTTATCATGAAGGGTACCAAGTTTAGTCAGCAACCATTTTTAAATAAGTTAGCTATATCCAGGACTGGTGATCATTTCTTTAGATAGCTCAGAAGATTCAGGTTTACAAGCAACTATGATAGACTACATTTTGCTATAATCTGTTCAAATGTTCACATTGATGGTGCTAATTTTCAGGAAGTTAAATTAGCATAATTAATGACCAGCCAAATTTGGGGGTAATACAGTATGTAATTAACATTAGAAAGTTCTGTTGTACCACCTGCCCCCACATTTCATTGTTGCAGGGATCGAACTGTACAGGAGGAAATTTTCCCCTTTGCTGCACTGAGCAGAAAGCAGCTTTCTTCATCAGAATAAGCCATTAGCTGTAATGGCATGTAGGTGTAATGGAATGTGCTCGAAACATCTGTGCTGAGAGCAGGGGAGAGATTGCTGCATGCAATCGTAGGCCTTTGGGGAGCTTGATTAAGGGTTGCTTAAGAGAACTTGAGATCTGGCTTAGGATGCAAAAATAAAACAAAAAAAAAAGGAGAAAGAAAGAGAGAAGAAAGGCAAATAATGCTAATAGATTTACATGCAAATCTGCAGGGAGAACAAAGGATTTTTAATTTTTTTCTTCCTTTATTGCTCTTATATTGCATCTGTTCTCTGTTGGGCTTTCACTTATTAAAGTGATCTGGAAAAAATGCAGCTCTGAATGCAGTTTAGCAGGAAAGATCATAGCTATGGAATTAAAACAGCTTGATTTTTTTTCCTCCTTTATGTTAGCTAATGTAAAATTCTTCACAACCTGTGAAGAAAAATTTTAAATATTATTTATGCTAAGTGTTATCTTAAAATTTATCTCAGAAAATAAAATTAATATCCAGACTTGGGGCTAAAAATTTTTTTTTCATCAATCTATACACAGCAGTTCTTGCAATGTATCAACAGGATAATTCATTTTGAATTAGCTTAATTTAGTATTTCTAAGAGTGACTTGAACTGATTGTTGAACCCACCCTTTTTAAATAAAATGTTCCTATATATGTATTATAGGTAATAAAAATTTAACTTCTGAGGACAATGGGACATTTTTCAACTCATTTATTTTTTCAATAATTACTTATTGAACACTTGCTATGTCCAAAAACACTGTTTTCTTGCCCAGTGTTTGGTCATCATTGCTGGGAATATATTAAATTACCTTTGGCAACAAACATAATCAATTGTATCACTTCGGCCATCTCTTTATTTCATGCTGACTGCTGAAGCTAAATCAAATATGCAGTGATACACATTGATTGCTAAACTTAACTAAATGCATCAATTCTGATGAGCATTGGTCACTTTAGAAGTGTTAAAAAAGAAAAAAATGTAAACTAGCTTTTAATTATAGCCTTCAGAGTAAAGATAAGCTGAAGGAAAGCTATCATTAGATAATGGGTAAGAAAAGGGTTAAATATTTGTGAAACTAATGTAACTGAAAGGGAATTAACATTCTTCATGGGACAGATGTGAATGTATTGCCTAGAAAATTAGAAATAAACCTAAAATATTGGGTGATTTTATGATTAGGTAAATCTTACACTTTCTAATTATAAGTGACAATGAAGCACTCTATTTGCTGGAATCTATCTTCCTTATAAAATAAGAAGTTTGCTAAGCTGGTGCCAAAAATTTCTTGCACTGAAATTTAAAATATGTAGGGAAGCAAGAATGTAATAAAAATTCAAAAGCTAATAATATTATGGTAACTGGCATTGTTTACAATATAGAGCACCTGCTGTTTAAAAAAAAAAGGAAGAAGAAAAAGTGAAATAATCAAATTGTTCCTAAATGGAAAATCTGGGCTCTCTGCCAATTACACAATGTGTTTCAGGTGCACTGTAAATAGGAACAATAAAAGGTGCAGAGGAAAGAATATGAAATGTTAAATCTCAAATACACAAGAGTATTAATATGATGTTTCTTGAAAGAAAATCTTGGGACTCTTCCAGTGTTCTCCTGTGGAAGGGGGGTGCTTAAAAATCTTATACAGTGTGTATAAAGTTTTAAAACTTTTAATTGCCCGTATCTTAAAAACAATATATGTGAATGCAAGACCATTTGCTTCAGCAGCGTTGCCTTTAGTTGTGTCAAGCAGAAAAGTTCATCTAATCTGCATACATGAATTACATTTCCAATCTCTCTGTTAGCGTATGTGTGTGTGTGTTTGTGTGTTTGTGTGTGTGTGCATGTTTTTGTAGATGGCAATGTGGAGAGTTAAATCCTGAGAGTAAGAAGAGAAGAAAAAGTGGCTTCTGTTGCTTGTTATTGCATGCTAACTTTCTACATCAAAATTAGCAAATGAGGCACTATAAAATATCAGAGTAGTTGGATGCTGTATTTCTATTTTCTCACTCTGAAGCACTTAATAATGAATTTCTCCAGAATTAGACACCTATTTTTACCAGCCAACAATTCATACATGCCAAATTTCCCTTTCTCGTTCAAATGTTTTTCTTTTTCAATAAGGCATTTTAAAATCAAATCATTTTTGGAATGTCTATTACATTTTAAAATTCCAGTCTTTCACAAATCAAACAGAAGTATCATCTTAATGTATATTTTTTGAAATAATTTCTAAGGTGATACAATTATGTTGCAATGATTTAAGAACTGAAACAAACATTTAAGAACTGAATGTCTTTCAAATATTTAATATTTCCAAAACTGGAAATACAATTATTTAGTTGTGTTTCTCAGACACTAAAAATTACTAAGAACTGAACTGTTGCAAAATATTTGAGGCAAGTTTTGTTTCTTCTGATGTAAAAATTAAATGGAACTATGCAAAGTCCATAGCACAAAAATCACTATTAATACAAAGAAGTACATACTCCAATAAGACAAAGCATGTAAGAATAGTGCTTGCCTTTGTATTCCATTTCCACACAGATATATTGTTGCTTTTCACCATTTACTGAGGAATATACTTAAGCTTGGTCTCCTTACCTTTAAAAGTGGGTTAAAATAGCAACTAACTTATACGATTTTTATAAAGATTACAAGAGATAATTCAGGTAAAACACTTGGTCTAATGACTGACACATAGTAAGGGTTTTAAAGATTTAGCCAGTTTAGCTAGTATTATTATTATTATTATTATTATTATTGAAATTTTCTGTGTTTTCTGTATCAGGGCTGTCAAGAGCTAAGACAAAGCATTTGCAATTGGCAGTGTTTAAAAGAATTCTAACAATAGAATATTATGAAGAAATACAGCTCAACTCTTTTAAGAGTTCCTTGAAGAATATGAATTAAAACTGTTTAATTTTTAAGAAGGTGAAGAAGCAGGCAGAATAGAAAAATGACCATATTAGCGACAAGAATCTGAAAGTGTACAGTGTAATATAGTGGTAATAAAATTAGAGAGATTAGAAAGAAGATTAGAAAGTGAACTTTGCTTTAGACAGACTTACATGTGTTTTATTATTATCTCTTATTATTTATGGGCATTTGGGTAAGTAATTTATCCACTTTAGCCTCAGTTTCTCATCTGTAACCTGGGTGTTGATACCTACATTTTCGTGAGAATTAAATGGCAAAATGACTAGTAAAGTGCCTGAAAAACAATATGCACATAAGTATGCCTTAAACTGTCTGTCACTTCACTTTGTTTTAAAGATTTATTTTCAGAATTCTACATACATATACTCTTTATACAAATGTGTAAAGCACTTTTAACAAAAAGAAACTTCAACTTTTTAATGCAAAAACTAAGAAAACATTTCAAAAAGTCAATGATGGGTTTCAATTATCAGGCCTTCCTCTTGTTCAGTATCTATTCCCTGATTCTACCATCTGCAAAAATTATACTACATCTACATATTTCATCATGTAAATATGTTAAGATGATGTCACCAGTTTATTTCTTCCAGATTTAGAATTAGGAAAACAGAAAAAATATATTTTCAAGACATTGATAGTTTACAAAATATACAGGAACGATCACGGCATTAAACTACTCACTATAGATTTCTAAGTGGACACATATTTTAAATCTATTTTCTCAAGTTTGTCAAATCATTTAAACAAGTCGTGGCCAAAATATAATCTGGCTTTGAATTATTATTGAAAAACAGAAAAATAAGAGTAAGAAAGTAAGCAAGAAAGGGAAAGAGGATGAGGGAGAAAAGGAAAGAAGAGGAAAATTTTTTCAAAAGGGAGAAAAGTAAACTAGAAATAATTATTAAATGGCTAGTGCCTTTACATATTTATTTTATTTTTTTATTTCCTATACTTTATGCTTTTATTACCAAAGTAGTACATATTTCTTTGAAAAAAAAAAAACCTTATAGAATTATATATAATAAACATTGAAACTCCTCTCTCAATACTACTCCACAAGGTTAGTTATTGGTAATACTATAACATGTTTTCCAGACTATATATGCAAGATCTATCCCTTCCTTCCTTCCTTCCTTCCTTCCTTCCTTCCTTCCTTCCTTCCTTCCTTCCTTCCTTCCTTCCTTCCTTCCTTCTTTTCTTTTTTCTTTCCTTCTTCTCTTTCTCTCAACAGAAGTGGTATCATCCTCTATGTGTTATTTTGTAACTAGTTTTTTTTTCTTTAAATGATATACCTTGAACAATCTTCAAAGTCAGTATATTAGTACATATAGATATACACAAGTTATTTTCCTAACAGCTATATAGAATGCCTTATCTTGGTTTTACTCTAATACATTTAACCATTCTCTTAGTAATGAATGCTTAAATGATCTCACTTTTTTTTTTTTGCTTAAAAAATCCTATAGTAAACATACTATATATTTTTTCTTACCTACTCAGGTGAGAGTTTCTACAATGAAATGTTGACTTGAAGGAGGTGCAGACTGAAAATATACTGCCAAATGCCTTTAGAATTTTAAACCAATTTATAATCCTAGGAATGGTGTTAAAGAGTAACTATTTCTATACAGTTTGAAAGTCTTGTATTTGCCTCATTTTAAAAGTTTTGCTCATATTATGGGAGAAAATAAAATTAAATTTTTAGTTTTATTTGCATTTTATTGATCATTTATTTAGTTCTCACTATAGACATGTGAGGTATATTTATATTTATCATAATCTTCGACTTCCAGATTTGAGAACAAGATTCAAAGAAGTTTTTACTTTGGTTCAGGTCAAAGTGTCATGATTTCATAGCTACTAGTGTTCAAAGGCTGGGTCGGGTAACTACTCCTTAAAATAAATCCACGATTGATGGGGTAGGTTGGAAGAGGAAGCAAGTTTCACTCAAGAATTATTTTGTCAACTTTTCATCTAGCTCTATACAGTCTGCTATGGGTGACACAACTGAAGTGAAAAAACATTATTCTAAATCTTGTATTCGGATCTTCTATACAACTATGGATAACTTGTGAAGCCAACTTAAACAATTCTCTTGTGAGTCTAGGTAGGAAGAAGCCAGCTGTTGTATTTTAGCTTCCTTATAGGAGGGCCTTGAATATTAATGAGGAAGTCACTAATATTTTTATAGTTTTAGCAATTTGCAAAATAATACTAACTTGAATAAATGTCTAAAGTGAACAAATTACATTAAAACACAACTAAAGGACTCAAGATTTCCTAAGGAAATTGACACATGCCTTTTGTAATTTCTGGGGTCCAAATTAAAAGGAAAAGTGGTTTTCTCAAGCATTCCACCTGTTCATGTTCCCTGATTTCATCCTCAGGCCCCACAACTCATGAGGTGTGCCTTAAAATCCAATTAAAACCTACACCACCTTTAGGTAAGTGCAATAATGAGCCTTTAAAAAAATCTATTTTAAATCTATGAGTTAATTCCTACTGCTTGAGTAACAGCTAATGTGACCATAATTCAAACACTGTATGATGATTTAGGTATGTCAAAATACCTAACACAATACCTACCACATATTAGACAATCATATATTACCTTATCTTTTATTTGCTTTACTTTTTCTTCTAGAAAAGGAGAAAAAAATTAAATGGATCTTTGAAACTTAACTATGTTTTCACCTTTACATGCTATCTAACCACATATATTTATGGTAGTCTGATAGAATATTCTAAACTTTTAGTTGCCACAAACAATATCATAACAAAAATAATTCAAGACTTGGCAAACCCCCACTTTATTTTCTTTCATTTTTTCCAGTAAGGAGATTTATTGTATTTTCTATTAATAAGATAATACACTTTCATTGGGTAAACACAGAAGATCTAGACAAATAATAGAATGCAATAAAACCTTCACATGACACCTCTATACAAAGGAAACCATCAGGGACATTATAGAGTATATTATAGTTATTATTTCCTAAACAGAAACCAAACCACCACTATTTTCTTCTTTCTTCTATGATATATATTTTTCCATGTCTATAAAATTACTACAACTACTTAAGTATTGTTTAATTTAAAGATATTTTACCAATCCTCTATTGAAGTTAAAAGTTAATATAAATTATAAAATTTTATATTAAAAGCTAAATTTTGAAAAAGATTCTTGTACATATATTTTGGTTACCTCAAGATGAATTTCTTCAAACAAAATGGCATGATCAAATATTTGTATGTTTTAAATTTTGATACATAATGCCAAATTACCCTTAAGAGATGTTGTACCAATTTGCATGTCCACCAGAAGATTAGAACAAAAGACATTTTCTTGTATATAAATTATTGTCTCATTTTTATTGTTACCAATTTTATTGGTAAAATTATATTTTGTTTTTTAATATTTCACTGATTTGATTAGTTTTTTATGTCCGCATAGTCAATTCATATTTTTCTGTTGTGATATACATGATTTTTCTTATATGAGCTCATTTTATCTGAACAACTATAGTAATACATGTTAAGAGTATTTACTAATTTGTGATTTTATTGCTGATAATTTTCATCATGCAGAAGCTTTTTGTTTTAATTCTTACGTAGTCAAATCTATCAGTTCTTTATCTTAATGATCCTGGATTTAGTATCATTCTTTAAAAAATGTTCCCAACCCACAACGAATATATTTAATTTTTATCTAGTTTATATATTTAATTCATCTGAATTATATTACTGTATAGAGTGCAAGAGAAAGAGGATTAAAAATTTTTGCCAAATGCTGAACCATTACCTCAGTATCAGTTATTAAATAATTCATCACTTGCAAATTAATTTAGTGACTTATTTATCATATGTACATATATATATTAGGCCTAGAAATCTGTCATTTTCAAAAGCAATGAATTGACTCATTTTAGAAATAAAGCATAAAAACACTCTAATTCCTCAATTTAAAAATGTACATAGCAATGTGAACAAAGCATATAATAGGTGGGATAATTGGTGAATTTTTTTTCTTTACAAATTTCCTTTGAGGTTATTATTATATATGAATCATATTACTTTGTGGATAACATTCTAGTCTAAGTTGTTAACTTACTAGTTAGATTATGGTACTACTTATTGAAACTGGAATGAAAGAAAAAAAATTAGATGGAGGGGGAGATGGCACTTAAAGCGTGAGCATTCTTAGGTTATCCAAGTAGAGGCAACTGTCTGTATGACTATGGAACTCAGAAGAAAGATCATAGAGAATAACCGAGGCTGTAATCATGACATGGGTGTCTTCTGGTCCTGGAAGGAAATAGGCATAGATGAGACCACCCAAAGAAACTATGGCGTGCATTAGAGTTCATTCAGACATACAGGGAGATTTTTTTCATAAAAATAAATATTCAGATGTTCTGAATCAGATTTTCTAGGTAGAACCTTGACACCTCTGTTTTTATAAAACTTCACAAGTTTTATTACAGACAAGACAGAACTAGTAATATAGAGAAAAACATATAGAAAAGACCATGGTTAACATAAAATTTGAGGATGGATGTAAAGTAGTAAAACATTTTCCGGAAAAAGCCAAAAAGAAGTACACACACACACACACACACACACACACACACACACACACGTACACACATATACACACATATGTGTGTATTTGAAAACCCTTGTCATGATTTAGAAATTAAATAAAAGCAGAGTTTGGGTATGAATAATAGTAAATTATAAAGTGCTGCCATGTACTGAGCAGTTATATTAAACCAAATACTACATATCTATGTTTATCTATCTAAATAGGTATATGAATAGTTATACAAACAGGTTAATACAGTTATATAAATTCACTTTAATTATTACTATAATCCTGGGAGCTAGATGTAATTATAACCATTATAGAAGACTAAATTGAAGCAAACTTAAAGAGATTAAACAACCTGACCAAAGTCATACAATTAATTAGTGGTAAAAACAAAATTTAAAACCAATGCCATGTTCTTAAACATATTCTTGCTTTAAAACTTTACTCTGGCAGTGTTATGGATGGAAGTAGGAACCAGCCTGAAAAAGAGTGACACAGTGATTGAGGTGAGAAGTGATTACTCAGTATCTTTCTTGTCTTCCAAAGACATCAACTGTGATATTTTAGATCTACTCAATGAATCCTCTATGTTTCTTACCCTTTCATTTTTTATGCATTTTCTCTGACATATCTTCTAAACCACTAATTCTCCCTCTAGCTGAATCTGCTATTAAATTCATCTATTAAATTTCTTAATTTTACTTTATTTTGAGTTCTAGAATGTTCCTTTACTTTTTAAAAAAAAATGCTTTCCCATTATCTGCTGATATTTTAAATATTTTCTTATCTATTTGAACATGGTAAAATTTACTTTAAGGTTGGCATCTGATACTCAAGTATCCAGATTGCTTGTGAATCTTTTCCTATTCTCTGTTTTTCCTTATTGTCTTTTATTTTTGTTATCTTGTCTGTTCATGTCCTTTGGTTATATTTTATTACTTATAGAAATTACAATCATAAAATTAGTTGTAGATATCATGTGAGGCCTAAGATAACATCGTCTTGCTCCAGATTAGATTGTCTACAGAGCACTGGGGCACAATCACTTAAATTCAATTTCAGTAATAGAGATGACAGACCTAAACTGCTGTCCCTTTCATTTTACATAACTCCTATTGTGCTGTCTTTAGGGCTCCAACAAAAAGCAAGGGATTTCTGTCTGTTCCTGTGACTCACAGACTGCCAAAGTTTCTGTTCTCAAACCCTCAGCTGACATCTTAGGTATATGAACAAATACCTCCAGGGGAAAATCAACCCCAAACACTAGACTCATTGTCTACACCTCTGTCTTATGTAATTCTTTACTGCCTTGTTATCTCTTTAAAAACTTGGTTCTAAAAGATGTAATAAAAAAATACACAACACAGAGTTCCAGTCCAGATGGTAGAGTAGGTAAATGCTGTGCATGCCTCCTCCCATGATTGCATTAAAACTGCAACTAAATTATGAAATAGTCAACCTAAAGAATAATCTAAAGACTAGTCAAACAGAATTCTTATAAGTCAGGATGCAAAGAGAAGACCACATCGAGACTGGTAGGAGAGGCAGAGACATTAAATGGTCTAGTCCCACATTTACATGGGTTGAGAATTGGGAGGGATTTTTTGGCTGCAGGGTCCCCCCAAACTAGAAAAGTGAGGGGCCCCAAGCCCAGGATTTCAGTGCTGTGGAGAAGGGTCCCTACAAAAACTGACTGTGAAAATCAGTGAGGATTCCACTGTCTGGGTGAGATGGAAGGCAGCTGTAAATCCAGACATCCTCTTAAAGGTCCTATGAACAAACTCACTTGCTCGTGGTCACTCCCCCTGGGTTCCAACAGAGGTACAACATCTCAGGAGATTTCAGAGACATACAGAGAAAGATATACAAGAAAAGATGTAGGGTGAGAGCTGGAGAGACAGCCACCATTGTCCCTTTGTCGAGCCCTCCTCCTGTGCAGCCTGCAGCTTGCAGGTGGGCGACAATTTGTTTGTGTTGAGCCCTCACCTCACATGGCAAAATCTGAATTTGCATTGGCTTGGTGAGATCTACTCACTTCACCCCAGGGACTTCATGAGACCTTGCCCCACCCAACTCACAAATTGCCAATGGCAGTTTAATTACTGGGCAATGAGCCCTAGTAGGAGGTGCCCTCAGTAGGAGGTTCCTTCCTTAGCAATCAACAGACCAAGCCTTGTGCACCTCTGGAGTCACTTTTAGTGGTAGGCAACCAGCACTGGCCCCAGCTGCAATATTTCTTAAACAAATCTCAGTCCACATACCCGAAGTGAGCAGTTGCTGTCTTTGGTGTGAGCTGAGACTTTTGTAAGTAGCCACCAGCTCACCACTGGCAACAAATCTAAATCTGAACCAACCTGGGGATTACCAATGGTTCAACCTGGGTGGCTCCTGAGACATTTCCTCATCTAACACTAGTTCCATCCCAGGCTCACTCAGCTATTGAGTTTTTCAGGTAGCCAGCAGGCCTGCATGGGAGATCCTCATAAGGGGCTCCAGAACTAATACGCTGAGTCTGTCTTTATAAATCAACAGAGCACCATCTTACCTAATTGGCCCCACAAGCTGGACATCCAACAGGGTGGTCTCAACAGGAATACAAGCCCACTGTGGTGAAACCTATTTTGTGGGGTCAGCCCCCACATAGCAGCTCATACTCTATGAGCATGGCCAATCCTCACAGTCAGTCAACTTGAGAATCAATCCTACTCACTGACATGCCAATAGCAATCAAGCTCAACTAGAATAAGAGGGCACACTCAATTTACATAAGGGATACTCTTGGAGCACCCTGCACAAGTGATCAGTGAGACTGCACCACTGGACCAAACAGGACACCTACTACATAAGTCCACCCAACCAAGACTGAGAGATGTAGCAGATCTACCTAATACATAGAAACAAACAGAGAGGCAGCTAAAGTGAGACAAGAAAGGAACACTTCCCAAATAACATTTCCCAGAAGAAAATATAAATAAACTTAAGGTAAGGGGGTTAAATATTGATGACAGAGGAAATTTAACTTTGAGTGGTGAACACACAATGCAATATACATATAATGTATTATCGAATTGTACACTTGAAACCTATTTGATTTTATTAACCAATGTCACCACGATAATTTTAATTTTTTAAAAAAAGAATAAGACACCAATAAAAATCAAAAGAAAAAAGAAATGGAAACACAAAGTTCAAAACACTAGTTATAAATATGCTGAATATACTCAGGGAAAGAATAGATAAGCTCAGGGAGAACTTCAACAATAAGCTAGTAAACTTAAAAAAGGATATAGAAATTAAAAAAGAACCACTTAAAAATGAAAAATACAACAACTGAAATGAAGAGTACATGAGAAGGAATAAGCAATAGATTAGAAGAAGCAAAGACCTGATTCAGCCTTTGTAAGACAAGGTAGCAGGAAAGACTCAATGGGAATAACCAAAAGAAATACAAATTAAATAGGATAGTCTAAGGAACCTCTGAAACAACATCAAGCGTAACAACATTCGCATCATAGGAGTACCAGAAAGTGAAGAAAGAAAGCAAGGGATTGATAATCTATTTGAGGAAATAATGACTAAAATATTTCTTAACCTGGTAAAGAAATAAACATATACATGTCCAGGAAGTGCAAAAAGTTACAATCAAGATAAATGCAAACAGACCCACAAAAAGGACACATCATCATTAAAATGCCAAAGGTTAAAGCTAAAAATAATTATGAAAGCAGCAAGAAAAAAGAGGCTAGTAACAAGGGTACTCCCATTTGTGTGTCAGCTGATATCTCAACAGAAACTTTGCAGACCTGAAGGAAATGGCACAAAATATTCAAAGTGATAAAAAGCAAAGACCTGCAACCAAGACTACTCTACCCAACAAGGCAATCAATTAAAATTTAAGGTAAGATAAAGGGCTACCTAGACAGAAGTAGGCTAAAAAAATTCACCACCACCAAGCCAGTATTACAAAAAACATTGAAGGGACTTTTTTAAAAAGAAGAAGGGGAAGAAAGCAAAAAGAACGTAAATAATAATAATAATAATAATAATAATAATAATAACAACAACAACAACAACAATAATAATAAAAGAGCAAGAACTATATACTCATTAATAATCACTTTAATATAAATTGATTAAATGTTCCAATTAAAAAACATATGGTAGCTGAATAGATAAGAAAAAAAGACCCATACATATGCTATCTACTAGAGACCCACTTCAGATTGAAAGATACATGCAGACTGAAAGTAAAGAAATTCGAATGAGATATTTCATGCAAATTGGAATTTTAAAAAGCTGAAGTAGCAATAATTATATTAGACAAAATAGCCTTTAAAATAAGAGACAAAGAAGGACATTACATAATGAGAAAAGGATCAATCCAACAAGGTATAACCCTAGTAAACATTTATGCAGCCAACATAGGAACTCCTAAAAATATAAAGCAAATATTGACCAACATAACAAGAGAGATTGACACTAATACAGACATAATAGGGGACTTTAACACCATAGTAGGGGACAGATCTTCCAGACAGAAAATAAGGAAATAGTAGCTTTAAATTAGTGGTCCCCAAACTTATTGGCTCCTAATGAGAATCTGGTGATCTGAGGTAGAGCCGAGGTAGTGATGCTAGTGCTGGGGAGCAGCTGCAAATACAGATGAAGCTTTGCTCGCTCACTGGCCGCTCACTTTCTGCTGTGCTGACTGGTTTCTAACAGTCCACAGACTGATACTGGTCCATGGCACAAGGATTGGGGACCTCTGCTTTAAATGACACACTAAACCTCATATATTTAATTGATATTTTTAGAACATTCCACCCTAAACCAGTGGAATAACATTCTTCTCGAGAAAACAAAGAACATTTTTCAAGATAGACCATGTTAGGCCAAAAAACAAGTCTCAGTACATTTAAGAAGACTGAAATCATATCGCGCATCATCTCTACCTACAATAATATGAAACTAAAAATCAATTTAAAAACTGAAAAAAAAATACCCAAACACATGGAGACTAAATAACCTGCAACTAAATGATAGATGGGTTAACAATGAGATCACAGAAGAAATCCAAAGGTACCTTGAGACAAATAAAAGTAAAAACAAAAGACCCAAAATCCATGGGACACAGATAAACAGTCCTAAAAGAAAAAATCATAGCAATACAGGTCTACCTCAAGAAATAAAAAAATCTCAAATAAACAATGTAACCTTATACCTAAAGGAAGTAGAAAAAGAAAAGCAATAAGGCTCAAGTGAGTAGAATAAAGGAAATAATAAAAATCAGAGCAAAAATAATACAATAAAGTAAAAAAAGCAATAAAAATATTGTAATGTGTAGAGCCAGATGGGTGATGGAATAATCATGGGATCACTTTATAAACTATATAAATGTCTAACCAATGTACTGCATACCTGAACCTAATGTAAAATAAAAACAAATTTTAAAAAATCAATAAAAAAGATTAATAAAACTAGGAGCTATTTTTTTAAAAAAATAAATAAATAAAATTGATAAACTTTTAACCAGACTCATCAAGAAAAAAAAAGACCCAAATAAATAAAATTAGAAATTAAAGAGAAGTGATAACTGACTTCACAAAAATACAAAGGATTATAAAATACTACAAACAATTATATGCCAACAAATTGGACAATCTAGATAAAATGGATACATTCCTTGAAACATATAAACTTCCAAGACTGAATCAAAAAGAAACAAAAAATATGAACCAACTGACTACTACTAACAAAATTGAATCAGTAACCAAAAACTCCAAACAAAAGTACTGGACTTAGTAGTTTCATAGGTGAATTTTACCAAATACTCAAAGAAGAATTAACACTTTTCTCTCTGAAACTATTCCAAAAAATTCAAGAGGAGGAAAGTCTGACAAACTCATTCTTGAGGCCACCATTATACTGATTCCAAAACCAGACAAAGACATAAAATATATATGTGTGTGAGTGTGCGTGTGTATATATATATATATATATATATATATATATATATTATTATATATATAATAAACCACATTAACAAATTGAAAGATAAAAATCATACGATCATATAAATAGATGAAGAAAAAGCATTTGGCAAAATTCAGTATCGACTTATGATAAAAACTCTCAGCAAACTGGGAATAGAGGGAATATACCTCAACATAATAAAAGCCAGCTAACAATTATACACAATGGAGAAAAGCCGAAAGTGTTTTCCTTAAGATCAGGAATAAGATAAGAATATCTACTTTGTACACTTTTATTTAACATTATATTGGAAGTCCTAGCCATAGCAATCAAACAAACAAACAAACAAAAAGGAATAAAATTCATCCAAATTGAAATAAAAGGAAGTAAGCTGTCATTATTTACAGATGACATGATACTATACAGAGAGAACCCTAAAAATTTCACACACAAAAAAACTGTTAGAACTGAAAAATGAATTCATAAAGTAATAGGATACATAATTAATTTCAGAAATTGGTTGAAATTTTATACATCTGTGAACTACCAAAAAGAGAAATTAAGAAAAAAACTAATTTACAATTGCATCCCAAAGATATACCTAGTAATAAATTTAACTGAGATAGAAGATCTGTACCAGGAAAAGTATGTCATTGAAAATAATACAAAGAGTAGAAGTGTATATCATGCTCATAGATATAAAAAAATAACATTGTTAAAATGATCATATTACTCAAAGCGATCTATTGATCCAATGCAGTCTATCAAATTACCAATGGCATTTTTTTACAGAACTAGAACAAATAATCCTAAAATTTATATTAAACCAAAAAATACCCCAAATAGACATGGCAATCTTAAAAAAGAAGAGCAAAATTGAAGATATCATACTACCTGATATTAACCTATACAAGACTTTAGCAATTAACACAGCATGCACTGGTATAAAAACAGACACATAGATCAATGTAATAGAATTGAGTGGAACAGAATAGAGTGCACTGAAATAAACCCACATTCATATGGTCATTTTTTTCTATGACAAAGGAGGCAAGAATATACAATGGGGTAAAGACAGTTTATTGAATAAATGGTGTTGGGGAAATCAGACAGATATATGCAAAAAAAAAAAAAAAAGAAAGAAAGAAAACTGGACCATCTTCTTACACTAGACACAAGAATAAACTCAAAAAATGGATTAAGGACTTAAACGTAAGACCCTAAACCTTAAAACTCTTAGAAGAAAATATAGGCAGTAAACTCTCTGACATTGCTATTAGTAATATTTTTTTTCCGATATATCTCCTTAGGAAAGGGAAACAAAAGATATCCAAAACATATAAAGAACTCATATGAATCAACTCCAGAAAAAGCAATCCAATTAAAAAATGAGCAGAGGACCTGAATAGACATTTTTCCAAAGAAGAAGACATACAGATGGCCAACAGACATATAAAAAGATGGTCAACATCACTAATGATCAGAGAAATGCTAGTTAAAACAGTGAGCCATTATCTAACATGTCAGGATGGCTATCATCAATAAATCAAAAAACAAAGTGTTGGCAAGGATGTGGAGAAAAGGAAACCCTCATACATTATTGGTGAGAGGGCAAATTGGTCTAGCCACCATAAAAAACAGTTTAAAGTTTCCTCAAAAAATTTAAAATGGAACCAGCTTTTGACCCAGCAATTCCTCTTCTGGGTATTTATCTGAAGAAATTCAAAACACAAATTCAGTAGTTGAGATGCTGATAAGTGGTAGAAACTAGGATATGTTTCATCTCTGTTTTGAAATTTCTGCTTGTTCTCTAGTTCTGTGTACATAGGTATAAATTTGCTGTATTTTTCTGGCCCAGACCTGCTCAATAAAACAACTTGACTTCTGTCTATATAAAGCTTGTCAGGAACAATGCTCTCAATATAAGTAAATAGACAAATAATAAAGCTAACACAGATGAGACCAGCCACTGTTCTATGTGCTTCACATGTATCAACTCACTCGATCTTAATTGCTCTACAAAGAAGATATTCATATCATTAACTCCACTTTAAAGATGAGGAAACAGGAACAAGGACTGGATAATTTGCCCAAGGTCACACAGCTGGTGAATAAGCATTTGCCTGTTGTCACTCTTTTGCTTCATAATGTTTATTTCTTCTTTTTGGTAACAGCACCCTGCTTTTCCTCTGAGAAATCCCTCCTACCTGACTCTTAAACTATGCAGTTTCTATAGTGCTGATTTTACTCAGAGCTCCAAGGGAGGCCATATAACTCAAGTTTAGCCAATCAACATTGCCTTTCTATAGATAGAGGCAATGGTTCAAGCATGAGCCAATCAGAAAGAACAAAATTGCTGATTGTGGAGTGGGAAGTCTGGAGTCCTTGTTGTCACCATGAGGTGAGAAATGGCTAAGTATGATGTCAGCATAGAGACAGTGAAATTGAATCTCGTAAAATTGAATCTCAGGTACAGAATTTGAGCACATGGGGGATAGGCCAATTTGAGTTAGTTTTTCTGGCATTTGCAACTGAAATTGACTTAAACAGAAGTACCCATCATTTGAGGAACCCCCTACACAATGTAGGGACCCTGCAAATAAGGAAATCTGCAATTTCAAGAAATGTTCATACTTCTTCAGAGCAGACTCTTGCTGCACACAAAATGTTGTTTTTCTCTCCCATTAACGAGACAAGTAGAATGACGAGTAGTTTGAATTCTCCACAACCCTACACTAAGATTTTCACCCTTCAGAGTTATAAAGGAAAATACTTTAATTCCACATGAAAATTCCCAGCAAAATTACCCCCTAAAGAGTGAGGGGTGCCAGCCCTACATCAAGCATCCCAGCCCAGAGCACCAGTGCCAAGAAAAAAAGACCCCACAACATCTATCTGTGAAAATATACAGGGATTCTGTCCATTCGATTGAGATGGAAGGCAGCTGGAATCCTAGAAATTCTCTTAAAGAGGCCACAAACAGACTCACTGCTTGCAGGTATTCCCCCTGGGCACTGGTGGTGGGACAGGGGTTTAGGAGGTGCCAAGACACACAGGGAAAAACTAAGCTGTGTGTCTTTGGAATAAGAGCTACAGAGAAAGTCACCATTGTCACTGTGTTGAGCCCTCCTCTGACACAGCTGGCAGGTGAGCATCATCTTTCCTGTATTGAGCCCTGTCCCCACTCGACCAAATCTGAATATGCATTAGCCTAAAGAGATCCACTCGTTCTATCCTGATGACTCCCCGGCACCCCACCCACTCAATTCACATATCAACAGAGGCTCTGTGATAGGCAGCTGACCTTGGCTCATACTACAGTCTTTCTTAAAAAACTGTCAAAGGTCCTCAGGCCCCAGATGGGCAGCAGCTGTCCTTGGTGTGTCCTGTGCCTTTTGCTGAGTGGCCTGAGGCTCAGCAATGGTGCCAAATATGCATTTGCATTAACTGGTACAACACTTCCCCCACCCTAGTGATTCCCTGAGACCCCACCTCAATCAACTCACTTACTCTCCAAGATTCTTTTAGCAGCAGGTGACAACAGGCCTTGCGGTACCTGTGCCTTTTCCTGAACTGCCACAGACATGGTACTGGTGGCTATCAGCCTCTGTTCACAGTGTGTCCTTTCCCATGAAAATTCAGGTCCAGCATAAGCAGCTACCAGCTTTGAAACACTTTGAAGCTCCTACCAGGCAGCCCCAGGCCGGTCACAGGCAGCAACTGACCTTGGCCTGCATCAGAGCCCTTTTCAAGAGGCCCCAAAACCAGTACTCCCAGCGGTCATCTTTAGACAACAACAGAGCACCACATAATTAGCCCCACAAGGCACATAAACAAAGTGTGGTATTAGTGGGAACCAGAACTTTCTGAATCAAATGATATAGGGTCATCCCCCTGTGCATATGCTATAGTCGTGGTCAGTCCTCATGGAAAGTCAGCCTGAGAATCAATCCAAAACCTAATGAGCAAACAGCAATTGGTTTCAGACCATACCAGAGAACCACCCAACCACCTCAACAAGTGACATATCCAAAGGGCGGACTAAGAAGCACCAAAATCCTGCTAAAGCAAGTCCTCCTCCATAGGGGCAGCCTCTGCACAACAGCTCCTCCACTATAGTCACAGCCAGGTCTTATAAACAATCAGCCTGAGAGTCCATCCTCACCACTAATGTGCCAATAACAATCAAGGCTCAACTACAACAAGAGGGCACACACCACCAACACGAGGGACACATTTGAAGTACCCAGCTAAGGTGACCAGAAAGATTGCAACACTAGGCCACACAGGACACCTACTATATAAGGCCACTCTACCTAAAACATAGAAACAAATACAGGGAGGAAATCAAAATGAGGAGATAAAAAATCATGTCTCAAATGAAAGAGCAGAACAAAGCTCCAGAGAAGAACTAAAAATGAAGACAAGCAATTAACCAAAGGCAGAGTTCAAAACTGTTTATAAGGATGCACAATGATCTCAGTGAGAACTTCAAAAAATGAATTAAGAAACATGAAAATGGACATAGAAAATATAAAAAGAACCAGTCAGAAATGAAAAATACAATAAATGAAATAAAGAACATATTAGAGGGAATCAACAGTAGATTAGATAAAGCAGAATATCAGATCATCAATTTGGAATATAAGATAGCAGAAAACATCCAATCAGAACAACAAAAAGATAATAAGCCAAAAAAAGGGGGATAGTTTAAGCATCCTCTGGAACAAAATTTGAATCACGGGTTTTAGAGAGAAGAGAGAGCAAGGAATTGAAAACCTATATGAAGAAATAATGACAGAAAACTTTCCTAACATTGTGAAGGAATAGACGTACAAGCCCAAGATACACAAAGTCCCAAATAAGATAAACCCAAAAAGGCTCACACCAAGACATAATATAATTAAAATGCCAAAGTTAAATACAAAGAGAGAACCTTAAAAGCAGCAAGGGAAAAAGTTACCTTCAAGAGAGCTCCCATAAGGCTGTCAGCTGATTTTTCAACTGAAACTTTGTAGGCCAGAAGGGATTGGCAGAAAATATTCAAAATATTCAAAGTGATGAAAAGCAAGAACTACCAATCAAGATTCCTCTACCCAGCAAAGCTATCATTTAGGATTGAAGGACAGAAAAAGAGCTTTCCAGACAAGAAAAAGCTAAAGGAGTTCATCACCATCAAACAAATATTACAAGAAATGTTAAAATGATTTAAGAAGAAAAAATTGAACATATGATAAATAAAATAATAACTATATATCTATCAACAATTACTTTAAATGCAAATGGTTACATGCTCCAATCAAAAAACATGGAGTTTTCCGAATAGATAAGAAAACAAGACATTTGCATATGCTGTCTACAAGAGACTATTAATATCAAAAAAAACACACAGAGTGAAAGTAAATACATTTCTTGAAAATGGAAATAATAATTTTTAAAAAGCTGGGGTAGCAATACTTATACCAAACAAAATATACTTTGAAACAAAGGCTGTAGCAAGAGACAAAAAGCATCTAGTAATCACACATTTGAGTCTTTATCTGAAAACACCCAAAACACTATTTTGAAGGTATATGGGCTTCCATATATTTCTTTCATTAGTATTGACAATAACCAAGATATGGAAGCAATCTAATTATCCATTTATAGGCAAACTGATAAAGAAGTGGTACATATATACAATGAAATATTACCAAGCCATAAAAATAAAAAGATTGAAGTCTTGCCTTCTACAACAATATAGATGGACCTAGAAGATATTATGTTGAGTGAAATAAGTCAGAGTAAGAAAAATACTGTAAGATTTCACTTTATGTGGAATCTAAGAAAAAACAACATAAACAAATTAACTGAAAAATTCATAGAAATAGAGAACATTTTGATAGTGACCAGATGGGAGAAACATTGGGAGATGAGTGAAGGGAGAAAAGAAGTAAGAGGTACAAGTTGGCAGTTACAAAATAGTCATGGTTATACAAAGTATAGCATAGCAAATATAGTCAATAATATTATAATAACCATTTATGGTGTCAGATGGGTACTAGATTTATCAGGGTGATCAAGTAATATAAACATCTAATTGCTATGTTGTACATCTAAGACTAATATAACGTTGTATATCGACTTCTCGGGAGCCATTTTGAGGAAAACAAGACTGTTAAGCAGGATGTTTTTGCAGAGTCAGTCAGCTGTGCAGTGTGCTGACTCAGGAAGGAAGTGCACTTGGTGTGGGGGTGGGAAATGGAATGTTACAGAGTTTCTGTGATTGGTGTTTATTTGGAGGTGTCTTGCTGTTTACTCACTCAGTAGGGTATAAGTATGCGTTGCAAAATAAACTCAGGGCTGCTTGGTATTGACTGGGGTTCCTCCAGAATCTATCTCTTGTCTCTGTCTTTTTCTCAATCCTCACTTCCCACCTCGGGTGCTATTCGACGTAGGCCGGCTGGCTCCAACAGGTGGCGCCCGAACAGGGACTTGAGTACTGGGGACACAGTGAAGGACGCCACGTGGAGTGAGCGCTCGGAAAACTATGTGTTGCGGTGAATAATTATCGGGAGTTTGTAAATACAAAAAATAACAGGAAAGTCGACTTAACAAAAGAAAAAAAAAGGGGAAAAAAGAGGAAAAAAAAGAAGAAATAAAATAAAAAATAAAAATAATAATAAATAAAAGAATAAAAGAAAATGGGGAATGGAAACAGTAGCATGCTTTTTGATAGTTTGGATCCTAGGTATGAGAGAGCGAAAATCAGGGGATGCCCCGGCGGTTTGGAAAGTAAGTGTGGAAAACAAAGACAAACTCTTAAATAATCTAAAAGTTGAAGGTTTTTATTTTTTCTTTTTTTCTGGTTAGAATGAGAGGGCCCCAAACTTCTATAGTTCCAATTTAAAATGTTATTTCTGTTTACTATGTATAAAGTTTGTATTTAATGAGGAGATGCTTTACACTGTACTTTTTGGTGTTTTTTGGAAAAGTTACATTTAGATCTATACTGTTTACTTAACTACCTCACGGATGTGTGTTATGTGTATTAAGTTAAATTTTGTGAAATGTTTCTCAACCGTATAAAAACTTAAAAATTTGGACCTATTTGCACCATGAGTCTGATATTTGGCATTTTATTCATTCCATGGTTTGATAAAATTGGGAGACAAAGATTAAGTGCTTTATTCTTAATCTGGTCAGATAACACTTTGGCTCCTATTGTAATAGAAGTGGATGGATAACTATTTCAAAAGGTTCAGAATTGTTTTTAGATATTTTAGTTATGACCATGTTGTAGAGATCATGGGACCAAAAAGAAAAACAAAAAACACCATTTTTAGGAGGGGCCTGCCTCGGGCCCCGCAATAATGTTATGGGGCACTACAGACTTTCATTCCTCAGCAAGGAAATCCATTCAGGACCTCTTTAGAGCAACCCCAGGCAGCGCAGGACTGGACCTCAGTTCCTCCGCCTGCACAGTATTAACACCTGAAATGGGGATGCAGGCCCTCTCAACCGGGGTCTATGGACCTATACCGCCAGGTATGGTAGGGCTACTCTTGGGTAGAAGTAGTGCCACTATGAGAGGAATGTTAGTGGAGCTAGGAGTTATTGACAGTGATTACACTGGAGAAATTAAGATCATGACTCATTCCCCTATAGGAATTTCTGTTATACAATCAGGACAGCGCATAGCTCAATTGTTGTTACTCCCTCAAATTCAAACTAAACATGCTGAAAAAAAGGGGAAAAAGAGGAGATGCAGGATTTGGTTCATCGGATGCTTATTGGGTACAAGCTGTAGTAGCTCAGCGACCCAAGCTTACCTTAATCATTAATGGGAAAAACTTTCAGGGTCTGCTGGATACTGGGGCCGACGTTTCAGTTCTTGCTGCTGATCAATGGCCTATGGCTTTGGCCTAAGCAACCAACGATGACACAATTACAAGGAATAGGTCAGAGCCCAGAACAAAGTAGTGATGTTTTGTCTTGAAAAGATGCAGAAGGACATCAAGGCACATTTCAGCCATACATCATGCCAAGTCTGCCAGTCAATCTTTGGGGAAGAGATGTTATGAGAGAAATGGGAGTATACTTATACAGTCCCAGTGAGCTCATCGCTCAGCAAATTCTTGATGAGGGGCTCTTGCCTAATCAAGGCTTGGGGGTAAAGGGCCAAGGAATACAGGAGCCTCTAATGCCAGTCCAGCGGCCTCCAAGAGCAGGTGTGGGGTATTTTTAAAGGAGGTCACTGGCCAGCCTGTACTCCATGCAGATCCAATCACTTGGAAAAGTGAAGATCCTGTGTGGGTGGATCAGTGGCCTCTCACTGAAGAGAAAATTAAAGCTGCTGAGCAGTTAGTACAGGAACAGCTCAACAGTGGGCATATAGCTCCTTCTAATTCTCCTTGGAATTCTCCCATCTTTGTAATCAGGAAAAAAAAAACTGGTAAATGGAGGTTATTACAAGATCTGAGAAAAGTTAATGATACTATGGAACTAATGGGGGCTCTGCAGCCAGGATTGCCTACACCATCTTCAATACCTCGGGAGACTTATAAAATTATCATAGATCTAAAAGATTGTTTTTATACTATTCCACTTGCTCCTGAGGACTATAAAAGATTTGCCTTCAGTGTACCATCAATAAATTTTTGGGAGCCAATGCAAAGATATCATTGGAAGGTATTACCTCAAGGTATGGCCAATAGTCCCACATTATGCCAGAAATTCGTGGCTCACGCAGTATCAAAAACTAGACAAGTTCACCCTCAGGTTTACATAATCCACTACATGGATGATATTCTCTTGGCCCAGAAACAAGAAGGAATTTTACTAGCAGCTTATGCACACTTGCAGCAAGCTTTGAAAGATCAGGGACTAGTAACTGCGCCTGAGAAGGTGCAGACTGAGCCACCTTATTCTTATTTGGGCCATAAATTATACCCCAAAGCCATCATGCCTCAAAAGATCCAAATTAGAAAAGACAGTCTAACTACTTTAAATGATTTTCAAAAATTATTAGGGGATATTAACTGGCTTAGGCCACATTTAAAAATTTCTACTGGAGAGTTAAAACCTTTGTTTAGCATTCTTCGAGGGGACTCCGCTCCTACATCAACTAGAGAGTTAACTGAGGAAGGAAGAATAGCCTTGCAAAAGGTGGAACAAGCCATAGAACAACAACAGGTACAGTATGTGGACTACACACAGGGGTGGGCTGCTTATGTTCTAGCAACTGCACATGTGCCCACCGCAGTCTTGCGGCAGGGTGGTCCACTACTCTGGTTGCACCTGCCTGTTTCACCAGCAAGAATGTTGACCCCTTATTATAAGTCTGTTGCTTGCTTGGTTCAAATGGCTCGAGAGGAGTCTCGGAAGTATTTTGGAGCTGAGCCCTCCTTGATTGGGGTTCCTTTCACAAAACAACAGATGGATTGGTTATTTCAAAATGTGGTTACATGGGCTCTTGCTTTTGCCCATTACCCAGGGGTTATAGACAATCATCTCCCCAAGAACGAATTATTGCAATTTGTCAATAATCATGCCCTGGTATTTCCCAAAGCTGTGAGTCAGGATCCTATAAAAGATGCTCAAGTAGTTTTTACTGATGGGTCCTCTAATGGCACTGCAGCATATGTAATTCAAGTCTGGTCACAAGTACTCTACATGCCTCCTGCCTCCGCTCAAATTGTAGAGCTCAGAGCCATAGCTGCAGTGTTTAAGACCATGGCTCATTGTCCTTTCAACCTATATACTGACAGTCATTACGTTGCTAAAGCTTTGCAGGTATTAGAAATAGTGGCATATATTGATACTGCTAATAGTCAGGTACAAGAACTCTTTTCTCAAGTGCAAAGGTATCTGCATGCACGTATACATCCATGCTATGTAGGACATATTCGAGCCCATTCTGGACTCCCGGGACCCCTAGCAGAAGGCAATGCTCTTGCTGACCAGGCTACTCAAGTAGTTGCTTTTACTCAGCTAGAGCTCACACAGAAATCTCATGCATTGCATCATCAAAATAGGCAAAGTTTAAGGAAGCAATTCCATATTTCCAGGGAAGCTGCTCGACAGATTGTTCAGCAGTACACAACCTGCCCAGAACATCACTCTGTGCCTCACTACGGGGTTAATCCCAGAGGTGTGGTACCTAACCAACTATGGCAAATGGATGTTACACACATCCCAGAATTTGGAAAATTAAAGTATGTGCATGTAACAGTTGACACCTACTCAGGTTTTATCATAGCTACTGCTCAAACTGGAGAAGCTACTAAACATGTTGTCTCCCATTGCCTTAGATGTTTTGCAGTGTTGGGACAGCCCTCTGTGATAAAAACTGATAACGGCTCAGGGTATTCAAGTCAAGCATTCCAGTGCTTTTGTTCTCAGCTTTCTATAGCGCATAAAACAGGCATTCCATATAACCCTCAAGGTCAAGGAATTTTAGAGCGAGCCCATGGTGCTCTTAAAAATCAATTACATAAAATAAAAAAGGGGTAGCTGTACCCTACTTCCCCACAAAACAGTTTCTATTTTAAATTTTTTAACTGTGGATGCTCAGGGACTTTCTGCTGCAGAGCGTTTCTGGCATCCCAAAACTCAGAGTACATATGTGTGGGTGAGGTGGAAGGACCCCCTCACAGTCACATGGAATGGCCCCGACCCGGTTAATGCGGGGTCAAGGGCATGTTTGTGTTTTTCCACAGGATGCCGAAAATGCCACGTGGCTTCCAGAAAGATTGGTCCGGTTTGCGGGGACCTCCCCTACAACTAAATCTGCTCCTAATGATGACGCTGATGAGCCATATTCTGATGAGTAGCGGGGAGCTGTATTGGACCTATGTACCTGATCCGCCAATTTTACATCCATCTATATGGGAAGGCCCAGAATTTGTGGTGAGAGTAAATGACACACGCCTGTTAGATCAACCATCAATGGGAAAGATACAAACACAAACTGAAACAGAGTTTAACTATACAGGCTCTGGGAATGGACTACCAATCTGTTTCTCCAAAAATGAGGTAATACCCGGCTGTTTAAATGTTTTTAGGATTTCTTTGCCTGAAGGAGCTCAGGTCGTGCGCTGTTGTGCACCAGGTAGAGGAGAAAAAGTTGAGGAAGCCCTTCCCCCTCCACAATCGCTCTCCCCGTGCAGGAAGAAGACAAGTGTCAACAACAAGACTCTGTTATGGAGGAACTGTTACATGGACAAACCAGTCAGGTATAATGTGCCAGGGGCAGATTGACATGTTATAGACTGGTCTGGGAACCAGGGTAACAGCGCAAGGGAAAAGAGTCCGTCTGCCGCTTTGTGATGGACAGATGATGGACTTCCACAGACTTACATATGGAAGCTTGCCGCTGGTATGGACATGGTTATTAGCAGGAGTGGGAGCAATGGCACTGTAATAATGGTCAAAGGAAAGAATGCAATTGCATGTGTAACTTCACCTCGTGTATTATTGGCCAATCGTGTTTCTTCTGTTTTTGATGGAACTACTGTAATGGTGCTCCATCAACCCTCTTTTGTTATGCTTCTAGTTAATGTCACTGGGCTTTTGTGTGGTTATGGGTTTATGTCTGCTTCCTCCTTTGTTAAAGTATTTCCTCAACTCCTTCTTGAGGATCTGTGCAGAAATGCATGGTCTCAGGCTCCTAGCTCAGGTTTGAGCAGTTTTGATTTCCCCGCTAGCAGAGGCTGGGAGTCAGTGACGGGTAAGAATCCTCCAGGGCTGGGACGAACCTAAGACAGGGCATGGATGCGAGAGATTCATGTGCCGATGACGGGTAAGGCTCAGGCCTGTGGAGGGTCGCCTAAGACAGGCATAGTCTATCTGCACCATAGCTGGGAAGGCTATGGCATTTATAAAATAAAAAAGGGGGAGCTGTCGGAAGCCATATTGAGGAAAACAAGACTGTTTGTTAAGCAGGATGTTTTTGCAGAGTCAGTCATCCATGCGGTCTGCTGACTCAGGAAGAAGTGCACCTGATGTGGGGCGGGAAACGGAATGCTTTTTGAATAGCTACAGAGTTTCTGTGATTGGTTGTTATTTAGAGGTGTTTTTCTGTTTACGCACTCAGTAGGGTATAAGTATGCGTTGCAAAATAAACTCAGGGCCGCTTGGTATTGACTGGGGGTCCTCCAGAATCAATCTCTTGTCTCTGTCTTTTTCTCAATCCTCACTCCCCACCTCGGGTGCTGTTCGATCTAGGCCGGCTGGCTCCGGCATCAACTGTAATTTTAAAACATTTTGTTATTTTAAAATAATAATATTAATTAATATAAAATAAAAATGGAGGAGAGATACAGAGTTTCTCAGACAAGAAAAAGATAAAGGAGTTCATTACCCATAAATTAATATTACAAGAATATTTAAAGGGACTTTTTGAAGAATAAGAAAAAAAAGTATCATATGATTTCACTTACATGTGGACTTAAAAAACAAAAAGAACAAATTAATCAAAACACAGACACACGAATATAGAGAACAATCTGCTGATGACCAGAGAAGTGGAGTTGGGAGTCTGGGAGAATGGGATGAAGGGTTAAAGAAGTACAAATTAGTAGTTGATAGATGATCACGGAGATAGATGGTCAGCAGTAATGTAATGGCTAAGTGGAGAGCCAGAGGAGAGAATGAGCAATTAGGGGGATTGTTTTATAAACTATATAAATGTCTAATCAATGTACTCTTGAAACTAATAATAAAATAAATTTTTAAGAAATAATAAAAAACAAAGAAACATAAATAAGGACAATAAAATGTCAATAACTTTGTACCTAACAATAGTCGCTTTAAATATAAATGGATTAATTGCTTCATCAAAAGACATAGGATAATTAAATGGATAAGAAAACAAGCCCCATAGATATGCTGTCTACACGAGATCCACTTCATATCAAAGACAGATACAAATTGAAAGTAAAGAATGAAAAAATATATTTCATTCAAATAGAAATTTTAAAAATGCTGGGTTAGCTATACTTTAATTCAACAAAATACATTTAAAATAAAGGTTATAATAAGAACAATGAAGGATATCATATAATTATGAAGGAATCAATCAAACAAGAGGATATAACCCTTGTAAACGTTTATGTACCTAATAAAGAGCACCTAAATATATCTTCTCACTCCATATACAAAAATAAACTCAAAATATAATTAAAGACTTAAACAGAAGATCTCAAACCATAAAACTCCTAGAAGAAAATATAGGGAATAAATTTCCAAAATTGCTATTAGTAATATTTTTTTCTGATATATCTCTTTGGGAAAGGGAAACAAAAGAAAAATAAACAAATGGGACAACATCAAAGTAAAAAGTTTTTGCACAGCAAAGGAAACCATGAAGAAAATGAAAAGACAACCTACTGAATGGGAAAAGATATTTGCCAATGATACATCCGATTAAGGGTTAATATCCAAAATTTATAAAGAATTCATACACCAAAAACCAACCAAACAAACAAACAATCCTATTAAAAAATGAGCAGAGGACCTGAATAAACATTTCTCCAAGGAAGACGTATAGACATATAAAAAGATGGTCAACATCCCTAATTATCAGAGACATGTGAGTTGAAAACACAATGAATTATTACCTCATGCCTGTCAGAACAGCTATCATCAATAAATCAAAAAACAAATGTTAGCAAGGATGTGAGAAAAGAGAACCCTCATGCACTGTTGGTGATATTGCAAATTGGTGAAGACACTATAGAATACAGTATGGAGATCTCTCAAAGAATTAAAAATAGAACTACCATATGACTCAGCAATTCCACTTCTGGGTATTTATCCAAAGAAATTCAAAACACTAATTTGAAAAGATGTATGCACTTCTATGTTCATTGAAGCATTATTTACAATAACCAACATCAATAAACAGCTGTATAAAGAAATAGTAGAATATTACTCGGCCATAAAAAAGAATGAAATCTTACCATTTGCAACATGGACGGACCTGAAAGGCATTATATTAAGTGAAACTAGTCAAGCAGAGAAAGACAAATATCAATGATCTCACTAATATGTGAAATCTAAAGAACAAAATGAATGAACAAACAAAACAGAAACAGACTCAGATGCAGGGAACAAGCTGATGGGTGCCAAATGAGAGGGGATTGGGGGTAAGATAAAAAAAGGTGGAGGAATTAAGAAGTTAAGGGATTGAATTATATAAATATCTAATCACTATACTATACTTCTGCCACTAATATAAAATACTACTGAATGTCAACTGTAATTGAAAAATAAAAAAAGAGAAACCCTGACAAGTAAAATTTGAACAAATGCTGTTGCCCTAAGTTATATGGATTTGAAAATATAACAAATTGAGGCACATACTTAAAGCAATACATTATTTAAATAAGGGCCTGAAGTGAAAGACCAAGGCTTGTATATTTTCAGCAAGTTTAAAAATTATTGTTAAGCATCTACAGTGCATGGCTAACTATATTTGTAGACTTTACCATAGTTTCTAGGGAAGTTGTAAGGAAAGTTAATGAAATCAAATGTGAGAGCTAATGCTTTATAAAATGATAGTTATTTTATTTTGTTTGCATTCCCTATTAGTATTTAGGTTCAGTTTCTGTATTCGAGGAATATAAAAATTATGAAAACTCTAATACATCATGATGGATTTCAAAATGCTAAAATGTTATTCTGTTATCCTACCTTATTAAACTTTAATTTGGATTTATGTATATAAAATCTAAACTACAAAATTAATGCTTTGTTAATATTTTTTCCAAGTTGGTATCATTTTCAATATAACCACACTTTGTGTTTTGAATTGCTATAAATCTTCAAGAAAATTAACATAAAAAAAGATTTAATTTTACATTAAAAATGTAGAAGAGGAGCCTTTGTTTTCCTGCTTATGTTTTCCTGTTCAGCTTGTAACAGGCAATGCATACTGGAGACCCAAAAAGTTTATGAGAGGAGTGATATGGCACAAAGAGAAGTTAGCAGTTGAGCAGTGAGATCTATACAAGTTCTATGTAGAAAGGACAGAGCCCTAAAATGTGTACGGCATAAAAGCAGCAACTTTAGCATCCAGTCCAATCCTACACAGAAGGAAAGGAGGGCTGAAGAGACAAAGAGTGATGCAATGAGGAGCATGAAAAGGACATGGTCTGATTTCCAGCCAAAGACCTGACATCTATGTGATGTTAGACCAGCTAAACTGGAACTGAAATACTGCATGGATGCTACTGCTCTCATTAAAAACAGAATGAACTATCACCTCACAATGTGAGACACTACTCTCACATTGCCTTGACACTAATCCTCTAACTCCACTCCCAACTCAGACTTTCTGTCTATTCATGCTTCCACATTGATGGGGCATTCTCCAAACACCTCATCCTTCATTGCCATGAACTTCCAGCCTTGCTCTTCTTTAATCCACTCCTCACTCAGGAAAGTATAAATTTTTTGTTAAACCTCTGCATAACATGTGTCAATGACTTTTCATTGCAAGTGGCATGTAGTGGGTTGAATGGAAGCCTGCCAAAAGACATGTCCACAGGGAACCCGTGAATGTGAACTTATATGGAAGAAAGGTCTTTGCAGATGTGACTAAGTTACGGATCTCAAGATGAGATCATCCTAGATTATTCAAATGGACCACAGATCCAATTACAAGTGTCCTATAATAGGGAAACACAGAAGAGGAGAAACACAGATATATGAAGACAGAGGTAGAAACTGAAGTGATGTGTGTACAAACCAAGTAATACCAAGGATTACCAAGAGACAGGCATGAAACAGATTTCCTGTCAGACACTTCAGAAGAAACCAGTACTACTAGGACCTGGATTTCAGACTTCTGGCCTCCAGAACTATGAGAGAATAATAGGTTTTTGTTATTTTAAACTATCCAGTTGGTGATAATTTGTTGACATCCCTGGGTAATTAATACATGGATTACCAAATTTCCCTAACAGGGTTAAGAGACCCTATATATTTGGGCTCCTGCTCAATTCAGATTAAATATTTTACTACTCCTCACCTATCTGGTGATCTCTTCTTACACTCACTCTTCTCTCTCTCCCTCTTTTTCTTTTTTTCTTTTTTTTTTTTTAGGGCCTTTGCCTATATGTCTACTTCAAAATCTTTCCATCCTAAAATCTTCTCATAGATGTCCCTTTCTTGTCATGTGTCTCTCAACTTAAATACAACTTTCCAAGACACCTTCCTGTATTGTTCTAACCAAAATACTTCTCACCACTCCTCCCCCATCATATTATATGACAACACTTCTTTCCTACATAGAACTCATAATGAAAGATTAACGTTTGTTCATGAACTTACTACATTGTGAGCTCAATGACAGTAGAGATTTTGTCCAGTTATTTATTTAAAAATTAATCGGGCATCTGCTATGTACCATGCAGCATTTGGGAAATGCAAAATACCAAACAAAAATGATCTCTGCTCATATTAATCAACATTCTAGCCCATTTTCTAAGGCTGTCTCTTCATATCTGAAGTACCCTCTGCTATTTATAGGTCATTCATTAGATGTTTATTAAATGTTAATTAAATGATAAGTGAAAATACTAAGTCCTCATCACTAATTCTCTCCCCTTTCCTAGAAAAAGCTTGCGTTTTCCTGTCTGGTAAGAATTTAATAAGCCCAGATAATTTTGAGAGACTTTCAAACTTGCCATTTACAAGATCTCTTTCTTACAAAGACATTGGGATTTCTTCACCATTCTTGTCTCATCCCTAAGTTTTTGTCATTTTTACTAGTGTGGTTTGAAGTAAGATTTTCACTTCAAACATGTTCTGGAAAACCAAGCAAGATGTTAATCTATATTCTACTGTCAAGACTTTGCTGAAGAGGGACAGGCCCAGGGAAGTTGGCTCAATTAACCACCACCATGTCTAAAGTTCAGCCTCTGGGACTGTTTAACTGTGGTTATTAAAACATTGGAGCAGCTGCTTTGTAGAAGTAATTTGGAGCCCAGGAGAAACCAGAGGCAGCATCAACATACCAGGTCATCTGAAGAAAGACCATCTGGACTTCACATACACTTGATAACAGCTTGGGATTTCCAGAATAGTTAACCTAGCTTAGAGGTCACGACCTAACTAAAAGTATGTCTCCCTACATGCCAAAGTGACATTGTAAAGTGGTTCTTTGCCACTCCCTCACCTGCTTATCACTTCATGTCCTCCTCATTTTTCATCCTTTACCCAGGCTTCCAAAAACTTTATTACTCAATTCCTTAATTAATAAACTAACACATGTTTGCTTAGCAACTGTTATATGCAAAGCAATGGCAAGGGTGCTTCCACATTTCCAACCCCTCCAATCCACTCCATCTTAGCCACACCTCAGGCCTACATCTCAAAGATATAGCTGCACTTTAATGGTATGGCTAACTCATCATGGGTACAGTTTCCTGCTGAGCCTAGATACTGGCTCAAAATTTTTCTCAACCCAACTGTCCAGGCAGTCACTACCTATTGCTCAGATGTAGCACTAAGATAAAATATTTTTGTTATCCCTGAATTCATGTTTAGTTTCCTTTTTTGACCAATTAGTTTTGATGACTTGCTAAAGATATATACCTGGTTTATGGTAGCCTTGAAATCCAGGTACCCTGTCTTCTTGTCAGAGCTCTTTAAGGTGCTCAATATAAACAAGTTAAAGAACAATCCAAAGCTACTAGATATATCAGCCAAAACAAACAAAAAAAAAACAAAATGAATATATATATATACACACATATATATACATATATATAATGTATATTAATAAGGACAAAATAAAGTAAATTTTATATATTATGTTGTAAATTTTAGAATACAATGTTATATGTTACCTATATAATGCACCTATATAATCATAGTTACTACGTGTTTTGTAGAGCATCTTTTATAATCTTTACAGTATCTCTAGATGATAGATAATATCTTTCTTATTTTATAAATGAGAAAACTGAAATTCAGAGAGTTTAAGTAACTGAAAACTGCTAAATAATAATGGAGGAGCTGGATTTGGACTCAGGGAGATTTACCTATTCTCAATATGACTTATTTTCAGTACATACTGTCACCGTCATTAGGAAATAATTCTTCATGGATCTCTTGAATTTCTACACATCTGGTGAGCACATCTGTGACTACTTCTTGTCTTAGCCTATCCTTTTCAAGGACATTTATAGAGGGAACAACATTAAAAGGGTAGAGCTAGTGTCTCCCTCCAGAGAAAAGGAACAAGAAAAATTGTTTGTAGCCCAGCATAATAAAGATAATATTTCCTTCTAGGGCAAAGTTTGGAAAGGTTTGCTTATAACCTATTAGAAAAAAATTGGAATCTCCTAACTTCAAGGTCACTCAGATATAATCCAAACCTAATGCAACATGTTGCCTACATGGGATCTGGGTGACAAAGAAGAACCAATGCAAACACAAAGCTTATGCTGCCTACTGTTCCATGAGTAATAAAGTTCTTTATCTCTCACTCAGGAATCACATGCCCCTTGAAAGTTTACAAGTAGTGCAAAATCTCAGACTCTTCACTGTTCTTAACAACCATGAGTTAAGATGTACGAAAAATCACATAGGTTGGGTTGCTCCTGGCTGCCTACGCCACTGGGATCCCAAGTTGTTGGTTCATCTTAATTTGAACTTGGGTTAGTCACCCAGGATCCCAAGCCTCCAATGGATGAATAAATATGTCAGTCTAAAGTAATATCAGTAATTATTATATTTATCTCTCATACATAAAAATGGCATTTTCACAATATCTTATCCTTATATATTGGAAAGGTGGATGTTTCAGGTAACATGGAAAGCCAGAAACAAGAGGCAATATAAGCTAGAGAGGCTCCTCCTTTTGCAAATTAAATCAGAACAAATTTTGACTGCACTATTCCTTCCCACCTGGCCAGCTGTGCCCACCCTTTCAAGGATTTCCACTTTTCATCCTGGCCTCTCAGGCTAGCTTCATCACCCTTCCTTCCCTTAGAATGAATTCTTAGCTTTTCTTTGACTATGGAGTGCTGTTGTCAGAATGATGCTTATTGTCAGAATGATGATCTGAATATTCTCTTCTAATCTTTTCCTTCTCAGGTCACTGAGAAGTCATTGAATCAAATCATATAACATTAACTGAAAATGTTCAATGAGAATGATTTACAAGATAAGATGATGAAAGAAATTAAAACCACACTTCCCAGGGTGTGCACCTTTCTCCATGAAGTAGGAGATAGCATCTGAGGCTCATGGCAATGCATGGTCTGGTTTAGTCAGTGGGGACAGCCAGAAATTCCATTATTTTCCTCCAGCAAGGAGACAGCAATGAGGGGGAGAAAAGAGCAAAGGAAATGATAACTTTGATAGAAAGGAAACCAAATGGATAAGAGCATGGAAGATATTTTTAATTATTACCATGAGTGTAAAATTGGAGAAGAGAGTCTAATATCTAGAAAATATTTCCAAGAAACTCTGTACAACATGTTTGTGTAAAATCCCTGTGGTATCCTCTTTGAGAAAATTAGTAATGGTCTATGTTAACCTTCAAATCTTCTAGTCTGCTTTGTGTTTTTGGTTAATGTGACTACTCAGAGACTGGCCCCAGAGGGCCCCAGCTTATATCTTACACTAGATTAGGAATTTATAGCAGTTTCTTACTCCTTCCTAGTAATGGCTCATTTAGAGTCATGGTTCTTAGGCTACTTTACTTTTCCTATAATTTTTCTTCAACTACCAAGCAAGCCAAATGAGCATCAGAGAATGAAGATTAGGAAAAAATAGTTTACTATAATAAGGAAAAATGTAAGTACAGGAAAGAGGAGGAAAATAACTGAAAGACTAGAAAAGGAACCACCTGCGGGTCCTCACAAACATAAGGTAGGAATGTGAGCCCCACTATGTGGATGAAACTTCAGCAGAGTTTAGGACTCTTATTCAAATGTGCAAGAGTAAACTAGCTGCTATAACATCAAAATTTCTACTGCCTAATTCATCAAAACTTCATTTTTATCTCATGTGATATTCCAATGCAGTTTGGCCATGAATTAGTGTAGAGGCGGTCATTGGTCAGAATTCAATCACATGATTAAATTGCATATGTACAAGGGAGGCTGGGAATTTCAATCTGGCTATGTGTCCAAGAAGAAGAAAAAATAAATATTGAGGAGCCCTAATGGGCTCTGCCACCAAGGTAAAATAATTAGTAAGTATCAGTGGTAGCTTTTTGATCTAAGTCTTGATACTCCAAAACTAATACACTGAGCTAAAGTGCTCTATCATTTCCTCTTCTGAACTATTATTTACCTTTTAATTAGAACGAATTTAGATAATCAGCTAATCTACTTTTTCTTCTTACTCTTTTTTAGGGCCGTTATTACAGCTCTCTCCCCTCCCCCATTTAAAAACTCAATTTCAGAACTTTAGAACTTTATATTCATGACATAAATCTTATCAAATTTTCTTTCCCACTCATCTTTCTTTTAGTAAGATTTGGCACTGAATAAAGGGAAAACAGGGGAAATAAAGTTCACACCCTTATCATGTCTCTGCAATATAGCAATGAGGAGGGGAGTTCAGCAAGAACAAACCCCATCCCTGAAAGAGGACCAGATCAAAAAAAAAAAAAAAAGAAAGAAAAAAGGAAAACCAAGAAGGTGGTCTTCAGAAGATTTTCTGAAATCTTATGCCCAAAGACTTATCCAGAAACATTGTTTGATTGCTCAAGTGGCTTATGTTGAAAATTATACTAAAAAACTTCTCATTTTTATATTCAAATACTTTTCCTTTTCTACATCTGAAAGCCAAATGTGATTTTCAATCAGCCAGCACAAACAGACCGACAGACAACATCTCTCAGGAACTCCTTGATATGCCATCAGGTTTCAACACTTTTCTTCCCCTTTCTGGAGCAAGCCTATAATTCTGCATTCATGTAAATACATATGTGTGGAGTATTTACTCACATGCTGCTGGGTAGAGCAAATGAATCTGCATTCTTTCCTGGTTATGCAGTCATGAAGTGACTGCATCTTCCCTGCATAGTGTTCTTGCCCACCATGGGGAGTTCACATGTTCACAAAACACCAAGCAGTCTAAGGCTAGACTCTGCCTTGCAAGGACCATAAACCTTTCTTGGCCACCCAGCCCCAACCCCAAGAGCGCTGGGGTAGGTGCTTATTTCTCCTTGCTTCTTCTTCAGTGTTCTCATAGTTTTGGATACATAGCTTTTGATATTTATTGTACTGTAAATGATTGTTTACATCTGTTCTCAAGTCTGTGTGCAATCCATCTATATTAGAACCTAGCATAGACCATTACATAAAATAATTTTGTGAAATGGTCTTGATAAATGAGTAACTTAACGAAAAAAAAATCAGAATCCTAAATAGCTACTTGCTTTAACAATTTAGAGGCCTAAAAAGTTGATATATAATGATCATTTAGTGTTCTGGTTCCATCTAAAACCTTAAGCATTTTATAAACCTATGTAGTTACTAAAATGCTTCTCAGCTTTCAGTATAATTATAAATTTAAATGTAATTCTTTGAACTGGGAGCTAACTTTTCTGAGTGCATATGATGTTCCACATAAACATTTTCCCTCTTTGTTGTGTGCATTAATTTATTTAGTCTTAACAACAACCCTATAAAGGAGATGTTATCAGTTTCCCCACTTTACAAATGAGGAAACTGAGTTACAAAGAGGATAAATAACTTTCCCACAGACCCATAGATCTCAAATGTCAGAGCCAAAACTCACTCAGGAAGACTGGCTCCAGGTCTTAACCACTATGCTAAACTCATTTATTTAACAGCAATTTATTGATATCTAATGATATGCTTAATTGAAATAAATTAATTTCAAATAATATTAAGTGCTCTGAAGAAAATGGTGTGGTATGGAGAGAGAGGAATTTAGCTGGAAGGGCCAGGGAACTTTCTTTCTCTGAGAGTTGAGTTTTGAGTTGAGATTTGTTCAATGAGAAGTGATCAGACAGGCAAGCTGAAAGGGCAGTGTGTTCTCAGCAGAAGATACTGCAAGTGCAAAGGCCATGAAACAAGAAGAGCTTGGTATGTTGAGGAACAACCCAGTGTGGCTAGAGTAATTAGATTTACGATCAGTGCAATAGGAAGCCATTATTAGGTTTTAAATCATTTTAAGTATTTTGTGTAGAATAAACGAGTGGATAGATTTGAATAAAAGAAGAAAAACTAGTAGGGAGGCTGTTGCAGTACTTCAGATGAGTTCAGATAGGAGCTAATAGTGACTAAGATAGTGGTGAGGGAGACATGGGTGATACCCAGATATGATGGAGATGATGAGAGCATTTGGAAAGTATTTTGGGGACAGTGTGCCCACAGGACTTCTTAAGTAAAAGATACCATCAGAAAGGGCTATGCCAAAAAACTAGCTCTGATCTTAATCCACCTGGAACAGATATCAGGGCCCCCAAAGGTGAGGAAAACCCTTCTTGATCAGCAGATATCTTCCATGCTCTGGGTTCTGACTTGGAGTTGTGCCATATGGAGTCTCCTCAGTGAGAAATCTTCATTCAAAATCTATTAGAATGACATCCAGGAGCTGTCAAGGCTGTTTACCTCCCCTGCCATCAGGGGATCTCTGTATTCACATAACACTGAAGGGCATTCACTCATGCAGAGTAGATGGGAACTTGATAGGTAGATATGTTGCCAGGCAGAGGGAACAGGTGGAACAGAATGTAAGGTCAGGAAAATCTAGGGAGAATTCAGGCTAAGTATAGAAACAAATAAACCAGAAAGAGAGTGAACTGGGGTGCTTTTGTGGAGAGTGTGAATTTTCATTTTTTTGTCTTTATGCCTAAAATAGTAAAGAATAAGCAATGGACTTTGGGGAAAGTGAAAGAGAGCCATGAAGTGTTAGAACCAAAAAAAAAAAAAAAAAAAAAAAAAAACAGCAATTACCAATTCTACCTGCCTAATATTGCACACTTTCATTTCTCCCTTTTAAATAAATACTCCCACCTTCAGTATGCATTACTTATGCATAAACCTACCAATTACATTATATCTGCATTCATGCCACACAGGAGTCTTTTACTGAGAGTAAATCAGCAGACAGTTTTGGGTGCTCACTGTGTGCTAAGGACTCTGGAGAAAACAAAGATAACTAAGACCAGTCACCTGGCCTCAATTTATACATACTAGTGATCTCAAATTTACTAAAAATGTAAGACCAAATGCAACCACTTGCTGTACAAACTAAATTCTCTATTTCACCTTCTCCACAAACTTTTACATTGGAGTGTTCCTCTGACCAAATTTTCAGGCTCTTCAAATTGAACACCTTATTAGACAGAATATCAGAGAGACTCATGTCTTTATGTGAAGTTAAAGTGGCATGTGTTCAGAAAAAAAGAAACCTCAGGATTTGAAAGATTCAAAAGCTATTTGTCTGAATTTTTCTAAATATTGACTGTCTTTTAGATATTATTCCAAAATGTTCAAATATTATTATGATGACCATGCTCTGGGTAACATATCTAAAAACTGTTTCACTCTAGTTTGGTTCTGAAATTTTAGGATATAAATGAATCACTTTCAGATTTTTTTAAAATAAAGATTTTTAAGATCCAGTTCTAGTAAATTCAAAATCCAAAATTTTAAAGGGCACCACAGGTAATTCTTATGTGATTTTCACAGTTTTGAACTGGTGACCACTACTGTGGCCTGCTTTGAATAGAATTTGGGCATGGTTTATAAGTTTTGAATAATTGAAGACTACCACTGTAGCATATATATTTGAACTTGATTTTAGATCACCTTTATAAACAGGAAAGGATTATCTGAACTGAAAGATCTTTGATTACTTTTTCACTGTTGAAATTATGTTAATCAGCCTTTTTCATTTCTCATCCCAGATCCAGAACACCTTGAGTGTAGAGAGATATTTGCATCTTGGAAAATTGAGTTATTTATCTCATCATGCTGTAATAAACATTATAATAATAATAAACTATCATTTTCTATGTTTTTAAAAATGCTATTATGAGCATTATCTCATTTGGTCTCAGTAAGCAAAATCTCATAGGTGAGATAGTAGTGAGAATGAATTGCCTTCATCATAAGCCCTAAACCATTCTTCCTCTCAGTCCAGGTCTTCTTACCCCCATGCTGCAGTGCATTTCTTTGCTTCATATTCTAAGATGAGATCAAAATAGAAACAATCCAGTATAAAGCAAAAGCAGTAAGAAAAGTGAAAAAATTGGACATATATATTATTATAAAAAAGTGTAAGGTAACAACATGGATAAATCTCAAAAACATTACGCTAAGTGAAGAAAGCCAGACCTCATATTGTGTGATTACATTTATACTAAACATGCAGAAAAGGCAAACCTATTGAGATAGAAATAAACCCGTGTTTGCCTAGGGTTGAGGGTAGGAACAGAGATTAACTGTAAACAAACGAGCATGAGGGATTTTACTGTGGTGATAAATATGTTCTAAAATTAGATTGTGGTGATGGTTACATAACTCAGTAAATTTACTAGTAATCACTGAATTGTTCACTTAAAATTTATGAATTTTGTGGCATGTAAATTATAACTCAATAAATTTTTTTTAGCATGAAGTGTTAATATTAGAAGTACGCATATGTTTTTCGGCTCTGTCATTTACAACTTGGATTAGTTAAAAAACTAACTTAACATTCCTAAGAACTTGGATTCTCATCTCTAAAATAAGGATAAAAATAGTATCTATTTCATACAATGTTTAACTTCTTAGCATATTAGAAGAGCCAAAAAATGTTAGATTTCATCAGCATCAGGGTTAAAATTTAAAAGAACACACAAAACAAGTTGTAATTATTCACAGTTAAAAATTTTGGCTAGGAATAGAACAGTCAGTAAAAGGTTAAATGGCACTTAAAAATACTTTTTAAGTACCATATATGAGTGTTCATAATGCAATTGAGTATGACTTTAAGTTTAGTGCTCTACCTTGTTATCTATGTTATATCTACATACATTTATTTGAGTTTGTACATTCCATATACACATATATAATGTTTGAGTTTGTACATTCCATGTTTAAAAAAATATTCCACGCATGGAATATTATAGTCTATATTTGTTCTATATACAGACACACACACATATATACATACAGTCCATTTATATTCAATAAATATTTTTTCTGTGTGTTTGTATGTATATCCCTGCAACCATGATGATTTGAGCATGACATTGAAGAGATGAAATGTATGATGTCTTACAAGAACTTCTGGTTCTTAAATTCTGAAAAACAAGGGTAAGTTTAGAGTGTATCTGTATACTTTGGCTGACCTCAGATTTGTGAGTACCATCTAACATTCCCTTTTCATTCATATCTGAAATCTAGAAACTGCTCTTCAGTGAAAATACACATTTGAAGAATTAAATTCTCTTTTGTCTCATGAACAAAGCTTCATCACAAAGTAATGGCACATGCTGGATGGTGTGTCTGAGTCACATCCTTTGTTCATTTTAGTGCATTGTTACAACAGCGATAACCAAGATGACAGCTCTGATTACCACCCACTACTTCCATTAGGCCAATGCGAATATGTCAGGCGTCTTCTTTCCCTGGAATTATTTTCTGAAAAAAGATATTTAAATTATTTTAAGATGTTTATTTTATCATTTTCTACTGTCTTGTGTAAGTCTTGAGCATCTAGTTTTAACACATTATCTTCCTCTGATATAAGCCTTTTAATGTCAACTTGCCAAAAACTAATTACATTTTCTTTCACAGAAAACACTTGATAATTGATTTTAAAAAATTATTATTTAAGTCAGCATCACTTTTCTGCCTAATATTTCATTAAATCTGCTATGTATATATTCTCAACCTTCTTCAGGTACAGAATGCACTGCTAAAGAATGCAGGGCTCTCAAGGAGCAGGACTAGAAGTCCCTCCTGAATTGCAAAGGTTTGCTGTGGTGTTTAATGCATCTTTAGCAGATTGGCACACCAGTATCCTAGTTTAATTTAATGCTAAAGGATATTCCTAAAAGTGTATCAGGATATAAGCTACATGTAAAATGTCACCTTTGGAAAAAAAAAAAGAAAACAATTACAGTTATGACATGCAATTTGCATCAATCTCTTTTGAGTTAATCAAAAAAAGATAAAAGAATACATTAGCCAATAAATGAGCTAGCAAGGAGGGAAAAAAAGAGCCTTTGTATTTCCATGGTTCCATATTTCTTTGGCACATCCAAGCCAGTCTTTTCGTGAGTCCTCTGAATAAGTATTTGTCATAAGCTTTACTGTACCATGAAGTTATGATTAATATTACAGCTCAAGTACAGCAGGTTGAAAGACCACATTCATTTTCAAAGTCACGTCGCATTGATTAGAATTCACTGCAGGTTATTCAAATAATGATCCTCTCTTTCCCCAGGAGAATTTCTGTCTGCTTTTTCTTTATCCTCATTAAAGATCCCAGGTGCAGACAAAGCTTTACATATTTCTAATTTGCATTTTCCTTGGAAAGGAGGTAATTCACATGCCTTTAGTATATAGCACTTGTTTTTGTAGTTTGCTCTTTCCTATCATCTGTTTAAATAAATCAAGAAATTTAGGCTTTATAAATCCTCAGACAATAGAAAATGCCAAATTTTATAATGAGTCCATAGATCCCAAACCCTTCCTGGTAATTCTAATAAAGTCAGGCATTTTCTTTGGTTCTTGGCCCTAAAAAGTTGGCATAAAAAGACAATGGTATTTTTCCCCCCCTTGGAGAAGAGATTTATTTTAGGAGTAAAAGCACAGAACTTTTGGGCCTCTCCAGAACTGAAAAGTAAAGGTTCATCAAGCAATAAATGTGATACTCAGATAATCCCCAAAAGAATTTGATATGATAAATTAGATAAATTTCTATGCAAGGATTGGTCAGTTATTGTCTCTGTTGAGATAATTTATTAGTTACTCTTTCCAACCTAGCATTTTCATAGAATCACATATGGATTTCATTGGCATAAGGTATAGGCCTCAAATTATGACAAAGAATTCTGCTTTAGACTATTTATACCTTTAGTTTTGTGTAATGAGTTTAGCCTGAAGCAGACTGACAGCATTGTTGACATTCCATCAAGTTTCCATTTCTCAAGAGAGAAGAAATTTTTAGCTAATTAAGTAATGTTAGAGTGTCTTAGAAACTACAAAAGCAACATGAAACCACATGGCAGTCATACTATTTGTTAAGACCATTTGAATATTTCTGAAATCTTTAGGAAATTAAAATTGTATAACAAAACTTTTAAAGTAATTCAGAGGCTCAAAATGATGTATCTGACATAATTGAAAAGGTGGAAGAACAACTGGAAAAGAATTTTCATAAAAATGATCATTTTTTCAGTGTGTGGATCAGGTGTGAAATGTTTCCTTAAGTTGTACAGCATCTTAATGGTTTTGAAAAGTGTGTGTGTGTGTGTGTATGTGTGTGTGTTTCATATTAAAATTCTCATATGCTATTTTACAGAGTGGAATTATAACATCTAAGCCAGAAAATTACTATTAACCATATATTTAGTTGTTAATAAAAGATGGTCTCTAGTCTCCTTATTCATTTTTTAGGGACGACATGGTTTTCTGTGATCTGTAAACCTGCTCTTGATAAGTTTGTGCATACACAAATAAAATAAAATTAAATTAAACATTTTATTAGCATTTGTATTCATTTGATTTTCCTGGAAGAATATGTAATTAGGTCCAGAAACTCATTGACTCTGAGTAAAATGATACAGAGTGTGCACTTAAAAAAATTTTTCAATTCAATTAGGGACTATTTAACATGGAGTAAAAGTTTAATGAAAAATAACTGGATATTCTACTCAGGTATGTCTTTTAAGTTGAGCTGGACAGAACAGCATCATAGATTTAATGTAAACATGAGTTGATGACAGAACCCTAAAGCAAGACTGAAAATTTACCATGTCTACTTAGAGAAATATGCTAAATTATTCTGATTGAAAGATCACAAAACAATATAGCTGTTGACATTCTGGATCCATGTTGAAAATGATGGTAAAGTAATGTGTAAACCTACTGTGTAATAAGTAAAAATTTAAAAAGAGTATTTCATAGTGAAATAGATACCTAATGTATGTGGTATGTACGCTTATGCACACATGTGCAAATCTGTGGAGGGTGTGTGTGCGTACGTGTGTGTGTTTTCAATCTGAGTATAGTGGAAAGAAAGGCATGGAGAACCCACTGAGATTTATTTCCCCTTTAAGCCTCAGGGAACCTTTGAGCTTTCATTGACATTAATTAAGCCCACCCCAGGATCATGGGGTTGGTGGGTATGGTGAACTTTTGTTTTAAAAAGCAAGCTTGCTTACCAGAGTTTTTTCCCAGCTTCTCATTTTATTGTGGTTTCCAGCAGGGAATCTTGTTTCAAGGAATATGATCAAAGTAAAGAACATTTCTTCTGGGACATGTTTTACATAGATTAAATCTCATTATGCAACTTACTCTTTAGTCTATATTCTGTTTTATAAGCTTCTATTGTATGAACAAATTTAACATTAAAAAAGTGTGAATTTACTACATCAGATATACTAAGCTCCAAAGGAGGTAAAGTCCAGTAAAGTCAAACACATCTTGATTTTCTTATCGACAGTGAATTTCAGCTCACAAAATTTTAGTGTAGTCTTAAATGAGCTTCATTATATATATACATATAAAATTTCCATAGGCTTTGAATAATTTCATTGTTAAATATTAAGTAATTCCTTTAAGAAATATGCTGCTATCTTTTGAGTGTCTTGCCTGTTTTTAAACTATTTCCCTGCCTTTTTCATTTTAAAGGTAGCTAAGTTACTCTGGTTATATTAAGAAGTAAGCCATGTTACCGATCACAGGAAATTATGTTTTCTTGCTGAACAGTAGGAACTTGGAAATTTGAAATAGTATTCAGAAAATCTTGTACTGGAAAATAGACATTAAGACTAGAGATTGGTTAAATCCATAGAGCTATTTTAAGCTTGCACTGAAATGTACAATTCTGAAAAATGCTCACCAAATAGCAAGCTCTCTCATACCTATCATTGCTCTTAGTTTAATACATTGAGAATTTAAAAAAGGCAATGATGGGTAAAAACTCTGGATTCCCACAGCCACAAAATAGGAAAAAAATTCACAAAACACAATGTGGGATTCAGTATCCCCTGGCCAGAACCCTGAAATTTAGACTAAATGAAGATTTAGTTCCTTTCTGCAAAAACTATATGTGTATCTATAGTGGAATATGTTAAAAATACATGTTCAATATGTAAGCAAATAGGATGCTGTATTTTCAATAATGTTATTGTTATTTGATTGATAAAGTAAATTACATATTTCCAGATCTAATCTAATGTTTGCTTGTCTGTGATTTCATTGGCCTTGCAATTAAATTGCAAGGGTAAGCTGAAGAATTGATTTTTTTTTTAAGTTGGATGAAAGGATGTGATGCACAGTCAAGTTTCAGGTTAAATTATCCTATTCGTTCCAGTAATTTTCTTTACCATTTGGTCTCTAAACGTACAATTTTCTTTAGTGAAATGGAAGTCCTCTTCTGTTTCAGTTTTCAGGCTCTCTGTGCATTTAATGAAGAACTAATTTATAACACTATTTGCAATTGTTTTGTAGTATCTTTGGAGATCCACTTTCATCTCATCTATATGTTAGATGCTTAACTCCAGTGCCTATAAGAGAACAGTTTTAAGAAGCTAAGATGATGGTCAGTTAAATGGTTAATCATAACATAGACTTTTTTTCCCCAATCAATGAAAGTTAAATTCTATGTGTAAGTGATTAATTCATCTTTAGAACTAGAAACATAATTAAACCAGAAGGAGTCTGTTATGATTAGAGGTGACAGGCTAGGGCCATAACAAAGAAAATGAATTCACATCGAGCTTTACACAAAATGTAGTTTTCCTTTTCTGATTATATTATGTAAAATTTATTACTTGTTGCCTTTAAAAAATGAAGCTATATAACTATTCAAAAGTATTTTTTATGCAATATGTCTTCACAAACATATATTTTTTTTCGTGTATTTCTGACACTAAGTTTTCCATTGATTCTGTTTTCCTCCCTCTTTGCAGTTTAACATCTTTATGGTGACCTTAATAAGCTTCAGCATTCTCATTTAGTTCACTTCTAAATAAGTATCATTCCAGACGACTTCCACATAGCTTAATAATATATGTTCTATCTACCTTAGACAACAAATCTCTAAAATTTCTACTATTTATTGTGTTCTAATTCTTTCTAGCTATAATATTTTCTATTGAATTTACACTATCTAATTAAATTTTATAGCTTTTATAATATAGTATAGAGGATGTATTTTTTTCCTCTTGGTTTAAGCTAACTTTAAATGAAATTAATATTGTTATCAAATTTGTGAAATGTTTAGAAAAAAATGCATGTTTAAAATGTGTTTGCATATTATATTAGAAAATTTTCTTTTTTATTCTACTCTATTTCTATTTAGCTATTTTCCCCTAGTTATGTTATAGATATTTTAATATTTATATCCCATTATCTTCATATTCATCAATCATTGTACTGACACAAGTAAATACAATCTAAGCAAAACAAAAAACAAAATTAATTTTATGTGAATTTTGGCCAGATGTAAAGAATGACACATTTCCTGTTAACTTATTGAAGGTACAGTTGGTGAAACCGTCCTGAACTGTCATCATAGAACAACCTTATGTCCACTGACAGCAGTATTCCCTTCTATAGCACTAAGAGCTATATATATATGCCTCAGCTCTGGATCCATTTAACTCTATATGTTATTTTCAAAATGAATGGGAGTGACATGCTATCAAGTGTTCCTTTTATATTGCAGCAGACAATGAAATCTTCAATCAATACTTGCTAGAACCTAGGAACGACCCAAATGCCATATAGCCAGTCCATGTCCTGGATAACAGCCTAGCAGGTTTCATTATCATTCCAGTCATTCCTCTGTAAAATACTACTTTAAAAGCAGTTACACATGGGAATCTTGAATTTTTCTATAAAAATGTATTCGTAAGCCCCAAATCTAGAGTATATTATTTTAATTAGGAGGAGAAGGGCATGTGCACACATATTTGTGTGTGCATATGGGTTTTGTGTATAGTCTAATACATAAGGTGATTTGTAAAAATAGTTTAAGAAATGTGTCTAAATGCTTCAAGATTTGAGTACAACAGTTTTATTTGTTTTTGTCATTATTTTCTGTTCGTTTTTATTTTAAAATAGTTTATTATAAATCATTAAGAAAAATAATACATACATACATACATAAATACATACATACATACATACACATGTACATACAGCAGAGAGTTTGGCCCATACATTATGAGAACCAGGTTTAACTTAGCATCTGACTGGGCACCACTCAGAGATTCATTCTACCTTTCTAATGGAAGAATAAACTAAGGTGACCATACCAAATACCCTGTAAGTTTTCTTTTAACAGTAAAAACTATGCCTTCTTAATATTTATGGTCATGTTTGTGCCTACCAAGGAAAGAATTAAGAGATTTGTAAAGAAATTATAGTCAAATATCTTCATGGCTTTAATAACCTGAACCATTCTCTTTACCATTTAGTTTATAGAGACTCTCATTTGCTTTGTCTTTCCTCAGAGATCTTTTAAAATAGTATTCTAATGTTCGATGGGAGTAGTAAAGTAGTAGGATTAGAAATAGACACTAGTATTTGAGAGTTTACTCTCGGCCTTCACTGTTTAAAGTGCTCTCCATATATTAACTCATTTCACCTTTAGAACAATCCTGTAATTTATATATTGTAAACAGTTCCATTTGAAAATGATTAAACTGAGGTAGTAAGTGCCTAAATTTTCTTCTCCAGTAAATATGTTGAACTGAGAACAAGCATGAACCCAAATCAGCTTTTAAAAGTGTGTTTATCCTTAGAGACCATCTTCACTGATAGTGATTACAGAGTAGTCTGGATAAAATTCTGTATAAAAGAACATCTTTTAAACCTCCTTGCCCAGTTACTGGAGAAAGAGTGTTATATGCATAGCACAAAAGCCTCTGCTTTGGCTCTCTTGGGTTACAGACACAGGGCATGCAAGAGTGAGCAAATTACAACATAGACCCTGAACTATTGGAGCTTGCTCGAAGGCCATGAAAATAAGTATAATCCTTTACCAATTATTGAGAGTAAAGTGCTATGAACATGGCTATACTACCTATTGCCCTGCTTTCTTCAGAATAGTATATTTCATTGTAATGACAGAAAATCCTTTGGAGCAAATGTCAGAAGGTAAAAGTCATATTGGTGTTTAAGTACACATGACTCTGAAGAGTGAATGAAGCAGTGAACTGGAACAGGAATAAGGGATCAGTGATATTTAAGCTCATTTGCAGCCTTCTCAGATGTCACTACATCTCAATATTCAGATGCAACTAGACAGGCACTTTCTTTTCTGATTTGACCATTGCTGCTTTGGAAGATATAAATAAAACTGAAGCTCAGAGATGTTAAATGAGTTGCCTAGGGTCCCCCATCTGGTAACTCAGAGAGGTAGGATTGTAATCCAGGATTTTTGACAGATTAAGCAGTATTTTTTCCTCTATCATTGTTGTTTCTAATTATTCTATCTTTCCTACCATAAACATTAGAAGGACTTTTTTTCCACTTAGTTTCTTGTAGAAAAACTAAAAAAAAGTTCTCATTCAATGAACATGAGTTAATTTTTTGTAAGAAAAAAATATTCTAAACAGTTCTGATTCTTTGGAATATCTTCAAAATTATTAAATAAATTATATAACTTAACTATTTAAACGCTAAATCCATTATATGGAGTTTGGTCACTTGTGAGTGTGCGTTTGTATATATGTATGCATGTTGTATTTTGTTCAATCAACAATATATTGTAAATGTCTTTCCATATCATCAAATATTGTCATATGTTATTTTAAATCACTGAATGATATTCAATTGCATGAATGAATCCATAATTTATTAGCTAATTCCTCATTCTAGATATGTAGGGTGCTTCCAATTTTTTTTTTGACTCTCATAAATGACACCATAAGGTCTAAATGACAGTTTATATAGCCTAGTCTTTGCACACATTTATATTTCCTGAGGTTAAATTCCAAAAAAAGTAGAATTTCAGAATGAAAAGGTATATAAAACTCTCAAAATTAAAAAAAAAAACAGCAACAACAACATATACTCAAACCATCTTAAATTGCATTATTATAAATTTCAGCAGTGGTATAAGTTTATACATGTTTAATTTTCCAGTATCAATATGAAATATCATTCTTTCTGAGAATCAAAAATAGCTAGTTGTTTTAAATCAACCTTCATTGATTAATAGGAAAGTCGAAATTTGATTGTATTTGTTGTTCATTTGTATTATTGTTTTGTTACTTTTATGTCCATAGGACGATCTTTTCTTAAAACTCTTTGCAAAATGATTTTCAATATAAAATTTGCCATGGTGTACATTTGATATCAGATAAATAGTCAAACTCAAATTTGTTAGCAATTCAGCTCAATATATAAAGTAATGACTTATAGAGACAGGGTTTTTAAGGAGGGTGTCAACAATGAAAGGTGACTCCTTTTGGGATAGGCCTACAACCTGTGTTGAGACTCGATTCTCCATCTGGTCTAATGTACAGGACAGACAAATTCAGACATGCAATAAGATGAAGCCTACTGACCATCTTCAATGAGACAATTCGAGCACAACATTTTCCAATGAGATGATCCTAGGTAGGAGATACCGATTATTACATTTGACTGGTCAACCTACTTTTCTCAGGAAAGGTTAAATTTACAGTACATACCAAGCACCTCCCAGCTTATGAGTCTAAATCCCATTAAGATAATATGTCTAAGATTTCTTTAGACACCAAGAAATATGAAACTGAAGTTTGCAACATTTTTGAATAAAGAAAAGTGTTAAAGCAAATCTCAACTTACAACTTTAAATTGTAACAGAACTGAATTCAGGTAATTTGTAAAAAAGACACATGTATAGGCTTAATCATAAAATGTGTACTAAGGTTTTTGAATAAAATGTGCACTTCATAAATACATCAAATTGTATTTATATTACATAAATTCAATAATGGAGTTGAAACTATTTGTTGTTCGTTATTTTCCAGCTCTCATGATTTAATAAACAGAGTGTCTTCCTTGAAATTAAAATACACACAAAGTAACTCTGTACACTGTCTTTGATGAAGAAGCTGGCCTCCTAGTTAATTTAACATGAAATAACAGATTTGTATTGATGGTGCTTTTGCTCTTGACAGTGAGAGAACTTGTTACTGAAAAACCAGCTACTCACCCTCAAGCAATCCATTCCCTGAATAGAAAAGAGAAAAAGAGAGAACACTGAAGCAAAAAAATATATTAATAATACATAACAAAGTGCTATTACAAGTGATATTTCAATAGAAGAAAACAGTAGGAAAACAGCAATTTTCATTGGATCTTAATGTATTTATCGTTCTCTAATGCTTCTATCTTCAAATAGTTCTCTTTTATTGATACAGCAACACGAATTGCAGAAGTAAATTGAATCACAGACTCAGAATGTAAAAATCAATGAGAAATAATTTTGTAGCACTAAAGTGAATACTGTAATGTTAGGTATTCATTTAATTAACCATGAGCCTTTCCACATAATGCACAATCATTGCCAGCTTTTCAGCTCACAGTTTTTCCAGGAATAATGGATTTGGGATTCATCTTTAGAAAACCTGCATTAATATTTGAAAGCATTTAAATCCATTAGTGGGTCATCTGAACACTGCAGGTCACTTTTACATTGCTAATTGAAACAATAGTAATGGGTTATAATCTACTGTCTAATAATGCCTGGAGTGTTTTACCGCTTTTATATCTGTAGATTCCAGGAAATATGTAAATTTGTTGCTGAACTGTTACAAAATATAGAAATTTAAGCTGTAGACATCAGAGTATTAAAAAAAAAAAGGAAGAAAAGAAAACGTTAATAAACTGAAGAGTTACATTACATTCTGGTGTCAGAATAAATTCCTTACTCTAAACCTTCCTCCTCTTTTCTCTGCTCTGGGCACAGCATCTGGCACCCACATTTTCCATGTTGCCATTAGGAGAAAGCGAATATCATTAAACCAGTGAGTAAACAATCATGTCATTGTTTCCATATGCAAGCTATACATTGACAAAGTCTGCTGGGTTCTGGCTGCTTTTTTATTTGCCCTACATGAGTTTATGCCAGCATTTTATTTTCCATGGTGATTTTCAACATATATCAACATTTTCTTGGATGGGGGCAGTACATGTGGCAGTAACCCTGGTGTATGACATAAGAATATGATTTCAGTGTAAAAACATACATGTGTATAAATACATACATATAAAAGGAAATATGAAAGAAAGTAGCTTGTTGAATCCTCCTTTATACTGAATGTCATACAAATTGATACTTAACCAGCATTTTCTCTTTTAATTAAACAGGCATCTCACGCACTTACCTGTATCTTCCTGTGCTTAATTACAGTCTGATTGTGCAGCAAATCCAGAGAGATGCATCTCATTATATTAAAGAAAATGCTTTGGCATAGTTACATTGTGTATGCATGCATACTCATTTTATATAAATGCAATACATTTTTAGAAATACTTTATACCAAGACTGAAAGAAAAATAAAGATTTAAATCTATTCACTCTCTACCATTATCAACATGATGGCATTAGGAACTTTTGGGGAGAGGAGATGACTGAAAGAAACATTATGGATGATACAGAATTTGATGCTATATCAAAAAAGCAACATTTTAGTTTCTATTTTTCATCATCTTAACAAATGTAATTACAAGTGAGGCAGATGCCAAAAGTCAGTATCAAAATTCTGATTTTATCCACAGAACACTTGTGAGAGAGCTTCAAAGAAAGGTAATATGAATTGCATACACAGACTAGCAGAGCCCATGTGTTAATTATATTGTGTGTAGAATTCAGATGAAACATTTTCATGACTTTAATGAGGATTGTGAATAAGACAGGTACCAAATATCCTTTGGTTCCTGAAATAGAAAGACAAAACAATTTGAGATATGCATAAGGAAAGTGCACAAAGGAAACCTGACCTTGTAAATTTGTCTCTTAAATATTCCTGCCATGATTCCTGTTTTTTTACCATGTACTACTAAACTCCCTTGAAGTCAGTATCACTACATTTGAATTAGCAGTACAGGACATGGACTAAGATGAAACAATGACCCCAGAGCATTTGTTTTGTTTTGTTTTGTTTTGTTTTGTTTTGTTTTTTTATCAAAGAAAGACAAGTACCATTAGCCTGTAGTGAAATAAATAGCCTCCTCAGAGATGTTTTTCACTTTCTATTAGCTAAGAAAATTGACAAAGGGATCACGACTTGATGCTCCACAATGAGAATCCTGTTGTGACTAAGTCCGATGGCAAATTGGGCTTTGTGTACCCAGTTATAGCTCTTGTGAGTTTTATTGTGGCTACAATGGAGACAGGTACATAAGGGTTAAGAAAAAAATCCCACAGTAATATCACATATCTAGTCAACCGAGAAATCCTACGTGAAGGTCAGAAATCTCTTTTTAATCCCTGGGAGTTTGTATAGCTTTATGCTTCTTATCCAGCTGTGTTACAATACTACTAATCATGTGGAGGCCCAAGAAACCAAATTCTTGCCTTTTTCTTTAGACAAATCTTGGCAAATTTTTAGCTACATATTTAATAGTTTACATAATTGAGCTTATATAAGTGAACCCCATAACTTCTTATTTGCCATTCCTTATCTTATTGCAATAATGTTTCAGTTTTAATTTTGTGAACTTTGGAATTCTATTTGTTTCCAGAGGTGGGAACATGGCCTCTGGTCATGAATAAAGATTTGACCCAACTTGTCACAAAGAACATGCTTCTTTCTTTTCCTTTAGGAGTTTAGTCATCTTTCATTTCCTTTTTAACTAAACTGTTGGCACCCATTTTGAGATGTAAAGGAAGCTCTTTAATGTAATAGCTCTTCCAGTTCTAGGTTGCCCATCATGTCCTTTTTCATGTATTGAAAGAACATTCATTTGGGAAATCCAATTCGTTCTCATAACTTAAGACATTCATTAATGGGTTGCCATTCATTGGTTCACTGGCTATTAGCAAAGGAAATGCTTGACCTTGTTTACGTGAGTCAGGAAAACAAATCTTCCCATTTTGGTATATGCTTTTTGCTTGGCTTTTCAGTGACTTAGCTGAACCCTTTCTCCCTGAGTTAATGTGTTAGGCAAAATGCTTTCTTGTACAAAAGTATTGTGACCCTGGTTCTGAGTCAGATGACAGGGCTATCACTTTGGCTGAAATGTGACACCCCACTTTCTGCTGTTTCACTGGACCTTCCTTACTGTCTCATTTATTTATTTTTAATTCTTTCACTTAATATGCTGCTTCATGTCATCATTCATTTGTTCAATAAAAAAGAAATTATTACTTCCTATTTAAGAAAAAAATTAAGAATCCACTGATTCAAATTCAGGTGCTTATTTATCCTTTACTAAAGCCATCCAAGTGTTATTATAAGAATATATAGGTGGATATATATATATATATATATATATGCTTTTTCATAGGCCATAAAAATCTTAATTTCATTAGTAAAAAAATAGTAAAATGCTTGCTGTCAGTTAGTCTTATTTTCTGTATTTTTAAATTTCTCAACTATTGTTTTTATGAAGATTTTTATGGTCTTCATATTATCTCTTATTGATTTTTTACAAGTGAGCAATTAAAGTATTTTGGAATTTCTAACAAAAAGTTCAGAGCCTCATCTAACTTAGACTAAGGGATAGTTCCTTTACCCATCAGAGAGGGCTCTGTCCTTAGGCAGCTATTTGTACCTTTGGAACACATTGTCTCTTCTAACAAATACTTCCCTTGAGTAACACTTAAATATCAGTAAAATGCTAGCTAATATTACCAGATGAAAGAGTTCTCTTTCCAATGAACTTGTTTTATGGAAGAACACAATTATCCCTTCTCCAGAAATGAAAAATGGAAATAATACCAAATACATCTTACTAATTATTCTTAATATGATTATTACTTGAATATTACAAATTATAACAGCTAACATTCAATACACATATGCAGTTTTTCAGACACTGCTCCAGATGCTCCTAGGGCCTATATTTTTATCAATTCTCTTAGCATTTTCTTTCATATTTAACAGCTCTGAAATTGGGATATGTCTGAATACTTCTAAGAAGTAATAGTTTATTTGGTTAATATTAAAAGTTATACTGTATAAGATAAAATAGTAATTCATTCAAACATCATTCAAACATCACAGCAATACTGGGAGCTAGGTACTACATTATATCCATTTTATAAATGTAATTGAGATACAAATGCAATTAAGTAGTTTGCTCAAGGTTAACAGTTATTAGATTATAGAGGTAGGATTCAAAGCCAGGCAAGATGATTCCCAGCTCTGTGCCCTTAACCTTAGTGTCGTACTAAATCTCAAAAAATAAAGTTTTCTTGCTGGGTCTTTTATTTACCTGCTTGCATGTTGTGTGTGTTTTGTCACTCAGATTTTTAAAATATGCCCCCATTTATTTCTCTTGCCGTATTCCAGGTTAAGTTGGAAGTTTATGGAAGCTCCAAAATTTCTTACTTCTATATTTGCAATTTAAACATCATATAGTATCTTCTTAGTATGCTTATTCCTTGTCTTTAAGACCTGGTCTCAAATCCTGAAAAAGTTCAGCATCAGTGTTGATGCAGTTATGTGACATAATCTATTGTCATTAAATATTGATTTCACAAATTAGACCCATGGTGTGACCTTAAATCACAGAATCAAGAAAAAATTGAGATGAAGAGAAATATAATTACAGAAGCAACTAAAGTTATGAGGTTTAATCTCTTGGGAAAAATAATAACTTATTTAACCTCAAAACATTTTTGTTTTATGTTAGTTTTTTCTAAATATAAATCAAAGAAGATGTTGAATGTAGAATCTCCACGAGGGGGTAAAGAGAAATAAAAATAAAGGTTGCTACCAAAAATAAAAAGTAAAAAGCATATTTATTTTGTCACTCTCGCCTTCACTATCAAAAATCTTCACTACACCAAACAAGGTGACAAATTTATCACAATTTTTTAGAACACCAACATGGCAGTCTTCAGTATATAGTATGACTTTATCCAGTAATGCAGTTAAAGTTAATGAATTGGGTTGAATACTCTCACTAAATTGAGTATTTATATAGAGATCAGTTGAAATGTACACACTAGGAATTCTCTGAACAGAGAGAGACACAGAGTTCCCTAATGAAGGCAAAACATGTACAATTTGTCATATTTGTTAAATATGAAAGGTAAGTTGCATCATGTTTGTATGTGTCTGTATATAGACTTCAAATGATATGAGATATAAGTATAAAATTTTATTTCAAGATTTAAAATTTGCCATCTTATTTTAACAAAGTTGCAAAATGTAGAATAAACAGTTTAGACTCTGCTTTGAAATATTAGATTTCCTGTAGAATTATTCTTACCAAACTTAGAACCTTTTCCTTTATTAATGACAATTGTAAATAGAAGAAATCATGCATGGGTTGGAAAACATCATTAATGTCAAATACTCAATTTCTTCAAATTACTCTTAGTATTTTTATTCATGGCGCAGAAATGTAACTCTGTCAGCAAGAAGCCCCTGGGCATGTATATAGACATGCATTTACTTCTTTGCCCAATGTAATCATTTGTTTGGGTTTATGAAATGATTAGGGAAGAGGGAGCAAGAAAGAAGTGAATCATTCTATATCATTCTATATTCTACATCATTCTGTATTCAGTGAATAATTTACTTATTTGGTTTAAATAAACCATATTGAGGAATATTAATTATTTAAGATTACTTGTGTACGAATATGTTATAACCTTGTGAAGCAGATTCTTGGCCCTGTTGCCTCAGTGGTTTCAAAGATTTTAATGCCCTCTTTAAAAGTGGGAAGTTTTTTCACTTTAGGATCTAGACTCACAGGTAATTATGGTCTCAACTACAGCTTGGTCATTAATTTATGATTTCCTATATGCCTAATATTGTTCTGGGGACTATAAATGTAAGAAATAAACATATGATTCTTACCTTTAAGAACTTTGTTGTATTGTTAAGAGGTAAGTTGGAAATTTATACGAAGTTGGAAAAAAAAAACATGTCCTCAGATCTCTCCCCTTGAAACAACAATTAGCTAAACATCTAAAACTGAACAAAAAAACACCCAAACTGCACAAAAGCATGTCTGAGAGTGGGATCTGAGCATAAGAGCTACCACAGGTCAGAAGCCCGGGTGATGGGCAGTGGACTGGGACAAATAAAGAAGCTGCCTGTTGCAGCCACCAGAGCTCCCAGAAGGAGGAGAGGGAGGAGTGAAGGAACGACAACAACTTCCCTAAAGGGCCTTGCCTGATAGTGCCGGGACTTTTCTACACAGCCAGCAGCAGGGCTCAGTCATTAAGGCAGAAAGCAGAGAAGCGGGACAGGACTGCAGAGAAACAATAGTTGATTTCTACTGGCACTGATTGCAAAAGGACACTGAGCCGCAGCCCCTGACCACCAACCCAGAAGACCCCTCCCCTCCATACCTTCCCAGACTGAATACCACAGAGCCTTAGGGGAATTTGGGCAAATGCTGCCGAGGCTGAAGCTACCTCTCTAAGCCTCTGGAGCTCCCTGCAGGAGGAGAGGGAGGAGAGAAGGTGCAGTGACTTCCTTGAACAGCCCTGCCTAGAAATGCCAGGACTTTTCTACACAGACAGTGGCAGAGTTCAGTCACCAGGGCAGAAAGCAGAGAAGCAGGACTGGACTTCAGAGAAACAACGGTTGATTTCCACTTGCACCTGTTGCAAAACCAAGGCTGAGCTGCAGTCCCCAACCCTCAATCCGGAGGGCCCCTCCCCCCATACATGCCGAGATAGATCACCGCGGAGCCCTAAGGGAATCAAAACAAATGTTACCAAAACTGTTGCTAACACTGACAGGGACTGCAACTGAGTGGAGTTATGATTAAAATCTACAAAAAAGTAAAAGACATTAGGCTCTATATAAACCAGGGATCCAAGAGGCTTAGACGCCACCTAGTGGAAACCAAAAGAAAAGTGTCTTCGTTATAGCAGGCTAAAGAGAGACTTTTATATAATAAATTTTCTTTTTGAAAAAACAACAAAATACACTTCCATTAATGCCCAGGCAGAGAAATAGTCCATTAAATACCATGAACAATCAAGGTGACAAGTCATCTCAGAAAGAAAGGGAAAAATCTCCAGAAAATAAGCTTACAGACATAGACATACGTGGTTTAAATGACAGAATTCAGGATGGTACTTCTGAAAAAACTCAGTGAGTTCTAAAATAAGTCATATCAAGAATTTCAGGAATTGAAAAACCAGCTAGATCAGCAGAGCAAGGAGATTGAAACCCTCAAGAAGAACAGAACTTCTGGAGATAAAAAACACACTGCAAGAGTTGAAAAATGAAATAGCAAGCTTGAGAAATAGAGTCGACCACATGGAGGAAAGGATCAGTGATACTGAAGACAGAAATCTAGAAATAAATCAGAAGGAAGAAGACGGAAACTGAAGAATAAAAAATAATTAAAGAGAAATACAAGGACTAGCTGATACCATTAGGAGAGGAAACATCAGAATAATGGGCATTACTGAAGGCGAGGGAAAGGAGCTGGGACTAGAAAGCATTTTCAGACAAATATTTGATGAGAATTTCCCAAATCTAAGAAATGAGCTGGAGCTTGGAATTCGAGATGTCAACAGAACACCCAATTACCTCAATCCAAAAGGCCTTCACCAAGACACATTGTATTAAAGTTGTCAAAAATCAATGATAAAGATAAAATTCTCAGGGCAGCTAGGGAGAAGAAAATAGTAACATATAAAGGAAAACCCATTAGATTATCATTGGACTTCTTAACGCAGACCTTGCAAGCCAGAAAGGAATGAAATCAAATATTTAAACTATCAGGTGAAAGGAACTACCGGCCTAGAATAATGTATCCAGCTATGCTCTCCTTTATATCTAAAGGAGAGATTAAGACCTTTTCAGATAAACAAAAATTGACAGAATTCTCCACTACGAGGTCTGCACTACAGGAAATTCTGAAAGAGGTCAGCTTGCCTAAAACAAAATAACAACAAGAACAAAAATACATAATTAAAAGTAAAGTGACTATCAGACAAATAGAAGCAGAGAAGTGCAACCCTCACTAAGAACAGGGCATTATAAGCTCAAATAATAATAAGAGATTGCTATCGCAAGATAGTAATGAACATTCAGCATACATAGAAACAAACTGAGATAACAATGACTGAAAAGGGGAGGATTCAAAGATCCAAATTCACAAAGGGGAAAGGAGATAAGGCACACAGAAGAAAATGGATGACTATATATATATAACCATCTTTATCATATTTGTAATGGTAACTACACACCATAGAGTCAGAACTGAAGTATAAAACCTAAAACAAAAAGAACCAGAGGGAAAACCCACAAAAGCCAACCAAAATAAAGAAAATAAAAGCACAAGGACAAGAAGCAATGGAAATACTGGGCTACCAGAAAGCAAAAGATAAAATGGCTCTAAGAAGATCTCATATTTCAATAATCATCCTAAATGTAAATGGACTGAACTCACCAATAAAAAGGCACAGAGTTGCAGAATGAATCAAAAAACAAAACCAACCATATGCTTCCTTTAGGGAACACATCTCAGTTCCAAAGACAAATATAGATTCAAAGTGAAAGGGTGGAAAATGATATTTCAAGCAACTGGCATTCAGAGAAAAGTGGGAGTAGCAGTACTAGTATCAGACAAAATAGATTCAAAATAAAAAAGGTAAAGAAAGATATTTGTCAGGAGCCATTATGAGGCACTGAAGCAGCTGCTAAATCTGCTTAAACAATGGTTTTAGGAAGCAGGGTTTTAAGTTAATCCTTATTGACCCTGGTGAGGAGATTTGCCTCCTAAAGAAATCCTTTTAAGATGGTGGAATGTTTTACACCCCAGAAAGCAAGAATGTTTGTACCCTGAGGGAAGGGTGTATAAGAACTTACGTAAATGTCAGCATTCCTATGGTAATGTACTCTGTGCTTAGGTATAAATAGGCTGGGTTAAATAAACTCGAGGGTACAGTTCTGACTGTACGCCCTCCCGTATGAACTTTTCTGTCTTCTTTTTTTTCCCTTAGGCTTCACCCCTCTCTTACGGGTGCTGTTTGATCTCTGCCGGTGGGCTCCGGCAGATATTAAGGGACACTTCATAATGATAAAAGGAATCGTGCATCAAGAATACATAACAATTATTAATATCTATGCTCCCAGTTAGGGAGCCCTAACATATATAAAGCAATTACTAACAGAACTAAAGGGAGAAACAGACCAAAACACTATCATAGTAGGGGACCTAAATACCCCACTGTCCGATATGGATGGATCATCCAAAAAGAAAATCAATAAGGAAATAACATCCCTAAATGACACATTGACCAACTGGATATAATTGACATTTACAGAGTCTTCCATCCCAAAACAGTTGCTTATACATTCTTCTCTAGTGAATTTGGTACATTCTCAAGAATCAACTACATACTGGAACGTAAAGATAGTCTCAAAGATAATATAAGAAGGTTGAAATCATACCAACCATGTTCTCTGATTATAATGCTTTGAAACTAGAGATCAACAGCAAAAAGACATCAGGAGGAACCAAAAATACATGGAGATTAAACAGCATGCTATTGAATAATAACTGGGTCAGAGAAGAAATGAAAAGAGAGATCAAGAGATACATAGAAATGGATAATAAAGATAGTACAACATATCAAAACTTCTGGGGCACAGCAAAAGCAGTCATAAGAGGAAAGTTCATATCATTACAGGCCTGTTTCCAAAACTAAAAATGGGCAGAAGACCTGAACCGACACTTCTCCCTAGAGAACATACCAATGGCCAACAAATACATGAAAAGATGCTCAACATCGCTATTAGGAAAATACAAATCAAAACCACAATGAGATACCATATCACACCTGTTATAATAGCTATAATTAACAGGACAAGAAATAACAAATGTTGGAGACGATGTGAAGAAAAAGGAACCCTCATACACTTTTGGTGGGACTGTAAATTAGTACGGCCACTAAGGAAAACAGTATGGAGTTTCCTCAAAAAACTAAGAATTGATCTATCATATGATCCAGCAATCCCACTATTGGGTATTTATTCCAAAGTCTTGAAAATCCATATCCAAAAAGATATTTACACACTGATGTTCACAGCAGTATTATTCACAGTGGCCAGGACATGGAAGTAACCAAAGCGTCCTACAATAGCTAATTGGCTAAAGAAGCTGTGGCACATATATGCAATGGAATATTACTCAGCCATAAGAAGAGATGAAACACTGCCATTTGTAACAACATGGATGAACCTCGAGATAATCATGCTAAGCAAAATAAGCCAGACTGAAAAAGTAGAAAATCACATGATATCACTCATATGTGGGATATAAACCTAAAAGCAACAAATGAACAGAACAAACAGAGACTCATAGACATGGACAATGGACTAGTGGTTACCAGAGGGTAGGGGATGGGGGAGGAGGGGAGCAGGAGATGGGATAAAGTGGGTCAAATATAGGGGATAGGGGGAGGGTGAAGTGGGTAAAGGATATCAAATATATGGTAATGAAGGAAGCTGGACTTTGGGTGGTAATCACACAATAGAACATATATATGTCAAATTATAATGTGCACCTGAAAATTATACAATTGTATTAAACAATGTTACCCCAATAAACTTAAAAAGATAAAAATAAATGGGCAAAAGAAAAGAAGGAAAAAAGAAAAGAAAAGGCATACAGACTAGAAAAGAAGGGAAAGAAAAGAAATTTATAAAAAGTTAAAACAGTATGATGAATTCACCTTTCTGCATCAGAAATCTTTCCCCCTCCAAAAACAAAGTTAAATCCCACAGCAAAATATGATTTAATTAAGTGGCAGCAACTTATAGAATGTGCTATATGGTAAGTTTGTAGAAGGGTACAGTCATAGGAATCTCAGAAGAAAAATATCCATGGTGAAGAAAAACTTGAGTGTTTATTGACTTATGGTTAGAACGTCTAAAGATGTGTTGCAGGGCAGGGGCGAGGAAGAAATAAGGATTTTTCATTTAGGAATGGAACAAGCAAAGTCAGATAGGCAAGAATGAGCAAAAAGCAATTGTAGAATAGGGAAGGACTAGTGTAACTAGGGCACATGTTGAGGAATGTGGCTAGACACATCCTGAAGAGTCTGGAATTTATTCGTTCAATAAACATTTACTTGAGTACCTATTATATGAACTAGGAACTATGGACACAACTTAAACAAATGAATAAACAAACAAATAAAAATATACCATACTCCAATTTTACAAAACTTGCTATATTTTCAGGTTGAGATAAAAGAGAAAGGTGTAATATTTGGCTAGCATATGATTAAAGTCAAAGTAGTATGAAAAGTGCTAAAGCAGTACCTAACTGTAGTTTGGTAAGTTAGGGAAAGCTTCTTGTTGGAAGCTTAAGACCAGAAGAACATGAGGGAGTCTGCCAGGAAAAGAGGTGGTGGGAGAGGAGAGGATAAGACTCCAGCCTAACCCAAAGACCCAGAAACAGTTAGAGGAGAGTTGATGAAGTCATGAGCTCTGCAAATGTTTTGAGTTTGGCGAAGTAATTAAATATGAAGCTGGAGCAATAAACAATAGTCAGATCATAGCAGGCCTCAGGGGGCATGTTAAAAAGTTTAACTTTATATCCTGAGGACAGCAGGGAGTCTGAAGAATTTTAAGTTAAGTAATTATGCGATTAAAAATACAACCGGCTACTAATGGAGAATGGCTTGAAGGAGGCAAAAGTGGATGTAGGAACTCAAAAAGTGATGGGAACCTAAGCCACATTCAAATTAGCAATATATAGTGAGCGATTAAATGTGGCAACTGTGGAAGACAAGGGGCTGAAAGCTTGTGTAAAGAAAATGAAACTTCTGGTAGACAATGAGGGAGGCATAAAGTCAATTATGGGCTTTTAATGAAGTTATCAACACAATAAAACCAATATTAAAAAAATTACTCTTTGGGTAATTCAAGTATGATTTGGGAGTTAGAGGTTAGAAAATCAGGTAGAAAGAACAATAGGTCAGCTTTAGAGAAAGGGCAAAGGTAAAAATGAAGATTTAGAGAATCCCCACATTTAGAAGACGTAAGAAAGAAAAAAAAATCTACTCAATTAAACTGAAACACATTTGATTAATGAAAGGTGTATCAAGAAATTGTAGAACCAAGGAGGCCAAGGGAGGACGGACTGTTCAATAATGGCATATGACTCAAAGAAGTCAGCAGTTTTACAGTCACCCAACATATAGTTAGTACTTATCATGTGGCAACTACAAAGGCTTACATTGTAGGGTTCAACAATCCGTAACCGCAAAAAAAACGTACAATCAACCCTAAAAATAAAACCATGCACGAGGAAATAGCAACTTGAATTTTTTGAGCACTTATTTTACTTCAGGCACTGTGTTAAGGAGTTTACATATAGCTCATTTAGTCCTCACAACTATCCACTTTTAAAGAAAGAAACAGAAACTCAGAGAGTTTTAAACCAATGTTTGTAATGACTTTACTAGATTCTTTTAATATAGCTTAGCATGAATAAGCATGACCCGTCTGATTTGTTAAAGAAGGAATATTTCATTAAGAAAAGGGCAATGTGTGTTCAGATAGATAAAACAATATGTGAGAAGGTCTGAGGGTGAAGAATGATTATAGATGGGTACTCTTAGAAATTTTTAGTTGTCATATACTAGGGTAGAACAGGGCCGAAAGAGATTGGAGAGGTGAGCAAGGATTTGTATGCTGTACACTGTAGATAATAGGGAACAATGGTTAACAGGTTATAGATTTGTGCTTTAGAAATGCTAGTTTAGCAGTTCTATGGAGAATAGCAAGAAGGCAAAGAGGCTAGTCAAGAAACTAATGTGACATTCTGAATGAGAGATGATAAAAGTTTAAAATAAGGCTGAGGCAATGGGGTAAGGAAAGGAAAGAGCAAATTCAAGAGATGCTATGAAGTGAAATATTCTGAACCTGAATACCAATGTGACATTCATGGGTGAGGGAGAGGATGAGTTCTAGTTTCCTGATTTGGATCAGGGAGTTCCAGTCTCTGAGACAAGTCTTTATATAATCTTTCCTGTTGTATCCTCACCCCCATCCAAATCTGCCTTCTGAGCAAAAGTATAAGAGAATTAAATTCACTAAGCACCATAATAGATATAGAGAAAATGTTGCAATATTCCAGGAAGAGGATTTTGTAGAATTATGAAAAAGAAAGTCAGGTTTCCAGAGTTTTCACTATGGAAAAAAGAGGTAGAAATTTTGACCACCCAAAACCAAACGGTTGGTAGAAAAAGTAGAGAAGTAAAACAATGAGAGCCATAAAAGAGAATTTAAAATATTTAAAAAAAATCTTCTGGTCACCTAGACTTCAAGAATTTTTGAAATAATACACTTAAATTTCACTAATCAAGATTTCACTTTAGGGGCCTTATTTGGGTAGAGTTTGAGGCCATGCCTGGGGGTCTTCCCCTGTTATTCTTATGACACAGCCCACAGGATACTAATACCTCTCCCTAGTGGCTTGGTTTTGCTAGGGATAGCAGATGCTCTTCTGAGGAGAAGGGAAGTATAGCCTATGTCTTATTGAGGATGTTTCAAAGTTGTTTTCTAAAATATCTAGCAAAATATCTTCTGCCTTTTTTCGAAAAAGAAAAGACCTGTAAGTTTTCAAGCCCGCATACATCATTGCACAACTTCAGCAGATTCAGAATGTGGCCAAATGCATCATGGGTACATATGCCTAAAACGTTTCACTTACCATTGCTGAAAGAATTACCTCGACATACCATATCTGTCAGTCTGTCTGACAAACCATGGGAACAGTAGTAGAGTCCACAAATGATTTAGAGACTTGATCTGAACCACCACCCTTTGAAACACAAAGAAATGGATAGCTGAAGCAAGCAGGGCCATACGAATTGCCCAGCCCTGTAATCTCTTGGGAACTGAATAGAGCATTCCTGCCCTTCTCTTCCTATCCCTTGTGGTAACAGTCCTGAGCAAGGATCCACTTCAGCTGTGCAACATGCTGGCCAAAATTTCAGAAACCCTGGAACCAATTTACTCCATCTGGAAATTAGCTTCAGCTTTTATTGCTATAGAATTTAGTACAAACCAGACCTGATTTCCAAAAGGAGGTCCCTATTCTCTTACTGTAAGAATTTTCTTTTTTCTAAAATGCACTCATTTAAAAGATATAAAATGATAATCAACATCAAAGATCTGTGTCTTTTGTCCACCAACTACATTTTCCCACACAGTGTTTCTACCAGGTTATTTATTTTCAAGGACATGAAGAAATTCTACAAGTGCCTATAAAAGCAAGAATTTGAAGAGTTCAAACTATTCCCTTATAAAGGCATGTTTTAGCTAGCTTTTTAAAAAATGCTAGGTAGTGACTCAGTTGCTTTCTTAAAACAGCAGGTACATGGGCTGCTTTATCTTTTTGAAAAGAATAAAACTCTAGCAATTAAGTTTAAATAAAAACATGGTCTCCCAAATCCATTTTATAAACATATTAAAAGTTTGCAACATTGAACATTTCAAGTAGTTTTATACATAAGATTTCTTTGTTTGAGTCCATCTGCTACTGATTAAACATTTTGTATTTCCATTGTGATTAATTATGCTATTTATATACTTGAAAATTATTTGTTTGGAAAGGTATGGGGTCTAGTGTAGGTCTTTCATTTGTGAGAATGACAGCCTTTCAAAAAGTAGAGCAGCACTACGCACTCAGGAAATCCACCATCTGCTTTCTTATGTTCTTATTACAAATTACAAACCTATTGCAAACAGAATAAAGAGAAAACAGAGTATAAATAATGCTAATAGCATTCATTTGCAATGTTAAAAAAAAGTATCCATTTTTTAGTAAGCCAAAATACTCTCTTAATCCCCAAGGAAAATTGACATGACTTTTTGATAGCTACATTCTGCTTTAGAGTTAAACTGCCAAATGGCCAGAAATTTTCAACTAGGTCTAGGAGACACCCTTAATTCATCTAGGCTGAATTTTTCAGATGTTTGAACAGACTAAGGTGGTATAATACACAAGAGCTAGGCATGGCCCTAATCCCATAAAAAGAACTGGATTCGGATTATAGTCAATATAACTGAGAAAAAATACTCTGGAAAAAGTGTAATAGACCATTTTCTGATATTGGTGTTTGTTGGTGCCAAAAGACAATAAGGACCTCCTGCTAGCAATTTCCCAACGCTGAAACTTAGCTATTATTTAATTTTTGCATGACCAAACAGCCATCTGAAATCACAGAAGAAAACCATTTTTATTCTGCATAGCCAAACAGCTTTTAGTGAAATTTTGTAAAGTAAAACAAAACTCCTCTCAGATTAAAATAAATTTATGCCAAATATCAGACCATTATTTTTTAAATGACCATTATTCATCCCCAGAAGGGACTTTGTGGTAAGCAATCCTCTTAAAGACCGTTGGCAAAGGTAGCCAGGAGCCAGAACTTGCATCCTGCTCATTCCCTCTTTCCTAGTGGACACCCTCTCATCAGCACAGCCAGGGCCTCTGGGCTCTGTACTCTGCATACCATTAGCTTGCTCTATGTATTTCTGATTGTCTTTCCTCTCTTGTTTTCTCCATCCAAAATGAATGCTATTCTATGACTTCTGGCATCTCTATTAAGTAGTGAGCTACATGGAAATGATTAACTTTTGAACTGCAAAACTGAAAACAGTCTTGTGCACACTGTGGAAATGAAACATGTCATATAGCAAACAGGTTTCCCTGATGGAGTTTGCTGCAAGAAAGAGAAATCATTGGCTGAGATTTTGGTTTTGTTGTTGTCATTGTAGATCAAAAGGATGTGATTATCCTTTCTGATAGCTCTTTTTTTTTTTTGCCCCTTGGTAAACAACCTCTGAGTGAGTCCATTAAATATTTAAACAGCTCTGGTATTTATTAATGTTATCAGACACATGAAATATGTCTGATGGATTGATTCTGCTGTTAAGGAGCCATACCTCAGTGTCTCTCCTGGGACAGTGCTCCAGCTGTTTAAACTATAATTCCATCACCAGGAGGAATGGTGAAAGCACTGACCTCTTTGAAATAGACTCATTGCTACTCAGCCTGTAAATTGCAAATGAAACCTTTCTGTAATAATGTTAAAATATGCATGTACAGGAATTAAAGCACTTGGGGTCACCAGCAAAGCCTGGTGCATTTTCTGTTACCTCTAAACAGCTTATAGAAAGAATCCAATAAATCAATGCCTGGAGAAGATTAGTGATCAGGGGTGTATGAGTCTTTTTGGTTTCAATAGCTCTACCACCAGGTATGAGAAAATCTTAATCAATTCTCTGAAGCTTTTAAGTTTTTTAAATGCCATTACTATTTATTTGATCCTGTTTCTCAAAGGAGATAAATTATGTTAATTCTGTGGTCCATGCTATCTTCCATAAAATCAATCTAATATGAAATTATGCATGAGGTTTTAAAATTGTAAACTAATTTATAATCCTTTTAAACCTACTTTTAACTTATAAGAAAATATCCATGACAAATAAGATAAATGATATCTGGACAAGTCTACCAAGTTCACTGTTAAGTTTTCCATATCATCACAAGTGTATGTGTTTCTTGTACATCAATTTAACTTGTATGAAAGCCCTTAAAAGATTTATAAGAAATATTGATAAAGCCAGGTGTTGATGTCTTCTGGAGTTTGTAGTTTCAAAGACTTGAACTAATTATCAAAAGAAACTTGTTTATTTTTTTGGAAGCCATCAAACAAGTTGCAGATCTTGAACTTGAAATATAATCTAGTTCTTTAGTATTGCTTAATGTTGGATATGTACAACCTTGGCTGCTAATCGATAATAAACAAAATAAACCAGTAAAAGAAAAAATAACTAAGAAATATAATAAATACATCAAATAACAAAATAAATATCCCAAAACATGTGATAAGAATTCTAAATTTAATAAGATGGCAATGACGATAAGTGCAGAAACCTATGTTTGATTATTTGGGAGCAATTATATAGCAAAGAAAGTTGGGAAAAGACAAGCAAGGCAAATGGCAGAAGTGAATGTTTTCAAATGAAGTTTGAGATCAGTAAATTCACCCAGCCTTTTCACATTTCGTGTGTCTATGAGGGAAGTTAACCCTAAAATTCATGTGTTAAGTAGAGGATGGTGGCACGAGGTCTGTTCTTTGCTTCTCTTTTTTGTACTGGAGTAGCTTCAGGCTTATTGTGAGTCTACTTTATAAATGCTGGCTATAAAGGTTAACATAAACTTATTTTTCATTGATCCATATAGAAGCTAGCCCAAAGTTGATGATAATCAGGCCTATATAATACATTAATCACACTATTGGAATAGCATTGTCTATGTAGAGCACTACCCTTTAGGAAAGACAGAAATAAACTAGGGCATGCCAAGAGTAAACCAAATGGAAAGAGAGTTGAAATGATCTTAATTAGCAGTGATTACCATCACACAGTAAGTCTCAGGATGTGAATTGGGAACAGGTACTGGAGATGTGAAAAGAGGGTTAAATCTAACCGTGTGTTATCAATTAATATAATTAGGCTAGTTGATGAGTGTTATAAAGGAATCAACTTCACCTGAACATAAAGAAGAGCTTTCTAACAAATGTAGTTTTCTGATATACAGTCTGCCTTGGGATATGGCAAGTTCTTTAATATTGGAAGTTCAGATTACAAAGCAATTTGATTTGGTAAAAGATTCAAGTCTCAACTTTCTGTAAAAATGTTGAAATATGCATGCATAGGAATTTGAGGTTTCAAACTCTCAAATTCAATAAATCTACATCCTTTCAGAGCACCCAAAAAAGGATGAAGAAAATCATATTTCAGAATTCTTAAATGGAAATTCTCTAAAAAAGATATTTATTTGAATATACATTCAGGACAACACTTTTAAAGCAGTAATGCCCATTTCTTTCATGATAAATATATATATGACTCTATTTAGGAATGCTCTCCCAAATTCAGTGAACCCGATTTAGTGTCCTCATTAGACAGAAATACTTTAAGCAACTAAAATGCTATTTAAATTTCCCTGGAGCTTTGGAAAAAAAATATACTTAGTTGTTATTAACCCAGTACTTACCCTTCCATTGCACAAAATGCCTCTTATCCTGAAGAATCCCCTGCAGAGAATTCCCAGGCTGGGACAAGGCAGTAGCCTTGAAATTGGCAACTAAACCACAGGGCATAGCCAATAATAATAAGGTAGCTGCAAGAGAAAGGCGGTAGTCATTTAAAATAATTTCTGCTGCTATAATTTTTTTCTTTTCACTTTTTATCACCTAAGGGTCAGTCAGTACACAGGATTCTGGGTTTAACATATATATATATTTTTTTTCCCCAAAATATCAAGGGTATAGAATATATAGGCACAAAGCAATACAAGTGCTCCTTCATGGGACATAAGCTTTAGAGAACTCAAGATAGGTTAATTCCATGCCTGAGTCATTCCATGAGCCATTTAACTAGAGCCTCTGGAATTGTTTAGCCAATAATGAACTTACAGGATCTAAAGGTAATCACTGCTGCAATTATTAAAATTTATACTAGAATTCTATTACCCTTTCTACAGATAAGTGTTTTGTATTAAGTGGTCTAGAAGAGATACGTGTACTGATTCAATAACACTAAAAACCTCTTTTATTTGTTCTTTCTTACATTTGTTCTCCTCTGCACCCCAAACATAAAAACATGCTTTATTAATTCTAATAAGATATTATTTTTACATAGTAATTCAAACTTAAAAACAAGTTCTAATAGAGTAGGTACTTTTCTAATGTATGTAAAAGAGTAGACACTTACTTCATTCTTACAATCCAGGCTCTTTTTATTACAAATAATTTCATAGCTCTTTTTATTACAAATAATTTCATAGCACTTTTCATACATTATCTCATTTGATATTCGAAACAATCCCTGTGAGATCAACATTATTATTATTGTTATTCCCATTTTACAGAAGAAAAAAAAAGGCTTGAAAAGGTTAGAGATCTCACTCCATGTCATACAGCTATTAAGTGATGAAACCAGAATTTGAACACAAGGAGCTTGACCCAGTACCCATGCTCTTATCCACTACCTGACATTGCATGACACCTGTGGCCTCCATTGTGTGTTCATAATGCATTTTAGTACATAGATTATATGAAAGTTGATGGGAGGTTTTGAAAAGAAGTATGGTCATATTTGCTTTTGTTTTGGGAAAAAACAATTCTATGATTCTTCTAATAAAACATAATCTGAATATAAAATTATTCTTTGACTCTCACGAAGCCATCAATAGCATTTATGGTTATTATAAAGGTAAATAGCAGGTCAATAATTTCAGTAGTGTTACTATAAGACAAAATATTAATCTCTGCTTAGTTCAATACTAAGAAAAGAATGCAGATATCAACTGTAAACAAGCATAAAATACAATTTTAATAATCTTATGTGATTATTTTAATACTAATTCGGAAACCAAAGAATTCTCAAAATGATATAAAAATATAATTATAACGTGAGAGCTTCATGTTTAATATGATATATAGTATTTCCTAGTATGTAACAGTATGTTTATCATCTTGAGTTCTGATGCAAACTATCTGGGAATGGTAACCTTTAAAAAGTTGGTTGATTATCATCCCAAAGAACAGTAAGCTGCATGTATAACATCTGGAAAATTTAAGTCCTTATATTCTGCTAATTCCAAATTGAAAATAAAATGTGTTCAAAAGTAAAAGTATGTTACATTCTATAGATATTTCAAAATAATTCTTAGTACTTATACAGGAGTATGGACTGGACAATTTTCAATCCCATTTTTTGTATGCTGTGGGGAAATCCAGGAAGAGCAGAATCTCCCTTAATATGTGTTATTCATTTTAAAAATGAAATGTTATCACTGTAGATTCAGTAAGGAGGTGTACTCAAGATTGGAAGAAATCAAGCACGTTTGATTCTACCAATTGCTTTAAATTATTTTTCAAACATTTCGGATTTGAGAAAACTCAAAACACATTTTCCAAGTTCGTTTTCCCTTTTAAACCCATGTGTTTGGTAATAAAAATTTAATCCATATGTTTTTGATTCATTTTGAGTTAACTCATCAAATTGTTGATTTTTAAGATCTATTTGATGTCCAAAAGCTTTTTGATGGTTGTGATTTTTCCCTCTGAAATAGTATATTGTTTTTTCATGTGTAAACACACATTCGTCTCAAAGATTCATGGTCCATGTACCAAGAATTTGAGCAGGTGCTAATTTATTCAAACCCATTTTAATCATCTAGAGAGATTATGATGTGTATAATAGTTCAAAGCTCATGGGTTACTTTTACTTATAGGACTTTCTTTTCAAACCCAACCTTAGTCATGCTATATACACATTTTGTAAAATCTAAAAGTGTTTTAATTGCTCTAATTTAATTTAAGCAGGAGATAATATTGACGTAACTTTTGTTGAAATGTCATTGGTGGGAGAGCATGTCTGTATTAAAGATAAAAGGAGAGAAAAAAGAACATTGTTACTATATTAATAGTATTCTATTGCTCGTAGAATGGGCCCACAATGAGATAGAAGCATAATTTGTTTGAGGGATGTTTGAATAAATTTTTCTAATTCTTGTTATGTATTTTAGAACAAAAGAAACCAGCAGTTTTAGATATTGGAATTTATATATTAGGAAAATTCCCACTTTGTTTCACCTTTTTTTTCTTGAGATTTAAATGGAAGGAAATAAATGATAAATGTTGGTCTGCCAAAATGATCAAGATACTCTGGCCCAAGGCAATGGGTCCCACCAACAAATACCATTGATTGTAACACTACTGCTGAAGGAAAGGCTAGCAGATGAGGTCTCAATGAGTTATTTCCCATGAATAGAGAGAGGGTGAAGAAAAAAAGGATTTCATGGATCTTGCAAAATCCTAGACTGCCCTGAAGCCTAAATCAATGCTCACATAAAATTTAGCATCCATCTTTTCATGGTCAGAGAAATATGTTCCTTTTCTCACCATGGAACATCACAGAGAACTGATTTTTATGCATGGATATCTACTCAATGTACAAATCTGCAAAACAAACGTCCACAACTAGCTCAATAAATTACTCTATTTTAATTTGTAGATGTTTGCATTAGATATTTTTACTGTGACTAATATATCCTAACAATGTAATCCCTAAAGGGTTCCTGAAACATGTGGAACTCAGCCTCAAATGTGTGAGGCAGAAACGTTCTGGTGCTTTGTTAACAATGAAAAATAAAAACGAAGGAAATGTTTTCTCCCCCAGCTTCCAGAGGAGTCACCGGTTGATATGCTGAGAAAATCAATCCTTGTCAGCCAAGTAATAGATGATGCCCCTTGCTCAATATGAGAAAACTATAAGAAAGACAATGATCATCAAAACTCTTCTTGCTGAGATAAGAAAAACAAACAAACAAACAAACAAACAAACAAACAAGAAAAGTTGTTTCCCAACTCTTTCTTTAAAATGGACGCATGCCAATCTCCATTGGATATTCTTTTTTTTCTTATTGGGCCCATTTCCATAGCATTATCTCAAGAGTAAAAAATTAAAAACAAGAACATTTTGTTGTAAATTATACAGTAGCTTAATGCTGACCCCTTGATATATTTACTTACCAAAATCATCATACAGAAACAATGCAGGGAAAAATTATATCATAATAGTCTATAGAAATATGCATACCACACACACATATACATACACACACATTCTAAGGTTTTATATTGAACAAGGACCCTTATTTAAAGATTTTTGATGAATTAGCATTAATAATTTTTAAAGTGAGAGGAAAAGTTTATCTAGGTAAACTACCTTTTTCTATTTTGTATCTTGGAGTTGAAAAAGAATTTCAAGCTAAAGTGAAAAAGGATCGTATAACTAAAGTGAGTATGTTTACTGCATCAATAAAAATTGAAGCTCACCTAGCAGCCTTCCTCAGATCTTGTGACATCTAACTGATGTCACTATTGAACAAATTCTTTCCTTTGAGGAGCAAGTGCAAGAAACCTCTACCTTAGTGGTTCTTGAACCCATTGCATAGTATAATCATCTACAGAGCTTTTTAAAATATCAGTACCCAAGCCCTACTCTGGATAAAATGTATCAGAATTTCTAGAGTTAGCATATAGCCATCAGTATTTTAAAATGTTTCCAGTTTTTGTAAAGTATAGCCAAGCTTAATAATTTTCCCTCTAAGAACATCCTATCGCCTTAGTCCATCAGGTCCAGAGAGTGAAAGTAGTTGCCTGGTGATGAGAGAAAAAAAGGAAGGTACCCAGAATGGCTAAAGCTGCTATATGTAAACAGTGATACCTGACTTCCAGTCCAAGATGGCACCGTAGGAAGACCTTGAACTCAACTCCTCTCATGAATACATAAAATTTACACTTACAGATAGGCCTGTTCCCTCTGAAGAGAAGCTAAGGGCAGACTAAACAGCTTTTGCAAAAAGAGAGAGAGAGAGAGAGAGAGAGAGAGAGAGAGAGAGAGAGAGAGAGAGAGAGAGAAACAGACAAGATGGAAATGGGGAGAAAAGACAGATACATGGTATTATGGAAACTCCACTGCCAATGCACTGAGCTTCAGCAAGAAAAGATAGGTCAGTAAGGAACAACATGCAAACTTGCCCGTGTAGGACCACGGCAAAAAACAAAAGCAAAAACAAAAACAAAAACAAAAACAAAAACAATAGTGGTTTAATGGGCAATTAGACTCTATTACTAATTCTAGAGCATCTTCCAAATAGGAGTGGAAATCTCTCCAGTGTTGGAGGCATCTGGGAGCACAATTTATTGTGCTCACCCTCCAACTTGACTGCAAAGGCAAGAGGAAAATAAAGCATTTTAGTCAGCTGACCAAGGCAATCACACTACATCCAGGCCCCAGGCCCATACTGGCCTACACTGGCTCCACGGTTTGCCACCAGGAATCCCCATGGCACATTACCACTCCAACTATAGCACAGATTCCCAGCATAACTTTCCCCTTGGAATTCCCATTCCTCACAAACCCACTAGCTATAGATTACACCTTGGTATAACTTGCCCCTGGGACTCCCTGTGGTTTACACCTGCTATAGCTAAATCTGCAGTCCCTAGCAAGGTTTGCCCATAGAACACCCCACAGACTGTGTCTACTCCAGCTCCAGCTTCAACTAGTCCACCAAAGTGGCTCCAGTGTGGTATGCTCCTGTGCCTTCCTGTAGCCAATGCACGTTCCAGCTCTAGCTCCAGCTAGCCTTCCGAAGACACTCAGCACACCCCGTCTATGGAGGGGGAGCTTCTACTTAAGTCAGTCTTTCAAGACTGGGAGAGGTTGTTGTTTCATCTAATACATAGAAACAAACACAGAGAGACAGCCAAATGAGGAGAAAAAGAAGTATGTTCCAAAGAAAAGAACAGAACAAAATCTCAGAAAGCGAAGTAAATGAAAGAGATAAAAGCAATATATGAGATAAAGAAGCAAATAATGTGTATAAAGATGATGAACAAACTCAAGAGAATAAATTAATACATTGAGAACTTCAATAAAGAAATGGAAAATATAAAAATAACCAATCAGAACTGAAGAATACAATAACTGAAATGAAAGAAAAAAAATACACTACGGGAAATCAGTAGCAGATTAGATGATTCAGAAAAATAAGTCAGAAAGCCGAAAGGCAAGGTAGTGGAAATCACTCAATTATTTAAGGGACTTCTGAGACAATGTCAAGCATACCAACATTTGAATAAAAGGGGTTCTAAAAAGATAAAAGGGAGGGAAAAGGAGCAGAATATCTATTTGAAGAAACAATGGCTGAAAATTTTCCTAACCTGGTGAAGGAAACAGACATTCAAGTTCAGGAAGCACAAAGAGTCCTAAAGAAGTTGAACACAAAGAGGTTCATACCAAGACACATCATAATTAAAATGTCAAAAGTTAAAAAGACAATCTTAAGAGCAGCAGGAGAAATTCAGCTAGTTAGTACAAGAGGTATCCCTATAAGATTAGGAGCTGGTTTTTCAGCAGAAATTTTGCACACCAGAAGGGAATGGTACAATATATTCAAAGTAATGAAAGGAGAAAACCTAAAACCTAAAAATTCTCTACCAAGCAAGGTTATCATTCAGAATTGAAAAAGATAACTTCTCAGACAAGCAAAAGCTAAAGAGTTACTCACCACTAAATAAGAATTACAAGAAATGTTAAAGAAACTTCTTTCAGTGGAAAATAAATGCCTAAAACTAAAATAATGAAAGTATAGGAAAGAAAAAAAAAATCCCACTGTTAAAGACATTTAATAAAGGTAGTGGATCAAACAATTAGAAAGTAAGTAGAAAAGTTGAATAATAAAAGAAATGAGATCATGTGTAACTACAATAATAAATTTAGAGATACAAATACACATATACATAAAATGTGTAAAATCCAATGTCAAAAACATAAATGTGGGAGTGAGTAAAAACTGTAGGACTTTTAGAATGAATTCAACCTCAAGTGACCTTTAACATAATATAGACTGCTATAAACATAGCTTGCTATATGTGAATGTCATTGTAACCACCAACCAAAATCTACAAAAGTATGTAAAATATAAAAAGAAAAAAACCCAAACAAACTAAAGAGTTATCAATGTAAAAGAGAGAACAAGAAAAGGAGAAAGGAACAGAGAATAATGCTAAAAACAACCAAAAAGTAATTAATAAAATGGCAATAAATACATATCTAACTATTATTAATTTAAATGTAAGTGGACTAAATGCTCCAGTCAAAATGCATAGGTGTGGCTAAATGATTTTTCAAAAGAAAGATGTGCATAAACTACTTATAAGAGATTGACTTCAGAGCAAAAGACAAACAGACTGAAAATGAAGGGATGGAAAAAGATATCTCATGCAAATAGAAGTGAAAAAAAACTGGAATAGCATACTTATATCAGATAAAATAAACTTTAAAACAGAGACTGTAACAAGAGACAAAGAAGGGCATTACATAATGATAAAGGCACCAATCCAACAAGAGAATATAATACTTGTAAATGTCTACACACACCCAATGTAGGAGCACTTAAATACATAAAGCAAGTATTAATGGACATAAATGGAGAGGACATGATATAAAATAGTAGGGAATTTTAACACACCACTTATAAAAATGAATAAATTATCCGGATAGAAAATCAACAAAGAAACATTAACCTTAAATGACAAAGTTATATCAGATAAAATTAATAGATATAAACAGAACATTATACCCTGAAGCAGAAAAATACACATTTTTTCAAGTGCACGTGGAACATTTTCCAGGATAGATGACATTTGAGTCCACAAAACAAGTTTCATAAATTTAAGAAGTTAGAAATTACATCAAGCATCTTCTCTTATCACAATTACAAACCTAAAAATCAATTAAAAGAAGAGAATTAAATAAAATAAAATAAATAAAATACAAATACATAGAGACTAAACAACTTGCTTGTAAACAAAGCATAACGAATAGGACAACCTACAGGAAACAGATAAATTTCTAGAAACGTAAACTCTTCCAAGGCTAATTCAGGAAGAAACAGAATTGAACAGATCTATTACTAGAAAATAAAATTAAATCAGTAATCAAAAAAAAAAGTGCAGGACCAGATGGCTTCATAGATGAATTCAACCAAACATTTAAAGAAGAATTAATACCTATCCATTTCAAACTATTTAAAAAGAAAATTGAAGATTAGGAAAGCTTCCAAACTCACCCAGGAAGCTCATATTGCCCTGATACCAAAACCAAAGAAAATACAAAAAATAAAAAGAGAGAGAGAGAGAGAGAGAGAGAGAGAGAAAGGAAGGAAAGAAGGAAGGAAGGAAGGAAGGAAGGAAGGAAGGAAGGAAGGAAGGAAGGAAGGAAGGAAGGAAGAAAGAAAAGAAAGAAAGGAAAGAAAGAAAGAAAGAAAGAAAGAAAGAAAGAAAGAAAGAAAGAAAGAAAGAAAGAAAGGGAAAGGAAATTTGAGGCCCATATTTCTGATGAACATAAATGCAAAAACTCTCAACAAAATATTAGCAAGCTGACTTCAGAAATGCATTGAAAAGATCATACATCATGACCAAATAGGATTAAGTACTGGGATGTGCAGCTGGTTCAATATTCACAAATGAAACAACATAATACATAATAGAAACATCATATGAGCATATCAACAGATGTAAAAAAAAGTATTTGTCAAAATTCAACATTTTTATGATAAAAACTCTCAACACATGGGTAGATATGGTCTATACCTCAATGTAAAAAAGGCATATATGACAAACTCACATTTAAAATTATACTCAATAGTGAAAAGTTGAAATCTTTTTCTCTAAGATTAGAAAAATAAAAATAAAAACCCATTCTCACCACTGTTATTCAACATATTAAACATATTATTTAAAGTTCTTGTCAAAGTAATCAGACAAGAAAAAGGGAACTACTTGGAAAGAAAGAAATAAAACCGCCATTATTTGCAGATGACAGGTTACTATATACAGAAACCCCTAAAGATTCCAACAAAAAACTATTAGACTAATAAATGACTTTAATAAAATGTCAGTATACAAAAAAACAATATGCAGAAATCTATAACATTCTCTACAAAATAAGAAACTATCAGAAAGAGAAATTAAGTAAGCAATTCCATTTACAATTGCATCAAAATAAAATAGAGAATTTTCGGTCAAAGTGGTGGAGTAGATAAACACTTTGCTTGCAGCCTCTTATGACCACATCAAAATTACAACTAAACTACACAACAGTTACTGCTGACAATTGACTGAAGTCTAGCTGAACATAAGTCCTATAACTAAAGACATACAGAAGAAGCCACTTGGAGACTGGTAAGAAGAGTGGAGAAACAGAGTGGTCTGGTCCCACACCTGTATATGGCAGTTAAAAACTGTAAGGAATAGCTCAGCTGCAAAGGTCTGCCTGAGGAGCAAGGGATCTCAGCCCCACACCAAGCTTCCAAGCCCAGGGATCTAGTACCTGAAAGAAAAGTTCATACAACTTCTGGCTGTGAAAACCAGCAGAGATGGTGGTTGAGTGAGACTGAGGGCAACTGGAGTCACAAGCATTCTTATTAAAGGGTTTGCACATAGATTCTTTTTCACTGACAGACTCACTTGCACTGAACTCCAGCTCTGGAGCAGAAGCTTAAAGAAGTTGCAGGGACATACAGAGAGGAACCGAATTGTCTGGCTTCAGGGCAAGAGCTGGAGGGGCAGCTTTCTCCCGGGCAGAAGGACTGGCTGAAACTATTGTTCCTTTGTTGAGCCATCTACCCACACAGTTTGCAGATACAAGCTGCTGCCATATATGAGCCTTCAGCAACCTGGTTAACACTGTTCATCTTGCCCTGATAATTCTCTGAAGTCCGATGCCACCCAACTTGTGAGCCTACCTTAGCAATTCCCAGTGGCTTGTTCATACAAATGTCATCTCTTGGTTCATGATGTGGACTTTCCTAAAATATCTCAAAGTTTCACAAAACCCAAACAATCAGTATCTAGTCTTTGCTTGCCCATACATTCTGCTGAGCAGCCCCAAGCCCAGCATTGGCAGTGGCCAGCCTCAGTTAGAGGCTTGGCCTCTCCCTGACACCTTCAAGCCCAGTGGCCATCTGTAGATTACTTTGTGACTCATAACAGGAGGTTCCAGACAAGGCACAGGCTTCAGCTGAACTTGGCCTGCAGCAGGAAACCTCCTATAATGTCCTGGTGCCAGCAGGCCTAGAGACAAGGCTTCAAACCCAGCCAAAGCACCAAATGGCTGCCACCATAGATACACACCCAAAGGACAGACTGGGCAGACGCCAGAGCCCTGCTAAAGGGAATCCTGCTCTATTCGGTCAACTCCTCCACCGTAGTCACAGCCAGTCCTCAAAATTAATCAGATCCCAAGGGTCAATCTCTTCTATCAATGTGCAAACAGAAACTGAGGCTCCATGACGATAAAAGGGCAAACACAACTCACACAAGGGACACATGTGTAGCACATGACTCAGGAAACCGTGAAAGCTGCACTAGTGGGCCCCACAAGGCACCTACTTTATAAGGCCACTCTAACTAAGACTGAGAAAAAATAGCAGCTCTACCTCATACATAGAAACAAACACAGGGAGGCAGCCAAAATGGGGACACAAAGAAACGTCCCAAATGAAAGAACAGAACAAAGCTCCGGAAAAAGCACTAAACAAAATGGTTATACACAGACGAGGAATTTAAAACACTGGTTATAAAAATGCTCAATGAACTTAGGAGAACAGTAGAGAAACTCATTGAGAACTTTAACAAAGAAATAGAAAACATGAAAATGAAGATTAAAAAAATAAAAAAAGACAGAAATGAGAAATATAATAACTGAAATGATGACTACCGTGAGAGGAATCAGCAGTACATTAGATGAAGCAGAGGATGAAATTAGCAATTGAGAAGATAAGACAGCAGAAAACATCCCATCAGAACAGCAAAAAGAAAAAAAGAATCCAAAAACGTGAGAGTAGTTTAAGGGGCCTCTGGGACAACATCACATTTACATTATAAGGATAACAGAAGAAAAAGAAAGAGAGCAAAGAACTGAAAATCCATTTCAAGAATTAATGATACAAAACTTTCCTAACCTGGCAATCCTTTGTATAGACATACAACCCCAGGAAGCTCAGAGAATTCCAAATGATGAATCCAAAGAGGCCTAGGACAACACATATAATCAAAATGCTAAAGATTAAAGTCCAAGAGAGAATCTTAAGAGCAACAAGAAAAAAAGCAGTTAGTTACCTACAAGGGAGCTCCCATAGACTGTCAATGGATTTCTCAACAGAAACTTTGCAGTCCAGAAGGAACTGATGTAAAATATTCAAAGTGATGAAAAGCAAGGATTAACAACCAAGATTACTCTACCTGGCACAGCTACTATTTAGAACAGAAGGACAGATAAAGAGCTTCTAGGCACAAAAAAGCTAGAGGAGTCCATCACCACCAAACTACTATTACAAGAAACATTAAAGGGACTTCTTAAAAAATAAAAGATTAAAAATATAAATAATAAAGTGATGATAACTACATATCTATCAATAATTACTTTAAATATACATGGATTAGATGCTCCAATCACAATATAAGGTGGTTGAATGGATAAGAAAACAAAATATTTACATATACTACCCATTGGAGATTCACTTCATATCAAAAGACACACACAGACTGAAAGTAAATGGATAGAAAAAGATGTTTCATGAAAATAGAAACAAACTAACAAACAAAAAGCCTGGGGTAGCAATACTTACACCAGATAAAATAGACTTTAAAACAAGGGCTCTAATAAGAGACAAAGAATGACTCAGTTATCCCACTTCTGGGTATTTATTTGAACAAACCCAAAACACTACTTTGAAATGATATGAGAATCCATATGTTCATTGCAGCATAATTTATAATAGTCAAGGTATGGAGGCTAGCTGGTCATCAATGAATGAATGGATAAAGAAGAGATTGTTCAAAATATTACTCAGCCATTAAAAAAAATTACAAAAAAAAATAAAATCTTGTCATCTGTAATAACATAGATTCATCTAGAGGGTATTATATTGAGTGAAGTAAGTAAGACAGAGGAAGATCGATGCCATACAGTTTCACTGACATGGGGAATCTAAAGAACAAAATAAACAAACAAAACAGAAACAACTCAGAAATACAGAGAATATTTTGAGGGTTGCCAGATGAGAGGGGTTTGGGGGATGTGAAGAAAAAAAAGAGATATAGAAGTACAAATCGGTACTTACAATCATGGGAATGTAAAGTACAGCATAGATATGGTATAAGATGGGTAATATATTTATCAGGGTGATCACCCTGTAAAGTATATAAATGTCTAATCACTATCATTTATACCTGAAACTAATATAATATAGAATGTAAACTATAATTCTTTTAAACTGAAAATACAATTTGATATAATTTGCATCAATAGTTGTATGTGTGAGATGACTATATATATACATATATATATATATCTCCACATATATATGTGTAAATGAGGAAATATATATTTACTTGTATATGAATAAAATATTTCTAGAAATATATAAGAAATGTAGTACATAGGTTTCCTTTAAGACTACACAATAGTTCTGCCACTTTAACTGCTTTTTGTTTTCAGAAGTAGTTTTTAAGAAAACAAAAAAAAATCAACAAAGAAATTTAAAATTATTATAACAGTTTGTTTTCAAGAAAAAAAGAAGTACAAATTGGTAGTTACAAAATAGTGATAGGGATATAAAATATAGCATAAGGAGTGTAGTCAATATTGCAATAACTATGTATGGCATCAGATGGGTACTAGAATTATTGGGGTCATCATTTCATAAGTTATATAAATGTCTAATCACTATTTTTTACACTTAAAACTAGTATAATATTGTGTGCCAACTGTAATTGAAAAAAATTTAAATTATTTTTTCAAATATCCAGGAATAAATTTAACCAAAAAGTTTAAAGACCTATACTCTGAAAATTATAAGCTATTAATGAAGGAAACTGAAAAAGATGCAAATAAATGGAAGACTATATCATGGTCATGGATTAGAAAAATTAATTTTAATAAAATGTCCCTGTTATGCAAAGTGATCTACCGTTTCAATCTCTATCAAAATGGCATTTTTCACAGAATTCAAACAAATAATTCTAAAATTTACATGGAAACACACAAAAAAAACGAAATAGCCAAAGCAATCTTGAGAAAGAAAAATAAAGTTGGAGGTATTATGTTCCCTGATTTTAATTATAATACAAACTATAGTAATCAAAACAGCATGGTACTAGAATAAAAACAGACACATTGATTAATGGAACAGAATAGACAGTCCAGGAATAAATCCACATTCATATGGTCAATTAATCTAAGACAAAAGAAGTAAAAATATAAAATGAGGAAAGGGCTGTCTTCAATAAAAGGTGTTGGAAAAACTGAGCAGATACATGCAAAAAAAAAAAGAAAGAAAAAGAAACTAGATCACTTTTTGCACTATATAAAAATAAACTCAAAATGAATTAAAAACTTAAATGTCAGACCAGAATCCATAAAACTCTTAAAAGAAAACATAGGCAGTAAATTTTTTGTTTTACAATCATTTAAAAATGTTGGTATTATCAATATTTTTAAAATATGTCCTTTTTAGCAAAGATGTCAAAAAGCAAAAATAAACAAATAGGATTACATCAAATTAAAAAGATTTTGCACCACAAAGGAAACAACCAACAAAACTGAAAGGCAACTTACTGAGTGGGAGATCTTTCCAAATGATATATACAATATAGGGTAGATATCTAAAATATATAAAGAACTCATACAACTAAAGATCAATAAACAAGCATTCTTCTTTAAAAATAAATGGGCAGGGGACCTGAATAAACATTTCAAAAAAAAAAACATACAGATGGTCAATAGACACATGAAAATATGCTCAATATGACTAGTCATCAGGGAAATGCAACTCAAAACCGCAATAAGATATTGCCTCACACTTGCCAGAATAGCTGTTATCAAAAATATAAAGAATAACAAATTTTGGAAAAGATGTGGAGAAAAGGCAACCCTTGTGCACTGTTGGTGAAACTGTAAACTTATGCAGACAATATGGAAAGCAATTTGGCGGTTCCTCAAAAAATTAGAAGTAGAACCGTACGAAGCAGCAATTCTATATTTGAATATTTATCTGAAGAAAATGAAAGCAGTAATTTGTTTTGTGGCTCATGGCAGGAGCCTCCAGAGAAGGCACAGGCTTCAGCTGAACTTGGCCTGCAGCAGGAAACTCCCATAACATCCTGGTGCCAACAAGCCCAGAGACCAGGCTTCAAACCCTGCCAGAGCACCAACTGGCTGATTTTTGTTTTTTTGTTTTTGTTTTTGTTTTTGTTTTTGTTTTTGTTTTCTGAGCAGTAGGTCTCACAGTGGGCTTAATATATTCAGTAAACCATGTTTAAGCAAATATGCTGCCATCCAAGCCTTATTGTTCCCTTTATAGAGCACAGGCAAATGAGATTTAGTATCATTCTTAAGGGCCTTAGCATTTTTTGCAGTAGTAAATAAGCATTGATTTCGATTTAAAGTCACCAGCTGCATTAGCCCCTGACAAGAGAGTCGACCTGTCTTCTAAGGAAGCTTTGAAGACAGGCATTGACCTCTCTCTAGCTATAAAAATCCTAGATGAAAACTTCTTCCAGTAAAAGTCTATTTCATTTACATTGAAAATATTGTTTAATGTAGGCACCTTCATTAATCGTCTTTGCTTGCTGCAGCTTTTACAGCAGCACTTGTTTCTTTACCTTGCACATTTATGTTATGGAAATGATATTTTTTAAGCTTTTTTTAAAAAATTAATTTATTTAAATTAGTTTCAAGTATACAGTACATTGATTAAACATCTATATTGTTTATAAAACAATCCCCCCAATTGCTCCCTCCTTTCCCTGGCCCTCTACTTAGGCATCATATTAATGTTAACTGCATTCCCTCTTCCATTCTCCCCGTGCTCATATATCAACTACTAATTTGTACTTCTTTAACCCTTCACCCCCATTCTCTCATCCCCCCAAACCCCCTCCAAATTGTCCACTATATTTGTGAGTCTGTTTTTGATTAGTTTGTTCATTTTTCTTTAGATTCTTTATATAAGTAAAATCATATGCTATTTATGTTTCTCTGTCTGACTTATTTCATTCAGCATAATAACCTCTAGGTCCATCATTGTCATTGCAAATGGTAGGATTTCATTTTTTTAATGGCTGAGTAATATTCCATTGTATATATGAACCATAATTTCTTTATCCAATCATCTGTTGATGGCCATTTAGGTTGCTTCCATATCTTGGCTATTGTAAACTGTGCTACCATGAATATTGGTGTGCATAGATCTTTATGAATTATTGTTTTGGTTTTCTTTGGATAAATACCCAGAAGGGCAATTGCTGGGTCAAAAAGCATATACATTTTTAATTTGTTGAGAAACCTACATACTGTTTTCCATAGCAGCTGTAGCAATTTGCAATCCCACCAAAAATGTATGAGGGTTCCCTTTTCTTCGCATCCTCACCAACACTTGCTGACTTTTGGTTTATGGATGAAGCCATTCTGACGAATATGAGATGATATCTCATTTTGGTTTTAATTTGCATTTCTCTGATGATTAGCGACTGTGAGCATCTTTTCATATGTCTATTAGCCATCTGTACTTCCTCTTTGAAGAAGTATCTGTTCAGATCTTCTGCCCATTTTTTAATTGGATTGTTTGTTTTTTGTTGTTGAGTTGTATGAGTCCTTCATATGTTTTGGATATTAACTCCTTATCAGATGTATCATTAGCGAATGTCTTTTCCCAAACAGTCGGTTGTCTTTTTTGTTATTGTTGTTGTTGCTGGTTTCCTTTGCTGTACAAAAACATTTTAGTTTGATTTAGTCCCATTTTTTTATTTTATATTTTGTTTCCCTTGCTTGCAGAGATATATCTGAAAAGAAATTCCTGTTAGTAATATCAGAGAGTTTACTGCCTATTTTCTTCTAGAAGTTTACTGGTTTCAGGTCTTACTTTTAAGTCTTTAATCCATTTTGAGCCTATTCTTGCATACAGTGTGGAAAAGGTGGTCCAGCTTCTCCTTTTTTGCATGTATCTGCCCAATTTTCCCAACACCATTTATTGAAGAGTCTGTCTTTACCCCATTGTATATCCTTACTTCCTTTGTCATATATTAAGTGAGCGTATAGGCGTGGATTTATTTCTGGGCCCTCTATTATGTCTAATTAATCAATGTATCTGTTTTTATGCCAGTATCATGCTGTTTTGATTACTATAGCTTTGTAGTACAGTTTGATATCAAATAGTGTGATACCTCCAACTTTGTTCTTCTTTCTCAAGATTGTCATAGCTATTCAAAGGTTTTATGGCTCCATATAAATTCTAGGATTATTTGTTCTAGTTCTCTGAAAAATGCTATTGGTATTTTGATAGGGATTTTGATAGGGATTGAATCTGTAGATTGCTTTGGGTAGTATGGCCGTTTTAATGATGTTGATTCTTTCCACCCATGAACACGGTATATGCTTCTATTTATTTGTATCTTCTTCAATTTCTTCTTTCAACAACTCATAATTGTCTAAAACTAGGTCTTTTATCTTCTTGGTTAATTTGATTCCCAGGTATTTTATAGTTTCAACACAGTTGTAAATGGGATTCTTTCCTTAATTTCTCTTTCTGAAAGTGCATCATTGGTGTATAAAAATGCCACTGACTTCTGCATATTTGTTTTGTAATCTGCCAATTTACTGAATTCATTGATAAGTTCTAACAGTTTTGTTTTTAGTGGAATCTTTAGGGTTCTCTATATATAGCATCATGTCATCAGCAAATAACAAGAGTCTTACTTCTTCCTTTCCAATTTGGATGCCTTTTATTTCTCTTTCTTGTCTTATTGTTGTGGTTAAGACTTCCAATACAATGTTGAAGAGGAGTGGTGAAAGTGGAGATCATTGTATTGTTCCTGATTTTAAGGAAAATGATTTTAGCCTTTCCCCATGGAGTATAATGTTAGCTGTAGGTTTGTCATATATGGCATTTATTATGTTGAGGTATTCCCACTTTGCTGAGAGTTTTTATCATAAATAGATGCTGGATTTTGTCAAATGCTTTTTCTGCATCAATTCGTATGCTCATATGAATTTTATCTTTAAATTTGTTAATGTGATGTATCACATGAATTGTTTTTTGGTATTGTACTAACCTGGCATCCCAGGAATAAATGCAGCTTGATCATGGTGTATGACATTTTTTTTTAATGTATTGCTAAATTTGGTTTGCTAATATTTTGTTGAGGATTTTTGCATCAGTGTTCATAAGAGATTTTGTTCTATAGTTTTCTTTTTCTGTAGTGTCTTTGCCTAGTTTTGGATTCAAGGTAATGGTGGCTTCATAAAAGGAATTAGGGAGCCTTCCCTCCTCTTGAATTCTTATATTCCAGTATAAAGAAGAATAAATGATAATTCTTCCTTGAATGTTTGGTAAAATTTGCCTATGATGTCATCGGGTCCAGGATTTTTGTTTTTTGGGAGGTTTCTGATTACTGATTCTATTTCATTGATGGTAATCAGTCAGTTTAGATTTTCTGTTTCTTCTTGACGCAGTCTTGGAAATTGTGTTTTTCTAGGAATGTGTCTATTTCTTCCAGATTGTCCAATTTGTTGGCATGTAATCGCTAGTAGTATTTTCTTGGGATCCATTGCATTTTTTGTGGAGTCCATGGTTATTTCTCCTCTTCCATTTCTGATTTTATTTACTTGAGTACTCTCTCTTTTTTCTTTGATGAGTCTGGCTAAGGATCTGTCCATTTTGTTTACCCTTTCAAAGAACCAGCTCTTGGTTTTATTAATCTTTTATATTGTTTTTCTAGACTCTATTTCATTTATTTTTGTTCTTTATTGGGATCTTTATTATTTCCTTCCTTATATTCACTTTGGGCTTTGTTTGCTGTTCTTTTTCTACCTCTTTTAATTGTAAGGTTAGATTGTTTATGTGAGCTTTTTCTTGTTTCTTGAGGCAGGCCTGTATTGCTATGAATTTCCTTCTTGGGACTGCTTTCCTCGTGTCCCATATATTTTGAGTCATTGTGTTTTCATTTTCTTTTGTATCTAGGTATCTTTTGATTTCTTCTCTGATCTCATTAACAACCCATTCATTTTTTAGTAGCATGTTATTTAGCTTCCATGTTATTTAGCCTCCAGTTTTTTTTCTTGCAGTTGATATCTAGTTTCATATCATTGTGATCAGAGAAGATGGTTGATATGATTTCTATCTTCTTAAATGTATTGAGGCTTGATTTGTGTCATAACATGAGATCTATCCTTAAAAATGTTCCATGAGAACTTGAGAAGAATGTGTATTTTGCTGCTTTGGGGTAAAATAATCTGAAAATATCTTTTAAATACATCTGGTCTATGGTGTCCTTTAAGCCTATTTTTTTGTTGTTGTTGATCCTTTGCCTAGAAAATCTGTCCATTGGTGTCAATGGGGTGTTAAAGTTTCCTACTATAAGTGTATTGCTATTGATCTCTCCTTTTATGTCAGTCAATAATTGCTTTATGTATGTAGGTGCTCCTATGTTAGGTATGTATATGTTTACTAGGAATATATCCTCTTGATTTTTCAATCCCTTTATCATGTAATGCCCTTTTTTGTCTCTTACTATAGCCTTTGTTTTAAAGTCTACTTTATCTAAGTATTGCTAACCTGGCTCTTTTTTCATTTCCATTTGCATGAAATATCTTTTTCCATCCCTTTACTTTCAGTCTGTGAGTGTCGTTTGATCTGAAGTGGGCCTCTTCTAAATAGCATATGCATGGGTCTTGTTTTCTTATCCATTCAGTTACCCTATGTCTTATAATTGGAGCATTTAATCTGTTTATATTTAACATGATTACTGATGGCAACATTGTTACTGCCATTTTGTTATTCATATTTGTTATTTCTATTTTCTTTTTACCTCTTCCCTTTTTACAGAAGACCCTCTAACATTTCTTGTAATGCTGGCTTGTTGGTAATGAATTCCTTTAGTTTTCCTGTCTGGGAAGCTTTTTATCTCACCCTTCATTTTAATTGAAAATCTTGCTGGGTAGAGTATTCATGGTTGCACATTCTTGTTTTTCATAACTTTGACTATTTCTTGCCATTCTCTTCTGACCTGCAAAGTTTCATTGCAAAGTCAGCAGACATTCTTATAAGGGTACTCTTATAAGTAACTAGCTTTCTTTCTCTTGCTGCTTTTAAGATTCTCTCTTTGTCTTTTACTTTTGGCATTTTACTTATGATGTGTCTTGGTGTGGGTCTGTTTGAATCCCTCTTGTTTGGGACTCTTTGTGTTTCCCGAACTTGCATGTCTAGTTCCTTTGCCAGGTTAGCGAAGTTTTCTGTCATTATTTTTTCAAATAGATTTTAAATCCCTTGTTCTCTTTCTTCCTCTTCAGGTACTCCCATGATCTGGATATTTTTACGCTTTATGTTGTCCCAGAAGTCTCTTAAACTAGTCTCATTTAAAAAATTTTTTCCCTTTTTGTTGTTCTAATCTGCTACCTTGTATTCCAATTCATTGATTCAATCTTCTGCTTCGTTTAATCTACTTGAATCCCTCTAGTATATTCTTCATTTCAGTTATTATATTCCTCATCTCTGTCTGGTTCTTTTTTATGTTTTTTTAATGTCTTTTTTAATGCTTACTATCACTTTGTTGAGATTCTCACTGTGCTCATTCATTCTCCCCATAAGTTCGTTGAGCATCCTTATAGCCATTGTTTTGAATTCTGTCTCTGGTAGGTTGCTTGCCTCCATTTCATTTAGCTTAGTTACTGGAGTTTTCTCCAGTTGTTTCATTTGTGGCATATTTCTTTGTTTTTTGTTTGTTTGTTTATGGTTTTTGGTTTTCATTTTATTAGCCTCTCTGTGTTTGTTTCTATGTGTCGGGAATGTTTGTTTTTTCTTTCAGCCTTGGCCAGATAGCCTAATTTGGAAAGTGTCCTGTGTTGCCCAGTGGCTCACTCTCCCCTATCCCTTATGCTAGGGGCTCTGGATGTGATCTTTGTGTGGGTCGTGTGTGCTCTTCTGTTTTCACCAAGCCTTTATTGTTGTTAGTAGATCAGTGAATAGGATTAATGCTCAGGATGACTAATTGTGGGAACTGGCTCCACCCACCGGGTAAGAGTTGTTGTGTGGGGCTAACTCCATTGAGTGAGATTTTCCCTAGCAGACTTGTGTACTTGTTGCAACCACCCTTTGTATGTATCATTAATGGGACTAGTCAGGAGTTGCTCCATTATGGTCTGGAGCCAGGCTCCAGATGCATGTGTTTTGTGGCCCCTTGGGAGGGGCTTTCCATAAAGTAAGGTCAGCTGCTGCTTTTTATTGTTCAGAGCTACTTGGTGAGAAGTACAAAGCAATTCACAGATGGTTGTTGTCTATGCTGGATCTATATAGGTAAGTGGAAGAAACAACGCTGTAGGCGGTGGTACATTATCCCCAATCCCTGACCTTTGGTAGTTTAGCAAAGGGACCAGTGCTCCTCAAGGCCTGACACTGCTTGTCAGTTGTCTATAAGTCTTTGAAACCAAATGAGCCTCTGGGTGATATGTGTTTTGGGTGGTGCAGGGACCCTGGGAGTCTCCTGGGTCTATTGAGTAAATTTCTCCCTGGTACTGCAGTGTCAGTTTACGTGCCAACATTGTCTCTGTAGTACCCTGTACAAGTTTCCACTCATAGCAAGGTCAGCTGCTGACCACTCTGGGCCTAAATGTGCTACCCCAGGGCAGGGGCAGCTGTCTATCAACGTGCAGTGGGGACTTTGTGCAATGGATAGGGCAGGAGCTCAGATATCTATCCTGCTATCTTCCCCCTCAAATGTTGAAGTCAAGGGCCATCAGGCTAATACAGATCCCTGACATCTCCTAAAGAGATATTGCAGTTTGTACAGGCAGCAGTGGTCTGTCCACAACTTTTTTCCTCGAAATTCACTCACTATGCTAGCCAAAGTCTGTTGCTTACACTAACTGCACAATGCCAGAGCCAAGGAAGGGACAAGAGGGTGCTTGTCAATGGGCTGCAGGCACTTTGTAGCTTGAATAAAGTGGGATCTCAGGGAGACAAGGTCCATCTGGTCAATACAGCCTCAATTTTGCTGCAACTTCTATGCCTGGGGATTCCCGCTGTAGACACAGCTCACAGTGAGACTAGCTGCCACCTGGGGGCAGTCTCACAGACCCCTGCACTTCCCGGACACAATTTCATCTCTTGCAGGCAGCAGATGTCTGCCTGCCATTGATTTCCATGCAGTGCCTGCCCTGTGCCAGCCAAAGTTTGTTGCCTGTGTGGATTGGGAATTCAGGGGAGAGGAAGGGATGGGCTGTGGCAGTTCAGTGACAATGGGACACACGGGGCAATTTGTGGGTAGGGTGGGGCAGGGTCTCAGAGAGACAATAGCAGTCAGATCAATACAGCCCTAGTCTTGCTGCAACATTGGTAACTGTTTGCAAGTTCCTGGAGAAGTCCCAGATCACAGTAAAATCAGTTGCTGTCTGAGATTGGCCCTCAGGTCCCTGATATCTTCCCAAATTCTTGTTGGCAATAGTTATTTGGCTGACCTTATCTTAGAAATGTGGCTCACAGCACTGGCCGCCTGCTGGGAATTCTTGGCCTGAATCTGAGCAGGTCTTGGCAGCCATCCAGCAACAAATGCCCCAGGCAATTTGCAGTTTGGGTGGGGTGGGTTGATCTCCTCTGACCAGCGCTTTCTTATGGCTCCGTGGTAGGTTTCTGCATAGTCAAGCTGGCTCAGTCTGTAGATTGCCCAGTACGGGAGCTGGACTAAGGCGCAATGGTGGCTGCCCTTCCAGTCATTGTTCTGGCACCAGGTAATGCAGACTTTCTCATTATGAATCCCATGTGACCCTCTGACCCACCATCAGTGTCCTAGGTGAGTGTCCACAGGTCATAAAACCTGTGCGCATGCCTTCGAAGTGACATCCAAGGATTCAGTCTCCTTCTGTCTCACCCAGATGGCCGGAATCCCTTCTGAGTTATTGGGATCTCCCCTTACCTGGACTGGGACCTTGAGCTAGGGAGGCCCCAGATGAGACCAGGACATTTCTCTTTTTCAGGAGAGCCTCTGCAGCCTCACTTTTCCTCCCAGTGATCCTTCACTCCCCCGCATGTGTGGGTCCAGTCCTATTCATGACTTTGCCCCTCCCACCAGCTTTGATGTGGCTCCTTTATATTATCAGATGTAGGTGTTATGGTCAGTTGGACTTCAGATGATTCTCCACGTTGATTATTTTATAATTTGGTTGTCATTTCAATGCAGACCTGAGAGGAGATGAACCCTGCTTTTACTTATTCTGCTATCTTCCCTCCAAATGTTGGAGACGGCTTCTTAAACCTCATGAATCAACCTCTGCTAGCTCATACTTTCCTTCTGTAGCTTCCTCATCTCTCTTGACCTTCATAGAATTGAAGAGAGTCAGAGCCTTGCTCTTGATCTAGCTTCGGTTTATGGGAATATTGTGGTTTGTACTTCTATTCAGACTACTAAAACTCTCTCCATATCAGACATAGGCTGTTTTGCTTTCTTGTCATTCATGTGTTCACTGAGTAGCACTTTTAATTTCCTTCAAGAATTTTTCTTTTGCATTTACAACTTGGTTAACTGGAACACAATGCCTAGCTTTTTGCTTGTCTCAGCCTTTGATATGCCTTTCTCATTAAGCTTAATCATTTCTCACTTTTGGTTGAAGGTGAAAGACATGCAAGTCTTTTACTTGAACACTTAGAGACCACTGTAGGATATTTAATTGGCTTAATTTCAATATTGTTGTGTCTCAGAGAATAGGGAGGCCCCAGGAGAGGAGGAGAGATGGGGAACAGCCAGTCACAACATTTTTTAAGTTCGCCATCTTATATGGGCATGGTTTGTGCTGCCCCAAAACAATTACGATAGTAACATCAAAGAACACTATAATAAATATAATAATAATGAAAATTTTTGAAATACTGTGAGTTACTAAAATGTGACACAGAGTCACAAAGTGAGTAAATTATGTTAGGAAAATTGTGCCAATAGATTTGTTTGAAGCAAAGTTGACACAAACCTTCAATTGGAAAAATTCGGTATCTGTGAAACACAATAAAATGAAGTATGCCTACATGTGTGAGTTACCTGAAGTGTACACATGAATTTCCTGGCTAGAGGGCTCATAGTTTTCACTAAATTTTTCTCTCTTTTCCCTTAATACTTAAATACTTTGTAGAATAAACTTTAAAGGTTTTACAATCTACATCAATTCTAGATATAGGAAGCTTGCACCATCTTCCAAAAGTTAATGTTGACCAGTTAATATATTTGGGAAAGTGTTAAGTGTTAAGTGTTAAGAACATATACTTCTTCTGACACTTATAATGGAATCAATCACCAAGTATTTATAAAGTTTATTAACTACATATTCGATGCAATTATATATATTCAGCCAAACACATTTACAAAAATTATTTTATTTCTTTCTCTCTGTCCATGTTGAAGTTATCATCATCTTTAATTTAAAATATAAAAATTCGGGCTTAGGACTAGATGAATGGCTTGAAGAATATACCTAATTCGTGGGAAAGCATCCCAGCCTACACAGTTCTTTTCCAAGTTAAAAAAAATAGATGAAGAAATAAAATATCTAGTTTCTAACTCAGATGTTGAAGAATCACACATTTGAGTACTCAAATCAATTTAACCAACAGTTGTTGAGGACTGCTTGATGCAAGGCACTGTATGAGGGGCTGGCATTAGAGACCCCGTGGCATTTGGTCAGCACCTAAAGTAGTGTCCCAAGCAGAAAAGACCAATAACTGTTTTTGAGCAGCTCAATGATTTAAACATTTTTATTTATTATTATTTTTAGAGTAGTTTAGGTTCACAGCAAATTTGAGCAGAAGGTCCAATGATTTCCAATACACACCCTTCCCCCACTGCGTGCAGAGCTTCCCCCATTATCAGCATCCCTCACCAGAATGAGACATTTGTTACCATCAAAGAACCTACACTGACACCTCATTGTTACCCAAAGTCCACAGTTTACATTAGGGTTAATTCTTGGTGTTGTACATTCTTTAGGTTTGGGCAAGTGTATAGTGACATATTCATCATTATAATAACATACAGAATAGTTTCACTGTCCTAAAAATCTTCTGTGTTCAGCCTTTTCATCCCTCCTTTACCACAAACTCAGGAAAATACTGACCTGTTCACTGTCTCCATAGTTTTGACTTTTCCAGAATGTCATATAGTTGGAATGATATAGAAGGTAGACTTTTTAGATTGGTTTCTTTCATTTAGCAGTATTTACAATTCCTATGTCTTTTCATGGCTTCAGAGCTTATTAATTTTTTTAGCATTGAATAATATTCTTCTTTCTGGTTGTATCACAGTTTTTTTCATTCATCTATTGAAGAACATTTGGCTGCCTCCAAATTTTGGTAATTATGGATAAAGTTGGTTGAAGCATTCACATGCAGGTATTTGCATGGACATCAGTTTTTAACCCCATTGGGTAAATGCCAAGAACTGCAATAGTTGTATCATATGGTAGGAGTATAATTAGCTTTATTAGAAAATACAAAACTATCTTCTTCAGTGGTTGCACCATTTCTCATTCTCAGAATTAGTGAATGAGAGTTCCTATTGCGCCACATCCTCACTAGTATTTGGTGTTAGTATTCTGAATGGCCTAATGATTCTTATCTAGGATAGTGATTCTATATGAATCACTCAAATGAAATGAGCTTAGGTGAGTTTAAATTTTGAATTTTAAGAATAATATACTAAAATCTTTTCTTTAAAATGTTTTTTTTTTTTAATTTTTATAATGTACGAAATGGCCCTTAGATTTGTGATTGAATTCACTGTATTTTTCTGGAGTAAACTTTACAAATCCAACTCTTTAACCTTAAGCAGTATCCTCAAATTTTAGTGAGAATTGAAAAATCACTAAGAATTCCTAGGTCAGCCTTCTCTCCTGCTCCCCTCAGATTATGGTTTAGACAGTGAGTGACTGGGCCTATAAATCTACATTTTAACTGCATGTATTTCAAATGATTCCATTGCAAATGCAGTAATCACACTTTAAGAATCACACCTGAACCTCTGGTCCTAGCCACAAATTCCAGGTACAGCAGCCAGTAATAAAAATCCTTTGAATGACTTTTTCTATATGAATATATGTCCAAGATTAATCATAGCTCTGATTGTCATTCACCTTTATTCATGTCTAGTCATCCTGGTGGAAGGGAGCCAGACAGTGATACAAACAAAGGAAGCTTCAGGACTAATTTAATTTCCTTTATCTTGACACTATTTACTGAAAAGTTAATTAAATCCTGTTTTAAAGAGCTGGTCTTGGCTTATTACCAAGTATGAATTGATGATTTCAAAATGTTTACATACTTTAAAACACTACATAATACTGCCTATATATTTAACGTTACGTTAATTATTTTGGGTGAATGGCTTTAGCCTGTTTTAAAATATACTTTATTTTGTTCATAGACCCACAGGATATAATTTCACCTGGTTTACCAAATCCCTGAGGTTGGGAGTATGATGCATTAAGTGGTATGAGGACTTTTCACTTGCAGAGCAATTATACATCAGCATTTTGTTAGTCCTTGATTGTTTCTAAAATGAGTCATTAGAAACTAGTGTTCCTTCATTTCTCACCCAACCACATGAAATATGAAACTCATTTTCCTTAACTGAGATATGTGAGGGGAGCCTTTCCACATTCATTTATGCATAGGTATACCAATGTAGGCCAAGGTTGCTCTCAAGATTTAGGTTCAAATGTGAGCATTAGTCTATGACTTGGGGTGAGGATTAAGAGCTCTTCTATTTTCCATACCCCAGAGTTCCTTTGGTCTGACTTGCAAAATTCTTGTCTTCTTTCTCTTTGAGTTCCGACGTGATTTTTAACTCAACTTCAATAAAGGCTCATCACACAAACTTTCTTTTCCTGTAGCTGCTATTAAGATAAATGGGCTTAGGGTTTAATAAAGAAGGAAAATCTTGGCCACCTGCTTCATCAGATTACATATATTTTTTTCTCAGAGTACAATTTTAGAGGATTCCATTATTTTTATCTTCAGACCAAATCTTCTAATAGAATTTATAATAACCATGGAATTTTGACATTTGGTTTCTCAAAAGAATATTTAAAAGTATTCCTCATACTTACTCTTTGGAGCATCTGGTCTTTCAGCTATTCTAATTTATATTTTGTTGGATCCTTTGCCACACTGACCTTCATTTAGTTCCTGAAACACAACAAGCATGTCTTAGGTCAGAGTCTTTTCCTATGTGGTTTTACTGCTTAAAAAATATGTGACACTCTCCTCATGGTCAGCGCTTCCACAACCTTGAAGTTTCTGTTTAATGTTAGTTCCAACAACAGGCCTACCCCTTCCATTGAGTTTAAAGCAACTTTTTCATTATTTCTTATAAAGCTTGTTTTGTTCCTTCATGACAATTATAACAGTATCTAATATATATAATTTTCTTCCTACAAACCAAACTATGTCCAAGTCTTAAGCGGTAACAATTTAATTCTCATTTTAGCCATATGAATGTACATACTTCTATTATGTTGCAAATGAAGAAATTGAAGAATAAAAAGTTTTAATAACTTCTCCACAAACAGCAAGTAAGTTTTGGAGCCAAAATTTGAACCCATGAAGTCTGATTCCAGAAATAATGCTTATCAAATAACTGTACTGTCTCTTGTATGTATATATTTATATGTATGTATCTATTTACTTATTTATTGTCTGTCTCACTCACTAAAGTAGAAGCATCATGAGGTGAGGAAACATATTTATTCTTTTTATTAATGTTTACCTAGTACCTAGCAGATAATAGGCACTTGGAAGGAAGGAAGGAAGGAAGGAAGGAAGGAAGGAAGGAAGGAAGGAAGGAAGAAAGGAAAGGAAGGAAGGAAGGAAGGAAGGAAGGAAGAAAGGAAGAAAGAAAGAAAGAAAGAAAGAAAGGAAGGAAGGAAGGAAGGAAGGAAGGAAGGAAGGAAGGAAGGAAGGAGAAAGAAAGAAAGAAGAAGGGAATAAAGAAGGAGGGAGTAAAGAAGGAGAGAGGGAGGAAGGAAAGGGAAAAATAACTAAGTCAATACTGAATGATCTGATCCATTACCAAGAAGTTATAGTTCTAGCAATGCTCACACTAGCATCATTAATCTCAGACATGGATAATATTGTTCATGGAGGGAAAAAAATCAAATTTTATTTTCTAAGTATAGACTGAAGGATATGGTTCAAACTGTGTACTGTCTGGGTGTAATAATCTTACTTCAAAATAAGCACTTTTATATTTATTAAGGTTTAGTGAAAAATATTGTAACTGAAATATATGTAATCTGTGGGCACATGCTCCCTTTGCAGCAGCAAACAACACCCAGTTATTGGGGACTGAAGACTAGCAGTATGTTCAAGCCAGCAGGAAGACTGTTCAAAATTTGCAAGAAAACATAGTGAGTTACTTGAACAAACTAGGTATATCCTTAAAAATTGCTATAATGTGGGTGGGCAATATTGAGAGGTGTATTTAGCCACACCTGTGTCAAACAAATCAATGTCAAATAATTTGGTTTGATTTCAGGGTGACAGAATGACAAATAGAAGCCTTTTTTTCCCCCATGAGGTTGGGGTTTGCTGTTCATGCACAATCTCTTCTGTTTTAATTGAATAGAGTTTTGGGGAGTTGGATAAGGAAAGAGAGAGGAGCGGCAAATTAGTGAAAGGCTGCCTAGGGTAGAGAGAAGCGGGGCTTTGAATGACTATCAACTCTCAGAGTGTTCTCTAAGCGTTGTTTGGTAAATGATGATTTCACAGAGCACAGATCTTGCTCCTGTTTGCAGAGCAGACATTTGTGGATAAATGCTTACAGGAACATGAATTATATTTCTCGGCATCTTATTTGTAACTACACCTGTATGCTCTTAGAAATGCTAATAGACAAATATAAATTTAGGTACAAAAGAAAATCTAATAAGAAGAGCATTTGAATGAGTAAAAAATGTCTAATTTTTTTGCAGTCATTAGGACTGGACGAACATGCTTATAGTAATTAAATAAGATTGATTTTGAAGTCGAACACCACCCACAATTTGTGTAGTCTGGGGGTCAGGCGGGCAGCTGCAGAAACTGTTCAGCTAATTATGAGAATTCACTGTTCGTTAATAGAATCTCTCCACAAACAGCAGCTGTGTGTTTGCTCACGCAAATTATTAATTCTGGCCTTGCCTCAGCTGCAAATTTCTGCTGCATGGAAAGGAATCCTTGCATAGAAGTATCAGTTAGCACCCAAGCAATACTGAAGAAGAAAGAAAATATGAAATAAAAGAAAATATCCTCTAATCGCAGGTGTATAAAGATTTCGCACCTACCTCCCTTTTCTGCTTTTCACTCCCAAACAATTGAATGCCAAATTTGGAACTCATTAATCTGTAGACAACCTACCGAGATCTAATTTATACCTGTCAGGAGCAATGGGCAGCAGCTAATAGAAAAGTAATTGCAGTAAAAGTCTGCTTTCTCACTTGATAGTATGCAAGATTTTAATGACAGCCCTTCTCTATTGGAATATCAAACTGGCCAACAGATATGTTCTCTCTTTTGCAGAGTCACACTGTGAACAAAAGAGATGTGTCTGGATTTTATTATATACCACAAATAAAGTGATAACGGTATAGTATTTAGTAGATGGAGCACAGACACACAGGCATTTGTTTTCTGGAAGAATTGAAAGCAGTATTTATGCAACAGAAAGTGTGAACTACTATTCTCACATTTTTATTTTGTTTTTAAAAGTATCTAGTTGGAATCTAATATCTACATAAAATGTTATCTTCTATTTCAAATTGAATTGAATATCTTCATTTGATAAAATATTTTGAAATGTCAGAGCACTTAAGGGGACTTAAAATTTCTCATCTTCACTATAGCATTTTGAAGCAAGGAGTGATATTTATTATATAAAAAGGGAAAAAGTTCTATTTATTCCACACCTTTTTTCTTCTTCCTGGGATTGTCTGAAATGTGATTTTCCCATGAACAAATTAGGAACATTAAAGGTCACCTAAGATTACAAAATACATTTGGTAAAACTATTTTTCAAACATGACCTCTTATTTCTTCATCAATTGTCCTAATTGAATGATCAAGACAGGACCTGAAAAGAGCACGACTTCTGGAACACAAAGCCTAGGTTCGAATATCCTACTTGATATGTATTTCCTAACTTTTTTTTTTTCAACTGCCAGCATCTAAATTTTGTTTATTCTTCAAGAAGTATCATATCACACGTTTTGTTTCTATGAATTATTACTTTCTGAAATTAACTCGTTTATGTATTTTCTTACATGGTTATAAGTCTCCTTGTCCTCCCTTCACTCCTGACCCACTCTGTTAGCTTTATGACATCAAAAGTTTAGCATATGATCAACATTCAGTTAATGTGTGTTGAATAAATGGGCAAATGAATGAATGATCTGCCATGTTCTTCCCATGTTCTTCCCAACCCTTGAAACACAATTGCCTGAATTTCCACACAATTTTATTTGTGTTTGTCTTTTGGAGCCCAGCTCTGGATTCTCACAATTTAGTGCTTCTATCATCTCACCAATCATTGCTTCTAAGAGCAATCAAAAACCACCCCAAAAGTCAATAACACAAATATTTTACCCTATAACTAAAAATTATAATTTTTCTTGGCCATAATTTTCCTACCTATATTCTAAATATGTCTACTTTAAACAAAACTCTGTGGGTTTTAAAAATATATAACTTTAACATTATAAAAAGTTTGAAAGGAAAAAGTCATTAAAATATATAACAAATAATTATTAATAAGGAGTACTGAAATAATTTATTTGTGTCTATGGCCATGCTACCCTGAACAAGCCAGATCCTGTCTGATCTTGGAAGCTAAGCAGCAATTAGGCCTGATTAGTACTCGGATGGGAGACTGCCTAGGAAGACCAGGTGCTGTAGGCATAAAAAATTAAAAAAATAAGGAATCATAAACTGACAAGGTTCTCGCAATCTGTGAGGGTTGTCTCACCTAAAAAGAAAAAAAAAATCATTTGTTATGCCTTCATGGTGGAAAATAAGAAATTACCCAGGAAATTTACTCCATGTTCATAATCGTAATAGATGACTCAGGTCAAACATTGATCTAGACAAATCACTTATAGATTCTGAGTCTTAGTATTCTAAAATATATGAAGCACAATTTTTGCCCTGTTCATCTCATAAAGGTTTTGTGACAGTAAACAGAATCTGTGAACTATTTAAAACAATAATAATTTTAAATACAAATAATTTGTTTTAATTATTATAATCAAATTATATAATTTGCCTGATCACACTTAGAAAATCTATAGTTTCAATAAGAATGGCCAAGTCTCTACCTCACTGTGTTCTGTATAATTGAATATTGCTTAGTATTCAGAGAGGCCAGGGCTGGGTACCTAATTTTATTCACTTATCAAATATATGATGTGAGAGTTACCTAACTTTTCTGCACTTCTATTTCTTCATCTGGAAAGAGAATAATCATACCTTCTGGAAAATATATGAGATGGTTGTCACAGGGGAAGATGTGACATTGTAGAACTTACTGCTGTAAAATGGTTCAGGTTACAGAAAATGCCATCTTGTTGGCTAAGAAGTTGGCATTTCCTGATTTGTCTCTTATTATCCTTAATTCCAGGTGTAAGAGGCATTCATACTTAAAGAAACTATGAAAAAAGAAAATCATACATTCCCTACCCAGGTGCCTCCATGGCATAAAATATGATATTTTCATATAACCAGACTTAAACAAGGAAAATATTATAACTAACTCTGCAATGTAATATTAAACCTATGGAAGGGACTCTTGTTTTCAAGATTATTTTCTACCTATTAACTTTATACACCAGCCACTTCACATCTGGGTCTGTTTTAGAGAAATCCAAACAATGACAACACTTTGGCCTAGATCTGACATCTTTGTTCTGACTTAGAGACTGTTCCAAATATCTTTCGCTGCATAACAGACCATAATAAAAGCTAGTGGCTTAAAACAACAGCAGTGACTTCTGATGTCTTTATCCAAATAAAAGAGACCAGTGTTCATGTTTAGTTTTACCTTATGTGCATTACAAATATATTGCAAAACCCGGAAATTAGGGATTATAGAAAGACAAATTAAGGAATAGCAGACTTCTTAAAATAGCAAGATGACATTTACTATATTGAACGATCTTTTTGTTTGTTTTTGTTTTTATTAATGAGTCTGCTATCTGGGCAGAGCTCAGCAGCAAAGGGTCATCTTTGCTGTATACGCCATCAGCTAGGGCACTTATGTAGTTGGTAAGCCAGTGCTGGCATTTTCTGACTTTCTCACAGTCTAGTGTCTAGGTTACAAAAGTCCCAAAAGACAGGAAGTTGAGAGCTTCCAATTTGTTAAAACCTTAGTACTGTGTCATTTCTACTGTCAGACAATCACAAAGCCCAAATTCAAGGGGAGGGCACAAATATTTCACCTCTCAACTGGAAGAGATTCAAGGATTTGGGGGGGATATGTTTCAAAAATTCCTCAGTGAATGTCTCAATCATAGTTCAAGGTAAGAAACAGATCCCTTTTAAATAGTTTAGTTAGCAAGTATTTAGTACAGGTAGATGCTCACAAGAGCATAGGAAGAACAGAAGAAGCAAGTTTAGGCTGGTTCTCTTCAAGTGACTTCCATAACAGTATTAGTGATCCACTAGGGCAGCTCTAGTCTTGGATGCTACCTCAAAAACTGCTCAACACAGATGCCAATGTGAGGGATATAATTGCCTCTCACATTCAGAAAAAACTAGAGAGTGGACACCCATCTGTTTAATCAGGAAGTCCAATCAAGATGTCACTGTTGCCACTGCTTCTCGATACCTTGGAAGTTAAATAATGAACTATTTTCAAGGCAGTGTCAAGTGTCTACCATCTTGTTAATCAGCTGCAAACAACCTAGCAGTGGTTTCCAAACTTCAGCGTGCATCAGAAATACCTAGAGAGCTTGTTTAAACACAGATTACTGGACTCACCACAATAATTTCTGATTCAGTAAGTTGGGATTGGGTTTAAGAATTTGCACTTATAACAAATTTCCATGTCTTGACATTCCTTGCTGGTCCAGGGACCATTGGCCTAGAAGTATCAGAACTAGGCTCTCTCAAGTCTACCTTCTAAATTTTTTGTTGCATATAATTAGAAATTTATTTGTGACTAAACTATGGTTGTTTTAAACTTTCCAAACTCACCAACTAGAAGAAGTTTATAATGGAGAATGAGGAACTGACTCAGATAATTAATATTAGAGCTATCACATAAATCATTGATGCACTATTATAAGTTAATTTCAGAAATTATTACAAAGTGTTTTTCTGAAATTCAGACTCTATTGCACATATTTATTGTACTTATAAAAGTTATCATTGCGAACATGAAACATCATTATTTTCTATGTGCATACACGTGAAAGTAAAGTTCATAATTAAGTTGTCCACATCCTGGAGTCCAAAAACATCCCAATCTACACATGCATTTTGTATATGAAAAATTTTCATAAGACTTAAAGGGAAATTTTTATATCACTCGGTGTTAAACAAAATTGCTATTTTATGTGTGAGAAAGAAAAATGATTTTATTATTTGTTGATTTTCTTATCAAATAGTAAGAGTTGACCAATGGGTGTTTCCATTAGTTTTTTACATCCCTTTATCTTTAGCAGAGCGGCATTGGTGCCCATGAATATAACCATCTTAGATTCATACCACATTTCAAACAGAAAATTGAAGATGGAAAAATTTGTGTTCAGTCTTCATTTGAAGAAGTTGCAGATAAATTTTATGCCATTTGTCAAGTTAGTCTTCATTTGATTAAATAACATAATTGCATTGAAGAGAAGCAGCAACAAAAGGTATAAAAAGGAAGACAGCCTACTAGTAGACAATGACTTGGAACGCTTGCTGTTCTGAGCATCCCATAGGTGATGCTGGGTTATATGATAATTATTTCACAGGACAACCACCTTATTATTCAGGTACATCAGGAAGTACTAAGACAATTCTCAGCAGAGGTAAAAGTGGAACTCAAATAATAGTAACTCAGTTGGGTACATCAAATGATATGTGGTATTTTGGAACTTGAGGCTAACCAATGGCTACACACTTGTTGTAACAGGTTGCTTTTCCTTTTCATAAGCAGACATCTTTGCTTTTTGTTTTTGTTTTGATAGGCAAAGTCAAAAGAATGTCTCATTTAAAAGTAGATAACTTCTATTTAATTAAGCAGATATGCATATATAGTATAAATTTTCAACCAACTAATCCATAATTGAATCTTGATTTTAGCATCCATACCTCTAGTGCCACTAAGAAATAATCAATATTTTTAAATGGCTACATAAACTAGAGCATCCTTCAGAGCTTTTCTAGAAAAAAATTCCCATATCTATCTCCTGAATAATAATCTCTAAATCAATATCAGCAAAAATTGCTTATGATAGCCTGTTTGCTATAAGAAATTCTCCAAACAGTTCTACTAAGTCACTGCAGTATTTCTTTTGTCAGATTCTATTATAAGGAATATTTTGTTTAATATAAAATTTTGCAATGAGTCAAAATTTATGGAAAAATGAAGAGTAAGAAAATAACCTGGATTTCCAGTCAAGATGAACAGTAGGTAAATACCGTGTTTGTCTCCTCTCACCACCACATCGGAATTACAACTGAACTACACAGCAATCATCATTGAGAATCACCTGAAGTCTAGTTGAACAGAAATCCTACAATTAAGGATTATAGAATAAGTCACCTCAAGACTGGCGGGAGGGTCAAAAATGTGGAATGAGCTTGTCCCACAATTGTGTTTGTGCCGTTAAACATCAAGAGATATATTTCTACTGCAGAGGTTCCCCTGGAGGAGTGAGGGATCCAACCTCCCCTCCAGGGTCCCCAGCCCAGGGGAACAGTGCTAGAAAAAAGAAGTTTCCACAACTTCAGGCTGTGAAAACCAGCAGAGATGGTGGCTAGGTCAGATGGAGGGCTGCTGGAGATCCAGGTGCACCTCTTAAAAGGCCCTAACATGGATGTACTCACTGATGGACCCACTTGCTCTGATCTCCAGGGTTGAGGCAGTAGTTTGAAAGCTGCCAGAGACATTTAAGAAAGAACAGAATTGCCTGGCTTCAGAGGGAGGGCTGGAGGGGCATCTTACTCTCAGATAAAAGTGATGGCAAAAGCCAATGTTTCTTCGTTGAGTCCTCACTCCACCTAGTATGCATATGAAGGCAGACACCAATGAATAACACTGATTTTCTCAGATGATTCTCTGAGACCCAGCCCCACCCAACTTGCAGGCCCATCCAAGCTGCTTCTAGGGGCTTTTCCATACAAACAGCATGCTTATTCACCCTGTAGACATTCCTAAAAATCTCTCAAAGGTTCACAAAACCCCCAAAAGAGCAGCATCTGGCCTGTGTGCCCTACACCTCTTGCTGAGGAGCCCTAAGCCTGACACTAGCTACAACCAGCCTTAGTTCACAGCTGGGCTTCTCAAGGCCACTTCAAGCCCAGTAAGGGTGACAGCCATGTGTGGATTGCTTGGAGGATCATGCCAGGTGGCTCCAAGAAGAGCACAGGCTGTGGCTGACCAAGCTAGATCACCATCAGTGGCTACAACTGAGGATGACATATGCAAAGGGAAGACTGAGCAGGTACCAGAGCCCTAATAAAGTGAATCCTGTACCATAGGGTTAGCCACTTCACAACAGCTCCTCTACTATAGTCACTGGCCAGTCCTCACAACCAATTATCCTGAGAGTCAGTTTCTCCCATTGACATGCAAGCATTAGCTAAGGCTCAACTACAACAGGAGGGCACACATAACCCACACAAGGGACACACCTGGAGCACCCAGCTCAGGTAATCAGAGAGACCGCACCCTAGACCCCACAAAATACCTACTACATAAAGCCACTCTACTAAGACTGGGAGACTCAGGAGCCCTGTATAATACATAGAAACAATCATAGGAAGACAGCCAAAATGGGTAGATAAAGAAACATGTCCCAGCACAAAAGACCCCGAATTGCCAAAGCCATCCTGAGAAAAAAGAACAAGACTGAGGTCATCACTCTGCCTGATTTCAAATAATGCTACAAAGCTACAATAATCAAAATGAGTGGTATTGGCAGCAAAACAGACACATGGACCAGTGGAACATATTTGAGAGTACAGAAGTAAAACCAATATTTATACGGGGAAATAATTTTTGACCAAAAAAAAAAAAAAACCAAAAACATACAGTGGAGAAAGGAAAGCCTCTTCGATAAATGGTGTTGGGAAAACTGGAAAGCCATCTGCAAAAGAATGAAACTAGACTTGTCTATCACCACACGCAATGGATAAGGATCTGAATATAAGACCTGAAACAATGAAATGCATAGAAGAAAACATAGGAATGAAACTCAAGAACCTTGGACTTAAAGAAGATTTTATAAATTCGACCTCAAAAACAAAAAAAAACATTAAAATAAATGAATGGGACTACCTCAAACTAAAAAGCTTCTGCTCAGCAAAAGAAACCGTCAACAAGATAAAGAGACAACCATCCAAATGGGAAAATATATTTGCAAGCGAAGCCTCCTATAAGGGCCTAATATCTAACATATACAAAGAACTCATACAACTCAAGAACAACAAAAAACAAATGATCCAATCAAAAAATGGGCTGAGGTCCTGAACAGATACTTCTCCCTACAGGACATACAAATGGCCAACAAATACATGAAAAGATGCTCAACATTGCTAGCTGTGAGGAAAATGCAAATCAAAACCACAATGAGATACCATATCACACCTGTTATAATAGCTATAATCAACAGGACAAGAAATAACAAATGTTGGAGAGGATATGAAGAAAAGGGAACCCTCATACACTGCTGGTGGGATAGCAAATTGGTACATACTATTGGAAAACAGTAAGGAGTTTCCTCAAAAAACTAAGAATTGATCTACCATATGATTCAGCAATCTCTCTACTGGGTATTTACCCCAAAGACTTGAAAATACATATCCAAAAAGATATTCGTACACTGATGTTCATAGCAGCATTATTTATGGTGGCAAAGACATGGAGGTAACCGAAGTGTCCTATGATAGATGATTGGCTAAAGAAGCTGTCGCATATATATACACAATGGAATATTATTCGGCCATAAGAAGAGATGAAATACTGCCATTTGTGACAACATGGATGGACCTTGAGATAAGCATGCTAAGTGAAATAAGCCAGACTGAAAAAGTAGCAAATCACATGATATCACTCATATATGGGAAATAAATCTAAAAGCAACAAATGAACAGAACAAACAGGCAGAGACTCATGGACATGGACGATAAACTAGTGGTTACCAGAGAGGAAGGGAAATAGACAGGATAAAGGTGGTCAAATATGTAGTGAGAAAAAGAAATCTAACTACAGGAGGTGAACACACAGTGTAAAAAAAAAAAAAAATATATATATATATATATATATATATATATATATATATGCCTCACTATTAAAACACACAGCTAAAACTTATTGTATTTTGTTAACCAATGTCACCATAAAATAAATAAATGAACAAACAAACAAACAAACAAATAAATAAATAAGAAAAGGAAAAGAAACATGTCCCGAAGGAAAAAACAAAACAAAGTTTCAGAAAAAAATATGTGAATAAAATGAAAACAGGCAATTTACCATATTTCAAAATACTGGTTACAAGATGCTCAATAGATTTTGAAAAAGAATAGATGAACTCAGTGAGAACTTTAACAAGAGATAGAACAAAGTAGAGATAGAAAAACTGAAAAAGAATGAGTCAGAAATGAAGAATATAATAATTGAAATGAAGAATATATTAGAGGAAATCAACAGTAGATTAGAAAAAGCAGAGGTCGAATCAGCAATTGAGAAGATAAGGTAACAGAAAAATAGTCGATCAGAACGGCAACAAGAAAAAAGGATCCACAAAATTGAGAATGGTTTAAGGAGCCTCTGGGACAACATCAAGCATACTAACATTCTCATTATAGAGGTACCAGAAATATAAAAGAGAGAGCAAGAAATTGAAAACCTATTCAAACAAATAATGACAGAGAACTTCCCTAACCTGGTGAAGGAAATAGACATAAAAGCCCAGAAAGCACAGAATTCCAAACAAGATGAACCTAAAGAGGCCCATACCAAGACACATCATAAACAAAATGGCAAAGTTTAAATAAGAAGAGAGAATTTTAAAAGTAGTAAGAGAAAAACAGTTACCTACAAGGGAGATCCCATAGACTGTCAGCTGGTTTCTTAACAGAAACTGTGTAGGCCACAAGAGATTGGCACAAAATATTCAAAGTGATGAAAAGCAAGGAATTACAACCAAGATTACTCTACCCTGCAAAGTTATCATTTAGAATCAAAGGACAGATAAGGATCTTCTTAGACAGAAAAAATCTAAGGGAGTTTATCACCACCAAACCAGTATTAAAGAAATGTTAGAGGGACTTCTTTAAGAAGAAGTAGGAGATGAAAAAGATCAAAGAGATGAATAATCAAATGACAATAACTATATCTATAACAATTACTTCAAATGTAAAAGGATTAAATACTTACATAGGCTACTTACAAGAGACTCAATTTAGATCAAAAAACACACACAGACTGAAAGCAAAGGGATAGAAAAAAATATTTCATCAAAATGGAAATGAAAAAAAAATCTGGGGTAGCAAAACTTATATTAAACAAAATAGACTTTAAAACAAAGGCTATAAAAAGAGGTAAAGAAGGACCCAGTAATCCCACTTTTGTGTATTTATCTGTAGAAACCCAAAACACTACTTGAAGGAACATGTTCATCAATATGTTTTTTGCAGCATTATTTACAATAAGCGAAGTTATAGAGGCAACCTGGGTATTGATCAATAGATGAATGCATAAAGAGGTGGTGTGTATATACACACACACACGTGCACACACACACACACACACACATACATACAATGGAAATATAGGGTGAAATATTTGTGCTATTAACTTTTTGCTGTGGTTTTTGATATATATTCAGCCATAATAATAATAATAAAAAGGAATGAAATTTTGCCATCTGCTACAACATGGATGAGGGTATTGTGCTCAATGATATAATTCAGACAGTGAAGGACAAGTGCCATGTGATTTTACTTACATGGGAAATCTAGAGAACAATACAAACGAACAAAACAGAAATAGTTTCATAGATACAGAGAACATTTTGAGGGGTGCCAGAAGGGAGGGATGTTGGGAGAATGGGTGAAAAAGAGCAAGGGATTAAGAAGTACAAATTGGTAGTTACAAAATAGTCATGGGAATGTAAAGTATAACATAAAGTATATAGCCAATAATATTATAATAACTATGTATGGTATCAGAGGGGTCCTCAATTTATTGGTATAATCACTTCATAAGTTATATAAATGTCTAATTACTAAGTAGGACATCTGATACTAATATAATATTATATGCCAACCATAATTGAAAAATAAAATTATTAAACAAAAGAAATGGATCTAAATAGAGAATCCTTTTGAAATACAATTAAAATGTAGGTACATTAAGGAAATTTGTGAGTAAAGGTATCTCTATTATGATAATACAGGTGAGGTTTCTCTTTCCTCTAAGTTTATATCATCAAGTCATGTTCAATTCATTTAAAATCAGTCACTTGAGCATTACTAAACTAGTCATTGACAGCTCCACTAAATCACACTATGTGTTGTCTAGTGTGTATCCCTGTCCGTAGTCTCCAAATTTGCTAAAAATTAAGATGTATTTTTTGGTAGGTTTTAATAAAAATAAAACAAGTTAATCTGTGTACCTTTACAATGATTCTCTGTTACTGTGTTAAATTTAACACAGTGCTTTGAACAGTTTATGTTTGAATAAGAGACATTTTTTATACTGAAATGTTGTCAAAGACTTTGGTGTATGGCAGAGAATATAAGGAATAAGAGAATGAGAGAGAAATAGAAAATAAAAACATAGGCTAATAAAGGCAGAAACTTCTTCCTGCAGCTTTGATTAACAGCAAATGAGAAACAGCAGGGTTTACATACTTTGTTTTAATCTGTGTTCTTTAATTTACTTTCACCTAGGTGCAGAAGAAAATGAGTTTTTGTTAAGATGTGGTAATAGATTTCTATGTGTTTTTTTTTTACAGTGTCAAAGCTATATATTTTTTTGAAGTCACAGAGTTTTGTTATATTTAGAATATAGGTAGGAAAATTACGGTCAAGAAAAATTATAATTTTTAGTTATAGGGTAAAATATTTGTGCTATTGACTTTTCGGGGTGGTTTTTGATTGCTCTTAGAAGCAATGATTGGTGAGATGACAGAAGCACTAAATTGTGAGAATCCAGAGCTGGGCTCCAAAAGACAAACACAAATAAAATTGTGTGGAAATTCAGGCAATTGTGTTTCAAGGGTTGGGAAGAACATGGCAGATCAGTCATTCATTCATTTGCCCATTTATTCAACACACATTAACTGAATGTTGATCATATGCTAAACTTTTGCTGTCATAAAGCTAACAGAGTGGGTCAGGAGTGAAGGGAGGACAAGGAGACTTATAACCATGTAAGAAAGTACATAAACAAGTTAATTTCAGAAAGTAATAATTCATAGAAACAAAACATGTGATGTGATTCTTCTTGAGGAATAAACAAAATTTAGACGTCGGCAGTTGAAAAAAAATAGTTAGGAAATATATACAGTAGGAGCAGAAGGAGAGAATGAAGGCTGAGCAGGATATAATAGGTTTGAATTAATATGGGCCTGAGAAAGAAATGGGGAAAAATCAGATGGGCAAATGTTAACAGGATTGTCTGGGAATTAAACATGAAATCTGAATGATAAGAAAGAGCCAATGATGACTTCACAATTTTAAGCCTGGCAACAAAGACAAATAACAGAATATTTTTAAATATAAGGTAGAGAAACTGGTTTTGCACAGAAAGTTATAAATTTGGTTTTGGATGTTATTTTGTTTGAGGTACCTGCAACCAGCCAGAAGAAGTTCAGCAGACAGTTAAAAGTATAGGACTAGATTCCAAGGAAAGGCTTTAAAGCTGGAAACTTGGATGCAAGTGAAATCCATAAGCAGGTGATAATTGAATAAAACTCAATATTAATAATACCTCACACATATGCAATTAAATTATTAATGTATGTGATTTTTTTTCTTTCATTAGACTCTGAGTCTTTCAAAGATATGAACTTGTGTTTTACCTATTTCTGTATTCCCAGTGCCCAATATAGCATCTGGAGCTTGGCACATGTGTAATAAATAAATGAATTAATGACTAAACAAATAAAATTGTATAATCCTCCCCAGAATTCATGAGCATGGCAGGGCTGATGGTCAGTGACTGGTCTGGCCATGTTGGTTGTTTACAGCTAGTGTCCATTCTGACTGGTTAATGCACTCATTCTGTTTGATCAGAATCCACACTATACTAGTTGTAAAATATTTTGAATATCACCCTGGAGATAGTTGTTATTATTTCTAGTTTACCATAAAAGAAACTGATATTTGAAGAATTTGAGAATTTTTGGAATACATAAACCAGTAAGATAGAGATGGGCTTCATACACTCTTCTCAGGTTGTCTGGCTACTAAGCTGTTTGTCTTTAATCACCCTTTTCTCATACTTTTCAACAAGATGGCTAAGAGGTAAGAAGTTTGTACATTCCTGAAAAGCTTTTCTTTTCAACAAAACTGGATTGGTCTTCTTTAAACACATGCACAAACACACATGCACATGCGCGCACACACACACACACACCATAATTTTATTGAGCCTTGTTCATTTTAGTTTCCAAATAAGGCTGGATATCCTAGGACTGCCTTAAATTTCACAAAATTGCAAACTATTTAGTAATACTTTGTTTTATTAAAATGACTGAACAGGATAAAATATATTCCTCCAACTAAATCTGTTATAATAAATGGTATATGAAGATATCAGAACAAGGAAGATTACCTCTCACAGCATGAACACTCTGTGCTGAGTTTCAACTCTTATTCTGGTTGCTTTTCCATTCTTATCTTCATTGGTAGTACAGTTAGTACTTCTCTCTTTTTATTTCCCTATTTCTCAAGCTTTGGGAACCTGAAACACTAATTCTGTATCTTTTATTAAAGAGTCTTTCCTAGTGTTTCTTTCCTTTCCTTTTATGCATTTCTTAGTTTGGATCATATAATAGTACTTCCTGTTACTGGACTGCTCCAGGATTTTTTCGTTCTCTTGACAGTCAATGTAATTTTCTAGATGTGCAGAGATTCATGTTGTCTTCGGTCTTTATTTCTGAATAATTTTAGAACTTTTTTTTTTATCTGCTTTGTGCTCTAGCACTGCCCTTGATCTTTAAACTAAACATTATATCTCTACTCCTTTTTTTCCCCCAGCATTTATTTTCGCTTTGTTTGTTTGCTTTTGGTTATCTTTTACCTTTATTTCTATCATTTTGCTGAGTCATTATCAACATTTTCCTATCAAAAATCCAAGTGTCTATAAAGTGTGTTATATAGGAAATTATTTACTTCTATTTCATTTTTTTATCTTATGTTTATAGACCAGGAATTCTCAATAATGGCACTATTACATTTTGAACCAAATAATCTTGGTTGTGGGAGCTATCCTGCATATTGTAGGATGTTTAGCAGCATCCTTGACCTCTGACCACTAGATATCAATAACACTTTTCAACACACACACAAAGTGAGACAACCAAAAACATTTTTAGGCATTGTCCAACATTCCTTGGACAATATTTCCCCAGTTGACAACCACTGCTATAGAGGCTGATAAGGCAAACTTATTTGAACTAATTTGGCAGACATTTAGGAAGGCCCACAGAATCTTGGGTTGAGTACTGGCTCCTTAATTTATTAGCCTATAACATTGAACACAGTTTTATTTTTATGGGCCTGTAGTTTCCTTATCTGTGTTAAAAATTACTGTCTCAAAGAATTATCTTGAGGATACAATAAAAATAATGTATGTAAAGATCTTACTGCACACTGTATAGTATCAAAATTACAGGTCGTCTATTAATTTTCTTTTTCCTTTTGGACTATGAGAGAATACAGAACAAAGAGTCTTTAAAATTAGACTGGATCAGACAATAAGAGGAAAAATTGCCCCGTTTGGCAGGTTAACTAGATGGTCTGCCCACTCCTTCCTTTTCTAATTTCCTAAACTATGAAGAAAACTCTCAAAGAGTTTGTTTCCATTGAAAAAAATTTCAAACTCACAAAGTTCTCTTGGGCTTTCTAATCTCTCTTGCCCAGCACAATTAGTATGTTGAGAACCAGAAAGAATTATGTTTATGATGGCTGAAAGTTGAAATGTCATCCTTTAGGCTCTGATATCACTTTTTTTAATAGAGAAAATAGGTTGACAGTAACTGTTGTGTGCTACCTACACCACTTTAGGTCTAAAACATTTTGTATATAAACATTTGAATGCCCGAGTTTCATCAGATTAACATGAAATGCAAAGAGAGAAGTGTATAGTATGAAGAAGGTATATTTCTTCAGCATAATGAGTCTCAAAAGCAACTTCCTCTGGATATTTGGTTCTCTCTTGGGGTAACCTTAATTACAAAGGTAAATACAGGTGCCACTTAGTAAAAAAAAATCCAATTCCTTGCATTTTATTTACCCCTTGCTCACATTATATTGCAATTCAGTTGTCACTTTAGCTAAGTGACCCCCTTAAATAATCTCATTTATACCTACACACACTTTATAACTTAGTCTGCTTTTATTACACCAAAATGTGTTGTTTATATGTGTGAGTTGTTGAGCTTTTTATACAATAGGGATAATTTCAAGATCATAATGATACCCCCTGAAATAATTTTTTTAATATCTTTTTTGAAAAAAGAAGTAAAGCAACTCTTCTGGATAATTGATGTGAGGCGAGCTACAGCATCCACTGTATATTCATCTTTCTCTGATGTATGCAATTATCCACTCAGTCTGTATCCATTAATATTATTTTTCTTTCTAAGCTGGAAATATTTAAAGCCATTAGAAAATAATCCATAGAATTCTATTTGCTGAATAAATTTTAATTTGCTTGGCACTAGGAATTTTTTATTAATGGGAAATAAATTATTGCCATCTTTGGGAAGGAGACAAGTTAATAGCTTTGTGAAAAGCAATGGAGAGAAAATGATCTTGAAAAGGTCAGGTCTCCTGTCACAGTGTCTTTATGCACAATTAAAACAAGTCAAAAAACTGGCTATATAATCAAGACCATGAATATGCATTATATCCTAATGAGAGTGTGAAGATGTAGCAGGCTTAGTGCTAAAGTCATAGTGGGGTGGTGACATAAAAATGGTAATTCATGATGTAGTATTTAACTGTGTTTCTCTTTCCTATAGAAAACTTAACTCTTTGGTAGCTGGTGCATCCTATCTTGGTATATTTACGCTCTTTCTTCTTTTCATGGAAAAACAACAAAAAATTAAAAGTACAATATTGTTAATCCTATGAAAGGGAAATAGGTAAACATTATCTACTGTCGTGCTTGAATTAATGAATGTACTCATTTTTTCATTTTGTCATCAGTCGCTTTGATCTTTGGATGGTTGTGCATATCTGTGTCTAAGCATATGTGTAAATACATTTTAATTCAATATAAAGTCCTTTACTAGTCATGCTGTGAGCTATTCATATTTCCTCTATTTTGCTATAACCCTTTTTTCACTTTGTCTCCCTGAGATAAGATGTTAATTTTTAATAAAGGGTAAGAAAAAAAAATAGCATCACATTTTGATGGAATTTTAAAAATCATGAGTGTTTTCATCTTGAAAACCTTATTACAGGGTATATTTTTTATAAGAGTGCTCTTTCTATAGGAAAAGCCTTTAGAAATGACATTAACAGAAATAACTGGTTGCATCAAGAAGTTAACTTTAGTTCTTAAGTGGTCAATTACCTCTAGGTAACGGCTGCTTCACCGGGTTATATTGCTGCTGCTCTGTATGCCGTTGAGTTCATTCTGGTTATTGTATATTTTAATTGAAAAGAAGTATGAGCATTCTGATTCAGTGGTCATTTAATAAAAGATGATCATTGAACAGTGCTTCTGATTAGCTAATGGTAATTTAAAGACTTATAAAACTTTTCACAATCCTGCCTGCTTATTCTGGAATATTAATAGAAGACCTTGAACTAAGATTTCTGTTCTTGGTAGAAGAGAAAAACAATTTTGGAGAAAAGCAGGAGTTTCTCTGTATCCATTTTTGACAGCAACTATGAACGGATAATTCTGAGTGTCTTGACAATTAGAACTAATGTGGGATGGGCCTCTGTCTCTAACTCTGCTGAAAGTGAATACAGGTCATCCTATTAACTGATTCTATTTTTCAAAGAATTTCTTCAGTGCTTCTACCTAGTATCTCAGTTTATACTCTGTAGTCATTTAAATGTGAGACTTTACCTCTAGGACTGTGTAAAGCAAATGCTGGGAGTCACCCTTTCTCACAAATAGTACAGAATTCTACCTCTATGTTGTGATTTTAAAACAAATCAACCAGCCTTCAATATCTTCTTCTATTTTATGCATTTCAACAATTAGGGAGTCATTCATTTTTGCTGTTTGAATGCTTGGTCATTAAAAATAATAATATGTAGTAGAGTGCTACAAAGAAGTCAGAAAGTGTGAGCTAAGAATATTGAAAGACAAATTTCATCCCTTTATTATTTATCTAAGGGTCTGCCTTGAGTGTATTTTAAAGTATATAGTACTATGTGTTGCATGTTTTTGTGTGTGTGTGTGTAAAACTTGAATACATGTAGGATGAAACATTTTCTTCCTTTTCATAAGTGCTTTTCTTGCTTTGTATTAATTAGTAAGGACACATTGGTAACTCTAGGACTGATGAGCATGGGAATCAGAAGACTAGAAACAAAAGAAGTGTCTACACTGGAACATGTTTTGACACTGCTAGCAATACAGTAAATACAGTATAATGTTTTTAGGGAGGAAGAATTAGGTAAAATACTCAGTCATATTCATTAGGTATAGTTAAAAATAAGTTTGATAATACTTGACTAAGTATAAAGCAAAATATTATTTGGACTTAATATCATGACTGCCCCTGAAATGGAAAATATGTTCAATAACCCAAAGATCACTCACTTTGAAAGTTTTAGATTTTATTTTGTTGTGTTTCTGTGTGAGCTCTATTAATAAGAGGCCCCTTGGCCCTTGGTCAGTGCCTATTAACATTTACTATGCACACGATTCTAAAAGTTGGCTTCCCTGGGCCATTTTGCATATCAATATGTATTTTAACTCATTAATGTTGAATTTGATTCTGTTTCTTATATTTATTTTAATTGTAGTTCTATTTCTTCATATCTGGGTGACTTAGGCAACTTGATAAAATTTTGAGCTTAACTTATTTTCTTCCCCCAAAAAAGTAACAACAACCACTTCATAGGACTGAAGCAAAAATATGTAAAACTCCTTAGTAGCGTATTTATTCAACAGAAGAAAACCAATACTAGTTGGTTTACTTCCTTTTCTCTTAGTGCAGAATAGAGTAGAGGTAGGGTACCTGCTCCATTGCCTGTGGCACTTTCTTATTCATCAAGTGACCCACTGTGATGGATTTGAGGGTGAGGTCCAATGCCTTGAGGTATACCCCCTCAGATGCTGAGGTTCTCCAAGAAAAGACAGAAATAAGCACTGCCTGACAATTGCCTCCCTTTCTCACCCTGAGAGACAGTCCCAAAGGCAGCATCTTTGAATCAACGAGGGACCTAGACAGAGTGAGCTATGTGGAAGTTACAAATATGTTCCCCTCTACCTTCCAAGTGTCTTTGTCTCCCTTCACTTTTTTTTATTACAATACCTTGGGAATGTGGAGGGGCCAGAAAAGTATCTAGACTCCAAACAGACCAAATTGTGATCCTCATCAGACAGATAGTATAACATGAGATCCTTTTCAGCCTTGTACTGGAAAAAAATATGGGGACAGAAGGGAGAAAGAACAACAAACAAACATCCATAGAAAATAAAATGTAAGATAAAAGGTAATTTTAATAACTGATGGAAGATGAGTATATTCAGTTATTGATAGGGTAAGTACAAGATCACAAGTTTGAAACTAAATCTTGATGGGGGCAGATAATTTTTTTGAATGCTGCTATTGTCATAAAACAAATTAGCAACATACTGATAAAATACAAGTACATTTTCTAAAACTATATAACAATTGAATAATATTATGGAATAATTCAAAATATAAATTTAAAAAGACTTGGGTGCCATGAAAACTGTTTGCATGTTTTGCAGTAAATGGGTCCAACATCACATCATTCATTCATTAAAGGAGAAAAGATTTATAGATTTTGAACTGGCAAGCACTTAACTAATTACTACTGATTAAAAAAATAAACGGGTGCCTGATATTTTGTTATAGATTTTATTATGTGTATTTGAGAAAAGCTATTTTTATAAACTTTTAACTATTATATCATATTTAATATTTACAACAAACCCTCAAAATATGAATTTCCATGGGTATGCTCCCTATTTGAGAGATAAAAAACTTGAGGTACAGAAATAATATAAAATTTGCTAAATCATACTTGCAATTAATCTTAAGGCTAGATCATGGTAGAATCTCTATATTCCTAGAAAACACTAATTAGTTCTAGGAATTGCCTTTAGGACAAGAATTAAAATCTAATGTATAAATAGCATGTGCCCTACCTGATATTTATGATTGTCAAAGTTACTAAACCCAAAAACAACTTAGTTTAACATCTACTTTCTGAGCTCCTATACTGTTGAGCTTAGATGAGGCTACAAGTTTCACTTTTCATTTAGGAAACTTACAATCTAATGAAACTCCCTAACCTGCAGGTTTATAAGCACCTTCATGATGCTCATTGTATTTTAAATTTTGCTCATCTAAAAGGTATGTTAAGTTTAAATATTAGAGTTTAAAGTGTAATATTTATTACACTTTAAAAATATATCATGATGCACGTTTTCTAATTTCTGTCTGAGAATCCCATGAGCTAATGGATCAATTAAGATTCTGATTTTGTAGGATCCAAAAATTGAACATTCAGCAAGTACCCCCAAATTGATTCTGATGCCTACAATGAAGGCCCTGCTTTCAGAAGCTCTGCCTTGCATTCCTCCTTCTCTTGCACTCACTCTGCCACTGTGTTAATTCTGATTAAATGTAGGTATCCAGAGTTTTAACAAGAAATACTAAAGAAGCACCTATTATAGTATAAAGGGGAGTCTAATACGTTAGGGAAAATTTTTATTTTACTATGAGACACTGTAGTGGAAAGAAGAAGACAATAACAGGAAGGAGGCAAGAACACAATTAAAATGGAAGAAGAAAATTGTCATAAGGAAATAAAAAGATAGGACTGGCCAAAATAGAGGCTATCCTAATATGATGACAGATCAAGTATCTATAAATGTAAGACTGAAATCACCAAAAGGAAAGGATAACCAAGCCCTGGCTAGTCAAGTCAATTGAGTATAGAATCCCCCTCTATTCCATTCTTTCTTCCCTAATCTTAGAAAAATAAAAATAAATAAGTGCATGTCAAAGGATTTTGCAATATTTTCCAGCTGCACTAATTTCAAAGACTATTACTTATTGAACTAATATTGACATAATGAGAGGACATCCTTGATTAGGGCTTTGGCACTAAAATGGCACTGACTTTCTTGGAAGGACTGTATATACTCCCAATTTTATACTCAAATTACAGTTCTAACAATTTTAATATACAGGAATAAGAGTATCTTTTTGTTGCAACAGAATTTGTTTTGTTATGAGTGGTCCATCTGTATGTGTTTTTTTCACATTCGAATCCATTTATTGATTCATTCACTCATTTATTTGAGAATTATGTATTTTGTGTTACTGTGCATGAAATATTGTGCAGAGAAAGAGAAATTTAAAAATTAAAAGTTATGCTTTCTCCTAAAGGAAAAATGGAGATGGATTTTAAGGTAAATAAGTATTACATAGTAATCTCTTTAATGGAGACCTAGACAATACATAGATAAGAATCATACCTGGTATGCCTCGGGGGAAAAAAAAATTCAAAGATGGAATTATAATGAGGTAAGACTTAAAGAATTAATTGTAATTAGCCTGATAGACAAGAAGGAAGAGGGCCTACCAGGCAGCATAAATAGAATGCATAGGTCAAGGAAGCCTGAGAGAAAACACGATGTGTTTGGAGACTTGGAGAGAAATGAGGCTAAACAATGAGTAGTTTACTTTTTTAATAAAGAGAGTGCCAATATTGTGAAAGGATTATTGACTTGATGAGTAATTGAGTGAGAAGATTTTAAGTTTCCTTTGAGCTTAAAAATTCCATGATTCAAATGTTAACATGGTGGTTATGCACTGTAGCCCAGTCAGGCTAGACAACTTATAGTTCCATGGAAATGCTATCTATTTCTTTCCTAGTACACTTGACAGAAATCTATTCATTTTGCATGGCAAACATTTCCTCACCACCTTCTACCCCAAGGAACTTGCACTTTCTCCTTCATGCCCCTGTACCTATTTCTAGTATATCACTTATAACGCTTTACTGTTCTTAAAATTTACATCCCTCAATTAGATAGAAAAGAGGTTATCAAATTACAACCCAGGGACAAAATCTAGTCCATCACCTGTTTCTGTAAATACAATTTTACTGGAAAACGTTCATACCAATTCATTGGTGTGTGTGTTTTTTTTTTCCTTAGGGCTACGTTTTTGCTATATGGACAGATTTGTGTAATTGCAACAGAGACCTTATGGCCAGCAAATATTTAATAAATGGTCTAAAATATTTGCTATCTGTTTCTTTGCAGAAAATGTTTGCCAACTCTTGATATAGAGAATTATTTGAGAGGAATTAACATGATGTATTATTTTTCTGTATCCTCAATACTTACAAGTCCCTGGAATAAAATAGATAAATATTTGTTGAATGAATGAGTGAGACACACAATTTCATCACCATGACCTATTTTATTTCATTACATTACAGTTATATATCACTGCATAATTTTCCAGAATGTTCTAAAAAAAATCAGAGATGTTTCCAAAAATGACAGTGAAAGACACAGAATCGTTTTTTTTTTGTTTTGTTTTGTTGAGTTTTTTTTTTTTTTTCATTTTTTAAAGAGATTTTGGAGACTCAGAGTTGAATAACTGAGTTAAACATGATGGTCTCCAGAAAGCAAGAATAATTTTTTTAAAAATGAGGGCTATTCATGTGGGATGAATAGAACATCTTTATTCTTCGTAATCTTCTCTCTCTCTGTCTCTCTCTCTCCCTCTCCTCTCTCCTGCCCCAGGCATTAATAGACATGTACAAACATACATACCACAACTTGATTTCTACCTGTTTATGATCAAGAGAAAGAAAGACAAGAGGAAGACTTTAAAAAGATCATGCATGAACATTAGAAAAATGCTTTCTAAATAATAGTCTAGCAGATTTTATGATAAGGTTTATAGTTGTTATTTGTTTTGAGAAAACCAGAAGTATAATCTACATTAATAATGCTTTCTATTTATTAACAAATTATTCTATTTTGTTTCCTGACTTATAAAGAAATGTTAACACAATGTCAAAAGTGTTGGCATTACTAGATAAGATAATTAAAACAATTTTAGAAGTAAAATTAAAATGCTGGCTTCTTTGATGATTAAAAGACTATATTTTGGAAAGAGGGATAGATAGATGGGAATCATTTCTTTTAAGCTTATGAAAGTCAACTTATGAATAAAAAGCCAGCACTAAATACAAATATGTAATACTGTTCTACCACTTACACATCAATATAAAAATTATAGTCAACATTACCATGTGGATGGCCCACAAAGATCAGAACTCTAAAATTCCAGGTTTTAATAATGAATGAGGCAAAATTAGTCTTTAAAATATTTCTATCTACCTATCCCTTTATAGTTGGCATGCAATATTATATTAGTTTCAATTGTACATTGTAGTGATCAGACATTTATATGAAGTGATCATCCTGATAAATTTAGTATCCATTGAACATCTTACATTGTTATTACAATATTATTGACTACATTCCTTTGTGGAGCCAGCCAGCTGAGATCGAACAATACCTGAAAGAGGGGAGTGAGGCCTAAGAAAAGAAAGAAGACAGAAAAGAACTTTTGGGAGGGCATACAGTCACTGCTGCAGCCTCGAGTTTATTCAGCATAGCCTTTATATATCTTTATGATTACCATAGCAAAGCACAACATACATACTAAAACAATGTTTGACAATTACATATGATCACACACATCCTTGTCTCCATGGTTGTAAAACATTCTGTTACCTTAAAAGGTGAGTTTACAAGGCTTAGCAAGGTGACCATTGTTTTAAACTTATCAGCCATACCATGGCTTTTAGCTATGTGACTTCTTCAGTCCCTCATAATGGCTCCCAAAATGGCTCCTGACATCTCCCCCTTTTTTATCATTTAAAATGCCAAAGCTTTCTCAGCTGTGGTGCAGATAGACTGTGCCTGTCTTAGGCGACCCTTCATAGGCCTGGGCCTTACCCATCATTGGTACATGAAAGTCTTGCAGTCATGCCCTGTCTTAGGTTGGTCCCAGCCCTGAAGGATTCTTACCCGTCTTTGACTACCAGCCTCTGCTAAATGGGAGATGTATAATTAGTTTGTAGCTCAAACCTGAGCCTGAAGCCTGAGATCATGCATCTCTGCACAAATCTTCAGCAGAAAATTGAAGAAGTATTTCATCAAAGGTGGAAGCAGACATAGGCCTATCAAAGGCCCAAAGCTAAAGCTGAGATAAGCAATTGACCCAAAGGAGACCAAGATGGTAGAAAGCTTTTCAGATATTATAAAAATTTTGAAGTCTCTTCAGCTGCATCAAACTGAAGGGGTCCTGCATCCTGCAGCCCCTGAATTTCTTTATGCAGTTGTATTAAATCTCGGGATGTGTTAGCATCATGCCAGACACCTTGGGGATGAGAGCGCACGCAATCACATCCATGTTGACTCTCATCATAAATTTTTGAGGTGACACAAATCCACTGATATGCTGCATGGCATTCTAAATGAAATCTCACTTTTAAACCTTGAATTTCCTCTCCTAAATACATAACTAAACTGTATAATGCCTCAAGCTTCTGTTCTAACTTGTTATCAATATTTTCCTGGGTCCCTAAAGCCATTGTAACATTTTTAGACAAATTATTAACATAATGAGCAGTTTCAACAGTCTGAGATAAAGCAATAGCAGCAGTAGCAGTGGTAGCAATAAGCGATACAAGGGCGGCAATTCCAGCAATAATCAATCCAATTACTCTTTTCTGTCTACTTAAAGCCTTATTGATTTCTTCTAATACCTGTAAACCTCGATCTGCAAACCAGGGTCCCGATGTGTTAATAGGTAACATTACAAAAGAGGGTTGATGAAAAACTATTACAGTAGTTCCTTTCAGAACAAAAGAAATACAGTTAATTAAAATGTAATCATAACAAGTGACAGAAATTTCTACCTCTATAGTTACATTAATTCCACCTATCATTAATACATGTGGTGGGGTTATACTTGCAGTTATGTTCGTGTCTGCTATCCGAGGGATCCATCCCGCAGGGCGTAGTACTCCCATGGCTGCACCTAACTTCTAAATATAAGTTCGAAGAAACTACTCATCAGTCCATCATAGTCCCACTGTCCAACTGGTATGTGCTCCATGTCCTCCTATAATTCCCCATTCTCCCCCATACCAGTCTAAGATGTACCGATCTGTTCCAGACACATTACACCTGGCGGGAGCAGGGATATAGCATCTTTTCCAATGAATGGTCTAACTGAAAAGCTCCTCCTCCCCACAAGGAGGAAAAGACTGGGGGGAAGGTGGAGGCGAGTTCACTTGTGCCCCTTTGGGTAATTAAATCTGAAAAACAGAGGCCTTTTTTCCCTATCATTCCTAATTAAAGCAGTACCGTACACTGCCAGGCATTCAGTAGTAGCTGACCAACTTTTCAAAAAGCAGATAGGCAAACCAATCCCCAATTCTGTGTAGTTGAATCTTCTTTCTTCTCTTTTATCTCCTCGGCCCATTGTTGGTTGGTCTAGCAATTGTATGTCATTCACCTTTACTATAATTTCTGCACCTTTCCAGATAGAAGGATGTAGAATGGGTGGATCAGGTACGTAGGCCTAATACAGCTCTCCTTCAACCATCAGAAGATGGCCTATCAGCATCCATCATCAGAAGCAGCTTTCTTTGTTCCTGTAGAGATATAAGCAAAACCTTGGCCCCATTTTAGTACCTCAGCAGCACCCAATCCCTTGTTAGATCCTTGTAGTATACTAGCTGCTGCAAAGGCTCATTGGCCTGTTTTACCCAATGCTGATGAGCTGCTGTGCTACCTTGTTCATCTTGATTTTAAAAATTTGAAGTATATAAAGCTCTATTAAGCCTTTGTCTCGTCGTCTCGGGGTATTCCATATTCCCCCTTTTTGTTTTATAAGCTTATCTTTTTTAGAAATGTTGCAGGAGACACACCAAGGGTGTCTTCTGGGAACTCTGGTTTTTCCCCTAATGCTTGCACAGAGAACACAAAATATAGAACACAAAACAGACATTCAGACAAGAACAATTACTGGGGTGTAGGTCCTAGACAAGACCAAAGACAATAAACAGACTTTGACAACAAGGCACAGGAGGTGGCATCCCACTGCCTAGCCATGGTCCAGGAGATATGACTGCGTCCAGTCTCTACAGATTAACTGGCAGACCTGGAACAATATATGGTTGAAATGTCCCATTATGACCTTCTGCATCCTTCCAAGATAAAATATTGCTACTTTGTTCTGGGCTTTCACGGAAGGCTTAGTTTCATTTTCCTTCCTGGTTGCCTGACTGTCTTCGTTTGCTTTTTCCCTCTCATGCCTAGGATCTAGACTATCTTTAATTAAAGTCCACAAGCTAAAAGTATCTATAGGCACTTTGCCAGGTCTGTGGACATCATAATAATCTTGTAGTTTTTCTCTTACCTTTATCCATGTCTCTAAATTCGCTGTTCCCTCCTCAGGGAAACAGGGACAAATTTTTTCTATAAATTCTAAAAAATTACACAATTGTTGATGCCCTACCTTAGCTCCTTGCGCATGGAGCATATCTTTAAGCATATGTACAAAAAGCTGCCGGCTATTTCCATTTCCCATTTTTCTTTTGTTACTTTTTTGTATTTACAAACTCCCGAACCGTTCCACCTCACTCACCTTTTACCATTTATTCGGTTTACAGTTTACTCGGGGGCCCCCTTTCTCCTGCGGTGGCAGTCTTCACCACAACATTCACCTTAATGTTCTGTCCCAAGCTTCCAGGTCCCTGTTTGGGTGCCACTTGCCGGAGCCAGCCAGCTGAGATCAAACAGCACCTAAAAGAGGGGTTGAAGCCTAAGGGGGAAAAAAAAAAGAAGACAGAAAAGTTCTTCGGGAGGACATACAGTCATTGCTGCACCCTTGAGTTTATTCAGCATAGCCTTTATATATCTTTATGATTACCATAGCAAAGCACAACATACATACTAAAACAATGTTTGACAATTACATATGATCACACACATCCTTGTCTCCATGGTTGTAAAACATTCTGTTACCTTAAAAGGTGAGTTTATGAGGCTTACCAAGGTGACCGTTGTTTTAAACTTATCAGCCATACCATGGCTTTTAGCTATGTGACTTCTTCAGTCCCTCATAATGGCTCCCAAAATGGCTCCCGACAATCCCTTATGCTATACTTTACATCCCCTTAACTATTTTGTAACTACCAATTTGTACTTTTAAATCCCCTCATCTTTTGACCCACCTGGCAACCCTTGAAATGTTCTCTATATCTATGAATTTGTTTCTGTTTTGTTTGTTTGTTTATTTGTTCTTTAGATTCCACATATAGGTGAAATCATATGGCAGCCTTCTTTGTCCAACTTATTCCACTCAGCACAATACCCTCTAGGTCCATACACGTTTACTACAGGTAGCAAGATATCATTCTTTTTTTGGTATTTTTTTATGGCTGAGTAATATTACATTGTATATATGTAGCACTTCTTCTTTATCCATTCATCCATTGATGGACACACAGGCAGCCTCCATATCTTGGCTATTATAAATAATGCTACAATGAACATATGGATGCACATATGTCCCTTTGAAGTAGTATTTTGGTGTCTTCAGGAAAATACCCAGAAAGTCAGATTACTGGGTCCTTCTTTATTTCTTGTTATAGCTTTTGTTTTAAAGTCAACTTTGTCTCGTAAAAGTATTGCTACCCCAAGATTATTTTTTTCATTTATATTTTTATAATATATCTTTTTCCATTCCTTTGCTTTCAGTCTGTGTGTGTCTTTCAATCTGAAGTGAGTCTCTTGTAGGTAGCATAGGGTCTTTTTTTATTATCCACTCAGTGATTCTGCATCTTTTGATTGGAGCGTTTAATTTTTTTTATATTTGAAATAATTGTTAATATATATGTAGTGATTGCCATTTTATTATTTATCTTTTTGATCTTTCTCCTTTTTCTTCTTCTTCAGGAAAGTCCTTCTAACATTTCTTTTAGTAATGATTTGAAGTTGATGAACTCTTTTAGCTTTTTCTTGTCTAAGAAGCTCTTTATCTGCCCCTGGATTCTAAATGATAGCTTTCCTGGGTGGAGTAGTCTTGGTTATATGTCCTTGCTTTTTATCTCTTTGAATATGTAATGCCAATACCTTTCTGGCCTGCAAAGTTTCTGTTGAGAAACCAGATGACAGTCTATGGGAACGCCCTTGTAGGTAACTAATTGCTTTTCACTTGCTACTTTTAAGAGTCTCTCATTGTCTTTAATCTTTGGCATTTTATTTATGATGTGTCTTGGTGTGGGCCTCTTTGGGTTCATCTTGTTTGGGACTTGTATGTTTATTTCCTTTACAAGGTTAGGGAAGTTTTCAGTCATTATTTCTTCAAATAGATTTTCAATTCCTTACTCGCTTTCTTCTCCTTCTGGTACCCCTAGGATGCAAGTTTTGGTATGCTGATGTTGTCTGCACAACCCTAAAAACCATTCTCATTTTTTTTGGAATTTTTTTCTTGTTGTTCTTGTTGCTGTTCTGATTGGTGTTTTCTGCTACCTTTCTTCAAAATCACTGATTTGATCCTCTGTTTCATGCAATCTATGGTTGATTCTCTCTAATGTAGTCTTTATTTCCAACTGGTTCTTTTTTGTTTGTTTGTTTGTTTTCTATCTCCATTTTTGTTTTCTATCTCATTGTTAAAGTTCTCACTGAATTCATCTACTCTTCCCTTTAGTTCATTGAGTATCCTTAAATTCAGTGTTTTGAACTCTATATCTGCAAGATTGCTTGTCTCCATTTTGTTTAATTCTTTTTAAGAACTTTGTTCTGTTCTTTCATTTGGGACATGTTTTGTTTCTTTATCTCCCCATTTGCCTGCCTCCCTGTGTTTGTTTCTGTATGTTAGATAGACTCCTAAGTCTCGCAGTCCTAGTGGAATGGCTTTATGTAGTAGATGCGCTGTGGGGCCCAATAGCATAGTCTTCCTTGGCCACCTGAGGTGGGTGTTCCAGGTGTGTCTCTTGAATGGATTGCGTGTGCCCTCCTGTTGTAGTTGAGCTTTGATTGCTCTTTGCACCTCAGTGGGAGGGATTGACTTTCAAGTTTATTGATTATGAGGATTGGCAAGTGAGGGACTGACCCTAAGGGACAGGATTCACTTTAGCAGGGCTGTGGTGCCTGTGTAGCCTACTCTTTGGGTATGTCGTGCTGGGATGTAGCCCTGGGTGCTGTTTCAGTTCCAGTAGAAGCAGGCAACTGGGTGTACTAGCCCAAAGGCTCCTTGAAGCAGGCCTTGTTCAGTCACAGCCTGTGTACTTTCTGGGGTCATATGGTAAAACCACCAAGCAATTCTTAGATGGCCACCACCCAAGTTTGGCTTATAGGTACCTCAAGAGGCCAACCCTTGAACTGAGGCCAGCTGATGCTAGTGCCAATCTTAGGGCTGCTCAGCAAGAGGTACAGGGCATGCTGTGGTCAGATGAGGCGTGTTTGGGTTTTGTGATCATTTTAAAGATTTTAGACAAGTCTCCAGAATGAGCCAAGATAGTACATTTATTGTGTGGAGTGGGGGGGCTGGTGGGGAGAGGAACACTGGAGGTGGCTTGGATGGGCCTACCAGTTGAGAGGGGCAGGATCTCAGATAATCACCTGGGTGGGGTGACCTGTATTAGCCAGGTTGATGGAGACTCAGATATGGTGGCACCAGTGTTTGCAAGCTAGCAGTGGGGAGGGCTCAACAAAGTAATAATGGATTTTGCCAGCACTCTTGTCTTAGAGGAAGCTGCCCCTCTAGTCCTCATCTGAAGCCAGACAAACCAATTCCTCCCTGTATGACCGTGGTTCTTTTCAAGGAGCTGCCCCAATACTGGAGCTAGGAACAACTGAGTCTATCAGTGAATAAGTCTACATGCAGGCCCTTCAACAGGAATATCTGTGATTCTCAGAGTTTTTCATTTCACTCAGCCACCATAGCTGGATTTCACAGCCCAAGATTATGGAGACTCTCTTCCTGGCACTGGCACCCTGGGCTGGGGAACCTGATGTGGATATGGGATTCCTCATTCTTCCAAAGGGACCTCTGAAGTCAAGATATCCCTCACAATATTTAACTGCCACACACAATTTTGAAACCAGGCTATTTCACATCTCCACCCCTCCTATCAATCTCAAGATAGCCTCTTATATATGTCCCCAGTTGTAGGACTTCTGTTCAGCTAGACCTCAGGCAACTCCTAATAATGGTTGTTTGTAGTTTATTTGTAAATTTGATGTAGTCGTGAGGGGAAGCTAGCACAGTGTCTACCTACCACACCATCTTGGCCAGAAGTCCCTCATTCTTTCTTTTTAATTCTTCTCCTTACTCCTGAGAAATGTCTTAGGGTCTATGGCAAATTATTTGCAAAGATCACCACAGAATCTCTCTTTAGATATGTGCCTCTTTGCAATGTGGCTTTGCCACTCTTCTTATCAAGAGAATCTGAGCTAGTTTTGTAATTTGTTTTGATTAATGAAATGTGGTGGAAATGATGCTGTGAGACTTATAGCCTCATTGTTTGAAAAGACCTTGTAACATTTGCCCTTCTTGCCTTGGAACCTAAAACCACCATACTGTGAAGACTCTAGATATGCTAGTACATGTGGAAAGAGAGTCCTAGCCTTTGCAAACATTTCAATTATTTATTCTGATTCTGGAAGCTGACTAAAACCTCATAAATGAGCAAGATAACAGAAAAAGGGCTATCCAGTCAACACAGGTAATAATTTGAAGTTTTAAGCCACTAAGGTTTGAGTTGGTTTGTTATGCTGCAACAGATAACTGATACAGGGGTCAAGAATATTACAAAGAATACACAGAAGGGCCTACTACCATTTATTCAAAGATTATCTATGTGACAGTGTTAGAAGGAACTGCAAGACTCATTTCCATTGATCTGCATTCGTGCTATTTTTAACATCTAATTACAACTTCTTGTTTATTTCCTCACCAGTCAGCTCCTTTCACTCCAACACTGCCACCAATCACTAGTCCACATTTAGCTCTTTGAGTGATCTGTGACCATCACCTGGTCTCACATATGGGAAGGGATATTTTTATCATCACCAGATAAAGCAGGAGTCAATCCTTCAGGCCCTGAGAGGACACTGTATTCTTTGGCTTCATGTTATTAGAACTTTTTACAGCATCTTTGCTTCTGCTTAGTCAGGAATGCCTTGGTATGTCTTCTGTCTCCTCTGGCCCATTAAACCCCACGACAAATAATAACTGTCACTTTTTAAGCACTAACTATGTACATGACATTGTTCTAAGAGTTTTATAAATATTCACTCATTAAATGTTACATTATCATTGCCATCGTCATCATTATTGTCATATACCATCATCATTATATTGTCACCTCTTAAATCCTCTGACAATGTGTTTAGTATCTACTCTGAGTAATATGAAGCTACTTACACTAATTTTTCTCTGTCTTGCAGTTTTAACTAAAACTCCAAATACTTATTACAAAAGCTTACACAATACTTTATCTCTCCCTTAGCTTTTAGAGAATCACAACAAATATTATTAGCTTAGTAAAAATCTTGAGAAGTCTTTTAGTTATTTTTAAAACTTACTTAATCTTATTTAACCCTGTATTTCTTAAACGTATTTACCATAAAATCTTTCTCCTGTAGCCAGTAAGCAATTCTGCAGAGCACATTTTTAAAATGACTGCATAAATATAAACAACAGAACACTGGAATTTTGATATCAACTTCTAGTTTCTTTTCACCAAGAGCTGGTGAAAACCCTTCATCTATAAGCAAAAAGAACAGCTTATATTCTGGCACCATCTGGAATTTTCCCTATTTTTTATTTTTTAATATCCCATACTTATCTATGTCTTTCCTGACCTGTGATAGAAAGTCAGTTTTTCCTATGGAGGCCATTAATCTTAGTCATCATGTATAAATTATTAAAGGCCCATCATAGGAGCATCAACAAGAGGTATCTTAAAGAATCTGGTATTTTTACTTCTCAGAGGTGGTGGGGGTCTATTTCTTGGATGCTGCATCTCTTTTTCCCAATTAGAGTTGTTTGTTTGTTGTCTGAGTTCTAGGTGATCTGTTTTCTCTTTGTGATACAGGAAGGGTGCAGTTTAATCTCCTTTTGGGTAGAAGCATAACTTTCATCTATATATATATAAATACTAGGAAATGAATCTCTCCTTAGGTAGAAACATAGATACCAGGATACTTCTTTTTGAACACTTGTCTGCTAAGCAGCTAATAGAGGTGGCAGTAAGAGATGAGATGTCCACTCACATGTCCAGAAATCCCAGTGATTTTTGTCTCTATTTGAGGATAGAATATCCAGAAAACATATGTATGAAGTTCTCCATTGTCCAACAGCAATACCTTACAGATATAAGCCAACCCAACCTCTATAGACATGGATGTATGATTGAGACTGCTAGAAAAAAAAAAACTAAAAGAACCATTAAAAAGTCATTTGATAAATATAGCTTCTGGCATTTTAATCTTCCTCTGTGATTTTGGAGGTAGTCAATTTAATGTCATTTTGATCCACTTAGTACCAGGAATGGTCCTGCTTATATTGTTGTAGATCTGAACCAGCAGATATTTCTTAAAGAAATATGAAATTACAAGGGAAGAAATTTTAATAAAATTTTAAATTTCATTTAATTTTAATTAAATTTGAATTTATATTGCCAGATATGGCTAATGACTACTTTATTGAATAGCGCAACTTTAAGGAGTTACAGCACAGTTAGCCATTGAAGTATCAGATCAAAAAGGTTCATTGCTTTCATTTTATAAAATTACTAAAATTAAGGGGAAAGTGCACAAATTATAATCTGTAGTGTGCAATCTATGTTTCCGTTTATAATAATGTTTCAGTGTGAGTTGTCTGTGTGAGAGACACAGCAACTGGAGGTCGTAAATCTTATATTATGTAGTAGGCGCTATGGTTGGTACTAGATGCAGAAGAAAGTAGCAGAAATCAAGACAGACAAATATGCAAAAAGCAATTTATAGCATCTAGGATAAATTGAGCATGGAATAAGAAAAAAGGAAACAATTAAGCAAAATAGCTATTAACATACTAACAGAGAATGCTAAATACTAACAAACCAAAATGTTTAAATAATTTGGGGTTTCTTTCACTGACCACTAAACAAAAATAAATGAAAACATAAAGCTAGTAACAAAATCTAAGTCTTGGACTTGCTTTGTGAAGATCTCTCATCTCTGTTCTTTGTGAGGATCTCTCATCTCTATTCTACTGAATAAAGCTTAGTATCCGGATCTCGATTGAATGGTTCTGGGTCCTGATGGGTCTAGAAGTCAATACATTCAACCAAAATAACATCTTCCTCCAAACTCTTAAAACTAAACTTTTACCTAGGTTGGCTCAGGTTTAACATTTAGTCATTTGCTTTCTTGTAACTTTAGCACACTGCAAAACAAAATTGAAGTGTCAATAAAAAAATATGTTGCTAAATACACCAGAACAGTAAAAAGGCCACAGGAGAGAATTTGACAACTAGTGATAAAGTTAAACTTAAAATTACATAAATACATACAATTAGCTGAAGTAAGTATAATTTACCTGTCAATATAACAGCCCTTTAAAAGATCACAATATCAAGAGGTTACAAACTATAACACAGATGTTGAATTATAATGTTCTTTTTAAACATTAGCAAAGTAAATTGAACTGGATGAAGCAAAGAAATGTACAGATGTAGGGGAAAAATGAAGGAAAAGTCAAATGTAATACAGGAAAAATAAAATAGTAGAAAATATTAAATAGTAGAGCAAAATAACCAGACTCCAGAGAGAAGTTGATCTTTTAATATGATATATCCATAATCTAATTTTGGTTTTAAAAGCAAAGTAAAAATAGACAAAAGCTTTTATTTCATAATGTGTTCATTTTTCAGATATGTAAATTGATTCTTACAGATATGAGACATATGTAAGTCAAAAAAGAAAAAAGAAAAGAAAAACATGTGGCTTTTAGTTTTATCTCCTCAGCAAGTTATTAGCCACTTTTTAAAAAGTCCAACATGAAATAACTACCAAAAAGAAAATCTAATTTCACTCATTTTGCCCTGAATGACATTTCATAACTTTAAAGTTCTCTAACATGAACATTTTTTTTGTATACTTTAGTCTAAATATTACTTGATTCTGCTTTACCTTATTAAATATCCTTAGTACATCCCTTAATGTGTCTATGTAGAAATACTTAGCAGGACAACTTAATTTCTTCATTAAACTATTTTCTTTCTCAAAAAGTTCTATTGTATTTAATTTTCATTCAAATGATGTATTCAAATTCTCCCTTCTCTATTATTTAAGTACTGACACATTTAAGTACAGGACACAATAATATTTTTTTTCATTTTGAGTTTGTCCTATTCTACATATGTAAAATTATAGAGAACTTCACATCCCACTACTTATCCAAGAAATACTCAAAATTTTGTTTGATCTGTTTGTTCATTCAGCTACCAGGTTACCTGAAATCCTACTAGCAACTTTATGGATGGATCACACAGTCAGTCTCCTGAGTAAATTTTGACATATTGGCAACCTAGTGTCCACCCAATAATAAGATGGCAACTTTCTAATTTTAACCTAACAAAAGAAGGAGTTATGCCAGTAAAATTTACTATGAATTGAGTCCGGATCGAAAACCACCTGGAAATGAGTTATCTCTGACCTTGAAACTCTGCAACTTTTTATTAGCTCTTTCAGCTACAGATGTCGTAGCAGGCACTATGGACTACAGGATACTAATGACCCATATAATTTTTTTGCATATATAAATTACAGTTATGTATCGAGTACTATTAAATAATTTTTATTATTTAAAAACTATATATAGTTTATTGGTATAAACAATTTGTGTTATGAGTTTGTTTTTTATTGTGTTCACCCTTTATATCCTGGAATCCCTATAGCATATACTATTATACAGACTCAATTAAATGAATGAGCTATAATTACCCAACTACTTAAAAATATCTAAAATTATAATGGTTTTTATTTGAGACTTTTCTCAAAGGAGATTCAAGTGTAATTTTATGCTCATGCCAATCTTTGGACATTTTAACATTGCTGCTTTACAAGATGTGATACATATACATATACATATACATATACATATACATATACATATACATATATTCACACACATACAATGGAATATTTCTTGGTCATAAAAAGAAGTCTTACCATTTGTGACAACTTGGATAGACCTAGAGGGCAATATGCTAAGTGAAATAAGTCAGGCAAAGGCAAATACGATATAATCTAACTCATATGTAGAATCTAAAGAATAAAAATGAACAAACAAAATAGAAACACATTCATAGTTGCAGAGAACAAATTAATGGTTTTCATATGGGAGGGGGATTGGGAGATTGGGTGGAAAAGGTGACAGGATTAAGAAGTACAGATTGATAGTTACAAAATAGTCCCAGGGATATAAAGTACAGCATAGGGAATATAGTCAATAGTATTGTAATAACTATGTATTGTTCTGGGTGAGTACTAGACTAATCAGGGGATCATTCTGTAAATTTTATAAATTTCTAGCCACTATGCTATACACCTGAATGTCAACTCTAATTGAAAATAGAAATTTTAAAAATATAGTCTTTCTCTTTAAAGGCTATAAATTGTTCGCCTATTAATTGAACATAATAATGTACAGAACTTTCATCAATTAAAATTATAAATCTTATTGTAACAGGGACACAAGAATTATTCATTTGAATACTGACAATTATTGCCCCTCGCATGAACATCAGAAAGCTATGTTCTCACTCTCTAATTTAAATGCAGTTTATAATTAAAAAGTAATCTTAAAATTTGACCAGAATTTGTATTTCTGTAAATTACTTAAGTCCCAAATGAAGAGAATATATAACTAAAATAGCATATACTTCACACATCATGAATAAAAAATAATTTTTCCAGGTATTAGCAAAAGAAAAAAAAAGTAAATATGTACTTTGTACAAGTGTAAATTAAAATCTAGTGATCCTTTCATCCAAGGAAGTGTCCACAGGATGTTTCACATCATGAAGTATATGGGTTCTCATTCCCCCATGGGAATTAACCATCTGGCATATAATATCCTTACTGGTTTGAAAGAAAAAATAGGTCTTTCTCAACAAAATACTTTTCATTCAATATATAGAATAATCATTAATAGAATACTTACTGTTAAGTTGAAACACAAGGAACTAAGATCTGGTTACATAGCCAGCAAGCCATCCTTTAAAAGTTATTAGAATCCCAATGACATCGATAAAAGACCATACAATAACCTTTTGGTTAACCAAAGTTTAAACAACAAATAAGACAGCGGTATGCAAAAAGAGATTCCACTATTTGGCACCCACAGGGGTTTATATTCCAGGTCCTTCTGTCTATCTATATACCTGTCTGAGTACTTATACCTATAATAATACCCATATACCTATCTATATACCTATTAAATAATTTCATAGATTAACGAGTGCTCCTTCCATCCAAAAACCTAGCTTTGGAAAACAATGTTCCACTGAATGAACCTAAAATGCACCTGTACTGATGATGCAGGCTGTGAGTGCCCCACTACTGCCAAAGTAACAACTCTTTCTCACCCCAAATAAATGTAATGCGTAGTCAGATATTTAAGGCAGAAATATTGATAAAGGTGAAATAACTTATCCCAAATGTCCACACTAGGACAGAGTACACTATAACTTTTAGCAGTTTAAAATATGTAATTATATATGCATTATTAATTAAGAATAATAAAAATTAAACATTTGCTCTCTTAGAAAACCAATTCTTATCACTGTACATGAGGGGATCACAGTATAGGGGGATGTTTTTATCTGTTCCATAAGTATTACTTGAGTATCTTCTATGTATTGAAATGTCTGTATAAGTCCCAAAGAGAGTATAAAAGAAGGAAAGGATGTTACTTAGGTATTTACAGTGTAATTAGAGCAAAAATCTACACATACATAAGTCAACATGGAAATAATTCTAAGTTTACATGCACGTTTAAGAGAGTATGATGAAAAAATAAAATATCAAACTTTAAGTAAACAATCAGCAAATGCTTCTTGAACCTGATAAACCTTGAAATAAGCTTTAAAAAAGGTGGAAACTTTGAATAAAAGGAGAGTAAATGAAAAACATTATAAGAGAATGCCTAGGGATTGAAGAAGAAAAAAATGACTTTTCTTGTTAGAATAGAAAGCCCTTGAGGAAGCAGTGAAAGGTGATTTGGGAAAAATACATTAGTGTTAATGGAGATCCTGAGTATCTAAATATTGGATTTGAAGAATAAGAAGCCACTGTAAATTCATGAGCCATGAAGCACTGACAGAAGAGCTTCTGACAACAATATATAAACTTGAGTCCAATCAAAAGAAATTAAGTACAGAATGCATGAGAACAAGGCAGACTGTACTTGCTATTGGATACATGGACAAGATCCCATGGTTCCACACATTCACAGCCTAATGAATGGAATGAACTATACATCAAGTTATCAGAGAAGAAAATAAGGAACCTACAAGATGAAGAGATACACGGACTCCATTGTAACCTTGAGTATTCTAACAATATTTGCTTATTATTATATATGAAGTCTGCTTTTTGCCCTATTTCAGATGTTTAAATGAGCTCAGTATTCCAAATAAGTTCTGAACCTCCAAAATTCATCTGGGCTCATATCCCATCCTAGTTACATTACTCCTCCTTTCTTGATTTCCCCAAACCCTCTCTTCATTTTGTGTGACTCACATATACCCCACCCTCATTTTGAGTTTTTATGCAGTCTCTCACTTCCTCACTGGCTATCTTGATTAATGCTCTAATTTTGATCTTACCATCTCAACTCCTACCCTAGAGCCCTTTCCCTAGTTGGAATCTAGCTTCAGCTTCTGAGAACTATATACCCTTGAAATTCAGGTCCTTGTCTATTTTGTGCCCAGTTATATCTTGTACCTAGCTGGCTTCTCACAAATAATGAAAATCAGAAGATTATAGCAAAATGAAGAATTTAAATGGTCTGTTATAAAATCTACTTTTTAAAACATAAATATTTTATTAATCATTCTAGACCCCTACAACTTCAAACTAGACAAGTATTATACTGTTTCTGGAGCCAAATTTATCAAACCACAGTCTTGAACATAATCCTCTACTTTTGGAATTTAAAGCAGTGCCTACAACAATTGTTTTGCAAGCTAAGACCTAGAGGGCTTGGTAAACACACAGAAGATCTAGATTATCTTCACATCCAACTACTTGACACCCCATTTGATGTCAATCTGAAAGATAGTTTCTTAAAAAACATAATGAGACCTACTATACAAATTCCTAATTCTTTTGAAAGAAAGGAAATATTCTTTCAGCAATATTTCTTGCATTTCATGTTTCTTCTTTGAGAATTGTCCCTGTAAACGCTTAAAAAGTCAAATCTATCAAGTCTTAACCCCTGGTGGTACAGCTTGCAGGCATTTCACAAATTTTGAAGAGTCATAAATTTTTAACAAATTTGTTGGTGGTAGTTAACTTTTCTTATTGTTGTTAGTTTATTAACTTTTTTGTATTATTCTGTTATGTGGCATAATCATTAGGCATTTATATAATTCATGAAGTGATCTCCACAATTACTCTAGCACCAATCTGACACTACACATAGCCGTTACAATATTGCTATACTCTCCCTCCCCGTGACTGCTTTGTAACTACTAATTTGTACTTATTAATCCAGTCACATTTTTCACTCAGTGCCTCAACTCCTAACCCATCTGACAGCCATGAGCTTGTCCTCTGTATCTGTGAGTCTGTTTTCATTTTGTTTCTTCATTTATTTTGTTCTCCACATTTCATATCTAAGTAAAATCATATGGTATTTAACTTTCTAAGTCATAATACCCTCTAGGGTCACCCATGTCACTGTAAATGGTACAATTTTACTTTTTTATGGCTGAGTAATGTTGCATTGTATATATGTGCTACTTCTTTATATAATCATCTATTGATGGACACTAAGGTTGTTTCCATAGCTTAGCTATTGTAACTAGCACTGCAGTGAACATAGGGGCGCATAAATCGTTTTGAATTAGTGTTTTGGTTTTCTTTATATAAATACCAAGAAGAATTTCTAGGTCAAAAGGTAGTTCTACTTTCAATTTTGTGAAGAACCTCCAAACTGCTTTCCATAGTGGTTGTACCAATTTGCATTCCCACCAAAGTACACAAGGTTCTCTTTTCTCCACTTCTTCACCAGCACTTGTTTGTTGATGTATTGCTGAAGCCATTCTGACAAGTGTGAGGTGTTATGTCATTTTTAATTTGCATTTCTCTGATGATTAGAGATCTTGAGCATTTTTTCATATGTCTATTGGCCATCTGTATATCCTCTTTAGAGAAATACTTATTTAGGACTTTTACCCACTTTTAACTAGATTGTTTATTTTTTTGGTATTGACTTGTATGAGTTCTTTATAAATTTTGGACATTAAATCCTTACCAAATGCATCATTGATGAATAACTTCTCCCATTCAGTAGATTGTCTTTTCATCTTATTGATGCTTTCCTTTGCTGTGCAAAAACTTTTCAGTTTGATGTAGTCTAATTTTTTTTGCCTGAGGAGATATATATATATATATATATTTGGTTTGGGGTGTTACATTTAACTGTTTTATCCATTTTGAGTTTATTCTTGTATTTGGTGGTATTTGGTTGGTTCAGATTTTCAATCATGTTTTTATTTTCTTTTGTTTCACAGTATCCACTTGATTTCTTCTTTGATCTCATTGTTGACCCATTTATTGTTAGTAAGATTTAGCCTCTATATGTTTGTGTATTTTCTAGTTTTTTCTTGTAATTGATTTTTCGTTTCACACCATTGTGATCAGAGAAGAGGCCTGATATGATTTCAAACATCTTAAATTATTGAAACTTGGTTTGTGGCCTAACATGTGGTCTATCTTGAAAAACATTCCATGTGCACTTGAGGAGAATGTATATTCTCTTGCTTTGGGGTAAAATGTTCTAAATATATTAATTAAATCCATCTGATCTAGTGTGCTATTTAAGGCCTCTGTTTTCTTGTCGATATCTTTCTGGAAGAGCTGTCCATTGGTGTCAATGGGGTGTTAAAGTGTATTACTGTTGACCTCTCCCTTTATGTCGGTCAGTATTTGCTTTATAGATGTAGGAAATCCCATGTTGGGTGCATATATGTTAACTAGGGTTATGTACTCTTTCTGTATGGATTTTTATCATTATGTAATGCCCTTTTTGTTCTCTTGTTACAACCTTTGTTTTAAAGTCTATGTTGTCTGATATAGCATTGCTATCCCAGCTTTTTAAATTTTCCATTTGCATAAAATATTTTTTCTATCCCTTTACTTTCAGTCTGTGCATATCTTTTGATTCAAAGTGGGTCTCTTGTAGGCAGCATATATGAGTCTTATTTTTGTTTTTGTTTTTGTTTTATCTATTCAGCCACCCTATATCTCTTGATTGGAGCATTTAATCCATTTATATTTAAAGTGATTATTGATAGGTACATAGTTATTGTCATTTTATTATTTGTATTTATATTTTTCCTTCTTCTTCATAAAGAAATTCCTTTAAGTTTTCTTGTAAAACTGGCTCGTTAGTGATGAATTCCTTTAGCTTTTTCTTGTCTAGAAAATTCTTTATCTCTTTTTCAATTTTAATTGATAGCCTTGCTGGGTAGAGCAGACTTGGTTGTAGAGTCTTGCTTTTCATCAGTTGGAATATTTCATCCCAATTCCTTCTGGCTTGAAATGTTTCTCTTAAGAAATCAGTTGACATTCTAATAGGAGTCCCCTTGTAAGTAACTAGATGCCTTTCTCTTGCTACTTTTAGGATTCCTTCTTTGTCTTTAACCTTTGGCATTTTAATGATGATGTGCCTTACTATAGGTCTCTTTGGGTAACTCTTGTTTGAGACTGTTTGCTTGTGTGTCTATTTCCTTCACCAGGTTGGGGAAGTTCCTGGGCTTGTGTGTCTATTTCCTTCACCAGATTGGGGAAGTTTTCTGTCATTATTTCTTCAAATAGCTTTAAATCACTTGCTTTTCTCTTCTCCTTCTGCTACCTCTATGATGTAAATATTGATACACTTGATTTATCCCAGAAGTCTCATAAACTTTCCTTGTTTTTTTGTTCTTTTTTTTCTTGATATTGTTCTGATTGAGTGTTTTCTACTACCTTATCTTCCAATCGCTGGTTCAAACCTCTGCTTCACCTAATCTAGTATTGATTCCTTCTAGCATATTCTCATTTTCATTAATTTCTTACTGTTTTTCTTATTATAATGTTTATGTCCTTCTTAATGCTTACTATCTGTCTGTTGAAGTTCTCACTGAGCTCATCTGTTCTTCTTTTAAGTTCATTGAGCATCCTTATATCAAGTATTTTGAACTCTGTATCTGGTAGGTTACTTGCCTCTGTTTTGTTTAGTTCTTTTTCTGGCATTTTCTCCTGTTGTTTTATTTGTGACAAGTTTCTTTGTTTTCTCATTTTAGTTGCCTCTCTGTGTTTATTTCTGTGTATTATGTAGATTTGTTACCTCTCAGGCTTGGCAAGGTGCACTTATGTGATAGGTTCTCTGTGTAGCCCAGTGGCACAATTATAATTGGCATACAATATTATATTTGTTTCAGGTGTATCACATAATGATTAGATACGTATATAACCTACAAAGTGACCACATCAATAAATCTTATACCCATCTGACACCATATATAGTTATAACAATAGTGTCGACTGTATTCCTTATGCTATATGTTACAGCACCATGATTATTATATAACTACCAATTTATACTTCTTAATCTCTTCTATTTTCACCCATCCCCCAACTACTTTCTCATCTGGTAACCCTCAAAATATTCTCTGTACCTATGAGTTTATTTTTGTTATGTTTGTATATTTTGTTCCTTAAATTTCACATGTAGTGAAATCATATGGTCTTCTCTGCACAATACCCTCTAGGTATATACTTGTAGCAGGTGGCAAGATGTAATTCTTTTATATGTATTTATTTTTGTGGCTGAGTACTATTCCAATGTGTATGCGTACCACCTCTTATTTATCTATTCATCCATTAGTGGACACCCAGGTTGCCTCCATATCTTGTCTGTTATAAATAATGCTGTAATAAACATATGAATTTACATGTCCCTTCAAGTAGTGTTCTAGGTTTTTTCAGATAAATACCTGTTTCTCTTTATAGCTTTTATTTTAAAGCCTATTTTTTTCTGGTATAAGTATTCCCACCCCAGACTTTTGTTTGTTTGTTTTGTCTTTTTTTATAGCCTTTGTTTTAAAGTCTATGTTTTCTGATATAAGTATTTCCACCTCAGCCTTTTTGTTTCCATTTTCATAAAATCTCTTTTTCCATCCCCTCACCTCTAGTCTGTGTATATCTTTATATCTAAAGTGAGTCTCTTGTAGGCAGCATATGTCAAGGTCTTGTTCTCTTATCCATTCAATCTCACTATCTTTTGATTGGGGCACCTAATCCATTCATATCAAAAGATATTATTGATAGATATAGTTATTGCCATTATATTATTCATAGTTTTCATTTTTTCTTCTCTTTAAAGGCCTTCTAACATTTCCAGTAATACTGGCTTGGTGGTGATGAACTTCTTTAGCTTTTTCTTGTCTGGGAAGTTCTTTATTGGTCCTTCAATTCTAAATGATAGCATTTCTGGATAGAATAATCTTGGTTGTAGGTTCTTGCTTTTCATCACTTGGAATATTTTGTGCCAGTTCCTTCTGGCCTGCAAAGTTTCTGTTGAGAGATCAGCTAATAGTCTTATGAGAGCTCCCTTGTAGGTAACTAACTGTTTCTCTTGCATGTCTTATCTTTAAATTTTGGCTTTTTATTTATGATGTGTCTTGGTGTGGGCCTTTTTGAGTTTATCTTGTTAGGGATCGTCTGAGCTTTTTGAAGCTGTATGTTTATTTGTTTTTAATTAATTAATTAATTAAATTTTTTTTGGTCAGGAGAAGAAAGTTATTCATGAATATTTCTTGAAATAGGTTTTTAATTTTTTGCGCTCTCTCTTCTCTTTCTGGCAATCTTATGATGCAAATGTTGGTATGCTTAATGTTATCCCCTAAGCTCCTTACACTATCCTCATTTCTTGTGTATTCTTTCTTCTTGTTGCTGTTCTAATTGGGTGCTTTCTGCTACCTTGTCTTCTAAATCACTGATTTGATCCTCTGTTTTATCTAATCTCTTGATTCCTTCTAAGATATTCTTCATTTTGGTTATCGTATTTTTGATTTCTTACTGGTTCTTTTTTTGTTTTCTGTCTCCACTTTTATGTTTTCCACTTCTCTGTTAAAGTTCTCATTGAACTCACCTACTCTTCCCTTAAGTTCATTGAGCATTCTTATAACCAGTGTTTTGAACTCTGCATCTGGTAGATAGCTTATATCCATTTTGTTTAGTTCTTTTTACTGAGGCTTTGTTCTGTTCTTTCATTTGGGATGTGTTTCTTTGTCTCCCCATATTGAGTGTCTTTCTGTGTTTGTTTCTAGTATTAGATAGGGCTCCTAAGTCTCCTGGTCTTAGTAGAGTGGCTTTATGTAGTAGGTATCTCACAGGGCCCATTGGTGCTGTCTTCCCTGGTCACCTGAGCCAGGTACTCAAGGTATGTCCCTTGTATGATTTGTGCTTGTCCTCCTGTTGTAGTTGAGTCTTGGTTGCAGTGTACATGTCTATGGGAGGGATTGGCCCTTGGTCTAATTGGTCATGAGGATTTGCCAGTGAGGGGTTGACCCCATGGAATAAGATTCACTTTAGCAGGGATATGCTGCCTGTCCAGTCTGTCCTTTAGGTGTGTCCTCATATCCAAATCTGGCTGGTGCTCTGGCTCCACTCAAAGCTGGCCACTGGGTATTCTGGCCAAAGGGAATTGTGGGAGGGACTCAGCTGCAGGCCAAGTTCAGCTGCAGTCTATGCACTTCCCAGGGCCATCCAGCAAGGGTCACTAAGAAATTTTCAGGTGGCTGCCATCCATGCTGGGCTTAGAGTTTCAATGAAATGCCAAGCCAGAAACCAAGATTGGCTGCCACTTGTACAGGGCTTGTGGCTGCACTGCAAGAGGTACAGGATATGCTAAGGCCAGATGCTGCTTCTATGGGGTTTGTAAACATTTGAAACATTTTTAAACATCTTCAGCATGAGCCAAGACAGGCCATTTGTATGGGTGGGCCTGCATGTTGAAAGAAACAAGGTCTCAGGGAATCACCTGAGCAGGGAGACCAGTGTCAGCCAGGTTAATGGAGACTCAAATACGGTAGCCACCTGAGTTTGCATGCCAGGAGGGATGAGGGATCAAAAAAGGAACAATAGATCCTGCAGGCATTTATGTCTGGAAGGAATCCACTCCTCCAGCCCTCGCCCTAAATCCATAGACCTCAGTTTTTCCCTGTGTATCCCTGACATCTTTCAAGCAGTTTCTCCAGTGCTGGAGCTCAGAGTGAGTGAGTCTGTCAGTGATGTCTGTGCATAAGCCCTTTAAGAGAAATGTCTGCAACTCCCACAGCCTTCTATCTCACTCAGCCACCATCCCCACTGGTTATCACAGCTAGAAGTTATGGGGACTTTTCTTCCTTGCACTCGAATCCTCAGCTAGGAAGCCTAGCGTGAGAGTGGGACCCCACTCCAGGGGGATCCCTGCAGCTGAGATATCCCTCCCAATTTTTAACTACCACATGTAGTTGTGGGACTGGCCCATTTTGCATCACCTCCCCTCCTACCAGTCTTGAGATGGCATCTTTTGTGTGGCTCCAGTTGTAGGACTTCTGTTCAGCCAGATTTCAGGTGACTCCTCATGATGATTGTTCTGTAGTTTAGTTATAATTTTGATGTGGTTGAAAGTTCAGGTGAGCATGGCAACTACCTGCTATGCCATCTTGACCAGAAATCCACTCAACAACTTCTTACCAGGACTGACTTTTCATATATCATTCCACCATAGAAAACATAAAGATAAACAAGATTTTGTGCCTCCAGATATGTTTTTTCTTGGCTTAAAGAGAGATACACTGCAGTTATGTACGTATTATATCTATTTATCTGTTTTACAGTCTTTTACTCTTCTTCAGGTCCTACTAGTTCCTACCCCAAAGCTTTACCTATATTAACTTTAGTACCTTAGCCTATTATAAGTATCCAATAAGTGTCTTTCAAATGAATGAAAAACCAAAGATCAAAATGTGCATACAAATATGCCAGTCACTCTAGATGAATAAGAAAGATATGATCCTGATACACCTTACAGTTTGAAGAGATTATGTCTAAACAAACAAGCACTTATTTGTCTGTATCTCCCAATGTAAAGATAAAAGTACACTGAGATGAGACTTGGAATCAGGAGACCCTAAGTTGAAAAGGTTAACACAATTAGATAAACCAGCTGGAGAAAAAGGGACTCACAGTTTTAAGCTAAAAGGACATGATGCTTTTTAGGTGTGGAAAACAAAAGATCCTCATGGAGGAGGAAATAAAGTGAATAAATGAATGAAAGAATAAAGCATGTATGCATGGTGAAGCATTTTTTAACTGAACTCTTGTCCAGTGTTATTCTTAAAAAAGAATCCTATCTCCTCTGCAAAACTATTTTGTCTGATCCACCACTCACTGAAACCCTTACACCAGAAAATTTCCTCCATCTCTTATTTTAATTCTCTCAAATTATTTTTCATTTTGATATGGAACCATTTCATTTTTGAAAATATTAACTTCTTGGAGACAGGTATTATATCTCATTAATTGATAATAAAAAAATCTATAGAAAAAATATGTAAATATTCTTTTGGTCTATCCAGGTTTTCCACAATTCTAGGGACATAAATCTAAACATTATAGAAATGTACAGTCAGTAATACACTGGAGTAGAAACTAGCATTTTCTGAATGCCTGGTATGAACCATGGATCTCTTGATCCAAAACAGACAAAATTCATGTAAGCAGGCAACCCATAACAATAGAGCATGGTAAGTGCTATATATAGCAGGTGTGGGAACTCAGCCCCATAGGAGCCCAAAAAACAAAGAGATCCTAGGGAGAGAGCCCAGGGTATAGATGTAAAAGCTTCGCATGGGAAACAACAGCTGAGCTGACTTTTAAGAAAGATATAAATTTTTCAGGTGAAGGTTTAAGAGTGGGGTGGAGATAAGAGAGAGTGGTGGTTATTCTTGGCAGTGTAAATAGCATGTGCAAAAGGTCATGGTGTATAAAGTGTTGAAAGTGGTAGGGGAATGGTGGTGGGGAACTGCTGAGAATAAGACTGGACAGGCTTGTTAAGAATTATTGTGAAGGTCCTTATGCCCTTTTTGTTGTTCTTACTGTGACAAAAGTGCTCACGCTGAACTGCAAGAAGATAAGTGACCATCACATCAGTGTTATAGAAACTGTAGTATAGGAAACATAATGTAGTGAGAAAAAAATGCTGGCAGAAAAAGGTATGGAGCTATTTTAATAGTTGAAGTAAAACATGAGTGTCTAGGCTAGGGGTCCAGAAACTTTTTTGGAAAGAGCCAGAGAGTAAATACTTTAGGCTTTATAGGCCACATGCCTGTGTCTCAACTTGATTCTGCCACTGTAGCGCAAAACCAGCCATACACAATTACTAAACAAATGGACATGGCTGTGTTCTAATAAAACTTTATTTACAGAATCAGGTATTGGGCCAAACTTTTCTAGGTTATAGATTGTCAAACTCTAGTCTAGATTAAGGTAATAGCAAAGAAGATGTAGGGAAGAGTTTGGTTGTGGGGGTTTATTCCTGAGATGGAATCCACCTGGTTGGTGAGAGTAAAAGTAGAAAGACAGAGTCTAGGATGAGTGTGGCAATGCTATGTTTGAAATACTAGGAAATGGTAATATCAGTTATGCATTAAATAAGAGTTGAACTTTGTAGGGGAAAGATAGTTGTTTCACTTAAGATAAGCATATGTTGAAGAGCCATGGAAGTAGATGTATAGTAGATAGATTTCTCTTGTTTCCGTATTGGATATCCTTGGAAGACAGAATAATTGCCACTAACTAATTCTAAATAAAAATTTGTATTGGGGGGGTATTTTTTATATATGTATTGATAATTTTATTCACAGATATAATGGTTTTATTCAAGTAAAGGAGAGCTTATTCTAAGGATATCATGGAAATGAAGGAGACAAGAATCTCAACCCCAGGTAGCCCTTTCTCCCATGACTAAGCTAGAGAACCCTATCAAATGTATTATAGCACCAGCAGTTCTCCTTGACAGTGCCATCCTAAATATATTAATAAATAATGTGTTTTTTAAAAGCTTACTAGAGTATCAGCTCCATGAAGGAGGAAATGTTTGCTTCCTCTTTGTTCTTCTCATAGCTACTAACAAAGTTCATGAAATGCAATAAGTGCTCAATAATTATTAGTTAAAGGAATAATTATTCTGCATAAGCACTCGGAACAGCTACACAGAAAGACTCCATAAAAAAACAGACATTGCAGCATCACCAAGTCTCATAAAAGCCTAGGCAAGAATTTTGGTCAAGAAAGTGTAGTAGAAAAATGCCATGTTTGCCTCCTCTCACAAACACATCACAATTACAACTTAACTATATAACAACCATCGAAAATTGCCTGAAATCTAGCTGAACAGAAGTCTTATCACTAAGGATACATAAAAGAAACCACCTTGAGACTGATAGGAGAAGCAGAGACATGGGACAAGCTGGTCCCACACCCATGTCTGGCAGTTAAAAATTAGAAAGCATATCTCAGTGGTGGAGATAACCCTGAAGATGAGAATCCCAGCCTTCCACCAGGATCCCTGGCCCAGAGCTTCAATGCCAGAAAGAGAAGTCCCCATAACTTCTGACTGTAAAAGCCAGCAGAGATTGTGGCTGACTGAGAAAAGGATTGCTGAGTCCCAGGCATGCCTCTTAATATGCCAGAATGAAGACTTACTTGCTCATGGACTCACTCAACCTGAGCTCAAGCAATGAGGCAGCAGCTCAAAAAACACAAAGGACGTATGGAGAAGAACTGAATTATCTGGCTTTAGGATGAGGACTGGAGGGACAGCTTTCTCCCAGACAGAAGTACTAGCAGAAGCCATTGTTCCTTTTTTGAACCCTTCCTTTTATCCAGCAGGTGATCATCATAGCTGAGTCTCCATCTACCTAGCTAAAAATGTTAGCCCCTTTCTAATAATTCCCTGAGACCCCACCCCACACAACTAGTGGGACCACCCAAGCTGCTTCCAGTGGCTTCTCCATACAAACAACCTGACTTGGTTCATGATGAGGACTTTCCTAAAATCAAAGGTTCACAAACCCCTAGCAAGCAGTATTATGAGTGTGCCTTGTACCTCTTTCTAAGCAGCCCTAAGCCTGGAACTAGCAGCAGCCTACCTTGGTTAACAGCTTAGCAGCTCCCAGGCACTTCAAGCATAGCACAATTTGCAAACATCTGCAGATCACTTTGTAGTTCATATGAAATGATCCTCAAAAGGGCACAGGCAGCTGCCATCCTTTGCCTGCAACAGAGTCCCTCCCAAGAGGCCACAGAACCAATACACCCCATAGCCTGCTTCAGACCACACCAAAGCACTACCAACCACTTCAACAAAAGACACACCCAAAGGGCAGGCTATACAGGCACTAAATCCTTGCTAAGGCAAATTCTGCTTCAAAGAGTCAACCCTGGCACACCAGCTCCTCCACTGTAGTCATGACCAGTCCTCACAATGAATCAGTCCAAGGGTCAATCCATCCTACTGATGTACAAGCAGCAATCATGACTCAACTACAATAGGAGGGTACACACAACTCACACAATGAATACACTTGGAGCACTGGCAACAAGTTACCAGGAAGACTACACCACTGGGTTCCACAGGACATAAGGCCACTTTACTAAGACCAAGATAATTAATGGGTCTACCTAATACATAGAAACAAACACAGGGAGACTGCCAAAATGGGAAGACAAAGAAACTTGTCCAAATTAAGAGCAGAGCAAAGCTCCAGAAAAAGAACAAGACAAAATGGAGACAAACAATCTACCAAATGCAAAGTTTAAAATGCTGGTTATAAGGATGCACAATGATCTCAGTGATAATTTCAACAACGAGATGGGAAAAATAAAAATGTAGATAGAAAACATAACAAAGAACTAGTCAGAAATGAAGAATGGCATAACTGAAATGAAGAATACATTGGCAGGAATCAACAGTGAATTAGAGGAAGCAGAGAACTGAATCAGCAACTCAGAAAGCAAGGTAAAAGAAAACCCCCAGTTAGAACAGTAACAAGGAAAAATAATTCAAAAAATGAAGATAGTTTAAGAAGCCTGTTGGATAACATCAAGCATAGCAACATTTGCATCACAGGGGTGCCAGGAGAAGAGAGAGAGTAAGGAATTGAAAATGTCTTTTAACAGATAATGATGGAAAACTTCCCCAACCTGGCAAGAAAACAGTCATACAAGCCTTAGAAGTACAGAATCCAAAACAAGATAAGCCCCAAAATGCCAACACATCATAATTAAAATGCCAAAAATTAAATAGAGAGAATGTTAAAAGCAGCAAGAGAAAAGCAGTTAGTTACCTGTAAGGGAGCTCCCATAAGACTGTCAGTGGATTTCTTAATAGAAACTTCTCAGGCCAGAAATGACTGCCATGAAATATTCAGTGATAAAAAGCAAGTACCTACAACCAAGATTACTCCCAGTACTGCTACCATGTAGAATCAAAGGACAGATAAGGAGCTTCCCAGACAAGAAAAAGCTAAAAGAATTCGCCACCACCAAACAGGTAATACAAGAAATATTAAAGGGGCATTTTGAAGAAAAAAATAAAATATAAAAAATATGAATAATAAAATGGTAATAACTCCATATCTATCAACAATTACTTTAAATTTAAATGGATTACATGATCCAATCAAAAGATATAGAGTGGCTGAATAGGTAAGAAAACAAGACTCTGACATATGCTGTCATTAAGAGACTCACTTCATATGCAGACTGAAAGTAAAGGAATGGAAAAATATATTTAATGAAAAACAAACAAATAAAACTGCAGTAGGAATACTTATACAAGACCAAATAGACTTTAAACAAAGGCTATAATAAGGGACAAAGAAGAACCCAGTTATCACACTTATGAGTATTTATCCAAAACTTTTAAGAAACATGTGCATCCATATGTTCATTGCAGCCTTATTTATAATATTCAAGATATGGAGGCAACCTGGGTGTCCATCAGTGAATGCCTGGGTAAAGAAGTGGTGGTGCATATATACATTGGAATGTCACTCAGCCATAAAAAAAGAATGAAATCTTGCCTCTAGGATAACCTAGAGGATATTTTGCTGAATGGAGTAAGTCATACAGAGAAAGGCAAATGCCGTATGATTTCACTTATGTGTAAAATCTAGAGAATGGGATAAATGAACAAACTAAACAAACTCATAGATACAGAGAGCATTTCGATGATTCCTGGATTGTAGGGAAGGGGATTGGGGGAATGAGTGAAGGTGGAGAGGATTAAGGGGACATAGAGTCTAACATAGAGGATATATACAATAATTCTGTAATAACTATCCATGGTGTCAGAGAAACACTGGATTTATTGGGGGAATCACTTCATAAGTTATATAAATATCTAATCACTATGTTGTCCACCTGAAACTGATACAATATTTTATGTCAACTGTAATTGAAAAATTAAAATACATGCATTTTAAAAAACCTAGGCTTACTTTGGAAGATCATCGAGAATCTGCCATAACTAGCAACTTAGTTTGTCATCCTATCAACAGACTAAATTCAATAATCTTCAATGCTAGTTGTTAACTTTCCCTGGCTATTCTGTATTGTTTTCTGTATATATCTTATGCTTCCATTATAATGATCTCACTTTCCTTTTGAATTTCTTGCATTTAAATTCTCCTATCGTCCTTGTTGGGTAAAGCTTGTATGCTAGGATTCTTTAAAGATGACTGGTCATTGAATACCCTTGGATCGGTGTTCATTCTCTGGTCAACTAACCTGTAGTCAAGATTTTAGGATCACTTGGAATAGAAGATGACAATCCATGTGAAAGAAATAGTTTAGCATAAACTCCTTCATGAGTAGATGGTGTAGTTTCTCTCAGAAAATGTATATAGGCATGGTAGACATCGAGAAACGCCATTCTAGTAAAGCAAGTATTTACTGAATATTTTACCAGGATCTCATACTGAAAAAAATATAATTAAATGGAAATTTTATTTTAAAAAGTTTTTGCCTTAATTATCTGAATAGTCTTGGCAAACACATATTTGAACATTAATAACCCAGAAAGTTTTTTGGGCATTCTGTTTCACTTTCAAGAATCTTCATTCTTTTTCTGCAAGACATTTTTAATAGACTTTACCTTTTATAGAAGTTTTAGGTTTATAACAGTTTTAAGCAGGAGGTACAGATGTTTTTCATACAACCCCTGTCCCAACACATGCACAGCCTCCACCATTATCAATATCCGTCACCAGAGTGATACTTTTGTTACAATTGATGGAGCCACATTGACACAACTTCATCAGTCAGAGTCCATAATTTACATTATGGTTCACTCTCTGTGTAGTTCATTCTATGAGTTTGTATAAATTTATAATGTCGTAAATCCGCCATAGAAGAATCATGAAGAATGCTTCTACTGTGCTGAAAATCTGTACTTCACCTATTTATCTGTCCCCAACCCCAGCCTCTTACAACTCCTGATCCTTTGATTGTCTCTACAGTTTTGATTTTCCCAAACTGTCATATAGTTAGAATCATACTGCAAGGTGTGTTTTTCTGTTATTATCTCTCTCATACCTGTGTGTGTGTTTCTGTGTGTGTAGCAACAGTCTAATGGTACAATGTAACACCAGCCTCCCCGCTTCAGCCCTGAGGACATAGAGAAACAGAAAAATAATAGGATTGCTAGTGCTCTGTGAGTCTGACAAAACTGGGATCCAAGTTAAAAAAATATATGTACTAAAAAACAAGCATGCAAAAAAATAACTCATTCCCCAAATAACTGCCTAATCAACGTGCCTTAGGTTCCACATAATGTTGAGAAATGTCAGAATCCTTTCCAAGAACTGATATCCCCTGTACTCAGGGATTTGAACCTAGATGTGGTACAGTTTTCTGTATTTTTATCCCATTTAGCAATTAAGATAATCTGAATGTAAGAGTAGACAGGGATGAATCTACCTGAGTCCCTCAAGTGATTTAGCTTGTCAAGCAAATTTACAAAGAGGACTAAGCCAAAGCTTTTATAAAAAACAAACAAACAAACAAACAAACAAACAAACAAACAAAAACTCCTGCAGCTCCTCCAGGGACAAAAACTTTCTCCTGGGGAAATTTTTTAATTACTTCATCTATTTCTAAAAGTAAAAAAGAATCAAGTAATTCCCCAGTCTTCTGCAAATCACCTAGACAACCTAAAAGGAATGAGAACCGACTGTTTATTTGTTCAGGATATCAAGTTCTAATTTCTGTATTTCCAGTGTAGATTTTTTTATTGAACAGAAGAACTAAAATCATAAAAAAAAAAAAAAAATGTTCAGAATATATCTAATCAAATAAAAACACACATCATAAATCATCTTAGAAAATAGATGTAAGTAAATATTAATGAAATATAGATTAATAAATTTCAGACAAATAGATACATTTTAAGTTTGGTTAATTTAAATCATCTGTTGTATTTTATGACAATTTTGGAAACTACGACAGGTAATTCATTATATCAAATTTTACTTTTACTTATCTACATGCCCCGATAGCTTTAGCTTTATGTAATTTACATTTTATTTTGCCAGGAACTCATTCACTATGATAAACTGTGAGGAGTTTCTCAAATGACTATTCTATTTTTCTAGTGGTAGGGGGGGAAGATTGTTAATTTTATATTTCAATTACAGTTGACATTCGATATTATTTTATATTAGTTTCAGGTGTACAGATATACAGAATAGTGATTAGACATTTATATAACTTATGAAGTGATCTTTTGATTAGTCTAGTAACCAACCCTGCATAATATATAATTATTACAATTTATTGACTATATCCCATATGCTGTACTTTAATCTCCAAAATTATTTCGTAACTACCAATTTATGTTTCTTAATCCATTCACCTTTTCTTTCACCAGCTCCCAGGCTATTTGATATCAAACTATACTACAAGACTATAGTAATCAAAACAACATGGTACTGACATAAAATGACATATAGATCAATGGAGCAGAATAGAGAGCCCAGAAATAAACTCACCTCCTCTTTCGATGACAAAGGAGGCAAGAATATTTTATGGGGTAAAGACCCTATTCAATAAGTGGTGTTGGAAAAACCTGACAAGTACATGTAAAAACATGAAACTAGACCATTCTCTTATACCATACACAAAGATAATCTCAAAATGAATTAAAGACTTAAATGTAACACCCAGAACCATAAAACTCCTAGAAGAAAATACAGACAATAAACTCTTTGATGTTGTTCTTAGTAATATTTTTTTTCTGATATTTCTTTTCAGGCAAGGGAAACAAAATAAAAAAATAACAAGTGGGGCTAAAGCAAACTAAAAAGTTTTTGCACAGCAAAAGAAACCATCAGCAAAATGAAAAGAAAATCTAATGAATGGGAGAAAATATTTGTCAATGATGCATCTGATAAGGGGTTAATATCCAAAATCTATAAAGAATTCATATAACTCAATACCACAAACAAATAAAGAATCCAACTAAAAAATGGGCAGAGGACATGACTAGACATTTCTCCAAAGAGGACATACAGATAACTAGTAGACATATGAAAAGATGCTCAGTGTCACTAATTATGAGAGAAATGCAAATTAAAATCACAATGAGCTATCACTTCATACATGTCATAATGGCTATCATCAGTAAATTAAAAAATAAGTGCTGGAACGGATATGGATAAAATGGAATCCTTGTGCACTGTTAGTGGGATTGCAAGTTGGAGCAGCCATTGTGGAAAACAGTATGGAGGGTTCTCAAAATATTCAAAATAGAACTACTTTATGACCCAGCAATCCTCTTCTAGAGTGTTATTTGCAATAGCTAATATATGGAAGCAACCTAACTGCCTAACAATAGACAATTTGATAAAGAAGTGGTGGATATTTATAATGATATACTAGTCAGCCATAAAAAAAAATAAAAGAATGGACTCATCATTTGTGACAACATGGTTGGATATAGAAGGTATTACGCTAAGTGAAATAAGTCAGACAGAGAAAATCAAATACCATACGGTTTCACTTATACGTAGAATCTAAGGAACAAAATAAACAGCAAACAAAAGCAGAAACAACTCAAGTGACTATGCTTTAATAAAAGACTTCTTAAAAAGTTTTAACTAGATTATAACTAGTTCTAAATACAACCAAGATATAACTACACAGAATACTAAGATACATTTGTATAGGCTTTTCCTCTAAATAAACTAATGGTAAACTTTGTGTCCGCCTAATTTAAGAGAATCTATTTTCCAAAATACAGTATTGCCTATTTCAAAATGTAGGTTCCCATGCCAGTATTTCATAGCATGTCATATAGTTTTACTTATTATCACACATTCTTATTTTTCATTTTTAAAAAAACCTTTATCTTTTCATATTTAGTCTTAACTTCTTAAAGTCACGTTACATCTTATATCTTAAGTTTTCATGATTATCTAAATTTGTAGGTTTAAACATCCTCTTAACTATTTATTTGTTAACTATTTTTATGATCATTATAATAAAATTCATTGAATTGTGTAATATTTTTAAGTAAATTTTAATGAGCCTCTTTAGATATTTGGTATTAGGCCTCCAAAATTTATTCTGCATTACTCAAGTTGTTTAGATGGCAATTGGATCAATATGGTAATTTCCTGAAATTCTTCTTCCTATTATAACTGATTATTTTTAATTAGCTTAAATCTAATTGTTAATCTGTTATAATCCTTAGTGATGCATGGCACAAGCATGTCTTTTCCTAATAAGCAAGTATTGAAAGAAGAATTTCTGGGCTCTGGTCTCCTCTTTAGATCTAGAAAAACACTAATTATTTGGCCCCTTGAATGCAGAAGTGTAAATTAAAAGCTTTGCAGTACTCTGTTCATAAATCTAGAATTTTGTCTTCCAGTGGAGACCTTGAAAATGAAGGGGTTGCATAATCTTTTCTAGCAATGCCTATTCATAGTTTTGGTGACCAGTGATCCTAGATTTTTCCAGATACACCCTATTTCAAATATTCTTTTCTGTTGTCTAACCAAACATCTTTAATTTTAGTTCAGAAAATATAATCACTGTCATCTAATTTATCAGAGGATGCTCCTTAATTCCCCACAATTTCTGTCTCCCCAAACTTCATGCAAGACAGAAGCGTATAATACTTGGTAACTTATAGAAAGCCACTAAGTTGCAAGAAAGAGAAAAATCCAAATATATCTTTAAGTAAGTTATCTCTTGTTCATCATAGAACTGCTTGGGAACTAATAAACATAGGTGCTACATCATAATCTTAACTTACACTGGTGGAACAGTTATAGTTTATAAAATAGTATCACCTCACCTGAGCTTCATGTCTCTTTGAGGCAGATGTTATGACCCTCATTCACAAAATAGTATATTACTTAGCGAAAGAAATTAAGTTCAAGACTTGAAAGCTGCTTTTCTCCTCATTGCTTTCTCACTACTCCACTGTTCTTTCTGGATTACAACTGTTGGGGTATTGTGACAACAGTTATGATCGTACAGCAATCATCTCCTGGGGCAAGAAAATTGCATAAATAGCCTGGCCCAGTGTCTGCACAACATTTTAATCAAGAAAACAGCAATTTGAATCCAAAATCTCTGACAAGGAGTGAAATCTTTGTTTGGAGTTTATTTAAAAGGGGTTGTTGGGGTTTTACACAGTTCTTCACATGGAAAGCTTCTTAGATTTTCTCCTTAGACGATAATTCCTCCCCCTAGAATTTCAAACTCAAAGCTCCTGCTAAAACCTTCTTCCATTTCTGATCATCTCCTCCACACCTATATTCTTCATGTTCTCTTTCTTATGTCTTTCTCTTTGCCCCTATCTTTCCTTACCATCTTCAAAGAGTTCTCACCCACCAACGTGGCCTAGTAAACCACTATAGGACACTTGAGTATCTGACTGCTCCTCTGACCACCATGCTCACTTTGCTTATTCTGGGAGGAAGATTGCAGACTTCTGTTGAGAACCCCACCTTGATATAAGTAGTACTTTGTAGGAGGAAACAAAAAAAAGAGGAGATTTAACACCTTAGAAGTACTTTTTTTATGCCATGCCCTGATGGGCAGTGTGGTTTAGCTATAGTAGAGATTTAGATTTAGATTAGGATTAATCCAATTTAGACACCTATTGGCTGTATTATCTTGGAAAAGTTGTTTATTTTTTATTCTGCCTCTGTTTCAGTACTCCTAGGACTGTGGTGAAAAATAAAAGAGGTAATGTATGTCATGTGCCTGGTACATAGGTACTCAGTAAAGTGTATCTTTGAAATACTTTAAAGTAAATTTTGCAAGACAAATTAAATACTTCACCTAGATCATGAAGCTGGTAAATGAGAGCCAAAATAGAATTAAAATTAAAAAAAAACTGTCTACAACATATGGCCAGAAAAAGCGTGTTAACGCTACATTCATTGGGTGCAATAGGCGAAATTCTCACATAGAGACTTCTTTTTGCCAAGGTCTAGCTTCCTGCAACTTCACTGAGAAGTTTTCATTTGGGTTTAGATCAGCAGCTTACATTTTTGGTCATCAATATTAATTCTGTTCTCCCTTATTGCCCCATGATAATAAAAAGGCATGCACTTACATACAATACAACAACTAAAATAAGTATTATCTTTTTCTGTCACAGTTCTGCTTTCTCTGATGGTTGCCTGGACAATTTTAAAGATAATTAAAGCAAGCTTTCATTTCGACTAACAGAAATTAATCATTTATCTGAAGTAATGAGTAAAAGCAGGGCTTCTGGAGTACCCTCTATGCCAACGACAAGATCAAAATATAAAATATTCTTGTTTGACTTAACTGCTTTCAAATATATTTAATGATACTGTATATAACTCAATGATTTCTAATTTATGTGGCTTTAGCCTCAAAATGAATTGTATGTTCTTCCCTTTCAGAGCCTAGAGCTTTTTCTTGACCACTGTTTACAAAATAAACCCACTTACCACCCCCCGCCAGTGTATTTTAAGTTCTTATCAGAATCCAAATGGGAATTATTTTATAAAACATATTTGATATTATACCCTTTATATGTTTTCTTTTAACTACAAGGCAAGAAAACCTTGACCAAAAGCAAGGTTCTCAAAAGCAATTTAAAATTTAATAACTTATGTAATATACTTGCACCAATACTTCACATTTTTAATCAAGAAAATGAAAGTCTTGGGTTCCAGTCAAATGGCAGAGCAAGTACTTGCCTCCATATCAAAATTATACCTAAACTAATAAACAACCATCATTGATAATTGTATAATATTTAGCTGAACAGAAGTCTTATAACTAAGGATTTACAGAAAATGCCTAGTTGAGGAGCTGAGATTTGAAACCAAGCTGATCCCACACACACATGTGACTGTTAAAAATTGGAAGGGATATCTTGACTTCAGAGGTTCCCCTCAATGAGAGATGGGTCCCAGTCCTTCACCAGGCTCCACAGCCGATGGTATCAGTGCCAGAAAGAGAAGTCCCCATAACCCCTGGCTATGAAAACCAGTAGAGATTGTGACTGAGTGAGACAAAGGACTGTTAAGAGTCCCAGGTATTTCTCTTAAAGGGCCTAAGCACAGATTATTATTGACAGGTTCACTTACTCACTCTCAGCGCCAGTTCTAGAACAGTTGCTTGAAAGGCAACAACAACATATATGGAGGAGCTGAATTGTCTGGCTCTAGGGACAGCTTTATCCTGGACAGAAGTGCTGACAGAAGCCATTGTTCTTTGTTAAGGCCTCCCCTCATTCAGCAGGCAGATGCCATATCTGAATTTCCATCACCTAGTTAACATCATTAGCCCTGCCCTAATGATTCTCGGAGACACTGCTCCACCCAAATTGCAGGCCCTCCAAGGCTGCTTCCAGTGGCTTTTCCGTACAAGTGGCCTGTCTTAGCTCATATGTGGACTTTCCTAAAATCTCTCAAAGGTTCACAAAAGGCAGTATCTGGCCTTGGTGTACTCAGTACCTCTTAGTAAGTAGCCCCAAGCTTAGAACTAGTGGCAGCAGGCCTTGGTTCACAGCAAAGCCTCTAGCAGACAACTCCAAGCCCAGCAGAATTGGCAATCATCTGCAGATCACTTTTTAGTTCAGAACAGGGCACAGGCACCAGCTGACCTTGGCCTGCAACAGAGCACCTACCAAGTGAAATTTCTAAGACAGAGGAAGACAAATACCATATGATTTTCTTTACATTTTGAATCTAAGAAACAAAATGAATGAATAAACAAAACAGAAACAAACTCATAGATATAGAGAACATTTTGAGGGTTGCCAGATGAGAGGAGGACTAGGGTGTGGGGTGAAAAAGGGGAAGAGATTAAGAAGTACAAATTGGCAGTTACAAATAGTCATGGGGATATAAAGTATAGCATAGAAAATGTAGTCAATAATATTGTAATAACTATGTATGGCATCAGATGGATACTAGATTTTGGGGGGTGATCGCTTTGTAAATTATGTGAATGTCTAATCACTATGTCATACACCTGAAACTAATAGAATATTGTGTGTCAATTGTAATAAAAAATAAATATTAATAATTAGAAAATTTTAAAAAAATATAGCTTTAGGGAAACTTTAATGCAAGTAAAGTGTGGCTTCAGCATCCATCTCTTCAACTTTTGCACCTGTTGTGTCGAAGCATATTTTTCTTCTCTGATAGCCAGGACTTTATTGTTAGGTACACACATTCATTATAATATCAAATTCCTTCTAGGTCTATTTGACCTTTAAAAGAGTATAACTAAAAGGTTTATGTTCAATTCAAATAATCGGTGGTACCAAAAGAACTAAGGATTGTAAAAGCATTATACTTTAAAAAGGACTTTTGCATATGTTATCACTTTTGTTCTTCTGGGTAGCCGTATGTAGATGGTATAATTATTATTCCTTTATCTTTTTTTTTTTTGTAGATAATATGCCGGTATTCCATGTAGTCAAATAGCTCAAACATAGATCTTCTCATCTCAAAGACCATACTTTTCTTAAAATATACTGACCAGCCTCCTCTCCCACGAATCCCATCCTCTTCTAAACTAATAGGTAAAGCATAGCGGAACTTGAGAAAAAGATAATTTAAAAGTTCATTCACGCACTGTGGAAAATTGTATGTTGAAATTACCAATGGTGTATCCATTTAAGTGTGATTTGAAAGTAGCAAGACTTGGGACCCATTTAATTCTGCCAGGTGGCGTTATAAGGATAGAAGGTGGTATGTAGTTTTGAGGAGTTTTTTTTTACTCCACGGGGAAGATATTGGTTGAGCAGGTTATTCTAGGGCTATCTGGAAGAAATAAAAAGTTAACATAATATAGCAATACCCATCCTTTGGTAACTTTATGTTACAGATAAGAAAGATGGGATATCATTAGGGTTTCAGGTTGTCCTGTGACACTATTGTGAGAAATTAACTTAATTTCTCTCTTTTCTTCTTTAATCCCCTAATTTTCACCCCTTGTGATAAAAAAAAAATTTTTAAAAATTTTGAAATAGCATTTTATTATAAAATTAATGAAACTCAAAATTTGTTAAATATAGAAAAACGAGCTTAAGGTATAGAAACCACCCTACATCACAATACCCAGTTAATCACAATTAATATATTAATATATATTGTTCCAATAGTTTTCCTTTTAAAATGTCATTTTATTTTCCAATTAAATTTATTCAGGTAACATTGTTTAATAAAATTATATAAGTTTCAAGTGTACAATTCAATAATACATCATTATGTATATTGCATTATGTGTTCGCCACCCAAAGTTAATTTTCCTTCTGTCACCATATATTTTACCTCTTTACCCTTATCCATCTCCCCTTTCCCCCTTCCACCTTTCCCTCTGATAACCACTAAACTGTCGTCTGTGTCCATGAATCTCTAGTTGTTTGCTTGCTTATTTGCTCATTTGTTGTGTTCAGTTTTATATTCTGCATATGAGTAAAATCATATGGTTCTCAACTTTTTCTGTCTGAATTATTATTCTTAGCATGAAATATAATTGTTGTTACTAAGTATACTGTATCTTTTTGCTTACAGGTATCTATGTTAAGTTTTCATGCCACCTTATATGTGTGCTCTTTCATTGTACCCTCACACACTGACTCTGGACTTGGCCATGTGACTTGCATAGGTCAGTGTACTGCAGCAAACTTGAAGCAGAGGCCTAAAAAAAAACATTTCCTCTTTCTCCCTCTCAGACTCCTGACACATAACATGAGAACATGCCTGGACATCTACTTTATCTCAGCCAATAGACAGCAGTCCATCTGATGTGGAAGCAAGCCTAGCCAAGACCAGAAAAACAGCAGACCTTGGCCTAAATCAACAGAATTTTCTAGCAGACCTCTCTATAGACTTTGAGAGATGGTTGTTATTGTAAGCAAATAGATTTTTGGGTAGTTTATTATACAGTAATAGTTAAAAGACACATATTTCATAATAGATAAATAAATATACATACATGCTACATTTATTCTTAACATTTCTATTATTCTGTACATGCCAATCAAGGTGATCTTCCTAAAATGAAAATCAAATCATGTTATTTCCTCATGTAAAATACTTCAATACCTTTTTGTTTGTTTAGAATAAAATCCAAAGAACTCAAGCATAGCCTATAAACCCTGGATGATCTTGTTCCTGCCACTCGTCCAGCTTCATCTCTGGACTCTTCCCCCTCGTGCACTCCAATCAAACTGATCTTTTTCTAAGCAGCTCTTCTCTATGTTAGAGCCTTTGCATAGGGTATTCTCTCAACCTGGAATCTTCTCTGTGTGCTATTGCTGATCCTATAGCTCTGATCTTAAATCTTATCTACTCAAAAGAAGCTTCTTTGACCATACTCACTAGAGAAGAATTCCTCAATCCTCCCAGTTATTCTCAGGTACCTTATTTCTCTTAACGCTTGACACAAAAATAATTGTTTCATTTAATCATTTGTTTCTTGTCTATCTACACTTTTGAGTCATAAAAACAGCAATAACAGGGACCATGTCTCTTTTGTTCACCATTATACCCTCAATATCTATCTCAATATCTGGAAACCTGTGGACTCAACATATTTTGGTTAAATGTATAAAAATTTATACCATAATTAATTTTTAAATTCCCTATTATTAGACATACAGGCAGTTTTATATGTATTATTTGACAAATTCACTACACCTTTATCAAAGCTTTCAAAATTCAATAAGAAAAAAGATGGAAACTCAAAGAAAATCAGAAAATAACATGAACAGTCGATTTAATTAAAAAAAAATAAGTGCGCACGCGCGCGCACACACACACACACGCACACACATCCTACCTCACCAGAAATGCAAAGTAAAATGTTATGTAAAACATTATATATAATTATACTTTCAAAAATGGAAATCAATGTTATAACTAGGAATGGGCACTCATTCTCATACACAGCTGACACAGTATAGATAGATAGATATAACATTTTTGGGCATAGATAACCTTCATAGGTATGGATGTCCAAGTGTATTAAAAATGTGCAATTGTTTGACCTTACAATTATACTTCTGGAAGGTTATTTTAAGGAAGTAGTACTAGGAGATTACCACCATTATAAAATCCTACCAATATATCTGTGGAGTGACACCAAAGAGTCTGCCCTGCACTGGCCACAATCTGAACAGCCCAAAAAATGATGTACTAAGGGACAAGATGGCAGCGCCTGTTTTTTCATGTGCATATTTATTTATTTAATTGAAGTTGTTTTTAGGACACACCTTTTGCAATGTATTCTTACCTCCATTAACCTTCCATTTTATATTTTCCGGAAATATTTTTTTAAAAAGCTTCATTGCCCTACTACTGATTACCAACTTTCCACAGTCTCCTAAAGAATAAGTCACTTAGATAATAAAATGCACAATAGGTTCAGTTTCATAGAACAAAACTTAATTACTCAACCTCTTAGAGTTCCAAACTACTTAGCAGGAATTTTAAAATAATATTGTATATGAAATTGCTTTGAAAATAGCAGTTGATGGTTTTTCTAAAGTTTTTGTGGTTGATTCTTCCCCTAGTGTGGTGTGTCCTTTTTAGTCACCTTTATCAAGAACTCTTTTTGTACTTAGATATTGGTATACCTCAGAATCTCTGTCACTAACTATCAATGTTCTGGTTCTGCTCTTTTTGTCTAGGCATATATATGGACAGGATCATGTTTCTCCACTTTTTTGAAGTTATGTCTGCACATATGACTTGCTTTGGCTAGTAGAACTTTAGCCAGAAGAGACATGTGGTACTTTCAAGCAGAAGTCTCTCAAAGACTGTGAAATTTTATAAAGTTCTCTACCCATAAGGACAAGTAACTTTTCAATTGAAAAAGTCTCCTTCATCTGATATCTTTAAGTGAGGACTAGTGGGATATGTCACATGAACAGAAAATGACACTTGTTTTTAAGTCACTAAGATTTTAGAGATATTTGTTACTGCAGCATAAACTAGACTGTCTGACTGGAACTGCCTCGATTCCATTTTTTTTTTCAGCCTAGGTATCTGTATTTTGATGCTCCACAAAGTATAATATAATTTTGCCCTCAAAATTGATTATACCCTGTCCAATTAGTAGTCCTAGGATTCATCTTAGTCCTTCTTTATCACACTCATATTTAATCAATCACGGAATTCATTCATTCTAGTTTCTAAATACCTTCATATGACCACCACATTCTACTTTAACCTTAGTTCTACATTGGTGCTACCTTGGTTCATGCCATAGTTATTACAGTTAGTTTCCAATTCTTTAGTTTGCCATCTCTCCAATCTGTCCTCCACACAACATTGTGATTAAGCTTCCTCAAATAAAGTTGATCATGTCACTTCTCAACCTAAAATGTTTTAATGTTTTCTTTTTTCATTCAAGATTAAATCCAAAGGTTTAAATAGTATACAAGGCTCTTCAGAGTATTATCTCTGGCTGCTTTTTAAGCATTATTTCTCTTCCACACATAGAATCTGCGCTCTAACTCTACTAAATTCCATAGATGAATATGTCCTACTATTTCCTAGTCTAATGCCTTTTTTCTTTGCTTTTCTCTCTGCTTGCAATGCTCCCCAACTCCCAGCACCATTATTTTCTTTATCTATTTGCTAGTTTATACTCAGCCTTCAAGATTGGCCTCAATCAGCATCTCCTCTATGAAGACTGTTTGGGCTACAGTCCCTACCTCATGCCACTTTAGGCAATTTTTTACCATGTTTTCAAACAGTGCCTCAACAATTATTTTTGAGTACCTTCTAATGTTCTTCTATGATATTAAAAATATAGGGAAGGAGATTCATCTGCTAACAAATACAACTTTAATGTGTTACAGTTATTCATCTGTGTATCTGTCTTCTTTTCTAGACTATAAGATGGCAAAGTTTATGCTTAACTTTTGTATTCCAGAACTAATCATACGGTAGAAATATATAGTTAGTTAAAATACAGCATTTTAAAATCCATTTCAATAGTAATGAATAGAAAAACTGATAATGTAAAGTCAAAAGAAAACAAAAGTTAAAAGCATAATGGCTTAATGTACTTGTTGACTGTTTCTATTTCTCCTTCTTGTCTCTACTCTCAAATACCTCTATGTCAAGTTATTAGGAACTGGAGTATTCTGAAGTCAATTATACATTTTTAACTATTTCTTGGAAGGTAGGTTGATTTCTCTTGTCATCCATCCAGTAAGAATGATAAGAAAGAAAATATATTTGCATCACCAATTATCCGACTTCAGGCAATTTCACTTTTTCATGTTTTTTTTTTTCAAACTCGCAGTAAAAATAAAGTAAAACAACCATTTTTAAAAGGATAGTTTTGGAAGTATGTTATTTGTAATTGAGACTAACTTGCCTTAAAATTCATTTTGTTTAGTTTTAGTAATAATTAACCAGAAAATAAAATGCTAGCAAAGAGAAAATATGTAAATAGTTTGGGTTATATCCTGTTAGTGTCTAGTCAAGAAAAGCAAATACTAATGTAGTCAGTCTTGTAGTCTTCTTAGGACAGACCAGTGGAAAGGAACACAAAAGTATTGATCAATTGGCCCATACAGGAAGGATGGGACAATAAGCAGATAACGTATTTTAGCAGAGATACAGTCCATTGCATTTTAAATTATTAAATTATTTTAACATATTTAGTAAATAATAATTATTTCCTTTAAATAGACTTAGATGTCCAGAGAGGTTTTATTTGCCAAATGCTTAGTATCATCTCCTTCTCTGGGTTCAAGATTTTTTACCTTCTAAGACCTAACCTGATGGAAGAAAGCATATATTTGTGAAAGGGTACATTTATAGTTTTTAAAGACACTTCTCTTGTAATTTTGTGAATCCATTGCAGCCTCCTTATCAGCCTGACTCCCCTGGTCATGGATTCTAAACGGGAGCTATAATTTAGTGTCCTCGAAGACTACTGGTGAACAATGAGCAAACAATGAATTTCTGCTTTGGAGAAAACAGACAGAACCATTTTCATGAGGATTCCAATAGCCACTGGGAAACACAATAATACGAGTAATTCACAATTTTTGGAAGACTGATAAATTCTATTAGATAATAAAATTTCATTCTGAAAATCAAACCATAAAGAAGGTAAATAATTTCACTATAATGTAAACAGTAAGGTTCACTCCTATTAGAAATAGTGAGACATTTGATTTTGAGTTATGTCTGACTCTGTATTTCCAAATTATAAAGATAAAATCCACTTTCTATTTTGCTTTATCTATCTAAACTGTTATTAAACATTTATTTTAAAAATATGTGGTAAGAGAAATAAATCTTATTATGAGAGGTGAACACACAGTGTAAATATACATATGCCTTACTGTTAAAGTGTACAGCTGAAACTTATTGGATTTCATTAACTAGTGTCACCATTAAAAAAAATATTTACATTGCTGAATTTTCTCAAGTACGTTAATAACATTTTTAGTAATTTTTCTAAACAGTTTTAGAAAATTTATTCCCACCACTTAGGGTTATCATTTTTTAAAATTTTTATTGTTCATTTAGAATCAACATTAAATATTATTTTATTTTAGTTTCATGTGCACAGCATAGTGGTTAGATATTTATATAATTTACAAAGCAACCCCCCTGATGAGAATAGTATCTATCTGGCACTATACATACTTATTACCATATTATTGACTATATTCTCTACGCTGTACTTCACATCCCCATGACTGTTCTGTAATACCAATTTGTACTTCTTAATCCCTTTGTTTTTTTCACTCAGTTCCCCAATTCCATCCCTTTTAGCAATTATCAGTTTGTTCACTGTATCTCTGAGTCTTCATTTTGTTTGTTTATTTCATTCTTTAGATTCCACATCTTAAAAAAATGAAATCATATGGTATTTTTCCTTCTTTGTCTGACTTATTTCACTTAGCGTAATACTCTTTAAATGCATCTATGTCATTGCAAATGGTAAGATTTCAATTTTTTAAGGCTAAGTATTATTCCATTGTATGTATGTATACATTTTCTTTATCCAATCATCTATTGATGAGTACCTAGGTTGCATCTATATCTTGGCTATTGTAAATAGTGCTGCAGTGAATATAGGATTGCATATATCTTTTTGAATTAGTGTTCTAGTTTTCCCTGGATAAACATACAGAAGTGGAATTGTTGGATCAAAAGGAAGTTCTATTTTTAATTTTTTGAGGAATCTCCAATTGTTTTTTATAGTGGGTACACCAATTTGCAATTATACCTGGTACGTGAGTTACCTTTTCCCACATCCTCATCAACACTTGATTTTTGTTTTGTTTTTATCATATATTTATGATAACCATTCTGATTTTGACAGGTATGAGGTGATATCTCATTGTGATTTTAATTTGCATTTCTCTGATGAGTAGTGACCTTCAGCACCTTTTCACATGTCTATTGGCAATCTGTATGGCCTCTTTGGATAAATGCTTATTCATGTCTTCTGCCCATTTTTTAACTGGATTGTTCTTTTTCTTTTCTTTTTTCTTTTTTTTCTTATTTTTTTAGTGTTGAGTTGTATCAGTTTTTTTAATAAATTTTGGATATTAACTTCTTATCAAATCCATTATTGGCAAACATTTTCTCCTATTCACTAGGTTGTCTTTTTGTTTTGCTGATGGTTTCCTTTGCTGTGCAAAAACTTTTTAGTTTTATGTAGTCTCATTTGTTTATTTTTTCTTTTGTTTCCCTTGCCCAAGGAGATACAGCAGAAAAAAATATTACTAAGTGTTAGAGAGTTTATTGCTTATATTTCCTTCTGGAAGTGTTATGGTTCTAAGTCTTACATTTAAGTGTTTGATTCATTTTGAGTTTATTTCTGTATATGGTGTGAGAGATGGTCCAATTAATTTTTTTTTGGCATGTATCTCTCTAGTTTCCTCAACCCTTTTTTATTGAAGAGACTTCTTTGTCATAAATTAAATGACCATGTAGGCATGGACTTATTTCTGGGCTTTCTATTCTGTTCCATTGATACATGTGTCTGTTTTTATGCTAGTACTATGCTGTTTTGATGATTATACTCTTACAGTATAGTTTAATACCAGGTAGTGTGATACATCCAACTTCATTCTTCTTTCTCAAGATTGCCACGGCTAATCTGGGTCTTTTACAGTTTCATATAAATTTTAGAATTGTTTGTTCTAGTTCTGTGAAAAAATGCCAATGGTATTTTGAGAAAGGATTGCATTGAATCTATAGATTGGTTTGGATAGTATAAACATTTCAACGATGTTAATTCTTTCTATCCATGAACACAGTATATGCTTCCATTTATTTTTATCTTGTATGACTTCTTTCTTCATTGACATAATTTTCTAAGTACAGTTCTTTTACCTCCTTGGTTAAATTTATTTATAAGTATTTTTTTTGATGCAATTGTAAATTGGATTGTTTTCTTAATTTCTCTTTCTTACAGTTCATTATTGGTGTATAAAAATGCAACCGACTTATAAATATTAATTTTGTGTCTTGCTGCTTTACTACAAATTCATTTATCAATTCTAATAGTTTTTTTTTTTTGGTGGAATCTTTGGAATTCTCTCTCTATATAGTACCATGTCATCTGCAAATGTCAATTTTACTTTTTTTTTCCAATTTGGATGTTTTTATTTCCTTTTCTTATCTGATTACTGTGGCTAGGGCTTCCACTATCATGTTGAATAAAGGTAGTAAAAATAGATATATTTTTCTTCTTGTTTCTGATCTTAAGGAAAATGCTTTTAGTGTTTCCCCTTTGAGTATGATGCTAGCTGTGGGTTTGTCACATCTGGCCTTATTATGATAAGGTATGTTTTCTCTATTTCCACTTTGCTGAGAGTTTTTATTAAAAATGGATGCTAAATTTTGTCAAATGCTTTTCTGCATCTATTGATATAATTATATGATTTTTATCTTTCAATTTCTTAATGTGATGTATCACATTATTTGATTTGCAAATATTGAACCATACTTATCTCCCAGAAATAAACCTCACTTGATGATCATGGGATGTGGTCTTTTTAATGTATTGTTGAATTTGGATTGCTAATATTTTGTTGAAGATTTTTACATCTATGCTCATCGGGGATATCTGCCTATAATTTTCTTTTTTATAATGTCTTTGGTTTTGGAATAAGGATAATGGTGTCTTCATAAAATGAGCTTGAGAGCCTTCCTTCTCTTGAATTTTTTGGAATAGTTTGGGAAAAATAGGTATTAATTCTTCTTTGAATGTTTGGTAAAATTGACCTGCATGGGTCAATATTTGTTTATATAGGTAGGTGCTCCTGCACTGGCTGCATAAATGTTTACTAGGGTAATATCTTCTTGTTGGATTGATCACTTTATCATTATGTAATGTCCTTCCTTGTCTCTTATTATAGCTTTGGTGTAACTATTGTGTCTAATATAAGTATTATTAATCCATTTTTTAAATTTCCATTGTATGAATTATCTGTTTTAAATCCTTTAATTTTAAACTTTGCATGTCTTTCAATCTGAAGTAGGTCTCTTGTAGAAAACATATGTATGGATGTCAAATTCTTATCTATTCGGCCACCCTGTGTCTTTTAATCGAAGCATTTTATCCATTTTTATTTAAAATGATTACTGATAGGTAAATAGTTATTGTCATTTTATTATTCATTTTCATGTTCTCCTAGCCCCCATTCTTGACCCTTTCCATCTTCTTCTTAAAGATGTACCTTTAACATTTCTTGTCATACTGGCTTGGTAGTGATGAATTTCTTTAGCTTTTTCCTGTCTAGGAAACTCATTATCACATATTCAATTTTAATTGATAGCCTTGCTGGATAGAGTAGTCTTGGTTATAGTAGTCTTGTTTTTCATCACTTTGAATATATCATGCCAATCCTTCTAGTTTTCAAAGTTTCTGTTGAGAAACTGATAATCTTATGGAAGCTCCCTGGTAACTAACTGCTTTCTGCTTGCTGTCTTTAAGATTCACTCTTTGTCTTTAACCTTTGACATTTTAATTACGATGTGTCTTGGTGTGGGCTTCTTTGGGCTCATCTTGTTTGGAACATTCTGCACTTTCTGGGCTGGTATGTCTATTTCCTTCACCGGCTTAGGGAAGTTTTCCATCATTATTTTTTGTAATACATTTTTAATTCTTTGCTTTCTCTATTCTCCTTCTTGTACTCCTATAATGTAAATGTTGTTATGTCTCTGAGGTCCCTTAAAATATTTTTTTTAATTCTTTTTTCTTTTTACTGTTCCAATTGAGTGTTGTCTGCTATTTTGTTTTCCAAATTGTTGATTCAACCTTCTGCTTCATCGGATCCACCATTGATTCCGCCTAGTGTGTTCTTTTTTTTAAAAAAATTATTATTGTATTCTTCATTCCAACTAGTTCTTTTTGTGGTTTTTATGTCCCTTTTTATGCCTACTATCTCTTGAAGCTTTCACTGAACTTTCACTTCTCCTAGGTTCATTGACCATCCTTACAATCAGTGTTTTGAACTCTGTATCTGGTAGATTTCTTGCCTCCTTTTCATTTATTTTTAGTTTCTGGAATTTTCTCCTGTTCTATTTGGACCATGTTCTTTTTTTTCCCCTTCTTCTCTGTGTTTATTTCTATGTATTAGATAAATCTACTAGTTCTTCCAGTCTCGGTTGGGTGGACTTATGTAGTAGGTGGCCTTTTAATCCCAGTGGCACAGTCTCTCTGATTACGTGTGCTGCCTGATCCTGAAGTGTCCTGTGTTCAGGTTGCATGTGTCCTCCTGTTGTAGTTGAACTTAGAATGCTGTTTGCATGTTAGTAGGTAGAATTGACTCTCAGGCTGACTGGCTATAAAGACTGGCCACACCCACAGCATATGAGCTTCTGTGTGAAGTAAGATTTTCCTCAGTGAGCTTGTGTGCCTGTTGGGACCACCCTTTTGGGTGTGCCACTTCTGTGCCTAATCATGTGGTACTCTGTTGTGGTTTCGCATCAGCCTCCAGGTGTTTTGGTTCTGGGGCCCTTTATGATGGGTTCCCATGGAAACCAAATTCAGCCATGGATGTTGACAACCTGAGTTAACCTCATAGGAACTACACAGGTACCCATGGTTTGTTTGCTGCTGCCTATGCCAGACCTGGAGGCACGTGAGAGGACACATTGTAAACCAAGGCTAGCTGCCACCATTACTGGGGCTGGGGCATCTCAGCATAAGGCTCAGAGCACCCCAGGGTCTGAGGCTGCTTGTTTGCTTCCCAAAGGCTCAGCAGCTGAAAAAGCCTCCAGAGGTACATGAGTTGGGTGAGGCAGAATCTCTGGGAGTCATGAGGATAGGTCAAGTTGTCATCCCCAGGTTAGTGCAGGTTCAGATTTGGCCGATGCTGAGCCTGTGGTCACTCACAAAAGTCTCAGATCACACCTAGGTGAGTGAGTCTCCACCTCAGGCCCTTGAATCCCCAAGATTTGTTCAAGAAATACTGCAGCTCAGGCCAAGATTGGTTGCCAGCCACCAAGAGTAACTCTGAAAACTCACAAGCCAAGGTCTGTTGATTGCTGCTAAGGAAGCCCCCTGCGAAGAGTTCTAGGTGGAGCTAGTTCCCTACCTACAAAAATGTCTCCAGTATTGCACAAGTTGGGTTGGGGGGGGGGATCTCAAGGAGTAACCAGGGTAGAATGAGCAGTGTTCACCAGGCCAATGTAGATTCAGATTTGGCCTTGTAGTAGGAAGGACTCAATACAGGCAAGATGGCACCAACTTTCAGGCTATACCAGAGGAGGGCTCAACAAAGGGACCATGGCTGTCTCTCCAGCCCTCACCTTGAAGCCAAACAACTCAGTATTTCCCTCTGTCTCTGGCACCTCCTGAGCTGCTGTCCCTCGACCAGAGTACATAGTAATTTCCTTCGAATGAGTTTGTGCACAGGACCTTCAAGTTGATACCTGGGTTTCTGGCAGCCTTCCATCTCACCTAGACAGTCAGAATCCCTGCAAATTTTTTACAGCTAAATGTTATGTGGACTCCTCTTTCCAGCACTGGAATATTGGGCTGGGTAACCTGGTGTGGGACTGAGGCCCATCATTCCTCCAGGGGGGCCTCTGAGCTGAGATATCTCTCCTGATGCTCAACCACTATATGTGGACATTAGGTCATCACATTTCCTATCTCTGCCACTTGTACTAGTCTTGATGTTGTCTCTTTTTTTATAGACTTAGTTATAAGAGTTCTGTTCAGCTAGTCTTCAGATAATTCCCCAGGTTGTTTATTCTATAATTTAGTAGTAATTTTAATGTGGTCATGGGAGGAGGCATGCAAAGCATTCATCTACTCTGCCATCTTGACTGGAATCTCCCAGTTAATCATTAAAGGTAACAAAAATAATTAGTGTTGGAAAATAATTCTGCATAGGTGTTTTGTGTTTCTCCAGGTCTTGCAATTGAGGCACTGACTTCCCTTTGTTTTGTTTTCAATGATGGTTGTAGTGTGAACAACCTTAGAAGATAGAGATAGCATCCTCCTCTGGAGCAAAACCCAGCCAAGTTTAATACCAATTATAAAAGATTCTGGTTTCTTCAGTTCAGAGTTCTTTTCCTCAATGCAACTCATCGTAAATTCAGAGATCATCTGACCTGCTAGGGTTTGGCGAACCAGAACAGAAATGCTGATACTCTGACTACTGCTAACTCTGTGACTAATAAGCTCTTTTGTCTCTGACTCAGGAGTTTCATGTCTTCTACCTGCTTTCATGAAATTTGTCAGACAAACTTGTTAGCTTATAAGTAAAATAAAATGTCATACACTTTACAGTTCTTGACAACTAAATATATTATATTGATGATAAGTTTCAAACAACTAGCTGGGCTTAGTACAAGTATATCACTTTATTGGGTTAGACTAGGGATCAGCCAACTTTTTCTTAAAGGGCCAGATAGTAAGTACTTTAGGCTTTGCAGGCCACACATTCTCTTTTGCAGCTATTTAATTCTGCTGTTGTAGCACAAAAGCCTCCATAGAGAATACATAAATAAATAAGCATGGCTGCAGTCTTATAAAACTTTATTTACAGGTACTGAGTTTTGAATTTTATATAATTTCACATGTAATAAAATATTTTTCTTAAAATTTTTCCAAATTTAAAAAAATTTTAAACTGCAATTAGTTCACAGGCTGTACAAAATCAGGTCTCAGACTGGATTTAGCACATGAATCATACTTTGACAACCTTTGGAATATAAAAAATTTGCCAAGAGAAAATTAAATGTGTTAGTTCATTTTTTTTTTTGTTCTTTCTGTTCTAATTGGTCTGTGGCTAGGACAGGAAATGTTTTTGTAATCAGAATATAAAAATTTTCTGTCCCCTGACCCTTCACTTTTCAACCTCAGATTTTTATGGTGTTCAGTTTGCCTTTCTTATTGTCTAGAGTGCTGTATGAATGCTAAGGAAATGAACCACTAAAGGGAAAATTATTAGCACTTAACATTTAGATTTCCTTTGAGCTATAATGATTTTAATTATTTTTACATGTATTCTTTAGGCCTTTTTTTTGTCTTGGTCTTCCACAAAACCCTCTTACATATAAGCATTATAGCTATGATTAGTTTGCAATGCTTCGCAAAGCTTTGTGCTAATAAAGAGCAGAATAAATCATTTTATTTGCCATGTTATATTAAATTTTATTATTCACTCAAAGCCAAAAATTATTTGAACCACTTTAATAACTTAAAGAAAGCACCTTTAATAGTGCCTAACATGTAGTATCGTGGGCTATTGATACATGTGGGCTATTTGTAAAAATACCATGTCTTGAATTTTGACTTAAGCTTATCTGACCTAAGTCTTTTAGACTTTTCCACATCTTTCATTTATTTACACAAGCAAGAAAGTAAAGTATGCATTGATTTGCATAATGCTTAAGGCTGAATTTTGACTCACACCTATGTGAAGTTTGCTTTGGTAGGAATAGGTAAGGAATTTATAAATAATTAGCAAATATAAAATAAATAAGTGAGTAAAACTATCGCAATCCACTTAACCTTAAATTCAAAAGCTAACTTCAAATGTAGGCTCCAAAGGGCAGATTTCACAAAGACAGTTAAATTTCATAACTGTGTTTTCCATCTCTGTTTAAATTATCAAAGTTTGTTTTTGTTTTGTTTTGTTTTTTATCTTGAACCCACATTAGAGAATGACCCAGCAGAACAAGACCTCACAGTATGACCCAAATCAGCACTAATAATATCCTGGAGTAAATGTATTACTTAATTTGCTACATAATAGCCATTAACCAATACCAAAGTCTCAAATAAACACTTGAGTTTGCATTCTTCACACGCATTCCCTCATATTGACAGTATTTTCACTCAGATCTTAAGATTTTCTACAGGTCTAAAAGAGATCTTTTCTTTGTAAAACAATTTTAGTCTAATAGCATTAGCAATTTTCCAAGAGAAGAGTGATAATCCTATTATAGCTTGGTTGACAACAAACAGTTTGGTAATTTTTAGGAAAAGTATTTCCTGTTGATCATTAAAAGCCACATTTTTAGTCACTTCTCCTCTGAATTAAATAAATACTATTAGTTCTTCAACCATGTACAGTAAATATGGATTTCGAGACTTGTTTGTCTGAATTTCTTAAAACATTTATGAACATTGAACAAATGAATTTGTTTGAAACATATTTTTCATTTGAACACATTTCCCAATGGTTTTTAATATGGATACTGTTCATCACATATTGAATAAAGCAACTTTTACTTTATTTAATGTCTTGACCCAAATAACATTGTCTCCATAAATATTTTATAGTTTGTGTGCAACAAAAGCATGATTACCAAAGTCATGTCTGCATTTGTAGGTAATATACCATAAAAAATGGATTATTTCCCCCCTTCTCTTGTTTTTGAGAGAGAATTGGTGCTTGTATTTGCCCAAGCGAGGATTTTCTTTCTCTCTCTCTCTCTCTTTTTTTTTACACTAACTAGTTCCTTAGGGGTAAGACATTGGAAACATGGGTCTGTGCCAAGTTACTATCTCTATAAAATTTACAAAAGAACAAGAAAACATTGTTCACTTTTTTTTCTTTTCAGCAGCATTTCTCTGAAAGAAGAAATTTTCCTAATAAATAAAATGAAACTATTCCATGACCGATTAGGAAGAAGTTACATTGTGATTCAAAGAAAGAAAATTATTAAATTAAATTAAATTTAAAAAATATTTTGAGAGGTAGTAACCATCTTGCCTTCTTCAGCAGCTGATATGTCACATTTTATGAAATTAGAGTATTTCATATGTGCATTAATACTTTGGAAATATATTAAAAGAGACTTAAAGCAGATAAAATTATTTATAAATTCTATAGGTCATCTTTTGCTTTTACGCTATAAAAAAATAGACACACTTGATCTCTCAATGAGTACAACTATCCTGCAAAATTGAACAGGATAGGTTTTGCATTAGTATTTTTTCTTCCCTCCCACTAGTGGTATATTCTTTTATTTCTGTTCAATTTTTATCTACTGAGATAAACTAAATAAAAATTTTATACTTAATAAAGGACTTTCCTAGTTTCTTGGGACCTAGCAGTTCTTTCACAGAGAAGTCCCTTTAGCATCTGTCACAATTAATAAATGGTCAATCTAGACAGAAATAGCCCTAAATGGTTTTAAAGGTAATAGAGATGTATTAGAATAAATACATATTTATGTGTTTATGCTTTTTTTATCAGCTCAAAATAAAATAGCTGTGTTACATTTATGTGAGATAACCATAAAGTATGCTCCTGCTGGTGTTTATTTATGTAAGTATATATAGGATGCTTGGCTATGAAATTTTACAAGTGATATGACACAACTTTTAGAGAGGCAACATGAAAAACATCTCTATAGTGTCTTACAACCACACTTATATTTGTATAATGCTATTGTTTGTGGCTTTCCCATTCCTTTTTTCCCACTATCTTCCAATAATAGACACTGCTTTGCCTGGGTATGGGTTAGACACATAGGCAAGGCAAAGCCTGGCTAAATTTAGAGCTGCAAGGGACAGACATCAGTATCCATTTAGCTTGATAAGAATTGTTCCTCTATTGGGATTTTTCAAACTGGTGCTGATGGAGAAAAATAATGTCTTTCTGGTGTACAAAGCAATGATACAGTTTTGGAGCTACCAGTCATTGAATCCCCAACAGTGGTTTCAGCCAGTTTGGGAAATTAAAACTGACACATAAAGGAATAAAGATGAGAGATGAAGCAAAAGAAAGCATTTAAGTCTCCATTTTTATTTGTCTGCAGAGTCAGCTCTTCTCTTCACCTTCCCATAATCTACTAAGGCAAAAAAAAAAAATCCCTAATTTCAGCTAAAATATTTTGAATTGGGTTTTTCTCTTCAGCAAAAAAGAATAGTGACCAACGCATCCAATGGAAAAATGAATATAATTAGTAGCATCTGCTAGATATCAATTTAGAAAGACTGAAAGTTCCCTTGGACAAAATCTCTCTTCTGTGTTTTTCATAATGTTAGGAAAACTCTGAGATCTCAGTTAAAATATAAGTGTCTCTTAAAATAAACAAATATTAAGAAATGATTTCTGACTTCTTGTTTGAGGTTGCAAGAACAAATACAATGTTATTTTCTTCTCCTCTGGGAAACCTTTTCAATTAGGTTTTTTTTTTCTTTGTATTTGTATGTGTAAAAAAATTTCTGGTTCTGTGAAAGTTCGCTATTAAAAAATGACTCATATATATATACTCCTAACACAAGACTCACTTTAGATGGAAAAACACACAGACAGATGTGAAGGAATGAAAAAAAATATTCTGTGTAAATATAAATGAAAAAAAAACCTAGGGTAGTAATACTCATACAATATAAACTTCAAAATGAAGAATGCAAAAAGAGAGAAAGAAGAACATTACATAGTGATAAAGGAGCCAGTTCAAAAAGAGGCTATAACAATTATTAATATATATGTGTCCAACGTAGGAGCAAACAACTATATAAAGCAATTGTAAATAGATGTAAAGGCAGAAATGAAAGTCTTACAATAATAGTTGGTGACTTTAAAACTCCACTTACCTCAATAGATAGATAATCCAGACATAAAATTCATATAAAAAATGTCCTTAAATGTCACATAAGACCAGTTTGACTTGATAGACAATTACAGAGCATTTCATCCAAAAACTGCAGATTACACAATTTTCTCAACTATACATGAGACATTTACCAGGACAGATCACATACTAGGCAATAAAACAAACTTCAATTAATTCAAAAAGACTAAAATTACATCAAGTATATTTTCTGACCACAAGGCATGAAACTAGAAATCAACTATAGGAAAAAGGGAAAACTGAAAAAAAAAAGAAGAAGAAGAAAAACCCACAAACACATGAGGATTAAATAGCATGCTATAAATGACCAATGGATCAAAGAGGAAAAGAAACACAAAATTTAAAAACTACCTTGAAAGAAATAAAAATAAAAATGCAATCTTACAAAATTTATGGGATCTAGCAAAAGCAGATATAAGAAGAAAATTTGTAGCTATACAGGCCTAACTCAAAAAGCAGAAAATATCCCAAATAAACTAAATTTACACCTAAAGAAACTAGAAAAAAAAAAACAAATGAAACCCAAAGTAAGTAAAAGGAAGGGACTAATAAAGATCAGATTGGAAATAAACAAAATAGAGAATATAAAAACAATAAAAACCATTAAAAAAATAAGAGGCAGTTTTTTGGGGAAAAAAAGAAAATTGACAAACCACTAGCAAGACTTATCAAGCAAAAAAGAGAGATAAAACAAATAAATAAAACCAGAAATGAAAGAGGAGAGATTACAACAGACACTACAGAGATACTAAGGATCATTAAAGAATACTATGGACAATTATATGTCAACAAACTTAACTTGATTAAGGAGATTACACACACACACACACACACACACAAATACACACACGCATATATGTATATATGTATATATATGATGAGCCCACGGCTGAAATTATATTCCATGAAGAAAAGCTGAAAGCTTTTCCTTCTAAGATCAGGAACAATACAAGGATGTCCACTTTCACTACTATTATTCAATACAGTATTGTAGTCCTACTCAGAGTAATCAAATAAGAAAAAGAAATAAAAGGCATCCAAATAGGAAAGGAAGAAGAAAAACCATCACTATTTACAAAAGACTTGATACTATATATTGAAAACCCTAAAGAATCCACCAAAATTTAATAGAATTAATACAGGAATTCAGTAAAGTAGCAGGATACAAAATTAATATTCAGAAATCCATCACTTTTTTGTACACTAATAAAGAACAATCAGAAGAAGAAGTTTAAAAAATAAACTCATTTACAATTACATCAAAAAGAATAAAATACCTAGGAATAAATATCTTAAACAAGAAGATGAAAAATCTGTACTCTGAAAATTATAAGGCATTGAAGAAAAAAATTAAAGAAGATACAAAAAAGTGAAAGCATATACCATGCTCATGGATAGAAAGAACCAATTGTTGTTAAAATGTCCTTACTACTCCAAGTAATCTACAGATTTAATACAATTCCTATCAAAAAATCAACAACGTTTTTCTTAGAACTAGAATAAATAATTCCAAAATTTATATGTGACCACAAAAGACTCTGAATAGCTAAAGTAATCTTAAGAAAGAAAAACAAGGTCGGTGGTATCACACTTCAAACTATACTACAAAGTTATAATAATCAAAATAGCATGGTACTGGCACTAAAACATTCATGCAGATCAATGGAACAGAATAGAGAGTCCAAAAATAAACCCTCGCTTATATGGGCAACTAATCTATGACAAAGAAGCTAAAAATATGCAATAGAGTAATGATAGTCTCTTCAACAGGTGGTGTTGGGAAAACTGGACAGATGCAAGTAAAAAAAATGAAACTGGACCACTTTCTTACACCATACACAAAAATAAACTCAAAATGGATTAAACACTTAAATGTAATGCCTGAAACCATAAAACTCCCAGATGAAAACATAAGTAGGTAAACTATTTAACATCAATCTGAGTATATATTTTTAAATAAGTGCTCTCAAGCAAGGGAAACAAAAGCAAAAATGAACAAATGGGACTTCATCAAACTAAAAAGCTCTGCACAGCAAAGGAAACCATCAACAAAACAAAAAGACAATCTACAAAATGGGAAATATATTCGCAGATGATATATCTGATAAGGTGTCTATATCCAAAACATATAATAAACTCATATAACTCAATAACAACAACAACAAAATAAACAATTTCATCGAAAAACAAATGGGCAGATGACATGAAAAGACGTTTCACCAACGAAACATACAGATAGCCAACAGATATATGAAGGGATGCCTAACACCAATAACCATTAGGGAAATGCAAATCAAAACCACAATGAGATACCATCTCACACCAATTAAAATAGCTATTATCAAAAGTCCACAAATAACATGTGTTGACAAAGGTGTGAAGAAAAGGAAAAACTTGTGCATTGTTGGTGGGATTGCAAATTGGTGCACCACTATAAAAAATGGTATGGAGAGTCCTCAAAAAACTAAAAATAGATCTACCATACAATCCAGCAATTTCACTTCTGGATATTATCAAAAGAAAATAAAAATACTAACTTCTAAAGATATATACACCCTGATGTTCTTTGCACCATTATTACCATAGCCAAGATATGGAAGCAACATATTTTTCCTTCAATAAATGAATGGATAAACAAGATGAGATATATACATATAACAGAATATTACACAGCGATAAAAAAGAATGAAATCATGTCATTTGAGACAATATGGATGGACCTGGAAGGTATTATGCTAAGTGAAATAAGCCAGAGAGGGAAAGACAAATTATCATATGGTTTCACTTATATGTAGAATCTATAAAAAACAAATGGATAAACAAAATAAAACAAACACATACTTATAGAAACAGACAGAGATCGAATGGATGGTTATCAGAGGAGCGGGGATCAGAGTGTGGTTGAAAAATGTGAAGAGGAATACAGTCAGCAATATTGTGAATAGTTTGCAGGGTAAAAAATTATTACTAGAATTAGTTGAGTGATCACATTGTAAGGTATAAAAATGTTGAATCACTGTATTATATAGCTAAAACTAATAAGCTATTATAATATTATATACCAACATATTATATATTATATATAAACTAATATAATATTACATATCCCTGAATAAAAGCAATAAAATAAAGATTAAGCTTCTTTGGGAGAAAAGTGGAAATACAAACTATATTTTAAACAAAATTAAGTGTTGTCTGTTGCCCCAAAATATAATAAACAAGAAAGGTAAATTATCAAGTAATTATATCAGAAAGACACTTGCAACTACTAATCCTAAACAAAGATAGGGGAACTCGGTTCTCGAAAATAATCAATGTACTCTGAAGATGAAAACCAATAAGCAACAATACTTATTGTACTAACGATACAGAGAGCATGGATTTCAATTGGTAACTTGTTAGGACCTCCCTGACATGAAAAGAAGCAGTTAATACTGGGAAGAATGAAGAAATATGTGGTCAGAGTACATTTTTAGAAAGCAGTCTATACATGGCATATTGAAGAGAGTGTTTCTAAATAGCAAACAGCCCTAGAGCTGCATATTTTTATTGGTTGAGAATAAACAAAGGGTAAGACAAGTTCTACATCCAGCACACACATGTGCAGGCATGCACACATACACATACTTGCTCATACAAACAAATCTTGAGTGCGAGCCAAGAACTTAGTCCAGAACACCCGATTAGTCCCTCTCCAACATGAAGCTCCTACAAACAAAAGATTCAGGTAAAATTCTTATAATTCAAAAAAGATTATTCAAAATTATGAGAACAATATCTTATAAAAACATTACAAATAAAAGAATAAACAAATGACAAAGAATAGTCAGCATTATATATATATATATATATGTATACACACACACATATATAATATATATATATGTATGTAAAATGGCCACTGAGTATATAAAACCCATGACTAAATATATGAACTCAGTAGAAGAGCTTAGAAAAAATAAGATAAAGCAATACATGAAGGATATCCAAAGACAATGCAACAAGAGCTAGCATAAGAAATTGAAGAGTAGACAGATGATTTCTGGATTTCCTTTTTATCAAGCTCTATTTTTCTTAAGTTAAGAAACTTAACTGTCGGCTTCTCTGTCTATTTCCATCATTCGTAATTTCAGACAATTTTTTTTCTGTTAGTTTTAAAGAATGGACAAAAATTTTCTATTCCTAACACAATCCCTATATTCTTATGCTGAATTCTAGCCATGTTCTTCTTATATTCAAGGTTTTCACTTTTGCAAATATACTTCCCCCATGTCATTTTTTTTCTTTTTTATTGGTTCATCTCATCATCATTAGAACATACTGTCATTTTCCTGTCTGCATTTACTTGCTATTCTCTCTTTCTCTCCTCATGTCACCTAAGTCAGGTTTTTCTTCCATCAAGTCACTGAAAACTCTTGATCTTCAACCACTCCATCGTGCAAATACAATCATCTGTCTGCTCTTTACACTATACCTTTTAGCTTAACAAATATGATTGTAACGTCTACAGGATTTACACCCTATTTTGGATTTATTGAGGTTAAATAGACTTTTTTGGAGACCCAGAACAATAGTCTCTTAAGAGATGCACAGCCTCCACAGAGCTTTAAAAATATTCTTTCTAAGACTAACTTAGCCTTGTCACTATTGTGCTTTAAACTTTTCAGTAGCCTTCAATGTCTTGCTGGGATAGCAAAGCATATAAGATCTTTTGGAATCTAAGCCTTGTTACCTAAGCACTTCATTATTCAGCACTCTGTACTACACAACACATCTTGGCAGTATTGAGTTCCCTACAGTTCTTTAAGCACATGATGCTCTATCATGATCTCACGTCTTTTTGAGTATTTTTAAGGTCCCTCTGTGAAGAACACCCTGACCTGCCTGGAAAACTTCGGCTTATCCTTTAAAAGGAAACACGAACTTTAGCTTTTTGGGGGGGGGGAAATTCTCACATGGTAATATTTCTCTCTCTCTCTCTCTCTCTCTCTCTCTCTCTCTCTCTCTCTCTCTCTCCCCCTCTCCTTACTACTGAGCAGAATTTATTGCTTCATCCTTTGTGTGATGATAGGTGGACATTAACTGTGTGATTACCCTTTTTATGTTATGTTGTAGACATTTTAAACATGTCATTAAACTCTACTGGACTGTGAGGCTCTTGAGGACCAAGACTTTCCACATTATATCCCAGCACACAGTTCAAGTAGGAACTTGGAGCAGGAAACAAGTGGAGGAGGCAGTGAAATAAAGATGAATGAATGAATGTATTTTTATTAATATTGTTTCAATTAAAAAGTATGTTTCAATTTTTTAAAATCAAATTACAGATAAACATTTAAAACATAGTTCATTAGGAGTAGTATTAGCAAGATGGCAGAATAGGAAGTCCCAGCCCTCACTTTGTCCTCCTACAGAAACGCCAATTAAACAAAGCTATATTGACCAATACTTTTATAAAAGCAGTTTATTCCACAATTAGGAACACTGCTTCTTGAAGTCTTTGTTGTTTAGTTTCTGTTCTTAAGCTGGGTGTTCTTAAGTTGGTGCCTATAGACCCCTTAAAAATTCACAGATAATAGAAAAAAAAATGGCATAGATGATAGAGGCTCTGTTCATCCCTCTGGCAACCAAATTAAAGTTGTGACAGAAACAAATAGCAAACAGCAAGGAAAATCACCTGGGATCTAGATGAACAAGCCATACAACTGGGGAGAGAACTAAAAATTCACCCTGTAACAGCAGAGTGTAGGACTGGGCGAAGACACGAGGCTGTCCATCCTAAGCAGCTGAGGGGGACACAGGCCATAGCAGTGTCAGCTGACAGCTACAGATGCCTCTTAAAGGGACTGTGTCCAGGAGCAGACTTTAACGGTGATGGACCTGCTCGCTCTGAGCACAAGCGCTGGTTCAGCTGCTCAGGAGACACCAGGGACTTACAGGGGGACACTGAGTTGTCAGAGTGAGGGCCAAGACGAGACTTACTCTGCACAGAAGTGCCAGTGGTATCCATTGTTCTTCTGTTGAGCCCTCCCCGCTCCCAGTGAATGGACTCAGTGCCACCATAGTGGAGACATTACCAAAGTAGGTAGCAGAGGTCACTCCTCCCAGAGTTTTCCCTGAAACTCTGCTTCCCACCAACTCATGGCCCCATCCGAGCAACAACCTAGTGAGTCCTTACTTGGTCAAATGCCTCTTGCTGAGCAGCACCTAGACTCACACTGGCGACAGCTGGCCTCGGTTTCTGGTTTGGCTTTTTGAGGTAACTATAATCACAGCATCTTTGGATTGCTTGCTGAATCCTAACAGGTGGCCCCAGAGGGGCATAGATTGAAGTTAAATTTGGCCTGCAGCCAGGACTGTGCCACTGGACACCTACCACACAAGCTGCATTAATAAGACCGGGAGACTTAAGAGCTTTGCTTAGTACATAGAAACAGACAAAGAAAAGCAGCCAGGATGGGAAGACAAGAAAGCAGACCATATGAGAGAACAGAACAGAGATCCCAGAATAATGGAGTCAAACAATCTAATAGATGCAGTATTCAAAACGCTGGTTATAAAGATGCTCAATGAACTTAGGGGAAGTGTAGAGGAGCTCAGTGAGAACTTTAAAAAGAGATTAAAAATAACATACAAATGGAAATTATAAAAGGAAACTAGACAGAATTGAAGAACACATTATCTGAGATGAGAAGTATATTAAATGGAATAAACAAAGTGAATAAAAAAGAGGATCAAATGACCTATATAGAGGGCAGGAAAGCCAAAGACATTTAATAAGAATGGCAAGAAAAAATAAGCTAACAGTATAATAATATTTTTTTGTCAGGGTAGCAATCTTTTAGTTGGTATAGAATACTATAATAATAATTTAAGGAGCCTATGGGACACTATTAAATGTAAAAATATCCATGTTTTAGGAGTACTGGGAAGAAAAAAAAACCAAGATGTTAAAGAGCTATTTGAAGAAATAATGATAAAAAAACTTCCCTAACCTGGTGAAAAAAATGGACATAAAACCCCAGGAAGCAGAGAGTGCAAAACACAGAAACCTAAAGAGGTCCTCACCAAGACATATCATAATTAAAATTCCAACAGTTAAATACAAAGAGAGAATCTTAAAAGCAGCAAGAAAAAAAGCAATTAGTTACCTACAAAAGAGTACCCATAAGACTGGCAGCTGATTTTTCAAAAGAAACTTACAGGACAGTAGGGATTGACTCAAAATATTCGACATGATGAAAACCCAGGATCTACAACCAAGAATACTTTATCCAGCAAAGCTATCATTTAAAGTTGAAGGACAGATAAAGACCTTCCAGACAAAAATAAACAAAAGAAATTCATCACCACCAAGCCAGTATTACAGGAAATGTTGGAGGAACTTCTTTAAGAAGAAAAAAAATGTATCAAAAACATCAATAACGAATGTTAATAAGTACATTCTTATCAACAAGTACATCAAATGAGAAAGAATTAAGTGCTCCAACCAAAATATAGAGAAGCTGAATAAGAAAACAAGACCCCTACATATGCTGCCTACAAGAGACTCACTTCAAATTAAAAGACACACATAGACTAAAAGGAAGGGGATGGAAAAAGATATTGCTTTGATGGACCTAGAGGGTATTGCATTGAATGAAATAGTCAGACAGAGAAAGACAAATATTACATGATTTCACACACATGTGGAATCTGAAAAACAAAATTAATAACAACAACAACAAAAGCAGAAAAAAACTCATAGATACGGAGAACATTTTGAGGAATACTAGCTAGGAAGGTGATTGGGGAGACCAAAAAGAAAAAGGCAAAGGGATTAAGAGGTACAAATGTACAGTTGCAGAATAGACTTGGAGATGTAGAGTGTACCGTGGAGAAGGTGGTTTATAATGTAATAAATATGTAAGGGGGAAGAGGGGTACTAGATTTAGTGGAGTGATCACTTTGTAAGTTATGTGAATCTCTGATCACCATGCTGTACAACTGAAACTGGCATGTTATTGTATGCCAACTATAACTTAAAAAAAAACTCATTGAATTGTATGATGTAAATACAAGCAACTAATTGTCTATTATATTTCAATAGACAGAAAAAATTAAAATAACAACATAGAAATAAGTACCAAAAAAAATCTAATATAAAAATATTCAGATTTAACTGTTTCTTCTAGTCTTCATTTCTTTAGGAAGGCTCCCATGTCATGTAAAACTTATAATAAATAAATGTGTATGTTTTTCTCTCTTTTTTTTAAATCATGGATAGTTTTTGAGAGACTGTGAAACTCCCTAAATTCTTACACATACGTTTATATAAATTTATATATGATCATTAGTTTTCTGAGGTGAAGGCCCACAGCTTTCAACAAATTGACATGTATTAATTAAAGCCAGGTCAGGAAGGTACCACAGTGCACACAAGCTCTTATTTTCAAAAGTATAAAATACCAAAAAAAAATCACATTTTTAAAAATAATTTGTTTGGCCTTTTATGTTTAAAAGTCAAACTTACAGAGGATAATTTTTATAAATGAAACATTGCTATGGCCTGAAGAATCTAGTGATATGAAGTATCTTAGCAGAAGTATTCAATGTCATTCTTTAAACATGAAGGTACATGAGCTGGACTAGTTTGGGCTATGGAGTTTCATTTCACTGAGCATGGAATTTAGAGATCCACCAACAGTCTTTTGTCTTCTTTCTCTTTTTTTCTCTCTCATTATCTCAAACCATTATTTGAAAATAATAGTTATTTAGCATGGAGATTCAGTCCCGCTTCCCCAATCAATCTCTTTTTCTCTCTTTCTCTGCCAAAAGTGGAGGAGGAATTGCTGAGTTTGGCAGCTGTCAGCCCATCATTATGGGCTCACTGTCCCATCTGCACTACTTAGATTGGTGAAGTCACAGGGGGTTTTACCCAAACAGGCTCTCAGAGGAACAGTTCATACCTCTTGATTTGGCTGTGAAGTTATACTTGTGATTATTAATAGACAAGATAAGAGGCTAGTATTCTATTCATCCACATTAGAACTAATTATTCAGTTTAATCTTAACTGATTAAAATACTGATAGATAATCACACCACATTTATAGCTACAGCAAGCAGTGGCCAAGAGCTTTGATTCAGTGCTGCCATTTGTGTTTATCAGCTAGGAATGAAGGGCGCCAGGGAGGAGGGAAGAGGGGAAGAAGCTGCTTTGGTTGATTAGCAATGTGCTGCATGGTACCATTTACATTGAAGCATATCATTTAAATTTTCCTTTACAAATGAGTCCAACACGTGTTACAGACTGCAGGCTCTGTTAATTGTCAAAAACATTGTTTTTTTTTTAACATTATTAGCTCTTTGGCAGGATCTCCATTGTTGACTAAAACTTGGCATGATTAGGGTTTGCTGAATAATTTAGGTGGTTGGCAGCTGGAGGAGAACACACACATCTAGGCAGACAGACATGCTGCTTGAAATCTTTATATAATAAGATTGTATACAAAGCAGAGTACAGTCAGCAGTTACTTCTGTGTCTGTTTATAGGTAAACACTGATGTTCGTTTTATAGGAAAACTGGAGGGATACTTCTCACAAATCTCACAAATGCAGCATACGAGACAGATGTATTAGAGAACTGTTCAGATGACTCGGATCATCTCTGACTCACAGAATATGATTGCTGGAGTTTTCAGGCATCAGTTCTTATGCTACCTCTGTAGTGAACATTTGAGGCCTTGATTGCTGGCCACAGTAGCACTAATAAGAGGCAGAGCCACCTAAAGCTCTAAAAGCTTGTAAGTAGCAAGATTTGTGAATCAAAAGACTAAGAAACACATTAATTTGGGAGTTCATCCATACAATTATGGTTGATGGACATATAAAATCATTCCTTTAGATGGAGAGATATGGACAAGGTCATAGATAAGATAAATACTTAATACACACATATGACACCTTTGTACGTGAATCAGATCCACTGATTCTCCTTCAACTGGACATGTTGTACTATTAGGACTCTGCAGGGTTCAAGAGAAAAAAAAACTCAACTAAAACTTTCTAAAGCCAAAAGGATTTATCGACTCAGGTAAGTACAGGCACAGGGGTAGAACTGGCTGGAAAAGACTTAAATGGTATCACTATGATATTGTTCTTCTGCTTCCACCATTGGAATTTTCTTCCAATATGCTGGTTTCATCCTCAAAAAGGTTCATCCTCTTGAAAAATTTGACACTATAGATTCAGTCTTATAAGAAAGGGTGAATGCCATGGCAGCAGTGAAAGTTTTCAGATTGAGTCTTAATGTTCTACTAACCAAACAGGATTATAGGCTCATTCTTAAAGCATTCACCACAGAGCAAGGGGCAAGATTTGGGGAGAGCAAGATATCCAAATAAAAATTAGGCAGTAAGTATATTAGGCCAACAGTCCCCAACACTTTTGGCACCAGGGACTGATGCTTCTATGAGACTCTAATGCCAGGTGATCTGAGGTGGAGCTGAGATGGTGATGCTGGTGCTGGAAGAAGCTGTGGATGCAAGGAAACTTCTCTTGCTCACCACTCACCTCCTACTGTGTGGCCTAGTTCCTGTACTAGATGACAAAAATCCTAGTAAAAATAAAAATATAATGGGTATAGTTGCCTTTAGCATTTTAGAAATAAGGCTCAATTTCTACTTATCTGTCTTATTCACTGGCCTGGAGATAGATTTTGAACAGTAAAATTATTAATAAAATAATTGGGCAGGTGTGTAGTTATAGTCAGACTTACTGCTGCACTAGTGATATAGTAAGAACTAGATCACAGAAGCACATAACTGCCATGTAGTAAGAATTACCTTACAGAGTAATAAGTTGAGCACTTGTGTGCTGATATGGTGTACTCCCAGCCTACAGAGAGTAAAGTCAGCTATTTTTAAACCCACGCTCCACAGTGAATTGCTTTCTGTGCTAAATACACTGATCATTGAATTTTAGGTGCTCCTCTTAGAGGAGAGAAGCTATGGAACCATTGAAAAGCTATGCCCACTCTTAAGTATTCATTTTTTTCAGTGTGCTTGTTTACTAGTTTAGCAGTAAATTGAAGTGAAAATGATGTTTAATTGAGTCTGAGTCCTCTCTTATCAATCTTTATATTAAGACCATTCTTTATGGTTTGTCCAGTATGTATAGAATATCACAATGGAGCTAAGCCAATTGACCTTAATCAGAGCACAATTCATGATTATGGATATACCTAACTAAACTAAGTTGCCATTCATGGAGCTTTCATAGTACATCATGAGAATATTCAAATTGTGCTGCTTCCAATAAATGGATCTGGTGCATGTTTTTACCAACAGGATCTTTCTCAATCTTCACCTTTCAAGAGTACTGTTTTTTAAAGAGCAATCTTCGGTGACCAAGTAGCACTATGATTTACATCTCAGGGATGTCTTCCATGTTTAGCACACTCATCTACCTTTTCACAGGCTGCTATCCCACAATATAATTTTATCAGTAAACATTTAATAATCTTCTGACAACTAATTCTATACTAAAGTTAGTGGAGACAAAAAAAGTGATATGTAGATAATACATGATAAGCATAAGATAAAAGTGAGGGACACTGGTTGCCACTTCTTTAATCATCCCAATAATAGTTGGGGAACTTTGTTTGGATCATCCCAATCCACAAACACAACATAGTGGCTTACTGGTTTATTATTAAGTCTTGTATTTTCCATTTGGAAGTAATCTGGGAACACGAATATGATACTTCTCCCTAAGCTAAGAAATAGCAAAAGTCTTAGAATATTAATATGAATCAAAAAAACTCCTTTGGAAGGAAACAATGAAATCAATGCTAGTATTGTGCTCACAGAATAAGTCTCCTAACAAATATATATTTAAAAATATCTATTTTTGGTAAATCTCAAGACAATAAAGAAAATTTAAGATCTATATCTATTTCTACACATATATATAAAATATCCTGGAGCTGGTCTGCTGCACTATAGTGTGTATGTGTGTGTGTATAAATCTACTGATATATACATATATTTGCTTAATATATGTGGATCTATATACTTATTATATAGATCCATATATATATATTCTACTCTTTCATCCTATCTTGTAGTAACTAAATAATTACGTTGAAGCCACATAACAAATTAACCAACAGACTTGGAAAACTGTATAAAGAGCCAAGTGAAAAAGAAGTTTATGTTCATAACCTTTAGTGAATAATTTATGGCATTTAGATATGTGAAATATTCTATTAACAAAATATTGCAAGAAAAGAGAAATGAAATAATTGGCATCTATAGTCCAAGTGCTTAAGAAAATTTCACTATGGATATTTGAGGCCCTCTTTTAACTACTTTGAATTATCAATGTGAAGACCACAGATTTCATATTATAGCATATATTTTAAATGAGGCTTGAGTGCTTCAAAAATCTTTTTTTTTTTTAAATATCCCACTCATTATAAAATCGAAAAAGGATTACACTTGATAATCTGAATAAATGCCTTCTTAAAGCCAGTTTTATTTTAAGTAACAGTTTCTGAATGTGGAAAAATTGGCCTGAGGTCAGGCCCCTGCTTCTCTAACACATTCTTCTCCTATCCTTTACTTCTTGACCACTCACTATAGTCCAACCTACTGGACTTTTTTTTCAGACCCTCCAAAGTAGTAGACTCCTTCTGCCTCAGGATCTTCATTCACTCCCAGACGACTCTGATATAATCATTGGGTGTGGATCCTTTTATAAACAAATCCCCAATGATTCTAATGTGAAACCCACTTTGAGAACCATTAACAGCTTTTTAAGGGCAGAGACATTGCCTGTTATATTCACCTCTTTAGCAAGTCCTAGGACACTGTAACATTCAAGAAATATTTGTTGAATGAATAAATAAAAGTGATTAGGGGAAAAAAAGGGAGAAGAATATAAGAAAAAAGTAGGACTACTCAACCATCTGAAAAACTTCCCATGTCTTATTTATTAATCATGAATAAACATATATTTTTTCTAATGCAATCATTGCAACTCTTAGCTCTTTGAGCTCACGAGATCTTCTGGAGCACGAGACCTTTTCATAAAGTAACTCCTTTTTGTTAAAAATTATTTATGGAATAAGAGATTCTTACAGGACAAGCAGTGTTCCTCACTTTGATAAATGTCATAAAGAGTTTAATAATAGACTCAAAAAGTTTCTTCATGCTAAAGTCCAAAGGCCTATAGCTACATGTGTAGACATTGCTTTAGAATGTCCATGATGAAGAAATAAATTAACTGGAAGTTGATTATCATGCTCAAATAATTTAATGAGTTAAGAATCAATAATTCCTATTGAAATTGAAGGCAGCTCTCTATAGAGCCATGAGCTCTCTAGAAAAATATTGATGTAAAATGATGGTCTTGGATAGAAAGATAAACTTTAAATGCGTAATTGTATATTCTACTCTGTTTCTCTTCCCTTCAGAAAGAGAAGCAGATGCTGTCAAGAAAAAGTCCTATAAAAAAAGGAGGACAATAATCATGTTGAGACTTAAACCATCTCTTGAATGTTTATCATAAGCCAGAGACCTTGCTAAGACTTTATATGTATTACTTCATTTGATTCTCAAAATAACTCTGAGATAAATGCTACAATTTTTCTTTGTGAGGTTAATTGACCTTCCGAAAGTTTTATAGCAGTAAGTGGTGGAAACGGCTCTCAACCCAAACTCATTGAAAATAAGACCACATTCTACACTTTTCTCCTCCCTAGACTCCCCTCAGAGGCCTCCATGAAATTAAAAAAAAACAAATCCCAAATGCATGTCCCATTCTTGCAGAAACTTTTCCTGCATTCCTCTATTACTGGGTTATGAGCTTGTTTGCTCATGAGGGCTAATTCTTTTGGAATAGCTTTAATGTATAACATAATATAATTTTTATAAAGTAGAAAACTGATAAATCTGGCACAAACTGTTTTCTCAATTCAGATATAAAAAGTTAAAGCTAAATAACTCAAAATTTCTGGTAATATTTGTTTTTATTCTTTTTCTGTGAACTTAAAATGCCATCTCAAACACCAGCAGCTTTACTGAGTGTTTACTGTATCTCAGGCACTTAACTAGAGATTCTAAATGTTTTACTTCTCATTTCATTTTCAAAATTATTCTTTTAATTATTGCCATTTATTAAATGAGGAAGCTTGGACATGGAAAGTTTATATAATTTGCTCAAAGAAAAAGAGCTATGGGTGGTAGAGCTAGAATTAAAATACAGATTTGTCATCTACTACACCAACTATACGCCAGGGAAATAACTGAATATTTCTATATTATACATCCAGGTATTTAATATTTTTCTTTGACTTAATTAGTAATTAAAAAATCTTTTTTCGATCCCATAAATAGTTCTTATAAACCCTGCTCTTGACCCATATAAGTAGAAAATGTTAGAATGAATGTTTGAGTTTCTGAAAAGTAGTAAAATAATCATAAGGAGGGAAGAAAAACTTCTTTTTAAAAATACCAGTTAAAAAGCTCCATGCAAGATGACAGAGTACGTAAATGCTGGGCTTGTCTCCTCACCTGACCACATTAAAATTACAACTAAATTATAGAAAAATCAACCTGAATAACCATTTGAAGACTAGCTGAACATAAGTCCTATAACTAAGAATACAAAGAAGAGGCCACATCAAGACTGGTAGGAGAGGCAGAGATGCAAAACAGGCTGGCCACACACCCACATGTGACTGTCGAGAACTGAGAGAAATATCTTGGCTAAAGAGGTCACTTTTGAAGAGCAAAGGGCCCCAGCACCACACCAGGATTTCCAGCCTAGGGTTCCAGTTCTGGGAAAAGAAGTCCCCACGAAATCTGGCCGCAACAATCTGCAGAGATTCTGTCCCTTAAATTGAGAGAGAAAGCAGCTGTAAACCCACATATCCACATATAGGGCCCACACACAGACTTATGCACTTGCAGGCCCTCACCCTGGACACAATCTAGTGACTTGAAAGGCACTAGATACATACAGGAAAAGACTGAGATGTTTGGCTTCAGGGCAAGAGCTAGATGAACAGCTGCTATTATCCCTGGGTTGAATCCTTCTCCCATGCAGTCTATAGTCATGTGCCATTTTACCTGTGCTGAGTCCTCCCACCACACAACCAAATCTAAATCTGCATTGGCTTGTTGAACTCTACTCATTCCACCTGAGTGACTACCTTGGACCCTGACCCACTCAAATCTTGCACCTCTAGAGACAACTTTCAGTGGCTGGACAACGAACACCTGCTCCTACACACTGTAGGAGGCTCTTTCAAGAGCAAACACCTGCCTTGGTTAGCATGATGTCAGAGACACTTTGGTGGCAAGGAACCAGCCCTAGCCCAAGCTGCAGACTTTCTCAGATCAATCTCTGGCCCAATGTACACAATGGGTGGATGAATGTGCCTTGAGCATTTTGCGGAGTGGCTATTTCCAGCACTGGCACTAAACCTTAATCTGCATTAACCCAGTTCATTACAATCGCCCATCCTGGTAACTTCCTGGGACCTCACTAAACCCAACTCATGTACTACTAAAGGCTCTTTCATCAGCTAAGCCTTATGGGTAACCAGTAGACAGCCTTAGGCCTTGAGTCTACTGGGCTTTTGCTGAGCTACCCCAGGCCTGGTACTGGTGAGAACCAGCCTTGGTTTGTAACACGGCTTCTCACACGCACCTCAAGGTCAAGCAAGGACAGTAAACAATCACTAATAGCTTTGTAGCTCCTACTAAGTAGTCCCAGCCCAGTCACAGGGAGAAGCTGACCTTGGCCTACACAGAATCCCCTCCCAAGGGTGTGCAGGAACAACACACTTGGAAGCTGGTTTCAGATGACAACAAAGCACTATTTGATTAACCTCACAAGCAGCACACTAAAGTATGTTCTTTACAAGCACATGATCCCACTGGGGTGAATCTCATCCCATGGAATCAATCCACATATAGCATCTCATATACTGTGTGCATGATCAGTATTCACAACCAATCAGACTGAGTCAGTTCCACCCACTGCTGTGCCAAGAGTAATCAAGCCTAAGCTAAAACAGGAGGGCACACACAACCCACACAAGAGACACTCATGAAGCACTTGGTACATGTGATCAGAGAGACTGTGCCACTGGGCCTCGCAGAGCACCTACTACATAAGGCCATTGGCCAAGACTGAGAGGCATAGCAAATATACCAAATAGATAAAAACAAACATAGAGAGGCAGACAAAATGAAAAACAAAACAAAACAAAATATGTATTAAATGAAAGAACAGGAGAAAAATTCAGAAAGAAACTAAATTATATAGAAGTAAGCAACGTACCAGATACAGAGTTCAAATAATAGTTATAAGGATGCTCAATGAACTTACAAGAAGCATAGACAATCTCAGTGAGAACTTCAACAGAGACATAGTAAGCATAAAAAAGGACATAGAAAACCATGAAAAGAATTATTCAAAAATAAAGAATATAATAACCAAAATGAAAAATACACTAGAAGGAATCAACAGTAAATTAGATGAAATAGAGAATCAAAGTAATAACTTGTAAGTCAAGGTAGCAGAAAACACCCAATCGGAACAGCAATAAGAAAAATTAATCAAAGAAAAATTAGGCTAGTTTAAGAGACCTCTGGGACAACATCAAGTGTAACAACATTCACATCATAGAAAAACCAGAAGGAGAAGAGAGAGAGCGCAAAGGATTAAGAACCTATTTAAAGAAATAGTGACTAAAATCTTCCCTAACCTAGCAAAGAAAATAGACATATTGGTCCAGAAAGTGCAGAGTCTCTAACAAGATTAACCAAAAGAGGCCCACACTAAGACACATAATAATTAAAATAGCAAAGATTAAAGATAAAGAGAAAACCCTAAAAGCGGCAAAAGAAAGGAAAGTAGTTATTTACAAAGAAGCTCCCATAAGATTGTCAGCTGATTTCAGAAACACTGAAAGTTAGACAGGATTGTCCTGAAATATTCCAAGTGATGAAAAACAAAGACAAACAACCGAGACTACTCTACCTAGCAAGGCTATCAATTAAAATTGAAAGCAATAAAAAGGACTTTCCAGACAGGAAAAAGCTAAAGGTATCAATCACTACAAAGCTAGTATTACAAGAAATGCTAAAGGAACTTCTTTAAAAAGAAGATTGGGGCGGGGGGGGGGGCGGACATAAAAATGAATAATAAAATGTCAATATTATGTACCTATCGATAATTACTTTAAGTGTAAATGTATAAAATGGTCCAATCATAAGATAGACTATGCTGCATGGGTAAGAAAATGACATATATATGTTTTTTTTATAAGAAACCCACTTCAGATCGAAAAACATGCATGGTCTGAAAGTAAAAGAATGAAAAAAAGATATTTTATGCAAATAGGAAGTAAAAAGCCCTTAGGTAGCAATACTTATATAAGACAAAAAGACTTTAAAACAAAAGTTATAATCAGAGACAAAGGACATTACTGAATGATAAAGGGATCGATACGGCAAGAGGATCTAAACCCAGTAAGCATTATTGCACCCAATATAAGTGTACCTAAATATATAAAGCAAATATTGACCAATATGTAAAGTAATTACTAACAGAACTAAAGGGAGAAACAGACGAAGACACCATTATAGTAGGGGACCTAAATACCCCACTGTCAGATATGGACAAATCATCCAAACAGAAAATCAATAAGGAAATAACATCCTTAAATGACACATTAGACCTACTGGACATATTTGACATTTATAGAGTCTTCCATCCAAAAACAGCTGCTTATACATTCTTCTCTAGTACACATGGAATATTCTCAAAGATTAGCCACATAATGGGACACAGAGATAGCTTCCACAAATATACCATACCAACCACTGAAATCATACCAACCATATTCTCTGATCATAATGCTTTGAAACTAGAGTTCAACTGCAGAAAGAAAGTGAGAAAAAAAAAACACAAATAAATGGAGATTAAACTGCATACTACTAAAGAATTAGTCAGAGAAGAAATGATAAGGGAGATTGAAAGATACATAGAAACAAATGGCAATGACAGTACAACATATCAAAACTTCTGGGATGTGGCAAAAGCCGTCATAAGAAAAAAGTTCATATCATTACAGGCTTACTTCTAAAAACAAGAACAAGACCAAATAAACAACCTAATGCTTCATTTTAAAAAACTAGAAACAGAAAAACAAATGAAGCCTAGAGGCAGCAGAAGGAAAGAAATAATCAAAATTAGAGCAGAAATAAATGGAATTAAAAAAATAGAAATAATAAATGCAACAAAGAGTTGATTCTTTGAGAAGGTTAATGAAATCGACAAATCCCTGGCTAGACTCACTAAAGATAAAAGAGAAAGGACACAAATAAAATCAGGGATGAAAGAGGGGAAATTAGGACAGACACTGCAGAAATACAAAGGATCATACAAGAATACTATGAAAAAGTATATAACACCTAATTTAATAACCTAGAAGAAATGTACAAGTACTTAAAAAAATACGATTTTCCTAGACTGAATCAAAAAAAAAAAACTGGAAAATCTAAATAGACCAAAAAGCAGTATGAAAATTGAAACAATTATCAAAAACCTATCAAAAAGTAAAAGTCCAGACCAGATGGCTTCACCAGTGAATTATACCAAACATTCAAAGATTTAATACCTATTCTCCTCAAACTCTTCCACAAAATTGAAGAGGAAGCAATACTTCCAAACTGATTTTATGAGGCCAATATTACCTTGACACCAAAACCTGGAAAGATAACACAAAAAAAGAAAACTACCCACCAATATCTCTCATGAACACCAATGCAGAAATTCTAAATAAGATACTAGTGAACCAAATACAGCAACATATTAAAAAGATTATATACCACGATCAAGTTGGCTTCATCCAAGGGACACAGGGATGGTTCAACATATTTGAATCAATTAATGTGATACACCACATAAACAAATTAAAAAATAAGAATTATATGATCAAATAGATGCAGAAATAGATGCAGAGAAAGCCTTTGACAAGATACAGCATCCATTTATGATAAAAATGCTTAAAAAAAATAGGTATAGAAGGAAAGTACCTTAACATAATAAAGGTCATCTATGACAAACCCTCAACCAACATTACACTTAATGATGAAAAACTAAAAACCTTCCCTGTAAGATCAGGAACAAAGAAAGGCTGGCTGTCCACTATTGCTACTGTCATTCACTATAACATGAAAGATCCTAGTGAGTGCAATCAGACAAGGGAACAATGTAAAAGGCATCCAAATAGAAAACAAAGAAGTCAAACTGTCACTATTTGCAGATGACATGATTCTCTATATAAAAAACCCTAAAGACTCCACAAGAACACTACTAGAAACAATGAGCAAATACAGTAAAGTCACTGGGTAGAAAATCATTGTTTAAAAATCCATGGTGTTCCTATACTCTAATAACAAATTTTCAGATAAAGAAGTAGAAAAAATAATTTCTTATGTAATTAAAAAATAAATAAAATAAAATACCTAGGACTTAATCTAATGAAACATGTGAAAGACCTATATAATGAAAACTATAAAACCCTATTAAAAGAAATTGAAGAAGATACAAAAAAATAGAAAGATACTCTGTTTTCTTGGATTAGAAAAATCAACATAGATAAAATGACCTTATTACCTAAAGTATTATACAGATTTAATGCAATCTCCATCAAAATCCCATTGGCATTTTTTAAAGAAATAGAACGAAAAATCAATCATCAGATTTGTATGGAAACACAAAAGACCGCGAACTGCCAAAACCATCCTGAGAAAAAAGAGCGAGGCTGGAGGTATCACTCTGCCCAACTTCAAATTATACTACAAAGTGACAGTAACCAAAACGGCATGGTATTGGCAGAAAAACAAACACACGAACCAGCGGGACAGAATCAAAAGTTTAGAAGTAAACCCATATTTCTACGGGTAAATAATTTTCAACAAAAATGCTCAAAATTTACAGCGGAGAAAGGAAAGCCTCTTCAATAAGTGGTGCTAGGAAAACTGGAAAGCCACCTTCAAAGAATGAAACTAGACTCTTGTCTATCACCACACACCAAAATTAACTCAAAATGGATTAAGGACCTGAATATAAGATGCATAGAAGAAAACATAGGAACGAAACTCAAAGACCTTGTACTTAAAGAGGATTTTGTGAATTTGACCTCAAAAGCAAAGGAAGTAAAAGCAAAAATAAATAAATGTGACTATATCAAACTAAAAAGCTTCTGATCAGCAAAAGAAACCATCAACAAGGTAAAGAGACAGCCATCCAAATGGGAAAATATATTTGCATGCAACACCTTCAATAAGGGCCTAATATCCAAAATATAGAAAGAATTCATACAACTCAATAACAATGAAAAACAACCAATCCAATCAAAAAATGGGCAGAGGACCTGAACAGATACTTCTCCGCAGAGCACATACAAATGGACAACAAATATATGAAAAGATGTTCAACATCACTAACTATTAGGGAAATCAAAATCATGAGTTTCCATCTCACACCTGTTAGAATGGCTATAATCAACAGGAAAAATAACAAATACTGGAGAGGATGTGGAGTCCCGCTGTTGGCAGGACAGCAAATTGGTATAGCCACTATGGAAGACAGTATGGAGATTCCTCAAAAAACTAAGAATTGACCTACCATATGATCCAGCAATCCCTCTACTGGGTATTTATCCCAAAGACTTGAAAATCCATATCCAAAAAGATATTTGCACACCGATGTTCATAGCAGCATTATTCACAGTGGCCAGGACATGGAAACAACTAAAGTGTCCTACAATAGATGATTGACTAAAGAAGCTGTGGTACATATATACAATGGAATATCTCTCAGCCATAAGAAGAGATGAAATACTGCCATTTGCAAAAACATGAATGGACCTTGAAATAATCATACTAAGAGAAATAAGCCAGACAGAGAAGGTTGAAAATCACATGATATCACATATGTGGGATATGAACCTAAAAGCAACAAATCAACAGGACAAACAGAGACTTACGGACATGGACAATTGACTAGTGGTTACCAAAAAGGAGCAGGAAGTGGGGAGGGGGAAAACAAAAAAAAATGTTAAAAAATATTATGTATATATCGTATGAAAAATAAATAAATAATCTAGTATTAATTTTTTTTTAAATTTTAAAATTAAAAAAAATGCACAAACACATGGAGGCTACACAACAAGCTACTAAATAACAAATGGGTTAACAATGAGATCAAGGAAGAAATCAAAAGATACCTTGAGACAAAATGAAAACTCAACAGCCCCAAATTTATGAGACACAGAGAAAGCAGTCATAAGAGGGAAATTATTAGCAATTTAGTGTTGTTCAAGTAACAGGAAAAATCTCAAATAAACAATTTAACTTTACACTAATGGAACTACAAAAGGAAGAGCAAAAAAAAAAAGCCCAAAGTGAGTTGAAAGAAGAAAATAATAAAGATCAGAGCAGAAATAAATAAAAATAGAGACAAAAAACAAAAATATCAATAAAACCAAGAGCTGGCTCTTTGATAAGATAAAGTAAATGGATAAACCTTTAACCAGACTCATCTATATAGAGAGAACCCCAACATTCCACCAAAAATGTATTAGAACTGATAAATAAATTTAGTAAAGTAGCAGGATACAAAATTAATATTCATATATTGGTTGCATTTATATACACCAATAATGAACTATAATAAAAAAATTAAAAAACAATTTCATTTTCAATTGAATTTTTTTAAAAATAAAATACCTAGGAATAAATTTAACCAAGGAGGTAAAAGACCTATACTCAGAAAATTGTGTCATTAAAGAAAAATTTGAAGACACAAATAAATGGAAACATACACTGCGTTCATTGATAGGAAGAATTAACATTCTTAAAATATTCATACTACTCGAAGCAATCTATAAGTTCAATGCAATCTCTATCAAAATACCAATTGTATTTTTCACAGAACTAGAACAAATCATTCTAAAATGTATTTGGAACCATAAAATACCTCAAAGAGCTATGGCAATTTTGTGAGAAAAGAACATAGTTGAAGGTATCACACTACCAGATATCATACTATACCGCAAGACAATAGTAGTTTAGAAAAAAATATGGTACTGGCATAAAAATAGACACGTAGATCAACAGAAAAGAATAGGGAGCCCAGAAATAAGCCCATGCCTATAAGGTCATTTAATTTATGACACAGGAAGCAAGAATATATTTCAAGGTAAAGATAGTCTCTTCAATGATGTTGGGAAACTGAACATTACATGCAAAAAAGTGAAAGTGGACCTTCTTCTTACGCCATATGCAAGAATAAACCAAAAGGGTTAAAACCATAAACATAAGACCAGAAACTATAAAACTCCTAGAAGAAAAACAATAATATATACAGATCTATGACATTTCTGACATTGTTCTTAATAATATTTCTTTCTGATATATCTTCTTGGGCTAGAGAAACAGGAGAAAAAATAAACAAATGGGACTATATCAAAGTGAAAAGGTTTCGCACAGAAAAAGAAACCATCAACAAAATGAAAAGACAACTGAATTGGAGAAGATATTTGCCAATGATATATCTGATAAAGAGTTAACATCTAAAGTTTACAAATAACTTATACAACTCAACACCAAAACAAACAAAGAATTCAATTTTTAAAAATGAGCATAGGACTCAAATAAGCATTTCTCCAAAGAGGACATACAGATTACCAATAGACATATGAAAATATGCTCAAGGTCACTAATCATCAGAGAAATACAAATTAAAACTACAATGAGGTATCACTTTACATCTGTCAGAATGATTATCATCAATAAATCAACAAACAACAAGTGTTGGTGAGGATGTGGAGAAAAGAGTACCCTCATACACTGCTGGTGGGATTACAAATTGGTACAGCCACTGTGGAAAACTGTATACAAGTTCATTAACAAATTAAAAGGAGAACTACTTTTTGACCCAGCAATTCCACTGTTAGGTGTTTATTTGTAGAAATCCAAAACAGTAATTTGAAAAGATATGTGTACCACTATGTTTATTGCAAAGCTATTTACAATAGCCAAGATATGGAAGTAGCCTAAGTGCCCATCAAAAGATGATTGAATAAAAAACAGGTTACACATATACACAATGGAATATTACTCAGCTATAAAAAATGAATAATGAATAAAATCTCACCACTTATGACAGCGTGGATGGACCTAGAAGGTTTTATGCTGCAAGTCAGACTGAGAAAGACAAATACCATATGATTTCACTTATATGTGGATTCTAAAGAACAACATAAACTAACTAATGAAATAGAAATAGGCTGAACGACAAGCATTGTGGGAATGTGGAGAAAAGGGAACTCTCATACATTGTTGGTGGGATTGCAACTGTTTCCCCACTAGGGAAATAGTCTGGAGATTCCTCAAAAAATTAAAAATATATCTACCTTATGACACAGCAATCGCACTTTTGGGTATTTACCAAAGAAAACAAAAACAATAATTTGTAAAGATCTATGCATCCCTATGTTCATGGGAGCACAATTTACAATAACCAAGATATAAAAGCAACCTAAATGTCAATCAACAGATAATTGACTAAAGAATGTATGGTTCATGTACAATGGAATATTACTCAGCCATAAAAAAGGTGAAATCTTATAATTTGCAAAGACATGGATAGACCTAGAGGTGATTATGCTGAGCAAAATGAGTCAGACAGAGAAAGATAAATACCATACGATGTCGCTGATATGAAGAATCTAAGGAACAAAAAAAACTAACAAATCAAAAACAGATCCACAAATATAGAGGACAATCTGGTGACAGCCAGAGGAGAGGGAAGTGGCTAGGCTAGGAAGAAGTGTTTAAAGAAGTACAAATTAGTAGTTGATACAGGGTCATGGGGATGGAGAGTAAGGCATAGGGAATGCAGACAGCAGTAAGGTAATGGCTAGGTGTAGAGCCAGAAGGAAGATAGAGTAATCAGAGGGATTGTTTCATAAACTATATAAATGTTTAACCAATGCATTATACACTTGAAACTAATTTTAAAAAAAGTAGAAATAGACTCAGATGCAGATAGCAAGCTGATGATTGCCAGATGAGAGTTTTGGGGGGCTGGGAGAAAAATGTGAAGGGCTTAAAAAGTACAATTGGCAGTTACAAAATAGCCATGGGGATGTAAAACACAGCATAGAGAATATAGTCGATAATATGGTAATAACTATGTATAGTGCCAGGTGGGTACTAGACTAATCAAGAGATCACTTCATAAATTATGTAACTGTCTAACCATTATGCTATACACCTGAAACTAATACAAAATTATATTGAATGTCAACTCTAATTGAAAAATAGAAATAAAATAATAAAGTAAAATATAAAATAAATAAAATAATAAAATAAAATAAAATAAACTACCAATTAAATAAGGAGATGCCAAGTTGACTGAATGTCCACTTGGCTCCAACCAGGGATGATTTTCAGAGAAAAGCCAATACATGAGTAAACCATTTTTCATCTGATCACAGCCAAGTGTTTTTTTTTTTTTCAAGCAAAACCAAGTGCAAATTGTGTTTGTCTTTGGAATTATGATCTCTACTTTACAAGTGAGATTCCACACACCAAGTACGAGTTTACTTTGATTAAACCACATTTCAGATTCCACATGCAACCATAAAATCAGGACATGTGGTATAAGGTTTTCATAAAAGTCAAAATCTAGTAATTAGCACCAAAACTGTTCTTTGAAATTTGAAAGTATTGGAGATAAGAGAAATAAAAGCTCATAGAAATGCCAAGAACTTTTGCTTTCATTAAATCCTACCCCAAAATACTACCAAGCACCAGGGTGATATAAATTTCGAATCTATTATATCCTGCTCAAATAAACAAAGACATAATCATATGTCTGCAACTTTTTTTCTGTAGAAGTTTCTCCTGATTTTTAAATAATTCAAATTGGAAGTTGAGCTTTACAACTGGGAGACTATAATATACACCTGACTGCATACTTTGGTCTTTTGCTAGAAAAAAGGAATATTGCATAAAACATTTAAAGGCAGTTCATGGCATTTAAATAAGTATCTTGACATGAAGGACAATCAAATGATACAAAGAGTAATTTAAGATGGATTATAGAAAGAACTAGATTCACAAAGTTCCTAAGTTCCTGGCTGGTATTCATTTTTGTCTCTGTCTGTAGACTGTGCATGTGTGTGTATGTGTATATTTTAATTTTGTCAGCTTTAACAGTAGTTAAAAAATAAAATAAAATCTACCTTTGGAAGTTTCCAGCCCAAATGGGTGACTGGATGCCTGATTCTGTTTATTTCGATAGCTTCATCACCTCCTATGCTCAGTGCATCTCAAGCTTATTACCACTTAGTAGAGGAGTAGTAAGTTTTAATATTTCAAGAATTGGCAGCAGATTGAACCAGCTGTCATTAAACAGCAGCATACGCTATTTATTTGTATGCTGCATTTAATCCAATGTATGTAATTCTATCTCCAAATTTAACACTTTTTGGACATTAAATAAGGAAGTATTCTGTTTCGGTCAAAACAGGAACAATATTGTATTATAGCTCAAATGTGATCTAAATAGCTCATACCAATTTTAAGAAAAACAACCATCTTCTATTTTGAATAATACACCCTATTTTTTATAAAAAGTAAGTCAAACCTTTAGTTATGTAGAAAAATCATATTACATACTCAGGGAGAAGTAACCTGTGATGAAATACCCCAAAATAATTTCTTAGAAGATAACATCACTTATGAGAGTAAGATTTTAAAAATACTGACATTCTAATATATGTAAGAGAAACTTCTAAATAACATCATCAATTTTAAGACATTAACATTGGTAACAATTAATATGTTATATGTATGCATTTACTATGTATAAATGGAGAAGTGACAGAATTTTGTTGGACAAAGAAAAATCTTTAAATGCTATTAAATACCTGATGTTTTTAAATTTTAAAAAGTTACTTATATTTGAGTATATAAAAATAAAACTAGATCTGTATTTAGCCTTCATACAGCAAGGTATAAATGTATTTTGTTAATAAAAAGAATGCAGATTATTTATGTTGTATGTTCCAAGTGATTTGTCCTGCTCAGACTGCATCATATTATTTTCATGATATTGACTTTGGACAAAATTATTTAGCCAGGAACTGGGCATATAAAATCATGCTACCATCTGGGACTGTGAGAACCAAATGTGAAGAGCCAAGGATCACCAGCCAAATGATGGTCCTACTGCCCAGAATATCTTATTATGTTTCCAGGTGGCCTCATATGCTTGATATGGTTCTCTCTGACTGAGCCTGCATAGCACAGAGTAAGCAAATTATCTGTGGTAGGACACAATGGATTTTAAAAGTCTTTAGCAGAGTAGAAGAACATTACCACTTGGAAACTTGGGCAAATCACTTCATCTTTAGCGGATGTTTCCTTATTCATAAAATAAAGTTGGATTAGATGATCTTTAGTTCAGTTTGGTTAGAGCATTATTTCTTCATCATCCATTATATTAGGTTCCAAGGGTGCAAAAATTAATAATACATGCCTATCCTGGCAGAATCTTCAGTCAAAAGGGGAAATTAACATAAATAGATCATTTTGAGATAATATAGGGTTAAGGGAAACATATGTACAGGACTGTATAAAGTCTAAAGTTTCCTTTATGGATTTTTGCTAGGAATTTTTTCTCAATACGATTTCCTCAATAAGAAGAGTTATTATGTCCTAATCTGAAGCAGGAGGAAGGAATTTTTAAAAGAATTGCAGGAAGGACATAGGACAAGAGCCACAGTTTTTGCTTCCAAGAAGAGATGGGGAAAAATGGGAAAGGAAGCCAAGAAAGCTCGTATTCAAATGACTTAATTATTTCTCAGCTGGCTTTTACAATGCTGAAGGGATCTATCTGTCCAACTTGGCCTCTGAGCAGTAAAAGAAACATTCTGTCTCCTTTCCTAATAAATCCTACTTTTGCACTGGACAAATGATCAGATAACTTTGGCAGTCATTAAAGTGGTCAAAGAACTAAAAAAGTATGTTTGACTTTGTTCCAGTCAAAATGTAATGGACATTACTAAAGATTTGTAGGTTTAGTAAACCTTTCCTTCACCAACCATTTCATTTTTTAAATCCATAAATCCTTCAGGTTGAAATGAAGTTTTTGATATTCTGTAATTTATTACTGTTGCATCTGACCCCTTTCTTTACAAAACTCCAAATAACTGGGAAGAACTCTCTGGGGTAGCTGTGTGAGCATATATATTTTCACACCTTTGGATTATTTCAAATAGTGATGCACACACTGATAATTTATGCTGCCAAGATTTTGAAGGTAAAAACAATATTTAAATAAGAAGATTGGAAGTTTTCCTGAAAATGAATAGGGATACAGTCTCAGCATTTTCAATACTATTTTCTTGCTAAGTGTTAGATTCAGTGCTTTGAAATGGGAAAATATATATCTGAGAGTTAAGGGGGAAAAGTCCTTGCCAAGCAAATGTTGGTAAATTGCCAGCTGAAACAAAGTTGTGATTTTGGTGACAACAAGATTGGTTTCTAGAGAATATTTAGAAAGCAAAGAGTCTGGCTTTCCTATCACTCGCCTCAGAAAAGGCCTGGATGATGAGCTGCAGCATATTACCAACTAGTATCTTGCTTCCAAACATCTGGATTCCTAGTCTAATCCATTTTAAAATGATTTACTCATTGTAGCTTTTTGTTTGTTGAGATTTCAGCCAAGAGAAATAATATTCAGCCACCTCTTTTCCAGACAGCCATTTCTTAGCTTGCTCTACCATAATATTTTTTAAAGATTTAAATGATTTTGCCTTTAAATACCTTCCTTTTTACAAACATATCCTGTCTTTAAATCCCTATTTCTTATTATAAATAAATTTAACATTTAACTTTCTATTAGTTGTCTTTACTGTATACCCAAATTAAGTGAAGGTAAAAGAATTTAAGCAAACATGTCCAAAACAATGAATATTTTTGCCTCAGTCAAAGAAATAAGAGCAAAATATATTCAGGGCTTAACTTATACAGAAAATTGACTTACATTTTGCATCATTTCATTGGTATAAAACAACCATATTTTTATATCAGAATAATTTGGGAAATATTTCATAATAGATATTGCTCAGGTAATCCTATGGAAGCCCAAACCTATGGAAGCAGGTGAGGCATGCAAGAGGCTTCTAAAATGTTATCTAACCTGATCAGTTGCTATATGGTTGTTTACTTTGTAATACTTTATAAGTTGCACATTATAAGTTGTACATTATAAGATGTATATTCTGTACATCTCTGTATGTGTGTCTAATTTCACAATTTTTCAAAGTATAAGATAAAAATAAGCAAATGTTTCTTACTGAGATCTCCCACAAAAATTGATGTTATTGACCATAAAAATTCTATTATTTATTAAATTCTCTAGACAAAAAGAATATCCTATAGTTAATAAACACATGTAAATGGGCTGATTATCATTGGTAACCAGAAAAATGCAAATTAAAAAACCATGTTTATAATATCAGACTTCCTTGATATTCTTACTATTTCAATCATTTTTTTCTCGGCCTCCTTCACCTTTTCTTAAATTTTGTTGAGCTTCAGAATTTTTCTTTTGTGTCTCTTCTATCCTGACTCTATAACCTGTTATAGGAAATCTGACACAGTTCTTACTCTACTTCAGTGTCCCAGAGATATCTCATAAATAACAAAGTATAATCTGGACTCATTCTCTTTCACATCCAACATCTCCCTCATCCTGTATACCTTACTTTATTAAATTTGTTGATTAATAAACTTTTATTAAGTACTATACTTGAATTATAGTCCTAGAGTTCTTTTCTAGACTCTGAAGAAATAAAAATTCATGATACATGTTTCCCTTGCCTTAGTAATGCACTTGGAGTACCCAATAAAATGAATGAATTCATCGATTATTATATCTTCAAGGTATTTACAGTCTAATGGGTCTACCAGCTAATATTTCCAACACAGCTCCAATACTTGGCCAAGAATTTCAAGATTTGATTAAAATAATTTTCATATAGGTGGTATGAAATAGACTAAGTTACTTGGAGATCAAATATTAACCTAGTGATCTGAACTATGGGTTGATCTAGGTTGTTGACTTTGTTAAAGGAACATAGAAATCATGCAGCCTTCCCCACTATGCTGAGCTATTCAGGATATAAGAAATAACCCTCCACTTAAATATGATCTTAATATCCTAATCAGCCAACAGATATTTATTAATAGGCTCTTTTTGAGTCTGAATCCCGGTTCCATCCTTTATCAACCAGTGATCTTGGTAAACCATCTACATCTACACCTCACCTCTGTATCTCATCTCTCATTGAAAGTGTTAGGAGCTTCAATGATACCAACAGAAGGACTGAACAGGACTTGTGTGCAAAATTCTTGTGACTATGCCTGGCACAAAGAAATTGATCAACACATATGAGCTATTGTCGTTTATCCAACAAATATATATTGAATACCTGCTGTTTGATAGGTGTCAGGAATACATTAATGAACAAAAGAAATATGATTAGTGTCTTCATGGAGTTTTCAGTACAAAATAATAAGGCAAATAAACAAGAAACAAAATATATCCCTATATAAATTACTTTTTTGTTTGTTTTGATCAGAGAGCTGTTGTGTTTCTCTAGAAGTTATATGACTCTCTTTCTTTTACACCACTCAAGGGAGTATCTGAAATGGCAAGCAGAGAGGACTCCCCAAAAAACATTATGTTCTCCAGTCTATAGTACTGAGTTAAGAATGAAATGAGAAGTAGCAAATAGCTTCAAAGTTCTGTCTGGAAGCTAAGTTAATGTTATCTCATCTGATGTGCTATTTATTTATTTGTCTCTATTGTTGTAAATAACAAATACACTGAAGGTAGGACAGAAAGATGGAAGAAAGGTGTTTCCGAGACAGAGGAACCAAAGAAAAAGATAAACAGTTTGTCCAGAGTTGACTATCTCAGAATATTTATGGGATATATATATATATATTATATATATATATTTATGGGATATATATATATATATGGACTAGTTTACACACACACACACGTATATATATATAAACTAATTTAATTACTTTAACATATATATCTTATTCTTTCTTTAAAGGAAAACAATTCAAATTAGTTTCTATAAAGAAATACTGGTGAAATAAAAATGTTACTGTTTTTAAGACAATAAATTGAAGGGAAGAAAAATAAAAAAGCAACGTAAATGTGTATGAGAAAACCAGCAGTGTAGTTTTGATTATCTTAGCTCTCCAGTATTCTTTCTTCACAAAGTGTATTATAGAAAGAAAAAGGAACATTTTTTCACACTAGTCATTAATTATTTACTTTCGTGCTTTAATTATTTGTGGAAATTCCTGACAATTTCTTATTCAGCTGGTTCTCCTGACAGTTCAGTTTGTACATTAAGAAGAAAGAGGACAAAGTACCAACTGAAGAGGAGACAACTGAGCTGGAAGCTGAGTAGTTGTGAACTGCATAGCTGTAAATTTAGAAATAATTTGATTGAAGTAGGATGATAACAAAAAAGAAAAAAATTATGTTATTAATACAATTTGATCTATTTCCTAGATGTTTTGAGAGTGTTCTCTACCAGTGAAAAGAAGGTAGCTAAAACTCACAAAATTTAGGAGTTTTCTTTCACTCCGCTCCAAGTGTCATATCATGGCTGTTTATGACTACAGAGGACCCTCGTACATCCTTGGACAGAGACAGCACTTGGTTCTGGTGCAAGGGCATGATGGTGTGATAATAATGGTTATCAGTAAAGTTAATCTGGCAGTATAAGGACTTATTTAAGTTCATTCATTTATTCACATATAGAGTGCCAAGCACTCTATTACATATTAGATTAGGAGGCTACTTAAGTAATTTAGTTTGAAAAAAAATGAACATTTGAAGCAGAAAAGTAGCTCTAATATCTTTCTAATCCTTATAAATATTTTTGTTTAAATCATAAAAGATTTCTGTTTATTTCGTTACTGATTTTAGTTTTGTTCATTGGGGTTCTTTTAACCCTTGTTGTTGTTTCTCTGTTTTCATTTCTTTGCTTGTTTGTTTTTCAGATATAATCAGTGATGGTCACCTAACCACAAAGACACACCCTCTCATCATTGATCATCAAAGATCAATATGACTCATTGGCTGTCCAAGATAAGATGTATTTCGAAGACTTCACCTAAGGTTTTATTATTTCATTGTTATTTCTACCACCCAAATGATATCTATCATTCCTGAAGACCAGTTTCTAACAGTCCTAATTACTTTATTAAACCAAATATTGCTATTTTTATAACATAATAGAAAAAGGTTTATTGTTATTCCCATTAAATTTCTACCAAAATGAGAAATTGCTCTTGGTTTTGTCTTTCCTTAAGCAGCTTTCAGAGGATCTATTCCAGCAACTTCTGACAATATAATGAGCACACAAGACAGACATTATCTACTCCCTATGCACACATGCACCAGGACCTCGAGTTTTCTCATCACCTTGCATATCATATCCTTTTTTTTGAAGAGAATCCCATTTTCCCATTTGCATCCATCATTCATCTGTCATACCATTCAACTGGTGAAGGGTTTAACTAGATGATTTTTTAAAAATCCTTCTTAGCTAACCTTATCTCTCAAGGTCTTTGCTCTGACAGCAATTTTAAAGCTCAGCTCATTTTCTTGCCCCCAGTTCACCCCTTTGGAGTGGCAATTAACACAGACACCTGTTTTCTTGAGTTTCGCTTTTTACTTATTAAATGCAGAAACAACCTGCTTGGATTAATCTGAGCTTCCTTTTGATCTTAAAGGAGCCACACAACAATATCCACCTCCACAACCTGAGCAGAGTAATTTAAAAATGGTTTAAGGAGGAAGTTTCTGGGTGCTATTGCTTGAAGTTTGAAGAAAGACCCATATAGCAAGAGCATGACCCCTTTTCAAATACCTCTAGGAGCAGCAGATGTACTCTGCCAAAATCTCACCTCCCTCTTCTAATGCAGGGGATGAAAGTGCCTCTGAAGAGGAACAAAGACCTGTGCTATCACAAAGCCTAGTATTTTCCAATTGCATTTAAAAGAGAATATTGCTCTTTCAGTTTTACTAAGATTATACAAAAATAAAATTACCTCAACACATATTCACCTGGGAACTGAAAAAATGAATGCTCATGCAGCTGCACTGGGTGGGAGGAAGCTTCCAAATAGTGGAAGCATTTTTTCCCTGAATACCCTGAATCCAGAATTCTGCCTGGTTTCATCAGTTAGAATCAACTCAGGCAGAGTAGGAAAGCAGTGTATATTTTGCACTGCTCTAGAACCCTATATCTCTGCTATATAGTAATATATATAATATGCAATATATAAGGTGTAAAATATAAGATATAATATAAGGACATGTGTGTTTATTTTATAGGGTAGGTTTTGTGGTTTTTTTTTTTAATTTAATGTTCACCTTTCTGCTTTTTTTTTTCCTTTGTAGTCTGCCTAGAAGCCTTGCAAATACTCATGTATTCTCTGCAAGTAAAACTCGGTTTAGGGCTAGCTTTATTTTAAAATAGAAATTGAATCAAGCAATGTAAGTTTGGGGTGTAAATGAAAACTTAAAATTTTGATCAATATCCTAAGGCTGGGATGTCTCAAGCATTCTATGAAAGTAGGGTAAAGGCAGAGAAATAGTGTGCGTGTTTGTGTGTGTGTGTCTGTGTGTGTCTGTGTATGTATCTGTGTGTGTGTTTTAGTAAAGAAGTAAAATTAGAGTGAATGTAATTCTAGTTCTTTAGCAGCTGACCTTATAGCAATAACTGCATCTAAGATGGGAATGATATGTGTTTTAGAGAAAAATAAAGACCTTCATGTGGCTTTTTCTTTAAAAAACAAAACAAAACAAAAACTTGTACTTGAGATTGTCAAGAAAGACAATGAGAATAGAGACTGAGGAGTAAAAAATAAAATGGGAATATGGATAGCAATTTTACAGTTTTTAACGAATAATTAAGATGATATATGTAAGGCAGATAACAGAGAACCAGACATATAAGTCCTAGTTAGAAAGAGGGAAAAAAAGAGAAAATAGGTATTGTGAGCACCTTTATCTTCATCACAATCAAATATTCAGCTTTCAAGATACTTTAAGATACAGAATATCACTTCATTTGAGTCTAATAACAACTCTAGGTAGATATCTGGGATAGCTAGCTAGCAATAGTATTAGAATTACAGGTAATGTGGGCTGAGGTAAAAAAACAAAAACAACACTTTTATTGAGCACCAACGATACGCTATTCACTGCACTAGGTTCTGAAGACACAGTGATATGAGGACATATGCCCAGTTCTGGGTTGAGAAGGCAGTTCAAAAATATATATTCACCCCAAATATCACCAAAACTATAGTAAGCATTTTTTTCTAAAAACAGACATAAGCCACAAAATGGTGGTGACCAAGAAAGAAGATATGAATAATAAAATGTTGGAAGCCAGGACATGGTTTCATATTGTACTAGTTAACACATCTGCTTTACATGCAGAAGGACCTGAGTTCATACCCTAGTGGAGCTATGCTCCACGGTCTACAGCCATACCATCCTGAACAAGCCCGTTGTCTGATCACGGAAGCTAAGCAGGGTAGCCTGCTTAGCACTTGGATGGGAGACCACCTAGGAAAGACCAGGTGCTGTAGACGTAAATAATAATAATAATCAATAATAATAATAATAATAATAAAATGTTGGAAACCAGAAAGATTGTAGGCCAGGAGTAAATGACCTAGAAGACAAGAGTAAGCCAAATCCGAAACAGTAAAGAAACTGAGAACAACCCAGCATATACATAATGCTACAAGCTACCATTTTATTTATTTATCATTTCCAAGATATTGCAAATGAGAAATGAGTACACATATTCAAACTTTACAGAAGCTTGACTGGGAAGAGGAAGACGACATCTCTTTTTTTTATAGAACAAAGATATGTCCTGACTCTAGAGCATAGCTTGTGAGTTTCCATACTCTGGCTGCCAAAACAACCTGAGGTCTCTGTGCTTTAAGTGCAAGGGTACCCAAGCCCTGGGCTGCAGATTGGTATCGGTTCATGGCCTGTTAGGAACCAGGCCTTACAGCAGGAAGTAAGCAGTAGTGAGCAAGAGAAGCTTCATTTATATTTGCAGCCTCTCCTCAGAGTTAGCATCACTGCCTCAGCTCCACCTTGTATCATCAGGCATTAGATTCTCATAGAAGCACCGGTCTCCTGTGTAAAGTGAGTTGGGGACCTCTGCTAGTGAGCCGAATCATCCTAATGGAACCAGATCCCAGCACAATCCTGGAAAGAGGGAGTGAAGAGAGCCTGAAAGGCCAAAAATCTGTCTCTCTTCCAGAAGACTGATGAAGGCTTTAGAGACATGGTTAGAGCCTTCTTTATTTTCACTCTCACACCATTACCAACACTGCCAAGAAACTGGAATTTCATTCTCTGGAGAGAGCAAGGTTTTTTTTGCATAGCGGAACTGTTGGATACCATATTTAAAAAATCAAGATTAAGTGTCCATATATGTGCTGATGCTAAATGAAGAACCCCTCAGCCTTCTTTCTGCATTTGACTCCTAGAGTCTTTGCAGTTAGACTATTACTCTCTAAGAAGAAGAGAGAAGGTGACTTTCCAGCAGTTCTAACTGACTCCCTGTCTGCCCCATAAAAGGACCTAAAAATACTGACACCAGAAATTGCTCAGGAAATATACTACTCAGGTTATCTTGCAATGAAGCTCAAAGTCAGATTGCCCTACTCAGAGCTTCCAAACAGCTTCTTAATATGTCAATCTTAGTCACGAGCAGAAAACCAATAATTATCAGACAACTTCTAGTATGAAGACTAACAATTAAAACAAACAAACAAAGCAAACAAACAAACAAACAAAAAACAACTTTGAGAAGACAAACTATGCAGGGAGAGAAAATATCAGCAATAACATTTCAACAACTACCATTACAATCTTCTAAGAAATAAGAGAACAAATTTCTTCCATAAAACAAGAAGCAGAAGCCACAAGAAAGAACTTACTGAAAATAAGAAAAGAACTTGTGGAATTAGGTAACAGAAAACAAGTGAAAAACTCATTAGAAGGCTGAAAGAAAATGTTGGCTCAATTGTCACAAAATTAAGTTAAAAACCAAAGAGATAGAAATCAAGAGACAATAGTTATAAACATTATTTCTAGATGTTTGATGTTCTAATGATGGGTTTTCAGAATGAAAGCATAAAGAAAATAGAGGAAAACATCATCAAAGAAGGAACGCAAGAATATTTTTCACAACTACAAACCATAAAAAAAGGACCATGAAATGTCCAACAAAATAGATGAAAATAGATCCATACCATGGCAAGTCATCGTGAACTTTCAGAATCCTGGGGGCAAAGGTTCTACATGATTATCAAAAGAAAAACCAGGGCATACGCAAAGGAACGTAATATGAATGGCATACTGGAAGCAAAAAGCAGTTGAGTAATACTTTCAAAAATTTGAAGTAAAAGTGTTTCTAACCTAGAATTGTATGTCCAGCCCAATGTTCAATCAAGTGTCAGGGAAAAAATAAATATATCTTTAGATATGCAACATGCAAAAAAAATTTACCTCTCTTATGAAGAGAGTAGAAAATATCTGTCACTAAAATATGAGAATAAAGCAAGGAATCAAAAAGCAGAGACAGACAGACAGACAGACAGAATCCAAAAGACAGACAGAAAGGGTATCTGTAATAAAGAAAGAAGCCACTCATTCAGACTGGAGCAGTACAGTTTAGAAGATAGGATTTGGGGAGCTGTTACCACACCTTTTGTGATTTTACTATCTTTTAAATCTGATTAAGCTACTGAAAGATGCACTCTTTTGAACGAGGGGGTAAAATCAAGAAGGAAGGATGCATCTAATCCAGGATCTACATAAACAAACTCAAAAGAAAGATAAAGGGAATTTCAAGTATGAAGGGAAAGGGAAAACTCAAAATATTATCTGGGAAACTGAGATGTAAGAATGTCTCAAAGAATTTCTCTAATAAAAAATGTGACTATAAATGTCCTAATGTTAAGGAAAACAATGCTAAGAGGCTAACAAAAACTATGAAAAGAATAATGGCAAATGGAATATTATTAACTTTAGTAGAAACAGAAAATAAAAAGGAAACATAATCATATGACAATGCTTATTTGTGAATAATATTTGCATAGGCACAATAATGAATAATAAACATGAATAATGATTTAATCGAAATTATAATATAACTATTTTGAGAAGATGGGGAAACAGAGTGATTAATTTCAGAAAATTAAGTCTAGGAAGTCAGTAGAAAATATGTAAACCAAAGGTAGTAATAGACACATTATTTAGAAATATAGGGTGTGTAAATGCCAAAGAAACAGCTAAAAAAGACAAAAATTGGTTACCAATGAGGGACAATGGGTAGGGAACTGTTGTACTTTATTAACTTTGTAGTATTGTATAGCTGTTTAAAACATGAATATATATTATATTGATAAAAAATAAATCACTAAAATGTCTACCTTAATCACTATTTATCTCTAGCATCCAGCATAGTAACTAGCAAGTGGTAGGCCTTTAATAAGTATTTATTGAAAGTGAAAAAAAAGGATGCCATGGTTCTATTCTAGAGAAGTCTTCAGCAGAATAAATGAGACATGGAGACAAATTCATAGTACAGGGAAAAGTTAGTTATGCCTCTCTTCTCTTGGAACTAAATAGAACTGATTACTTTTTCACTTTCCCCAAGTTTCAGATGTTATTTACAGCATTGTAAAGGTGTAAGAAGTAGCCATAGGCATGGTGGTGGTGGAGGAAGCAGCAGTTGTATATTATCATAATATTAGCAGTGTTATGTGTCCTGCTCACATCATAATATTAAAAGCCACCATATCTGGAAAAACACTCTTGATTCATTTAGATCAGTAGAGTATATGAGAATGAATACAACTTTAAAGCAAGATAGCCCTGTGGAAAAATATCAGTTTTTAGAATTACTACATAATCTTGGGAAAACCATTTAATTTAACCTCTCTTTGCTTGTTTTCTCAACTTTAGAATAACAATATAGTACCTACCTTGCAGGAGTTCAAAATGAATAAGAGAAAAATTTATGCAAACACCCTGGTGCTGAGTAAGCATTCAATGTATGTAGCTATTATTACTATGGTTAGACTGAAATAAAAGTTCCCTAAGGTTGCGAATCTGTTCTGTTCTGTTCTTCAGGACCTAAAACAGTGCCTGGCACATAGTAGGAAGCCAATAGATATTTGAAGAATGAATGAACCATTGTTTAAATATAAACAGCATTTATTTGAGGACTGGCCTCTTCAGTAGACATAGTTCAACTCTGATACCACTTAATACATTTTCGATAAACGACATTTGGAGGAAATCAGTTTTCTCTGAGAATAACATTTATCTGTGGGGAAACACCTTGTCCAATCATAGAATGCCTCACCTCAAACATTCCACCAACTTTGAGGGCTAACAGCTTTTAGCATGATGGATGCTGAGGATATAATAAAAAGGTCACAAAACTCCCATCTCAAATATATCCCAATGTATCCCAGCATTTTGTTGTTGTTTAATTTTGTTAATTCAGTCTCCAAAGGTGTCTACATGATCTTTAATCACTATTCTTTCTCATTAAAAAGTGTTTTCTTATCACCAATACTGAGATATATATTGACTTATACAAACAATAGGAATGCAATCCAAGCATTTATGTCATTCTAAAAAACATTGTTTCCTGTATCTCTTCTTTAGGTTGCCAGTGTCTATGCAAAGAAAGTTTCCTTTATGATGAGGAAACCATTCAAGGTGTTTAGGCACCTTTAAATGAGTGAAATGCATTTTTCTCTGGAACAGTTGCTTTATTATCCCACCCACAAAATTGTATCCTTTTTGCTGTCCATGACCATCTGGAGAACATAAACAACCATTTTAGAACCCAAATGTCCAGCCACTGAGAATTCCCTAATTGAGTTATGCTGGAGTCAGCTGCACAGAACCACACCCAGAGCCCTGGCAAGCTTCACACACTGCTGTAGAAAGTCACAAATATTCCAAGGATTCCAAATGGGAGGTGTGCTGCTTCAGGAAATATCTGTTCAGTCCTTCCTCCAATTTCCCATTTGCTGGTATTTTTCATTGACCTTGGAAAAACACATAACCAGCATCTGTCTGTGAATAACTATTTGTTAAAATGTAAAACCTTTATTAAATGTTCTGCTTATGGAGGTTTTTGCAAAACAAAATACAGGCTATGCCTCTTTGGTGGATTGTATCTCTGAGCTATGTTATAAAGCAATTACAAAGATATTAAAATGAAAGAGACAAATATTTTGATCACAACAAAAGTAGAAATCTTTCTTATAAATAAACCTAAATATTGAAATAATTACTTCTATTTTATAGTGTTATTTTATTTTTTTATTGTTGTTTTTTTTTTTTACAAAGAGAATTCTTAAGCACTACATCATTAAATTCTCACACTAACCCTCAGTTTTGGGCATTATTATCCCATTTTCATATTGAAGGAACTCAGGTCCCTGGAACTTAAGTGATTAGTTCTATAATTCAGATATTCTAAATTTAATTTCACAATTTATTATTGAAAATACACAACTTTCTTTCAATAGTTTGTGGGTTTTTTTATGTATTTATTCATCTAGTCATTTAACTAACATTTTAAAGAATGATTTTAATAGAATCAAACTTTACATTGAGGCCTTCTGATGATTGTGATCACAGTAGGTAAATATTCAGAGTATTTTATGTGTGACCAATTTTGAGGATAAAGAAAAATAATAGTTATTATATCATTTAGTTATATTAAAAATAATATATTAAAAATAATAGTTATTATATCATTTAATTATATTTTAGAAATAGAATTTTCTTACCTAGATTCAAAAAAATATTTTATCAAGGCAGATATATATCCCAGCATGACTCACAAAATTCTTCCTTCCAATTCATTCAATAAGCATCGTTAAGCACTTAACAGACATTTGGTATTGGTTCTAAATGTCCATATGAGAAGAATGATCTGGCCCCTGTCTATGAAAATTTGTTGGAGTCTAATTGTAATATTGTGATTTACAATAAGAAATATGTATTTGGTCTTTATCCACTGTTTCTGGCACATAGATCCTAAAACCCTAGCAATTCCCATATAAGAGCCATAAGGGCATCTTTTGTTATATTTGGTCTTTGTCATAGGTTCCTGAAATAGCTCCAGAGCCATAAAAATGAAAGGCATATCTTGATATATTTATAAAAAGACCCTTTCAATACACCTGAGTTTATGTCAGTGAGATGACTTTTGGGAATCCCCTAAGAATGGAAACTGTTTGCCAGGGGAACCAACCATAATTAGAGCATTGAAACTTTCAGTCCCACCCCAACCCTTACCATCCTCACCCCCCACCCCCACCCCGCCACCTCAGAGGAGGAGAGGGTGGCTGGACATTGAATAAGTAACCAATGGTCAATGATTTAATTAACCATGCCTATGTAATTGAGCCTCCATAAGAGCCCAAAAAGAAGGGATTTGGGGAGCTTCCAAGTGGATGAACATGTGGAGGTACAGGAAGAATAGCATGCCTAGAGAGGGCACAGAATTTCCATGCTCCTTCTCGCATACCTTTCCCTATATCTCTTTTATCTGCTGTTTTTGAGTTATATCCCATAATTAGAAACCCATAATTAGTAATTAAATGTTTCCTAAGTCTGTGAGCCTCCCTAGAAAATGAATTGACACTGAGGTGTAGAGATGAGTCTGTGAACAAAAATCAACACCCTCTTTGTGTCCTAGATTTTTGTCTTCATGCTGTGATCTTTAACCAACATAACTGTCCTTAGTATACCAAAGTCTTCTAGTTCATATTATCTGTGTTCCTCAAATTTGCACAATGTAGCCATAAATATTTTTGTTACTAATAGCCTCCAGAATGACATGAAAACATAGAAATATCAAATTGGTGGTAGTATCTATTATAAGCAATTATCCATCATAAGACTACCAGGGGGTATGGCCCCTAACACCTACTGTATTCTATGTCCTTTTGCCTTGTCAGTCATTAATACCTAAATTATACTATTCAAAAGCATTGTAACAAGAGTCTGTTAGCAGAAATAATCTATACAAGTTGCCGGGCAATCTGTTCACTTCAAACCTAGAATCCAGTAAATAAATTACTCTGTAATAAGTTTTGTTATATTCTAGGGAGTTGCTAGCTTCATTCTTCAAATTTTAATATATTTCTTCATTTTTGTGGCCATTACAACTTTGCTGCACTGTCAGACACTGAGGTTATAGTGAGTTAGTCAGGAAGCTCAGATGACAACTTGCAATGGGCATCTGAAGTGAGGGAGGGGGGGTTGTTAAAAGGTAAATCGAGGTATATAAATTTTTAAGAACTTATTTGAGTATAAATCTATTCCAGTTGGGCAATGTCAAACCAGAAATGGTTAGGAGTGCTCACCCACATGAGCTAGAGGACAAACTTATATAGAGAAGGCACAGAGGGGAAAGAAAGAAAAGTATTTGATTGACTATAGCTTCAAGGCTGTTTGTGACTGGTTGTCCTTAGGTTTTAATTCATAATCCTGAGGCATTTACAGGCTTAGATTTTGGTTTGCTTATATAGGCTACCACCACACTAAAGCCATCTCAGTCTAATGGTCTCCTTATTTTAACTTAACAGAGAAGAGGAAAAAGTTTTGTCAAACTGAGCCCTTTTTTCTGTGGGATCTGACTCTTATTTGCAGGTAAATAGTGTCAGATTTGAGTTAAATTGTATGACACCCAGAGGAGCTTTTAAATGTGCATAAGCAGATAAAGACAGAAAGAAACCAGAGTCTTAGAGGCTAAGGAAGGAGAAGGATTTGAGAGGTAGGATGTGTTCAATAATGTACAGAACTACAAATTGTACGAGGTCAAAAATAGGGTCTGGATGTGTCTGTTCTGCCATGGTGAACTTAGTGGGAGTAGTTTCAGTTTTGTGGACAGTGGTAGCCAAAGCAACTGGATTCTTGTTTAATTCTGGTTATAAAAAGAGTGGTAAGACATTGTCCAGACTCTTAAGAGGTTTTCTGACTCTGGAGAAATTAGGCAGTCATAGAGCCATCTACTTATCCAACAAGTATTTATTGAACATCTCTCTGTGCCAGACATTAAGCACTAGGGACAGAACAATATACCGAGAAGGCAAAATCATCCCTTGCATGTAGCTCCATAGTAGTGGAGGAGATAAATAGATAATCATATAGTGTCAAATGCTGAAAGTGCTATGAAGAAAAATAAAACAATATAAGGGGAAAAATATTGATGGAAGCTGCTATTTTAGCTAAGATGGTAAGGGATGCAAATTGGACAAAAACCTAAAAGACACAAATTATATGCATATCTTGATGAGTCATGATGTTGCAGAGGCAACTTTGAGTATGAAAAATCTCTCTCCGGCAGGAACTTGCTCAATACATTCCAAAAACAGCCAGGACACTAAATTGGCTATAAAAATTGAGTCAGTAGAAAGGTGGTAAAAGAGATGGCCAAGTGATTATAACTATAATATTTTAGTCAGCTTGTGCTGCTATAAAAATATAACAAAGACTGTGTGGTTTAAGCAATAGACATTTATTTATTTCTCACAGTTCTGGTGGCTGGGAAGCCCAAGATCAAGGTACAGATATTTCCTGGTAAGGGCACACTTCCTGGAATTTCTGCATGTCTTTCCATGGTCTTTCCTTGGTGTACACGCATGAAGATCGATCTCTCTCTCTCTCTCTCTCTCTCTCTCTCTCTCAAATATATATATTTACAATGGCACTAATCCCATCACGAGTATTTTACCCTCATGACTTAATCTAAACCTAATTACCCCCCAAAGGCTCTACCTCCAAATATCATCACAGTGAGATCAGGGCTTTAACATATGAATTTTGGATGAACACAAAAGTTAAGTAAATGCTTAGTCGATAACATATAGCAATCCAAAGTAAGGCAGGGTAAGTGCCATAGAAGATTAGATAAGAGAGGAATCATTGATAGCTGACAGGGTTTGGAAGTTTTCAGAGAATAAGTCAGATTGACCAAAGTTTTACAATGGTAAACAATTGGAGATGGGGAAGATATCACACAGGGGGGAAAAAAGTAAGAATGCACATAAAGCCAATCCAGCTGGCAAAGAACATCAGGCAAGGGTGATTGGGGAATAACCTTTATGGATTAGATAGTCTACATATGGGAGATCTTGAAAGATAATCTAATGAGAAGCCACAGAGATTTTTTGCATAATTTTGTACTAGATAACGAGGTACTGTGGAAAGTTGAAGATAGCAATGGCATGTGTCTAGGATGAATGGGAAGGAAAATACTCAGAGGCAGGGAGACAAATTAAGAAATTATTACCATAACCCAGATGATGAGCTGATAAGATTTACGACTAAAGTGCTTGCCACTGGAGCAGAAAGATATCAATGAAGATTATGAAAAGACAATGGCCAAGTTTAGAGACTTTCCAATGGAGAGAGATGACTGAAAATATGATGGCCCCATTGACAGAAAACCTTAGGGGAAGAATCAGTTTAGAGAGTGGGTGAGTACAGTGGTTATTGTAATTTGAGGAAATGTAGGACATCAAGATGGAGATGTTCTGCAGCAATTGAAGATGCAGGATGGAAATTTGGGAGAAAATTAGAGATCACAAGATAGGGTAAAAGTCTGTTCTGATTCACTTTGAGTAACTAGCCCCATCCCAAACATAACAACTGAAAAGCTACAATGAAATACTGACATGAACGAATGGTTAATCACATCATAAGCTGTTTCTTGCTTTTATGGAGGTAAGCAGCAGGTAAGATACTGAATTTTGGAATGTCACAGTATTCGGTAGAAGGAGAAAGAAATAAAAATAAGTTATGCTAAGCTCATTTTAGAAAGTAACCAAGTGCATCCAAAGAACTACAAGCATTTTGCTTTGCCTTCCTCAATGGATGCAGGGAGAGTCTTACATCTCTTTTCTACAGTTTTATCTAGGACTGGAGGGGAGCCAACTGTCTATTGTTCAAGTTCACATTTTAACTGGTGATGAAAATTCACACATTCTGTATGAGGCCATCCTGAGGAACTGTCCTCAGTGTGGGACTTTGGCAAAAATACTACACTCTAGGATATACATGCTTTCCAGAGAGGCAAAGATTTTTCAAAACAAACAAATCAGTCGACCAGAAAACACATCTTTGTTTTAAGTGTTTACCACAGAGAAGATAACTGCTGAAAAGTTTGAGAGTGGCAATAAGTATCTTTCCTTCATTAATCATTTCATTAGATTAAAAGAGAAAAACCACCATGCTGTCTTGGCATTTTCCTGTAATTACAGAGGGAGTTCCATCTTGCTTTCTATAAACCATGAGTTGTTTAGAAATTCAGAATCTTGAAACAAAAGAGTAATCTCAAATATCAGAATGTATGAAAAATCGTGAGAGTCCATATGAATTTGGGAAGGAAAAATTAATAGCTGTATAAACTTTGACATGTACTTAACCTTACTTAGCTTTGTAAAATAATGTTATCATTATCTCCAGGGTTATGACAAAGATAAAAAAAAAAACGTTATACATATACTGTCATCTCCACAGGAAAACCATCCCTACCCACCCCATGTAAAGTAGACAGCTAGCAACTCTATGTAAATCACTCTGGTTCAAGCCTTTGCTGAGCATTTATTACTGTCTAATGCATGTTTACTGATTTATCTGTCTAATGTCTCACCTAAGCAGATTATATCTCCAAGAGAACAATAAGTTTGCCTTGTTTGTATCTCTATTCCTATTACTTACAACAATGTCTGGCACATAGTAAGTGCTCAATAAACATCTGTTGAATAAATGAAAATGGGTTCTTCATTAAATACTGTTTCTCTTCTTTCTCCTCCATTCCAAATTCACATGGCAAATATATAGTTTATATACATGGTAATAGATCTAGACTTTCAAATGGAAACCCTTACAAAACTGGAAGACTCAGAATGAGGACACATAAATTATTTCTTTTGCAATCAATAATGAATTTATTCTATTACATTTACATTGTGTATGATTTGAGTCATTCTAGTAACTCCTCCATTTATAAAATAGTACATGCACCCAGCATAATGCTGGTCCATAAAATATGTGCTTAATACATGTTACTTTCCTTTTCCTTCCATTGTATATACTTCTACTGCTCATAATATATTTTGGATTAGAAATCAAAAACTTATAAAAAAAATACTCAGAGGAATTTCACAAGCTCTGATTTCCATAAAAAAATAAGACAGAATATTCCAGCTGACTCTACAGTTGCTGCATGATTTCATTAAGCGTGATCTAATCTCTTTTAGTTCCTGAAAAAGTGCTATTGTCATAATACTTCTAATGTACTTTTAGTTCCTTCTAAGGAAACCTCCATAGAATTCTGCCATAGATTTTTTTAAGTAAATCTTTGAGATGATAGCTCAAAGGGTATTCACTTCAAAGTACTCTAATCCTTTCCCAAACTCTACTTTGTACGAAGAGGGGAAAAAAACATTAATAGACTTCCAGTTCAATACAATTTACCAGCACTTTGTACTTTTACTAAAACTCATTAGTTTTTGAAATATTATACTTGTCCTAATTTTCATGCAACACAATGAACTATGAGTCAGTTCAAATAAGATTTAAAGTAGGACTCCATTTTGTTTGCATGTAACTACTCTTAATTGCACAGAACAAATTAATACTGTCATTGTTCAATTAAGACAAAAAGTAGAAGGATAATTTTAAAAAGTCAAAATAATCAAATATTACATTTGTAATTTCACTGCACATGGTGTTTGAGGCTCACGTTGTTTTGTTTTGTTTCTAAATCAGGTTGGGGAAATAGTGAATTTAAAGAAATACTCTGTTTGAGAAATGGTATATAGATTCCTTCAGAGAAAAGAGACCTATTTTGTCTCAGAGAATGAGCTTTGAGCAGTGAAATGAAAGGAAATCTGCTTATATTTTTGCTCATTTTAGAAGCAGCTAGAATTGTTTTCTCATCCATAAAAGGAGTTATTTTAACAATCACAAAATTTCCTATATTTTTTAAATGCTGAGTTTATATAGAACGTGTATATAGAATTTTTTTTAATTAGCTTCAACTAAAATTATAATTTTGATCTGCAACCATTTGTCTAAGGGATTGTTACTTTGAGTTATTTCATTACTGAGAAATGTAGTTCAAAACATTCAGTTCATTAAGACTTTGGAACAGTACCAAAGAATTAAGATTGTTTCTTTTAAAAAGAGTTCCTCCTGCTTTTCTATTAAAAAGAATAATTAGAAATCAACAGATTTGAGAATTCACTTATTAATTAATCACTATCAATAATTTTCTATCTTTGGGGCTTTACATTTTTAGTTCTTAAAATTATTTTGTCATTTCAATAAAACTTTATAATATTTTGATGATGATTTAAGGGCTCTACTTTTCCCAGTTCTGTGTATTTAGAATAAGTCTCCATTTTAAATCTCATAAATAGTACTGCAAAGAACATCTTTCCCACAGTTTTTTGTTTTTCATATGGAATGTTTCCATTTGCATTTTTTCATATGAAGACATGTTTGAGGAGCGGTTTCAAACTTATATAAATCTATTTTCACTGCTTTTCTGAGAAATGAAAAACATTAAGAACATACTAGAAATAGAAAAATAATGCATGAATTATAAATATATTTCTCCAGTTTAAAAATCATTCAGAGGTGGGCCTTTCTCATGTAAACATTGTCATTCAGTCTTTTGTTTTACTGACATGCCCCAAAAATATAATCATGCCCATCCCCTTGTTGGATATACTCTCCTCTGAAGTTTTGGAGGTGATGAAATAAAGTCTTGTTTTAAAAAATAATATTTTCAAATGAATAAGTTGCCCGAGTAAATTGAATTAGGCTGGAAGCAAATAATACAGAAGTTCTAGTGTACTTTTTACAAGTAGTTAAATATGTATGTCTCTGCTTTGTAGTTAATATTTTTTAAAAATCTGATATTTATTCACAAAACAATTGCACAAAGTAATAACTATATTTTGAGAAAAAACTTTTACACAATTCTTAATTGTTAATAAACATATATGAGAAATCTATTAGAACAATGGTATCATGAGCAAGACACAAAAGATTCAGAGACTAGATATAGTGGGCAGCTAAGTCAAGCAGCAGTGTTTGAGAATGTGGATCATCTGGATATTGATTCTAATCCCAATACAATTTTGCACAAATCTATGCATTTTTAACCATTTAAGAAAACTAAGTGATGTTTATTCTTAAAATTTTGTTCTCCAAAGAAATAACTTTCTTGCCTTAAATATGACATATTTTAGATTTTCTCATCTCATGCTACAGAAAATTTTGCTTAAAATTATAAAATTTCACACTTTTTCTTCAATAATCCTCACTATTGTATGTTACTTAAGTGGGTGGGAGTCAAGCTGAACTCCCTGGGTTCAAATCTCAACTCTACCATTTACCAGCTGGGTGACACAGAGCAATTCACTTACTTGCACTGTGCCTCAGTATTGCCATCTTTAAAATAGAGATGATAATGGTAACTGCCTCTTAAGATTACTGTGAGAAATAAATGAGTTCATACTTATAAGGTGCTTGGACCACTGGCATGTGGCATTCAGTTAGGCATCATCATCACTGTCACCAGACATTATCAAGTACAGAATCCCAGGAACACAACATGTGACATACACAGAACCTAAAAGAACAAAGATTTAGATACATAATAATAGATGTGGCATGTATTAGTGCTAAGTAAATGTTACAGGTAAAAAAAAAATTCAAGACTACCATGGATGAAGCCATTATGAAAGATAGTGTCCTATGAGTGATCTCACAGAAATCTCACAGAGCCTAAGCCAGACTCTGATAAAGAGAGAAGACTTGGCAGAAAAGTGGAAGAGTATTTTAAACAAAGGATATGTTGAGAAGATGTTGATATATTCTGGAAACAATGAATGGGCCAGTTAAGCTATCACAAAAATAGTTCATCTAGAAAGAAACTGGAAAGTAGAAGACCTGAAATAGTAAACCACTTGGGAATTTGATTGCCTGTAAGCACCTAGGAACCACTGAGGATTCTGAGGACAAGTGACAATAAAAGATCACAAATTTTCAAGATGACTTATATTGAGAAATAATAGAGACAAAAAATACATTAAAATAAACTTAATCATGAGACTATTAAAATATTACAAACAAATAAACAATTCTCAGCTATTTCATACTAATAGAGATCTGATCTTCCTCTTTGTAATTCTTCTCTCTTTATGAACTGTAACTCACAAAAAATCTTGTCCAACCTAGTCAATTGAGATTGATTTTAAATTTTATTTTCTTTGCTGAGAGTAGAATTCTAAAATTTTACTGAACTTATCTTTTAATATAGCCCCTTTTCAACCAAGAAAGAATAAGTACTGGATATACATAATTTGAGAATTCAGATATCTAACATTATCTTATTTGTAGTTCAAATTTAATGGTGCAAATTTAGTAGGTCTGGAATTATAGGAGTGCTTTCCAGGCTTGTAAAAATTACTTTTTTTTTTTGAAAAAGGGCTGACTATTTATTAGCAGATGACCCACAGTGCTAAGATCTTAGAGGTTGATTACCAGTTTTCAGATACCCTTGGAAAATTTGACAAGTCGCTCATGGTATCAAAACACAGCCAATTTACTACATACTTCTTGGAAAGACTATGGAGGATTCATTTTTACAAATCTTCAAGATACAATTAGCAATCAACTGTGTTTTTCTAACACAGAGAATTTGGTAGTTAAATGTGACCTTTATGACAACTCTGAAAATAAACTCTAGTCAATGTACCCAAATAGAAAAAAATAAATCAGGATAATTATGGGCATAAGAATATTAATTATAATATATACAATATGCCTTCCTTCTTTTTACGGGTTTTTAAGTGGAATTTTCTTTTTCTGAGTAATGTGAAATATTTTTTCCCTGAAATATCTATTACATTAAAAGTATAAAGAGATCATCATAAAGGAGATAGAGAGACATATCTATTTTTTAAGTCAAAAAGAAGTCTTGTAAGTATAATTTACTCTGTAAATGAATTAAATGGCTATTTTTAAATCCTTTTGTTATTGTGAGTGTGGATAATAGGAAACTTTGCTGTTGAATTTCTATGTGACCCCTGGAAAGTTTCTCCACTGAAACTGTTTCCTAATCTATAAATGAAAGAAAGACCAGTGGGAGAGTGATGAGGACACATTCCATTAAATGCTTATAAGGCTTTTTGCAAAATATAAAATGTTAGTAATCACTTTCCTAGCAAGAACTCACTTGCTATAAAATTATGTGGCTTGCTCAGTTCTTTAGAAACTGCTCAGGCCAATTGGCATTCTCTTTCCTGAATGCACAGTGTATTGGGCATCCTACCTTCAACTATCAGAGTCTGAAACCAAATGAATGCTCAATTACTCTGACCCTTCTCTTCTGAGGTAAGCCCATATTGACTAAGATAATAAGAATCTCAATTAAGCTAAAATTCTCTGAAGATATATTTAAGTTTTACTAATGTAGAAGATTCTGTGCAGGACTATGAATGCTGTTAAGCCTAAAAGACTCATATCCTTTGTTTGTCATTTCCCTTTCTCCCCATTATACATTTTAGTCATTCTCTGATGCCCCCTAGACTACACAAATTATCACCAAGCTCCAGAGTTTCCTCGATGAAAGCCCTGATAGCCCAACCTTGCTCTACATTTTCAGTCTGCCATTTGCTAACATATTACATGACCAGCTGAGCCATGGAGCTAGAATAAACAGAATGTACTTTAGCATACAGGGATATTTTGCAAGAGATATATTCTCAAGTCTTGGAAACTTAACTGTGTGTTACCATATTGTCTTCCTTATGCTCCTTCTGTTTCTTAATTTCACACATCGCTCCATTCTTTGAAGAAATTTCTTCCCAGTGTGTTAAGAAACTGAGTCATGTCCTAAATTCTGTGGAAAAACTTGGAAGGTAGGAGGAGGTTTAGATCTGCAAAGAGCAATCTTGTTTTTTCTCAATAAGTTAAATGACCTGGTCATTTCATATGTGAGTTAATGGAGGGAAACATGCTTTGAAAACTTCAGAGCCATACATATATGTATTATTCCAGGATTCCTTTTTTAGTTGTGGGCTACAAATGGATCACATGCCAGTCCTTTTGTATGTACCAGGCTCATTTTAGGTAAAGTGGCTTCTCTGAAGTTCTCAAGCTGAAGTCATTTCAGCTTTAATAGGTCACTTTATTCTCTCAGTGGTACAGAGGTCCCCGTTTGACCCTTGAGAACCTTATTCAAACTGCAAAAGCTGGGGATAGTCCACTAATTAGTTGATTTCTATGAATGTTAAAATACATTAGCTTATTCTAAATCAATGGCTTTGCTAGTCATGCAACATGCTGGCCTTTCAGGATAATAATTTCTCTCATTGAAACAGATTTCTTTTTAAAGAATGGAGTGATTCTGATTTCAGAAATAGAGAACTGAGCTAAAACTAAAAACTTTTATTGAAACTGGTAATTTTATTCACCTTCATAATTCTGTTCCTTAGCTACATTCTGTGTTGTCTTGACATATGTTAATCAATGCATTTGTTACCACACAGCTTGACTATTGCATTTCTCTGGTGGCTGACTTATCATCGTCTATAATTATTTCAACTTTAATTAATTCTGAACTTCTTTGCAAGGTTATTTACTTGCTTTAAGCAACAAGACAACATGACATCTCTTTGATTTCTAAGCATCTGGTCAACTACAAATTCAATTCGATATCCACTTTTTTGCCTGAAAAGTCTATTACAGTGACCCTTCTCATTAGATCACTGGAATTAGTGGTTACTGACCTACTTAATTGCAAAAAGAAAATGCTAGTGAGAGAAATACTCTCACTGTGACTATCTTGTAAGCCATAAAAGCAACACTAGAACCAATCAAAGGAACAGATGAAAAACAGTATGGAGTCACGTTCATCAGTGAGTATAAAAAGAGAATCAAACAGTCTTGGTTTTGGACCCTGCTTAGAGAAAGAAGAGAAAACTGTTATGTCCCAGGTATTAGTTTGGGTCCTTGCATAGTCACCACAGTTCTTGAGAGGTAAGGATTATTATAGCCCTTCATAACAGATAGGAAAAGGGAGCTTCAGAGAGGATAGTGACACACAATTAGTTAAGTGGCAGTGCCCAGAATGAAATTCAGGTTTTATGACCCCAATATCACTACAGAAAGAGTTAGAAGTAGCAAATAAAAGTTTAAAAGTTATGTATATGGAGAAGTGGAAATCGTGCACCTAAGAAGTAAAAAATGTAAGAAATCAGGGTCAAGAATAAATAAGCCCCAAAACACAAGTCCCAAAGCAAGGATGTTAATTGATGGGCAGAATAATATTTGAAGATGGTTATAGATGAGCCTAGAGTCTTTTTCTGTAAGTAACCAGACAGTAAATATTTTCAGTTTTGCACCTCATACAGTCTCTGTCTTAACTATTCAACTCTGTTCTGGTAGTGGAAAAGCAACCATACACAATGTGTAAATAAATGGGCATGGCTATGTTCCAAGAAAACTTGATTTATAAAAATAAGTCATGACTCTTAGGCCATACATAGCTTACAGATCCCCTAGTCTAAATTAATGTTTCCAAACACAGATTGGTACCATTTCTCTAGCGGTTGTTTGAAAATAGAGGGAGAACTTTTTTGGTTCTCAGTCATTCCAGCTCAGAAAGCTACTGGCATTTAGCAGATTCAGACTAGGAATACTAAAAATCTTTACAGAATTTTTAGTGTCCCGTTGGAGCAATCCAGTCTAAACTATAAATTCCCTCATTTAATGACAATCACATCCCCATCAAAAAACACTGGATTAAGCAAAGGTAAAAACATATGCCTTAAAAGTCAAAAACTTTATTCTTATTCCAACTCACAGAGATCAACAGAAACACATGGAAGAAGTAAGACCTTCTGGAAGGAAGAGGGCCTTTGGAATGAGACCAAATTGTTCTGTATACAGTTTTCCCTCCTAGTAATTATGTGTTTTAAATAGGTTCCCCGATGTCTCTGAGACTTGGCTCTTTGTCAATAAACACAAAATAATTATAACATCCTCATCAAATTGCTGTAAAGATTTAAAGAGAAAAGACATATGAAGTGACTAGCATAGGATATAGAGTGTACAGGTACCTGCTGTCCAGTAGACACATAATGTGAGCCACGTATATAATTTTAAATTGTGTAGCAGCCACACTAAAAATGCAAAAACAAACAGGTAAAAATAATTTTATAATTTCAACATGTAATCAATATCAAAATTATTAAATAGATTTTTGCATTATTTTTTTTCTTTTTAAATTTCCAAAATCAGATGTGTGCCTTAAAATGATAGGACATCTCAATTCAGATTAGCTAGCCACATTTTAGGTGCTCAGTAGCCACACATAGCTAGTGGCTATGGTATTGTAGCTCAGGGGTAGACTCTGAGTAAGATTATATCTTTTCCATTCCTTCAGTTCCCAACAGGATACTGACTCCTAGTTATTATGGAGAGTCTTGTTACCTACCCTTTTCCCAAGCCTGCAGAGAGCGACTAGCTCCCTGCTCTTGTGGAATAGGGTCTCCCAATGCTTCCTAAATTTTAATTATGAAGCATTTACCAAACTGTACCCAAATTTAACTGAAAACAAAATTAAAATAACTAAACTTTTTTTACATTAAAATCCCCTGATGTTCAAGAAACAAATACACCCAAAAGGACTGTATTTGGTGGTACCTATTTAGCCACTTCTATACTGAGTAATTTTCTCAATATCAATGAAATAAATTCTGATTACTCAGAAATATCCTGTAACTTTAACATTCCAACTCTAAATAAGGAAACCCTTTTAAGAAGTCTAACAAAGGGTAGTCACAGAAACACAAAATTGCTTGAATATGATTAATAAAGCCCTGTTGGTGGCCCATCAATGTTGATGATTAATGTAGGTTTAATCATCAGCATGCCATAAGAATCCAGCTCTTCTAATTTTCTTTTTTTCCTACCGAAACAAATAAATTCTTTCCCTATTAGTGTTTTGAATCTTGCCAGTGAAAGAAATGTATGAAAAGAATATACATGCATATAAATGCTATATATCTAAATGTCTGTATATCATCAATTTATCCCCATTGCGCTCACGCACCTGATGCTTAATTTGGAACAGATAGTTCAAGTCTAAAAGAAAGAAAACCCAGAAGTTATCCCTCCCTTTCCTCCTAATTATTTTAAACTAAATTCACTGATAATAAATATGAATACACTTCTAGCTTTTAGGATTGTGAAGGTGCCTAAAGCTTGAAGTGATTTTAATTAAAGTGGATGCTCTCGCCTTAGCAATTGACTCTGCAGGTTCCAAGCCAACTGATTGAAGCCAGCATCACTTGGAGAGAAGCAGGTCTTTTAGGGAACATCAGGAGTTCCTGGAGTTGGGGAAGAATGCTGTTTTGTTTGATTCTGTTTTCTACCCTAGTAAAATTCTATCTCTCCTAAAGACTTCCCTTTTTATCTTTTTGTTTTTTGTTTGTTTTGCTTAAAAGCCAAGATGAGGAAAGGTATTTGTTTAGTTAAAAGAACTTGTGTCCAAAGACTTGTACCTCCAAATATAGTGGTGATTGTACCAATTGACACAATTGCGTCAGATCATATCAACCTCCCAAGCCTTCACCCTGAAACTGTTTCTGTCACACATGTACATACACACACACACACACCCTACATCACAAACAACTCAACAATAATTGGTTAGGAAATAAAAGAGACAAACATTATTCTAAACTGTGTACCTAGAAATATTGATCTGGTAAAAGGCAAGAAAGGCTAATGAATTTCAATCCATATATCTACTAATGAGGGTCTTGCAAAGACTGGAACACCTATTGATTAACGTGTTTACTATCTTAAAGCCAGTACCTTGACATGGATAATACCTACTACGCTGCCTATCCAGAAGAATAATGTCATTGTTTGTCTTGCACATGCCAGGAGGAAGCCTCTGCTAATTCCTAGATGACAAAGGTGCAGGAAAGGCCTTCTCTCTCCCTCTTTGGCAACAAGAAAGATGCTCCTCTAGATGATAGGGTCCTTCTGTCTTCTGACAGGTAACTGTCAGTCAGGCAGGGTATGAGGTATGATAATTCCATCTGCGCCATTTGAATTGTCAGCTGCATTGTTCTGCTCAGCATGCTGCGGATTGTGAAAAACAACCAGGATGGATGATTTTAAGTAATTGCTCTGACACAGACTGATTACTACAGTAACAACAGTCAGTTATAGTTAAGGATTAGCCTTGGCATATGGTCTACATTTGATGTGCGAAGGAGAGTGGAGGAGAGGAAGGAAAAAACATTATAATTTTATGGAGTGCTTTATGCTTTATAATGACTGAGTTTTCTTTTCTTTTACTTAATTTTGAAAATATCACCAACGAAGCCTGAAAAAAAATCTAAATATTGTTACAGTTAAAGGAATTCAAAGAACATATTTAACTGCTATTAAGATAAACCATAAAATTATTAGGATTTATAAGACTGATAATTATTCATTGCCACAGTACATATTGTTCTGTATACTGGGGTTTGTTTTCAACTTTATGCATTTAGTGATCATCCTTTACGAGATCTCAGCCATTCACTGATTGCATAAAACTATTGTATTCTTTCTGATAGATGAATCATTAATATCTGTAGCTTACTACTAAACTAGTCTGATATTTCTTTTATGAAAAATACTTTAAGAAAACAATTCAATTTCTATATCTTTTATAAAATACTCTGTCTAATATTTAATGTAACAAAATAGAGACTTACCTGTTTTTGTTTAATGAGAATAACAAAAATAATCATATATTTCACATAAACAAAAATACGCGTTACCCTTAAACAAATGTAAAAAGAAATATTTATTTATCTTTATGATTATAAATAGAGAAACAAAGCAACTAACAAGTTTCGTTCTAGTTGGGTTTTTAATTTTTATATCATTCTTATTTTTTTGGTAATGACCAAGAAGTGGAACATGAGCTTATATGTAAAACAATGAACTAGGAATAATTGAAATGATAGTGATTTTTAAATATAAATAGTAATATACTCAATAAAATAATTCAATACCAGATAAATAAGAAAATATTTGGATAAAAATTAGGGTGATAATTTAACACTGTGTAAAGTATGATAAAGTAAGTTCGAAGGACATTAATTATTTACATGTGTGTGAGCTATTGTTGGGCACATAATGGCTAATCCATTTGCCAGCACTGTCAGGCTGTTCCTAGTATTTTAACTCATTCCTTCGTAAATCTCTTCTGTGATAGCTTGAGAAAAAAGTTGGTATTTTAAATCTACTCCTATTAATATTAACTAGTCTTAAGCAATAATTTTCACCAATTATTACTTACACAAAGTTCTGGGCCAACTAATATTTTCTAATATGTTTGGTATTAACTAGCCTTCTAGAATTTCGAATAGGGTAGTTAATATAACCTTCATTTCCAAAAATAAAAATAAAAAAAGAAGGTCTGTTATTGGACTTCTAAAGTCAGGTTTTAGAAGCTATTTCCATGTACTAAGAAGTTTGTGAGTTAAAGGAAGTTTGGAAAACTAGAGGACTTTCTCTCTCGCTCTCTCTCTCTCTCCTTTCTTTTTTTCTTTCTTTTCTTTTCTTCCTTTCTTTCTTTTTATGAAAAAAGATATTTTTTCTGAAAATCTTTCAGGCATAATATAGTACTGAATTTTTTTTTCAGTCAAATGGAAATTCTCTTAATCAATTATGAGCTAAACATATTCATACTAAAAATAACATTTTATAAACTTACTGAATCTGAAATCTGATATTTTGCCCTAGACATTAAAGTCATTTGGGCAAGACTAATTTCCTAGTTCACTTCTTAAATGGTGCAAAAAGAATTAACATTTTGAAAAGTATTCCTAATATTTTCTCGGAATTCACTCTTCATTCCCCATTTTCTTACTTTTGGACAAAGTCATAAATATGTTACTTGTCTAGTCCTTACAGGCATTTGGATTTGAAATGCCTGGATCAAATAATGTCCAAGTTTCATCCAATAAATTGCTTCCATCTAAATTTCCCAATTTTGGATAAGGGCCAAAAAATAAAAACTGATTCGAGGAAACTTGTAGCATCCTTGCTAACTCTCTGAAATTTGCATCAATTATGTTTTAATCTTCTTTGAGAACCTTGAGCACACATGCAAATTTGCAGAATGTGTTTAAGAATTTAAAGTACTCTACATTCTTTAATTATTTTAACTTGGCCTTTTGCTGTCAGTTCTCTGTTGCATTATAATCCATACCAAAATGTAGAGGCTTTAAGCAACAACAACAATGTATTATTTCTTATAACTTTGTGGATCTAGAATTTAGGCAGACCTTGGTTGTTTGACTCTTCTTCTCCATCTACCATTGACCGAGGTCATTCACTCAGCTGGCTTTACTGTCACTGGGATGAGCTGATATACCCAAGAAGGCACTCACATTGTAGTGCTGCTACTTCACTTGACACCTCTCTCTCTCTCTCTCTCTCTCCACTTTATCTTTCTTCCTTCGATAGTCTCACCACCACCACCCCTAAAAAAGTAAAATTATGGCATGGTGGCTGAATTCCCCAGAAGAGGGAATTTGCCAGTCCTCTTAAAGGTTAGGCCCAAACTAGGACAGTGTCACTTCTATTATATTCTATTGATCAAAACAATTTTTAAGGTCACTCCTGATTCAAGAGAATAAATACAGTCTACTCCAATGGGAAGAGTGGCCTACACATATAGGGAAGAGAAGAATTAATGGCAGCCATCTTAAGAACTGATCGCCACACCTTCTAAGAAATCATTTGTCTAAACAAAATGAGAAAATGTTTCAGCCACACAAACTATGACTGATTTTCTTAATATTAATAGTTCTCATTATAGAGAATGATGAACTAAAGATTATATGCTTTGAATAATAAAACTTTTGGCCCATTCATACATATCCACTAATTAAATCTCTATATTTCTTAATGAATTTCTTTTATTCTCAACTAAACATAATGTTTTTATGTATGTGTGTGTATATATATGTGTGTGTGTGTGTGTATACATGTATATATAAATGTAAAGTACAATTAATTTCTGAAGAGTGTGTTCTAACAGTGTTTTTCAAGAAGACTAACTGGAACAAAGCATAGAGACTTTAATATTCTGGAAAAAAAAAAGTTTAACTTCTGGTTTTGGAAAGGTTTGCCTATACCTCTTAGCAGTTAAAGAGGTATATTAATAGTCTTTTGCTTTTGGACTTTTTCAAGACCAACATTCAAAGAAACTTTATTATATTATGAAATACGTTATTCTCTAAGTCTGTTTTTGTGTGGATGGATAAGACCAGAGTTTATTTGTTTCATTAAAACATATTTGGCCTTACTCTGCTCTCATTATTTTTCAAAACCACACAATTTAAAAGTTATTATTTCAGGTTTAAGTCTTTCCAGCGGAGTCTCAGAACCTTTTATACAGTTTAGGTTCAAAATGATTTCTAAATATATTAATTAATAAATAAATAATTTGTTTATAGTTTCTTTTCTGAAACAATTTTTGGTGCTTCCTCAAAAGAAGGAAGCCATATAACAGAATATCTTTTTTGCAATAGATAGATTTGGATTTAAAATATGGCTTTTCCAGTTATAATGTATATGCACTTTACTCATTTTTAGAATGAGAATTTGCTCACTGTGTAGGGTTGTAGAAAGGATTAAATAGATAGTATATGTGAAATTCTTAGTTCAGTCTTGGGACATAGCTCTCAGTAAATGGTAGCTTTTAATATTAAACTTTTTTCAAGTCATGAGTTTCAAATAAATGACCTATTTTTAATTGGCTTGCTTGTTGAATATGTAGTTGTAAAAATGATAATTGTTTCAACTTTCCTAAGCCTCAGTAAGATAGGAGCATTAATTTTCTCATTAGAAGAGGTGTGTTTGTGATCACTAGTCTCCCAAAATGCTCCTTGAAAATGGGGTATTATGGTAAAAAAAATATTTGAAAAATGTAATATATTATTTCTCCCACAGAGAACCATAATGTATATTAAAGGCTCTAAAATATCTTGTGTAAAAATTAAGAAATATTCTTAAATTATTTAACTTAGTATTTAACAAACTTTAGTAAAATCTAAATGAATAACAATCAAACTAAAGCATGAGACTGAAAATAATCAGCCCACTACATACTCTTTGTACTTCAAGGACTATTTTGTTGCTATCGTTGCTATTATTTCCCCCACAGAAGAGGCAGTAACTTTTTAATTTGGGGATTTCCAATAAAGTTAATCTTACACTGAATAACCAATAAATAACATATATTTTAAGAGGTTTATGAAAATTCAGGGTCATTATTAAGAACATCAGTTCTTGTATTCTCCTAATAAATGTTTATACAATGTGTAAGATTGTTGTCCTTAGACTGAAAAGTCCCAGACAACTACGCTTTAATAATTAAGATATGTTCATATCTCAATTCATATCTATCTATAGGTATCTATAGGTAGATAGATATGAATATATCTGACCATTATCTATCTATCTATCTCTCTATCTATCTATCTATCTGTCTTCGGTTCAGCTTTCTTAGTATGTATGCTTTATAGTCTCCCTCCTCAACTGCTTTCTGTTATTATTGAAATTTAAGAAAAGAGGCAAGATTTCCAGGAGAATCAAATGATTAATCTTGTTAAATCAGTAACTTCAATTTTATATTCAAAATGAATTCTATAAACTGCCTAGAGCATAGTTGCTCACAGAATGAAATGCTTACGTTTTATGACAGTCATTTTCTTTTTTTCCTAAATTTTATATCCTCTTTCCCACCATTTCTCCACCAAATTCTATTTCAAAGGCACAAATGTTCTATATTCTGATATATATTACACCATAGTAGTTGCTCTATAGAATTGGATGGATAGATTAGTAGCTGAGTGGAGGGTAGGAAAAAGGAAGGGAAAGAGAGACAAAGAAAGGAAGGAAAGAAAAGAGAAAAGAAGAAAGGGATATAGGAAGAAATGAAGGACAAATTTACAGGTTCATAACTGTTCTGAAGGAATAGTTAGAAGTCTACACAAAATTAGCCAAATATTCTCTTTAAGAACTAAATAACAAATTATGTGATGCAAACTGATATGCATAAAGACAATATCAAGAGAATAAAAATGTAAAATAAATATTATTTGTTTCTTTCCCTTATTACAAAAAAACTCTTTGCTAATAGGGGCAGTGTCTGGCACAGAGATGGCTTCTCTTTATTTGTTGGTTACATGAATAACTTCATTAATTATATATTATAAAATATATCATTTCATCTGAAAAAGGGTTTTCCAGCAATAAAAAAGGGAAAATACTTTAAAAAAAACAAACTTTACATATTTTCTATGTTTAGTTATCCCATAAAGCTCTGTTATCTTGACTTTCCCACCCATGCTTTTGTGGATATAGAGCAGTGCCATAACAGGGACAGTCCTTTAAGAGTGAGTCTCAAACATTTGCGACATTTTGCTCCCCAGAGCAAACAAACTTTTCTTTCAGCATGACAGGAGACATCAGTTTTAAGAAAATATTTGGATGAAACATTTTATCCAAGAAATCAATTTAGCTGTGTAGAAATAGCTACCCGCAAATGCATGCATCAGTTTATTCTTTTCGGAGACATTTGTCTAACACAGGTTAAGTCAGAATAAGTCAGTGAGGGAGCATGTAAATTTGAATGACAAACAGAATAGACATCTAATTTTGTTGAATTTTTTTCAAAAGAATAACATTTTTAAAAAAACCCTGTACTCTCCATTTTACGTAAAGAAGACTATATAGCTACCTTGCAAACTCCAAGCATTAATTTTGCAATATTTTGTGTGAGATAAAGATCAAAATTAAAATATCAAGTTCAAGAACATAAAGGGGAAAGTAATTAGAGGATATGGTTTTCTTTCCCCTTCAATTTTCTTTAAAAAAATAAGTTTTTAGAGACGGAAGCATTGTCTTGAAGAACAGGATGCTTAATAATACTTTCAAAATACTATAATTTAGCTAAAACACAGAAGCAAAGGGGAAATCATTGAAAACTTCTACATGGTTAAAAAGTGGGGGAGAGGAACAGAAAAAACACCCATAGTATACTTGTTATAAGTTAAGTCCTCTTAACCGATTTATTTCACCATTCTTTGATCAAGTATTTAAAAATGCATCCATGCATAGATTGCCCCTATTATTAATAGTAAATGTACATTTCAACCTGTCAAGTTTTTATAACCCCGCATTTGCAAGGGTTTTTTTTTTGTTGTTGTTTTTTTTTTTTTTAGGAAAAAAATTTAAAAGCAAAGGCATTTCCTAGGGCACATGCTGCCAGACACCCAGCATTTATCTTATCTCAGTTGATGACTTTCCTTTTATCCTGAAATGATTTGACAATGACTCTATGATTTCCTGTACAAATTACCCTTTGAAAGTGGCAGTGGCGCTTGGCAGCGATCTTCATTTAATTACTGAGTGGATTATTAGCATACTGCTGCTCCCCCCACCTTCCTTTCTTTATATTTTCTAGATTGCGTTGACAGTTCCTTTTCATTGCATGCTTTAACTCACTGAATACTAAACATGCAGATTGCAGCTGAGAAGTACTCAGGCTACTTCAAACCTCTAGTCTGCTCCAAAACCTTTTTATGGAGAGCAATTTACAGGTCAGAAATCAATATCGTGTCTGGGAGTGCATTTGTAGTTTTTCTTAATTTAAATTGGGATTCTGAAGAGCAGAACATTAATGTTCAAAGTGAAAGTTCCTCTGAGATATTTTTGAAAAACAATTAGTTTTGTTCTTTCCTTTATTATTTTCTGTCTTTAAATAGTCTTATATCTTGAGATTCTATTTCTCTTATACTCATTATGCTACTTAACTTGGCTAGAGGGATTAAAGAGCCCCTGTTTTGAGAAATGATATTTCACTCCTTATCTGTCTCTGAAGTCAGAGGGCTGATAAGCTGACCTCCTCAGCACATGCAATATGTTATTTATTATTTGCCAGGGCAAGACAAATGTAAATGATAAATTGCAAAGATCTCTTCTGCACTCTCAGAAGGAACCTTCTCTTCTGCCTTGGCAGCCATCTTTTAGCACAAATATGCACATATGTCAGACATTCTCCATCCAAATCTTTATTTCTTTTTTCTTCCTGAACTACATTCTAAAGCATCTTCCACATTTCCCATGGTATAGTAGGGACATGCACTTGCACTTCTTCCTATTTCAGCCTTATGTTATAGCTTCATTATTTTTTGTTTGTTTGATTTTGTTTTTATTCTTGGGAAGAGAATACAATACATGAGTGATTTCAGGTATTGGTGGAAGTGACACCAAAGCAATAGGAGTCAGCATGGGTGGGGGCAACAGCTGAGTGTTGACTATGTCATCTCCATTCTAGGACTATCAACCACCAGCTTTTTTCTTCTACTGTTACATCTGCTATGAAATTTGGGTCTTCCAGGTGGCAGCCCAACATGCTGTCCAGGGCTATCGGGCCATTTAAATGCTTTGAGCTAATGCTGCATATCCATTTTCTAAACAAGTTAGCAGATAACATATGCAGCAATTAAGGTTTTATTGAGTAGTGCCTGCTTACCATACTGAATTTGGATTGGTTACCATCTGTCTCAAAGCCTGTGGTACCATTCTTATTACTCAAGAGAGCATTTGTAAGGATAAACAATTTTTCTCAACTTCTGAAGAAGCTGCTCTCATTATTTTTACATACAAACCCACAAAAGTGGAATTGGTACAAATTAAAAATGCCAGACAATTAGAAGCTAGGATTAAACACACATTTTTGAGTGGTATAGGCCACTACACCAAGAGCACAGAATCTTGTAGCTCTCACTCTAGCTGTATTTAACATACAGGTATAGCTGAATTTGCTGTTTTTCAGATACCTTCTATAGGCAACCCAATGAATCAAAATTAGGACTAGGCAAAAAAACATGGGAATTGTTTCACATCTGTAAGACTTAATGCAATTGTTCTCATTTTCTAAGAAAATTGTACCTAGAATCTCAGGGAAAAAATTAAAATATAAATTTACATTTTAATAACTCTACTGGAGACAAAGCTATTTCAGGTCAATCAGAGCTAAACAAAGGTTTTTGCCTAAACACTTGAGCTATGGTGGTTTATCAATACATAAGTTAATGTTTGATGTTTTCTCAGACATATTTGTCTTTGTACCTTTGAACTTCATGAATGCTAAGAGAAAAAGACATATGAAAATAAATTTCAAAACTTTTTCTTTATCTCTTATTATAGCCTTTGTTTTTAGGCTTATTTTATCTGGTATAAGTATTGCTACCCCAGCTTTTTTTTGTTTGTTTCCATTCCTATAAAACAAGCAATGTTTTTTCATCCTTTTACTTTCAGTCTGTGTGTGTCCTTCAATCTGAAATCAGTCTCTTGTAAACAATATATATAAGGGTCTTGTTTTCTTATCTATTCAGCCACCTTATCTTTTGAATGAAGAATTTAATCCATATACATTTAAAGTAATTATTGCTAGATATGTAATTATTGCCATTTTATTATTCATTTTTTTATCTTTTTTATTTTTTTTTCTTCTTCTTAAAGAAGTCTCTACAACACTTTCTGTAATATTGGCTTGGTAATGATGAACTTCTTTAACTTTTTCTTATCTGAAAAGCTCTTTATCTGTCCTTTGATTCTAAAAGATAGTTGTGCTGGGTAGAGTAATCTTGCTTGTAGGCCCTTCCTTATGATTACTTTGAATATTTTCTGCCAATCCCTTCTGGCCTGTAAAGTTTCTGTTAAGAAATCAGATGACAAACTTATGGGAGTTTCCTGGTTGGTAACTAATTACTTTTCTCTTTCTGCTTTTAAGATCTGTTTTTCTTTTAACCTTTAGCATTTTACTGATGATGTGCCTTGGTGTGGACCTCTTTGAGTTCATCTTGTTTGGGACTCTGTGCATGTCTATTTCCTTCACCAGGTTAGGGATGTTTTTAGTCACTATTTCTTTAAATAGGTTTTCAATTCCTTGCTCTCTCTTGGTATCCTTATGATGTCGATGGTCGTATGTTAGATGTTGTCCCAGAGGCCTCTTAAACTATCCTCATTTTGTGGATTCCTTTTTCTTGTTGCTATTCTAATTGGTCATTTTCTGCTACCTTGTCTTCTAAATCACTGATTCAGTCCTTCATTTCATCTAATCTACTATTAAGTTCTCCTAAAGAATGCTTCATTTCAGTTATTGCAGTCTTCAATTCTGACTGGTTCTTTTTATTTTTTCTATCTTCGGTTTTATATCTCTTTGTTAATGTTTTCACTGAGTTTATCTACTCTTCCCCTAAGTTCACTGAGCATCCTTATAACAAGTGTTTTGAACTCTGTGTCTTGCAGATTGCTGTGTCCATTTTATTTAGTTCTTTTTCTGGAGCGTTGTTCTGTTCTTTCACTTGGGACATATTTCTTTGCCCTCCCATTTTGGCTGCCTCCCTCTGTCTGTTTCTATAGATTAGATACGGCTGCTATGTCTCCCAGACTTAGAGTGGCCTTATGTGGTAGGTGTCCTGTGAGGCCCAGTGGCACAGTCTTCCTTGGTCACCTGAGCCAGGTGCTTCGGGTGTGTCCCTTGTATGAGTTGTGTGTGCCCTCCTATTATAGTTGAGCCTTGGTTGCTGTTTGTTCATTAATAGGAGGAATGGATCCTCAGGCCAATTGATTGTGGTGACTAGCCATCACCAGTGGAGGAGCTGGTACTAGCTCTACAGAGCAGGGTTCACTTTATTAGAGCTCTGGTGCCTGCTGTGTCTGCTCTTTGGCTGTGTCGTCCTTAGATATGACGCTGGGAGGTGCGCCATCTCAGACCAAAGTCAATCACTGGGCATCCAGGCTGGGGCCTCTTTAGAGGAGCCCTGCTACAGGCCAAATTCAGCTTCATATTGTGTCCTCCTTGGGGCCACCTGGCATGAGCCACCAAGCAATCTACAGATGGCCACCACCCATGCTGGGCTTGGAGATGACTTGAAAGGCCACGCCACAAACCAAGGGCTTGGGATGCTCAAAAACAGGTAAAATGCATGCAGAAGCCAGATACTACTTTTTTTAGGTTTTCTGAACCTTTGAGAGATTTTTAAAAAGTCTATAGCATAAGCCCAGACAGGCTGTTGGTATGGAAAATCTACCAGAAGTGGCTTGAGTTGGCCCTGCTATTCGGGATGGGCAGGGTCTCAGTAATCACCAGGGTGAGGGTGCCCAGTGTTAACTACATTGATGGAGCCTCAGATATGGTATCCACCTTGGCTTGCACACCAGGCAAGGGAGGACTCAATGAAGGAACAATGCCCTATACCAGTACGTCCGTCTGGGAGAAAGAAACTCCTCCAGCTCTTGCCTTGAAGCCAGTCAACTCAGTTATTCCTCATATGTTCCTGGTGCCTTTTGAGCTGCTGCCTCAGAGTGGAGCTCAGAACAAATTAGTTTGTCATCAAATAAGTCAGCAGCCTGGCCCCTTAAGTGGAAAGTCTGAGACTCCCTCATCCTTCCATTTCACTCGGCCACAATCTTCACTGGTTTTCATAGCCAGAAGTTGTGGGGAATTCTCTTCTCAGCACTGGAACCCTGGATTGGAGAGTCAGGTGCAGGGCTATGACCCTTTCCTCCTCCAGGGGGGACCTTTGCAGCCAAGATATTTCTCTCATTTCTCAATTGCCATACATGGGTGTGAGACCATCTCATTTTTGTATCTCCTCTCTTCCTACAAGTCTCAGGGTGGCTTATTCTGTGTATCCCTAGTTTAGGACTTCTGTTCAGCTAGACTTCAGGCAACTCCCAATGCTGTTCCATAGTTTACTTGTAATTTTGATATGATTATGAGAAGAGGTAAGCAGAGTGTTTACATACTTTGCTATCTTGACCAGAAGTTTCTACTATTCTCTTTTAGTCTTTTTTCCAGTTCTGTAAAATGGAGCTCAAAATTCATGTCCACCCCATTGGGTTATTGTAAAACTTTAGTTTGCAAATTGTAAAGTGCTGTCACAAATCTTACCTACTCTTCAATTGAAGGTCGAGTGTCATATTTTTAATGAAGACTTTAAATAATGAGAATTCTCCATTCCTTCTCTAAACTCAAACAATAACATATTTGTTTTTGTCTAAAAACACTCTTTTATATTTCTTATGATCTAAGAGAGGCTATCCACAACAACCCTGTGAGCCTTTGCTGTTTGAATTGTGTGGTCCACAGAACTGACATTAGCATCACATGGGAAATTCTTAGAAACATAGAATTTCAGTCCTTTACAGATCTACTAAATCAAAATCTACTTTAACAAGATTATCAAGTGAGTTGTATAAACATTAAAGTTTGAGACATACTGTTCTATATGATAATTCAGATTTTCAGGAAATTTCTCATTATTTTCTAATTAAAGTAGTTACAATATGAATATCTCATGAGACTTTAAAGATTACTAGCACAACCTCATCATTTTAAGAATAAAAGAAAGCAAATCTAAACTGGGATCCATATAAATTGTGATTGCATAAGATTAAATGTCTGATTTACTCATTCATTTATTCAGCAATTATTGAGTGCCTACTGTGAACCAAGCACTGTAGTAGGCATGTAGTAGGCATGGTGGATACCATATCTGTAGGATAAGACATGATGCCCAGTATCTGAGGGCTTGCAAATCTAGGGGATGCAAATGAAAGTTTCCTCACTCTGGTCAGGTGTTCTTTCAGTCATACCACAGAAATCTTCTTTAAGAGGTATATGATCCTGCCTAGTAATTAATCTTCACTTCTGTCTTACATTTCTTCCAGACTCACATATTTATTTATTTTCACTGCTATAATATTGGAAAAATCTTTACCTAATGAATTTGTCGAAATCAAGTGTCGTTTCTTGATTACTAAATATACAAGGTAAGAATGGCTCATTGGTCAGCATTGTATCATAGCACTGGCAGATACATCTTATAGTAGGTGCTTTTTACCATTCTCCAACACTTGCCCACCCTAACTTAGAATTAAATTGTTATTCATCGATAATAACACCTAACAAATATTGAGGCCTCACCATATGCTAGGCATAATCCTGAGCATGTCACATGTATTATCTCTTTTAATCCTCATAACTATGAGAAAACATCACTCTCTATTTTCAGATGTGCTAACTGAGACACTGAAAAAAATTAAGAGAGTCATAGAGATGCATTAGAACCCTGGGTAGTCTGAGTTTAGAAACCTGTCCTTAAGGAAATAATTGTGCCTTTGGAATAATTTCCAACAGTATAGCTTGTCTCTAATCATGTATATTCTAACTTTTCTATTCTGAAATTGGCAGATATCCCGCCAATGACAATGGGTGTTCTAGACACATTAAACCTAAGCAGCTCTTTTAAAAGAATTAAACAAAGTAATGAAGCTCTTAAGCTTAATTAAAGTACTTCCATTTTCCTGATTGAAAGGTCAGTAGAAGCAGAGAGAAAGTGTTTCAATTATTTATTGACTGTATATTTTCTTCCTTCATGAAAGGTAATTCTCTATTTTTTATAAAACTATAAATATCTCATGATTTTCTTTATTACACAACATTGGATAAAGGCCCATGTTCCCTTACATTTTCACTGTAATGGTTTCTTAGAGTGTGTGCTCTAACCTTTCCTATTACAGGTTCTCATCACTGGGTCATTTGTATCTAAGTAGTCTAAAAGTATATTTAGATAACAATAGCCAGAGGTTTGGTCATCCAAGTCAAAAGGGTGATTCTAACATTAGTTTAAAAGTTTCTGACAACCATTTTTTGAGCATTACTACTTCATTTTTACAATTGGACCTGATTATTGCTTGGACAAAAACCAAGTCTACAGAAAAGTGTATGACCTTGCTGTTGTGAGTTACAAATCAAAGTACCTTCTCTCAGGTGCTGTCAGTATCAAAGTACTTAATTTATACTCTTATTTCTAAACTGCTTGTGTTCTTTGTTTTGGCTCCTTCCTACTCCAATTCTCTGATTACTAGGATCCCCAGAAAAGATAAGTTCAGCAAAGATTTACAATGCTGAAAAATACTGATGGAAAATAAAGCCTATCAATTATCTATACCTTAATTTGCCCTATTCTTCATGAGGAGAGGAAATTAAATTCTTCATGCTCTATTTTAAAGTTCTCCCCAACATTAGAAAATGAAAAAAGGATGTATTAGTACATCTTGTCCATTTGAAATAGAAACAGTTCTAGAACCTCATTCTACTGAAAAATTTCTTTAAAAGCCTGTACCAGTTCCAAGAAGATTATGTAATTAAACACAAAAAGATCTCCTTATAAGATATTTGTACCAAAATTGCTTTTATAATACATGTCTCAAGGTTATGTGGTATAGGGAGGCTCCAGGCAATTTTTTAAAATGAGCTGAAGATATCAGTCTATAACGAGTAGTTATTTTCACTCCTTGGCTTATCAGGCTTATCATTGATTACAACTTTGTGCTTGGTTCTACAAATAGCTTTGTTCAGATATTTTGTTTCTAGCTTAATTTGTGGCTACATAGATCTCTCAGCAGTTTACAGGTGTGCTGAATCACTTCAAAATCTTCTTTGGAGAGTTTCTATTCATCCTATGTGCAATCATACATTCCTCCAATAATAATTTACTAAGCATGTGCCCTAAAAAATACCAAACACTTGCAATATTCTCCAGGACCTGGCAACCATCTCTTTTTTTCTAGTATTGATTCTAATTTCTTCCTATTTCCAACTCTCCCCTTCAGTCATTCTGAATTACTTATTCCTGTAAGCATTAATAATAAAATAAAAACAACTGAGACCTAAGCCTTTCAGGATATATGTGGCTTACTCACACTAGCTAGCATCAATTTCAGGAAAGAAGATAGCTACCAAGAAGGACTCCTGGTAGCTAACTGGGCTAAAAAAGGAGGAGGAGGAGGAGGAGGAGGAGGAGGAGGAGGAGGAGGAGGAGGAGGAAGAAGAAGAAGAAGAAGAAGAAGAAGAAGAAGAAGAAGAAGAAGAAGAAGAAGAAGAAGAAGAAGAAGAAGAAGAAGAAGAAGAAGAAGAAGAAGAAGAAGAAGAAGAAGAAGAAGAAGAAGAAGAAGAAAAGAGCCTAGCAGCCATTTCAAACAGGGGCCTTTCATGCAAACTGCACTGCAGGGAGAAGCCCGCACTATGCTGCCTTCTTTCTGCATTGTATTTCTGTTGTTTGAGCTAGCCTATATAAAAGAGTTCCTAGAATTGTATTTCAACCATTACAATTAATTTTCCCTGTGCAATCGGAGCTATGCAGTTATATCCCTCATTAGGATCTTCACTGACCAATAAGAATAGCTCCATTCTGACCAATCAAGATAGTGTTTTTTGGCCAAACTGAGGATTTGTGGTCCTCATTTGCATGAGGACAGATTATACAGGGAGAAAGGATAGGGACTTCTCTCTACATAAGTCAGCTCCCCTCTGGTTCAGAGAGTACTTCCTCTTTCCACAGAAGACTGCGTTTCCTCTCCTAGAGTTAAAAAACTGACAATGTCTTGCCAGACAGAACAGGGCAGAGAAGAGTGGACCAGACTAGAGTGGAGCAGAGCTATCTAGCCAGAGAAAAGCCTCACCATAGGGTCACCTCATAGTCATGCTGTTCCAAAGTTGTGCTGCTTCATAATTGCATAATTGAGATGTAACACTACTGAACTGTTCCACAGCTGTACTGTATCACCATTGAGTTGTTTTCACTGAATAAAATTTCCTTCTTCAGCACACCCCATTGTGTAGATATACATTGTTTATTCAACTGATCCAAATATGATAGACATTTGGGTTATTTCCATTGCTATGGTAAATAGTGCTATAAAATACAGTTTAATTTAATAGTGTTGGTTCCTTCATTATTTTTAATTTTCAGGGTTTTCCAGGATGTTCTTGGTCTTCCAAATAAACTTTATAATCAAATTGTCTGGGTCCACAACAAAACATGATAGTGTCTTTATAGGGGGTTGCATTAAGTGTATAAATTCACTTCGAACTAACATTTTTGTTGATGATGAATCCTTCGATCCAAAGCTATGGATATACTTGTCCAATATTTCAGATATACTTTTACATTTTATAATTTTTGTCATGTAAGTCTTGAACATTTTATGTTAAGTATTCTATTTTATTATTATCAGATAAGATAGATGATAAAGGGATAGATATATAAAATGTTAAGAAATTTAATGATATTTGTACCTGAAGTTTATTTTCATGTGCCTCCATGCCTTTTTTCCCCATAGTATTACACTTTTTATATCACTGACTTTCATAGAGCATATCAACCAACCATAAAAAGTTTACTTTTTACTTTCTTATAGGAAGTAAATTGTTCAGCAGCACAGTAACAAATATAAAATTCTTAAAATTCAGTACTTTCTCTAGTTATTAAATGAAGGTTCAAAATGTATATTTTTATATGAGATATAACATAAATTATTTGTATTCATTGTCCTTTTTTTATTTATTCAAATTATCATTCATTATACTAGTAGAAACCCGAAGTATACCAGAAAACTACATCTCAATATACTAAACTTTTTAAACAAAAGTATCTTTGATCAAATTAACCATGACTTTACTGTAATTTCACCTTAATAAATAAGAGTTTCAACTGGAGAACTTGAGAATTTCCTCTTACCTCCTTTCCTAATATTTAGTTCATGCCGGGAGGAGGCAAGAAAATTAAAAATCTTAATCAAGATACATTCAGAGACTGTTATATGCTGATCAGCCATGCAATCAGTCCAGCAGGACACCTTCAGAACAAAGGAAGATTTCTACTGAGATTACTAACAACCCATTCCCCCACCTGTGAAGAGGAAACAGAAACCAAGAGTAGTTCCTTATGGCTCAAACCATGGGGAACCTCTGGATTAAAGGCTGGGAACTGTCAGTAAGCCTTTCACTCTACATATTCTTACCTTTTTATGCTATATACTCTTCCCTTTCCTCACTGTATGTCCATACCAAAGGAAATGAGAACTAACGAGTAACATAAACTGAATTCCCTGAACACTCAGGGTCCCTCTCAGTGCCTTTACTCTGTCTCTCTCACTGTCTCTCTCACTGTCCCTTTCACTCTCTACCTCTGAGAGGAGACCACACTCTGTGGAGTGTCATCCCTTTCCTAATGTACTTTCCTTTTGATTTTAATTTTGGAATGTGTGTTGAAGAACCTTCTTCTCTTGGGTACAGGGCTTGGTCTTCCCTCCCCCACCACTCTGGAAAACTTGCCCTGTCTTGAACCATAGTAACTGAAAATAATTTGTGGGCAGGACGGGGCTTCCTGGAGGCAGTCCAGTGTAAACACTGGAGCTGTAGTCTTCACTAAAAACAGGTAAATAAGCTTAATTATCTTTTGGCTGATCCTCCTGGCTCCAAACTTATTCATCAGTACCCACAGATATAGTACAAAAAAAGAAAATATTTTCTCCTTCTTGAATATTTAGTTCCAAAATTATTTTTTCACTTAAAAAATGTTGACGCCACAATGTCAGATTGCATCGTTGTCCCCAATTCATCACCATCCTTTTTTCAAGACCTCATTGTGTTTGAGCAAACTTTCTTATCTCTTGACTTTGGACTTGGCCATTCGACTTCCTTTAGTTAGTGGCCTGTGGCAAGAAATGACAAAACACTATTTGTAGGGGTTTTTTTCCTAGCAATTCACCCATACCAGCTGGGTGTCATACCATTCAATTCAATTCTGACACTATCTACCCTGAGATATCAGATTCCATGGGTTAAAGGTTCAATCCAACAGGACTGCCCTCCATTTCAGGTGCCAATATGAGTCTAGCTAGCTTTCTACCTGTGCTCACAACTTAACTGGCTATTGATTAGAGGTTCCAATGACCCTCCATCTCAGGTTTGATTAATTTATTAGAGTGGCTCACAGAACTCTGGGAAATATTTTACTTACTAGATTACTGTTTCATTACAAAAGAATATAACTCAGGAATAGCCAAATGGAAGAAATGCATAGGGCAAGGTATGAGAGATGGGTATATATGGAGCTTTTTCATGCCCTCTCTAGCCACACCACTTCCTACATGTTTACCAACCCAGAAGCTCTTCAAATCCCATTACTTTATATTTTTATGAAGGTCACATTACATAGGCATGATTGATTAAATCATTGGCCAACAGCAATTGATTCAGCCTCCATCACTTCCTCCACCCTAGGTGTCAAAGAGATAGGACTGAAAGTTCCAATCCTCTAATCACATTGTTGGCTCTCTAAAAGTCACCTTATTAACACTTGCATTCATCATTTAGGGAATCCCAAGGATTTTAGGAACTCTGTGCCAGAAACAGAGACAAAGACCAAATTATATTTCTTCTTTTAGATCACAATATCACACTTAATAGATAGGACAAGGATAAGAGCCATATAAAGGAGAGTTGTCCAGCTGCCCCACAGATTGACAATGATAAATAGTGCTGCCCTAGCTGTCCCAGCCTGAAGAGAGCCACATAAATAAGCCCAAACTACATAAGGAGAATGTCACTTTACCCACATATTTATGAAGTTATGAAATGATTGTTACTTAAGTCACTGAATAACAAGTTGTTTGTTACACAGCAGTTAATGATTGATTCCACAATCATTCAAATCCACAAACTGAACACTGACTTAGAATCTTGAGCTTTTTTTTTCACCCTCCAAATCTAATCAGCCATGTTTGTTTTACCCCTACAATATTTCTGCTGTGTTGCTTTCTTTCCATTTTCTCTACCACTGCTCTAATTCATACCATATTGCATATCTGAATTATTACAGTAACCTTCAAATGGGTCTTTGATTTCTTTCTTCTCTAATCCATCTTTCTCATTGATAGCAGGTTGGAGTTTTGTTATGTTCTTCAAATCCTCTTCAAGCGATTTGGTCACATCCACCCTTTGCTTAAAAACCTTAAATCAATACCTGCAAAGTCACAACACTCTTTCCTCACCTTTATCATAATGGGTTATACCTGTGAGTTTTGCCCCTAAATTCAAAATGGGACTCTATATGAGTGTTCCCAATAACTACTTCCCATCAGTACAAGTCATCTCTCTACTAAACTTGTGCTAGATAATTTGTTATTGTCCAAAAATATCTCTACCATCAAATTCAGACTATGACCCAAACTATCTATTCAGCCTTACCTTCTATTTTTTCACTACTTCCACTGAATCCCATATGTTAGCCTCACTCAAGTAACTTTCCTCTTCCCCAAGTAGGTTGTTGGTCCCTATACTAATTCTCATAAAATTTCCCCTACCATATAAGTCTTTCAGCCCTCTTGATCTAATAGTCAAGCTGAAATGTGTCCTCCTCTGTGCAGAACTCTTTGACATCTTCTACTTCTATTCCAATGTCTTCTACCTCTGGATGTCAATAAAACATTAATCTTGTCATATTGACAGTATTGCATTTATGTCTACCATAGTATCTTCTGCTGACACATCCCCTACTTAAATAAGGACCTTGTCTTACTTACCAGGCCTAGCACAATACTTGGCACTTAATACAGATTGGACAGATAAAACTATTTCTGTGAAACCACCCAAGTGATACTTAAAAGAATACGATGCAATGTTTTCTTGCTAAATATGATTATGAAAAGGATTTTAGTTTATTTTTTATTAAAAATCCTTTCACTTAGAAATTATTTAAAAATCAGAGACTTGGAGATACGTAATTTGCAAAATAAAATAAGTTTTCAAGGTAGATTTTACACATGTTAGTTAATACCATTTAAGAAATTCCTGATTTAATGAGAGATTATTGTTCATTCAAAAGTGTTTTAACAAGTTGAAGTAATAAAAAACTGATACCAAAAATATAAATGCAATTATCATTTGACCATACTTATCCAAAAGTTGTAGGCATTCAGTAGTTTGTTTATGCAACAGAATAAAGAAAATAATTTTCAGCTTTTGAATTAATATAATCCCTTCTAGCAAGTATAGGTATTACTACAATATGTTAAATTTATAAAAGGAGGAAAGAAATAGGTATATCATTTAGCAGGTTAAATCTAACATAAAATGAGCTCACAATTGAATGGACACATGAATCTATTGATATTGTTTATACCAGAAGTATTAATTAAGTTTGGAAATAGCAAAAGGTGCTACCTTTTTAGTTACCACCACAATTTAACCTTCAGAAAGGAGAGCACGTGATCTCTCAACATGATGTATGTTCTCTATGTCACTATTCAACCCTGATAGAATGACCCTATTCCTTAGCTCAAAGATTCATCTGCTTTTCATTTCAAGTGACAAATTTGAAGATACAATAGTGTTTCTTAGAACATTTGCCAATTACACTTGAGGTTCTGGGTTGTGATAGCACTTTGGGGGCTTGAAAATTCAGATAAGGACAGAACAGAGAGAATAGAGTGTTCAGCTCACATCTCTAAGTATGATTGCTTCTGAGAAGTTAGAAAAAAAAGAAAAGTCTTAAATGTAGTCCCTATTAGGATCATTTTTTTTCCTGAATCATTCGTATTTTTTCTCTCTTGCTTGAAAACAAAGCATAACTTTATACCAACAGATCTCAATCCCTAGACAAATGTTTTCTAAAGTGGTGTGCACACAGAAAGCCAACATGGTAGTAAAATAAAACACCATAGCTTCTTTTTATATATATTTATCTTATCTTCTTTAATTCAAATATTATATTCTCATATGTTTGTAATAAATATGTATATTTCATCACAATATTATGTGTATCTTTTCCTAAACAAATAAACACATATTGAAGTATGTTATCATAGAATATTTTTACTTAAAATATGTGATCTCATAATTTTGAAAGGAGTATACAATGTGAATCACCAGGGTCCAGAAAAAAAATTATAGGGCCATTATCTATATATTTTTTAAATACATAGACGAGAAATCTACTGTTTTACTATATTCCACATGCAACTATCACTGGAACTCTCTTTTTATGTCTCTCCTTAGTCCTTTGATTCAGTATGTCTAGTGTCCCATCTGCTAAACAAGATATCCTCAAGAAAACTGGGGGAGCCTGCACTTATTTCTAAAATATATTGAAACTTACTATAATCTCAGAATGTACAGATAAGTTGCTTTGCAGATCATATTATTTCATGTTAACTAAACAAATTCTCACAAAAATGGATAAGTGGTTTGTTAAAAAAATTTTAAAAATTTTTAAAAAAGAAGTTGGCAGTCTTGATATCCTGTCATATATATATGCAAAATTTAAAAACTGGAAGTGTTTATACTTTAACCCTGGCATGATCTTACCATTTATTCCAGAGCAAGGTACAGATGATGGCCATCTAAGCAGATCTGACAAGTAAAGAGCCAGGTATTTCAAATTATTGACAGGACAATTTAATATATTTAATATATGTCATAAACCCATATTGCTGATGAGGAACTGTGCTCTAAACTTATATTGTACTTTGAGATATTATCTATCTTTTTCCATCCTTACTGTATTCTTTTCAAATTTATAAATTATGTTTCAAAATGTATATTATATAAATGTATAAATAAATGTATATAAATATATGGTTATAATTGCATAAATAGTACACATCAATATTTATTTATTTCAAAAGTCATTTCTTTTCTGAGTGTAGTTATTTTTTACTCCTACATGTAACTACTCTCTTCTAGTGGGAAACTTTTCATAATGTTTCCAGTGTGTGTTTTTATTCTGTGTCTTGTGCATATGTAATATGGAACATGAAGTAGTTAGGAAAATTAAACGATGACATTCTCTTATATCAACAACCTTTTCTTGAAGTACTGGCAATTAGTTCCAAAGATTACATCAGCTTCATAAAATTCAGACAGTTAAATAAAAGTACAATACACAATGAGTCACATGACTTAAGGAACTAGTCATAAGCTAGAGAGAGCAGTTAACTCTTTATGACTTAAAATTTGAGTGTTCTTTAGTGGAACATTCTTACTTTCTTGGCCAACTTCTCTATTTAAAAGCTGAAATTTGGTTACATCACTGCATATTAACATCTAATGGAGAGGGTAAAGAAAGCAAAGTAGAGGAAGTAAAATTCATGTCACTAAAAGTATTAACAACTCTCATTAATAAAAAGCTGGGTAAGAAAAGATGTTAAAATATTGTGTTAAACTGAGATTTAGTATTTACCTCATTATTTATGATGATACACAGTTCCTATTGTCTCAAATAACAGAAATTAAGCTTGCTTGTTTAGTTATTATATGACATGATTATAGGGGGGAAACTTTATATTAATCACAGTATATACATACATTTGCTTTTAAAATCACTTAAGCGTATGACATAGCCTAGAAGACATCAGGTAAAGAAGAGGGACCAAGTTTGGAGGCCAAGACAGAAAAAATTATCTCTAATACTGAGTAATAATCGTGTTTCAAGGGCAGAATCCTGGGCAGGAGGCTTGGTCTGTCTCAGATGAGGAATGTGGAATTCCCACCCTGAGCAGAAGATCCAGCTGCTGGCACCAACAGTACCAACTACTGCTTCTAGTTTCTCTCATCATGACTCTACAGGCAAGTAGACATAAAACAAGCATGTCAAACACTTGATGAGTACAATCTCTCATTTTCTGTCATCTTCTTTGCTTCATTTTTCTCATGGTATGTATTGCTATCTACTCTTATTATCTTTTTGTTTGTTTATAATGCATCTTTCCCACTAAAATATAAGCTTCTTGAGGGTAGAATTGTTTGCCCTTGTAGTCACTACTGTATTCCTTGCTTCCACACAGGGCTCAACACATAGTAGGTGTTAAATAAATATTTGTCTAGTGAATTAATGGGTGGCCCTGATGTCCACTTCTCTGCCTATGAGCCCAGAGAGTTACTAGAGCTACACTGACATCTCAGGTGTCATCTAAGTGCCTTCACCAAAGTTACAGTTTGCAGAGATTTAGCTGACAGGAAATAATGAATAGGGAACTCTTCCCTTTTCTACTTCCCAAAATCTCTGTAAAATGATATGGGAAAATTAAATAAAAGAAATTAAGGATTCCTCCAGAAGCCATGAGTGTCTGCTTCTTCTTGATCCAGTCTTAATTGGTCTTAGCATAAAATAGTTGACTACAAGGGAAGCTAATACCTTGATAAGGGCTTGGTAATCCCAACCCCACATTGAAGGCTCATGATGGTGCCTTGGCTTTCCACTGCCATCTTTCTAATTCCAAACATGCAGGGCTTATGTCCATTCCAGGGGTGCTGTCTCATTCTTCTCAGTAAGCTACAGGCACTGCTTCCTACAACTGCTAAGGCCATGGCTTTCCTTGAAAGGCATTAAGGTTGTTACATGTCACTGCCTACCAATTAACATGGGGACAGTCTCATTTAATTCTCACAACTCTCCTGAATTATGTGTTACTATCATTTTCAGCCAAGGAAACTGATGTTGAAAAGGGTTGTTGGAGCTAGAAATTCACCTTGCTTTATCTCTCATTGCTCCACCTCCCACATGTTATACACTTCAGTCTCAACTTATAGTTCAGGTGCTAAGTTCTGCTACTCTTTAAATTTTACAGAGGGAAACCAAGCCTCATGTAGCTCAAATAATCTGCCCAGTACAACCCAGTTGGGAGGTGGGAGCTGAGACCGTAAACCCACACTTAATCACTTTACTTCACTGCTTTTAATGTCTCACATAAAAACTGGCAAAAAAAGAATACAACATATAACTGTACAATATCTTTTTTTAAATTAAGTTTTCTTTATATTTTGCCAGGGTGTAATATTTTTAATTTTTTAATTTATTTTTATTAAGTTTATTGGGATAACATTGGCTGATACAATTATATATTTTTTAGGTATATATTATAATTCGACATCTGTATATTTTGTGTGTTTACCACCCACAGTCCAGTTACCTTCAGCTACCATATATTTGATCCCCTTTACACATTTCACCATCCATGCTTCCATGAGTACTAATTAGGCTGCAATAAGTCTTCTGGAGTCAGTCTCATGGACACTGGATATCTGCCAGAAGAGGGTACATGGTCTCAAAGAAGAGTGCCCATGTGACTAAAGTGTCAGAATAGGATATCAAAAAGCAAGGAGATGGACATTTTACTTCTAGGGAGTCAGACCTTGGTTTAAAATCATTTAGGAAGTGTCTGCTATGATGAGTTTTGCATAGAGGATGACCATACAGTGACTGCTTACATTCCCCATTTTTGCACACTGCACTCCAGCTTTTTTTTACTTGTAGTTCCCAACTCCTTTTTGTTCCCTGACCTTTGCATGTGCTGGTTTCCCAATATGGGATGCTCTTTCTTACCCTTCCCCATACCCGTGAGTCAGGCTAACTCATCCTACAGGTCTTGGCTTTGAGACCGTTTCCTTCAGAAAGCTTTCCAAGACTATGTTAACCCCACACTAAGATTGGAGGAGGGAAATTATTTACATTTCATATTCTAATTATCCATTTGGTTTTCTCTCTCCACCAGTGGGCTCTTACTGAGGGATTTTGTCAGTGTTAAACACAGCTCCTAGTACAAAGTAGTAATTCAGCAAATAGTTAAACAACACATGAATAAAATAAATGAGAAAACTTAATTAATCATAGCATGCATAATTCTTTCTTGGGACACTAAGATTTTTGCTAAAACAAATAGGAAGAGAAATCAACTGATGTTCATCACATGGTTGATGCAGAGGAGTATCTTTTAAAGCATAAACATAGAGCAGTAAAGCCGAGACCTCCATGCAGTTAGAAGATCAGTACTGACACCACAAAGCAATCTGTCTAGGGTAAATCACAGTGAGAAACTCAAACTGGGAAATTCAATTTGGAGAAAAAGAACTAGGTTATGGGAAAAGGACAGATTCAAACTGAAACAAAACAAAACAAAAAACAACTTTGGGCTCATTATTAAGAACTTTATAAATAAAAGAAACATACTGCAATACATATTTTGTAATAATATACATATCATCTAAATATATTTATCCTTAATTTAACAAATAGTAACTGAAATATGTACAGTTTTCACTTCATTATCAAAAAATTGTTTCGTATACCAGTTTCTATTCCCAGCTCTATGCAGACATCCCATTCAATCCATTGACAACTCTGTGATATAACTATCACATGGAAGTTAAACAATTTTCTCTCAGTCATTCAGTGAGTAAGTGGTATAACTAAGATTCAAGTTTAAATGTATTGGATCCAAAGTTCATGCACTTAATCACTGCATTATACCATCTCTCTACCCAAACTGGCATATGGGTCACTATTTGGATAAAATATTTAAGTAAGATAGATAAACATCCCTAAGTGGCATCAATGTTTGTGTAAACCAGTCCTTATATGTACAGAATGTAAACACCGAATTTATAGCGATTAAGGGCAATGTTATTTGGCTCAGATTTCTAAGCTAAGAAAATAAGTGGCAACAGTTACCTTCTGGCCAAATAAGAGAGATGATTCATTTTGTTTTGACTACTGCTTTAGCTGAGAATCCTGCTTCATGAAAGTAAATTGATGCAAATCATACACACATTAAAAAACCAAGAAATTACCTAGGGGAAACCAAATTCTAATAATAACTGAGGTTTGTTGTTGTTGTTGTTGTTGTTAGGGTCTCTCAGAAAATGCATGTTCAGTTTCCAATGCCATTTAATATCCCTTCAAAGGTATGCCTCCATGGACCATTCTCTGACTAGTTTCTAAAAATATTTAAAATCTGAGGAACTGCATCTCAATATAAATATAGTATACATTTATACAAGGTAATTATTTGGTTTTCTTTAGGATTTGTAAATATGCTAAGTGTCAATTGCTTCCTAAAAGTAACATTGATCAGAAGAAAAACTATATACATATATTCAAACTCATTCCTTAGTTTTTCAGTTAAATTTAGTAACTCCACTGAGGAATGGCTAATATTAGATTTCCAGTTGTGAGACGTTCTTTTGTTTCTAATGATGTGACCTTTTTGAATTCTAACTAGTTACCAGAGAAGATTGTGATTAGCCACATGTCTTATGATCTTACTGGTCTTCTACTTCTTTCTGCTCTCTCCACGGACATCTAAGATGAGTTAATTTAGTGGAACATTATAGAATGCAATCAGATAGAAGAATCCTTATGGGAAAAAAATTAATAATAATACCTCTTCTTATTTATTATATGTCAAGCTATCAAAGTTGAAAATCATCCTCATTAAAGTATACAAACTATTTAAGTAGCACACACTGTCTCATGTAACCAAAAGCTTACAAACCAAGGGTCCCTAGAGATTGTATTCTAAAAGCAATAAAATATAGTATTTTTTCAAATTTTATAAATCTATCAGCTATTTTTATATGAACCTCCTAAAGTATAGAGGTGTAAGTGATAGGCAGACAAAGAATAGATTTAATTAATTAACTCTTACAAAGAACAAATTTAAATATGGTATAAAAATCCATGCATGAAGTGCCAAAGTCACAATGATATTTATATAGTTTTTTACATGTCCATAGTGCTATTAAAAATATCAATTTAGCTTTGGAAGATTTGTAAAGGCATTTACATTCCAATTGTTTCTCTTCAACCCAAGGGCAGTGTCTGAAAGAGCCCTAGGAAGGATGCCTACCTTTTAAGGAATTCACAGACTTCTAAGGGCCAGGTCAATTGACAAAAAATTTCTCAGGTATTGAGGACTCTCCTGGTTGATGTTAACCCTAAGAACTTGCTTTCCAGTGGAAACATTGTTTTTTGGTAGTTCCTGAGACACCAACAGGAGTTCTCCATCTCCCAGAATACACCAAAATACCTACTTCCAGGGGTCCCAGTTGCTAAGAGTAATCATGGCTTACAGTTCATGGTTGTAGTCCTCAGTGACTTCCCACTGGAGATTGGGGATACACAAAGTGCTGGGACACCTTACTATGTATCAAAAGATAATTTATTGGCTCATGCTCCTCCAACTCTTTGGTTTGATATTGAACATATACTGCTCTTTCAAACTTCGAACTTCAACAAGTCCATATATATCACTTTTTTTATAATTAGAATACAAAATACCAATGAATCATGTATATCACACATATTATAAACCTACTATATTGCCTCAAAAATGTAATTCCCCTGACATTATCAAATATTATCCTAAGAAGTCAAAACATTCTTGCCCTTACAAACCTAATCAAAACTCTACAAGCAAAAGTGTATACAGCTATGCACTGTCTTATAGTCTCATTTTATCAATTCTCTTAATCAGTAACATGTCATCTCTACTTGAGAGCAGGAACCTTATCTATCTGACTTTTTAATCACTCAATACACATTATTTAACACAGTGTAGGCACTATGGACACAATCAACAGGGAGATTTGTAAGTTTTTTTTAAAACTTCTACTGCCACCACTACTGCCATGACAAATATATCTAGAAGAATGACAGTGAAGTTGTTGAGGTCACCAAAGTCTAAAGAAGGGCACCATAACTAAATCAAAAAGTCTCCTAATCGTGGATGAATGCAATATTTGCTTTTATGCACACACATCTGGCTGTTCACAGATGGGAGATTCCCAAAACAATTCTTGAATCTGTAGGTTTCCCACCCTGTAATGACCACCATACCATTCAGAAAATCTAGCAAACTACTCTCCTTGAGCTCTCTTGCTGTGTCGTATTGCATGACTAAATGCTAACTCTAAGTCAAATACCCACTGCAAGATAGCTCACCAGGGCACCATCAGTTGTTACAAAATTAATATTTCACTTGAATCATTCTAATGTCTTATTAATTGAGATATAGCAGAAGTTTGTAGGGATAAAGAATTTAGTTACTGAGCTTTTGTTAAGTTGAGCTGATCAGATTTTGAAATGTATGCCCTTTTACCACATGATGCTATAAATGAGTGCCAGTCTGAACATCCAATATTTCTAGCCCAGCCAAGCATATGTTAAATAAATGAATGAATGATAGAATCAGAGGACCAAAATTAAGGAATGATCCCTTCCTATTGCTCTCTCTACCTTCTGTCAAACTTTTTTCCCCCATATTTTTGCCTTACAACTTCTTTATAACATACCCATAACTGCCCTACAGAAAATCCCAAATTACCTCCTCAAAACTTGTAAATGTCAAGTTTTGGTTATATCATATACCATTTCTATTCCCAGGAAGTGGAGAAATCCCCCAAGACAGTGTCTCCATGTATGCATAATATGGGCAAACCTTTGAAATCGAAACAGTCATATGTTAACTGTTTTATAAAGGATTTACTAAGTACAAAACAAATCATTCCTGGTGCCTAGCTTTTGAAACATTTCCCTTTGTATTTAGAGAGTGCAGTCACCCAGTCACCAGCATTCTGAGACATGAAGCTTTGCAGATGGTTTACTGGGTCCTCACTAAAATGGTCTTACCCATTAACTCCTCAGCTCTCAACACATGCTGTGTTCAAGTCTGTTCTGGGCAATAATCTCATAGCCTAGTAATAGCCTAGTAGAATTAGTATTAGGTCTTTGCTTAGCACCAAAAGATTTAGAAATATTTTAACAGAAGTTCTACTAAAATGGCCCATCTGCAGAGCCTGAATGTATAGGCTTTAAGAGGGGAGAAGAGAAAAAGAACAGTGTTTGTAAAAGAGAAAGTTTCAGGAAGCATCTTCCGTTTAGTATACACGCTTGGACATTGTAGTCCTATGTTGTTTTGTTTTGTTTCTTATTAACAGCCTCTGAGTTAAAATTTGGAGTGTCAGTATTCTCAGAACTGAAGGAAGTGAGAAAAGCAGAATTTGGTAAATTGAATAAAAAAGCAGTTGGAACCAAGATCTCAACCAATCCCCTGAGGAACTCTGGAGCTGGGTGGGACTTCAGATTTGTTCCACATTGAGGCAAAGAGATTAAGCCATTTTATTCTTACATCTCCCACTCACAGAATATGTACCGCTCCTAGAGAGAAGGCAGAAATCCTTGGCAGAAGGCAATTGCTGAGAAAGGACTCCATTAGGAAGGAAGTCAGCTAATTAGGCCACATCTTAATCTCATAGTTGGCATAAGGATAATGTCAACATCCCTGACAGCTGAGGGAATAAGTGCCTTGTTCCTGAAGGTATAATCTGGGCAGTACACCATAGCGTCCATATCTGGAGATAAAATAACTAATTGAATAGTATACTTTTCATTTTTAAAAAATCATATTTTTTCCCCAAAATATTACATGAGGAGAACTCACTAGAAGAAAACTGGCATCCCTGAAGACATCACAGGTACTGACTCAAACATTTTAAGAAGTCTTTGCTAAGCAAAGAATTCCAAACTAAATATAGGCTATCAATCTATTACTAAAGACAGTTTTAGTTTAATTACTGGAGAGAAATTTTAATCATTGTTTAGATACTAACAATGATCATTTCTAGTTTCCCAACATATCTTCAAACTGAGAAAAGTATTTGTAAATGAACTACAAAGGTACATAGTTTCAACAACTCCTGGTGTCCCTTCAGGGAAAATCAGCCTACTGACTTGTATTTTATTGATAGAAATGTAAATTTCTTAGAGGTTTTTTATCAATATGGATGAAAATTTCCTTGATAAAATTACTCACTCAACCACAGGAAGCCAGAATTTAAACCCAGGACTCATAAAAGTTTGTAGGAATAAGGCACTTAGATGGAACTTTGTTAGACTGAGCTTGTCAAATTTTGAAATTTATGCACTGAATGCAGAATATTATATTTGCTGCTACACTGAATACCTTGGAAATGTCTATTAATGTTGCAAATATATATTTAATATTATTTCAGGGAGAGATACAACAACATATAAAGAATATTACTCCTCAAAATAAGTGTTTAAAATAACTCATAAAAATGTAGCATCGACTATGTCCTCACCATTATCTAAAGCTATTTCTCACAGAGTAGCCATACGACTCTGTTGTAGGTATAAAAAATAAATTAAAAATAAGTGGTCGTAAGCTGACAATTTCCTTGCAATCTGTGAGATCAACCAAGGGTTGCCTCGCCTAAAAAATAAAATAATAAAAGAAAAATAAATAAAAGAAAAAGTAGTCACAACTACTTAAATGTTTTTTGAAGATTTTGAGAATCTATAAAATTTTCTTGTTATATTCACTTTGAATATTATGAAAATCCTGTAGAAGTCATCATGGCAACAGTTACAAAGTCAAAGACAGTTCTCTCTCCGGTTGTTAAGATTTGTAAGGATGATGTGTGTGCACTTAATAATATCTTTAATGGATGATCATCTAATAAAGTAAGTAGGAATCACAACTGTTGACCTCTACTCTCAGGCATCCAGAGAGTTTTCTTATTTATTAGTTTGTGATCCACCAAGAAGCTGTGAGAACTCAGCTAGGTCTTGACCTATCTAGCCCTATCCATGCTCTGCTATGTCCTGTCAGCTAGTAAAATGCAGATCATCCATGAAGGTTGGGAGTCAAACACTTGGGAAATATCTGTCTTCGTTCTTTCAAATTTATTGATATATACTTCAGTGGTCATAAAATAGATTTTGAGGGCAGAAAAGACAGCACCAGTTGACAATTAGGCCACCTCTTGATCTTTCATCTTGCACACCCAACAAAATACTCTCTCTCTCCCTTGACTCCATGATACACCCCTTTCAAAACAGCACCACATGATGTCACTGACTAGTTAGATTCATTATAAAAACCACCACTCCAATATCAACTCCAACCCAGGAATTCCAGCAGTCCTAGGAGGAAAATATGTCAGAGAGAAATGATAATTGTAGACTACCCCACTTCCAACTAAAGACAATTGGGGAGATGGAGGATAAAAAATAAAAAAAGTAAAATCTACTTGGTTAAATCCATGTATGCGTATGTGTGTATATATATATATATATATATATATATATATATATATATATATATATATGACTTACAGCCATGTCACTTCAATACCTTCCACTTCATTTAAAAAATAAAAAGTGTTTTGGGCAAATATGTAGTATATCAAGGGGACTGTGCTATGTACTAAAGATACTGCCTAAATTAGAAAATACAGCTAGGCTGTTAAAAATGAATATATGGGCAAAAATACTATAGCTGTTAAGCGGACACTTATGTGATTCCATAAGTCTTGTTTTCACTTGCTAAACTTTATGTAAATATATAGTGATAATGAAGAGGTGTCTGAGATAGCTGGTGCCCAAATTATGGCTCTTCGCCATAAAACGAAATCTTTTCTTTATTCCTTTCTTCGCTCTCTGCAGAAATGAGGCTTTCCAGCCAGGAAAGATAATGGGTGGCATCTGTTCTTTTCAGGAACTGTTTAACAAAGATTTTATTCAAGTTGTGAAAAAACATAATTGTCTAGATTTACTCTATTCTAATGTGTAGAAATTATACACTGTAACACGAAATGCAAAGAATGATAGACTAAAGTAAATTCTATCAACAATAAAAGATGTTTGTTAAATAGTATCTTTAATATAAAAACAGGCAGCTTCAAATGTTTGTGGATCTGTAAGTCATTGGCCTGAAGACTTAGACAACTTGTTCCGGGGAACTTAATCCTTCTATTAGCTGCAGGTGCAAACATTTCAAATTTGTTGATATAAGCTTCAGAGGTCATGAAATAGATTCAAGGGCAGAATACCTGTAATTATTTGTAGTCACAATTAGACCATTTTGGGAACAACTAGACACTTAATTTTAAGGATGTAAATGACTGGCTCACAGTTAGCTCTAGGTAAAGTGTTTGTACCCACATAACAGGAAACTGTGCTCAAACCAGTCAAACACCTTTTTTTTTTTCTTTTTTTACCATTCACTTCTATAGTTCCTGTTTTTCCTTTGCAGACAGACAGATATTGGGGAACATAACTGTTATTGTAGTGGCAAAATACATTTGATAAGAATAACTATACTGAGTGAAATTAAAGTTGTGTTGACAAAGATATAAATAAGGGCATAAGGGCAGCAATGTACATATAAACATAAACCAGGAAAGAAACTCTGTCAAAAGAGTTGCTTCAGACAATGAATTCCTTATTTATGTCTCCCTTGCCAAGCTAGTAATTTATGATAATGGTGCAAGGAAGATTGCTGTGAGCTGGAAATCATTAGGTGAATGTTCTTCACCTATGATATGTTTGTCCTCTTGAATGGAATTCTTAGGGATTTATGCCTATATTGAAGTGACATTCAAATGGACTCTTGTTCTAGACTCTGACTTTATTTTTCACCCTCCCCTACCATTCCCCTTGCAACACTTCCTAGCCATTCATATTTTTAAAATACAGGTATTTTCTACTTAGGCATAAGAAAAGTTATCTTTTTCAGTCACAAGTTCAAACTGTTTGTAGTTAATCTAATAACCTTTCTTAAACCATTGGTTAGGCTTGAGAAAAGACAACCTTTTTAAATTTCGTTTTTTTTTTTTGATTCTTAAAAAATAAAAGACATCTTTGAAAAAATTGAAAGTCTTTCAAGCATAGTCTTTTTCAGTTTACCGAATGCTATATATACCTTAATGTTCTTTTTATTTATTGTTCAACTAGAAAAATACAACACAGCAAAGTTCATATTACCTTAAATATCCCTTTCAATGTAAGATAAAGCAAATATTCTTAATTTTCCCTCCTATCATTTTATCTTCTTGAAAAGCTTATATATTTCATTAATCTATTGTTTAAAATATCAATATATCTTAAAGCAGAAATTTCTACATAGAAGTGCCTTACTCATGCCCAGAGACAAGTAAACCTAATACATTTGGCTATGGACTTTTTTAACCAAATCAGTAATTGGGTTCCAGAGCCCCTGAATTTACTCATTGAAGTTTAAATTTACCCTTAAAATACAGTGAGAGGAAATGTAATAAATGTAGAAACTCCTTATCATCTCTTCAACTATAAAACCACTTCTAAGTTAATGCTGTGAATCATAACTGCCAGTTACATAAGCTCTGTTAATACATTATTAAGCACTTTAGATAGAAACGCTAAGGTTTGTCCAAATGGAAAGACTCAGTGAAGTTCAGCAATTTCTATGACTATCAACTAGAGATCCTTTCTTTGTTATGGCTGCTGCACAAATGTCAGGGGGATGCGTTCAAGGATTTCATATCACCCTGAACTGCAACTTTTGCATGGTATCATCTGTAACCAAGTGACCTGTTGCAGCTCATTAAAGTTAATGTAATGGATCATTCCCTCCTAATTGTAATCATCAGCAAATTAATCTCTTTCCTTGGCTAACTAGGCAACAGGGAAGTATGTGACTAAGTAGAATACATGAATAACTTTTCTCTTAGCTATGTGTCTTAATTCAACTTAAATAATTAAGCAGGGGGCATAAGTAGAAGTTCTAATATGTGCTAGGTGTGCCTTGTTTACATCATTACAATATAACCATAAAATAATCTAACGCTTTTCCAGAGCTAGACTTTCATCCCAAAGCAGAGACAGAAAAATGATGAAGGTAATTCAGGTGAGACTCCTATTCGGCAAATTGCCATTTCCCTTTGGCTGATTTTCACCACTGTCAAATATTAAAGATATTATCTAACTACTGTTTATAATTATAAACTCTTTGGAAACTACGATACTGTTATATTTTTTATTTAAAAAAATTATATACAGAAGCAGGAATGAAGAAACACATATGAAAGACCACAAATTCTTAGTATTAGTTAAAATAATCTTTCTAGAATTCTTGATCTGTCTAATGATTCCTACTTCAAGTACATTTGTCACTGAAAGATCATTAGTATGTTTTATGTTTGCACTGTGGTTATAATAGTTTGCTAGTATTTGTAATGGAACTGGAAATTGAAAGTTAAAGAATAATCTCTCTAGATAATAATATTGTGTGAAAAATTTTCTAATCTATTGGACTAAGCAATCTCTAGAAAAGAACAATTTTAGTCTAAACAGAAAAGGTGTTGAACTAGTGACTGGATTTATTATCTCAGTTAGCATAATGAGCCCTCTACTACTCCACCAGGTGCAGGTTGACCAGCCATTTTATAAGTAAGCTCAAACATTCAATAATCATCCAGAAAAAAATGTGAAAAAATTAGGAAACATCTATAATTCCTATGCCATATAAAAACAAAATAGGCCTTAAACACAGTGATACAAAAAATGTTTTATAAAAGTGTGCAGAGGAAGAAAGATAACCATAATCAGGCTCCCTCTCACACCTATAGCTAACTCCTGAGCAGAATAAAACTCAGCACTCCTCCCTTATGTATGTATATGTGGGCTCCCATCATCTGGCAGTGTGACACTATTGTTTAACCTGTGTATAAAAGGTGCTGCCACCATGTGAGGATGCCACACCCTTGCTGGAAAACTGCCACTCTGTGAGGTAGGCTGTGCTTTTGCTGGAATAAAGAGCTATGTTGCAGTTTTCTTCCAACTTCCTGATTTTTGTGCCACTTACATTGGAACAGTGAATCTGCAGCAATACACTTGGTATAGTTGGCAGGATTCCCAGGTAAGGGAGCCGTGTGCCCCACTGAAAGATAGGAGGGACATGTGGACCACAAAGAGTATGTGGTACCCCATGGTGGCAGTATTGATGACTTGGACTCCACCTGAACCATGGGAGGCAGTTGATGGATCCTCTGTAAGTATTAAGAAGGCACTCCACTACTTGAAGACACAACTGCCAGAAAAAGCTCAAGCCATGGCCGGTGGATTGGGCTGGGTGCCTTTAAAGGCTTTGAAACAGAATATGGATGAAGCTCTCACAGAGGCCATGCAGATATTCAGCAGAAGGAAGATGCCTTGGGTGCAAGGGTGCAACAACTAGAATCTGAGGTCCAAAGAAGTCCACCCTCCGAGTCACCCTCAAAGGCAGGGGACTCTCAGAGCATGTGAGTAATGGCAAACGTATGACGAATTAGTGAAGATTATTCATGAATTGGGCATGCAACAAGCTGTGTTTAACATGAATAAGTGCCAACTGGATGATGAATGGTTTATGACTGGCATGCAGGATCTAGTGTTAGGGACTGCCCCCTCTACTGTTTTTAGCTCATTGTTTGCTATCCCAGCTCCCTATATGGGGAAACATATATATGAAGTGCTTATGGCAATGGCTGCTCTGGGGGAAGTAAGGGGCAAATGCATGTAGGTGAAGACAGAAGCATCTGTGAAGTAAGGCCCAGACACCAGAGGGTCAAGAAGAAAAAGAAAGGTCTGGGGCAGGGTCCGGTGCAGGTGACCCAAACGCAAACGTGGACTGATTTGCTAGCTGCAGGAGTTGATCAAGACAGGATAGACCACCAGCCTAATATAGTGCTGCTAGAATTGTGGCGGCAGTTGAAACCTGAGCAGAAGTTCAGACTGTGGGCAGAAACCTCCTGCTGAGAGAACCAGACCTATGACTTTGAAAGACCTTCTGAAACCCTGGGACACTCTGTTAACCCTATATGATTAGAGAGAAGGCCAAGGAGCCCATTTGGAGGAGATATATGGGTTCTGGGGGCTGCATATGGAATTAGTAATCCACTTGTCCTCAAACAATGTTCAAAGAGTACTAGCATTGGTGAATACCAGTGCCGACTGCAGTCTTATCTATGCAAATACAGACGAATGCTCTGGATCAGCTATCTATGTAGATGGCTAAGGGGGAATATTATTAAGACTAAAGCTGTGCCTTTGCCTCTTGGAATAGGACGTTTGCCCCCATGTCCATTCATATAAAGTGCATATTTCTCCAGTGCCAGGGTGGATATGTTGCAAGGGCTCAATCTGCAGACTTCTGCTGGTGAATTCCATTTGCGAGTCCAGGTGATGATGATTGTGCTGTGGGGACATATTTATCACCTGCCATAGAAAGTGCCAGAACCAAGGCACATTGCCAATGTTAAGCAATATCATTGCCTGATGGACAAGGCTGCAATTCAGGAATTGGAGAAAGCTTAGATTGTGTGCCCCACCCATAGTCTGTATCATGTCCCTGTGTGGCCAGTGAAGAAGCCTGATGCCTTGTGGAGAATGACTGTGGACTACAGAGAATTGAAATAAGTGACTCCTCCACTGCATGCGGCAGTACCATCTCTCCATGATCTAATGGATCAACTGACTACAAGGCTAGGAATGTACCACTATGTGTGGATTGGGCTAATGCTTTTTTCTCCATATATTTGGCTTCTGAAAGTCAAGATTAATTTATCTTCATGTGGGAAGGAAAACAATGGACTTTTGTAATATTACCCCAAGGCTATTTACCTAACTCAACCATTTGTCATGGGTTGGTAGTCCAGGATTTGGCAACCTGGACCCAACCAGCAATTGTGGAATTGTTTCATTATATTGATGATGTCACATTAACCTCTGCTTCCCTTACAGAGCTAGAGCAAGCAGTGCCAGTGCTTCTGCAGCATATGAAAACAAGTGGCTGGGTTGTAAATGCAACTAAGATTCGGGGACCTGGCTTATCTGTCAGATTCTTTGGTATTGTCTGGTCAAAAGTTATCCCTGATGTTGTAATTGATAAGGTATAAGGATACTCACGACCCACTATGGTTTAGGAATTGCAGAGTTATGTGGGCTTTTGGGGGTACTGGAGAGTATTTGTGCCCCACCTAGCACAGCTAGCATGACTGTTGTATGACCTGATCCAAAAGGGAGCTACTTAGGACTGGGATGAAATGGTAGAGAAGATGTTTACTACCACCAAATGGGTGGTTCAGCAAACCCAAGCCTTACAGGTAACAGGTCCAGGTAAATCCTTTGAATTGGACATTCATGTAATAGCAGAAGGATATGGCTGGGACCTATGACAACTTTCAGAACAAACTAGGACCCTGGTGGGTTTTTGATCCCAATTATGGAAAGGCACTGAGAGCTGGTACTCCCTAATAGAGAAGCAACGAGCAGCTGTATATGCAGCCTTGTAGACTACTGAGGCAATGACTGGCGTGGCCAAAATGCAGGTGTGCACTACTTACCCTCTACAAGGTTGGTTACACACATAGATATAGGATCCCAAAATAGGGGTGGCTCAAAACCCTACTCTGACAAAATGGGGTGCTTATATAGAACAACAGAGTGCCATAGCTGCTCGCCCTCTGGCCATGGAATTCAGACAGTTTTAGGCCCAGTTGAGTTTATCACTGACAATACACTGGATGCTGCAGTTCCTACAGATTTAGAAGTGTCTCCCTATAAAGAAGAGAAGCCATCCATACCTTCTGATGCATGGTACACAGATGCATCCAGTAGGGGGCAGGAAGCCAAGTGGGTAGCTATAGGTGTACAACCAGCTACTAACCACATTTGGGTCATCAGTAGCCGGGCTATAGGCTGTGTAGATGGTGATAGCCTATGAAGATGGCCCCTTGACTATTTGTACTGATAGCTGGGTGGTGTTTAAAGGCCTAACATTATGGTTGCCTACATGGAAATGGCAAAACTGGCTAGTGGGCCATAGACTCTTGTGAGGAAAAGCCATGTGGCAAGACTTATGGGAACTAGGACAGGGAATGGATGCAATTGTCTATTATGTTATGGGTCATGTCCCTTCTATTACTCCAGGAAATAATGATTTGGATGTTCTTTCCTGTGGCGATGGCTAGAAAAGGCTCCTGCCACTGATGTGACACACTGGCTCCACGGATGATTGCAGCATGCGGGTGCTAAAACTATGTGGACATTGAAGCAACAATGGAACCTTCCCTTGGAGTGGGAAGATGTTACAGATGCCTGTGCCAAGTATTCGGTATGCAGCCGAGATATGCCACATCCTTGTCACATGAAGTAGGAGCATGCGCAAGTAACAAAGGGAAGGGTCCCATTGGCCATGTTATAGATAGATTATATGGGACAGCTTTCAAAAGCTCAAGGGTCATCATATGCCCTTATGGTAGTAGACACAGCCATCAGATTGTTGTTTTCATGGCCCTGTGCAGCTGCATGGGCAGGCCTAAAGTCTACTTGTCACTAAGGTCTTAGCTCTGCTAGGAGGTAGAGCCAAGCTTCCAATAGATGTACTGCAGGAACTCTGAAGGCGCGGAGTGTGCAGAGAAGAAAAGATAACCATAATCACTCTCTCTCTCTCATACCGTAGCTAACTTCTAAGCAGAAGAAAACTCAGTACTTCTCCCCATATGTAAGCATATGCCCAGTACTTGTGTGCAGGCTCCCATTATCTGACAGTGTGACACTGTTGTTTAACCTGTGTATAAAAAGGGCTGCAGCCATATAGGGATGTCATGCCCTTGCTAGAGAACAGCCACGTTGTAAGGTGGGCTGTGCTTTTGCTGGAATAAAGAGCTATGTCACAGTTTTCTTCCAAATGCCCAAGTCTTATGCCCCTTAACCCAGAACAGTGAATCTGCAGCAACACAAAGAGCCATGGTTCTCAAGATGTGGTCCATGAACCAGCAGTATCATCATCAACTGAAAACTTCTAAGAAATGCAAATTCTCAGGCTACCTTAGATCAACTGAATCAGAAATCCTGGCAGTGAAGCCTGGCAATCAGTTTCACCAAACCCTGAAGATGACTGTGATGCATGCTAAACATTTGGAACCACTATATTATAAAATAAAAGTGTGAATAGTCTATACACATTAGTTTATATTCAAAGGAAATTATTTTGGTATAATAATTTGGGAATGTAAATTACTTATAAATGTATTACAATAAATATATATATTAAATATATGTATATGTATATAGTATGTATATACTACAATTACAGAGAGAGAGAGAGAGAGAATTGGATAACTACTTACACTGATATGGTTTACTATGCTTCCTAGGCACAGTACAGGAATCCAAATATTAATCAGTTATTGCTAAGACAGCAGTGTTTTATTCACCTCCACCTCCACTCCTTTGGTATCTACAGAACCTGCCATACACAGGATGTTTAAAAATATTAAATAAATGGCTTGATGATATATGAGCTCATCCCTACTTGAGAGTATAGATATTTCTCATATTAGGGTGTTTGAGTAAATAAACTTTTAAAGCAGTGGTGGGAACTAGGAAGAAATGTAGCTTAGGTAATCATAAAGAAAGAATGTAAAATGCTTACTGATTATCATGATCATCAAATAGTAGATTGTGTCTTATGGTTATTGTAAAACATCTTTTGTAAAAGGTCTTTATATCAATTGAGCAAGTAAATGCTTATTCTTCATTTTATTATAATTTAAATACAGGATAAGGATGTCTACTCTCATTGTTTCCATTCAATATTATACTGGAGGTTCTAGCTCAGAAAATTAGGAAAGAAAAGAAAATAAAAGTCAACAAGATTGGAAAGGAAGAGGAAAACGTCTATGTTATACAGATGACATGGTCATATATATAAAAAATTCTTAAGGTTTCCACATACACACAAAAGAACTCTTAAGACTAATAAACAAATTAAGCAAATTTGCAAGATAAATATAATAAATTATATTTCTACACAATAAACAATCCTAAAATAATATTAATAAAATAGTTCAATCTCCCATAGCAACAAAAATAAATAATAAAATAGTTAAGAATAAATTTGACCAAAGAAATACAATATTTATAAAGTGAAAATTACAAAGCATTGTTTTAAAAAAATTATAGAAGACATAAAAAGACATCCCATGTTGATATATCAGAAGATTTAAGATTCTTAAGATGACAATACTCCAAAATTGATCAACAAATTCAATTCAATACTCATTAATATTCTAAATGGCTTTTTTGCAGAGATTGACAAGCTAACCTTAAAATTCATATGAAAAGTCAAGGGTATTCAGAATAGCCAAAACAATCTCGAAGAAGAAAAAACATTTTTGAAGATTCACACTCTCAATTTTAAAACTTACTACAAAGCTACAGTAATTAAGAGTAAATGGAACTGGCATTATTGTCAAGATGGTGGAGTAGTTAAATGCTGTGCTCGCCTCCTCCTAAAACCACATCATTTTTACAACTACAGAACAATCTTCACTGAAAATTACATAAAGTCTAGATAAAAATAATTCCTATAACTAAGGATATAGAGAAAAAGCCATGTCAAGACTGACAGGAGGGGCAGAGACATGGAATGGGCTGGTTCCATATCCACAAACATAGTTCAAACTTAAGAGGGAGTAGTATCTCACCTAATGTGGTCGCCCTGAAGAGTGTGGTCCACGCAAGGCTCCCCAGCCCAGGGTTCTAGTTCCAGGGACAAAAATGCCCATAACTTCTGGCTATGAAAATCAGCAAAGATTGTGGCTGAGTAAAATAGATAGCAGCTGGAATCCCAGGAGATCTTCTTAAAGGGCCCCCTATGGACTTATTTACTAACGAACTCATGGTGCTCTGAGCTATATCACCGGGGAAACAGGACAAACAGGGAGGAACTGAATAATCTAGCTTAAAGGCAAGGGGAGGAGGGGCAGCTTTCCCTCAGAAAGAAGTGCAGGCAGAATCCATTGTTTCTTTGTTGAGCCCTTCCCTCACCCAACCTGTACATACAAGCCAGCGCCATAGCCCAGTCTCCATCTACCTGACTAATACCATTTGTTCTGCCCTGGTAAGTCCCGAAGACCCAGCTCCACCCAATTTGAAGGCCCAGCCAAGTCTTTTCCAGTGGCTTTTTCATACAAATGTCCTGTCTTGATTCATGCTGCAGATTTTCTAAATCTCTCAAAGTTTCACAAACTTCAAACGAGCAACATATGCCCTCAATATGCCCCAAAGTGCTTGCTAAGCAGCCCCAAGCCTGGCACTAGCTGCAGCAGACCTTAGTTCACAGCTTAAACTCTTTCAAGAATCTCAAAGCCAGGCACAAGTAGCAATCACCTGCAGATCACATTGTAGTTCATACCAAATGGTCCATGGAAGGGCACAGGCAGTGGCTGATCTTGGCCTGTACCAGAAAACCTCCCAGAGGTCCTAAAGCCAATACAAATGATGGACAGCTTCAAACCACAGCAGAGCACCAAAAAACCACCCCCATAAATAATGACCCAAAGGGAAGACTCATAAGGAACCAGAACTCCATTAAAGTGAATGCAGATCCATAGGGTCAGCTCTTATTCAGCAGCTCCTCCACTGTAGTCACAGCCAGTCCACACAATCAGCCCAAGCATCAATCACTTCTACTGGCATGCAAACAGCAATCAAAGCCCAACTACAACAGGTGGACACACACAACCTGCACAAGGGACACACCTGGAGCAACCAGGTCAGGTGACCATGAAAACTGCACCATTGAGCCTCACAGGACACCAGCTAAATAAGACCACTTCACTAAGATCAGGAGACATAGCAGGTCTACCTAATACTAGAAAAAATCAGAGAGGTAGTCAAATGGGGTAGCAAAGAAATATGTCTCAAATGAAAGAACAGAACAAAGCTCCAGAAAAAGAACTAAACACAAAGGAAACAAGCAATCTACCAGATGCAGAGTTAAAAACACTGATTATAAAGATGCTCAATGAGCTCTGTGAGAACTTCAACAAATAGACAGAAAACATTAAAATGGAGATAGAAAACATAAGAAAGCAACCAGTCAGAAATGAAAAATGAAATGAAGAATAAATTAGAGGAAATCAACAGTAGAATAGAGGGCTCCTTGCGACATGGCATAGAAGGTAGAGGCAGCGCATACCTCCTCTAAGGACCACACTAAAATTGTAACAAAATTACAGAGCAACCAGCACATGGAGTCACCTGAGGTATGACTGAACAGGGTCCTACAAATAGGGATAAAAATAACAAGTCACTTAAAAATGGTAGGCAGGGAGGAGACATGAAATAGCCCAATGCCACAACTGTAGGTGGTAACGAAGAATCAGGAGGGCTGTCTTGGCTGCAGAACCCCCTTCATCTGAGGAGTAAAGGATCCTGGCTGGACACTAGGCTCCCTAGCCCAGGGTTTCACTGCCAGAAAGAGAAGTCCCCAAAGCCTCTGGCTGTGAAAACCAGCAGAGTTTGTGGCAGGGTAAGATAGAGGGCTGCAGGATTGAAGATGTTCCTCTTAAAAGCCTCATCCCTGACCTTACTCATTGATGAACTTGCTTGCTCTGAGCTCCAGTGCTGGAGCAGCTGCTCGAGGGGTACCAGGAACATAAGATGAAGTGCTGAGTTGTTGGGTTTCAGGTCAAGGGCTGGAGGGGTGACTTTCTTCGGAACAGAGGTACAGGCAGAAGCCATTGTTTATTTGTTGAGTCCTCCCTACTCCCAGGCTGCAGACACAGGCATTGCCATATCAGAGTACCCATCAACCTGGATAACACAGGACCTATGCAATGGGGATTCCCTGAGACTCTGCCTCTCCCAACTTGTGAGCCCACCCAAGCTGCTTCCAGTATTTTATTCCATAAAAATGGGCTATACTGGCTCCTGCTGCAAACTTTCATAAAATCTATGAGAGGCTTACAAAACCCAAAGCATCTGGCCTTAGTGTGCTCTATACCTCTTGCTGAGCAGCCCCAAAACTGGCACTAGTGGCAGCTGGCCTCGGTTTCTGACTTGGCTCCTCCAAGCACCTATAAGCCCAACATGAGTGCAGCCATACATGGATTGTTTGGTGACTCTTACCAAGTGGCCACGAATGTGCACTTGGTTTGTAACTGTACACCTCCCAGGATTGTGCCACAGGCCTCCTAGCACACCTACTACATTATGGCACTCTATTAAGACCAGGAGGTTTAGGAGCCCTATCTAATATATAGAAACAGGCACAAGGAGCTGGCCAAAATGTGGAAACAAAGAAGCACGTCCCAAATGAAAGAACAGAACAAAGCTCCAGGAAAATAATTCACTAAATGGAGACAAGCAATATACCAGATACAGAGTTCAAAACAGTGCTTATGAGAATGCTCAAGGAAATTAGGGGAAGAGTAGATGAACTCAGGGAGAACTTTAACAAAGAGATAGAAAGCATAAAATTTGAGATGTAAAACACATTAGGGAACCAGTCATAAATGAAGAATACAGTATCTGAGATGAAGAATACATTAGAGAGAATCAATAGAATGGATGAAACAGAAGGACAAATCAGTGACATAGAGAATGGGGTAGCAGAGGATACACAACCAAAAGAGCAACAAGAAAAAAAAATTCAAAAAATGAAGATAGTTTAAGAAATCTTAGGGACAACATCAAGTGTAACAATATTTACTACATAAGAATACCAGGAGGAGAAGTGAGAAAGCAAGGAATCAGAAACCTATTTGCAGAAATAATGACAGAAAACTTCCCTAACCTGGTGAAGGAAATAGACATACAATTCCAGGAAATTCAGAAAGTCTTAAACAAGATGAACCCAAAGAGGAGGACATCAAGAAACATCATAATTAAAATGCCAAAAGTTAAATTCAAAGAGAGACTCTTAAAAGCAACAAGAAAAAACAATTAGTTACTTACAAGAGAGCTCCCATAACACTGTTAGATGATTTCTAAATAGAAACTTTGCAGGCAAGAAGGGCTTGACACAAAATATTCAAAGAGATGAAAACCCAGGACCTATAACCAAGATTACTTTATCCAGCAAAGTGAACATTTAGAAATGAAGGACAGATAAAGAGCTTGCTAGACAAGAAAAAGCCAAAGGAGTTCATCACAACTAAGTCAATATTACAGGAAATGTTTGAGGAACTTCTTTAAGAAAAAGAAAAAAAATGTATTTCAAATCTAAATAAAGAATGGCAGTAACTACATATCTATTAACAAGTACTTCAAATGAAAAGGATTTAAATACTCCAATCAAAATATAGGTGGTCAAATGGTTAAGAAAACAAGACCCTTACATGTGCTACCAGAGACACATTTCAGATTAAAAGGCACACACAGGCTAATGTAATGGGATACAAAAAGATATCTCATGATATACCTAAAGTGTACTGTACTGAGTGGAGTAAGTCAGATAGAGGAAGACAAATGCCATAGATTGCATGTATATGTGGAATCTAAAGAGTAAAATAAGCAAATGAACAACAACAACAACAACAACAAAATCAGAAACAAGCTCATAGATACAGAGAACATTCTGAGGGTTCCCAGATGGGAGGGGGTTGGGAAGTCAGTGAAAATGGGGGAAGGGATTAAGAAATACAAATTGATAATTATAAAATAGTTATGAATATATAAAGTATAACATAAGGATTATAGCCAATAATATTGTAATAATCATGTACAGTGTCAGAGGGGCACTAGATTTATTGGAGTAATCACTTTGTGAGTTATTTAGATGTCTAATCACTATGTTGTACACCTGAAATTAATATAATATTATATGCAACTATATCTGAAAAATTCAAAATATTTTAAAAACCCAGTAGATTAGAAAAAGCAGAGGATCGAATCAGCAAATTGAAAGAAAAGGTAGCAGAGAATACCAAATCAGAAGAGAGAAAAAAAAAACAAGGATTGCTTTAGGGAATTCTAGAATAATATCATGCATATCACATTTCATCATAGATGTACCAGAAGGAGATGAGAGGGAGAACAAGGAACTAAACACTTATTTGAAGAAATAATGCCAGAAAACTTCCCCAACCTGGTAAAGAAAATAAACATATAAGACCAGGATGCCAAGAGTCTCAAACAAGATGAACCCAAAGATGCCCACATCAAGATACATGATCATTAAAATGTCAAAGTTTAAATTCAAAGAGAGAATCTTAAAAACAGCAAGAGAAAAGTACTAATTCCCTACAGGGGAGCTCCCACAAGACTGTCAGCTGATTTTTCAACAGAAATTTTGCAGGCCTAAGGGAACTGTTAGAAAATATTCAAAGTAATGAAAAGGGAGGACCAATGATCAAGACTACTCTAACAAGACTCATCAAGAAAAAAAAAAGAAGGAAAACTAATAAATAAAAACAGAAATGAAAAAGAAAAGCAACAACTGACTCCACAGAAGTACGAAGGAGTAGAAGAAAATACTATGAGTAATTGCGAGCCAACAAGTTGGACAATCTAGAAGAAATGGATATATTTCTAGAAACATACTATCTCCCAAGACTGAATCAGAAAGAAACAGAAAATTTGAACTGACCATTTACTACTAATGCAATGAAATAAGTAATGGAAAAACTCTCCACAAACAAAAGTCCTGGACTTCACAAATGTTCAAAGATGAATTAATACCTATTTTTCTCAATTTATTACAAAAATATCAAGATAAGGGAAGGCCCTCAAGCTCATTTTATGAGGCCACGATTATCCTGATTCCAAAACCACACAAAAATAGTACAAAAAAATAAAAAGGAAAGAAAAGAAGGAAGGAAGGAAGGAAGGAAGGAAGGAAGGAAGGAAGGAAGGAAGGAAGGAAGGAAGGAAGGAAAGAAGGAAGGAAGGAAGGTAGAAAGGAAGGAAGAAAGGAAAAAGAAAGAAAATTACAGGCCAATATCCCTGATGAACACAAATGCAAATACCCTAAACAAAATATTAGCAAACTGAATTCAGCACCATGATCAAGTGAGATTCATTCCTGGGATGCAATATATTTTTGATATCCACAAATCAAATAATGTGATAACCACATTAATAAATTAAAAGATAAAAATCATACATTCATATAAACAAATTCAAAAGAAATAAGAAAGCCTTTGACAAAATCTAGCATCCATTTATGAGAAAGAATCTCAGCAAAGTGTGAATAAAGGGAACATTCTTCAAGATAATAAATCCCATGTATGACAAACCCCCAGCTAACATCATACTCAAAGGGGGAAAGCTAAAGACATTTTCCTTAAGATCAGTAACGAAACAAGGATGTCCGCTTTACCGCTATTATTAAACACGGTATTGGAATTCCTAGTTTCAGCATTCAGACAAGAAAATGAAATAAAAGTCATCTAAAATGGAAAAGAAGTAAACTGTCATCATTTGCAAATGACATTATACTATATAGAGAGAACCTTAAAGATTCCACCCAAAAAAACTGTTAGAACTAATAAATAAATTTAGTCAAGTAGCAGGATACAAAATTAATATTGAGAAATTGGTTGCATTTCTATACACTAATAATGAACTATAAGAAAGAGAAATTTAAAAACCAATTCCATTTATAATTGCATCAAAAAAATAAGACATCTGGGAGTAATTTATTTTTATTATTTTTTATCTTCTAAAAACATTTTAATAATTTATAATGTCAGGAATATATAAATACATATGCTCCACTATAATTTACTAGCTCTGAATTTTATCATTTTAATATTTTTTAATTAGTAGGTATGTGGTGGTAGCTTATATTTGTTTTAATTTGTATGTTTGTATGTGATGCTGAACATTTCTTGAAACTTTTTACAACTCTATATTTATTCTAGAAAGATTTGTATATTCATATGCTACTTTAGATTCTTATTACAATTGACCCTTGAACAACATAGGGATTAGGGGGACTGGGCCCCTACACAGTCAAAAATCCACTTATAAGTTTTGACTCCCCAAAACCTTAACTACTAATAGCCTACTTAACCAGAAGTTTTGTCAAACCAAACACATTTTGTATGCTACATGTATTATATACTGTATTTGTACAATAAAGCTACAGAAAAGAAAAAAATAGGAAAATCATAAAGAAAATACATTTACAGTATTGAAAAAAATCCACATATAAATGGACACACATAGTTCAAACCTGCGTTGTTCAAGGGTCAACTGTAATTTTTTCTTGTTTTCAAATTTATTTTAATTAGTTTCAAGTATGCAGTACATTGCTTAGACATCTATATAGTTCTTAAAACCATTCCCCCAACTGCTCCCTCCCTCCCCTGACCCTCCGCCTAGCCAACTTATTAATACTAACTGCATTCCCTATGGCATGCTCCCCAACCCCATGACTATCCATCAGCTACTAATTTGTACTTCTTCCAGACCCATTCTCCCAGCCCCCCAAATCCCCTCTCCTCTGTCCATCATCAAATTGTTCACTATATTTGTGAGACTCTTTTTGATTAGTTTGTTCTTTTTCTTCCTTAGATTCCACATATAAGTGCAATTATATAGTGTTTGTTTTTCTATGTCTGACTTAAATACCTTCTAGGTCCATCAAAGCAATATCTTTTTCCATCCCTTTCCTTTTAGGCTGTGTGTGTCTTTTAATCTGAAGTGAGTCTTTTTTTCATTTTTTCTTCTTAAAGAAGTCTCTCCAACATTTCCTGTAATACCAGCTTGGTGATAAATTCCTCTGCGAAACTCTTTATCTGTCCTTCAATTCTAAATGATAGCTTTGCTGGATAACGTATTTTTGACTGTAGATCCTGGGTCTTCATCATGTCAAATATTTTGTGCCAAGTCCTTCTGTCCTGCATAGATTCTTCTGAGAAATCAGCTGCCAGTCTTATGGGTATTCCCTTATAAGTAATTATCTGTTTTTCTCTTCCTGCTTTTAATATTCTTTCTTTGTATTTAATCTTTGGCATTTTAATTATGATGTGTCTTGGCGTGGGCCTCTTTGGATCCCTGATTTTTGGAATTCTCTGAGCTTCCTGGGGTTTTATGTCTATTTCCTTCACCAGGTTAGGGAAGTTTTCCATCATTATTTCTTTAAACAGATGTTCAACATTTTGATTTTCTTCAGTTATGCCAATCAGATAGATATTTGGACCCTTAATAATGTCCCATATGCTCCTTAAATTATTTTTATAGTCTTGGCATCTTATCTCTTGTGATTCTGATTGTGTGTCCTTTGCTTTCCCATCTTCTAAATAGGGCATTTGATCTTTTCCTTTATTCACTTTGTTTATTCCTTTATTTATTCCATTTAATATAGCTCTTATCTCAGATAATGTGTTCTTCATTTCACACTGGTTCCCTTTTATAGTTTCCATCTCCATTTTTATGTTTTTTTTATCTCTTTGTTATTCTCACTGAATTTATCTACACTTCCCAAAAGTTCATTGAGCATCTTTATAGCCAGTGTTTTGAACTCTACATCTGTTAGATTACTTGATTCCATTATATCTGGATCTCTGTTCTATTTTCTCATATGGTTTCTGCTTTTTTGTCCTCCTATTTTGGCTGCCTTTCCACACCTTTTTTGTATGTACTAAACAAAGCTCTTAAGTCTACCGGTCTTATTAGTGTGGATTTATGAAGTAGGTGTCCAGTGGCACAGTCCTGAGAGGGGTTCAGCTGCAGGGCAAACTTAGCCCAAGCCTCTATTCCTCCAGAGCCTCTTGTTAAGATTCAGCAAGTGATCCACAGATTCTATGCTTATAGTTGCCTCAAAAGGCCACACCAGAAATGGAGGCCACTTGCCTCCAGTGTGAGTCTAGGTGCTGCTCAGAAAGGAGCACCTGACTTGCTATACCTGGATGTGGCTTGGGTGGGGCCGCGAGTTGAGGGAGGCAGGGTTTCAGGGAATCCTCTGGGAGGAGTAGCCTCTGTTATCCAGTTTGATGACATCACAGCTATGGCGGCGCTGTGTCTGGTGCACTGGTATTGAGGACAGCTCAACAGGGAACAATGGATATCACTGGCACTTCTGTACCAAGTGAGTCTCATCTCAGTCCTCACTCCAACGACATCTCCCTGTATGTCCCTGGTGCCCCCTATGCGCAGCGGAATCAGCACTGGTGCTCAGAGCGAGCAAGTCCATTACCACAAAAATCCGCTTGCAGTTGCGACTCTTTTAAGAGGCGTCTGCCATTGCTGCAGCCTCCATCTCACTCAGCTTCTCAGGACAGGGCAGCCCTGCATCCTCACCCCATCCTACCTTCTGCCATTGCAGGATGATTTCTTGGATTTCTTCTTAATTACATGGCTTGTTCATCAAGATCCCTGGCAATTTTTCCTTGCTGCTGCTCCTTGTTTCTATCATAACTTTGATTTGGTCACCAGAGGGATGAACAGAGCCTCTATCCTTTATGCTATTTTTTTTCTTCTCCCATCTGGGAATAATTTAATCAGAGAGGTAAAAGACCTGTATTCAGAAAATCATAAGTCATTGAAGAAATAAATTGTAGAAGATACAAATAAATGAAAGCATATACCATGCTCATGGGTAAGAAGGATTAACTTCATACTACATAAAGCAATCTATAGATTCAATGCAATCCCCATCAAAATACCAATGGCATTTTTCATAGAACTAGAATGAATAATCCTAATATTTATATAAAACCGTAAAAAAAACTCTGAATAGCCATGACGATCTTCAGAAGAACAAAGTTAGAGATATCACACAAGCTGATATCAAACTATACTACAAGACTATAATAATCAAAACAGCATGGTATTGACACAAATACAGACACAGATCAATGGAACAGAATAGAGAGCCCAGAAATACATCTATATCTATGTAGTCATTTAATTTATGACAAAGCAGGCAAAAATATACAATGGGGCAAAGATAGTCTATTCAATAAATTGTGTTGGGACAACTGAATGGAAAAAAAGAAAGAAAGAAAGAAACTGGATCACCTTCTCACATCATGCATAAGAATAAACTCAAAATGACTTAAATGTAAGACCTAAAATCATAAAACTTCTAGGAGAAAACACAAGCACTAAAACTGACACTGCTCTTAGTAATATGTTTTTGATATGTCTTCTCAAGCAAGGGAAACAATAGAAAAAAGTAAATGAGGCTACGTCAAACTGAAAAATTTTGCACAGGAAAAAAAAAAGCAGCAAAATGAAAGGACGACTTACTGAATGGAGAAAATATTTGCCTATGATACATTTTATAAGAAATTAATGTCCAAAATTTATAAAGAACTCATACAGTTCAACAAAGAGGACATACAGATGACCAATTGACATATGAAAAGATCCTAAATTTATTAATCATCAGAGAAATGCAAATTAGAACCACAATGAGATATCACTTTATACCTGTCAGAATGGCTATCATCTATCAATCAAAATTCAAGTGTTGTGGAGAAAAGAAAAATATAGTGCATTGTTTGTGGGACTGTAAATTGATACAGCCTCTATAGGAAGCAGTTTGGAGGTTCCTATAGAGGAAACTTTTTTGAGGCTCCTCAAAAAATTAAAACTAGAACTACCTTTTGGTCCAGCAATTGCACTTCTGGATATTTATCCAAATAAAACCAAAATACTACTTTGAAAAGCTCTACGCACCCCTATGTTCTCTGCTGCTCTATTTTCAATAGCAAAGATATGAAAGCAACTTAATTACTCATTAACAGATGATTGGATAAAGAAAATATGTACATATATACAATGAAATATTACTCAGCCATAAAAAAAAGAATGAAAGCTTGCCATTTGCAGCAACATGAATGGACCTAAAGCAAATTATGCTAAGTGAAATAAGTCAGGCAAAGAAAGACAAATGCCATATGGTTTTACTTATATGTGGAACCTAAAAAAACAAAAATGAACAAACATCATAAACAAACTCATATGTATGAGGACATTTTGGTGGTTGCCAGATGGAAGGGGTGTTGGGGGAGGTGCTGAATGAAAAATATGAAGACATTAAGAAGTACAAATTGGTAGTTACAAAATAGTCATGAGGATGTAAAGTATAGCATCAGAATATAGTCAATATTGTAGTAACTATTTATGGTGTCAAATGGGTACTAGACTTGTGATCTGGGTGATCACTTCATGAATATATAAATGTCTAATCACTATGTTGTATATCTGAAACTAATATAATGTATTGTATGACAAGTGTAATTGAAAAATAAATAATATATATATATTTTTAAAGAGAACATGGTACTGGTATAAGGTTAGCTATATAGATCAATGAAGAAAAATTGAGTGTTCAGAAATAAAGCCATACATCTATGTCAATTGATTTGATATCAAAGTGTCAGTACAATTCAGTTGGGGAACAATAGTCTTTTCCACAAATGTTGCTGGAACAATTGGATATTCACATGCAAAAGAATGGATTTAAATTTCTATCTTGTACCATACACAAAAATTAAATAAGACCAAAATTTAAGAAGTAAATCTATTCAAATGTTAGAAGAAAAGAAATGAATAAATATATATGTCTTTGAATTAGGAAGTAATTTCCTAGGCACCAAAATTCTAAACAAAAAGAAAACAACAAGTAAATTGGACTTCATCATAATTTTAAAAATTTGTTTCAAAAGACACTATTAAGAAAGTGAAAAAACAACCCAGAGATTGGGTAAAAATGTTTGCTCTTCATAAAACTAATAAAAGACTTGGACCAGTATATATAAAAGGCTCTTACAATTCAGTGAAAAAAAGAAAACTCAATTCAAAAATAAGAAAAATAGTGTCACTGACAAGTGGACTTAGATGAGCTATAAACACAAATGGCAAACTTTAGTGCTATTAATTTAAAGAGTTTTTTAAAAGTATAATTGATAAGCTAAGAAAGAATAAACAATGAAATCCTATAAAATGCTCAATTGAACCCACAAAAGGAAAAAAGTAGAAGACAAAAATAGCAACAGAGAACAAAGATAACAAATAAGACAATTGTATGAATATGGTAGATATTAATCTAACTGTATCAATAATCCCTCTGTATTTCAGTAATCTAAATACACCAATTAAAAGACAGAGATTGTCAGAGTGGATCAAAACATAAGATCTAACTATTGTTGTCAACGAGAAATTCCCTGTAAATATAATGAAACATATAGATTAAAAATAAATGGATTGAGATTAATATATCATACTAATACTAATCGAAAGAAAGCAAAAGTAGTTTTATTAATTTCTGACAGAACAAGCTTTAAAGCAAGGAAAGTTATCAGAGATAAAGGTCATTAATGATAAAGAAGTCAATTCTTTAAGACATCGCAATACTTAATATGTATGCACCTACCAACAAGAATATCAAGCATGTGAGACAAAAACTCATAGAATTGTAATGGTAAATAGATAAATTCACAACTATGAAATGAAGATTTCAATACTCCTCTATCAGAAATGGACAGAACCAGCAGACAGAAAAATTAATATGAACACAGTTAAATTCAATATTATCAATCAACTGGATATAATTTACATCTATAGACTATTTCATCCAACAGTAGCAGAATATAAATTCTCTTCCTGCTTACATGGAACATTCAGTAGATAGACCACATTCTGGAACATAAAACATACCTTAAAAAATTTTAAATGCTAGAAATCGCAATATAATTAAACTAGAAGTCAACAGAAAGATAACCAAAAAAAAATACCAAAATACATGGATATTCAACAACACACTTGTAAATAACATACGGGTCAAACAAGAAATCTCAATAGAAATTTTAAAATATTTTTAACTAAATGAAAATAAAAACAAAATGTATCCAAATCTGTGAGATTCAGTGAAAGCAGTACTTAGAGAAAAATATATAACATCAAATGCATATATTAGAAAAGAAGAAAGATCTAATATAAGTAATCTAAGTTTCCACCTTATGAAACTAGAAAAAGAAAAGAAAATCCAAAGTAAGCAGAAGAAAAGAAATAATAAAAATTAGAGCATAAATCAATAAAATGAAATCAGGAAATTATAGAGTAAATCAATAAAACCAAAAGTTGGTTCCTTGAAATGATTGCTACCATCAATAAACCTCTACACAGGTTAACCAGGAGTTAAAAGGGGTTGGAGGGAAAGACACAGATAATTACCAGTATCAGAAATGAAAGAGACAGCATCACTATAGATATTAAGAACATTAAAGGGATAATAAAAATATGATGAATGATTTTATCCTCTAAAATTTGATAATCTAGATGAAATGAACCAATTTGCCAAAATTCACATAAGAAGAAATAGATAATCTTATTATGCCTACATTTGAATCAAAGAAATTGAATCAGTAATCTTGCAAAATAATAAGCACCAGGCCCGGATGGGTTCAATGGTAAATGTTACTAAACATTTAAGAAAGAAATTATACCAATACTTCATAATCTCTTTCAGAGGATAGAAGTCATGGAAATGTTTCCAAACTAATTATATGAGGGCAGCTTTACCCAATCAAAACTAGACAAAAATATTAAAGAAAATAAAATTACAGACCAATGTCTCATGAATACAGATGCAAAAATTCTCAACAAAATTTTAGCAAATTGAATCCAACAATGTATAAAAATAATTATGCTCCGTGACCAAGATCTATCCCAGGTATGCAACAGGATAAACAAGAAAAATAACATCATTACAACATGATTATGGCAATAGGTGCAAAAAAAGCACTTGACAAAATCCAACACCCTTTCATGATAAAAACTCTCAGCAAATTAAAAATAGATACTTCTTCAACTTGATAAAACTATCTACAAAAAATTAACAGCTAATATCATACTTAATAGTGAGAAACTCGAAGTTTTCCCACTAAAATCAGGAGCAAGGCAAAGATGTCCCCTCTCCTCACTCCATTTCAATATTGTACTAGAAGTTCTAGCTAATACAAGTCAAGATAAAAACAATATCCAAACAGAATGGAAAGAAAGAAATAAAACTTTTTGTTTGTAGACTACATGATTTAGATGATCTAGATGTAGAAAATCTAAAAGGATCAACCAAAAAATACCTCAGGAACTAATAAACAATTATAAAACAAGATTAATGATATAAAATTTAAACACTTTCCTAAATACCAGCAATGAACAGTGAAATTTAAAATTAAAAACACAATACCATATACATTAGTACCAAAAAAAAAACCCGGAATATTTAGGTATATCTTACTTCATTTGGGCTGCAATAACAAAGTCCACAGACTCGTTGGCTTCTAAACAACATAAATTTGTTTCTCATATTTATGGAGGCTAAAGATTAAGATCGGGGTACCAGGCATGGTCAAGTTATTGTGAAGAAACTTTTCAGGTTGCAGACCACTAACTTCTCAGTGTGTACTCACAGTATGGAAAGGGCAAGCAAGCAATCTCTGTAGTCTCCTTTATAAGAGTACTAGTCCCACCAATAAGGACTGCCCTCATGGCCTAGTCACCTCCCAAAGTCACTATCTCCTAATACAATCACCTTGAAGATTAGGATTTAAATATACGAACTTTGTGGAGAGACACACATTCAGACCATAACAGGGATAAATCTAAAAAACTCTGTATAAAATTTATAAAACTTTGATAAATTAAATAAAAAGATACTTAATAAATGGAAAGCTATTCCATGTTTATGGATAGGAAAACTCGATATAGTAAAGGTCAGTTTTACCCAACTTGGTCTACAGATTAAACATGATAGATGCCAGAAGGCAATGGATTCATAGCTTTAAATTGAGGGAAAAAATAACTGTCGACCCAGAATTTTATGTCAAATTAAATTGTCATTCAAGGTGTGAGTTAAATAAACATATCATCTGACACTGAAAGACTAAACAAATTTACAGCTCTCATTAAAAGACTCTCACTAAAAGAACTATTAAAAATGTAAATCATCAAGAAGAAACATAAACATAATGGAGTTTACAAGAATTAAGAATGATTTAAGATATAATTTAATTAAACTTCAATTTTATATAATAACTAATTTTATGTTTTGAAAGGATAAAGGCAACAGAAAAATCTAGACTCCAAGTTAGAAATATTATTTTAGATTTTTTAAGAAAAAAATTAAGTTAAATAAGGAAATTTAAAAGTAAGGATAGCCACTAAAACAACATATAATTAAATATCAAAACTACACTTAGAAGGGCTTCTAGAAAAGCTAGCAGACTAGTTAAACACTGTGCTCACTTCCCCTACATACCACATTCAAATTACAACTAAACTACAGAATACCATCATTGGGAGTGGCCTGAAGTCTAGCTAAACAGAAGTACAACTGTGGATACACTAAAGAGGCCACCTTGAGACTGGTAGGAAGTACGGAGATGTGAAACAGTCTTGTCCTACACCTGCGTGTGGCAGTTGAGAATTGGGCGATATATCTCAGCTGCAGAGGTTCCTAGCCCCACAGGATGGGTTCCAGTGCTAGGAAAAGAAGTCTCCAAAACCTCTGGCTATGAAAACCAGTGGAGATTGTGGCTGGGTGAAGTGGAGGGATGAAGGAGTCACAGATTTTCCACTTAAGGGGCCTACTTGCTCGCTTATTTGATAACAAACTCACTAACTCTGAGCTCCAGATCTGGGGCAGCAGTTAAGAAGGCACCAGGGACATAAGGGGAAGAATTGAGCTGTCTGACTTCAGGGCAAGAGCTGGAGAAGCATCTTTCTCCCATACAGACATGCTGGTAAAGGGCACTGTTCCTTCGTTTGAGCCCTCCCCTGCATGGCTTACATATATAGGCAGTTGCCTTATCTGAGGCTTTATCAATGTTGTTAACACTAGTCACCCCCACTCTGGTGATTAACTGAGGCCCTTCCCCTCCCAAATAGCAGGACCAACCCACACTACTTCCAGCAGACTTTTGATACAAACAACCTATCTGGGCGCATGCTGTAGACTTTTCTAAAATCTATCAAAGGTTCAGAAAACCTAACAAAAGCAACATCTGGTCTTGGCATGCTCTGTAACTCTTGTCAAGCAGCCCCAAGCCCTGCACTAATGGCAGCCAGCCTTGATTTGTGGCTTGGCCTCTTAAGTCACCTCCCAACCCAGCGTGGGTGGTGCTCATCTGCAAAATGCTTGGTAGTTCATGCCAGGTGGCCCCAGGGAGGACATAACATGAAGTTGAACTTGGCCTGTAGCAGGGCCCCTCTAAAAAGGCCCCAGACTGTATGCCTAGTGACTGGGTTGATCTGGGCTGGAGTGCCACCTGGGGGCACATCTGAGGACAACACAGCCAAAGGGCAGGCAGGGCAGGCACCAGAACCCCAATAAAGTGAATCCTGCTCTGTAGAGTCAGCCCTGCACAACAGCTCTTCCACTGGTCACAGCCAGTCATCACAATCAATTGGCCTGAGGATCAATCCCTCCCATTAGTGAGTAAACAGCAACCAAGGCTCAAGTACAATAGGAGGGCACAGGCAACCCATACAAGGGACACCTAGAACACTTGGCTCAGGTGACCGGGGAAGACTGTGCCACTGGGGTTCATTACACATCTACCACATAAGGCCACCCTACTAAGTCTGGGAGACATAGCAGCCCTACCTAATCCATAGAAACAGACAGAGGGAGGCAGCCAAAATGGGAGGACAAAGAAACATGTCCCAAATGAAGAATACAACAGCTGAAATGAAGAATCCACCAAAAAAAAATCAACAATAGGTTAGATGAAGAAGAGGATCAAATCAGTAAATTGGAAGACAAAATAACATCCAATTGAAACAGTAAAAAGAAAAAATAATTTTTAAATGAAGAAAGTTTAAGAGACTTCAGGGACAACATGAAACTTACCAAGATTCACATCATAATCGTACCAGATGGGGAAGAGAAAACAAGGACTTGAAAACCTATTTCAAGAAATAAAATGATAAACCTCTCTAACTTGGTGAAGGAGATAGACATACAAGGCAAGGAAGCACAATGAAGTCCAATAAGAGAAACCCAAACAACCCACCCAAAGATACATCACCATTAAAATGCCAAAGGTTAGAGACAAAGAGAAAATTCTAAAAGCATCAAGAGAAAGGCAGCTAATTACTTACAATGGTATTTCAATAAGAATGTCAACGGACTTCTCAACAGAAATTTTGATGGCCAGAGGTATTGGCATAAAATATTCAAAGTGATGAAAAACAGGAATCACAACCAAGACTGGCTATTAATTAAAATGAAGGTAAGATGAGGAGCTCTTAGAGAAGAAAAAGCTAAAGAAATTTATCACCAATAAGCCAGAATTATAAGAAATGTTAAGGGGAATTATGTAAAAAGAAAGGAGGAAAACATCATAAATACAGATAATAAAATGCCAATAACTATTAGTACCTATCAATATTCGCTTTAAATGTAGATAAGTTAAATTCTTCATCAAAAGACATAGAGTAGCTGAATGGATAAGTAAATAATACCCATCCATATGCTACCTACAAGAGACATACCTCAGATTAAATGACACATACAGACTGAAAGTGAAGGAATAGAAAATATATCTTGTGAAAATGGAAATGAAAAAAATAGGGTAGAAATACAAATATCAGACAGAATAGGCTTTAAAACAAAGACTATAATAGGAGACAAAGAATGGCATTACATAGTGATTAAGGGATCAAGACAACAAGAGGCATAACCCTAGTAAACATATATGTAGCAAACATAGAAGCACCTATAATGTAAAGCAATTATTAACTCAACTGACATAAAGAAAGAGAGTTACATTAATAGTCTAATAGTAGGAGACTTCAACACCGCATTGACACCAATGGACAGATATTCTAGACTGAAAATCAATAAGCAAATAAGCAGCCTTAAATGACACGAGAGACCAGATGAATTTAATTGATGTTTTCAGAGCATTTCACGCCAAAGCAGTGAAATATACATTCTTCTCAAGTGCACATTTTCCAAGATAGACCACGTGATAGGCCACAAAACAAGTCTCAATAAATTTAAGAAGATTGAAATCATATAAGCGTCTTCTCTGACCACCATGGTATGAAACTAGAAATCAATTACAAAAAAAAAACCATGAAAAAATACATAAGTACACAGAGACTAAATAACATGCTTCTGAACAATGAATTTGATTAACAATAAGGTCAAGAGAAAAGTCAATAGATACCTTGAGACAAATGAAAATGAAAACACAATGATCCCAAATCTATGGGACACAGTAAAAGCTGTCTAACTTGGAAATTCATAGCAATACAGGCCTACCTCAAGAAATAAGATAATGCTTAAATAAACAATCTAACCTCACACTTGAAAGAACTATAAAACAAACAGCCAAAAAAAGCCCAATGTGAATAGAAAGAAATAATAAAGATCAGAGCAGAAATAAACAAAATAGTCTAGAAAAACAACACAAAAGGTGAATGAAGCTAAACACTGGTTCTCTGAAAGGATAAACAAAATTAATAAATCTTTAATCAGACTCAAATAAATAAAATCAGAAATGAAAGGGGAGAAGTAACAACAGAATCCACAGAAATGCAAAGGACAAATTAGACAATCTGAAAGAAATGGATACATTCCTAGAAATATATAATCTCCCAAAATTAAGTCAAGAAAAAATAGAAAATCTGAACCTACGGATTGAGTCATTAGTCAAAACTCTTTCAAAAGTCAAAAGACCTGGACCATATGGTTTCAGAGGCAAATTTCACCAAACATTCAAAAAAGAATTAATTCTTAGTCTTCTCAAACTATTCCTAAAAATTTTAAGGAAAGGAAGCTTTTCTAACTCTTTTTTATGAAGCCACCATTATCCTGATTCCAAAACCAGACAAAGATGGTAGGAAAAAAAAAAAACTATAGGCAAATATTCCTGATGAATATAGATGTGAAAATTCTCAACGATATATTAGCAAACCAAATTCAGGAATACATTAAAAATATCACACACCATAACCAAGTTGGATATATTTATGGGATGCAAGGCTAGTACAATATCTGCAAATCAAATAATGTGATACACCACATTAAAAAAATCAAAAGATAAAAATCATATGATTATATCAATAGATGCAGAAAAAGCATTCAGAAAAATCCAGTATCGCTTTATGATAAAAAAAAAACTTTCAACAAAGTAAGAATAGAGGGAACATACCTCAACATAATAAAGGCCATATCCGGCAAACCTACAGCTAACATCACACTCAATGGGGAAAGATGAAAAGGATTTTCCTTAAGATAGGGAACAAGACAAGGATGTCCACTTTCACCACTTATGTTCAACATAGTATTGGAAGTCTCAGCTATAGCAATTGGACAAGAAAGAGAAATAAAAGGCATTTAAATTAGAAAGAAAAAAGTAGAACTGTCATTACTTGCAGATGACATAATAATATGTATAAAGAACCTTAAAGATTTCACCAAAAAACTTAGAACTGATAAATATATTCAATAAAGTAGCAGGATACAAAATTAATATTCAGAAGTCAGTTGCATTTGTATACACCAATGATGAACTTTCAAAAGGCAAAATTAAGAAAACAATCCCATTTACAATTGCATCGAAAACTATAAAATACCTAGGAATCAAACTAACCAAGGAGGTAAAAGACCTGTTCTCAGAAAATTTTAAGACATTGAAGAAAGAAACTGAAGAAGATACAAATAAATGAAAGCATATATTGTGCTCCCGGGAAGGAAGAACATCAATAAATTGTCCACACTACCCAAAACACCTATAGGTTCCATGCCATCCTTATCAAAATATCAATGGCACATTTCACAGAACTAGAACGAATAATCCGAAAGTTTATATGGAATCATAAAAGATCCCAGTCACAGCTATCTTGGGAAAGAACAAAGTTGGAGGTATCACACTACCTCATATCGAACTCTACTAAAAGGCTACAGTTATCAGATACTATTCAGATACAGAATAGTTGGTCAATGGAACAAAATAGATAGACCAGAAATAAATTCACACCTATATACTCACTTAATATATCACAAAGGAGGTAAGAATATACAATGGGGTAAAGACAGTCACTTCAATAAATGGTGTTGGGAAAATTGGACAGATAAATACAAAAATAAAAAATAAAATGACCACCTTTTTACGCTATATACAGGAAGACTTAAAATGGATTAGTGACTTAAATGTAAGACCCAAAACCATAAGACTTCTAGAAGAAAGCCTATGCAGTAAACTCTCTGACATTTCTACTAGTAAGCTCTTTTCAGGTATATCTCCTCAGGAAAGGGAAACAATAGAAAAAAATTAACAAATAAGACTATATCAAACTAAAAAGTCTTTGCATGCAAAGGAAACTATCGACAAAATGAAAAGACAACTTACTGAATGGTAGAAGATTTTTGCTTATGATATATCTGACATGGGGTTAATATCCAAAAATATATAAATAACTCATAGAACTCAACAACAAAAAACAAACAGTCCAATTAAAAAATGAGACCTGAACAAGTATTTCTCTAAAGAGTACATACAGATGGTCAATAGACATATGAAAAAATGCTCAAAATCACTAATCATCAGAGAAATGCACATTAAAACCACAATGAGATATCACCTGTCAGAATGACTATCATCAAGAAATCACAAAATAATTATTGGCAAGAATGTGGAGAAAAGGGAACCCTCATACACTGTTGGTGGGATTGTGAATTGATACAGCACATATGGAAAACAGTCTGCAGTTTTCTTAAAAAATTAAAAACGGACTTACCTTTAGACCCAGTGATGTCACTTCTGGGTGTTTATCCAAAGAAAACCAAAATAATAATTTGTAAAGATCTATGCATTTCTATGTTCATGGAAGCACTATGCACAATAGCCAAGATATTGAAACAACCTAAATGCCCATCAACAGATGATTGAATAAAAAAGTTATGGTTCTTATATACAATGGAATATTACTCAGCCATTTAAAAAAAATGAAATCTTACCATTTGCAATGACATGGATGGACCTAGAGATTATTATGCTGAGTGAAATGAGTCAGACAGAGAAAGATAAATACCATATGATTTCACTTACATGTGAAATTTAAGGAACAAAAAGAACAAACTAATTGAAAACAAACTCACAAATAAAGATGACAATCTGATGATGGCCAAAGGGGAGTGGGTTTGCAGGACTGGGAGAAAGGGGTTATAGAAGTAGAAATTAGTAGTTGATAGATGGTCATGGGGATGCAGAGTACAGCATAGGAAATACAGTCAGCAGCAATTTAATGGCTATGTGTAGAGCCAGAGGGGTGATAGAGTAATCAGGAGGATCATTTCATAAACTATATAAATGTCTAATCATGTACAGTATCCTCAAAATTAATAAGAAGACAAATTTAAAAAAAATGTTACAAAGGTTAAATGCAAATGCTTTATTGATAGGTGCATACTCAGGGTAGGGAGTGAGGGAAAATGTAAGTGAAGCAAGGAAGAATTGGAAGAAGGTTCAAGGTGGTTCATTTCCAAGATGATGCTACTTCAAAGACACGCAGATATTCAATCATCTAAAGGTAAAGTATACATAAACACTGAGCCTCATATAGTCTATCAGGGGTAGAATGGAGAGAAAATTTTCTCCTGGCTTCCTCCTATCTTCTCCTCTCATTAGTCAAAATTCATTCTATGAGAAGTTAAATGCTCCACATTTCTAGCTTGTGTCACCTGCCCCCTCCAGAATCTATGCCTGCTTCAAATGTCTTCAGCTCTAGAAATAATACAAGGAGCCAGAGACAGCTTCAGCAACCAAACTGCAAGGACCACAGGAATTCAGTTCTCCAGAAATTGAGTGAGCAGAGCAAGTGGCAAAGGGCCTGAGAGAAAGAAAGGCTGTAATGATTTGCGGCAGCATATGAGATGTTAATACAATAGCCCAAAACCTGGGACTCACTAAATAACTTTGAATTATTGGATAATTGTTTAATATACCTGGATTTTTTAAATTAAAGTTTGACTGTATCTCTAAGTCCCTGAAAGTTGAACTATTAATACAATTCCTTTAATCCATGACCTGCAACCTTTGTGCTTATTTCTATTAAAGAACAATAATTATCCTTTAAAACTCAAGAAATAGACAGGCATGATTTTGCAGTCTATTGGATAACATGATCTACTGAGGAAGATATTTACAAGTTTTATGATACACAGACCAATTCTATATCTTAAACACCCTACTGAATTGAAATTAGACTAATACTTGCATTATCTTTTACTTGACATTTTTTTAGGTAAGAGGGAAAAATACTTTCGAAATAGTTTTGGGGAACAGTTAAGATCTCACTCCCCACCATATGTCATCAGTTTGGCTCAAATAAACTCATAAAAATTTTCTATAGGTTTGAAATTTTTTTTGTTGACATTTACTCAGCGTAGTGCAGTAGGATTCTGAAGAAGCCCACCTAGGACCACCCTGCAGACCCATACTCAGTGTTAGGTACCAGCAAGGGCCATTTGTGCCCCACCAGCAACCCACTTTGTGTAAACTTGAGTCTTTCTTGGAATGCCAGGCCTCCTTAATTTACTTTTTTGAGCTGTTCTTAGAAAATACTCAAGGCGGATACGAATTGAGATAACACAGGAAAAGGAAAAAAAAATGGGTAGCTGCTTTTTTTTTTAATTTTGATTTTTTAATTTGATTGCCTACTAAGAGTCTGAACAAATTATTTTCTGGTTAAATGAGAGACTGAACTCCCTTTACCTCTGAAAGAAAATAGATTCTGTTTTTCCCAACCCAATAGTCCATAGGGTGACAGTAGTGGTTCAGATTCCCGAATCTGGAGTGGTGGAGATAGATCCTGAGAGTCATCCAGTGTGGTAGCACAGCTGATCTCAGAGAAGCCAGTGGAGCCCCAGGGAGAAGGAAAGGGCACCCTGTAATGGGTTTACCAAAGAGAGGGTACTAAGAGAGAGGTCCATGTCTTAGAAAGCAATATGGTTCTGATGGCATCTGGTAAGGTCTGGCTGCCAAGATATTTTAAGGTGACTAAGAATCTTTGTGGAGTTGCCTGAAAAACATTTCCTTTAGGATATAAAGCAGTCCTATAGAGATATCCACTGCATTTGACTCATTCAGAGATGTGCATATAAGAGCTGGTTTTTTTCTACAAGTTTGTTCAGACTCTACAGATCTCAAAATTAACATGGAAAAATGTGCTTCCCAGGCTAAGAAAGCCCACCACACTCAGCTTCCCATAAATTCTAAAATAGCTAAACCGAAGATCCTTTGATACTTCTAAATTTTTGCACACATGATTAGAAAACTCTAGCTATAAAATTAGGCAGAATTGATGGAAAACATATTTAGTTGGTCTCTCAAAGCTTCGATAAGAGACTTTAGATAAATGGAACAACCTCTGATGGCATTTAGATGTCAAATCAATCCTTTAAGGTATCGAAAATGGCTGTCCTTATTTTAAAAAGGGGAAGGTCATTTGGAACTTGACTTGTCAAAGGCAGACATAAATTATAAATGACTCCGAAACAAAATTTCGATTCAACTGTTTTTCTTTGTGTCTATGTATGTCTATATGTGTGCATTGTAAATTTTCTACCTTCTCATGTTAAAATTAATTTAAAGCATGTTTTGTAAGAATTGGGAATTCTACAATTCTCAGAAATGCAGACACTAACTTAAATGCTTTTCAAGTTTAAGTAATCTGATAATCCTTAGTAAATAAAAGCTAGTTTAAATTCGTTGGTTTAAGTAAAACAGACATGTTTTTATTTTGCCTGGGTTGTACAAAAATAAGTCTATATTAATAATTGACTTTAATGTTTATAAAGTATGTTTCTAGAGATTGTAATATGTCTTCATAAATCTACCAAGTTAAGAAATGCTAATTGTTTACTTCTTAATATTCATTATAAATAAGTTTGTGGTTCTGGAAGGGCCCCTCCAACACCTCAAAGGATTGTATTTATATTAAAGTATATGGGAAATGGAGACTGGCCAAGATGGCATAGAAAATACATGCTGTGCACACCTCTTCTCATTAGCACACCAAAATTACAACTAATTTACAGAGCAAGCATCATTGGGAGTCTCCTAAGTTCTGGCTGAACAGAAGTCCTACTACTGCACAAACATAAGAGGCCACTTCAAAAATGGTAGGAGGGGGGAGATGTGAAATGGGACAGTCCCAAAACTGGTGTGGCAGTCAAGAATCAAGAGGGTCATCTTGGCTGCAGAGCCCTTCCTGACTAAGGAGCAGGGGGTCCTGACTCCACACTGGTCTCCCCACCTCAGGATTCTAGTGCAAAAAAGAGAAGTACATACAATCTCAGGCTGTGAAAAACATGCTGAGATTGTGGCTGAATGAAATAGATTGCTACCGAAGTTCCAGACATTCCTCTAAAGGGCCTGCATACAAACTTATTCACTGACAGACTCACTCATTCTGAGCTCCAGTGCTTGCAGCAGCTGCTCAAGGAGTACCAGGAACATACAGGGAGACACTGAGCTGTTGGACTTCAGGGCAAGGGCCAAAGGGGCTCCTTTCTCCTGGACAGAGGTGCTAGCAGTAGCCATTGTTCTTTGGTTGAACCCTCCCCACTCCCAGCATGCAGACGCAGGTGGCCACCATATATGAGTCTCCATCAACATGGCTAATGCAGGTCATCCCACCCAGGTGATTCCCTGATACCCTGTCTTTTCCAATGTGCAGGCCCACCAAAGCTGTCACCAGTGGTTCTTTCCATATAAATGGCCTGTCTTGGCTCAATCTGGGGACTTTCCTAAAATCTCTCAGAGGTTCATAAAACCCAAACCAGCACCTTCTGGCCTTGGTATGACCTATACTTTTTGTTGAGCAGCTCCAACCTGGCACTAGTGGCAGCTGGCCCTGGTCCTGGTTCACCTCTCAAGGCACTTATAATCCCAGCACAAGTAGTGGCCATCTGCACATTGTTTGGTAACTCTCGTCAGGTAGCCCCAGGCAAGGCACAGGCTGTGACTAAACTTGGTCTGTAGTGGGGCCCCTCGCAGGAAGCTTTGGGATAGGTATACCCAGTGGCCTTCTTCAACCCGCACCAGAGCCAGACCACCACCCAGGATATCATCTGAGGATACACCCAAAAGACAGACATAGCAGGCACCAGAGCCCTGCTAAAATGAATTCTGTTCTCTAGGATCAGCCCCTCACTGGCCAATTTTCACAACCAATCATCCCAAGGGTGAATCCCTCCCATCGAAGAGCTAACAATAACAAAGGCTCAACAACATAAGGAGGGCACACACAACTCACACGAAGAATGTACCTTAAGCACCTCATTCATGTGACCAGAGAAGACTGTGCCACTGAGCTCCACAGGACATCTACTACATAAAGCCACTATATGTATTTTTTTCACCTACAGCACCTGGTCTTCCTAGGTGGTCTCCCACCTAGGCCCGACCCTACTTAGCTTCTGAGATCAGACGGGATTGGGCGTGTTCAGGGTGGCATGGCCATAGACCTAAAGACACTCTATTAAGACTGAGAGATGTAGGAGACCTACCTAATACACAGAAACAGACACAAGGAGGCAACCAAAATGGGGAGGCAAAGAAATACATCTCACATGAAAGAACAGCAGAAAGCTCCAGAAAAAGAACTAAACAAAATGGACACAAGCAATCTACCAGATGCAAAGTTCAAAACACTGGTTATAAGGATGTTCAATGTACTTGGGGAAAGAGTAGATGAACTCAGGGAAAATTTTAACAAAGAGATAGAAAATTTAAAAATGGAGATGGAAAACATAAAAGGGAACCAGTTAGAAATGAAGAATACAATATCTGAGATGAAGAGTACTTTATAAGGATTCATTGGATGAAGAGGATGATTAAATCAGTGATCTAGAGGATGAGGTAGCAGAAAAACAAAAAACAAGAAAAACAATCTAAAAAGTGAGGACCATTTTAGGGGCCTCAGGGACAACATCAAGCACAGTAATATTTACATCATAAAGGTACCAGAAGGAAAAGAGAGAGAGAAAGGAATTGAAACCCTATTTCAAGAAATAATGATGGTAAACTTTCATAACCTGGTAAAGGAAATAGACATACAAGCCCAGGAAGTCCCAAAAAAGATAAACCCAAAGAGGCCCACACTATGACACATCATCATTAAAATGCCAAAGTTTAAAATCAAAGAATCTTAAAAGCAGCAGAAGAAAAGCAATCAGTTTCTTACAAAATAGCTTCCATAAGACTGTCAACTTATTTCTCAACAGAAACTTCCTATGGGAAGAGGATAAGAGAAGAGAAGGGGGAAGAAAGGAGGAATGACTAATAAGCAAATAATAAAATATTGGTAACTACATATCTATCAACAAGTACTTCAAATGAAAAAGAATTAAATGCTCCAATCAAAAAATAGGCTGATTGAATGGATAAGAAAACAAGACCCTTACATGTGCTTCCTACAAGAGACCTACTTCAGATTAAGACACACAGAGACTAAAAGTAACAGGATGAAAAAAAGGATATTTCCTGATGGACCTAGAGAATATTGTGCTGAGTGGAGTAAGTCAGATAGATAAATACAAATGTCACATGATTTCATATACATGTGGAATTTAAAGGGCAAAATAAATAACAAAAAAATAGAAACAAACTCATAGATACAGAGAACATTTAGAGTGAGTAGGTGAAAAAGAGGGAATGGATTAAGAAATACAAAATGGTAGTTATAAAATAGGCATGGAGACATAACATAGCATAAGGAATATAGTAATAATACTGTCATAACTATGTACAGTGTCAGACGGGTACTAGATTTATTCAGGTGATCGCTTCATGATTTACTGAAACTGTGCTGGCTGGAAAATTACTGCTTGGCTATTGCCCATGGGAACATAGGCTGTCACCCATAGGAACATAACATTCTAACAATAAGCTTTCTGCTTCTGTACCCCTGCTTGCACAACTGACTTGTGGGTTGACAGTAAATGGAAGAAAAATAGACTTGTGTTCAGACAGAATGAAGAATGGGGTTTAAGACTTAAAAACCCTGTACCTCTACATTTCTGGGCTGCTTAATTTGGGGTCTGTGTACCCCTGGCAGACCCAGCTGGCTGAATAAAAAGTGTGTTTTCTATAACTCACTGATTTCTGGTGGTCCATGTGTCTTTCAGGGGCTGGCGGCTACAGCAAAACTAATATAATATTGTATGCCAACAATAATTTAAAAATAAAAAATATTTTTAAAAATTGCATGGGAAGCATTGTAGTATAAGTGATAAAATCTTCTAGGGTATACTGTATGGTTGTAAATTAAATGAATAGTCAGGGCTATGGGAAACTCAAGACAGCTTTCTGGTTCTTCCTGGTTCCCTGGGTTTTTTGGTTTTTACATTCCTTCATGCATCACAATGCATTTAAGCTGGAATTAAACTAGGTGAAGGAACATGTGAGCTGACACTATGGAAAGGAGACATCTTACATTATTACCAAGGTTTGATAGAGTTACTTCAAAATAATGCCAAGTGACTAACTGCTTCCTTTCATAGTGAGTTCCCAGGAGACAAAGACTTTAAAGATATTTTGACTACTAGCTAAAGATTTTGTTTATTAGAAATGTAGAAACAGACTTAAATGCTAACTCAGTACATCAAGTAAAAGATACTCTCTGACGTCTTTGGAAGGAACCTTATCAGGTACCTAACTGCAAATGGACATCTACCCCTTTCTATGGACATCAAAGACTCCTTGAGAATGAGGAGTCACCACCACCAGAGGTAGACAGCTATTCCAAGATATCAAAAGGCCTGTGTACCTACAGATTAATATTGAACTCAGAATCCATTTTGTTTATTGTCTTTACTTGTCTAATAATGATATTAGTCATAATAATAGTTATACTTGTTCCTTCAGTTCTTCTATATATTACAACTATTTATGATTACTGACCATGTATAAAATAACTTTTAATACTCTTTTCTTGGCTTATGTAAATGTCATACTACATACCAAATACAGAAAACTGAGACAGAAGGCAAAGCTCAGATCATAATAGTTCACAGAACAGAAATGATCCAGAGTGGGTTTTCTTTTCCCCTGCAGTGAAAGTAATAAAACATGAATATCTTCCATTTACCTGCCTTTCCCTTTGCGAAAATTTGACCTCAACTCAGAAACTGTGGTTACAGTACTGCTTCACCCCCAATGGATAAGATAACATCATCAATACTGAGACTTCCTAGGAATGAGCCTTCCTAGTGCTATGAGACTACACTAACTGATTGAAAGTTTGGTCATCAGTGCATCCTTCAAATTCATTTATGACCAAAATGGGAAACTGTATATATAAAATAAATAAATAGATAAATAGATAGATAAATAAATAAATAATAAAAGGCTCTATATAAAGTAACTTCACAGGGTGATCAGATCATAAATTCCTAACTAGGCAGGTTATGGTGCCAGGCATATAATTTCATTAGTGAAAGGTTTTAAGCCCTGTGCATTGTTTTTGTGCATCTAGGTTAATACACCTTTGACATAACAGAAGTAATACACTTTAAAGGGGGTATTAAACCTAAAAGAGCACATAGTTTTGTTAACTGTCCAGCTTTGCTTTATTACCACCTCCATGTAGTCTTTCTTATGTTCCCTCCTTAATTTCAAATGCATAAAAATAGCTGAAAAACAATTTTTCCCCAGAGCATTTGGGATATTGCTATCTGGCATACACCATCAGTTTGGCACAAATAAATCTATAAAAATTCAAAAAAAGAAATATAATCTCTAACTTTCAGTCAAGGTGGCAAAGTAAATAAACTCTGTGCTCACCTTCTCTCATGATTACATCAAAACTACAACTAAATTATAAAACAATTATCATTGAGAACCACCTGAGGACTAGCTGAACAGAATTCCTATAACTAAGAATATAAAGAAGAAACCATGTTGAGACTTGTAGGAGGTATAGAGATGCAGACAAGGCAGGTCCCATACCTATCATGTGACAATTAACAAATGGAAGGGACTTCTCAGCTGTGGAGTTACCCCCTGAAGAATAAGGGGTCCCAGACGCACACACTGGGCTTCCCAGCTGGAGACATCAGAACAGGAAAGAGGAGTCCTCATTACATCTGCTGTGAAAACCAGCAGTGATTACATCTGAGAAAAACAAAGGGCTACAAGACACCAAGGAGCTGTTCTTAAAGGGTCCATACAGACTCAGTTACTCACTCTCTCAAACTTCCAGAACAAGAGCAGCAACTCGAAAAATGTCAGGGAGAAGAAGAAAACTCAAATTTACTGACTTCAGTACCAGGGCTGAAGGGGCAAGTATCAGAGCAACTCTCTCTGGAGACTGAAGCACTGGAAGTTGCCTTATTCCTTTGTTGAGCTCTCCTTTGACAGCTGGCCCAGCCAAGTAGGCACCAAACCTGTGCTCTACATTAACATAAATAATACCAGTTGCCCTTCCCTGGTGATTCTGAGATCCCACCTCACCCAACTCACTCACCCATCCCCGCCTCCTCCAGTAGCTCCCCTTCACAAACAGCCTTCCTCAGCTTGCACTATGAGTTTAGTTCCTATGTTTTCTTCTATGTATTTCAGTGGATTGTCAAAAACATCTGAAAAGCTTATACAAGTGATGGACACCTCAGGCTTGTGATGCAGACTCTCTCAAAAGTCTACTAACCCCCAACCCGCCAAAACAGCAGCCAGCCTCAATGTACATTATAGCTCTTGCCAGGCAGCACTAAGCCCAGTACAAGTAGCAGCATGTCTCAACTTGCAACATAACTCCCATTGTGTGGCCTGTAGCAAAGTATAAATAGCAACTTAATCTTGAACTGTGACATAGCTCTAACTAAGTGATCACAAGGCTAGCACAAGTAGTGGCTAGTAGTTCATATCATGTTGCCCACCAAAGGTTCCCAAGCTTGGCACAAATGGTACCAGCCTTGGTTTGAAGTATAATCTCTCTCAACTGCTTCTAAGCTCACCTGTGGCAAGCAAGCAGAGATCACATTATAGCAACTCCAGTCCCAGCATGAGTGTCAGCTGGTATTGGCCTGCACCAGAACTCATCCCAAGAGACTCCAAACAACAAATCTATTGTTTTGGTTCAGAAAACACCAGAATATTACCCAACCAGCTCCACAAAAGAAACACCTGAAGAGTGGCTTTGGATAACTCCAAGCACTGCTACAGAAACTCCTTCCTACTCCATGGGGTCAGCCCCCACACAATAGCTGATCAACTATAGCAACAGACAACCCTAACAGTCAGTCAGCCTGAGGGTCTACTCTACCCATTAATGTGCCAGCAGCAATCAAGGCCCACCTACAAAAGGAGGGGACATACAACCCACCCAGATAACACCCCTGGAGCACCCAGCTCAGGATAACATAGAGATAGCAACATTAGGCTCCACGGGACACTTTCTACATAAGGCCACTCTGAAATGATCAGGAAACATTGCAGGTTTACCTAATACATAGAAACAAGGAGTCTGCCAAAATGAAGAGACAAAAAGTTTAAGAAAAGGGAAGGCTCTCAAATGTATTTTATAAGCCCAGCATTACCCTACCACCCAAACTAAATGAAGACAGATACACACACAGAGAGACAAAAAACCAACAAAAAAAAAATAGAAAGAAAAAATTATATACCAATATTCCTGATGAATGTAAAATAGTAGCAAACTGAATTCAGCAGTACACTAAAAAAATCAGACATTGTGATCAAGTGGCTTTGATTCCTGGGATGCAAACTTGGCTCAATATCCATAGTCAATTAATGTGATATACCACATAAACAAAATGAAGGCTAAAAATTATGTAATCATATTAATTGATGAGAAAAGGCATTTCACAAAATTCCACATCCATTTATAATAAAAACTCTCAGAAAAGTGGAAACATACCTCAATATAATAAAGACCATATATGAAAAATCCACAGTTAACATCATACTTAACAGTAAAAAGCTAAATTATTTTCCTCCAAATTCAGGAAAAGGACAAAGATGCCCACTTTATCATTTATTCAATGTAGTATTGGAAGTCATAGCCAAATGAGTCAGACAAGAAAGAGAAATAAAAGGCATCCAAAACAGAAAAAAAAATGAAGTAAAACCATTAACATTTGAAGATGACATAATACTACATGAAAATTCTAAAGAATAAACAAAAAGTTAATAGAACTAATATGAATGCAGTAAAGTAACAGGACATAAAATTAATATTCAGAAATCAGTTGCATTTCTATATATCGATAATAAATTATTAGAAAGAGAAATTAAGAAAATAATCTCATTTACAACTACATCACAAAAATTAAAATACCTAGGAATAAATTTAACCAAGGAGGTAAAAGACCTGTACTCAGAAAATTATAAGTCATTGAAGTAAAAAAATGGAAGAAGACACAAACAAATGGAAAAATATACCATGCTCATAGATAGGAAGAATTTACATCGTTAAAATGTAAAGGTGTCAAATGTTTGGTGATGGAAAGAAATTTAACTTTGGGTGGTGAACACACAATGTAATATACATATGATGTATTATTGAATTGTACACTTGAAACCTATTTGACTTTATTAACCAGTAATTTTACCACCCCAATAATTTTAATAAAAATAAATAAATTTTGAAAATGTGCATAATACTCAAAGCAACCTAAAGATTCAATGCAATCCCAATCAAAATAGCAATGATATTTTTTACAAAATAAAACATCTTAAATTATTTCTTAACTACAAAAGACCTTGAATAACTAAAGCAATGTTGAGAAAGAATTACAAAGTTGAGAGTGTCATGTTACCTACTATCAAACTATACCATAGGGCTATAGTAGACAAAACAGCATGGTACTTGCATAAAAACAGACATATAAATCAACAAAACAGAATAGAGGACCCAGAAATAAACCCATGCCTATATGTTCAATTAATATATGACAAAGGAGGCAACACTATACAATGGGTTAAAGACATTACTTCTATAAATGGTGTTGATAAAACTGGACATATGCATGCAAAGAAAATAAAACTAAACCACTTTCTTACACCATATACAAAAATAAACTCAAAATGGATTAAAGACTTAAAGGAAAAACCCAAAACCATAAAGTTTCTAGACAAAAATATAGGCAGTAAATTCTCAGACACTGTTCTTATTAATACTTATTTGGATATGCCCCTTAGGCAAGGAAAAAAAGAAACAAACAAATGGTACTATATCAAACTAAAAAGTTTTCCACCATAAAGGAAATCATGAACCAAATTAGAATGGAAAGCTTCCACTCGTTTTAGATATACATGACGTACCATTGACAAAAATTGAAAAGACAACCTACTAAATCTGAGATAATATTCCAATGATATATCTAATAAGGGGTTAATATCCAAAATATATAAATAATTAATACAACTCAAAACCATAAAAATAATCTGATGAAAAAATGTACCAGTTTTGAAGAAACATGGCAGAGTGAGTGAGAGATGTCCCCAGATCTCTCTCCTTGATACAATAAGCTTAACATCTAAAAAAAGAACTCAACAAACAACACCCAAACTGCACACCACCATGTCTTAGCATGGGTTCTGTGCATAAGAGCTACAACAGGTCAGAACCCCAGGTGTCAGACATTTGACTGGGAGAAATAAAGAGACTGTCTCTCACAATTGCCGGAGCTCCTTGTAGGAGGAAGGGAAGGAAGAAGGTGCAGAGAGTTCCCTGAACATCCCTGCCTGGGAGAGTTGTGAGCTCCACACAGCTGGGAGCAGCGCCCAGTCATTGGGAGAGAAAGCAGAGAAGCAGAATGGCATAGAAACAGCAGTTGATTTTTACCAGCCAGGGTTGCAAAACCAAGGCTGAACAGCAGCCTCCAATCTCCAACCCAGACAGCTCCTACCTCCATACCCTTAGAGATCAAGAACTGTGGAGCCCCAAGGGAATCCGAGCAAATGCTACCAAAACTGTTGCTGACACACAGAGGCTGAGGCTGAGGATAGCGAGCATGATTAAATATCTACAAGAATAAAAAGGCATTATTAAGGATTTATATCAAGCAGGGAACCAAGAGGCTGAGACATCACCTACTGGAAACCAAAATAAAAGCACCTTTTTTGCAGCAGGCTAAAGAGAGACTTTTATATAACAAATCTTCTTTCTGGAAAAACAGCAGAATACACTTCCATTATTGCCCAGGAAGAGAAATAGTCCATTAAACACCATGAACAACCAAGATGACAAGACATCTCAGAAAGAAAGAGAAAAATCTCCAGAAAGTAAGCTTACAGACATAGAAATATGCTACTTAAATGACAGAGAATTCAGGATAGTACCTCTGAAAAAACTCAGTGAGTTCTGAAACAAGTAATATCAACAATTTCAGAAATGGCAAAAAACAGCTAGATGAGCAGTGCAAGGAGATAGAAACCCTCAAAAGAATAGAATAGATCTTCTGGAGATAAAAAGTACACTGCAAGTGTTGAAAAATGAAATAGAAGCTTGGAAAATAGACTCAACCAAATGGAGGAAAGGATCAGGGATATTAAAGACACAAATCTAGAAATAAATCAGAAGAAGAGAGAAACCGAAGAATGAAAAATAATTAAAGAGAAGTACAAGAACTAGCTAATACCATTAGAAGAGGAAACATAAGAATAATAGGCATTATCGAAGGCGAGGAAAAGGAGCAGGGACTAGAAAGCATTTTCAGACAAATAGTTGACAAGAATTTCCCAAATCCAAGGAATGAGCTAGAGCTTGGAATTCAAGAAGGCAACAGAACACCCAATTTTCTCAACCCAAAAAAGACTTCACCAAGACACATCGTATTAAAATTATCAAATATCAATGACAAAGACGGATTCAATGACAATGACAAATCTGCAGGGCAGCCAGGCAAAAGAAGACAGTAACTTATAAAGGAAAACCCATTTGATTATTGTCAGACTTCTCAGAGCAGACCTTACAAGCCAGAAAGGAGCAGAATCAAATATTCAAAATGTTAAGTGAAAAGAACTTCTGGCCTAGAATAATGTATTCAGCTAAGCTCTCCTTTAGAAATGAAGGAGAAATAAAAACCTTTCCAGACATACAAAAATTGAGAGAATTCTCCACTATGAGGCCTGCACTACAGAAAATACTGAAAGGGGTCAGCTTAGCTAAAACAAAATGACAAAAAACAAAACAAAACAAAACATGACTATGAATAAGACAACTAGCAGGCAGATAAAAGCAGAGGAATGCAATCTTTATTAAGAACAGGGCATTATAAGCTTAAACAATAAGAGATTTGCTATAGCAAGATAGTAATGAACGTTAAGCATACATAGGGACAAATTGAAACAACAATGACTGAAAAGGAGAAGATTCAAAGATCCAAATTCGCAAAAGGGTATAGAGATAAAACACGTATAGAGGAAAATGTGTATGTGTGTGTGTGTGTGTGTGTGTGTGTATATATATATATATATATATATATATATATATATATATATATATACACACTATACTATACTCTACAAATTCATGATGGTAACCACACACCAAAGATTCAGAACTGAAGTATATAATGTAAAACAAGAAGGACCAGAGGGAAAACCCATGAAAGCCAACAAAAATTAAAAAAAAAAAAATACAGAAACAGAAACAAAAGAACAAGAAAGCAATAGAAAACTGATCTACCAGAAAGCAAAAGATAAAATGGTTATAGGAAAATCTCATATTTCGATAATCACCCTGAATGTAAATGGACTGAACTTACCAATAAAAAGGCACAGAGTTGCAGATTGGATTAAAAAAAAAAATAGACTCTAAGTGAAAGGCGTGGAAAATGATAATACAAGAAAATGGCATTCAGAGTAACCAGGAGTAGAGGAACTAATATCAGATGAAATAGACTTCAAAAAAAAAAGAGGTAAAAAAAGATAATGAGGGGCACTCCATAATGATAAAGAGAATCATACACCAAGAAGACATAACATTTATTAATATCTATGCCCTCAATCAGGGAGCCCCAAAATATGTAAAGCAATTACTAACAGAACTAAAGAAAGAAACAGACCAAAACGCTCTCATAGTAGGAGACCTAAATACCCCACTGTCAGAAATGGATAGATTATCCAATCAGAAAATCAATAAGAAAACAACATCCTTAAATGACACATTAGGTCAACTAGACATAATTGACATTTACCTTCCATCCTAAAACAGCACTTAGCCACTCTTCAATAGTGCACACGAACATTCTCACAGATCAACCATATACTGGGACACAGAGATAACCTCAACAAACATAAGAGGGCTGAAATCATACCAACCATATTCTCTGATCATAATGCTTTGAAACTACAGATCAACTGCCAAAAAAAAAAATAGGAAGAACCACAAATATATGTAGATTGAACAACATGCTACTAAAGAATAACTGGGTCAGGGAAAAAAAATAAAAAGAGAGATCAAGAGATACATAGAAACAAATGATAATGATAGTACAACATATCAAAACTTTTGGGACATGGCAAAAGTGGTTATAAGATGAAAGTTCATATCATTACAGGCCTAGCTACAAAATTAAGAATGAGCCCAAATAAACAACATAACTCTTCATCTAAAAAACAAAAAACAAATATATACATACATACATACATACATACATACATACATACATACATTAGAAAAGGAAGAACAAATAAAGCCTAAAGTGGTTATAAGATGAAAGTTCATTATCGTTACAGACCTGCCCACAAAACTAAGAATGAGCCCAAATAAACAATATAACTCTTCATCTAAAAAAAAAAAAATAAATATATATAAATTAGAAAAGGAAGACCAAATAAACCCTAAAGGCAGCAGAAGAAAAAGTATAATCAAAATTAGAGCAGAAATAAATGAAATTGAAAACAAACAAACAACAACAAAAAAACAATAGAAAAAAATAAATACAACAAAGAGCTGGTTCTTTGAGCAGGTTAGTAAAATTAACAAACCCCTGGCTAGACTCACTAAAGAAAAAAGAGAAAGGACAGAAATAAACAAAATCAGGGATGAAAGAGGGAAATCGCAACTGACATAGCAGAAATACAAAGAATCATACAACAAGAATACTATGAAAAAGTATATAACACCTAATTTAATAACCTAGAAGAAATGGACAAGTACTTAGAAAAATACAATCTTCCTAGACTGATTCAAGAAGAACTGGAAAATCTAAATCAGCAGTATAGAAATTGAAACGATTATTAAAAACCTACCAAAAAGTCAAAGTTCAGGACCAGGTAGCTTCACCAGTGAATTCTGCCAAAAATTCAAAGATTTAATACCTATTCTCCTCAAACTATTCCAAAAAAATCAAAGAGGAGGCACTATTTTCCAATTCATTTTATGAGGCCAATATTACCTTGATACCTAAACCTGGTAAAGATCACACAAAAAGAGAAAACTACAGACCAATATCTCTCATGAACACAGATGCAAAAATCCTAAATAAGATATTAGTGAACCAAATATAGTAACATGTTAAAAAGATTATACACCATGATCAAGTGGGCTTCATCCCAAAGGTAAGGGATGGTTCAACATATGCAAATCGATTAATGTGGCATATCATATAAATAAATTAAAAAATAAGAATTATATAATCATATAAATTGATGCAGAAAAAGCCTCTGACAGGCTACAGCATCCATTTATGATCAAAACAAAATCGGTATAGAAGGAAAGTACCTTCACATAATAAAGGCCGTATATGCCAAACCCATAGCCAACATTATACTTACTGATGAAAAACTAAAGACCTTTCCTCTAAGATCAGGAAAAAGGCAAGGCTGTCCACTATTGCCACTCTTATTCAATATAACATTGGAGGTCCTAGTGAGCACAATCAGACAAGAGAAAGATATAAAAGGCATCCAAATAGGAAATGAAGACGTCAAACTGTCACTATTTATGGATGACGTGATTCTCTATATAGAAAACCGTAAAGACTCCATAAGAACACTGCTAGAAACAATACGCAAATACAGTAAAGTTTCTGGATAGAATATCAAATTTCAAAAATCCATAGTGTTCCTATACTCTAATAATGAAATGTCAGAAAAAGAAGTAGAAAAAATAATTCCTTTTGCAATTGCACCAAAAAGAATAAAATACCTAGGAATAAATCTAACGGAACATGTGAAGGACCTATATAATGAAAACTATAAAACCCTATTAAAAGAAATCAAAGAAGATACAAAGAAATGGAAAGATATTCTGTATTCTTGTTTTGGAAGAATCAACATAGCTAAAATGACCATATTACCTAAAGCGTTATACAGATTTAATGCAATCCCCATCAAAATCCCACTGGCATATTTTAAAGAAATAGAACAAAAAATCATCAGATTTCTATGGAAGCACAAAAGACCCTGAATTGCCAAAGCCATCTTGAGAAAGAAGAATGAGGCTGGAGGCATTACTCTGCCAGCTTCAAATTATACTACAAAGACACAGTAATCAAAATGGCATGGTATTGGCAGCAAAACAGACACACGGACGAGTGGACAGAACCGAGAGTCCAGAAATAAACCCATGTTTAGATGGGCAAATAATTTTCCACAAAAAAAGCCGAAAACATACAGTGGAGAAATAAATGGTGCTGGGAAAACTGGAAAGCCACCTGCAAAAGAATGGAACTAGACTGTTGTCTATCACTACGAACTCAAATTAACTTAAAATGGATTTGAATATTAAGTTTGAAACAATAAAATGCATAGAAGAAAACATAGCAATGAAACTCAAAGACCTTGGACCTAAAGAGGATTTTATGAACTTAACCTCAAAATCAATAGAAGTAAAAGCTAAAATAGGTGAATGGGACTACATCAAACTAAAAAGCTTCTGCTCAGCAAAAGAAGCTGTCGACAAGGTAAGGAGACAAATATCCAAATGGGAATTTGCAAGCAGCGCATCCCATAGGGAGGAGGTGGTGAGAAAATGGGTGAATAAAGGTGAAGGGAAATATAGTCAATACCATTGTGATAAGTTTGCACAATGAGAGATGATGATTACTAGGCTTATTGTGATGAGCACATTGTAAGGTATATAAACGTCAAAGGTGCAGATATGCTCAGAGATGATGGAATTTAAAGAAAGAAAGACTTTATATCTAAGATGCAGCTATTCAACATTGCTTTCCCCTTTTTAAAAATGGAACAGGGAAAACTGGGCCTGCTTGAATAATGCTGAAAAGACTTCTTGGGTAACTAGATTTTCTCAAAGCATTTTCCACATCTATTGAGGTGACCATATAATTTTTATCCTTGGTATTGTTGATGTGATGAATTAATTGTTTTGTAGATGTTGGAACTAAACTTGCATCCCTGGTGTAAATTCTACTTGATCATGGGGTATAACCTTTTTCATATATTTTTGAATTTGGTTTGCTAGTATTTTGTTGAGACTTTTGGCATTTACATTCATCAGGGATAGTGACCTATAATTCTCTCTTTTAAATAATCATTTTTATTCTATGAAATGAATGGAGAAAACATAGTGACAGTTAATTATAAAAAACAACTTGTTTTTACTTGATACATAGCTGTCTGTATTCTGAAGATGAATGTATGCCATATACGAGGCCAGTTCTGGTAAGCAAACTATGAATCTTCTTTCTCTCTGAATTCTAATATTCATAGAAGAAGATTGTTTTGAGCCCTTGCTTTTTACATAGGATGCAAAAAAAGCAAAGCAGAAGAGCAAATTTCTTTCATCTCCTTTTAACCACTTAGACCCATTCTTTAGTATAGTTTCATTTCTTGTATGTATTTTGTTCAGAAACAAAATGTCAATGTGAAATGAAATTTACCATCCCTTCAGCAGTATGACCACCAAATGATCTTCCACATGCTTTCTTGTTTCATGATCCATCTACTTTGACTTGGAAAAGGTAAAATTCAAGCGAAAGGCAATTCTCTTCTTTTGGTAGTGTCTTTGTCTGGTTTTTGGTACCAGGGTAATACTAGATTTGTAAAATGAGTTTAGAGGCATTTTTTCCTCTTTTATTTTTTGAAATAGTTTGAGAAAGATAGGTACTAATTTTTCTCTAAATGTTTGGTAGACTTCAACTGTGAAGTTGTCTCGTCCTGGATTTCATATGCTATTTTTTTAAATTACTGTTTCAATTTCATTGCTAGTAATTATTCTGTTCAGATGCTCTGTTTCTTCCTGCTTTAATCTTGTAAGATTATATGTTTTTAGAAATTTGCTCATTTCTTCTAGATTGTCCAATTTTTTGGTATATGATTGAGTATTCTTTAATAATTATTTATATTTCTATAAAGTCATTGTAATCTCTCCTTTTATATTTCTGATTTTATTTATTCATGTTCTTTCTCCTTTTTTCTTAATAAGTATTGCTAGAGATTTGTCAATTTAGTTATTTTTTTCAAAGAATCAGCTCTTAGTTTCCTCAGTCTTTTCTATTGTTTTTGTTTGGTTGGTTGTTTTTGTTTTTTTGTTTTTTTTGGTGACTATTTTGCTTATATCTACTCTGGTTCTTATTATTTCCTCTCTATTTACTTTGTATGTTGTTTGTTCACTTTTTAGTTCCTTTAGGTGTGAAGTTAGATTATTTATTTTGGATTTTCCTTCTTCTTGAGGTGGTCCTCAATAGCTATGAACTTTCTTCTTATAACTATTTTTCTGCATCCCATAAATTTTATAAAGTTGTTTTTATTTTCTTTTGTCTTGTTAGCTTTTATTTCCTGTTTGACTTCTTCTCCATTGATTGTTTAGTAGCAAGTTGTTTAATCCAATTTTTTATCCTTTTTTTTTATCCGGCTTTTTTTTCTGGACTTGATTTCCAGTTAATGTCATTGTGGTCAGAAAATACACCTGATATAATTTCAATCTTCTTGAATTTATTGGACATGTTTTTGTGGCCTAATATGTGACCTAGCCTGGAAAATGTTCCATGTGACATTTAAGGCCATTATTTCCTTATGAATTTTCTGTCTGGATGATCTATCTATTGAGGTAAATGGAATATTAAAGTCCCTAAATGTTATTGTAATAGTGTTAATTTCTGCCTTTATGTCCATTAATATTTCCTTTATGCACTTGGATTCTTGTATGTTGGATGCATAAATATTTACAATCAATATAACCTCTTCCAGAATTGACCCTTTTATCATTATGTAATGTCCTTCTTTGCCTCTTTTTACATTTGTTTTAAAGTCTATTTTGTCTGATATGAGTATCACTACCCTAGCTTTCTTTTTATTTATAGTTGCATGGAATATCTTTTCCATCCCTTTACTATCAGTCTGCCTGTGGTTTTTGATCTAAAGTGAATCTCCTACAGGTAGCATGTAAATGTCTCGTTTTTTAAATCCATTCTGCCACCCTATGTCTTTTGATTGGAGCATGTAGTCCATTTACATTTAAAGTACTTATTGAAAAGTATGTACTTTTCACATTTCACTAATTGATTCTTGGTTATTTTTCTTGTTCTCTTTTCCTTTCTTCTTCTCTTGATCTCTTTCATTTTTATTTACTGGTTTTCTTTAGTGTTTTTATTTAGTTTCTCTTTATTTTGTGTGCATTTTCTGTATGTTATGGATTTGTAGTTATGCCGGAGCCAGCCAGTCTAGGTTGAACAGCACCCAAGGTGGAGAGTGAGGATTGAGAAAAAAAACAGAGACAAGAGATAGATTCGGGAGGACCCCCAGTCAATACCAAGCAGCCCTGAGTTTATTTTGCAACGCATACTTATATCCTACTGAGTGTGTAAACAGCAAGACACCTCCAAATAACAACCAATCACGGAAACTCTGTAACATTCCGTTTCCCACCCCCACACCAGGTGCACTTCCTCCTGAGTCAGCAGATTGCACAGCTGACTGACTCTGCAAAAATATCCTGCTTAACAAACAGTCCTGTTTTCCTCAGAATGGCTCCCGACATCTCCCCCTTTTTTGTTTTATAAATGCCATAGCCTTCCCAGCTATGGTGCAGATAGACTATGCCTGTCTTAGGCGACCCTCCACAGGCCTGAGCCTTATCCGTCATCGGCACATGAATCTCTCGCATCCATGCCCTGTCTTAGGTTCGTCCCAGCCCTGGAGGATTCTTACCCGTTACTGACTCCCAGCCTCTGCTAGCGGGGAAATCAAAACTGCTCAAACCTGAGCTTGGAGCCTGAGACCATGCATTTCTGCACAGATCCTCAAGAAGGAGTTGAGGAAATACTTTAACAAAGGAGGAAGCAGACATAAACCCATAACCACACAAAAGCCCAGTGACATTAACTAGAAGCATAACAAAAGAGGGTTGATGGAGCACCATTACAGTAGTTCCATCAAAAACAGAAGATACACGATTGGCCAATAATACACAAGGTGAAGTTACACATGCAATTGCATTCTTTCCTTTGACCATTATTACAGTGCCATTGCTCCCACTCCTGCTAATAACCATGTCCATACCAGCGGCAAGCTTCCATATGTAGGTCTGTGGAAGTCCATCATCTGTCCATCACAAAGCGGCAGACGGACTCTTTTCCCTTGCGCTGTTACCCTGGTTCCCAGACCAGTCTATAACATGTCAATCTGCCCCTGGCACATTATACCTGACTGGTTTGTCCATGTAACAGTTCCTCCATAACAGAGTCTTGTTGTTGACACTTGTCTTCTTCCTGCACGGGGAGAGCGATTGTGGAGGGGGAAGGGCTTCCTCAACTTTTTCTCCTCTACCTGGTGCACAACAGCGCACGACCTGAGCTCCTTCAGGCAAAGAAATCCTAAAAACATTTAAACAGCCGGGTATTACCTCATTTTTGGAGAAACAGATTGGTAGTCCATTCCCAGAGCCTGTATAGTTAAACTCTGTTTCAGTTTGTGTTTGTATCTTTCCCATTGATGGTTGATCTAACAGGCGTGTGTCATTTACTCTCACCACAAATTCTGGGCCTTCCCATATAGATGGATGTAAAATTGGCGGATCAGGTACATAGGTCCAATACAGCTCCCCGCTACTCATCAGAATATGGCTCATCAGCGTCATCATTAGGAGCAGATTTAGTTGTAGGGGAGGTCTCCACAAACCGGACCAATCTTTCTGGAAGCCACGTGGCATTTTCGGCATCCTGTGGAAAAACACAAACATGCCCTCGACCCCGCATTAACACCGGGTCGGGGCCATTCCATGTGCCTGTGAGGGTGTGAGGGGGTCCTTCCACCTCACCCACACATATGTACTCTGAGTTTTGGGATGCCAGAAACGCTCTGCAGCAGAAAGTCCCTGAGCATCCACAGTTAAAAAATTTAAAATAGAAACTGTTTTGTGGGGAAGTAGGGTACAGCTACCCCTTTTTTATTTTATGTAATTGATTTTTAAGAGCACCATGGGCTCGCTCTAAAATTCCTTGACCTTGAGGGTTATATGGAATGCCTGTTTTATGCGCTATAGAAAGCTGAGAACAAAAGCACTGGAATGCTTGACTTGAATACCCTGAGCCATTATCAGTTTTTATCACAGAGGGCTGTCCCAACACTGCAAAACATCTAAGGCAATGGGAGACAACATGTTTAGTAGCTTCTCCAGCTTGAGCAGTAACTATGATAAAACCTGAGTAGGTGTCAACTGTTACATGCACATACTTTAATTTTCCAAATTCTGGGATGTGTGTAACATCCATTTGCCATAGTTGGTTAGGTACCACACCTCTGGGATTAACCCCGTAGTGAGGCACAGAGTGATGTTCTGGGCAGGTTGTGTACTGTTGAACAATCTGTCGAGCAGCTTCCCTGGAAATATGGAATTGCTTCCTTAAACTTTGCTTATTTTGATGATGCAATGCATGAGATTTCTGTGTGAGCTCTAGCTGAGTAAAAGCAACTACTTGAGTAGCCTGGTCAGCAAGAGCATTGCCTTCTGCTAGGGGTCCCGGGAGTCCAGAATGGGCTCGAATATGTCCTACATAGCATGGATGTATACGTGCATGCAGATACCTTTGCACTTGAGAAAAAAGTTCTTGTACCTGACTATTAGCAGTATCAATATATGCCACTATTTCTAATACCTGCAAAGCTTTAGCAACGTAATGACTGTCAGTATATAGGTTGAAAGGACAATGAGCCATGGTCTTAAACACTGCAGCTATGGCTCTGAGCTCTACAATTTGAGCGGAGGCAGGAGGCATGTAGAGTACTTGTGACCAGACTTGAATTACATATGCTGCAGTGCCATTAGAGGACCCATCAGTAAAAACTACTTGAGCATCTTTTATAGGATCCTGACTCACAGCTTTGGGAAATACCAGGGCATGATTATTGACAAATTGCAATAATTCGTTCTTGGGGAGATGATTGTCTATAACCCCTGGGTAATGGGCAAAAGCAAGAGCCCATGTAACCACATTTTGAAATAACCAATCCATCTGTTCTTTTGTGAAAGGGACCCCAATCAAGGAGGGCTCAGCTCCAAAATACTTCCGAGACTCCTCTCGAGCCATTTGAACCAAGCAGGCAACAGACTCATAGTAAGGGGTCAACACTCTTGCTGGTGAAACAGGCAGGTGCAACCAGAGTAGTGGACCACCTTGCCACAAGACTGCAGTGGGCACATGTGCAGTTGCTAGAACATAAGCAGCCCACCCCTGTGTGTAGTCCACATACTGTACCTGTTGTTGTTCTATGGCTTGTTCCACCTTTTGCAAGGCTATTCTTCCTTCCTCAGTTAACTCTAGTTGATGTAGGAGCGGGGTCCCCTCGAAAAATGCTAAACAAAGGTTTTAACTCTCCAGTAGAAATTTTTAAATGTGGCCTAAGCCAGTTAATATCCCCTAATAATTTTTGAAAATCATTTAAAGTAGTTAGACTGTCTTTTCTAATTTGGATCTTTTGAGGAATGATGGCTTTGGGGTATAATTTATGGCCCAAATAAGAATAAAGTGGCTCAGTCTGCATCTTCTCAGGCGCAATTACTAGTCCCTGATCTTTCAAAGCTTGCTGCAAGTGTGCATAAGCTGCTAGTAAAATTCCTTCTTGTTTCTGGGCCAAGAGAATATCATCCATGTAGTGGATTATGTAAACCTGAGGGTGAACTTGTCTAGTTTTTGATACTGCGTGAGCCACGAATTTCTGGCATAATGTGGGACTATTGGCCATACCTTGAGGTAATACCTTCCAATGATATCTTTGCATTGGCTCCCGAAAATTTATTGATGGTACACTGAAGGCAAATCTTTTATAGTCCTCAGGAGCAAGTGGAATAGTATAAAAACAATCTTTTAGATCTATGATAATTTTATAAGTCTCCCGAGGTATTGAAGATGGTGTAGGCAATCCTGGCTGCAGAGCCCCCATTAGTTCCATAGTATCATTAACTTTTCTCAGATCTTGTAATAACCTCCATTTACCAGTTTTTTTTTTCCTGATTACAAAGATGGGAGAATTCCAAGGAGAATTAGAAGGAGCCATATGCCCACTGTCGAGCTGTTCCTGTACTAACTGCTCAGCAGCTTTAATTTTCTCTTCAGTGAGAGGCCACTGATCCACCCACACAGGATCTTCACTTTTCCAAGTGATTGGATCTGCATGGAGTACAGGTTGGCCAGTGACCTCCTTTAAAAATACCCCACACCTGCTCTTGGAGGCCGCTGGACTGGCATTAGAGGCTCCTGTATTCCTTGGCCCTTTACCCCCAAGCCTTGATTAGGCAAGAGCCCCTCATCAAGAATTTGCTGAGCAACGAGCTCACTGGGATTGTATAAGTATACTCCCATTTCTCTCATAACATCTCTTCCCCAAAGATTGACTGGCAGACTTGGCACGATGTATGGCTGAAATGTGCCTTGATGTCCTTCTGCATCTTTTCAAGACAAAACATCACTACTTTGTTCTGGGCTCTGACCTATTCCTTGTAATTGTGTCATCGTTGGTTGCTTAGGCCAAAGCCATAGGCCATTGATCAGCAGCAAGAACTGAAACGTCGGCCCCAGTATCCAGCAGACCCTGAAAGTTTTTCCCATTAATGATTAAGGTAAGCTTGGGTCGCTGAGCTACTACAGCTTGTACCCAATAAGCATCCGATGAACCAAATCCTGCATCTCCTCTTTTTCCCCTTTTTTTCAGCATGTTTAGTTTGAATTTGAGGGAGTAACAACAATTGAGCTATGCGCTGTCCTGATTGTATAACAGAAATTCCTATAGGGGAATGAGTCATGATCTTAATTTCTCCAGTGTAATCACTGTCAATAAGTCCTAGCTCCACTAAAATTCCTCTCATAGTGGCACTACTTCTACCCAAGAGTAGCCCTACCATACCTGGCGGTATAGGTCCATAGACCCCGGTTGGGAGGGCCTGCATCCCCATTTCAGGTGTCAATACTGTGCAGGCGGAGAAACTGAGGTCCAGTCCTATGCTGCCTGGGGTTGCTCTAAAGAAGTCCTGAATGGATTTCCTTGCCGAGGAATGAAAGTCTGTAGTGCCCCATAACATTATTGCGGGGCCTGAGGCGGGCCCCTCCTAAAAATGGTGTTTTTTGTTTTTCTTTTTGGTCCCATGATCTCTACAACATGGTCATAACTAAAATATCTAAAAACAATTCTGAACCTTTTGAAATAGTTATCCATCCACTTCTATTACAATAGGAGCCAAAGTGTTATCTGACCAGATTAAGAATAAAGCACTTAATCTTTGTCTCCCAATTTTATCAAACCATGGAATGAATAAAATGCCGAATATCAGACTCATGGTGCAAACAGGTCCAAATTTTTAAATTTTTATAAGATTGAGAAACATTTCACAAAATTTAACTTAATACACATAACACACATCTGTGAGGTAGTTAATTAAACAGTATAGATCCTAAATGTAACTTTTCCAAAAAACACCAAAAATACAGTGTAAAGCATCTCCTCATTAAATACAAACTTTATACATAGTAAACCGAAATAACGTATTTTAAATTGGAACTATAGAGGTTTGGGGCCCTCTCATTCTAACCAGAAAAAAAAAAAATAATAAAAACCTTAGCTTTTTAGATTATTTAAGATTTTGTCTTTATTTTCCACACTTTCTTTCCAAACCACTGGGGCATCCCCCGGGCAATTTGGCCCCTTCTTTTCTTTTGTATGATCTAAGGGCTGCCCCCCAATTTTCTCTCTCTCATGCCTAGGATCCAAACTATCAAAAAGCATGAGACTGCTTCCATTCCCCATTTTCTTTTATTCTTTTATTTATTATTATTATTTTTTTCCTTTTTTTTTCCTTTTTTTCTTCTTCTTTTTTGTTTTTTCTCCCGAAGATTATTCACCGCAACCCTTACCTTTCCGAGCACTCACTTTACGGGGTGTCCTTCACTGCGACCCCAGTTCTCAGGTCCCTGTTCGGGCGCCACCTGCCAGAGCCAGCTGGCCTAGGTCAAACAGCACCCGAGGTAGGGAGTGAGAATTGAGAAAAAAAAGGAGACAAGAGATAGATTCTGTAGGACCCCAGTCAATACCGAGCAGCCCGGAGTTTATTTTGCAACACATATTTATACCCTACTGAGTGGGTAAGAAGCAAAACACCTCTAAATAACAACCAATCACGGAAACTCTGTAGCTATTCAAAAAACATTCCGTTGCCCCCCTCACACCAGGTGCACTTCCTCCTGAGTCAGCAGACTGCACAGCTGGCCAACTTCGGAAAAACATCCTGCTTGACAAATGGTCTTGTTTTCCTCAAAATGGCTCCCGACATAGTTACCATGAGGTTCATGTACATCCATCTATATCTGTAACGGTCTATTTTAACCTGATATATGTTTAAGTTTGAACTCATTCTATAAGCACTACATTTTTACTTTCTTATTCACTCTTTATGTTTTTCATATTATGTTTGATTTTTTTTGTTTTGTGTATCACCTATTTATTGAAGTTGTAATTAATCTTGCTAATTTTGTCATTTAACCTTCATATTAGCTTTTTAATGATTGATTCACTGTGTTTAGTATATATTTGCCTTCGACGGTGATTTTTTTTTTTTTCTTCCTGTATTACCTTATTTCTGGTTATTGCCTCTTTTGCATGAAGGAACCTCTTTAACATGTCTTGTGAAGCCAGTTCAGTGGTGGTCAATGCTCTCAGTTTTTGCTGGTTTGGGAAACTCTTTTATCTTTCCTTCAATTATGAATGATAACCTTGTTGGATATACTATTATAAGTTGTAGGTTCTTTCAGCACTTTAAAAAAAATGTCATCGCTCTCTTCTGGCTTATAAAGTTGCTACTGAGAAATCAACTGATAGCCTTATGGAGTTTTCCTTATATGTGAATTGTTTCCTTCTTGCTGCCTTCAAGATTGTTTCTGTATTTTTTATTTTTGCCATTTTAATTACAATGTCTTGTTGTGGACCTCTTCGGGTTTGTTTTGTTTAGAGCTATCTGTGTTTCCTGGATCTGGATATGTGCTTGTTTCCCCTGATTAGAAAAGTTTTCAGGCCCCGTGTGTCAATTTTACTACATAAAATTATTTGATTACACAACTAAAACAGAAATAATAAAATAAAAATATATAAATTCTTATTTTTATATCTTCTTTAAAAGGCTAAAATACAACATTAAACAAAATTTTAAGAAAATAGCACTATCATGTTTTCTCATTATCATGTTTTCATTTTTTATTTTTACGAAATTATCCAAATGTAGGCAGGAAATATACAGAATAAAACAGCTACTACATGAATGTTGTCAAAATTTTACTTGCAACTAATTTTCTTTAGATTCTGAAATGCTCTCATTTTAGGGATTTTCTTTTAAGTTTTCTTTAAAACATTTGATTTCATAATAACCACAATAATAATAGTATTAATGAAATTATTTTCTTCATTCATTTTAATATGCTCTAAATAACTTACTGATTGACTTTATTTGTAGATTTATTTTTTCAAGTAAACTGCAGCCAGAATGGAAAGCAATTTGTTTATTTTTTTAAACAGCATATACATGACAAACGAAAAACTGAATCAGTGCCAATTCAAAAAATAGTAATTTTTCATCTATTGCCTTATATTAGCCTAAATTTTTTCCAAAGTTTCTCATTTATTTTAACAAAAAATATAGATTTTATTCTTTTACTTCCATGCTTCTATTAATTCGTTTTAATGAGAAATGTAATGCACAGACATTTTTAAATGTCTTATTTAAAAATCCAAACAACACAGAAGTAAATAGAACCAAAAAAATGGTATCTTTTCATGTGTTTATCCCACCCCTTTTCCAGAAATTATCAATGCTGCCAATTTATTACAGAAAATTTCTATCCATGTAAAAATATAGGAACTTGAATATTTTTTTCAATCACAGTTGATGTTTAATACTATTGTATATTAGTTTGAGGTGTACAGACTAATGGTTAGACATTTACATAAGTTATGATGTGATTGTCACCCCCTTCACATCCTCCCCCACTCCCCCCGCCCCGCCGCTGATTAGTCTAGTACCCACCTGGCTCTATATATTGTTATTACAATATTATTGACCATATTTGTATTGTTTTACTTTATATCCCCATGGCTATTTTATACTACCAGTTTGTACTTCTTAAACATTTCCCCTTTTTCACTCACCTCCTTAATCACTTCCAATCTGGCAACCATCAAAAAAGTTCCCTGTATCTATGAATTTGTTCCTGTTTTGTCTGTATATTTTGCTCCTTAGATTCCACATGTAAGTGATATCATATGGCATTTGTCTTTCTCTGTCTGAATTGCTCCACTCAGCCCAATACCCTCTAGGTGCATCGATGTTATTGAATATGGCAAGATTTTATTCTTTTTTTATGGCCAAGTAATATTCTATTGCATACTTCTTCATCCATTGATGGACATCCAGGTTGCCTTCATATCTTGGTTATTATAAATAATGCTTCAATGAACAAATAAATACACATGTCTCTTTGAAGTAGTGTTTTAGATGTCCTTGGATAAATACTCAGAAGTGAGATTGCTGGTGCTTTCTTTGTCTCCTATTATAGCCATGTTTAAAAGTCTTTTTGTCTGGTATAAGTATTATTGCTCCAGTTTTTTTAATTTACATTTTCATAAAATATATTTTTCATCCCTTTACTTACAGTTTGTGTGTGTCTTTCAATCTAAAGTGGACCTCATTTACACAGAAGATGTAAGGGGTTTTTTTTGCTTATCCATTCAGCTACTCTGTCTTGACTGGAGCATTTCATCCTTTTTCATTTGAAGTAATGGTGATAGATATGTAGTTATTGCTATTTTATTATTCATATTTTATATACATACACACACACACACATACACATATATATATATATATTCTCTTCTTAAAGAAGTATCTCCAACATTTATAATACTGGCTTGGTGGTAATAAACTCCTTTAGCATTTAGTAGTCTGGGAAGCTCTTTATTGTCCTTTGCTTCTAAATGATAGCTTTGCTTGGTAGAGTAATCTTGGTTGTAGGTCCTTGCTTTTCATTGCTTTGACTATTTCATGCCAATCCCTTCTGACCTGAAAAGTTTCTATTGAGAAAGGAGCTTATACTCTTATAAGCTCCCTTATAGGAGCTCCCTTGTAGGTCACAAACTGCTTTTTTCTTGCTGCTTTGAAGATTCTCTGTCTTTAACTTTTGGACATTTTTAAATTAAAATTATTGGGACAACATTGGTTTATAAAATCAAATAGGTTTCAAGTGTACTATTCAATAATATATCGTATGAATATTGTATTGTATATTCATCACCCAAAATTAAATTTCCTTCTGTCACTAAATATTTGTCCTCCTTTACTCTTATTTCTCTTCTCCCTCCTCCTCTGGTAACCACTAGTCCATTTTCTGTGTCTAGGAATCTCTGTCATGTTTGTTTGTTGCTTTCAGTTTTATATCTCACATACGAGTGAAATCATATAGTTCTGAACTTTTTCTGTCTGGCTTATTTTGCTTAGCATGATAATCCCGATATCCATCCATGTTGTCACAAATGGTATTATTTCTTGTTTTCTTATGGCTGAGTAGTATTCTATTGTGTATATGTACCACATCTTCTTTATTCAATCATCTATCAAATATCACTTCAGTCATTTCCATATCTTGACCATCATGAATAATGCTGCTATGAACAAGCTTTGGCATTTTAATTAAAATGTATCTTAGTGCGCGCATCTTCAGGTTCATCTTGTTTAGAACTCTCTGAGCTTCCTGGGATTGTATGTCTATTTCCTTTGGCAGGATAGAAAACTTTTGCATCATACTTCTTCTAACACATTCTGAAACCCTAGCTTTTTCTCTTCTCCTTTTGTAACTTCTATGATATAAATATTGTTATGCTTGATGTTTCCCAATACCCCTTAAATGATCCTCATTTTTTTTTTGGACTTTTTTTTTCTTGTTGCTGTTCTGATAGGGTATTTTCTACTATGCTGTCTTCTAAATCTCTGATTCACCCCTTTACTTCATCTAGCTTACTACTGGTTCCCTTGTTATATTCTTCATTTCTGACTGTTTTCTTTTCTGTTTTCTATCTCTTTGCTTAAGTTTTCCCTGAATTCATCTACTCTTCCCCTAAGTTCATTGAGCACTGTTCTCAACTCTGCATTTGGTAGATTGATTATTTCCCTTTTGTTATTTTTCTGGAGCTTTGGTCTGTTCTTTTTTTGAGACATTTTTCTTTGTCTCATTTTAGCTGCCTCCATGTGTTTGTTTCTATGATTAGGTAGGGCTCCTAAGTCTCCCAGTTTTAGTAGAGTGGCTTTATGTAATAGGTATCTTGTGGGGCCAAGTGGTACAGTCTTCCCTGGTCACCTGAGGTGGATACTCCAGGTATATCCCTTTAATGGGTTGTGTGTGCTCTTCTGTTGTAGTTGAACCTTAATTGCTGTTTGCTCATTAATGGGAGGGATTGATCCTCAGGCCAGTTGATTGTGATGACTGGCGATGACCAGTGGAAGAGCTGTTGTGCAAGGGTTGACTCTACAGAGTAAGATTCACTTAAGCAGGGCTCTGTTGCCTGCCCTGTCTGCCCTTTGGGTGTATTCTCAGATGCTGCCGTGGGTAGTGCTCCAGCTCTGGTGTAGGTCAAAGAAGGCTGCTGGCTGTACCCACCCAAGGGATTTCTGGGAGGAATCCCACTGCAGACCAAGTTTAGCTGCAGCCTACTCCCTGCCTGGGGCCACCTGAGAAGTCATCAAGCATTCTTCAGATAGCTACCATTTGTGCTTGGCTTAGTAGTGCCTTGAGAGGCCAAGCCAGGAATCAAGGCCAACTGCCACTAGTACCAGGTTGAGGGTGCTCAGTAAGAAGTATAGGTCACGTCGAGGCTAATGATGCTTGTTTGGTTTTGTGAACTTCAGAGAGATTTTAGGAAAGTCCCCAGATTGAGCCAAGATAGGCCATTTGTATGGAAAGAACCACTGGAGGTAGCTTGGGTGGGCCTGCACATTAGCAGGGATAGAGTGTCAGGGAATCACCTGGGTGGCACGACCTGTGTTAGCTAGATTGATGGAGATTCAAATATGTATGTCTGCATGCTGGGAGTGAGGAAGGTTCAATCAAAAAGCAATGGTTACTGCCAGCATTCTGTCCACAAGAAACATGCCCCTTCAGCCCTTGTCTTGAAGTCAGACAACCCAGGTCCTCCTGTATGAGTCTGTTGCTTTTTGAGCAACTGCCCCAGAGCTGGAGCTCAGAGTAAGAGAGTCCATCAGTAAGTCCTCACGTGGGCCCTTCAAGAGGAATATCTGTGATTCTCACAATTTTTTATTTTATTCAGCCACCATCTCTGCTGATTCTCATAGCCAGAAATGGGAACTTCTCTTCCTGGCACTAGCATCCTGGGCTAGGGAGCATTGTATGGGGTGAGATTCCTTGCTCCTTCAAAGAGACCTTTACAGTCAAGATATCCTTCCCAATATTTAACTGTTTGCACAGTTATGCAACCAGTGCGTTTCAAGTCTCCATGCCTCCTACTAGTCTCCATGTGGCCTTTTATGTATTTCTTCTGTTGGAGGACTTCTGTTCAGTCAGACCTCAGATGACTCCCAAAGATAGTTGTTCTGTGATTTAGTTGTAACTTTGACATGTTTATGAGAGGAAACAAGCACAGCATCCACCTACTATACCATCTTGACCAGAAGTCCGAATTTGTGTTTCTTAATCTCTTCACTTTTTTCATCCAGTCTCCCAACCGCCCTCCCATCTGGCAACATAAAAATGTTCTCTATATCTATGAGTCTGTTTCTGTAAGGTCTGTTTATTTATTATTTAGGTTTTACATATATGCAAGATCAAATGGTATTTGTCTTTCTCAGTCTGACTTATTTTTCTTACCATAATACCCTCTAGGTAACATCCATGTTGTCTCAAATGATAAGATTTCATTTTTTTTTATGAGTGAGTAATATTTCATTGTGTATATGTACTACTTCTTTTTTAAAAAGTAATTAATTCATTAATTTTTTTAATTGAAGAAATGATTTAAATGTTTTCCCCCATCTACTTCCCCTCTCTCCCTTCCCCACTGCCCTCTGGTAACCACTAGTCCATTGTCCATGTTCATGAGACTCTGTTTGTTTGTTCTGTTAATTTGATGCTTTTAGGTTTATATCCCACATATGTGATATAATGTGATTTTCAACTTTTTCTATCTGGTTTATTTTGCTTAGTATGATTATTTCAAGGTCCATTCATGTTGCCACAAATGATAGTATTCCATCTCTTTTCATAGCTGAGTTATATTGCATTATATATATGTACCACAGCTTCTTTCACCAATCATCTATTGTAAGATACTTCAGTTGCTTCCATGTCCCGGCCACTGTGAATAATGCTGCTATGAACATAGGCGTGCAAATATCTTTTTGGATATGAGTTTTCAAGTCTTTGGGGTAAAAACCCAGTAGAAGCATTGCTGGATCATAGGGTAGATCAATTCTTAGTTTTTTGAAGAACCTCCATACTGTTTTCCATAGTGACAATTTGCAGTCCCACTAGCAATGTATGAGGGTTTCTTTTTCTCCACATCTTCTCCAGCATTTGTTATTACTTGTCTTATTGATCATAGCTATTCGAATGGTATCTCATTGTGGTTTTGATTTGCATTTTCCTAATAGCTAGTGATTTTGTTGGCCATTTGTATGTCCTCTAGGGAGAAGTGTCTATTCAAGTCCTCTGCCCATTTTTTGATTGGATAGTTTGTTTTTTGTTGTTATTCAGTTGTATGAGTTCTTTGTATATTTGGGATATTAGGCCCTTATCAGAAGCATTGCTTGCAAATATATTTTTCCATTTGGATGGTTGTCTCTTTACATTGTTGATGGTTTCCTTTACTGAGCAGAAGGTTTTAGTTTGATGTAGTCCCACTCATTTATTTTAACTTTTACTTCTCTTGCCTTTGAGGTCAAATTTATAAAATCCTCTTTAAGTCCAAGGTCCTTGAGTTTAGTGCTTATGTTTTCTATATCAGTTCTTCTTTATCCAATCATCTATTGATGGGCACTTAGGTTTCTTCCATATCTTGACTATTATAAATAATGTTGCAATGAAAATAAGGGTGCACATATCTTTTCAAATTTGTGTTTTGGATTTCCTTGGATAAATGACCAAAAGTGGAAATAGTAGGTCATAAGGTAATGCTATTTTTTAATTTTTTGAGTAACTGCCACAGGTTTTTATAGTGGCTGCACCAATTTTCAATTCCACCAGCAGTGCATAAGAGTTCCCTTTTCTCTATCTCTTCAAAAACACTTGTTGTTTCTTGATTTATTGATAGGGCCCAATAGCCATTCTGACAGGTATGAAGTGGTTTGACTGTTTCTCAAAATCATATTTCCCTGGAAAAAATAATAATAAAAGAAAATTAATTAATATAATTTGAAATTTTACTTTGTGTTATTACCAACATAGTCATTTTTCTAGAATGTCATTTTTACTTGAAAATTTTTGGAGAACTTATATATTAAACATAAATTATGTATTATGGAATAGAACACAAGTATGTTGAAAATCATATGATATCACTTATATGTGGGATATAAACCTCAAAGCAACAAGTGAACAGGACAAACAGAGAGGTAGATGAGGTAAAGGGGGTCAAATATGTGGTGACAGAAAGAACTCTAACTATGGGAGGTGAACATACAGTGTAAATATATATATATATATATATATATATATATATATATATATATGCCTTACTGTTAAAGTGTACAGCTGAAGCTTTTTGGATTTTGTTAACCAATGTTGCCATAAAAAAAAAATTCATTCATTCATTAAAAATATCTTTAAAAAAAGATGTTATTAAGATGAGGTCATACTGGATGGAGTTAGATGGACCCTTAATTCAATGTGACTGCTGCCCTTATCAGACACAAAGAGATACACTTTAAGAGAAGAGAATATCATATGAAGACCTAGATACACAGAAGGAAGTACCCAGGTCATAGTGGAGGCAGAGATTGCAGTTATGCTGCTTCAACCTCAGGAATGGCAAGGATTACCAACAATTGCAGATGTTAGAAGAGAGAGAGTATGTCCTGCTAACACTTTGATTTCAGATTTCTGATCTCCCGTGTGAGAATAATTTCTTTCATTCTAGGCTACTCAAGTTTGTGATAAATTGTTACAGCATTTTTAGAAAACAATGCACACTGCTCAAAAAATGACAGTACTTCAAAGCATATTATGATCCACATCAGAATAGAAATCACTTCCATTTCACTGTTCTTCGAAGATAAAAAAAAAATCACGTTACTTTCTTTATGATGTTAGAAATGAATCTCTTTCCTTGTTACTTCAACCCACACAAACCCCTAAAAAATATCACTTAAGTCATAGTTTAATCAGTTTAGTATTAAATATCCTGTTCATGATGGTTTGGGAGCATGGTTTCATCCCAAGATCGAGTGAGAAGTTACTCTTACTGTTCTCGAAAAAAAAAAAATCTGTTGTCTTCTAGATCTTACAAAGTGTTCAAATAAACAAAGTCAATAGGAAAGAATAAAGCAATTTGGGATCTTACTTTTTCCATGTCCATATCTCTTCTTAATCCTTCTGCCTTAAACACTTATAATAAGACGGTGGTACACTATCACCCAGAGCCCTGTGTACAAAATAGTTTTCAGAGAAAAAACAGCCAGTTACTCAAAAGTATGGAGAAGGACAGGTTGTTTTGTCCTGGAGAACAGTGGGAAGGTGGAGGGAAATTCAGAAACCTACTCATTTAGAAGGGCTCTGAGGAAAATGTGTGAAGCTGGATCATAAATAAGGGAAAAAGTATTGAAAATTCAAGCTTCCTACAAAAGTGTATTTCTTGCCATCTTAATGGCAGAGACCTTTGAGCAACTTCCTATTTTGCTCAAGAAGTTCAGGTTTTTTGAAGCATACCCATGTAGAGGAGTTGCTTAAGAAATAAAGTGAAGGGTACAGTGTGGGGAACACCATACTTTTGCATGGTTTGAGCACACAGCCCTTAAAGGAAATTAAATCAAGATGATCTGGGTCAGGGTCAGTGACTTCAAGGAATTGCCACTGAATATTAGTCTCAGAGCTATTGTGTTGATTTCTGCAAGGGTTTCCTCAAACCAGACATAAACCTAGTCAAACAGAAAAATATCAGAAGGTGAAATCATGGGAGGTTCCTCCCATGATTCTGTGCCTGTGATGGTGTTTTAATATAATTTTCAGAATGGTACCCAATAGCATAAATCGTGTGACAAACTCATTAAGTAGCAGTGTCCACAATTTTTTTTGCCTACTACACACATACAAATGAGGACCACATTGTCATGGTCATAATTTCCAACTTAATAGTCATTATTCCACTCTTTTCTTCCCCACTTAAGATGACATCTGAAGGCAGGATTGTGAGATTAACATTCTTAAAAACCTTATTATTATTATAAACCTCTTCTCATTTAGAAATAAGTTATGTAATATCCTTAGGGTTTTAACAGTTATTTTCTACAATTTGTGGGATATCTCGCCACTAACTTTGACAGAACAGACTGCTATGATGACAAGCAGTTATTAACTAGTCTAAGTGTGTGCTCAATTGTTTAACCAAACTCTTAAATACACGGAAAAAATTTTTTAACCCAGAAATACATATACAATGAAAACATTCATTTACAAAGAAAATAGAATTCATTGGTAATGACTTACACAACAATATAAAGTGAGTTATTTATAGTCAAAGTAAGTGGTTAATATAAGTATAGGTATATGCAATACATTACAAATCTTAGAGAATACAAGCTTAAAACATGAGCCGCTAATCACAAGATGGACCAGGAAGGAATAACATTACTAATAAATGTCTTAGTATGCACAAAGACATGCTGTTATTTAGAGTATTACATAGTTCTAAATGACTGGAGTATGGAGACTTTTTATTATGGGTGGAGGCCTGAACTTAGAAAAGTAAGAAAATAGTGGAGTGTCTTAGATTCATGCTAAGGAGTTACAACTTCATCCTGTAGAGAATGGAAGGTGGGTGGAAAGAGTTAGAGGAATGGAGACCAGTTAGAAAACCATTGAAGTGTTTTTGGTGGAAGATGTTCCAACTAAGACTGCAGCACTGGAAATGAGAAGATAAATGAATTGTAAAAATGTTAAGAAGTTAGGATTTACAGAAATGGGTCATCAATTTAAAATAAGGGAAAAGGAGGAAATTGAAGATGACTCTAGATTACCAGATTGGGTAACTAAAAAAAAAAAAAAAAAAAGGCACTGCCTATCAAAAAAATGATTTATATAATCAATGGATATTTACTGAGAACTTAATATTTACCAACGGATACACTTGATAAATTAAGATGAGAGGTAATTTATCATAACAACTCAAAATATAGGCCCTAGATTCAGAAAGACCAGGATTTAAATCTAAGGTTTACATATGACGTTTGTCCACTGACGATTGAACAAAAGTGCTATGTCCATACAATAGAATATTATTTGGCAATAAAATTATAAAGTACTGATACATGCTACAACATAAATAAATCTTGAAAACACTATGCTAATTGAAAGAAGGTGGCCACAAATGACCACATATTGTATGATTTCATTTATATAAAATTTCCAGAATAGGTAAATCCACAGAGACAGAAAATAGATTTGTTGTTTCTAGGGTCTGAAGCAGAGGTTAATAGGTAATCACCAGGGCACAGAAAATATTCTAAGATTGTATTGTGGTGATAGTTGCACAAGTCTATCAGCATAATAAAATCTACTCAACTGTATACTTTTTTAAAGGTGCATAGTGTGATATTGAATATACATATACATTGTGAAACAATTACCACAAGCAAGTTAATTAACATGTATCTCCTCACAGTTCCCTTTCTTGTTGTTGAGAATGATTTAAGATCTACTCTCAGCAAGAAAAACAGACTCAGATACAGAGGACAATCTGGTGACTTGCCAGAGAGGAGAGAAGTTGGGGGTCTGGTAGAAAAAGGTGAAGGGTTGAAGAAGTACAAATTAGTAGTTAAAAAATAGTCACAAGGATATAGAGTACAGAATAGGGAATATAGTTAACAGTATTGTAATGGCTATGTGTAGAGCCAGATGGGTGACAGAGTAATGGGTGATAGAGGAATAATTTCATAAATTATATAAGTGTCTAACCAATGTACTGTATACCTGAAACTAATTAAAAAATTAAAATTATTAAAAATATAAAATAAAAAAGATTTACTCTCAGAAAATTTCAAGTATACAATATAGCATCATTAAGTATAGTCATCAGGCTAAATATTAGATCACCAGAATTTATGTATTCATCTTGCATAATTGAAATTTTGTATATTTTGACCAACTTTTCTTCACTTTCTCCACTCCTTAGTCTTTGCTAACCACCATTCTATTCTTTGTGTCTATGAATTCTACTTTTTAAAATTCCACATATAAGTGATATCATAAGTATTTGTCTTTCTATATATGACTTATTTCACCAAGCATAATTCCCTCTAGGTTCATCCATGTTGTTGCAAATGACAAGATTCCTTCTTTTTCTAAGGCTGAATAATTTTTTATTGTATACAAATACCACATTTTATTTATTCATTCATGTGCCAATAGACACTTAAGTTGACTCCATTATCTTGTCTATTCTCAATAATGCTGCAGTGAACGTAGGAGTGTAGATATTTCTTCCAAATACCAATTTCATTTCCTTTGAATATATACTGAGGAATGAAGTTGCTGGGTCATTTATTTTTAATTTTTTTGAGGAAACTTCATACTATTTTCCAAAACGTACCAATTTGCATTTCTACCAACAGTTTACAACAGTTCTTTTTTCTCCACATTCTCACCAAAACTTATTTATTTTTGTTTTTTTGATAGAATTGATGTTAATAGACATAAGGTGATACCTCATTGTGACTTTGATTTGCCTTTCCCTGATGATTTAGTGATATTAAACACCTTCTTATATACCTGTTGGCCATTTGTATATCTTCATTTTAGAAGTGTCTATTCAAGTTCTTTCCCTATTTTTATAAATGGGTTATTTGTTTTCTTACTATTGAGGTTTTTTAAATTTTTTTTTTAGTTTTTTATGTATTTCAGATATTAACCCCTTATCAGATACATGGTTTGCAAATATTTTCTCCCATTCTATAGGTTATTTCTTCACTCTGTTGACTGTGTACTTTGTTGTGCAAAAACTTTTTAGTTTGATACAATCCTAGTAGTCTATTTTTGCTTTTGTCATCTACACTTTTTGTGGTCATATCCAAAAATAATTCCCCAGATCAATGTCAAGAAGCTTTTCCCCTATGTTTTCTTCAGGTGGTTTATAGTTTCTTGCCTAATATTTATTAATAGTACACTTTTAATTTGTAATTTGTATGCATGATATGTGAATTATATGCCAATAAAGCCTTTTTATCTGTAAAAAATAAAAGAATGAGTCAATGACTTATAAAATATTATACTGTATATAATTGAGAAAAAAATAATTTAAACACTATATATTCATTTCTTTGGGCTGCCATAACAAAGTACCATAAACTGGATGGCTTAAAACAACAGAAATTTATTGTCTCATAGTCTTAAGGCTAAAAGTTTGAAATCAAAGTGTCAGTAGATTGGTTTCTTCTCCAAGCTTTGAGGGAGAATCTTTTCCATGCCCATCTCCTTCCTTCTTGTGGTTGCTGACAATCCTTAGCATTCTGTGACTTGTATATGAATCTCTCCAATCCTATCTCCATCTTCTCCCGGACTTCTTCCTCTCTGTCCACATTGGTCATATTTCCTCTTTGTCTCTCTGTCTTCTCTTGTTGTAAGAAAACCAGTTATATTGGACTGGGACCTACCCTAATGATCTCATTTTAAACGAATTACATCTGCAAAGATCCTATTTCCAAATAAGTTCACAGTCACAGGTACTGAGGATTAGAACATTAACATTTGTTCATTCAATCCATAACATACTATAAGTTATTTTATTTAATTCTCTTATCTAGTCCCTTCTTTTGAATAGCTCAGGGTTAGGAACAAAGTAGGTACTGCATATTCATTGACTGATTAAACCATTCAATCTCTCTCTCTCTTTTTTTTTTTTTAACTATTCAATCTTTATAGCTCATTTGAAAGACCTTTAGGGTTAGAGTCTATAATCTCGCTTGAATTTATGCCCTGGTGTTTAATTAAAGGAGTACTTCTTTTTGATCAAAGGCTTTACATTTGCATTCTTTGCCAGAATAACTGACTGATAGGTTTTTTGCTGAATTGATGCAATTAGTCATTTAAGTGAAACTGTTAATTGGTAAACTCAGTCAAAATGATCTTGAAGTTAGTCATATTGACTCAGCTTCTTTTAAAACAAGTTAAGCTCATTTCGTCTTGTTTTGTCTTCTGGAGAAGGAGAATGTTCTTCTCATAATGATTTTTTATCTTTCTAATAATATCGAGGCCAAACAATCCCAAATTTTGTAACCTTACATTTGAGTCCATGCATGGATTTTTAAGGCATTCCAAAAACATAAGAAATGTTCATTTGATCATTCTCATTTTAAAAGCAACTAAAGCTTATTATACAGCCCTATATGTCTATGTCACTCTACCTTAAAAAGTAAAATTCATAAAAATTTCAATTAGACTTCTTCAAATATCTGATGCTTGTTGAAAGGATTTTAACTATGGATCATAAGAGAGTAACAACTTTCTTGAAATTTTTTCTATGGTTAAAAGGATTACCTTAGGATTACTAAAATAATATTTGGCTTCAGATTTTTTTTCTGTTTAATATTATAAACCTATAGATTTTTAAAAAAATTCCAGAGGTAACTGAATAAAACATACTTTTTAGTTCACTGTAATTCTTAATTATCTTGCAAAAGGAATTATATTTAACTTCTCGGTTCACATATGTTGAATTTTGAGGCAAGACTAGAAAATTTATTTTGAAATCTGTTATGAATGGTCTTTTAATATTTGTGTATTTATATTACTCTCTGGATTTTAATTTCAATTTTACATTTTATTTCAATAAATTGGAAATAAAATAAATTTGAGTGTTAGGTATAGGTTATGTTGTTCGGGTGGAGCCATTTTACTAAAATATGTTCAGAATTATAAAATGTTTTATGGATTCTGATTCACTTACAAAACAGGAAGTATAAATGGAGCTGATCATTTTAAGGACTATAAATGGCTTTTTAGAACATTCCAAATCTCAAGAAAAAATATCTAAATGTACTTTAAATTATTTCTGAGAAATATTTTATTTAACTTGAAGCAATTAACTGTAAGGAAGAATCAATGTTTACAAAAAAGAAATTTTTTTATAAGAGGCATAAAAAGGTTTTAGAATGTTTATGGTTTTGTTTTACTTCTAGTCCTGTGCATTGGGAGTCTCTCCCAAGGCTTGAAACCCTTTGATCCTGTCTCCATATCTGTCTTCTAGATTCTGTTCCTAGCTCCTCTCTATCTTGCCTTCTACTGTGGTTCTCAAGTTAATTTTCTGGTACAGTAACAGGTTGATTTCACCAATGCAACTTTTGGTACTGAATCCTGGGCCATTCACTTAGATTAGAACAGGAGGTAAGGGAGAATTAGTATAGTCTTTTATCATCTATGGATTGATAATCTCATAAAGCACAATATACAACATCTTGTCTTTTATTAAGAAGTAGACATAAGAGATATTTTTTCTACTAATATAAGTACCAAGTTTCTATGTGCAGTTCTTAGTAATGTCCATATGATGTTTCACTATCTTCAATGCCTAGAAGATGTCTTCCAAAAAGTAGAAGTCACTAAATTCTTCTCATTGTTGCTTTTACTTCTGATTTTAATTGTATATATTACAAATATAGTTGAAACCCTCTGAGTATGCTCCGCTCTCCAGAAGTAATCACTATTATAAATTTATCTTTCCCATAGATACATTTATACTTTTTCAAAATAATATATTATATATCCACATATAGAATTACATTGCTTTGGAAAATTATTAGACTTTATATAAATGGTTTTATATAATGCATGTTATTTTATAACATTTTTGTCCAACATTACATTTTCAAAATATGTACATGTTGGGATGCTTTCAGCCCTAGTTAATTGATTTAACTTCTGCATAGCAATACCATACAACCATACTGAAATATTGAATTTTGTCAAATGTTGTGTATCTGTTGATTTATTTTCTTATTTAATCTAGTCTGTGTATGTCTTTTAATCTGAAGTGAGTCTCTTGTAAGCAGCATATGCAGGGGTCTTGTTTTCGTATCCATTTAGCCACTCTATCTGTTGATTGGAGCACCTAATTTTTTTTTTCATTTGAGGTACTTGTTGATAGGAATGCAGTTATTATCATTCTTTATTCATGTTTTTGATACATGTTTTTTTCTTCTTAAAGAAGTCCCTCCAACATTTCCTCTAATACTGGCTCGGTGGCGATAAATTTCTTTAGTCTATTTTTGTTTGGGGAGTTCTTTATCTGTCCTTCAACTTTAAGTGATAGCTTTGCTGGATAAAGTATTCTTGGTTGTAGATCATGGATTTTTATCATACTGAATATTTTGTGCCAAGCCCTACTGTCCTGCAAGTTTCTTTTGAGAAGTCAGTTGCCAGTAGGTAACTAATTGCTTTTCTCTTGTTGCTTTTAAGATTCTTTCTTTGTACTTAACCTTTGGCATTTCAATTATGATGTGTCTTGGTGTGGCTCTCTTTGGGTTTCTGTGTTTTGGCACTCTCTGAGCTTCCTGGGGTTTTATGTCTATTTTTTTCACCAGGTTAGGGAAGTTTTCCATCATTATTTCTTCAAATAGCTCTTTGATGTCTTGTTTTTCTTCCAATACCCCTATGACCAGATATTTTTACATTTAATAGTGTCCATTGGCTCCTTAAATTATTATTATATTCTTGACTTCTTTTTTCTTGCCATTCTGATTGAGTGTCCTTGGCTTCTCCATTTTCTATATAGGTCATTTGATCCTCTTCTTTATTCACTCTGTTTATTCCATTTAATATACTTTTCATCTAAGATAATGTGTTCTTCATTTCTGACTGGTTCCCTCCTATAATTTTCCTTTCTAATTGTATACTTTTTAACTCTTTATTAAAGTTCTCAATGAATTCATCTACACTTCCCCTAAGTTCACTGTGCATCTTTATAACCAATTTTTTGAACTCTGCATCTGTTAGATTGCTTGACTCCATTATTTCTGGATCTTCGTTTTATTCTCTCACATGGTTTCTGCTTCATTGTCTTCTCATTTTGGCTGCTTTTCTGTGTCTGATTCTATGGACTAAGCAAAGCTCTTAAGTCTCCTGGTCTTATTAGCACAGCTTTGCGAAGTAAGTGTCCAGTGGCACAGTCCTGAGAGGAGTTCAGCTGCAGACCAAATTTAGTCCCAGCCTGTGCCCCTCTAGGGCCACCTGTTAAGATTTGGCAAGCAGTCCTCAGATACTGTGGTTATAGTTGCCTCAAGAGGTCCCCCCAGAAACCATAGTCAGCTGCCAGCAGTTTGAATCTAGGTGCTGCTCAGCAAGGGGCACCTGAGCCACTGAGGATACACTTGGGAGTGGCTTGGATGGGACCACAAGTTGGAGGGCAGATTTTCAGGGAATTATCTGGGTGGAACAAGTTTCGTTATCCAGTTTGATGATGTATCAGCTATGGTGGTGCTGAGTCCTCACACTGGAAGTAGGGAGAGCTCAACTAATGGATACTGCCAACACTCTTTACAGAGCGAGTCTCATCCCTAGCCCTCTGACAACTCAGTGTTCCCCTGTAAATCTTTTTTGCCCCCTATACAGCCGAACTGGTGCTGGTGCTCAAAGCAAGCAGGTTCGTCATCATGAAAGTTCAGATGGAACAAGGCCCATTTAAGAGGCATCTGCAGCTGCAGATTGCTGCTGCTATGGGCTCTGTCACTCAGCCTCTCGGTACCAGGTAAACTCCTGTCCTTTCCCCATCCTACGTCCTCCCATTGCAAGATGATTTCTTATTTCTCTCCCTAGTTGTAAGGCTTGTTCATTTAGGTCCCAGGTGATTTTCCTTGCTGTTTGCTCCCTTTTTCTGTCACAACTTTGATTTGGTCACAAGAGAGATGAACAGAGCCTCTATCATCTAAGCCATTTTGTAACTATCCACTTTCCAAATACCATTATGTGTTTACTTTTTTCCTCTTTCTGTTATCTATGGACTGATAATGTTTTGTAATTGTTATTTTATTTTCTATACTAGTTGAAAACTAATTTTCTCAATGATTATTTTAAAATTTTGACATAAAAAGTTAAAAATTTTCTTAAGTGAAAAGAAAGATAAGCCACAAACTTGAAAAAAATATTTACAAAATGCATATCTAATCAATGTCTTATATTAAAAATATCAAATTCAACAATAAGAAAACTAACAACCCAATATTAAAAATGGGTAAAAGGTCTGAACAGACATCTCACCAAAGAAGATATGCAGATGGCAAATAAATATAAAAAAGATTGCTCTACATCATATGTCATTAGGGAATTGCAAATGAAAATAAGACTACTCACCCATTAGGATGGCTAAAATTAAAAAAAGAAAACTAACAATACCAAATGCTGAAAAGGATTTGGAGTAACAGGAACTCTCATTCATTGCTGGTGTGAATGCAAAATGTCACAGCCACTTTGAGAGACAGTTTCTTACAAAGCTAAACAAAATCTTACCTTATAATCCTACAATTGTACTCCTAGATAATTACCAAGTTGAAAACATATCTGCACAAAAATCTGTGCAAGACTGTTTGTATCAACTTTCTTCATAATCACCCCAAATTGGAAGCAACCAATATGTCTTCAACAGATGAATGGATAAACAAACTGTGATACATCTATCAGTTGAATATTATTCAATGATAAAAAGAAATGAACTATCAAGCCATTAAAAGACTTGGAGGAACCTTAAATGAATATTAAAGTGTGAAAGAAGCCAATCTGAAAAGACTATATACTGTATGATTCCAACTAAATGAAATTTTGGAACAGACAAAACTATAAAAACAATAAAAAGATCATTGCTTGCCAAGGGTTGCACGGGAGGGAGGAGCGATATAACTAGCTTAAACACAGATTTTTAGGGTGATAACACTATTCTGTATGAAAATAATGGCAGACATATGGCATTATGCGTTTTTCAAAACCCCTAGAACTCTACAACAAAAAAGAATGAAACTCAACATGAACTTATGAATATAGTTAATAATAATGTATCAAAATTGATTCATTTATAATAACAAATGTATCACCTGAATGCAAGATGTCAATAATAAGCCAAACTCTGGGAGATAAGAGAGACGTAAGGGGTAAGAGTGAGGTGGATATATAAAATTCTATGTACTATCAGCTCAATTGTTTTGTAAATCTAAAACTGTATTGTAAAAAAAAAAAGTTCATTTTTTAAATCATTTTATGTCATCTACACATATGTATTCATTTTGTACCATGTTAGTTTAATGGAGAGATAATATCGTTTTCAGCAAATAGTACTAGAACATTTACAAGCCAAAACAAACAAACAAAAACAAACCTCCATCCTTATTTAATACCACATAACATATTTATCTTGAAAAGGATCACAGACCTAAATGTATAACCTACCTAAAATTAAATTCATCAAAATTTAAAATTTCTGCTCTTCAAAATATACTATAAATAAAATGTAAAGATAAGCCACAAACCTGGAGCAAATTTTTGCAAGATAGGCCTTGAATCCAGAATAGCTAGAGAACTCTTGTAATTCAAAATAAAATAGAAAAAAAATTAGTAATGGAAAGATTTGAATGAACACCTCATCTAACAAGAGATGTAAGTGGCAAATATGCATACAAAGTGCTATTCAACATTATTATTCATTATAGAAGTACAACTTAAAAACAGAATGAAATATCTCTATACAACTACTAGAATTATATATATATCTTATATATATTAAATATATATAAAATATAAAATTTATATAAATATTTTATATAAATATTTATATAAAAAAATATATATATATATTTTTAAGTGACAATACAAACTCCTAGAAAGAATGTGAAGAAACTGCAACTTTCCTACATTACTCTTCGAAACTGTTACAACTACTTTGGAAAACAATTTGACAGTTTCTTACAAAGTTAAATATTCATCGACCTTACAACCCAACAATTACACTTATAGATATTTACCCAAAAGAAACATAAACAAATGTTCACATAAAGATTTGGGCATGAATGTTCATAGAAGCTTTATTTGTAATAGCCAAAAATAGTGAAAATAAACCAGATATATTACAAATTATAATGTATGTCCATACAATGCTAAGCTACTCAGCAATTCTACCAGGCCGGCAGCAGCTTCTGGGATGTGTGAAATGTAACACAATCATGGATCATGGATCCTATGGCCACATGCCACAATCACTAGTGCCTTGTTACAAAGTGGATTCATTGATCTGAGGTGACGTTCGTGATATTTTGTGTCACTGAATCAATCTGTACTAGCTAAAACCCTAAGGGCAGGAAAGACAAACATATACACATAATACATGTTAATTATAGACAAAATGAATAGCTGCCCCTTTCAAGGAGGAAAGAGACCCTTAAAATCAACTTGCCACCCAGTAGCAAGTTTGTCTATTCTATGGATAATGCTAAGACAGGTGGTCAGCCTTGATGTCTGTTGCTGGCAGTTTGAAGTTTGGCAGCAGTAATAGCTAGATCAGGCTTGCCGAGTGGGAGCCCATTTTTTAAGATCCATGCATAGACCCTATCCTTACCACTATAGCTATTCTATTTATAAGCCCATTGTTGCAGCACTGGAATAGCCAAAGACAACAACCAAGTCATTCAGTCTGATTGTTTGGTGCCTCTCTATCATGGTGGCTATTCTTTGTTCCATACTAATTGTGATATGAAGAACTTCATGCACACTCCCATGAGTCCAGCCACATGCCTCTTCTCCAAAACTCCTTCTCATCAACCCTCCAATCTTTCTCCTCTGAGGCCCCTGACCAACCAGCTAAGCTATTCATTACTGTCATGAGTTCACATTTATTCTTTATTGGACTACTTTACTTTTCATGCAAAATAAATTACCACATGCACCACCCAAAGCTCTTTCACTTGGGAGGATTTCTGCTCACAGCTCTCTTTTAGGGCTACTCCTGAGTAGTCCATTTCAACTTTAACCCACATAGCAAGCCAACTCATCCATAAATTATATTTGACATTCTTCCTTGTCTAGTAATAAGAAAACCCTTAATTAGCCATAGATGGTAGGTAGCAGAGGGGTCTGGGCCACTGCTTTTGAAGTTTTCCTGTAGCTTCTGGCCCAATCTTGCTTAATCACACTTCCACGTGATTAATGGATTTTGTTGGGCCTTCCTAACATTATAACGTAATGGTTCTGACAGAACACAGTTCATCAGGGCCAGGTCTGATCACATGGTTATTTTAATTTCCATGATCAGATGCTTCCTCTCAATCAGAACCCAGTAGCATGCCAGAGGCTAATTTTAAAATAGAGTATAGTTCTCTACAGCAAATGGCATGGCCTTACTCCAAAACTCTAGTAATCTAAGTTGTGATTTTCCCTTTGGGGTTTGCCTTAAATGTCAGTCTTTTCTCACCATAAATACCTTTAATATTTAATATGATATTAGATATTAAAGGCCATATAGTCCAAGTAGCAAGACTGCTTGCCCTGTAGCCTAAACCTGTTGCAGAATTCTATCTTGCTCTGGGTGCCACTTGGGATATGGATCAGGGCAATATTCTCAAGTGTGAAATGCTTCCTCCAGAATACAGAGGCATACCAAGCATTGTGCTTCCTTCTCACTGATGGCAAAAGTTATTCAATTCCATGGTATATATAGCTACTACCCTTAAATCTCTCAATGGCTGAGATATCATTGTTACCAGTGGATTCTCTTCCACTCATTTTCAGTCCTGGGTTACCATTGGTAAGAATTGAACTCATTGACCGTTATATTATTCCAAGAGTTATCAGTGCTCCATCTACCAGCAGTGATGGAGTTCTCAATGTCAGCAAGTCAGTGAGACTATTCCATTTTAGAATCTGCTTTCTGGAATCACTGGATCTCATTTGTTATCAGTCAGGATCCCTGGAAACAGACTCTGAGACAGATTTGCACACTGTTTTTGAAAAATGCTGTAAGGAAAAATGAAACAGCACTGGGCAGAAAGAGAAGTTGAATTGGAATGCAATCACAACAGAGACCTTGGCAGATCTCATGAGATATTATGAAATTGAGATGACCCTTCAGAATTGTCCAATTTTGAGACAAACAAGTCAGACCTTTATATTTCCATATCAACCACTTATTAGATGTGGGCTTCTTTCAGAAAGGGGCCTAGGGTAAGGGAACAATTCACTGATAGAGGCTCAGCTTTGAGCCGTGAGCACCCAACACTCCGAGTAGCTATGGAAAATTGTCTAAAAAGTCTGAAGTTAGTCAACAGTTTTATTTTTTCAGCTAATAAAGCTCTTAGCCTGCTCTAGCTACCCACTGACCATCAATACTTCTGTTCTAAATACAAACAAAAATATATTTGTCATCCTTTACAATTAGTATATTCCTGAATTTAGTAATTTGCTCAAAATTTTGCATGTGTTCCAATCCTTACTGTTTAGTAGTTCTTTTAGTGTCTGGTTGTTGCAATCTTTCATAGTCTTTGTATACCTGAAATGTATTCATTTTGATCTCAATATGAAATGATAATTTAATTAGGTATAAAATTCTAGGTTGACAGTTATTTTCATTTAGCTGATTATCTTGATGCATCTCTGACATATACTGTTTCAGAGAAGTTTGCTCTCAGCCTATTTATTCTCCCTTTGGATTTGCCTCAATGTACTCTTTTCCTTCTAGAATTGTTATTAGATATATACAGAAGCTTTCAGTGCATTCTCCAGGTATATTAAATGCTCTTTCATAATCATATTTTTCATATCTAACTCTGTTGCTTTCTGAGTGAATTTTTAATTACTCATTCCCAATTTGCTAATTCTTCTCTTCCTGTGTCTAACCTAGAATAAATTTCATCTATAGAGTTTTTAATTTCACTGGCTATGTTATTCATTTTCAGGATGTTTAATTTTTTTTCATATCCAGCTCTTTTTCATTTCATTTTATCTTAGATTTTATTTCATTATTTTTTGTTCATATGGATGTTATTTCTTCACTCATCTCCCTGAACATCCTAAACATATTTATTTAAAAAAAATTTTTTTACAAGGTTGTTCTACTGCTTAAACTTTTATGCACTTTCATATAACATTTTTATTTTCTTGACTACTCTCTCACTGTTAAGGTTTTCCCCCAATGCTTTTAAGAATTAGCAGTTATCATCGAGATTTCTTTCTCTGTTTATTCTTCCCTATCTAGTTTTATGATGCTTCCACTCTGTGTTCCAGGTCCCTCATATCAAAGCCACATCTTATATTGAAGATTAGATATTATTTAAGAGACATTAAGAACTTTATAATTGTAGTTACAAAGTCATCTTGGGGCTTGGTTCCATTTTAGATCACAAGGCTGTATTTGTTTCTTCTGTCTTCCAATATATATGCCGTATTTCCCCCTTTTGCAAGAGGGGAGGTCCCCCACCTTACCCTTAATTTCAATCAATGAGCTTATCTCTTCTCTGCCACCTAATAGCAATTTACCTCAGCAGCCTGAACCTAGAGACAAGCAGACCTAGTCCTTCATCTACACCTTCGCTGACGATCAAGCATTTTTAATTTGTATCTGTTCCACAGAGATGTTTACTTCATTTTATTTTATTGCCTTTAGTACAGCTATGTCTTTCTAGGTGTTCACCTTTAAAATTTCATCTGTCCTTGTTTTATATTTGGAACGCAAAAGCACTTCAAGGTATAAATTTATAAGACCACCTTGTATGAAAATCAAGAAACAGTTGTTTTCAATTTATTTGTTCAATGAATAAATGAAATGCTCTCTGAGATATTAGGAGGCCCTTTGAGCCTTTGTGCTGTTCTCTCAACCTAGAATAAAATTTGCCTCTTTTAATTCTACTCATTAGTTAAATATCATCTCCCTTACAAAGACTTTCCTAGTGACCACATGCCCTACACAAAATTAATTATATTTACTCTGTTTTCTCATTGCATTTATTACAAACCCCTTTAATAACATATTTTATATTACATAACAATTATTTGTATGTATGCCACCTCAACTAACTACAAAATTCTATCTCATTTAACTCTGCATTCCTTGTAATACAATAGATTGCATTTGTATGTTCTCAATATTTGTAAAAGAAATTGTAGTGAACCACAGCCTAAGAGAATATACTATTCTAATCACTTAACTTTCTCTATTCTAGCATGTGCTTAAAGATGTGAAAATATTTTATATTAATCAAGGCATCCTGTGTATTACAACAACATGTTAGAAAATTTTTGTGAATTAAAGTCTACAATTAATGATATAACCTTTAAAGACAATAGAAGTATACCATGAAAAAGTTTTCTTTGTGCAACTTTAGCAACCTTGGCCTAAACTCCTGAAGTAAAAGGACTATATCCAAATGTCCTTTTATCTCTAATCTCTGGAACGGTAACTAGTACAAAGTAAACTCTCAATGACTGTTATGGAACTAAAATGTGAAAAATTTTCCTGCCATTATGAAAAATTCGTCTCACTGTTATTTGTATATTGTTTATAGAGCAACATAATATCAGCTACTATTAATAAATATCTTACAATGTGCCAAGCAGTATCTTAACTATTTAAATCAGTATTGTGTTTAACTTTCTAAACAATTAAGAAAAATATTTTCTAATGAACAATATTTTTTATTTCACACACACAAAAAAACTTTTAGTTCAGAAAAGTTAAATAGCCTGTCTAAAGTTACCTAGTGGGTTTCAGCAGTACTAATATCTAAACAAAGGTGGGTCTGATTTTCAACCTCTGGTCTTTCCTCTTCACATTATATCTTTAAATTATGCATGCCTTCTTAAATTTTTATTTATTTACCTATCTTTCCCTATTTCTTTTCAGTAACATCTTTGTGAGTTTCTGTGTTAACTATTTAGGCATAAAATTTACAAAAATGGGTAAGGAAAGAAAAAAAAAGGCAAAAGTACTCACCAATTTAGGAAGTTGGTGGTTATTATCTGTTTGTTTGTTTTTCATATATGTATGAATAATTATTTAAAGTTTCCATCTAAGTAGGAGCAAACAGGGAATTCTATAGATCTCCTTGGGACAGAAATTATTCTAAACACAAAATGTGAAGAGGAGGAAATGGAAACGAGATGTAGATTCTGCATCAGAAATGGCTCCACCCTTTCACAGCTGCAAAAGTATGTTCATGGGGAAGTTTCTGGAGACACAGTCATTTAGAATAGAATACCAAATCACTTATTTGAGACAGGGAATGAGAGGGGGCGGAGGGAGAGAGAGAGAGAGAAAGACAGACAGACAGACAGAGACAAAGAGACAGAGAGAGAGGAGAGAGAAGAGCAAGAGAGAGAAAGCTTGCTCACTGTTGGTGGAAAACAGTAAATAAACTAGCATAGAACCTCACTAGGAATTATGACAATAAAGAGTGTCATATGCTAAGCAGAATAAACTTCTTTATATTTTTTCACTAAGGACACAAGAGGATTAAGTTTTCACTGGTTACCTTGTTATCTCAGTTATAGACTCTCCAGTTGAAAGATTTTAATTTTTACGAATAAAGGAATGGCTTCACGGAATAGTCCACCAAGATGAGAAATGAGGTCACCCTAATACACAGCCTCATTTTCCATGCTACAGTGGAATTCAGCTAAAGCTTTCATCTCTAGTGAAAGATTTGCCCTAATTCCAATAATTTTTAGGCTGTCCAAGCAGTGAACATTTTAAATGAGCATAATTATATTTCACATAGCAATAAACACTTTAATTTAAGTGTGCATAATTTGTCTCTGTCTAATTTGTTGTATTAGTTTTTTTCCATGGTGAGCATAAAATTAAAGGATTTTTAAAAATTTCCTTGTGATGACTCTTTTTCCTTTCTCTTTTAAAAATGGTCCAGATGCTCTATTTATTAAAAAAGAAAAATAAAAAAGAAAGTTGACTTTTAAAGAAAAATCTCAGCTCCAGCCATTTGATTTAGAAAAAATTTAAGCAGATTACAAGCATTGAAAATCTTTCTTACTATAGTAAACAAGGTTTTCCAGTTTGCTTTTTTTGTTTGTTTGTTTTTTTGTTTGTTTGTTTTTGTTTTTCTGCATTATCTTCTAATTCTCTGTTCTATGACCAGGCCTGAAGTTGGTCTGACTCAAGTTTTAGTGTCTGGCTTTGATTGTTATTCAAGTGGAGTGGTGAATGTATAAGGCTCTAATTCTTGCAACACATGGTAATTTTCCATTCTCTCGCAGACTCCACCTGTTCCATGGTCCAGTGGAGGACTGCAAATCCTATCAAGGGAGGGCAACGTGACTAAGCCTGCTTCCCTGGCTTCAGTCCATCACATGTGCACTCAGACTGCAGAGCACCCAGCCAGCTGCAGCCTAACAATCATGTTATCAGATGACGGATGGTTTTATATCAGGTGTTTTAACTGACAAGAGCTACCCATCTGGTAAATGATTTGGGAAGTCTCGCCTTGCTTGATGAATGGGAAAAGTGACAATGCCAATCAGTGTGACCCCTGTAGCCTCCCTGCTGCTGCCCCAACAGCCACAATCTCAGCTATCCCATTGGTTTACTTTTTCATTTCTATTGTCACTCAGCTAAAGTTAGACTTACTGTCACTAAATTGTAACTAAATAATATTATTAATCCAAATATTTTCCTTACAAGAATCTTCATAAAATGTATATCAGGTCTCTAACAGATTCATGATCAGTATTAGAGAGGAAGATACAAGATTTAATCCAATACTTTTAAGGTTTGTTTCACATTGCTTTTCACAGCCGGTTTTGTAGTAAATGTAGTTATTTTGGAGAGACCTGCATATTATACCCCAAATCAAACTAGGATCCGCTATAGTGGAAATGCAAAGGAGTTCAATGTGTTGTGCATGGATCTGAACGATATAAATCTCTCTGTAATGTTAATTGTCAAGTACTGATTAGTGTGTCAGATTGTAAACATTTTAAAAAGAATTCTCAAAATGGCTTTCCCAAACTACCTTTCATGAGATGGTTTGTGATTTTTCAATTTGGTTTAAAAGTTTTAAGTTTTTAGGGACCTCTAATGTATGTCAACCATTGACCACTTTGCTCAGTATTATGGTGCCTGAAGAGAATATGCATGAGTAAAGCTAGATTTATAGAGCACAAGACTAAATGGAAATTTCAATCAGTGAAATTGATGTCCCATCACCCCCTTGATATTGTATTGTGAAGACACAGTCTATTTATAAATAATGTATCATATTAATTATTTATCATAGTAAATATTAAATAATGGAAATGAAGTAGAATGTATGAAGACTTGAAAAACAATTTTCTGTGCAATCTCTATTTTCATCAATATTCCAAATTACTGTGACAATCTCATGAGCCAAGTGCCAATTGTTTTATTTTTAATTTAAAAAATATATTATTGTCCATCTCTGATGTAAGAACTGTTTTGTCCATTCCTGTTATAAAACACATAACTTTTGTAACCCTGAATTGTGAATAAACAAAACAAAAGGGGAACTTAATGGGAATGACAGCACAACAGGTATATTTATAAGTTAGTATCATTTCAGTTTTCACCTTGGAAAATTATCAATTATTCCAGGAATAAAAACTAAAATGCCATTTATAGTATAAACTCTTTAAATTGGCAATTTGTAACTGATAATTCATTCTTAAACAAACCTCAACTGCTTGCTACCTGCTGTTTTCATTAGCCTGTTCATCTTCCTATTTCCTGTAGAGTATGTAGAGGAACTATGTTAGGAAAGTATTGTGCTGTTGTATGTATTTCCTACTTAATACATATATATATATGTTTGCCATGTGTTTTTATGCAATTGTTTTAGAAAGATGAGAAAAATTTTTTTGGTCTGGAAGATAGTTATTAATGTTTTATGGATGGTTTGCAATGGATCTATTTTAGATAAATAATGTATTACATACTGTGTCATATGCGGTAAAAAAAATTTTTATTTATCTATTGAGAATAACATGCAAAGCTCAATATAGAAACGACCAAATTTTAAGAGCAACAGTTCTCTGTGGCACATTTGCAAATATGGGTATTTCAGGGTGCAAATTAAAATAGTTTGATGCATCATATCACACTTTCTCAATGAAAGAGAAACTTTCCTTGTGCTTACTATAAACACTTCATTTACACATTTATTTGAGACTTTGTTAAATTAGATTATGTAAACACAGGCTGGATAGCAAGTCAGATTTAATACACATGAGTTTTAAAACTGACTTGCATGCTGAACATAAAAACTATGAAGGACTTTACCAAGATTTATTGATTCATGTCAAAGCGTCATTACTTTCCAAAGTGTGAAAAATGATCATATATTTATGACCTGCCGACTAAAGCTGTTTCGTGAATTAGCAAAAGCTCTGGAGAGGAGCAGCTTAATTGCATTATCATAGAATCAGAGGTGGTTGTCAATTTCCCCCATTTAGCTTTTCTACTTTAGTTTGTTAAAATAAAGGTGCCATACGCTGGTTGAATTCGCTAATACCCTGATGAATGAGGTATTTTCCCAGTAGGCTCACTACCAGTATAAACAGTGAATTAAGAATGATAGACCATCAATCATATCTCCTTCAAACAGATCTCTGCCCTGAGATTATTTATTATATATTAAGGCCACTTAACAAGTTTTCACACAGGATTCACCAGTATAAAGAATTAAATTGTCCTTAATCTTTAATGTCTGCTTTGAAAGCAAGAGTAGTAAAATAAGATACTCTCTGCATTTACATAATTTTCATTATCTCTCTTATTTCAAATATATTTAAATATATATGTATATATGAGACACTATTTACTCATTCTGTAATGATATCTTAATTATAAAATTGTATTATATTGTTTGGTAGTCATTTCTTATTTATCTGACCATAAATTAAAGGTAGTTCTCTGACAAATCCTCACCAACTGAATACAAAATGCAGGATAAATAAATGCTCGCCAGCCCCTTATATTTTTAGCATTACAAGTTTAAGATGACCTGGTCACTTGTGCAGTGTTTTTATTCAGAAAGTCAGGGTTTGCCCTCAGATGCTCATGTATGGTCCCCCTGGGATTTTGTCCCCTTAATGAAAATTATGTGTATAAATCCAAAGGCAAGATTCCCCCCGAATTTATCTTGCTTCAATGTGCAAACATAATTCTCACTAAAATTAATAGGAATTGTACACATGCATGTAGGGAAGAAATAGACTCCTAGGTTCAGATCACCTCATCGGTTTTATGCCAAAGATGACAAGGTCTGCTCCACAGGTGAGCATGTAGCCAAAGGTTGGAGAGTTCAGATAAGCAATTGGAACTTCCAACGTTCATCTACACTGTGGATGAGGCTCTGCAAGTTATTTTTTTCCTTTGCAAGAGATTGTACAGAGACATATTTGTTAAGCTTTTCTTCAGCGTTACAGTGATTTCTATGGCTTCTCCAGGGAGTTTAGGAAAACTGGGTATTGCTTATACTTGGTTCCTGTATTGAAGGTTTGGGATAATTTGTATTTATCAGAATCATCGTACCATGATATTTATCTATTCTTTCCTTTTGGAATGCTTCAAAAGTACCTCTTATTTGACTAGATGAGTGGTATTTAAATCCTGGTGTGTTTTAAGGCCTGATAAATCATTTCTTTATTTTGGAGAAATTTAGCTTTCATGCACACATTGATAAACTTGTATAAATACAACCAAACAACCTTTTTAGATCAACTCAATCTCCGTTGAAATCACATAAAACAGTCCATAAAAAGATATAACCTCGTCCTCTGAAAAAAAAATATGTCTTACTAGATTAATTTTAAAAATTGAATAATTCCGAAAACACTAATATCACTACTCTGAAGCATATCTGAACAAGAATTTTCAATTCTTCTCACTTCTAAAAGCCAGCATAGTATAGGAGAAATATTAGTGTTTTTATTGATTTAGTTTCATCAATATAAACAATGTATTTAAAGTAAGAACTTTTAAAATCTCTTTAGGAGGTAGAGTATACAAAAAGATTTTGATAACCAAATAAACCGTAAGACTACATTAATAATGAATATGTGTTTACAATGAGTAGACTTGGTTAGATGATATAATAGGTACCAGTTGTCACATCTCCTTAAAAAAAAAAAATTGCGGAAACATAGTACACTTCAGTGATGATATAATCAGGTAAACTAAATCTCTCCAATTTTCAGGTACCATCAAATTGGCCATGTATTTCACTGACTCATAAAATATTTCCAAGCAAAACCACTTAAGCCAAGTATTGATACTCAGTTGTAAGAAGGACTCATTTGCCCCTTGAATCTTTTTATATCTGAATAATGACTCCGAGGATAAAAAAAAAAAATCTAGAAGGTGAACACAGGCAAGATGAGGTTAACTTTTCAATAATAAAACATCTTATTTCGAAGTAGATTTTGGGTCACCATCTTCTTGTTGTCAGTGACATCTTTAATTTCCTGACTCTGTCTCTTTTACTAAATACATTTCTTTCTACCATCTTTTAACCTTTGATGTCTTCCAAAATTTCATCATCAACGCTTTTCATTTATTACAGGCGCTTTTCCTTGACTGTATTAAATTTATATCCAGGCTTCAGCTACCATTTTGGTGCCAGAGACTTCCAAATTGTTATATCACATCTTAACCACTTTTCTGAGTTTGGAATTCTAATAAATTGATTACTTCAAACTTATTATGAACGAAGAACTTTCCTTTTCCTGGAAAGTTATCTATGCTTATTTCAACAACTCAGATTAATAATGACTGAAAAAAGTTAACAAAAAAGTCTGGGGAATGCTCTTATTTTCTCTCATACCATACTCTGCAGAATATAGGCTATAAAACTAATTCTGTATGTGATAATAGAGTACATCATTCTGAAAGAACTAGATAAATTATCAAGTTGTGTAACATAGATATACTTATTTTGAATGAAGATACATATGCTTAAAATGATTTATTTCATATTATTTATATAAGTTCTTTCTTCCTCCTCAAAGCAATGTATTTTTCACTGCTGTATATACTTTATCCAATGAAATGGAGAATTACCTTAAAAATTACTAACATCATATGACCATTCAGATACTGATTTCTGGATGTGTCTAAAATTGTTTCCCTCTATATTATATATGAAAGCAAACTACATGTTTAATGCTATATATTTTAGTATGTATAAAAAGTCTTTTAGTCCCTTGCCGATAGATAAATCAGCAAATGTGAATGCAAAAGTATCTAAATACAAAATTATCAGTTTACTTAAATTAAATTTCATACCAATAGAATAAGATTCAAATGGACAAGGACTATATACTACATTTCTTTTTTTTTTTCTTATATTTTAAACTCACTGAAGTAGTATATGAATACATGCCAGTTGAAAAGAAATTTGAACAATGCAATAACATATATAAAATAATTATAAAGTCCATCTTCATTATCCCATCCAATACCATTAAGGTAAATAAAATAATGTATGTCTGCCAGGTTTGTCATAGCTATAAATCCAGCACATAGAATAATAATAGCACATGTAAGTATTCACTAAATAGTTGCTAAATTAGTTGATATCTTTCCAGTTATTTTGTATAAATTTGCATAAGTATTTAACATTTATATAATTATAATGTGCCTACTTTCCTGTGATTCATAGTTGTTACAACTTCATCTATTGTTCCATAAGGTTTCTTCATCTATCCAATTATTTCTAAGTTACACCATTTTCCATAATATAGAAGAATCATGATTTATTTCACTGTCTTTTTTTTATATTGTACCCAACTTTTTACTACTGTAATCAATGCTGCAGTGATTAAGTGTGAATATTTATGTATTCATATGAATATTTTTGCAGAATGTATCTAGAGATGAAATTGCTGGACCAAGAGTATGTAAGTATTTAAAATTGTTACAACATATGCTATTGCCAATACTAGATAAAACAATCAATTATACTCAGGCTTCAACAACATTTAATTCTATAAATATGATCAATGAAAAAGTGTACCTACAAAATAGTGGCTTTAAGTTACATTTCCTTGGTTTCCACTAAGCTTGAGTAACTTCCACAAATTTATTATGCATATGTGTTATTTGTTTCTATAGAATTTTCAGCTAAGAAATTTGGTTTTCTTTTTCCTATTGATTCATAAGTGTTCTTTATATGTTATGAATACTAGCCTTTGCTTGTTATATATGGTGGAAAAATGTTTTCTCCTGATTTGTTACTCATCTTTTACAACATTTTAAATTCTGTTTACTTACATTTATAAATATTTTTCTTTTTGTTTCCTGGGTTTTATATCTTAAAGAGTTGGACTTTTCTCTGTACAGTTCATAAACATATTACTTTTAGAAGGTTGTTTTTTTGTTTTTTAACATTTGGATATTTGTTTCCTTTTACCCAATAAGTTTAGCATTCTTTATCCTGCTTATTTAGATAATCAATAATCATGTGTCCTAAAAATATATTCCACTTGATCATAATGTGTAATTCTTTCAATACACTGATGCATTTAATTAACTAATCATTATTTTATTTAATATTTTTGCATCTATAACACTAAGTGATATTGGTCTTCATGCTAATCTTATCCAGATTTTATTTCAAGATCATGTAATACGCCTAGAAGGTATCAACTAGTTTTTTAATATTTTCCTATACTCTTCAAAGTGTTAAGAATTTAAATAATAAAAAAAAAAAGAATATTAATGACATAGCATTTATCTTTGATGGATGATTAGGCAGAATTTAAGAATATCTGCTATTTATTTAAGTATTAGATGTTAGATTAACTTTTAAATTTCTACTATAGCTGATCTATTCAATCTTATTGGTCATGGCCATATATATTTTTCTAGAAAAATGTACAATTCATCTTGTTTTTCAAATTTATTAATATATATAGACTATTAAAATTTAAAAATATATCTTTAGTTATGTCCCTTGCTTTATCTTACTGTTTTTTGTGTTTTCTCTCTCACATACTCCCATTATCTTAAAAGAGACTTAGAAGTTTCTTTGTTATATTAATCTTTTTAAAAAGATTGGAATTTTATTGATCAAATCTAATATTTATTTACTATTTATTTGTTTTCTATTTCATTAATTTCTGTTTTTGTCTTTATTCATTTCTGTCTTTTACTTACCTAAATATATTTTATTAGATTTTATCTAGCTTCCTGAGTGAAATGCTTAACTCTTATTTTCAATATATTTTTTAAAAAATAAATTCACTTAAGGTATTTTTTTTCTGAATAACTCTTAGAATGTAGCTTTACAGATTTTTATATGAATCTTTATCATTACTTTGTAAATAATAAAAAATTTCATTTTGTTTTTCTCTTTAACTTAAAATTCATGTATGTAAAATACCAAACAAAAAGAAAGGAAAAATATAAAAATTGGAGAAAGGAGTAGGAGGAAAAATAAATGTCAAAGCAAGTACCTAGGGTGATATTAGTACTTCTACCATGAGCTAAAACTGTCTTTAGGTAAAAGCTCCAGATAAATATTGGCTCTATGTAAGAAAGAACTTTGTAAAATTCAGGGTTGTCCAAAAAGAAAAAAAATAGAAATGAACCACCTTTTAAGAAAATAAGTCCTCTATTACTGGAGTTGTTCAAGCACAAGAATGGATGATCATGTGACAGGGACATTGCAAAGTGGATTCAAACATGGAGTGAGTAAACTACTTTTAAGATCTTTCTCACTCTATTTGCATCCTATCATATAATTTAATCTATTACAAACCGCAACAAAGGATGCCACAAAACTATTTTTAATTCAAGTAAACCCCCAACTGAAATGAACTCTATGGGAAACTGAGAATGCTTTATTGAATGATAACTGTTTTAAAATTAATAGTTTGCTTAAAACCACATTTCTAATCTATAGAAGTATTAAACAGAGATAAGATCAGTTTTCTCTATAGTTTACCAATAAGTCAAAAGAAATAAGAAAAAAGAAACAGAATCATAAACGTTCCCTTTTATAAGTCCCAGGTCTTTATTAGCATGGAGTTTTCTCTGACAGCACAGTTTGAACTTGGGGTTAATAGTTGGCATGTCTGAAATGCTGATGGAATCTAAAAGTATAGCTGTAACTTGAAAGTAATAAATAAATTATAATCTACTCAGCTATAGTTCAAGTAAGAATTGTCCATTTTGCTTTCGCTTCTGTTCTTAGACTTTCACTCAAGTCAGGGTAATTAGCTACTCATATTTTACGTGACTTACTAACTTCTACTCTCAGGAGTTGAACTGGCCACTTGGAGGACCAATTTCCTTGTATCTGAGTAAAATGCATATTAAAGATGTGTTGTACAAGATACTAACTACCTTTGTTTCTCAACATAGCTCCTTTTCTCATATGGGCTGTTATCTTGTACCTTTTTCAATTCTTACTGTCTGACTTACCATGACTTCCTATACTAGACTACCACCAGAATCCTTACCGTGGGCTCTGAATGTAGGGAGACTGTAAAAGCCTAAACTCTTACCCCATATTTCCAGGCTCTTCTTGGCCCTCCAGTTTTGTCTTTCTGCTTATTCTCCATCAACCAGCGCACCTATAAGAAATGTTTCTATTCCTTCTAAATTCATATGTTAAATCTCTAGCCCATGACGTGATGGTATTTGGAGATGAGGCCTTTGGAAAGAAAGGTTAAGGTAGGCCATGAGGTTGGGGCCATCACGTTGGGATTAGTGGCATAAAGAAGAGAAAGAGTGAGAGAGGCTTAACTACAACAAGAGGATATACACAAACCACACAAGGGACACCCCTGGAGCACCAAGCTCAGGTGAACAGGGAGAATGTGCCACTGGGTCCCACAGAACACCTACCACATAAAGCCATCCTGCCAAGACTAGAAGATGTAACAGATCTACTTCATACATAGAAAAAAAAAAAAAACACAGGGAATCAGCCAAATGAGGAGGCAAAGAAACTTGTCCCAAGTGGGAAAAAAAAAAAAAAAAAAAAAAACAGAACAAAACTCCATAGAAACAACTAAACAAAATTGAGGCAAGCAATCTACCAGTTGCAAAGTTCAAAATACTGCTTATAAGAATGCTCAGTGGACTTGCCTTTGGGGAAGAATAAAAAACTCAGAATTAAGAGGTACAAATTGGTAGTTACAAAATAGTCATAGGGATATGGAGTATAGCATGGAGAATATAGTCATTAGTATTGTAATAACTATGTATGCTGTCGGATGGTTACTGGAGTTATTGGGGTGATCATTTTGTGAGTTACTAATTGAAATCCATCAACTTCATGGAGGCAAAGACTCTGAGTAATGTATACTTAATAAATAGTTGTTGAAATACCTTTTATTATAGGAAAAATATTTCGTCTGCTTTAGTAGAACTTACACCCATCAGAAGAGTGCTTGGAACATAGCAGACACGCAATAAATATCTTTGAATAAATGAAGCCAATGTCAAAGTACAATGTGAGTGAGAAAGAGAGCTTTTTTCTCTACTAGGGTTAGCTGTCAATGATGGTCTTTTTCTTTTATTCTGCTAGTGAAAAATATAAGAAAACTGAGAAAAGCACAGAGAGAGCTAGCTGGCAATAGAGAACAAATATAAAAAAATGAAATAATCAGGGTGGCTCCATAATGTAGTGGTTATCATGTCTGCTTCACACTAAGAAGGTCCTAGGTTCGTGCCCTAGGTGGAGCCATGGACCATACCTAGGGTGCACCAGGCCCCCAGGGGATGCCAGGCCCTCCAAATGTGCCACCCCCAAGTACATGGGAGGGGATGACCCGCCTTCAAAGATCCAGTTCTTAAAAGGGAGAGGGCAAGATCCGTAGGTCAGAGGTGGAAGTGGTGGGGAGATTAAATAGTGGGATGGAGCGGGGTGGGAGTGGGGGTGGGGAGAAAAGAAAAAAGAATAAAATTATCTAGAAAGAGGAAAAGTGTGCAGAAAATTTAGGAAGGAGACTTAACTTTATCGTTATAAGTATACCTACTATATTCCAGACACAGCATTTAGCTCCATAAAATCATATTATTCTTAATTCTCTTGTTTATGAGATAGATCTGGCAGGTCTCATTTTACAAAGAAAGAAATAGACTCAGACAATTTAACTAATTAAAGTAAGGTCACGAAGTTAACAAGTAGAGTCTATCTGACCAGCAAACTGTTTAAAACCAGCCTTGGAGAGTGCTCTCTGTGCACAAGTTTCATTCTTATTAAAAGCATTTTTATCCCCCACAATCTTTTGCACTAGATAAGCACGTAATAAATATTTGTTAAATGAATCAAAGACCCCTTTACAGAAATGTTTTAAAAGTAGACAGAAATAAATAAACACAATTGTGCATTTAGTTAGAATGAATGAATGAATAAATGAATGAATAAATAAAGGCAGATAGAAACCCATCTGTGTTAATAGTGATTTTTAGTTTTTAGTTTTTTAAATCAAAATATGCTAGGTAGGAAAAAAATATTATCTGCCAAAAGATTAATGAAAGATATGATTTAATCATATTTCATATCATTAGGCCAACCTAAACAGAAAGGTATTTTAGGCTTTGAAGAGTGGTTCTTACGCATGCAGAATTACAAATGGCCTAATTTTTCCTATATCTCCATAATTTACAGAATAATTTTTGATGAGTACAAAACACACAGTCTCTGGAGACATGATTTGTGTGAGTGCTTAGCTTTTCAAAGCTTAAATCTCTATAGTCACTATTAAAAATGAATTGATGGTAAATGTGGTATAATTAGTCCACCTATTCTATTTGCACATGAAATTTTCATGCTAAATATCCCCTTTATTTAGGAGAGAATACAAATGTATTACAATGATGCAATAAAAAATAAATTGGAGCTTTTAGTTTCCCTGCAATATTTCTTGTTTTTAATTTACTCAGACTTTTCATATATCATGCAATTTTAAAATATTTCTCAATTTTTACCTGAAAATTACAGATGCAAAGAGGAGTCTTGGTAGAACATTTGGATAATAATCTGAATCCCCTCAAAGGTATGTGCACTAATGCTGGGTTGTTTGCCCTTAGGCTGCACATACAAGGCCCCTTACCAGAAGGTTTCCTACCTTGCTTGGACAATGGGAGGAACCGGTAGGAGGATGAAAGGAAGAAAGAAGCAAACTGTATCACCCCATCCCTCTCTACCCATGTGATCTCAGTTCTATAGCAGTGCTTGCCCCTTCTTTGTGCCTCTAGCTGTCTACAGGAGAGACCTGCCGAATGATCTTGACCCCTAACCTCCGATAACATTATCTCCCTTTGTGCTCCAATCTAGGGATAATAGTGACTTCTGGCTGTTGTTAATCTCTGGGTTACCTCACTATCATCGACTGTTATCTTCGCAGCCCTTCCATTTCTTGTATAATCAACTCCTGTACTAACTTTCCTCTGTTCTAAATATTTAAAGCAGTTATTGTTTCTCTGATTAGAACCAATCATATGCTTACTCCTTAAAGGAAGGGACCTAGTCTTGTTTAATGCTATATCCTAGTACCTAAGAGGGTACCAGATATATATGAAATAATCAGTGAAAATATGTTGAGCATATATATCCTCCGGCTTGGTAGTTTTCAAACTTTATGGAGTGTCAGAAGTAACTGGAAGGCTTGTTATAACACAGATTGCTACCCTCTACATCCCCCTTTTCCCAAATTTCTGATTTAATAGGACTAGAATAAGACCTCAAAATTTGCAATTCTAATACATTCCTAGGTGATGCCGATGCTAGGGACCACACTTTGAAAGAACTTCTGCTTTAGGCCATGAGCCTCCCTGCATACAATCAATCCTAAATATCCATAAAAATTGTGTAGTTACAATATTTGCTATGAAAGCAAGAAAATTATAAATTTTTAAGTTTTTACCAAGAATGGTTTTACAAGTCAATTAAATCTTTTTAAAATTTTTGCTTTAATTTTTTTATTTACTTTTTTTTAAGTCTAATTTTGAAGAAAGGTCAACTTTCATAAAACTGATCAAGTTGAAGACTCTCGTTCTTTTATTCTCTACAAAGAGCATGAGGAAAATAAGTTCTACAAAATAATACTTAAAAATTCATTAGATCTTTTTTAAAGAAAATATCACCAACTAAGAAAGGACTATCTTTCACATAATAGCATAACTTAATTTAATTACTCAAATTTCTTTGCCATGATATAATAAATCTCAAATTAATAAAAATGGATAGTATATTACTATGCTCCATTAGGATGAATGCAAACTCTATAAGGGTAAGGTCCATCTGTGTTGTTCTATAGTATATGCCTCAACACCTAGCACAGTGCTTAGTATATAATAGCCATTCAATACTTATTGGTTGAATAAAACAGAAAGGTAAATGAATTAATTACAGAGTCATTCTAAACTGGCTTGGTTTTTGCCATAGTTTATTTTTTTTTTAATTTTGTTCTAATAAATTCTCTTAGCTTACATATTTTCCTCTGCCTGCAATATGGCCATGTATGTTCAGGAAACTCCCTCTAACAAGGATGGAATAAGTTGGCAAGGCTTTAACTAAAAAGCATTGTGATAACATAAAGCTATTAGACTCAGCTCTCTCTGATGGCTTGGAAAAGAGCACAATTGTATTTTTCCCTGGACTTGATTAAGACAAAATCTAGGATACACTTTAATTCTTTTCCCTCACCCTCTTTAATCCATTAGCAAACTCTATGAGCTTTATTTTTTTTTTAATTATCTTAAATAGGTTATATCTTACAACCTGCACTGTACCCACACTCACCCAAAACCACCATCTTCTTTGACCTAAACTATAGTGATGTCATCCTTCCTCCCAATTTTGTCCCTTGACTTTTTTTCTCCACATGCTTGCTGAGATGATCTTTAAAAAGAAAAATAATTAATAATAATAATAATAATAATAATAAAGAATAATGCTCTGATCATGCCACTCAGAACTCTCTAATGTCTTATAATATTTTTAGAACAAAATCAAAATCCTTACACTAATTGATCATTTGGTTGCCTCTGCATAGATGCCTTCTCTCCTTCATCCAGGTTCAAGTTCCTAGAACTCACCAAGAGCATTCCTAGCCACTTCAGTCATCTCAGTGCCTTTGCCCTAGTTGTTTTCTCTACCTGCAATAATCTTTCTCAGATCTTATTTTTTTTGTTCTTTATATATTTTTTCACATTATTCAGATCTCTGCTCAAGGTTCACCTCTACCAAAGGTCTTCTCCAATACCCTACCTAAAATAATGTTTCCTTTCCTCCTCTGGGTCACTTTGTCTTTTTTATAAATAGATCTATCTGAAATCACATATTTATTTATCAATGTACTTCTATACAATTTGTGTCCACAGTAGAATGCAAACTCCACGAGGACACAGCTTTAGTCTCACTTTTTTCCAGTTTCATTGAGATATAATTGACATACAGCACTGTATAAGTTTAAGTAGTTCAAGGTGTACAGCAATGATTTGACCTACTTATATCGCAAAATTATTATGACAATGAGTTCAGTTAACATTCATTATCTCATATAAATCTCATATAAATACCAAAAAAAAATTTCCTTTGGATAAGCCCTCATAAGATCTATCATAACAACTTTTAAACACAGCAGTGTTAGCTATCACCATCATGCTGTAAATTACATGTTTAGTACTTATCCTATAACTAGAAATTTTACCTTTCAATCACCTTTATCTAATTCCCTCTCCCTCACTCCCACCTCTGGTAACCACATATCTGATGTATTTTTTCTCTTTTGTCCACTGCTGTATCCCAGTGTCTTGAATAATACCTAGCAAAGGGCAAGTTCCCTATAAACATCTGCTGAATGAATAAAATATCAAATGCAAATTGTGCCTAAATTCAACTTGAAAGGAGAAAAAATTTGCTTTACCATCTACCCTTTTCTCACCCTAAATCCCCTCCCAGTGGATTTCTGCCCGCTCTTACACATACGCACATGTCTACACACTCAATGAAGTAGTGTGCTGCTGTCTTTCTTACATCTCCGTCATGAAAACATATAGTTCTATTATGCATTCATATTGAAATATAAATGACTGAAAATAACTTCCAGAGTAATGGCTTTCAAACTTACTCACAATTTATTGATCTTAAATAAAGAAGAGTAAACTCTTAAAATCTAGCACTTTAAGAATTGTAGCATTATTTGTAATTGCAAAATATTGGAAATAATCTAAATGCCCATATAATAGTAGACTGGTTGAATAAATCATGGAATATCATGAAGCTATTTTAAAATAAGACAATGAGAAGAATCTATGTGAATTGACATGGAGTGATTTCTAGTATATATTATTTTTAAAAATAAGTACAAAAGAATATGTAGAGTATGCTATCTTTTGTGTAAGGAAGAAGGAAAAATAAAAGATGTACCCATGTATCTGAGTTTTTCTTTTGTAAACAAAACACAGGAAGAATAAATCAGAAACTAATGAAACTGATTTTCAAAAGGCTTTTAGGAATGGGATGAAAAGATAATGAAGGGAGCAATGGTTTTTGGAGTATACATGTTGTGTTTTGACTTTTGGAATTATATTAATGTCTTGCCTATGTAAATTCTGAAATAAAATCAACAAGGATGGAAGGAATAATGTCAAGCTGTACACAAATAGAAACAAAAGGACCTAAATATTTTACAAAGAAATAACATAACCACTTCGAAGGAGTTAAACAAACTGAACCAAGTAGCTTTTGAACACGGTACTTTAATTATAAATCTTCATGATAAACATCAAAAAAGATCTCAAACAAATCTTAAACTCTACCTAGAAATTTTGTTTTTTTTTTTGTTTCCATACTAGTATGGGTATAGTAAATCTGAAACTATATTTAGTGTGTATTATAGGATTGACCAAATGAGTAAGTATGTTAATATTCTCGAAAGATAGGATTCTCACTGTAAGAGAACAAATATACAAATATGTAATGGTGGAAAATAAAGAACCCTTAGGAGTTAATTTGGAATTTGAATTATCATTAACTCTTGATTTTACACCACACACACCATAGGCACACACATGTACAATGTGTGTTCCAAAAATCTTAATATATTATACTTATGTGTGTATATACATATATATCTACACATATATATGTATGTGTGTGTACACACATATATTTGTGCTTCACATGCAATTTCTTATTGTCCTCAATTCTGTCTGCTGAAAGGCCTAGAAAAAAATGATACCTTAGTAGCAATGAAAATACCCAAGGCTAATATCTTGGTTTGTAAATGTTGTTTTTCACTAAAAGGAACCAGGGCTCCTTTAAAAAATGGCTGATCCCAGAGTTACGGCAGAAAAGTACAAGATTAACCCCAAAAAATCTCGTTATTCCAAAATGTGTAGAATTGATCCAGAGGAAAATGAGGCATATCAAAACAATGTAAGAGTCAATTTTAAGGAATGCTTACTGGCCAACTGAGATAATTTTAGATAAAAATAAATAATTACAATAACAGATTGTAACCATCAAATAAAGTAAGAATTCATTAGTTTACATGGATAATAAATAAAGAAAAAGGGAAAGGTCTTCCTTACAATAGAATGACAAATAATAAATGCAAAAAAAAAAAGAATGTGAGAATTTTAACAATTACCATTTGCAACCTTCGAAATAATAATTTATTAAGACAAGAATCATCAATGGATTATAAAACAATTGGATGAAAGTTTGAAGAAGAACTAGATATTATAAAGTTTTAAAGTATCCCTCTATAGATTTCTTATTAGTTATAAAGAGAAAAATGATAATTTCATAGAAGAGAAACCTGGAAGACAGCACTTTAGGCAATTGATCAAAACATTGTCCATGATAGGAGAAACTGCCATTGTATGCCTCTTAGTGTGATACATGAAGAATGTCATAATACCATGTATGAGGTATTTCTCCAAAAGTGTATAATCTGAATCTAATGATGAAGACATATTAGACAAACCCAAACTAAAGGACATTCTATATTAATGACTTATCTATATTCCTCCAATGGTCACAAAAGATAAAGAAAGACTGAGAAACTATTTCAGGACTGCTTTTGGTGTCCTGAATAAAAAGACATAGCTAAATGATGGATTACATGTTAGACTGTAGAGAAGAAATTAAAAGAACATTTTGGGAACAGTTGGCAAAATTTAAATATAGACTGTATGTTAAATAAGACTATTACATCAATGTTAAATTTCATGAGGCTGACCATAATTCTGTGGTTACGTAATAGAATGGCCTTTTACTGAAGCAATTCTAACTAAAGCATTTATGTGTAAATGGAGTGGACAAAGTATATCTAATGGTTCTGGCAAAAAATAATAAATAGGCAATGGACACATAGTTAGCCAGATAGATAGATAGCTAGATAAGTAACAGATAGATAAATGATGATGATGATGATGATGATGATGATGATGATGATGATAGATGATAGATAGATGATAGATGGATAGATAATGTTAATAACTACTGAATCTGAATAAAGGGTATAAAAAAGGTTTTTAAAATACTATTTTTACAATTCTTTCACGAGATTAAAATTATTTTAAATAAAATTAATTATTTCAAAATAATAGGTTTTTTTTTTACTATTAGTGTTTCAGGCATTATATGGTGGCATAGAACTCTGGTGGATATGATCTGGTTGTTGGCAGAATGAAATATATGATAGAGTACAAATTCATTCTTTCTTTTATGCATTCATTCCATATTTTACTGCAGAGAGACAGACAATAAACTAAAAATAAAGAAATAAATATAAAAATTACAAAATTATCAGTTTAATGAAGAAAAATAATAAAGGGATGAGAGTTAGGGAGTTAAAATTTGTTGTATTTTAAATAAGGTTGTCAGAGGAGGCCTCACTCCTAAGTTCTTAATGTAAAGACCTGAAAAAGTTTGGGAGGTGTTCATACCTGAGGAGAATATTCCAGAAAGAGAGACTACAATGGTATTCTGGTAAATTTTAACAGGTTCTCTGTGGCACGAGGAGACCTGATTTTTAGAGTTTACCAGTTTCCTTGGTGTAAATACTCCCCACTTTGGCTGATCTCCAGCTACCACTGATATAACAACTGATTAGTACAGTTCCTGAAAATTCCAACAATTGACTCTCACAGGCCAGTTGGAGCTCACCCCAAAAATATCACTGAGAGAATAAAGAGTAGGTTCAGAAGCCCAAGGCAGGAGGTGCATGCTATATGCATACCTTGTTTGAAGCCAATGAAAGTAGAGAAGGAGTGAGCAAAGGGCAAAGGGTGGGGAATTGAGTATAGAGAAAAAAAAAAAAAAAAACAAAAGACTTGATTGTATAGGGCCTTGTAGGCCTGGTGAGGACTTTTCTTCAAAGTGAACTCAGAAGCCATTGAAGGAGTCTGAGCAGGGAAGCAACATGGTCTGACATTTACTTTGACAAGATGTCTGGGGCTGCTACCATGGAAACCCAGTGTAGGCAACAAGGGGTGGAAACAGGAAAACAGGAGGCTGTTTAACAATACCAGAGAAAGGTAATGGTGCCTAGCCCTAGGCTCTTAGCAGTGGAAGTAGTGATAAGTAAGGTAAGTTAGGATATATTTTGAAGCTAGAGCTCACAGGATCTGCTATGCAATTGGATGGGGATAAAAGGGAAAGAGAGGGGTCAAAGACGATTGCAATGTTTTTCAACTGATTTACCAAAAAGATGGAATTGCCATTAACAGAGAAAATACAGGCTGTGGAAGGTACAAATTTGTGGGAGTTCAATTTTACACACCTTCAATTTGAGATTTGAATGGAGAAGTCTAGTAAATGATAACAGAATAAATACAGAGTAGAAGTAGGTTAGGAGGAGTGAGCACCAAATCCAGAGGTAGTTCTCACGGATGCTGTAGCTGCATGAAACCCACTAATTTCATTGACTTCTGTATTCCTTTCTTTTCTTTTTCTTTTCTTTTTTTTCTCTGAAGTTCTTGCACGTTTCAGTGTTTATAAATGGAGAAACTAATGCAACCAACTTGTTCTAAACACACATATGAAAACGGAAAGTTTTAAATAGATGTTCTCCCCTGCATAAACTAATTTTCTGAGTAAATCAGAAAAAAAAATATTTGAGCTATTTATATTTTCTACCATCCAAAATTTAATACAGAGGTTATAGATATCAGCTAGAAATCAACTACCACCATAACTAGAAAATTCATCTTATTTTAATAATGGTATACTAAACTGTTTTGAAAATTTTAGTTGTAACTAGCATTGTGTTTTTATTCCTTTTTTAAAAAAAAATCAGTGAATATGGTGAAAGCACAGGTGGCGAAATATGTGCATGTTAGAGTCAAGTGCACAGATATTTTATAATGAAATTGTGCATACATGTTTTAAAGCAGAATATGTGTATGTATATATTATCATTGAAAGTCAAAAAAAAAAAAGGCTCCTTACTTTCCCAGCTAGAACAATCTGGGAGATGATCAGCTGTAACTAAAGAGGAAAGAATGCCAAGTTTACAGTGTGTGCGTGCACATTTCTTTTCTCATAATTAATAGCCTCTGTGCTTGCTAAGTTTTTGGAAAGCAGCTCAAAGCCTACCTAGGTAATGCCTTCTGACAATGTTTTAAAGATCAGTTGTGTCATATGGCTGCCTTTTAGAAAAAAAAAGTCAGAATGCATAACTGTGCCATATGGCATCTCTGAAGAATCAGCCGGATTGGACAGACATTCATTGGATAAGGTCCCATAGTACTTGGAAAAGAATGTAGTTCTGTTGCCAAAATGTGGCCTTTGTTAATCTCCTAACTATTATTGTGTAGAAACCAATTTATCTGCATTAATTATAAACAAATTTTAATTACATCAGTAAAAGCCCATTATACCGATATCTGATGCCAAACAAGCTATATTAACTCTTTGTAAGTCTCCAAAGCAAACACTAGGTGTTGGAACATGGGTGTTTAATATGAGGCAGTAATTTCTCTAGCCAAGTGTAAAAATGCAGTTCTGACATTTAGTTTCCCATTTCTTTTAGAGATTTCATGATGCTTTTGCTTTTCACAGATTATATCAAAAAGCAGCTATCCATATAAATTGTTAAAGGCAAATTATTCCTAATGAGAGTGTTTACACATTTTATTCTTTTGCTTAAGATTAAAAAAAAAATTAAGCAGTTTGCATTGTAGAGCAATAATTTGGGTGACAAAACAACCTGACAAAATGTAACTGGATTCTGGTAAAACATTCATTTATTTGTGATAGTGCTCCGGACAACTTGATACCAAATGGATACTGTGCATCAAAGTATAATATCCTTGAAAACAGGAAGAAGCAAATCACAAGGGTGTTTTATGGCAGCAGTTTGGCCAAGAAAGCTTGCTGGTCCTTCCCACACAGAAACAATCTAGCTTGCAGATAACACATGGTGGTTACAGTGTGCACAGCCATTGGGGTTGGGCAGGATCCAGCTAGAAGTTTCATCTGTGTGCCGTAGTGTTAGAATCATCTTTGAAATCAGTTTTACTAATGTGTAGTTTTATTTTATTAGGCCAACCATCAAAAGTTTTTCTTCTTCCTGGAAATCATTCCTTTTGGTATTTATATCACTCCTTGGACCTAAAAAGTTAAACAGCTTTAAACAAATAGACCAAATCCTGCCTTCTTCCTCCATTAGACTTTGAAGTTTCTCATGTAAACCTCACATTATTGTCCCTTATTTTTGTACAACAGAAGAATTTATTTTTATAATCATAATGGGTAAATTCTAGAAAGCACTTTCCTCTGTAAATTTTCATTGATGGAAACATGACAAATAGCTTCAAACTATGTCACAAACTTAATATAGGTGTAGAGCTGGCTGAGATGGTATAGAAATAGATGAACATTTAAATGAAAGCAATTATCTCAAGATTTAGAATTTTTTGTATATACAAATTAGATACATTACTTAATTGAGGGTTTGTCAAGATTTTTCTTCTAATCAAAAGGCCATAATTATAAATATCTACCATTATAAATATTTTACCTATAGTTAAAGTCATAGAAGTTTTAATTTTGGATCTGAAAAGCACCATAGAAGTTTTTTAGGCTATCTCCCTCACTTTACAGCTGAGGGAATTAAGGCACAAAGTAAAATGGCTTGTCCAAAGTCACGGAGCTAGATAATGGCCAAGAGGAATATATTTTTCATCTCCCCAATATCATTTCCATTAAACTACACAGATTCATTTCAATTATTGATCAACAGAGAATAGATTTACTTTGAGCAATAAAAACAAAGTGAAATAATGATTATAAACTGCAGAGAGTCCACAGATATAAATCAATTGCACTTTTTTCTTTCACTATAGAGACTGATTTTATTCATTTGGTAAATGTTGAGTGATAACACAGCTAGCTACCTACCACCTGGTTGGGAGAATATAAGGGAGGGTTGAATGAAGTATGTGTGAGAGGGAAGGAGTCAGGGTATTATGTGTCCTGGGACATATGACTGTCCAACAAGTTTATCATTAGGTCAGAGTTATTTTTCTTCTCTTCAAGTTTGAATTTTAAAAAATTTTCAAGCTAAAATACATATACCTATGTTATTATCAGCTCTACATCATCATTATCAAAATTATTAAAACAGGAAATTCTTGGATACAGGCGAATAAATGAAGGAAAATCAAATTCCAGAGAAGATGTGTATTCTGGCTGCAGATCTTGTCTGAGGTCATGGCACCTACTGAGTCGTGGCTGGAGGATATGCAGGACCTGCCACCTGATGATTTGTTAGCCATCTATCAATAACTGCAGTAAAGTATCTAGTGGACCTTTGTTTACTCAAAGCAAATGACCTACTACCACACCTCCTTGGGTCAGATAACCAAAACTAGACCCGCTTGTAGAAATCATAAAAATAATTACGAAAAATATTCATTTTTATCTAAGTCTCCAAGGGATTAATAAACATCATCTCTCCCAATCTTCATATCATTTCTGCCTAATTAAGAATGGAGATGATCAAGGTAGAATATTGACCATAGTGTTCCAAAAACCAAAGCAATGAAGTTACATTAATACTGAACAACACATAGCCTGTAAGTGTCTGTATTTGAAATGACTGGATGACTTACACACTCTCTTTTCCAACAAACCTCTGGGAAAAGTTCTGTCTGTTTTGTGGGGCATAGCATTGAAGAACAATGACTAGAGATAAGGATGAGGTCAGCGGGGTAGAAAGTATAACATACATATATATCTATGATGCCATTGTCTTTCTCTTTTTAAAAAAGTTTTTATTAAAATATAGCTAACGTACAATATTGTATTAGTTTCAGGTATACGCCATAGTTTTAAACATTTATATACCTAAAGAAGGAATCACCAGAGTATGTTCAGCAACCATCACCACATCCCCATGCTTTATTTATCTTATACTTGAAAATTTGAACCTCTATTCTCCTTTACCTTTCCTCCCTTTTTGATTTTTCAATTACAATTGACATTCAATATTATTTCATATTAATTTTATGTATACAGCATAGTGATTAGACATTTATATAATTTATGAAGCGATCCCCCTGACTAGTCCAGTACCCACCTGGCACAATACATAGTTATTACCATATTATTGACTATATTCCCTATGCTATACTTTATATCCCCATGACTATTTCATAACTACAAATCTGCACTTCTTGATACCTTTACCTTCTTTACCCTGCCTCAAAACCCCACTCCCATCTGGAAACCATCAACTTGTTTCTGTATCTATGATCTATTTCTGTGTTGTTTGTTTATTTTGTTCTTAAGACTCCACATACAAATGAAACCATCTGGTTTTTGTCTTTCTCTGTCTGACTTATTTCACTTAGCATAATACCTTCCAGGTCCATCCGTGTTATTGCAAATGTTAAAATTTCATTCTTTTTTATGGTTAAGTAATATTTCGTTGTGCATATATACCATAATTTCCATATTCAATAGTCTATTGATAGGCATGTAGATTGCTTCTATATCTCGGCTATTGTATATACCACTGTAGTGAACATGGAGTTACATATATTTTTTCAAATTAGTGTTTTGGTTTATTTAGGATAATATGCAAAGGTGCACTTGCCAGATCATAAAGTAGTTTTGTTTTTAATTTTTTGAGGAAAGCCCTTATACTGTTTTCCATAGTAGCTGTCCCAATTTGCAATCCCACCAACAGTTCACAAGGGTTCCTTTTCCTCCATATTCTTGCCAGCACTTGTTGTTTGTTGATTTATTGATGATGACTATTCTGACAGGTGTGAAGTGATATCTCATTGTGGTTTTCATTTGCATTTCTCTGCTAATTACTGATGTGAAGCATTTTTTCATATATCTATTGGACATCTATATGTTCTTTTTGGAGAAATGTCTAATCAGATCCTCAGCCCAATTTTTAATTAGATTGTTTGTTTTTCTGGGTTCCACAGGTTCTTTGTAAATTTTGGATATTAACCCTTTATCAGATGTATCATTGCCAAATATCTTCTCCCATTCAGTAAGTTGTCTTTGTGTTTAATTGATCATTTCCTTTTCTCTGCAAAAAACTTTTTGGTTTGATGCAGTCCCATTTGTTCATTTTTTCTTTTGTTTAAATTGCTGAGGTGACATATCAGAAAAAATATTCCTAAGAGCAATGTCAGAGAATTTGCTACCTATGTTTTCTTCTGGCAGTTTTATGGTTTCGAGTCTTACATTTCAGTCTTTAATCTATTTTGTGTCTATTCTTGTATACAATATAAGAAGGTAATCCAGTTTCACTTTTTTGTATGTATCCATTCAGTTTTCCCAACACCATTTATTGAATAAACTATCTTTACCCCATTGTATATTCTTGCCTCTTTTTTCATAGATTAATTATCATATAGGCGTGGATTTATTTCTGGGCTTTCTCTTCTGTTCCATTGATCTATGTGTGAGTTTTCATGCCAGTTCCATTCTGCTTTGATTAGGATAGCCTTGTATTATGGTTTGATATCAAATAGCATGTTACCCCCCAACTTTGTTCTTTTTCAAAACTGATGTGGCTATTTGGGGTCTTGTATGGTTCTATATAAATTTTAGGATTATTTGTTCTAGTTCTGTGAAAAATGCCATTGTTATTTTGATAGGGATTGCACTGAATCTATACATAGCTTTGGGTAGTGTGGATATTTTAATGATGTTAATTCTTCCTATCTAGGAGCACGGTATGTGCTTCCATTTATTTGTATCTTCTTAAATGTCTTTCTTCAATGTCATGTAATTTTCTAAATACAAATCTTTTACCTCCTTGATTAAAATTGCTCAGTGGTATTTTATGTGTTTTTTGAAGCGATTGTAAATGGAATTGTTTTCTTAATTTCACTTTCTGATAATTCTTTATTGGTGTATGAAAATGCAACCAATTCCAGAATATTTTGTATCCTGCTACTTTATTGTATTCATTTATCAGTTCTAACAGTTATTTGGTAGACTCTTTAGGATTCTCTATATATAGTATTATATTATCTGCAAATAATGACAATTTTACTTCTTCTTTTCCAATTTGAATGCCTTTCTATTTCTTTTACTTATCTTACTGCTGTGGCTAGGACTTCCAGTACTACATTGAGTAAAAGTGTTGCAAATGAATATCCTTGTCTTGTTTCTGATCATAACAAAAAAAGGTTTTTAGCTTTTTGGCATTGAGTATGATGTTAGCTGTGTGCTTGTCATATACGGTCTTTATTAAGTTGAAATATGTTCCTTATAATACCATTTTGCTAGGAGTTGAATCATAAATGGATGCTGGATTTTGTTAAATGCTTTTTCTGTATCTATTATCATAATCATATAATTTTTATCTTTAATTTTTTTTTGTGTGATGTTTCATGTTAATTGATTTGGGAGGTATTGAATCAAGCCTGCATCCCAGAAATAAATCCAACTTGATTATGGTGTATGAACTTTTTAACCTATTGCTGCATTCGGTTTTTAGATATTTTGTTGAGAATTTTTGCGTGTATGTTTATGAAGTCTATAAGCCTATAATTTTCTTTTTTTTTTTTTTTGTAATGTCTTTTTCTGGCTTTGGAATCAGGATAATAGTGGCCTCATAAAATGAGCTTAGGAGGCTTCTTCTTCTCTTGAATGTTTTGATAGTTTGAGAATAGCTGTTAATTCTTCTTTGAATGTTCGGTAAAATTCACCTATGAAGCCATTCGGTATAGGACATTTGTTTCTTGGGAGTTTTTTAATTATTGATTTGATTTTGTTAATAGTAATCAACCTGTTTAGATTTTCTGTTGCTTCTTAATTCAGTCTTGGAAATTTGTATGTTTCTAGGTATTTATCCATTTTTTCCAGATTATCAAATTTATTGATGTATAATTGTTTGTAGTATTTTCTTATGACCCTTTGTATTTCTGTGGTGTCAGTTGTCACTTCTTCTATTTCATTTCTGAATTTATTTCATTGGGTCCTCTCTCTTTTTTCTCTTGATGAGTCCAGTTAAAGATTTTTTTTTATTTTGTTTGTCTTTTCAATGAACCAGCTCTCGTTTTATTAATATTTTGTATTTTTTTTAGATTCTATTTTATTTATTTCCACTGATCTTTATTATTTTTTACTTCTATTCCTTTTGACCTTCATTTGTTGTTCTTTTTCTAGTTATTTTGTACATAAGGTTACATTGTTTAATTGAGATTTTTCTTTTTTCTTGAGGTAGGCCTGTATTACTATGAATTATCCTCTGACTGCTTTTGCTCTGTCTCATAGATTTGGGGTTATTGTGTTTTTGATTCAATTGTCTCTAGGTACTTTTTGACTTATTCCTTGATCTCATTGTTAACTTATTCATTGTTTAGTAGCATGTTATGTAGCCTTCTTGTGTTTGTGTGTTTTTTAGTTTTTTTTTCTTGTAATTGATTTCTAGTTTCATAATTCTGTGGCCAGAGAAGATGCTTGATATGATTTTAATCATCTTACATTTATTGAGACTTGTTTTGTAACCTCACATGTGGTCTATTTTGAAAAATGTTTCGTTTCCTGTGCACTTGAGAAAAATGTATATTCTGCTGCTTTCGAGTGAAATGGTCTAAAAAAACCAACTAAATCATACTGATCTAATATGTCATTTAGGGCCACTGTTTTCTTGTTGATTTTCTGACTGGAAGTTCTGTCAATTGATATCAATGGTGTGTTAAATGTCTATACTATGACTATTACTGTCAATCTCCCCCTTTATTTTGGTTAGTATTTGCTTCATACATTTAAGTGCTTCTATGTTGATTGAATAAATGTTTACAAGGGGTGTATACTCTTGTTGGATTAATTCTTTTATCATTATGAAATGTCCTTTTTATAGCCTTTGTTTTAAAGTCTATTTTGTGTAATATAAGCATTGTTACTCCAGCATTTTTTTTGTTTTCATTTGCATAAATTTATCTTTTTTTCCATTTCTTTACTTTCAGTCTGTGTGTGTCTTTCAATCTGACGTGGGTCTCTGTGGGTCTTGTAGACAAAATATGTATGGATCTCATTTTCTTATCCATTCAGCTACTCTATGTCTTTTGATTGGAGCATTCAGTCCATTTACATTTAAAATGATTGTTGATAGGTACATAGTTGTTGCTGTTTTATTATTTATATTTATGTTCTCCCCCCCTTTCTTCTTCTTAAAGAAGTCCCTTTAAAATTTTTTGTAGTACTAGCTTGGTGTTAATAAACTCCTTTAGTTGTTTTTTTGTTTTTGTTTTTTGTTTGTTTGTTTATTTGTTTTGTCTAGAAAACTTTTTATCTGTTCTTCGATTCTAAATTACTCTACCCAAGATTACTGGGTAGAGTAATCTTGGTTGTAGGTCTGTGGTTTTCATTACATTAAATATTCATGCCAATCTCTTTTGGCATGCAAAGTTTCTATTGAGAAATCAACTGACAGTCTTATGGGGGCTCTCTTATATGTAACTAACTGCCTTTCTCTTGCTGCTTTTAAGATTATCTTGTTGTCTGGCTGGAAAGATGGTGTCCCACAATGAAGGCACCAGCTCTACCACCATCTCCTCCAGCTTCATCACTGGTGCAACAGGGCAAGGGAAAGGCAAAGGCAAAGGCAAAGGAAAAGGTAGGTCCAGAGATTCAGCCATTAATCAAGGGCAGATAGATTGGTTAGTGGTATTAAACAGAATCAAACTTTATCAAAAAAAAGTACAAGGAAGTGAGGTAGCTCAAGGAGTGCTTTTGTGCCTGGTTGTAGAAAATAGATTTGAAATTACCAACTGCTTTCTTTTCCTACAGCACACAGAATATGATCTGACTTTGATGAAACTTAATATTAGATGGAAATGATGTGAAGTCTTTATTATGTAAATATTGACCATCTTTACGTGGGCTGGTACAAGTTCACATACTATGGCTCCTTAATCACCCTGGTTCCCCTGGATTCTCAAATCAGTTACCAGAATACCATTGAAGAATCTATCGTTTTCATTTACAATCCCATAATAATAGCCCTAGGGTTTCTCTCACTGAAGGCATAGAAAATGACTCCTAAACTGATAGAAGATTATAAAAAGAAGGAGTTTTCTCCTAAAGCATTGAAAAGAAGAAATATCACCTTTGACCACATGTTTGAAAAAGTGCCAACTGTAATTAAAAATTCACAACTAATTCTAATGTGGGAGCTTGAGAAGTCAGCTGTGACTAATAAACACGACTTGCTCAGTCTTGCTATGAGCAATCATTTGGGAAAGAATCTACAATTGCTGATGGCTAGAGTGTATGAAATAGGCCTAGATATATATATGAGAAACATAAGTAAATAGTAGCAACAGCAGAAACACAAGTATCAGCAGCGTCACCAGCAGGAAAATATGCAGTTCTAAGATTGAGGAGAACCCCTACTTCCTGAGGAGGATCTGTTTAAACTTTTTAAAGCACTACAGCCTCCAGCCAGGATGGATTCTCTACTTATTGCTGAGCAGATTAATACTAACTGCCAGAATATCAAAGAATTCATTGCCCAAAACTTGAATTAACTCTTCATGGCCCTTGAAAAATACAACTAAGAGAAGGAAGTGTCCACAAAAGAAAGTAACATGGACTCTTGAGATCACATTCGGCATCACTTGGAAGAAATACATTTGCATAATGAAGTCTTTTTAGACGATAATAAAATATAAACAAAACAAAAACAAAATTTCTTTCTTTGTCTTTAAAGTGGTATTTTAATTATCATGTGTCTTGATGTGGGCTTCTTTGGGTTTATCTCCTTTGCGACTTTGTGTGTTTCCTGGACTTATATGTCTATTTCCTTCACCAGGTTAGGGAAATTTTCAGTCATTATTTCTTCAAATTGGTTTCCAATACTTTTCTCTCTCTCTTCTCATTTTGGTACCCATATGATGCAAATGTTGTTATGTTTGTTTTTGTCCCAGAGGTCCCTTAAACCTTCCTTGTTTTATTTTTCTTTGTTCTTTTTTGCTGTTTCAATTGGGTGTTCTCTGCTATCATGTCTTCTAAATCTCTGATTTGATCTTCTACTTCATTTAATCTGCTGTTGATTTCTTCTAGTATATTCTTCATTTTAGTTGTTGTATTCTTCATATCTGACTGATTCTTTTTATGATTTTTATATCTTTTTTATGCTTGCTGTCTCTTTGTTGAAGTTCTCACTAAGTTCCTTAAGCATCCTGATAACCACTGTTCTGAACTTTGTACCTGAAAGATTTCTTGCATCCATTTTGTGTTGGGAGCCATTTTGAGGAAAACAAGACTGTTTGTTAAGCAGGATGTTTTTGCAGAGTTGGCCAGCTGTGCAGTCTGCTGACTCAGGAGAAAGTGCACCTGGTGTGGGGGTGGGAAACAGAATGTTACAGAGTTTCCATGATTGGTTGTTATTTAGAGGTGTTTTGCTTCTTACGCACTCAGTAGGGTATAAATATGCATTGCGAAATAAACTTGAGGCTGCTGCAGTATTGACTGTGAGCTCTCCCGAATCTATCTCTTGTCTCTATCTTTTTCGTCAATCCTCACTCCCCATCTCAGGTATTGTTCGACCGAGGCCGGCTGGCTCCGGCAATTTTGTTTAGTTATTTTCCTGGAGTTTTCTTCTGTGTTTGTTTGTTTGTTTGTTTGGGACATGTTTTTTAGTTTCCTCACTTTGGCTGCCTCTCTGTGTTCATTTCTATGTATTAGATATATCTGCTACATCTCACAGTCTTAGTAGAGTGGCCTTATGTAGTAGGTGTCCTTGGGGCTCAGTGGTGCAGTTTCCCTGATTGCCTGAGCCATATGCTCTAAGAGTGTTCCTTGCATGGGTTGTGTGTGCTCTCTTGTTGTAGTTGAGCTTTGATTGCTATTGGCATGTCAGTGGGTGGGATTGACCCTCAGGCTGACTGGCTATGAGGACTGGCCATGATCACAGCATCAAAGCTGCTTGGCAGGGGCTGACCCCGCAGAGTAGGATTTTCCCCTACAGGCTCAGGTACCTGCTGAGATCACCCTTTGAGTACACTGCTTGTAGAACTAATTGGGTAGTGTACTGCTATGGTTTGAAGCTGGCCACCGGGTGTGCTGGTTCTGGGACCTCTTTGAAGGGGTTTCTTCTAAGGTCAGCTGCTGTCTATAATCATTGGGGCTATCTGGTGGGAGCAACAAAGTGATATGTGGTTGGTTGCTGCCTGCGTTGGACTTGGAGGTGCATAGGAGAAACCATACTACAAATGGAGGCCGGCTGTCACATGTACTAAGTTTGGGGCAGCTTCACAAAAGGCCCAGGGAAGGAACTCCAAGGCCTGCTTCCACCTGACAGCTGTCTATAAGGTCCAGTTGTGTAAAGATCCTCAGGTAGTAGGGATAGTATGGGAGATGCGTAGATGGAGTCTCAGGAATCACCAGCATGGGGTGAATGATGTTTAATGGGTTAATGCAGATGGAGATTAGGCACCAGTATTGAGCCTGGGGCTTCTCTGAAAAAGTCTCAGAGCCAGATGAGGCCAGTGTCACCCATCTTGGGCCAATGGGCCCCCAAGAATTGTCCAAGAATGTTTGCAGCATGAGGCAACAATGGGAGCTTGCCAACCTCAAAAAAGCCTCTGGTGATGTAAAAATTAGGTGGGGCAGAGTCTCAGAAAGTCACCAGATGAAGCAAGGGGCTCACCAGGCCAACAGAAATTCAGATTTGGCCATGTTGGAGGAGGGCTCAACACAGGGTAGATTACTCCTGCCTACAGGCTGCACAGAGACGATGGCAGCTATCCATCTAGACCTCGTTCTGAAGCCACGCAACTCAGTCTATCTCTGTATGTCTCTGGCACTTCCCCAGCTGCTGTCCCTTTGGTGAATGCCTGGGCATGAGAGAATATGTGTACAGGCCCTTTAAGAGGCTACGTGGTTTGCCAGACCCTTTTCTGTGTCACCCAGACAGATGAAATCCTGACTTATTTTCACAGCCATGTTTTGTGGGTGCTACTCTTCCCAGCATTGGTGTTCCAAGCTGGGAAGCCTGGTGTGGGGCTAGGGTCCCTCACTGTTCAGAGCCAAGATATCTCTCTCAATTCTTGACCACCACACAGGAGTGCAGGGCCAGCCCATTTTGCATATCTGCCCCTTCTACCAGTCTCAGGTTGTCTTCTTTTTTATATCCTTAGTTATAGGACTCGTGTTCATCTAGTCTTCAAATAATTCTCTAGGTTGATTGTTCTACATTTTAGTTGTAATTTTAATATGGACATTGGAAGAGGCAAGCACAGCATTTTCCTACTCTTCCATCTTGACTGAAACTTTCTCTTTTTCCTTCTTTCCTTTCCAATTTGGGTCTGAGTTGACCTATTCAGGGGGCACTTTTTATGCCAGGAAACCTAGAGAAGCCATAGACTCCAGGGAGTAATAGGAAAGAAAATCAGCAATATGTCATGTGACTGAGAAGTTAAATGACTTACTTTTTGCTACTTATGCTTTGTAGACTTGCTTTTGGTTTCAAGCTTAAGGGGTGAGTGGTGAATGATCAAATTCATGAGAAGAATCCTCCAGAGGGGCTAGCAATAAAGTCTCTCAGGACATAATCATGGCTGTAATTAGCTACAGATACAGAAGATATGTCAACCTCACCACTATTAACGCTTTGTGCTAGATAATTCTTTGCAATGGGAGGGCTGTTCTATTCACTGTAGGATGTTTTAGCAGCATCCCTGGCCTCTACCCACCAGATGCTGGTAACATGCCCCCCTCTCACAGCTGTGACAAACAAAAATCTTTCCAGACATTGCAAATATCTCTTAAAAGGCAAAATTGCCCCCCACTTAAGAAAAACTGGTATAGAGGTAAAACCAAGAAAAGGGGTGCACCTAACAGCATGCATGCTGACCTCCACTCTCTGTCTTGACCCTCCCCGTGGTGATTTCCTGTTCTCTCATTCCACTCTGCTTCACAATAAAAAGCCAATGGATAATCATTATCACTTCTCAGAGTTGACGTAGCCAGTTGATGTGCCCTTTTTAAAATTTCTAACCAATCTTTCTGGCCTCTTTCATAAAAGAAGTTGTTGTATGTAGGGAAGGGAAGGGAAGGGAGGCAAAGGGAAAAGGGAAAAGACTATATTAAAAGATTATCTATTGTTAATAGTAAACTGGTTCATATTCTGAACAAAACATCAAGGACAGATATGGGTATCACAGAGGCAGCTGGAAACAACTTAAAGGTAACGTGCAGGGAGATGGCAGACAGTCTCTCAACTGGAAGGTAAACAGAAGACATGCAGGAGTAAAGATTAAAGACAGAACAGTTGCCAAAAGTAGGCCTCTTGAATTTCATTCCTTAAAAGCATAGTCACCACTGATAAACATCCTTCCTATCTCATAGGAAAAGTGTTCATATTAGTCAATCAGCATCTGAACTGTGTAAAAACTAATGATAAAAAATGTGACTTATGCCCTGAGAATAAATTTAGTCATATTCCACATGTACACAATATCCCCTTCCCCCACCCATTCACCATATCCCTCCTCTTGGGTCAGTCCCACATGAAGTCTTACAATTGGGCCTTGGAGAGTTGAAAATTACAGCCAAAAGCAGCAAGAAAATGCCATGAAACTGGCAAGGTTCATTGTGGAAAGAGCCAGAGCATCTGCTTTCAAGCAAGGCTATAAAAACCGAGCCACAGGGGGAAGAAAGGCTATTAGGCCACGAGCAGTTAAGGGGGAAAATCCACAGGAACCCAGATTAAAAGTTTGAAAAGACTTGGAACCCTCAGAAAAAGATCAGTGGAAACAAGTCATAATGCCAGGACTGGCATATGGAACTATTTGAAGGGTTCTGCTAGTCATCCCAATACAATCCTACATAGAGTTTGGGGTAAGAATGACTAGAAATGGATAAAATAGGGGGCCTGAAGCACCCACCCAGGAACTGTGGAAAGAATGAACAAAGGTGGCCAGAGTCAACCAAGCAGATGGATCTGTTATAAATGTGGAGATTGTACAAAGTGGATCCTGCATCAATTGTTATGGATACCGGTTGATATAAAACATAGAGCTTTCTTTTCATGCCAAACCATTTTCTGAAATGTCCTCAGGGTCCCTTAATTGGTCATTTTCAGAGGTTTGCTCTGCCTCTGTTTATTCTAGATTAGCTTCTTATTTGTACTCAAATATAAAGTACTTTCAATATAATACCTCACTAACCCTAAAAGCTATTTTGCATTGTTCTGCAATGGTTTTCACAGACCACAGTCACATTTCATTTCCCTTATGTGTTAATGAACAGAGAGCTTCCCAGATCCAGTAAATGCAAAAGAAATAGAGGAATTATTGGTTTCACCTGCATTCTGCCTGTTACTTGTCAAGTCACTTTTATTGACCTACAGTTTCTCAAATCCTGATTTATGGTAACTCTCACTCTTCTATTCCAATTGGCTGGTTCTCTGATGCCTCAAATTGATGGAGTAGAAGAACATCTACAATTCCTAATTTGTAGGACTACAAGAGTTCTTTCTGCCTCTATCACCACTTACAATGCCTTGCTTAAGTGAACTCAATTTCCCAATTCGACAAAATGCAACAAATAGTTATTGTCTCTCAGAATTGTGTCTCAAGTACTCATGACCCCTCTGTCCTGCCCAGTTGTTTAGGGGTGACTTCTTATTTTGGAATGAGTGCAGCAAGATAGTAATGATAGTATTCAAAGGTAGTACTCATGCAGAAGAGGATAGCTGCCCTATATTCTAGTTGTACACATCATGAATTTTTTTGCATGGGGGCATATATACAGAATGGTAAATAATGCCTTCCTAGCTATGTTCAGGTAGTTTCTGTTTCCCACAACAAAATTTAACTATGCCTTGAGTTGAAGGGAAGAACTGCCTGAGTTTCCCACCTCCTTCTCCCTCACCACACACACACACACACACACACACACACATACAGGAGCGATGTTTTAATTGCTGTCTATGAGTTAGAAGAGGCTAGATGGAGGCTGCTACTCAGCTACTGTTTTAAAGTGGTTGCCTCTGTGATACAAAGAAGTAGGTATCTTTGTTACTGTTTTGTGACACCAGGCTCCATATCTCTTTCTTTTGTTAACAGCACCCTGATTTCCTCTGGTGACTAGCTGTCTCCCATTGGATGTAGTCTTGGGTTGGGCATATGCCCTAATCAAAGTGCTCTGCCTTACCCCTAGTCAAGTAATAAACATGCAATCCAAGCTACATGTATTCATCCTGTTGGCTTTGCATTTGAGAGGAGCAATATAAAGCTAGAAAAAAAAAATTGGAGCTTATTCATTACTGCAGCAGTGTCCTTCTGAGACTCTCAATTGAGTCCTGCATCCTGGTCCTCAATTACTGACTTGATACCTGTCATTTTTTTAGAGTAGTTCTCTAAATCCCCCTTCAAATCTTTGAGACACATCATATCTTCCAATAAGTAAATTTCTCAAGATGGAAACAAGATCTAGGACTAGCCTATTTTTTCCCAATTTATTAGATTGGTCTTCCTTCTATAGTGAGGTAGAAATTGGTCACTAAAATTATTTAGTATTTTTTCAAGTAGCTTAATTGCTTAGAAAATCTGGTTATAATCCTTCTTGTATATGTTGTGTTTGTTTCAGAAATTTTTAAACTCTATGAACTTCCCGATTACTAATTCTTCCACTTCCCAGAAGTGAGGTTTTTCTTCCTGATTTGGTCTTCTTGTACCCCTCTTCCAACAAGAGAAGAATAAGGTAACTTAAAATATTATTTGGTACTAAACCAAATAATATCATTGATAGAATTAAATAATTGAAAACCAATAACTCCCTATTTCAGTGAATCTATGAGAGAATAATATGCTATAATTCACTAGAGAGAAAATATATGTGTATTTTTAATTTCTCTAGTAATGCTTGAATTGTGGGAAAAGAAGGGATGAATACTGAGTCTTAGAAGAGTTTGGACCTTCTCTTTAACTTAAGTAGATATTAAGTGGATATGTGACATTACAAATAAATCATCCATTCATTTATCTCTTCACTAAGATTGATGCATAAGCCATGATATTTCTTTTTTAAATTTCAAGCATTTATTAAAGATAGTCACAAATGTAAGACATTTTTTTAATTTTTAATGCAGAGGCTAAGAGGTTCTTCCATACCATCTAAATCAGATAGAGCTCATATTTTATAAACCACATTATCTCAGCCTTTTTTCTTTTTTTTAATCTCTGGCCATGAACAGCAAGACCTAAAATCAAGAGCAAAATCTCAAACTGAACAGACATTTGAATTAAAAAATTTATTTGGAACATGTTATGTCTATTTGATATTTTATTTGACAATTTATTCAGGTAATATTTGTTTTCCTTCCTTCATAATTAACACTTAATCATTAATGCTTTGGGAGGCAAATTCCACAGAGTAAACTTTTTGTGGCATATATGTAATTGCTATTGTATTTAATTTTTTAAAATTATTTTTCTCCATCGGTTCTTGAGAAATAATATGTCACCAGGTATAGGCAACTAAGGATGGTGATCTTGCTACTAATAAAACTAATAGTCTACATTTAACTTTTGCATATATTATCACATTTCATCTTGATAATGATAATGATACAAAGAGTAGCCAAAATGAGATGTTATCCCCACTTTATGCAGGAAAAACAGGTTAAAAATTAAATGACTTGTGTAAGTTCACACAAGTAATAGAAGAGCCAGACCTAAAGCTCAGTCTATGACACAGAGATTCTTTCAACTATATCAGAAGTCCACAAGCATTTTCAATGAAAGGTCAGATAGTAAATATTTTTGACCTTGAGGCCCATATGCTCTGTCACAATTGCTTACCTCTGTCACTGTAGCAGTAAAGTGGGCATAGACAAAATATAAAGTGAGCATGGCTATATTACAATAAAGACTTTATTTACAAAAATGGGTGCAAGCTATAGTTGACCAACTTCACAACTATATCCTATCTCTAGATTTAAATCTAGATTCAACCATCACTCAGTAATTGCTTATCACATATAAAGTATTGTGTTGAGTGCTTTTATCTGAAATTAAATGCCTCTGCTCTCTTGAATGACTAGTCGAGGGAATAAAGTTATGAAGCAAAAAAAATAATAGAGTAGGGGTGCCTCATGTGGACCAGTTGCTCACCACACTTTCTGGGGAACCGCCATGGTAACTGGACTAGATAGAAAGCACTAAATTTGAACCAGTGGTTCTTGAACTTTTTTTGTGTCACAGACCCCTGTGAGAATCTAACAATGGTCATAGCCTCTCTCCTTAGAAAAATTTACAATGAAACTTATACACTCCAAATATGGTACACAAATTTTAGGAGTTCATAGACCATAAGCTCATTTAAGGATACAGTAGATGTCAGTGGGCCCTGGCTTAAGAGTTCTGAGTTAAAACTTGCAGTTGTTGTGATTGCTATTGTTGTTGAGTTGTGGTTCTACTCATGTAAATAGTCTTTATAAGTTAATAAATTATTTGACTTGAATCTATTTTAATCAGCTACTTCCATGGTATATGAAGTTAAGAGGAAGTTTGTTCATCTTCGTTAACAAAGGTATAGGCTATTGGTCACTTTGTATCCAAAGTTCCTCATACTTATAGTGATTTTTCTTCTTGTGTATGATTGTGACTAAAAATAATTCTCATGGTCATGTACACAAATCCTGCATTGTATGGTTTTCAAGGCTTTGGCTTGTTGCTGAGACCATTAATTGTAGATAATAATAAGGAGCGTGATAATGATAAAGATAATAATGTGGTTGTTAAGCATAAGGTCTCTTGAGTCAGACTAAGTTCAAATCTCAACTCTCTCACTTACTACCCATGTAAATTTGGGCAAGTAAGGGAAACACCTCAGTTCCTAATCTGTTAAGAGTGATAGTTGCTATCTTGTATTTAGTGTTTACCATGTACAGATTCTGTACTAAGCATTTTAAAAATTATCTCCTATAATCATCACCACTACCTTTGAGGAGTTATCTCCATTGTACAGATGAGGAAACTAAAACACAAAGAATTAAATTGCTGCCCAAGGTCACAAACCAATAGAGCTAGATGGTCTAGAACTAAGTCTCTGGTCTTAATCATTATACTTCAATAACTCTCTGACTTTATATTCTGTTATTAAGATTAATTAGGTATGATAGACACATGTAAGTGTCTATCATAGTACCTGATAAAAAGTAAAGCATACTGTTTCCACATAGATATTTGTAGGATGTGTCTAACTCAGTCTGTCCAGCAGCTCTGTTTAGCAGAATCATCTAATTCAGGTTGCTGGGTTTTAGATTAGCCTGTCAACTTCTTAAGGTATCCAGGACACATGCCTATTCTGCATTGTTGAAAGACAAAATAATCCATGGCATTTTTGGCACAAAAGCATGATTTCAAAGGATTCAAAATAACAACAGCAAGAAACACACATATCAATAAAGGAGACTCTCAAAGGAGAGATCTGTTTCTGGTCACTAGAGCAATGACTCACATTGGATTGAATTGTTTCTGAAGTTTGCTGATTGCCAAAAAGCAGCTAGCTCTGTCGTGAAAAGTGAGCACAATAGGCGTTTCAGCAAACACATGTTAACCATGAAGCCTACTCATTTCTCTGCTCAGCAAGTCACCATGCTCAGCTTTCAAGGTAGGCAGAAAGCCTCTGGTGTAGCACTGACATTATGGGAATTTAAATAAATGAGTATCTTTTCCTCTGATTATTGGCTTAAGGGTAATCGAATGCACTGTTTTCTTTCTGGTTTGTTTTAGAGCAATTCTATATTTCAAATACTACCTTTTGATAAAACCTGACATATAATAGCTGACAAAACAAAACCTAGAAAATTAAAACAAAAAACTGAGGCCAGTGGTCTAAGTGTACAGAAAAAAATGATCAGATTTATCCATAATGGTACAATTACAAACCCAGCTCATTATCTCATAGTCCATCAGAATATGCTGCAAATATAAAATACTGTGATAACTGGCTTTAAGTCCTAACTGCAATTAAACTTCACACATATTAACGTTTTCACACACACACACACACACACACAAAACTGTAAGAAAGTCAGATTCTATGAGGCACAGGCACAGGGGAAAAAGTTTGAATGAATTATAGAGAGGTGAACCAAAAAAAGAAAAAAAAAAAAGAAAAAAGAAAGAAAAACTACATGTTGCCAAAGAAGTTTCTTAGAAGTGCTTTTCAGCCACATACTGCCGAGTAAGTGAAATAACTCCCGTTCATCCTTCATGAACTAAACATCAGTTCAATTCCTCTTCCCTGATCTCAATTAGGCCCCTGGTATGCTTTACAACTGTGTACTTGTCACAGTTTGTAACCCTATGTTTGTTAGAATGATTATTTGTTTAATATCTGCCTTTTCTTCTGGACCAGGAGCTGGTAAAGTATGATCCATGTGCCAATTCAGGTATACCACTTGTTTTTGTATGAGCTGCAAAAATAATAATCTTTATGTAAATAAGTGGTTGGAAAAAATCAAAAGAAAAAATAAAATTTTGTGAGACATGAATATTATAAAAACTCAAATTTGAGTCCATAAATATATTTTATTAGAATACAGCTACACTCATTATTTCTGTGTTGCCTATGGCTGCCCTAGTGTTAGCATAGCAGAGTTGAGTAGCTGCTAAAGAGACTGTGGGGCTTCAAGGGTGAAAGTATTTGCTCTCTGGCCCTTTATAGAAAAAGCTTGCAAATTTCTATCCTGGACTTTAAATTCCATGGAGATGTAAATCTGTCTTGTTTAACACGATATCATCAGATTCTAGAAAATTACTTGTTAAGAAAGAAACCCTCAATAAATGTATGAATGAATGAATGAATGATGACTAAAAGAATAAATAGTATTGATTCCTAGCCTTGGGCTATAACAAAATTAAGTTTTGGGATCCTCTGATAGGGTATGATCCTTGTTTTTTTGTTTGTTTATTTGTTTTTGTTTGTTTATTTTTTATTTTTATTTTTCAATTAGAGTTAACATTTAGTATTACTTTATATTAATTTCACGTGCACAGCATAACAGTTAACATTTATATAATTTCAAAAGTGATCCCCCAATTAGCTAGTAACCACCTGACACTACACATAGTTATTACAATATTATTGACTATATTCCCTATGCTGTATTGCATATTCCCATGACTATTTCATAACTACCAATTTGTACTTCATTTTTTAAAATTTTATTTTATTAGTTTCAAGTATACAGTACATTGGTTAAACATTTATATAGTTTATAAAACGATCTCCCTAATTGTTCTTTCTCTCCTCTAGCTCTCCAACTAGCCATTACATTAATGCTAACTGCATTCCCTATGCTGTGCTCCCCATGGCCATCTCTCAACTACTAATTTGTACTTCTTTAATCCCTGACCCCATTCTCCTAACCTCCTCCCCTCTAGGCATTACTAGATTGTCTTCTATATTTGTGAGTCTGGTTTTGATTAGTTTGTTCTTTTCGTTTCTTAGATTCTTCATATAAGTGAAATCATATGGTATTTATCTTTCTTTGTCTGACTTATTTCACTCAGCATAATAACCTTTAGGTTCATCCATGTCATTATAAATAATAGGATTTCACTTTTTTAATGGCTGAGTAATATTCCACTGTATATATGAACCATAATTTATACTTCTTAATCTCATCCCCCTTTTTAGCCACCCTTCCAATACCTGTCCAATCAGTTTATTCTCTGTACCTATGAGTCTGTTTTCATTTTGTCAGTTAGTTTATTTTATTCTTTAGGTTCCACATGTAAGTGAAATCATATGGTATTTGTTTTTCTCTGTCCAACTTATTTCACTCACACAATACCTTTTAAGTCCGTCTATGTCATGGCAAATGGTAAGAATTAATTTTTTTATGTCTGAATAATATTCCATTGCAAATATGAGCCACTTCTTCAATATCCATTCATCTATTAATGGGCACTTGTCTATTGTAAATAGCTCTTCAGTGAACATAGTATTGCATATAACTTTTTGAATTAGTGTTTTGATTTTTTTTTCAGACAAATATACAGAAGTAGCATTTCTGGGCCATAAGGTAGTTCTATTTTTAACTTTTTGAGGGATCTCCACTTTGCTTTCCATAGCGTCTGTTCCAATTTATAATCCCACCAACAATGTATGAGGGTTCCTTTTTCTTCACATTCTCACCAGCACTTGTTGTTTGTTGATTTATTGATGACCATTCTGACAGATGTAAGGTGATAACTCACTGTGGTTTGCATTTCTCTGATGATTACTGATGTTGAACATCTTTTCATATGTCTATTGGTCATCTGTATGTCCTCTTTCAAGAAATGTTTATTCAGATTCTTTTAAAAATTGGTTTGTTTGTTTCTTTTAGTGTTGAGTTACATGAGTTCTTTATAAATTTTGGATATTAACATTAACCCTTTATCAGATGTATCATTGCCAAATATCTTCTCCCATTCACTACATTGTCTTTTCATTTGTTGATGGCTTCCTTTGATGTACAAAATCTTTTTAATTTGATGCAGTCCCATTTTATTTTTTCCTTTTGTTCCCCTTGCCTGAAAAAATATATCAGAAAAAATAGCCCTAAGAGCAATGTCAGAGAATTTGCTACCTATGTTTTCTTCTAGGAGTTTTATGGTTTCAGGTCTTACATTAAAATTTTTAATCTATTTTGACTTTATTCTTGTACATGGTGTGAGAAGGTGATTCAATTTTATTTCTTTTCATGTATCTCTCCAGCTTTCCCAACACTGGTTGTTAAAGAGACTGTCTTCACACCATTGTATACTCTAGCCTCCTTTGTCATAGATTAAATGACCACATAGAAATGGATTTATTTCTGGGCTCTCTATTCTGTTCCATTGATCTATGTGTCTGTTTTTATGCAAGTACCATGATGTTTTGATTACACGGCCTTATAGTGTAGTTCAATATCAGGTAGCATGATACCTCTAACTTTGTGCTTTTTCCTCAAGAATGTTGTGGCATCTTGTATGATTCCATATAAATTAAATTTTAGGATTATTTGTTCTAGTTCTATAAAAAAAAATGTCATTGGTATTTCAATAGGAATTTCATTGAAATAAATAAATAAATATATATATGTGTGTGTGTGTGTATATATATATATATATATATATATATATATATATATATACACATATACATATACACCTGGTTTTGGAATCAGGATAATAGTGGCCTGATAAAATGAGTTTGAGAGTCTTCCTTCCTCCTGAATAATTTTGCAATAGTTTGAGAAAAACAGTTGTTAATTATTCTTTGAAAGTTTGGTAAAATTCACCTATGAAGCCATTTGGTCCAATATTTTTGTTTGTTGTGAGTTTTCTGACTACTAATTCGATTTTGTTAATAATTGATCAGTTCCTTCTTGACTCAGTCTTGGAATATTATGTTTCTAAGAATTTATCTATTTCTTCCATGTTGTTCAGTTTGTTGGCATACAATTGTTCATAGTATTTCCTTTAAACCTTTGTACATCTGTGGAGTCAGTTGTCACGTCTCCGCTTTCATTTTTTATTACAGTTATTTGGGTCTTCTCTTTTTCTTGATGAGACCGATTAAAGGTTTGTCCATTCTGTTTATTTTTAAAAAAAACCAGTTATTGGTTTTATTGATATTTTGAATTTTTTTAGACTATTTTGTTTATTTCCCCTCTGATTTTTATTATTTTCTTCCTTCTATGAACATTGGGCTTTGTTTGCCGTTCTTTTTCTAGTTCCTTTAAGTGTACGGTTAGATTTTTTCTTTTGAGATTTTTCTTGTTTTTTAAACACATTAAATTGCTATGAATTTTCCTCTTAGGACTTCTTTCTCTGTGTCCCATAAATTTTTGGTCGTTGTGCTTTCTTTTCTTTTCTTTTCTTTTTTTTTTGTCATAAAGTATCTTTTGATATCTCTTTCTTGATCTCATTGTTAACTCATTGTTTGGTAGCACGTTATTTAGAGTCTGTGTGTGTGTGTGTGTGCGCGCGCACTTCTATTTTTTTTCTTGTAATTTATTTCTAGTTTCATCGCATTATGGTTGGAGAACACATTTGATCTGATTTCAATCTTCTAAAATTAATTGGGACTTGTTTTGTGGCCTAACATGAGGTCTACCTTGGAAAATGTTTTATGTGCACTTGAAAAGAATTCTGCTGCTTTTGGGTGAAATAATGTAAAATATCAACGAAATCCATTGTGTCTAGTGTGTTACTTACTGATTTTTTTTTTTTTCTGCCTGGACTATATGTCCATTGGTATCAATGGGTTATTAACATCTCCGACTATGATGGTGTTATTGTCAATCTCTCCCTTTATGTCTGTCAATATTTGCTTTATATTTTTACTCATTCTTAATTTGGAAGAAATGTTTAATAGTATTATATCTTCTAGTTAGATTGATCCTTTTATCATTAAGTAATGTCCTTGTCTCATATTATAGCCTTTGTTTTAAAGTCAATTTTGTCTGATATAAGTACTGCTATACCCATGGATTTTTTTTTTCATTTCCATTTGCATGAAATATCTTTTTCCATCTCTTTTCAGTTTCTGTGTGTATTTCAATCTATAGTGAATCTCTTGTAGATAGCGCATGTATTGGTCTTGTTTTCTTATCCATTCAGCTACCATATGTCTTTTGATTGGACTTTTAATCTATTTAAATTTAAAGTGATAGGTATATAGTTATTGATAGGTACATAGTTATTGGCATTTTATTATTCTCATTTTTGTTCTTTTTTTTCTTCCCCTCTTCTTAAAGAAGTCACATTAATGTTTTTTTCTAATACCGGCTTAGTAGTTTTGAATTCCTTTCACTTTTTCCTGCTGGGAAGCTCTTTATCTCATTTTCAATTTTAATAGATAGCCTTGCTGGGTAGAGTAACTTTGGTTGTAAATCTTTACTTTTCAACATTGTAAATATTTCATGTCAATCTCTCTGGCCTGTAAAGTTTCTGTTGGAAAATCAGCTGACATTCTTATGAGAGTACACTTGTAAGCAACTAGCTGCCTTTCTCTTGATGCTTTTAGGATTCTGTCTTTGTCTTTAACCTTCGGCATTTTAACTATGAAGTGTCTTGGTGTGGTTCTGTTTGGGTTCAACTTGTTTAGGACTCTCTGTTCTTCCTGGGCTTTTATGTCTATTTTCTTCACCAAGTTAGGGAGGTTTTTTGTTATTATTTTTTAAAATAGATTTTCAATTTCCTACTCTCCCTCTTCTCCTTCTGGTATCCCCATGATGCAAATTTTGTTATGCCTGATTTTGTCCTAGAGATCCTTTAAGCTATCCTCATATTTTTAAATTATTTTTTTCTTTTTGCTGTTCCAATTGAGTGTTTTCTTCCAAATCATTAATTTGATCCTCTGCTTTATCTAATCTACTATTGATTCCTTCTACTGTATTCTTCATTTCAGTTACTATATTCTTTATTTCTAACTGTTTTTTATGGTTTTATGTCCTTCTTTATACTTACTATTTTCTCATTGAAGCTCTCACTGAGACCATCTATTCTTCTTCTAAGTTCATTGAGCATCTTTATAATCAATGTTTTGAACTCTGTATCTAATAGTTTGCTTGCTTCCATTTCATTTACAACTTTTTCTGGAGCTTTGTTTAGTTTTTTCATTTGAGACATATTTCTTTGTTGTTTGGGGGGGGCTGTTTTTAATTTTGGCTGCTTCTCTGTGTTCATTTTTATGTATTAAGTTGATCTATTACTTATCCCATTCTTACCCGAGTGAATTTATATAGTAGGTGTCATGTGCAGCCCAGTGGTGCAGTCTCCCTGATTATCTGCATTGATGTATAATCCTTAGGTTTCTTTTTTAGCTCTCTACTCCCTCTCTTTGTTTGTGAGAGGATAATCAGGAAGAGAAAACAACTTTCCAAGTGATAGCCAAAATAGCTGCAGCCATGGCAATGCCTCTGCCCATTCAAAATAATGATATTAATTTTACCATTAGAATTACTGTGAAATATTACCAAAACTGTCATCATTCTTGATTCTTAAATGAATTTCCAAACCAAGTATGAAAGAAGTATGTTTGGGGATTGTGGGTAGGAGTGTGAGGGGAAGACGTGTGGACAGTGTTTTAGAATTTTTGGGGGGCGGGGGAGGGAATTTGTATGTTAAATTTAGGTCTCCAAAGTTTTCTAAATTTGTGACAATGGGGATGCAAATAAGTAATTTTAATAATTATGTTTGGAAGAATGTCTTCTTCGGGCCTCTTAAAGTCAGAGAGAGCTATTAAGTTAATAAAAGTTTAAATGTGAAAAGACCCTAAGTACAAAATTACTAAGACTTATTTCATTCAGCAGTCCGTCATTCTATTTATCTTGGATTTAGCTCTGATTACTATTTATTATTCAGTCAGCAATACTGCTCCCAAGGATTTGGGGCAGTTTTTTTAGTTGTAGAGGAAAAAGTAGAAAGTGATTATTCCTTCTGAAACTGAATGCCTCCCATTTTAACTCTCTCCATATTTTTAGCTTCTCTGAAGAAATAAATGCTATATCTTCTCTAATACAGAAAGCTTGTAGAAGAAACTACAGAGTTTTTTTAGTCTTTTTTTTTTAAATCACAAAATCTATTTTATTACAGGAATCATATTTTCTGTTAATTTAAACAATATAAAGTTATCCTAAAATTACCTAAGGACATTTTAATTAAAGAATGACCTTTTAAAGAAATATAAATAAGTTAATTTTTAAAAGTCATTTTATCCATCTTAAATGTCAGATGTTTCTGTAGAGAAGTACATAGTACATTTATACCTTTTAAAAAGTAATTCATTAATCCATATACCAAACCAAAAAGGCTATTTCAAACTGCAAAAGAAAATCTATAAATAGAATCTTGTGAAAGATGATATGGATGTTTCATTACAACTTACATTCAAAGTATTTGCATAGCAGTAGATAAACAATATAGGCTCTTACTCTGAAATATTTTTAAGATTATACAGCACAAAAGCAGAAGGCATCCTTCATGTCATGAAGTAAGTGAAACAAACTTCGGTAACATGGGTACAAATCTATGAATCTGGCAAAGTGGGCTTTACTCATCCTTATGAAAGATGACCTGTGGTTTAAAAAGGATAAATAACTTTCCCAAGGTCACAAGCAGTTAGAGAATCAAACTAAGGTAGAACACATGTCTCTCTGTTGTCAAGCTTACTCTATCACTATATCTTTTTGCCTCATTAATATTATTTATCTTAATTGGTTCTAAACAGATGGTCTCATTTGGTAGCATTTTAATAGATTATGATGTAGGTGACAAAAACTACCTGAAACTGGTTTTGGAAATATATTTATTTTTAATTTACATGAGGGATACATTTTGGAGGAAAGTATGACAGTATAGCTTAAAGCACACTTGGAATAAGGTAGAGCTGGGTTCATTTCAAGCCATATTGCAAGAGTAAAGATAAGTCGGATTAAAATTTTAGAGAAGATGAAAACTCAGAGAGTAAATTCAACATTTGAGGCTGCTATTTCCCTATGCGCGTTTATCAGTTAAGAAAAATCAGTCATTACCATCATTAAGACAAGTAATAACAAGTGTTGGAGAGGTTGTGGGGAAAAGGGAGCCCTCATACGCTGCTGGTAGGAATATAAACTGTTAAAGATGCAATGGAAAACAGTATGGAGGTTCCTCAAAAAGTTAAGAAAAGAATTACCATATGACCCGGCACTCCCTCTTCTGAGTATCTACTCCTCAAATTTGAAAATATTTATTCATAATATAGATGCACGCCGATGTTCATTGCAGCATTACTCACAGTAACCAGGACATGAAAACAACTGAAGTACTCTTTGATAGATGATTGAATAAAGATGTTGTCTGTATAGGCAATGGAATATTACTAAGCCATAAGAAAAGATGAAATAATACTATTTACAGCAACATGGATGGATCTTGAGGTAATCATACTAAGCAAATTAAGTCAGACAGAAAAAGCTGAGAACCATATGATTTCACTTATATGTAGTACGTATAATGAACAAGACAAATGAACAAAAACTCACGGACACAGACAAAAGTTTAGTGGTTACCAGAGGGAAAGAAGGGAGGGGAGCCAATAGATAAGAGTGAAAGGGGTCAGATATATGGAGATGGAAGGAGATTTAAATTTTGGCAGTGAACACATGATACAATATATATATGACGTATTATTAAATTATACACTTGAAACCTATATGACTTCATTAACCAATGTTGTTGTAGCCACCAGCCCCCAAAAGACACACGGACCACCAGAACTCAGTGAGTGAGTTATAGGAAACACTCTTTATTCAGCCAGCTGGGTCTGCAAGGGGTACGCAGACTCCAAATTAAGCAGCCCCGAAATGTAGAGGTACGGGGGTTTTAAGCCCAAAATCCCATTCTTCATTCTGTCTAAACACAAAAGTCTATCCTTCTTCTATTTATTACCTGTCAACTCACAGGTCAGGTGCATAAGCGGAGGTACAGAAGCAGAAAGCTTGTTTAGAATGTTATGTTCCTATGGGTAACAGCCTATGTTCCCATGGACATAGCCATGTTCTCATGGACACAGCCAAGCAGTAATTTTCCTGCAAATAATAAATTTCTAGGAGTCATTTTTCAGCCATTACAATGTCACCCTAATAAATTTAATTAAAAATAAAATATAAAATAAAATAAAATAAAATAAAATAAAATAAAATAAAATAAAATAAAATAAAATACCAAGACTTATGTTGAAAAAAAAAGAAGGAAAGAAAAGTCTGCCAAAAGTCCAAAGTGAACTTTGACTCATGAAAGTAGTTGGGGTCCAGGACCCACCAAGGTTGGGAATCCACAACTTACTTTAAGCTAAAATGACAAAAGACCACATTATCAGTTATAAGGATGAATCAGAAGTAAACTAGCCTATGGACAGTTTTTAAGAGATAAAAAATATGCTAAATTCTTAAACTGGGTTAAGGTGATCTCAGATACATAGTGCCTCTAGGTGTCTGACAGGAATAAATCTTTTCTGGGGAAAGATAAGATTATCTTGGTCCAAGAGGAAGGGGTAAAATGGAGTAGTTGATAGAGGCTTTGTACATCACCTCTTGCAACCACACCAAAGTTGTGACAGAAACACAGAGGAAACAGTAGAGTCACCTGGGGTCTGGCTGCCGGGATTTCTTATTTCTCTCCCTAGTCGTCGGGACCTAGTTGGCTGCCCTATAACTAGGGAGAGAAATAAGAAATCACCTTGCAATGGTAGAAGATAGGATTGGACAAAGACACAAGGCGGCCCGGTCCTGAGCAGCTGAGTGGGACAGAGGCTACAGCAGCTGCAGCTGTTGTGGTGCAATCAAATCTAAGACCCACAGAGCCAATCAAGATGAATTGTGAGCCTTTCTTAGCTGGCCAGTGACTGACTCTCTACCACGCAGTGTCAGAGGAGATCAATCTCGAGCTCCCAAAAGAGGCAGTTTATAAAGCCTAGAACCACACTCTGGTTAACAAGTAAGCAGATTACCACACCCTGGTTAACAGAATCAGTAAATCTTTAATGCTGGCTTACTGGAAAATTTTCCACCCTTAACATTCCCCACTGGTTTTCTAGGAGAATTCGAATCATTGATTTGTCAACCTGGAGCAGTGGGCAGTGAGCACTGAGAACCGTGAGTTTCACTGCCTGCACCCTTTTTTGACATACGTGGTTAACAATAGGTCTAATCTTCTACTCTGTCAGGCCTCACCTAAAGCCATACAAAGATCCCCTCACTTCAGGACGGAGAGAATCAAGACAGTCCAGACTGGACCCTTGAGAGTCTTATTTTAAGTGGGTCCTCTGTCTGATGCAGGGTCCATTGTTCTGATGTCTGTGGTGGATGCACAGTCTTGATTCTGGTACAGTGAATTCAATGACGGCGTCCAGCTACCTTGACCATGGTGGGTGTTGTGAGGATGACAGGGAATGGTCTGTCCCAGTGGGGCTCAAGAGAAGCAGGCTGTACCTTTCTCACCCAGATCCAATCGCCTGCAGCATGGTTGTGTGGCTGGACTGGATACTGAGCAGTTGTTCTGGTGGCAGAGACCAGTTGGTGGGTCTCCTGACTTCTTCTGAGACAAAGTTACTTCCATCCGTAAATAGCGTAGTGTTTGGATTCAGCCAAGGGCTGTCTGTCAGGTCCGGTCTGGTGCACGTGACGTTCTTTAGGACCTCAAGGCAGGCATGCAGAGTTTGGCGAGGGTCATTGTCAGGCAGTAGGGTATCTTGGTCAGTATTGGGGTCCTAAGGCGAACAGGTGTTTGGGAGAACATGCTGGACATGGGTCGGATCGGTGGAAGGCTGCCCGTTGGGCTCTAATACCGCTTTTGCAGCCTCCCTCAGGATCTGCTCCTGCTCCTCTGAGGTAAACAGGACCTGGAGGAGTAGCTGACAGTCGTCCCAGGTTGGCTGAAAGGCTGTTTGCAGGTCAAGTGACCCCTCTGATGGCCACCCTGTTCCAAATGTGGGCTAATCTAAATGGCAGAACCTCTGAAGGTCAAAGGGAGTGACACTAGCTCCATAGGCATGGGTTCATCTCCTGAAATCCTTAAAGTGGTTAAGGAGGCACTGAAGGGGGGTAGGACGATTCGAGGAAGAAGCCTGACCCATGTTAGTAAAAACAAGCAAGATCCCCACAAAAGCCAAATAAACGAGGGCTAGGATCAGCCTCTGACCTAGCGTCCAATTGGATGGAGCCACGGAGGCCAGATCTAAAAAAAGAATTAAAATACCACACATCGATATATGGAGTAAGCTTATGAAAGTCAAGGCAATAAGAAGGTAACAGTACATTTTGACCAGTCCGGACAGATAGACACAATACAGACAGACAGGAATAGTAACAGACTAAGATAAACCAGTTTGGACAGACAGACACAAGACAAACTGCATGTAACACAAAATGCTAGCGCACCCAAAAACCTGAAGTCAAGTCTGACGTCTCAGACCTTGACCAAGCTAGGGAAGTATTACTGCGTCCAGCCTTCCACTAGTTCCCCAACAGATATTCAGAAACCTGAATACCTTTAATATCAGAAGTCAAGTCTGACATCTCAGACCTTGACCAAACTAGGGAAGTATTGCTGTGTCCAGCCTTCCACTAGTTCCCAGACAGATACCCAGAAACCTGGATACCTGTAGTGCAGTCTGATTTACCAGTGAAGCCGTTCCAGATGGCCTGTGCCCAATTGTTACAGAATTGTACCTTTTGTCCACCTGCCCCCCTGGGCGAGTCTGCCTGGTGTCCAGGGCTGAGAAACATCTCTCAGCGGCCATCCCCTGGACGGGGCAGGTCCTCCCCCAAGGTGGCTGGGGTCATGGGTCTTAGGAAATCTCCCCCTTTAGAGAAATCTCGCTGGAGCCTCCAAATGTTGTGGTTCGATCGAATCTAAGACCCACAGAGCCAATTGAGATGAATTGTAAGCCTTTATTAGCCGGCTGGCAACTGACTCTCTACCACGCAGGGTTAGAAGAGATCAGCCCCGAGCTCCCAAAAAAGGCAGTTTATAAAGCCTAGAACCACACCCTGGTTAACAAGTAAGCAGATTACCACATCTTGGTTAACAGAATCAGAAATTGGCCATTAGCATATCTTTGAGCAGATTACCACACCCTGGTTAACAGAATCAGAGTAAATCTTTAATGCTGGCCTACTACATTAAACTAAAAAGATGCACAGCAAAAGAAACAATCAACAAAATGAAAAGGCACCTTCCAAATGATGGAAAATATTTGCAAGTCATATATCTGATAAGAGGTTATGTCCAAAATATATAAAGAGCTAATACCAGTCAATAGAAATAAAATTAACAATCCAATTAATAAATGGTCAGAGAACTAAATAGACATTTTTCCAAAAAAGATATACATATGGCCAACAGGTACATGAAAAAGTGCTCAACATCACTAATTACTGGGGAAACGCAAATTAAAATCTCAGTAGTTTAACACTAAATAGTTTAACAATGATAATACACTCCAATGGGATTAACAGGGTTGGGAGTGACGGTGTTGGGTGATGCTCCTTAAATTCATGAAAAGAGCCCAACCGTTTCCACCTGATAGCTATGCTATCTTTAATTGGTTCACCACAGAAACAAAAAAAGAATGGATGATGAAGCATGGGAGATTTGTACAAAATAGCTCTGAGAGTGATATACAATACTCATACTCAAAAATATGAGTATATTTTCTTAGCAAAACCTCAGTTTCAGAGCACCAACCTATCTACAAGAATTTGGGAAATGTGGTTTAGTTGTGTATCTAGGAAGAACGTAAAACTATCTTTGCAGCAAATGATATTGTCTTTGTTGCCAATAAGGCCATGAGAGAGTAATGGTTAAGAAAAACTCCTAATCCGAATTTAAATACTTTAAAGGCAATTTTGAAAATGCAGTCGCCACTTTCTAAAATTGTGTTTTACAATTCTTTCTGGAAACACATATGACAAAAGTAAAATTTTGATTGTCCTGATTATATGTTGTTGCTTCGATTGTGGTCAGCTAAAAATATGGAAAAGTGTAATAATCTGAAAACCAGGATTCTAGTCTAACACCCCACTTATTATTTAACCTTGAAAAAATCTCTTTATTTTTTCCTGAACTGTTTTGTAATCTTAAATAGACCAGTATAATACTTGCCCTATCTACTTTTCAACACTCAAATGAGATATGTAAAGTGAAAACATTTTAAGATTTGGAAGTGCTAGTCAAATGTATATTGTTATTATCACATTCTCACTCTGATTCAAAGATAAAAGCTTTTGAATTATCTTACATAGACTCATCACAGGGGATAGATCTGGAAAAAATTTTAGAGATATATACAGAAATTTTATACTTTACAGATACAAAAATTAAGATCTAGAGATATGAAGAGAGTGACTTAAGATCATATTGTTGGCCAAGGACAGAACCAAATCTTTAAAAACTATTGTTCAAGTTTCAGAGGTTCCCAATGGAAAAATGCTATGGCTGTGGCATAAGACTCCTTAAGAAAGGTGTTAAGAAATAGAAGATTCAAAATTAGATTTCTTCAGATTTTGATTTAAAAAATACAAAGGGAACCAGTCAATCTTCATTTTTTAAAATAAATCACTTGTCATCATAGTGTAAGTTGGTGGCTCAAAAGGAAATTGAATTACAAGTTATTTTATCTGCTTTGAAAAGTGAGAGTATGGCTATTACTCTTAAAAATTTATCCCTTAAAAGACAACTCCTTTTACTTCTGAAAGGAATAGCAGACTAGCCTTCTACCCATCTTTCACTGAACAGCTTAATGACAGTAGCATATATATAACAATTGACAGATTATATGTGAAATCTGTAATTAGACAGCTAATCTTGTTAAAAATACGTTATATTTCTAAGTGCTAGTATGTACATTTTCAAGAGACTAAATTCTAGGTAAGATCTCTGAATATATTTGAGGCTCTTAACTTTTTTCCCTGGAAAGAGCATTTTAGCTGGAATTATGATATAGCAGAAAATGAAAACGTGTGTTCTTTTAGGAAAAATTAATAATATTGTGGTGATTGAGAAGTATAAAAATAGAAAAAAAACAATTGTATTAAATGTATACACATCTATAGGATAGATGTCCTCTATGTTTCTTATCTGTATGTAATTTATACAGTTATTAGTTAGATCATATTTGAGGGCTCTGAAGCCTTATGTTTGTGAGTGAATAAGTCTGCCCCAAGAAAAGTAACAGGTTCCAGACTCTTTTTGTATTTGTCTTGAATGTTTAAGAACAAAGGGAAGTGATTGAAGAAGTTGGAAGGAATGTAGTTAGCATTAATATGATGGCTAGGTGGAGGGCCAGGGGAGGGAGGAGCAATTGGGGGGGATTGTTCTATGAACTATATAGATGTCTAACCAATGTACTGTATGCTTGAAATTAATTTAAATAAATTAAAAATAATAATAATAAAATAAAAGCGAATGGAAAAAACAGAAGTCAGAAAGGCTTTCTCTAGGGTGAAGTAGGTGTTTTGAAGAGTGGGTTCTCTTTTACTGAAGCAAAGGCTTGAGTTGAAAGGTCTTAAACTTGGGCGGGGTGTGATGGCATGTGCTCCCATCTGTAGGTGTGCTGACTATGAACCAGTAGAGACAATACTCACATTTGCATTACTCTGTTACTTTTTCCTGAACACCTGGGCAGAGATGATTTGGACATTTTCCCTTTTCTTTCCCTTTCTTCCTTCCTTTCTTTCTTCCTCCCTTTCTTTCTTTTTCTTTTATTATTATTTTTTTGAGAGAAAAAGTAATGTTAAAAACACTTAATTCAAGGGTCCTCTTTCTTAAGAAGGCCATGGGAAAGGAGATATTCCTTTTGTGTATGTAAGAAATGTCCAAACCTGTAGAGAATTTTAATGAGTTTATTGGAGCCAAACTGATGACAATTGCTGGGAGGCAAAATCTAAATGGATTAAGAAAATGCTCTAGAAAATGGCAGTTTTGTAGCTTATTTTATACATTTGAATCAAAGGAAGAGATGTAAGGAGGCTTCATTGGTGGTAGATTAAGGGGAAAGAGAAAGCAAAGCAGAGAAATCTCGTGATTGGATAAAAAGTAAAACAGAGGGACACATACTTCTTGTGGGTACAGGAGATTTAATAATTAACATTTACAACACATAGAGATGGTATGTGGGGGACAAGATAACCATGAGGGATTCTGTGATCTCCTGCTCTGGTGCAGTGGGTCGTGCTCTGAGGGGTCTGGAAAAAAAGGATTACTCTGACCTTCCTAGGGTATGTTATCTTAGATGCAAAAAGAGAACAGACAGGCTCACTTAAGGTAAAGAAAGCTACAGGCCCAGGATGTGATGACCCACCATGATCTGCTTTTGGTTAGAAATTTTTATGTTCAGATCATCCTGTATAGTTACTTTCAGTCTTTAAGTTTGTAAGGTCCACCATGCTGGCTTCCCCTGAGAGTCAGGTTAGTATGTGGCCTTTTTTTTTTTTTTTTGTCCATGTTGTGGTGTGATCAAATCTAAGACCCACAAAGCCAATTGAGATGAATTGTGAGTCTTTATTAGTCGGCTGGTGACTGACTCTCTACCACGCAGGGTTAGAGGAAATCAGTCCTGAGCTTCCAGAGGAGGTAGCTTATAAAGCCTAAAACCACATCAAAAAGCAAGCAATATTTACAGAAGCATAGGTTGGTTATTAGCATATCCTTACACAGGACATCTCCTAGAGCTACACCCTTAACCTTAGCAGAGGTTGGCCATTTGAAAATTTTCCACGCTTAACAATCAACACTTTCTTTGACTTTTTTTCCTACCCAGTTACAGCCAATACTTAGCAATTGTTTTACCAGCATTGTGCTACCTTTTAAGGAAGTAGAGATAATTTTCAGAGTCCAGGTATTGAGAATCGTGACCCCACAGAGAGAGCTCAGATTTTGGTGGACTGCCAAGGCCCATTGTTGTTTGATTCCAGATGGGCTTGCTCTTAGAATTAGATATTAGTGGAACTGAGATTGGAGACTCTCTTTAATTTTTTTTTAATCCTTGGATTTGCCATGGATAGTTTAGGAAAAGAGAAATACTGCTGTTTACAGCCCCTGACCCCAGAGAGTTGAACTGTGACTTCTGAAGGGTAGAAGAAGTGCTAGCATGACCCTTGAGACTGGACCAGACTTAAGTTTTCCCAGACCACCAAAGTTCAAATCCTGCTTCTGCCATTTATGAGCCGTGAGGCCTCAGGCAAATTACTCCAGCTGTGGGCTCAGTTTCCTGGGGGATATAATAGTACCTCCCTTGCATGGTTGTCTTAGGAGCGAGTGAAGTAATACCTGGAAAGTGCTACATAGAACAGAGCCTGACATGTAGTATGAACTATGGTGGAAGAAGGCATTTACACCTTTGTAAATATTCTTGTCCCCTTATAAATGTATTGGAGACAAGCTATGGATTTCAAGAGGCCATTACAACCAATGTTGTTGTAGCCGCCAGCCCCAGATAGACACACGGACCATGAGAAATCAGTGAGTTATAGGAAACACACTCTTTATTCAGCCAGCTGGCTCTGCCAATGTTATGCAGACCCCAAATTAAGCAGCTCTGAAATGCAGAGATACAGGGTTTTTAATCCCTAAACCCCACTCTTCATTCTGTTTGAACACACAAGTCTATTTTTCTTTTTTTTTACGAACTGTCAACCCACAGGTCGGTTGTGCAAGCGGGGGGTACAGAAGCAGAAAGCTTATTATTAGAATGTTATGTTCCCATGGGTGATAGCCTATGTTCCCATGGGTGATAGCCAAGCAGTAATTTTCCAGCCAGCACAATGTGAGAGAAACCTCAGTGGTACTGAGATGGGACATCACTCATAAAATTCTTAATCTTTTAGCAGAAAATGAAATGGTACATCTTTACAGAGTTAGTCTTTTTAGTAAACCTAATTAAGTTTTCTTCCCTCCTTTCTTTGGAAAAAAGGCTCTCTCCATTACCGGTGACTCAGATCCCCTGGCTAATGATGGGGGTCATCAGCGCATTGTTAAACAGAAATGGTGTTGAGCCAGGCAGGGCTCTTAGAGCCTGAGAGAGGAGGGGACTTTAGCCCAAAGGTCTTTTTACTCTTTAAGAAACATATTAACCAAGCCTGTTTCCCTTTACTCACTTAGTAGGCAAGTCAATAATAGAAATATGATTTAAATAAATTAATAGATATATGAGTTCCTTGTTTAGGGACTGAGGTGACACTTCAGCAGGAAACCCAAGACCCCATCCTGACTGAGATGGAAAGGGAAAGAGCTCCCATGAAATCCCTATAGTCAGGGACTACGGCCATTCTCAGCAAGAAGCAGATATGGAAGAAGAGACCTTCTGTCCCTCAAAATCCGTACTAATAATAAGGGGGTTCATGGCTCTTAGAAAAGAGCTAGGCAGGAAAGTTAGTTAGGGGGTTTGGGGGTCTGCCTATAAAGACACTGAGGTCATCCTATCTTAGAAGGGGTCCACCCTAATTCACCCACAATTAAGCAAGCCAGAGGCATTTTTAACTCACACAAAGAAAACAGTATGCAGAGAATTAAGTACCAGTTTAAGCCACTCAATCGCACCTGCTCAATGAAGACCCCAAAGACCTTCGACTCACCTGAGCCTCATTATACCATCATTATAATATGATGTATATGCCCATAAGTTCATTAATATTATTATAATAGACTGGGAACAAACATGTACAGAAAGCAAAATGATGAGTCACTGGGTCCTGTCAATCTTAGTTGTCAATCAAGGAAGCCCACTCTAAGTAACCACTCACAGCAAAAAGGGATAAAAACGCCTAAGCCTTTTGAGCCATGCTTCTCTTGCTCAGGCTCGCTTCCATATTTGGAAGTGTACTTTCCCTTCTAATAAAACTTTTCTTTTCTACTGTATTTCGGTGTCTTGCTCAATTCTTTGTTCGAGACATTAAGAACCTAGACAACACGCCTGAAGAGGATTCCCACTCTCCGGTAACAGTACCAGTGTGGATGAAAGAATGAACTAGCTTCTCCAAATATTTTCTCAGTAAGACCCAGAGACTTCTGTAGAACTTAGGGAGTGTGGAAAAAGACTCCTCTCAACTGGATTTCCCATTGACTTGTAAGAATAGCAACTAGAAGTCAGATATAATTTGATTTAAAAAAAAAGAATATGTGAAAGAAAACTCATACTTTGTATGTATAGGTGCAGGCATATATTTAGGTATTTTTAAGTATATACACATGTAAATGTACATGTGATTACATTTTTCCTTGTGTGTTTGTGCATATGAGGATATATATATGTATATGTATATGTGTGTGTGTGTGTATACACATATATATATATAACAAAAAAACTATTATATTCAAAGTGGCCATAAATCTATTATATAGCTCTCAATTTTACCTCCTGTAATAGCTGGTTAGTAGTACCATTTCCCCAACTGTTAGCACAATGATGTATATGTTATATTTGCCATTAAATTTTGGAATAAATGGCTTACGAAGTGAAAATTGTAATTAAAATACACCATATAAACTATGAATCTTTTTTCTACCTGTGTGTCATTACCCTACTCCCACCACTTATGCCTTTTATACTTCCCATTTGAAGGTTGGTAGTAGTAGTAGTAGTAATAATAATAATAATAATAATATCATAGCTGTGGCTAATAGTAAAAAAAGAGTCAGCTCTTGATACAGTGTAGATTGAGACAGGGCAAGACATTAAAGTGTAGAAAGGGGAGCGATGGCAAATGAAAAGAATGCTGCATTTCTTGTCCTACCTACTGAGCAAGGAAGCCAAAGTGTGAAGTATTTAGGTTTGTTTTCCCAAAGAAGCAGTAGAAAATTATTTTAAAAATCCATTACCTTTCACACCAAGGCTGGATACTTTCTCACATCTACTTTGAGGAAACATGGAATGAGTGCTTAATAGATACCCTGAGAGGTTAAGCACTGCCAAGGGAGGATATGGAAACTTAAAGAAAGTTAAGTGATTTAAGGCAACCCAGCTTACAAGTGGCAGGAAAAGAATTGAATTCTAGGTCTCATAGACTGCTATACTGTCTTTACAGGGGCAATACTGAGCACCAGGATAAAAACTGGAAAATCTTTCACGAATGGTCAGAATTCCTATGGTATTCATTTTACCATTAAATGCCAATGTTAACTTACGTTTTCCCCTTGCTCACATCAGACAAATATCTGCAATCAGTTTAAAACGATGTTATGTTTTCCAAAGCCCCTTAATGTTATTTTACTGTTTTAGAGAGGCGTATAGTACACTTTGTGAAGGTCTTCCTTCTGAGGAAAGTTGTCCCCACAACCTTGCCACCCTGACCACAGCTGACTGCATCAGAGGTGGGCTCCTGACCCAGCCTCCAGACAATGAGGTGGTCGGGTTCCAAAGTATAGACTTTGGTGGTGGTTGACTGATTCCATCAGTCTCTCTGTTTCTGCCTTTTAGAACAGTGTATGTTAGTTAATAAAACAGGAATTGAGAGACATAGACATGAGAGTAAGCAGAAGCCATGAATTATTAGAAATCATGGAATAGTTAAAGCAATGAATGAACAGAATCTATGAAGTAGAAAAGACCAAAAACTTAATTGATAGTGGAATAAGCAGTTAGGGATAGAGAGTAACCAGGTTATGATAAGGCCAGCACATTCAAGCGGGGAGCCAGTGGGACATTAAGGTAGGCTGCTGAGGAAGAAGAAGATAATCTGTTCACTACAGGTGTATACTCTCCTGTGAGGCTTGTGCATAGTTTCCTGCCTTTTGCATGTCTCCTCGTATCCTTACAATGAATCCTTGTGAAGTAAATAAAATAAGCTGGGAGTATTTCTGTTCTTTGCACCTTGATCAAGTTTAATACATTGGTGTACAATTTTATAAAAGAAATATTTATAAGATCTAATCGACAATTTATTGTCACTCATGAGGTACATCTAAAAATAGCTGCTCGAGCTGCTTCTATCTTCAAATAATTTTCTTACAAAGTATGTTTCAAAAACTAAAAATTTCAAACTACATTGACATAGACAAAAATAGCTTTTTAAAAAAAATGGGCAACAGATTCCACTACTAAATGAATTTCCTACTTTATTAAAATAACAAGGATTTAAACGTCAAAGCAAACTCAGCCCAGTTTTTACCCTGCTTCCCTGAGTACTTCTGTAAGACATCCAGATCTTTTATTAAATATACATTACTGAGCTTATTGTTTCTGTTCCTTTTAAAAGAGAAAGAACAGGGATGCTTCGAGTATGTTTTCTAACACAATACCTGTGTGAAGAAATGTTTAATAGTGACTGGCTACAAATATATGGAACACACAAATGAATGTGAAGATGTTAAGAAGAGGTTAGAGGAAATTGGAATACCAAAAAGCTCTGAGGGAATTGTGGAATATTTATGAAAATATGTGATGCATTTTGAAATGCAGATGTCTCTGAAACTGGAAATATGATCACAGGAATGAAAATTGTCTTTAATAAATCTTCTTAATTAAAATCTATTGTTCAGAAAAAATATAAATCTTCCTCTAATATTAGAAATAAGTAGCAAGAAGTGGGAAAAGTATAGATTCATTCAGATTGCAGCAAACAGTTATTATTAAGAGTTCCTGGTTAGAACAGTTTTGTTGTTGTTGTGTTTATCGTTGTTTTATAAAGGTAAAGAAGTGACATTCTGTTAGCCTGAACATAGATTGTTTGCCATCACTGTACCCAATGATGTGGAAACAAAAGAGGCTTGTAGTACAAAAAATATATTCAATTATTGATAGAGAGAGAAAGGATGTTAGAATCATTGTCAAATTACATGAACTTTTTGTTTTTTGTTTTTTTCAGCTGCAAGACTTTGAGTGGATGCTCTTCCACCTCAAAAGACTCGTAACTAATTGCAAGAAATATATCTGAGTTAATAATATTGTAATAATTATGTATAGTGCCAGGGAGATACTAGACTAGACAGGGGGAACACTTTGTAAATTATGTGTCTAACCACTATGCTGTACACCTGAAATTAATGTAATATAATCTTAAAATAAGTAAATATATTTATTAATTAAAAATAAATAAACAAATATGATTATGATGAGCTTAAAAATAAATATATATGTATGTACATACATATATGCATACACACATACATACATACATACATACTTACATACATACGTCTGGCCTAGCCTTCTTTCAAATGTTTGGATCTCCTCTATGAGATCCAAACAGAATGCTTAAAAAAACAAAAATATGTAAAATATTGCATTTATGAAATATATATAAAATCTCTGTTCTCATTGGTCTTCAGCTGTCACTAAACTTTAAAAACACTAGACCTTTCCTTTAAACCAGTGTATTATGGTATAATTGTCATAACATGTCAATAGGATGAAGTAAACTAGTTTTACAAGTGGATGAGCTTACTTAACCAAGACTGAGCCCTAACTTGTGCAGCAGAGTCCATCATGCAATATCTTTGACTCAAGACCCCTCTGTTCACCACTGCTAGGTGGAGGGGAGGGTAGAACAACCTGTGGCTATGCACAAGGCGAATGTAATTGCACACTTTGAATTTGGTAGTTTATAGAATCCTTTCTCAGCTACACATTGCTCTAGACAAATATAGGCCCAGGTAAGGGATGGCTATCACTGACCCCTTAGGAGAGAGTCATAAGTGATCTAACCCTACTGCATTAATCACTCACTCAAAGTTCAACTTTTAAAAATCTTCCAGTCTTGTTTAGATAAGCAGTTTGTGACTGGTTATTTTATTACTACCTTATTAATGGGGCTTCATTGTCAATTGCTGGTACCTGGGGACATTAGTAACCTATTTGTATATGAGCATGCTTTCTTCTGTTGTGGATTAAAAGTCCCATATGATGTTCTGTGTATCTTGTGAGCACATAAATGTTGGCTTTTGTACAAGCTGTGAAAACGGGGCTCTGTGTATATAAGGAGGATGGTAAGGTATGGTGTTCTCAATGTTTGCAGTAACCTCTAAAGCCTTGTCCCTAACAGTGTGGGCCAGCTTCATTGGCACTATCTGGAAGCTTGTTAGAAATGCAAAATCTCAGGCCCCAGCCCAGACCCACCGGCCCAAATTTTGCAATTATGCAATCCCCTTGATGCTTAGTATGTACATTAATGTTCGACATGCATTGCTCTAAAGGAAAATTTAATTGTTCTCTATTAGAAACAATATATAGTTTCCATGAGATGTATCAGACCACAAACAATTGTATGTACATGCACATCTTTGTTGTAAAAGTATTAAATAAGGAACATTATTTTAAAATAAAATTTTGAGAATTCAGGGTAACTGTCAGTCTACGAGTCATTTTTTTGCCTAGGAAACATGACAAATCAAGATTTCCTATTTTGTAAAAATGTTTCCCCTCAAGGAAATTGGATCAAATTGCAAGGTGTGTAGGGCAAACTGGGTAGTTGACATTACCGGTCCTATGTTTTACAGGTGCGCTCAACTTAAAGAACACATTGATCAAATGATTTTCTTAAAGAAATTTCTTCCTTAGATGATGTCTGGGGAAATTTAGGAAGGGGAATCTCTTGATTTCAGGTGATGGAGACACTACTTATAGTGTCTTCCACTGAAACACTGGGGTTTTTCAGCTGGTGGCCAGCCCTCCTGAGAAAAAAGTAAGAACTGTGCAAAATAACTTAATGCCAAACATGATTAAGAGTACACTATATTTACCACAGATTTGTTGTCTAAAAATTTCTTTTCTTTGCACTTCTGTGCTGTGAGCCTGTCAGCTGCCCTTTTTTTCCCCCCCTAAGAGGTGGATGCACTACAGTGATGTAATGATTCCCACATGAAAATAGTTTTATAAGGTGATATGGGATTCATTAGACTGAAAGTTCTAGACTAAATTGATATTTCTAAAGGATTAGGAAAAATGATGATTAAAATACTACAATATGTGTATCTTTTAAAGAGTAGACTTAATGTGAACATGAACACACTGATCCTGCATAACTGAAGCATAAATTTCCAAATAAAGATGATTCTTTACTAAGTATAATCACCATTTAAACAATCTGGATTATATAAACTATCAATAAGATAACAATTAAATGAAAAAATGAGAACATACCCAGACAAATTAAACAGCTCATGAATTTTTACTGCATATTGATGTGTGTACAGAAGGGAACATAGAAGGAAAGACTTACTTATCTCTAAGTTCCCTCTAGCTTCAAATTCCTTTCCATAGTATTTTTAAAAAAATTTATAGCTTATTATAGAAACTAAACTGAAGTTTCAGAAAAATCTATAGTCTATTGTTGAATCTATACTGTTTGTAAACAGTATAGATTTAATTTAACTGTTAATAAACAGTTAAAACAAAAACACTTAAGATATACATTTTTATATCAAATTCACCATTATTTTAAGAAGGATTGTAATACACACATAAAACAACAAAGAAAACCCTTTTCTTTGGTGTCTCACATTTTTTCATTTAAAATATTGGTTGTATTAGGTTTCTTAATAATTCAGTAAAAAAGAAGTCAAGTTTGTCTCATGTAGATGAGACAAGACACCTAAGTCATGGAGCTTTTGAATCTTATTCATTGATCATGCAGCAAATGTTTATTGAGCACCTAGTATGCGCCAAGCACACTGTTCAGTGAACAAAGACCTGTCTTTGCGCAGTTACATCACAGTAATATACACCTAACAAAATTATATATAGAGAGTAACCACTAATAAAAAAAATAACATAGAGGAAAAAGAAAAAATAACTTATCTGGGCACATTTAATAAACAATGGGAATATAGAATTTCAGTGAATGGGAGGTATTATATGATTTTATTTTGGTTTACGGTATTTTGAAAATCAGCTTTCAAAAATGGAGGTGGGATATGTTCCAATTAAATTAGAAACTTGCGAAAAAGATTTTTGTTTGGCATCATTTTTCATGGACTAGCTATAAAACACATGAAATAATTTCTAGATTACACATAGCTATGCATATAAAAACAATTTATATGTATGCCATGTATTCATGTGTTTCATACTATGCAAAAAATGTATTCCTGCAGAGTTTAATGTGTCATAATTTGAGGAATACAAATATTTAATTATTTGAAAAGTAAAGTTCATTATTTAAAGAAACACAAATATGAATTATTTGTAAAGCCTTTCAAATGAAAAAATTCCTTTTGCAAATTGAATAAGTAATTGAAATTTTGCAACTTCGGTTTTTTGGGTGCAGACTGGTTTTAAAATACTACAGAAAAGCACATGATTACCTGAATACATAGGGATCATAAATAAAAATGAAACTCATTATCTGCAGGCTCGAAGCTAAATTATACCAAACCAATCAACTTATTTGAAGGGATGATGAGAGCCATTTTTAGTTTAACTTATAAATTTTCCATTAAAAAAATCTGTTTATTATTTTAGGCTAAAAGTCTCCTAAGAGCTAATGTATTTATACCATACACTGAACGTATACTAAACATATATAGCTTACCTACTATAGAATAAAATTAAAAGAGCTCTGAAATTTATTCTTTTATTTGTTGTTTGTGTCCTAAAAGTAAATCTTAAGCAAGTTAAACAACAAAATTGCAAAGATTTGGAATAAAACTTGTCCATGTAAAGCCCTAAAAGTAAACTACATAAAATTGCATAGCAAAAGGGAGAGAAATTACAAATAGTGGGTAAGTTAGAAATTTGTGAAGATGTAATTATTGCTTGCCATTCTTTGTTTCCCATACTCTACTTTTTCACAGATACAATAACTAATAATGTTTGTTAAAATTAAATAACCTAGTAATTAAAGATTTTCATCAACCTAGGCAAACAGAACTTTTTCAAGGTCCAGAAAATCACAGCGTGAACGTCATTTAAAGTTTAAGATTTATAAGAAGGAATTTTACAAGTGCTAATTAAATCTTGATTACATTTTGTATAGGGATTCCTTTTTGTGAGAGGTCAATCACACAACTCTTAAGAGATAAAAAGCATTCATCTGAAACTTGTATTAAAAGCTCTGTGCTTTTTTAAAAGATTGGTTTAAGGGAAAACAAAAAGCATCCTCAGGTTACATTACTGAAAAAAATAAACCTGTAAGTTGAAAGAACTCTGTACTTTCACAGTAACGAAAATATAGTAATGTGAGAAAAAGATCTTTTAGAATGTGAGAAAAAGAAAATTGCTATTAAGTTTTTTTTTTCATTTTAATATATTATTGTGTTATTTTATTTTTCTATTTAATGGTTTTATTTAGGTGGGTGTGTGCCTTTTTTTTCCTAAACAATTTCTGCCTTTAAATTTTTAAAGATTTTTGTTGTTGTTCAGCAAACTAATCTTGCAAGTACAGAAACCTGATCTATCTCGTGAGTGGCAGATAAAAGAAAAGCTTAATACTGATTTCTGTATCCTTAGCTTGATTTAATAAAATGTGTCAATTAATTGTTTATTGTGTTATGAATGTTATGTGTTGTGTGTCCACCACTCCAAAGCTAGGGTAACCAGTTTGGATTTGTGCTGTCTTCAAGTAAACTCATACCCCTCCGAATACATATCAATGAGCGCCTCCCTTTTCATTTAATCTGTTTTATTTTCCTAGATTTTGCAATTCAACATTCACCTCATGCTTAAGTTGGAACCTAAGTTATTATTTGCTCCAAAAAAAAAGGAGTTAGGTAATACAAGAACAAATCCTATAGAAAAAATATATTTTATGTTTTGTAGAATACAGGCCTTTAAAGGACATGGAAAGTGGGATTAAGGAATGTTCTTTAGCTGCTGTTATCAGAATTAAAATATTAAAATCTCAGATTAGTGATATATTCTATCTGATGTAAAGCCAAATTGAGTAGAATACATTTTTTAAAAAAGAAGTATAACTAGAACAATGATTACTATCTTCGGCAAAAGAGAAGGTCCTGTAAAATTTGTAGAATCTTATAAAATATGATTTAAATATATGCACTGTTGTTGTGAATATAGCCTGAAAGTGTAACTGTTTTGATTTCCTGCAAGTTACTTTCCATTGATTTTTGAAGTTTAATATTTCAAAATAATTTCATTGGCACAATTTACAGGAAGAACAAAATCGGCATGATATGTATATTTTACTTCTCATATTTATTACATCCTAAAATTTGCTGATTTACTTTTATTCTTAATTTTAAAATATTATTTTAGAAGTAATAGTATTTCAAAAGAATCATTCCTGATTCAGATGTCATTTTATTAATTTTCAGTAAGCATAAACGTATAGTTTCAAATCCAAATTGGTTTACAATTTGGGGGACAGAAGAAATAACACAAGTAATAGATACTAAAATATCAAAATGTTTTTGATTCTTTAAAGAAAACATAAATAAGCTTCTCTGACATAATTTCCTACACAAAAGAGTTATAGTAGTGTACATAAAATTTTATATTTTAAGATGATTCATATTAATAAAATTTGCAAGGATAGCAAAAAAGCTGTATTTGCAGAAAGTACTATACAATATACCTCTTGATAAAATTTGAGATTCAAATTAACAGCATCATAATGTCAAATACCAGGACATTACAATTCATTAATTCATTATAATTCATTAGTCAAATGTCCCAAGGAGAAGGCAGAATGTACAATGAGTGTTTTCTGGAAATGAATTGCTAAAAATTAGTGGAGTATGAAAAGACTTCAGATCTGGAAGCTCCAGCTGGGTTTAAAAGGGTGGGGGAAGGGATATTACTCACTATTAAAAATTTGAAGCGCCACTTTTAAAAATAAAATCCCCAAATGTCTCATCAGTTCCCACTGCATTAGGCTGACTCTGACTCTACAGCATTTTTCATTTGTAAAGATGAGATTTAGAAAAATACACACAGGACATTTTTGATTTAGGCAAGTTGAGGAAGAACATGGTTCAGAGTAGGATTTCAAATTGTGCTAAATATTAACATTTACGTTTGCAGTAGCGACGCTGTTCATAATAATTCTAAAAGATTTCATTTTACTTATCATTGCAGGCCATTATCTGATCATATTTGACCTTCATGTTAATATTATTTTTATTCAAGCCCCCCCTTTTTTCCCTCTCTACAAATTGTTAATTCTGTTCAATGAGAGATTATTTATTTACTCTGGAAATGTTTGGAATTCTTTCACCTTATCTTGTCCTCTGGGACGCCCTCCCCCGGTTCCGAAGTATCGATATTACTGTGTGGGGGAGGGGTACACATCCAACAGAAACGTGAGATAAAAAGATGTCCCTCATAAAGGTATACTATGGGAGAAGAAAAACAAAGAGAAAAATGATAACTGTTTTCTCTAAGGCTATTATCTAATGCAAAAGCAAATAGTCTGTAAATCGGCTAACAGAAGGGGATTAGGGAGGCGATCTGAGAGTGGCTTGATTTTTAGCAGAGCTATTTCTACAGCCACTGACGAGATACAGGCAGAGCAGACAGGAACACTCCAGATGGCCAAGGAAAGTGGTCCTCTTGGGTTACTGCAGGGCACTCGGGCCGCCAGAGAACAGGCGGCCTGAGGCATCACTAGGGAACCAGCTCGACGTCCAGCCCGAACCAGAGAGGGCGAGGCCAGGAGGGAGGCCAACTGCGCGCCCTAGCGAGCAGGGACTGCCCATTGTTAACATATACTTGACCTCCGTGACCCCTGCTCGACACAGACGTCTCCTACCTCCACTGCCCCTCGCCCCGCCGCCGGCCCTCCCCCTGCACCTGGTAGCTGCCGCGCCGCCGCCTCCTTCGCGTGCGGACGCGGCGCCTCTGCCGCGGGCGCGCGCGGGAGCCGGCCTGGTACTGGCGCTCTGTGCGCACTGTGCGCCGCGCTTCTGCTCCCCGGCGGACGCCCGACCGCCCTGCAGATAAATGCGTCGCCTTCCTCGAGAGTGAGCAAGAGAGGGCGAGGCAGACGCAGACGCCGCCTGTAACAGTGGCAATTCCCTGCGCCCCACATCACAATTGTCTGTCACAGCAGCAACAACAGAAAAGCGGAGGGAGGGAGGGAAGGAGGCGGGAGGAGGGGAGTCGAGCTCCGCAAGTCTAGGGTTCTGTGTGGAGGCTGCGTTTGGCTGGCGTCCCCAACCCCGGGCTTTTTGCACCGCAGCTTTCTCGGCGCAGCGCCGGGAGGCCACAGGCGCTCGGCTGCGTGACTCCGTGGCCTCGTGGCGAGTGCGCGCGGGCACTCTGGCCTCGCGAGGGGAGTCGCGCGGAGCCCTCGCCCCCTCACCCTGTGTGCAGGCCGAGACGACGGGAAGTTTTATTTGCAGCCCGGTGCTGGTGGCGGATGGTGGGACTCTCCGGTCCAGTGCAGTGTAAGTGCCTGCGGCAGGGCTGGGCTGGCGGGTGGGCGGAAGGAGGGGACAGGCCCCTGGCCATTACAAGTAATTATTATTCTGATTACCATCATCTTCATTTTGATTATTGGGCTGAGAGCCTCCAGACTGTACTTGTCGCTCAACTAGGGTAGGGCTTCGCAGCAAGGTAAAGAGGAACATCGCGGTAACTTCGATCTGCTATGACACCGAACTTCATGGGTCACCCAAGGATGCAATTTTCATCCTTAGATTTCTCCGCACTGCCTTTAAAATTTTTTTTCTGAGCAGGAAGATGAAGCGTGATTTCCCCCAACCCCCATCCTGATGAAACAGCTGGTCAGGTTGCCCATGGTGCGTTAGGCAGGTGGCCCTAAACCTGCATCGTGGGGTTTTATAACAGGAAGGGAAAGGCTAGTTTCGATGGTGGAAAACAGCTCTAGGAGAACGTAATCCTAACTTTGAGACCGGTTGTGACTAGGGTCAGGGTCCTCTTAGCGGCATTTAAGGGTTTGCGCCTGTCTGCTAACTTTCCCTGTTCTAGGCGTTTGGGGTGCTAATGTTGTAAGCTTCCCCGACGTGTGGGCGACGGCCGGGACTTGAGCGCTTCTTGACCTTCACCACCGGGGGTCGGTGGGCAGCGTCGTTCCTGCTCCCACCTCTGCGCGCTCTGGGCCCCGCCGCCCTGGCCCTGTGGGTGTTCCGGTCCCAGCCCCTACGCGGTGCCTGCCTCTCCTGAGCAGGGAGCAGATCCTCGTGCTCCGCAGCTCGGGTCTGGCGGAGCCCAGATGAGGAACCGCTTCCGGAGAATCTTTTTCGAACCCCGTCTGGTGAAGCCCCTGAACCGGTGTAGTAGCGCGCCGGGTCCCGCTGCCCACCGCTCTCCGCGAAACTGAAAGGACCCGGGTGGTTGGCGTACCCAGACCCCTTTCCCGGAGCCGACCCAGTTTCAGCCAGGACGCCTTAAGCAAATAAGGTTATCTTGGCACCATCCGCTTAAATCCATTTGAAACTTTTAAATTAATTTATTTGGTAAGGGCGGTCAACGTTTGGAAAAGTTGGATTACTTTGATTGCGGAAAGATGTGAACCGAGACTGTTACTAAAATTAGCCCTCCCCCTCCTTTCAGTTTGGAGGCTATGGCTGGGGAACCTTTCAGCCCTTTGTCTATTCCTTGCAAAGCATACTGGAGAAATCCTTTGAGCATAGCTTTTCTTCAACATTGGGCACCTCTAATCCCAGTGTGACCCAGCCTGGCTGCTGCTTCCCGGGGGAACCTGCAAAATGTCTCTTTAAGAAATAGCTAGTATTCCCCGTGGAGGAGGTCCTGAAGACCAGTCACGTAGGCCTGGGCGAGGTGGTAGTGAAGGACAGGAGAGCTGGAGAGGCCACCTCACATCAACTTCATGTGCTTAATATATAACTCTGAGCCCCCACTGAATTTTTAACTTCCCTTAATTAATCTGCCCAGGGCCTGTATATAAATGGCTGTCCACAGATGCTGCAAATTGATTTACCTTCTGACAAAGGTTGGGTTTCTTTCTACCTTCTGTGTGAACTGCAATCTGTTTTACAGAGGTTTTTTGCCTCCTAGTCTCCTTTTAAACATCTGTACCATTTTTAAGTGCATTCATTGGCTTTTATTATCACACTCTCCCTTTGCATAGAACAGAGTGGAACTGGGTCTGTGCCCAGTGAGTCCACCCTCACTAGAATACAAATTGGCTTCTCTGTGATAAATGGTTTGTTAGTGTTGGGGGCCTCTTTTCAGTGTATTGCAGCATTTTGCCTTGACCATGTGAGTATTCTGTTGTGTCTAGTTTCTCCTGTTGCACAGTTCCTTAGAAAAGGTCAACAAATATACCATTGTGTCTTAAACCATTATAGCCCCAACTTGGATGCATCAGCAGAGATATATACAGAAGCAAATTTATAATTCTATGGATCCCTTTCCCCTTTTTATCCTTGAAAGTGTAGTCTAGTTTTAACGTTATGGGGGCTTCCAGATAGCATAGATAGGGCTATCTGATTTCTTTTTCATTTTTTCTTTCCTTTCTTTTACTAATTGTTATTTTTTAGGGAAGTTCTGACAGTGTTACTCAGTATTAATCATGGAATCTTAGTTTGACCCAGGCTTTTTTTTTTTTTTTTTTTTTTTTTGTGGCCAGGACGCATGTTGAGAAAGTCGAAGTCTATTGTTGCTTTACTTGTACTGTATTTAGCATTTGGTATTTCTTTGGTTGATTCTTTTAAAAGACAAAATTCCAACCAAATAATCACACTTATTCTGAGTGCATGAAAATTGACTTTATCTAAGATTATATTGAGAAGAACTTTATATTAAAAGCCTTTGTTTAATCATTAATAATTTTGTTGTAAACCATTTAGACAGCAGTCACTTTATTTGGAAAGCTAAAGAATGAGTAGGAGAATTTGAGTATATAGTTTCTCCAGTGTCTGGTTCATACCTAAAAAAGCAGTGGAGAAAACAGTATGTTTTTTCTTTAATGTTTGGACAGCTCAAGCAGACCAGAAGTCTTTGAAATGATATTTTCTTTTGTAGGCTTAGTCTCTGTGATTCACTAATATCTGCTAATAATTTGATTTAAAAATGATCCTTAAAAGACCTTTCTAATAAGAAGCATTCTGCGATCTTGCAATATAATGCAAACTGCACCATTAATTGCAAGTTGCTGGAAATAGTAGGACAGTATGTGTTGCAGCTATAGGATTGCTTTTTAATAATTTTATAGTTTTCCCTTTCTAAAGAAAAGTAAAATGTTGCTCTTGATGCTGGTATTTGATCATGAGCTCTCCCATTCACAGTGTTAGTCTAAATATTTTCAGATAAAAGTGCACTTCAAAATTTGCAAAGAAGTACACAAATGTAAGGTGCTATTATCATTTATTTTATTGTAAAATAGAAGCTTAGCCAACACACACACACACAGACACACACACACACACACACACACACACACACTTTTTTTTTCCCCCTTTTTTTAAAGACATTGAAAAAGGATCACAAGAAAGCAGTGCTTCCAGTAGGAATGCTGGTCAGTAGTTGTCAGTTTAGGACATTCTTCACTGTCAAGTCCTGTTTCTCACTTCTTTGATATGAACATCAGCTGACAGGCACTGAATGCAAAGCCTTCTTCATTGAGGTTTTATGTAGGCAACATAGCCCTTCATAGCAAAGCAGTCTGAAGAATTGGCACCTGCAGGATTTGCATGTGAAAAAAATGAGTCAGTTGCTTTTTAGTGGAGTCTATTACTGTAAGTTGTGTAAGTTCAATGAGAAAAGCAATTTGTTAGTTGCTGTTTGGGCATTTAAAAGTTTTTTGTTTTATAGACATTTATCATATAGTGGTCCACAGACTGCTGATAGCAGAAGCAGGAAGAAGTGGTCTCTGGCTTTATAGAACTTATTTATTATGGGGTGGAGTTGTTTTTAACCATGTCCTTACAGAAACGCAGTTACATTTGTAGTTAATTTTTAAAATATGCCTTAAAATGATGAATTCATACATCTTTCAGAATAATCTCTAAGAGGTTAAACAAATACATGAAATTAGGTTAACATAAATATCCTTTGAAAACAATTCAGGATTTTAAGCGTTATATACTTTAATAACAAATTAAAATCTATATAAAAAAATTTAACCTTTTCTTCTTCTAAATTTCAGGAAAAATGTTGTTTCCTATCTTCTTGTTAAATTGTCACCAAAATGCCTTTTAATAATATCATATTTGACTGTATTTATGCAAAATAACTATCAAATGTTAAATCAACTAAGACACCTTTATGTCTGTAGAGTATTATTTATCAGTGGGAACATTTAACCAGCATAAGTTATTATCTAAAAAGATACCTTCCAACTTCACTTTTTTTTCAGCCATTAATATAAGAGTTCCTAAATAATGTTTAAAGAGCAGTGAACATTTTATTAAAACAAACGTTAGTTCAGTTTAATGGAGGTAATTGTAAGTGATAAGACAGAGCAGGTTATCTCTGTTTTGTTTAAACAGAAGGAGCTACTTTGCACCATTTCCAGTAGCCATCTGCAGAAGAGAAGGGTTTGCACCTGTCTGTCCACACTAATTATAGATTAGGGTCAAAGAAATGAAATTCGAGGAGGTTTTCAGCTAATGAAATCCATACTGATTTTATTGTAAACGTGTTTTATGTAAAGAGAGTAATGGTTGAGTTATGAGTGAATAAATTGCTACATAGCTGCTAGGCACTCTGCTGCATTAACCTTTGATATTTAAAAAAAAATAGACAAACAACTTAGGGATGCTAGCCTGTTTTTGGCATCCATAACTACAATTTAGCGAGCAGCAGTGAGGTTCAGTGTGCAATTTTAAAATGTGCTATAAAGCAACTTATATGTTAAAAATATTCTAATATTTTGAAACAGATGAAGTAGAAGGTAGGTTTTGTTTTATATATATAAAACAGAAAATTAGAAAGCCTTTTTTCTGCATTTCAGTTTTCCATACATGAGAAATTGAAGTGAAATGAGTGAGGAATGCATTCTGCAATAAAAGGTCACATGAATGTCTACCACATCTGTTTATAGTAATTATGAACATAATTAACATAAGAATTGCAAATGAAATAATGACAAGCTGAGCAATGAGATATTATGCCATAATGGTCATATGTTGGAATTCTCATATAGCACACTACAATTCACATACTCAAAGAAAGAAGGAAAATTCTAGATTTTTATCTGAATTAATGCTTCAAAACTTATCTGCCTGGGCAGATGGACTTGCTTTTATAGGAAGGTAACCTATTATTAAGTAAAGAACTAGTTGAAATTAAGATTTCTAGTCTCTAGTCTGAACTTTAAGAAAGCTGTGATTATAGAAACCACTTTCTTGGTACACTTGTTCTGTGAATATAGTTCTTAATTATTATATTGCCTTTTGTTTTTTTACATTGAAAGCTTTGCAGAAAAGTGTTTGCTTTGGGAGAGTCATGGATTCTTCTCATTTGAGAATTGGTTGATCTTTTTCTATAACTGAGTCAAAAGTCAATGAACAAACAAGGTAGTAATAGAAATACTTTGCCTTTACAAAATAAGAACATCAGTAGATTAGCTTTTGCACAATTTTCTTAATGTCTTCAGTGTTTGGATGCTTTTAAAATTAAAAAAAAATGTAAGCCTTTACTAGATTTGAAAGTACTGCATTGTTTTTGTTTTTGTTTTTTTAAACAGCATTTTTTCAAAAAGTGTGTAATGGAAATATCAGTGTACATTTGTAAATTGTATTTTTTTTCCCCCATAAAATTGCCTTGGATCTTTAGGCATTTGCTTGTCATTTGTGTCCAAATTGATGTAACTAAAATGTGATAAAGTGGAAGGTATGTGAAGGTATCTTAATGCAGTTTTCTATAACAATGGCAGAAAAAAGAGAAAGGTAGTATTTTATGAGAGCTAAAATGATAATCCAGAAATCTGTTACATTCAAAACATGTAAGTATGACAGATTATCACCCATTTAGAGCTCACTCCATTTTGTAATGTACCTTGCCAATTGGTTTACTTCCTACCCTTGTACCTGTCTCTATTGAACCTGGTCACTTTTTGAAGATTTATGGAAACGTATTACCTTGTACTCATCTCAGTGATACCATGAGGTTTTCCACATTATTGGATTACTGGAGGATTGTGGCAGACCCCTTTTTATCTGACATTCATTGCATGACATGAGTTTTTACACATGCCCTTCCCCTACTTATGCCCAGCTTTTTTCACTTTGCCTTACCTATCAAATTTCCCTAATTCTTTTCTTGGGGTAGGAGAATGGTGGAGGTGGGTATATACCACCCATAAAACTGTTTTTTGACTGTTTTGGAGGAAAGTGCTTGATTAAACAATGCCTCTCCTAGTTTTCTAAAGGATTTCTTCAAATTTGTTTCTGCTGTGAGGCCATTCTCTTGCTCATCTATGTTTTTCTCTTACTAGCCTTACTCTCCTCACCTCTACTGTTTTGTCCCTTTATAGTGAGACCCCATGAATAAACTATTTATACCCCAAAGTGTCACTGCAGTTGGGACAACAATGTATGCCATGAACAATTATGCAGTTTACTGGCTACTTTGTTCTGAACTCACTCTTCATGCTGTGAGAGCTTCTTAACCAAGCTTCAGAGCCTTGAAATACAACCAAATACTCTTCCTCCCTCCAATAAAGTAACCTTCTTTGCTGCATTATCTGCACTCCATTAAGGATCTGATCAGATGTTCAGATAGTCTGATGGGTGCATTTAAAAGCGAGGAGGGGCTCCCATGGGACTACTCAGGTGTATCTCCTTCCGAGCCCTGATGGTGTGTAGGATGGATGAACTCTGGTGTGATGAAAGAGCATTAGCCCTGCTTGTTCTCTGATTGATTCTTGGGCTCTGAGTGGGTGAAGAGCTGTGAGGCAGCTCCAGCAGAGATTGATTGCCTCAATTTCAAATTCCCACCTCCAAAATGGACTCTCAGATGTACACATAAGAAACCACCTCTCCAGTATAATTTCTGCAGGTGGAGCAGGTGGCTTAAGAGTCACCTGTAGCTACCAATCACAAGTGTCCTTCACAGGGATGCTGGCTGCACAAGTCTTCTACTAGGACACATTACAGTCCTGGGAAAGGAGATGTGTTATACCTGCCTGTGTCCATCTCTGTTTGTATGCATTTGTGTGTATGTGTGAAATTTAGGAGTATTGGGGTCAGCAGAGAAAGGGAGAAGAACTCCCACTTGACGTTGGTCTGGAAGGCTGTGTAACTGTTCTAAGGACTCACCTAGGTTTGTTTTGCAAATTGTGGCTATTTGGATGGAAGTAAGATGGTAAATGAGTCTCATTGTTATGCTCTGGCAAAAGAGAGCTCTTGATCTCCCTCTGACCTTGACGGAACTTCCAAAATGTTCATTATCTAGCGCTGGAGCAGAGAAATAGTTTGCTAGTCTGGATTCTTCCTTTTTTCCCCTCAGAATAGGGGCAGATTTGGGGGAACGCAGGAGATCCCCACAGCCCTGGCTCTTGCTCTCAGTCAGCCTTGGGGTACCTTGCCCCAACTCACCACCAGCTTCCTGGGGCCTGATTGATTCCCCACCCCCTAGTCCCTTCCGGTTTCTTCCCTCCAGTCTGTCTCTTCCCTCTCTCTGTCTACTCTCTCTTCCACTTTTCCTCTCTCTCCCGCTCTGTCTCACACGCACCCTCTGTTTATTTTCCTGCCTCCATCTGGGCCCTGCTGATACTGTAATCACCCTGATGCACGTTGGCTTCTCTCCTCTCCCTCTTGCGCTCATACACAATGTGCCATCCTGACAAGCCTTTTACTTCTGATAAGCTCCGATGTGTGTTTAATGAATACAAAGCCACGGTCTGGGTGCTGCCTCGGCTGTGCAGCCTCTCCTGTGCTCCTTTGCCAGAAGGTAATCTCATGAACAGGGAGGGGAGGTGAGTAGGGAGGAAGGGGGGGGGGGGAAGGAGCAGGGGGAAGTGCCAGGAGGCTGCTTTTCTCTTTCCCTTTCTCCTTTTCCAAATGATTCAGAAGTCGATAAGACCAGGAGAAGTGAAGATGTAACATGTTATCTGTCGCTCCTCTTAGCTGGCAGAGAGAATTTACATTTAAAGATTAGCAGAGGGAGAAAGAGAAATCTGCCTTTTGTTGTATGGGTGAGGAGGAGGCATCAGTCCTGGCCTGGCCGCTATCTCCCATCACCTCTGCTATCCAGACAGGATTCACTGAGGTGAGATTACCGGAGAGCCTTATCTTTAATTGGGTTTAGTTTTGCCAGTCTGAATAGGTTTAAAGAGACTCCATAAAGGGGGAACAATAGATTATTTATTGACTTAACGCTGAAGCCTTTAGTTGAAGAGGGAAAAGAAAACGCTGCTTAACAACTTGATTAGTTCATTTTTATTTTCATTTTAAGGTGAGGCTTTTTCTCTTCTGGTGCAAGAAAGGGCCATAGAAGTTAGGTTAAATTCGAATGACTTATTTCCTCTTCACCCCTACCCTCTGCCCTTCTTAGCACCATCTCCCTTATTTTAACAGGAGTTTCATTTACCCCTTATTTGTAGGATTGACAAACTGAGCAAAAAAGGTAGATGCTTTTGGAATTGATCATTTGCGTTTGGTTTTGTGTGACTCGTTTTGAAAGGGTGATGAATTGATGCTGACATCCTTGGATGAGTGAGAGAAACAAACGAAGCCTACTTTTAATATAGAATTAGTTGATTTTATAGTATGGTTTCAACTAGATCTAGAGAAAAAAAAGTCACTCTGAGTCTGTTAGATTTGTATTGTGGATTTGAACCATGGAATATTTTCCCCTTGGAGTTGATTTTAAAAAAGAAGAATAAAAATGTTTTATTGATTCATAAGTGTATTTCAAAAATTATAGTATCAACTTTGGAAGGTTCTTTTAAACATGGGTAAAAGTGGAAAAAATGATTATTTTGCCTCCTACACTTTGTTAAGATAGGTGTTTTCATAGGTAAATATGATACAATAACCAGAAGCCTAATTGAAATTTGTTTAAAGCAAGAGGGGCATGTTTCCTTGTTGACAGCAGCAGATAGATTGGGTAAGACAATAGAGTCCCATAATTTCACTTCCATTGACTGAACATATTGACATTTCAGGTTTGCTGTTGCCTCAGTGAACATGATGAAACACTGAAATTCACAAACCAACTGGCCAGAGTGGCACATATATTCCGTATGTCATTTCTGTCTTCAGGTTACCTTATCACCCAGGCAAAATTAGAATGGACAGCTTGGAATCCTTCAGAAGGGGTAGGGCTCTGTTGGCTGAGAACCTGAGAGATAGCAGGTTTTGGAGCATCTTTAATTTTATCCAAAATTGGATATTACAGAGAAATGTGTGAAGTACTTTAAAAAATCTTAGTAATAGTCTAGCTACCAATCTTACATATTTTACGAATAAGAATATCCATTTTCAAGATTGACCTTTACCTTCTGTGGAGGTATTTGCAGTGAGTGGTTGGTCACATCATTTAAATGTTTACCAGTTTGTTCGTGGGTGACAACTCTTCTTCACCAGTCTGGAGTACTCAAAACATCCAAGTGCCTGCTAAATCTATAGCTGATAAAAGAATGTGTAAGGCTGCTTCCAAAATAGGAACTGACTTTGACTTTTTGTTTTCTGTTTTCTTTTGATGGATGGAATGCAAAAACTGGATTATATATTTGCTACCCACATGCATGCGTAGACAAAGATATGTAAAGATAAATATATGTGTATTTCAAGCAGAGACAGAGAAACTGCTAAGTATTCCTGATCTTTATATTTTGCATAATAAAACTAAGTATTAGGCAGACTTTGAGTCAGAGAAATGTTAATTATACAAAAAGCGAATATGCAAAAAGCCAGAAGGGACATATCAAATTTTTTAAAAATTTAACGAAAACATAAAACTATTACGAATGTGCCTTATACACAGCGATTGTTGCCATCAAGTAAGCAACTGATGCCCTTTGCAGCATTTAGAACAAAACTAGTCCTTTATACCATTTTCATGAAAATGTTAGGTTTCTGTTTGATCAGCAGGTGCTGTTGAGATGAAAGCCATGTGTAAATTTTCAGAAGGCCAAAAGTGTCAATTCAGAAAAGGAAAGTGATAAAAGAAAATGCAATCAGTTTTCCTGTTTTCAATTTGTACAGGATTTGAAGAGCTGTTTTGTTAAACTGCTACATCTGCTCCAATATGAATATTGAACTACTTCCACTAAAAATAACAACCTATAATTTGGAAGCCACTGCAGTCTTTTGTTAATGTGAGTGGGTTATTTAAAAACAAAAAAACAAAAAAATGAAAAAAATAAAAAAAGACAATTTTCTTTTCTGACAGTCTCTTGCCTAATGTGCATTTTCATTTGTTGGCACTTTTATCCACAGCAGATAAATGGAATTATGCAATTAGGACCTCATCTTGTTTAACTATGAAAGAGGTTTCCATAGGTGAAAATCTGGCAATATAAAATGAGTTCGCACAAAACAAAATTTATTTTAAAATAACCTGTTTAAATACAGTTATTTAAAATCAGATAGTTATTCCTTACATTCACTAATACTACCATTTTTTAACTTACTGCCAATTATTATAACAGTTAACACTATTCCACTGCATACTGAGCATCCTGTGATTTATTACACCTTTAATACACCTGCAAATGTAAGGTTAAACTAATCGGGGATATTTTACCTAACAGGGCTTTCAGAATAATTTTTTTTCATGCTTAAATAAAAATGATTAAATTATGCCTGAGTGCCTGCATACAAAAGCTTTAGCTTCTATAGTACTGCTAATCAAATAAGTTTTATGGACAGGGAAAGAACCACATTAGAGAAAAAAATTGGATGCATTTTACTAGTGATATTTCCAGGAAAGACAAGTTCTTCTTAAATCATCCGAGATTAATTAGAAAACTAATACATCTTAAATAATCATAATATAAATACTACTTCATCATTCCTGTAATAAGAAAAGAAATGACTGTGCTGTCCATTTGAAAATGGGCATTGAGAACTAAGATAGGAGGAAGACTGATGAAATTTGGATCAAGGTCAACATTGACTCTATCCACAGTTGCAGTTAGGTTGACTTGTGGCTATTGTAATTTGTCCAGGATGAGATGTGATCACTACTTAGGATCAATTAGAGGACATGTAGCTTGTGACTTCACACTTGAATTGCCAACCCTCTTCGCAGATAAACCCAGAATATCTCCAGAATGGATTAAGGGGAAGACAGACATTGTGACATTAGCATAGCGGATGTTAACAAATGCAGTGTTTCTTCTGAAACACCACTCAAAAGAAGTGGTAGTTTGATGAACAGTATTGAGTGTGTGTACTTGTGATTACATATATATAGCCAACCAAAGAATAATGCCTTTAAAGAATTTCTGATTTGAAGACAAATTTAGTCACGTGCTGATGTGTAGCTTTCAGAGACCTGGGCGGCTGTGTGGCTATGTCCCCTGGTATAGCGCTGAGTGTTTTGCCACCCTCAAGAAATGATGCTGAGTCACATATCATTGTCAGAAAGTTTATTTCACAGACACAACTCCGCCATTTGGTACATGATCTTCTGATGAGTTGTTTGTGCTGAAGCTACATTCAGTGTTGAAGCCCCGATACATAATATGGTGTCAAAAGGGGAGAGCTTCTTGGGACTCTTCAAAATGTTCGTACTTAATCAAGTTGTCTAAGCCCTTACCTCAGAATCACCGATGAAGCAATACTGTAGGTTGAAGTTTAAGATATGAGGCCCTTCAGTTTGAAAAAGTTTAAAACCATCAATGCTGCTTAGAACCACAGGCATTTTCTCTTACTGTAAGAGGCCTACTTTTTAATTTCTCCCTGCTTCAATAATTCGAATCAAGATTACCTGTATAACTCATGAAGAAATAAAGCAGACATTTGTTTTCATATTGTCAGGATCTCTATAGCAAATCAGTATTTGTGTACATAGGGTCTTTAGAATATAAATCTTGTTGAATGTGGAGGAAAGGGAGAAATGTAACATTTCCCGTTGTTTGTCCAACAATCTCAGCACCTTCTAAATGCCATAAGGAATGTGATTGACTAGCCTCGTTAATCTTTTAAAGCCTAGGTAAGCATAGAGCTCTTCTGGGTATGCTCTGGGCTTTCTAGGGCTGCCACCTAGTTGTTGGTCTTGGGATAGAGGAGAGGAACTAAGAAATATTAGAGACCTACCATGAGCCTAGAGTTAACAGTCACATGCCATCACTAATTTTAAGTAGATGATCAACCAGCATTTCACTTTCTTCATTTCAAAGAGCTGTAGCCCCTCACTCTAAGACTCTGGCTGTAGTTGCTCTTCTGGCTTGACTTGCCCCAATATGGAAAACAGTTTAACTTGTGTTCCCTAAATTAATTACTCACTTTGTTCCCTAGTTCTATAATTAGAGTCTTTTTCTCTGAATAACTGGCTAAATAGTCTTCTTAGCAGCTATGATCTGTACATTCATTGTTTTCTTTTATTTATGCCCTTACTGCCAACCTAAGAAAGAGTTGGCTGCTAGCTGACAGATAATCCTTAGATACACTCAAGTGTATGCTAGTGTGTATCCCTTAATACCTCCTAATCCAGGCTTCTCCATTACTAAATTCTGCTTCCTTGCCAAAATACTACCTTTTTATACTATGCCGAAGCCGTGAAGAATCAGTGTGCTTCCTTTATTGACCTCATTCATCACTCTGGAGTTGTCTTCTGCCCAGTGTCCCTAGTTCCTGACATTTGTCTTGATCTCGGCATCTCCCAGGCATCAGCTAGGTCCAACTTCCTGGTCACTTCTTAAAATACGAAAGGGATTCTGCACCATTTTGAGTTTGTAATTATAGTTATGTAGTGTAAAGTACTCTTTATATTATAAAAAGATGTGTGCATTCCTCTGACTAATAGGTAACCTGGGGTTCCTTTTCTAGTTCAGTCACTGACTTTTGCTGGGTGGCCCAGGGTGGATTCCAGCCCTCAGGAGAACCCTTCAGGAATAAAGTAATGGGCTGACTCAATGATTATTAGGCTTCTTAACTCTTGTATGATACTGGGAGTAGGCTTTCAGGAATTTCTAATGGTTAAGTGAATGAAAATAAATTCTTCATATTATTTATATTTTTAATTCTGAGTTGAGGGAACACTACTAGACTCCACTTAACTGGGAAATGGAATCAGATTGTCTTCCTACTGTTCTCCACTGTAAAGTGGCACTGGGAATAGGGAGCCACTTTTTTCCATAGCTATCCTGGACCTTAGACAATTGAAATTTTAGCTGTTACTATACCTTTTTTGGGGGTGAATGCTAGAGGAATGAACCTCTTTATGCAGTGAGAAGGAACTAAAGATCTGAAGTTTTTCTCAAGGAAAATAACCTTTATGCTTTCCCTTCATAGTTGCTGGGTAAGATGAACTTGGTGCCCCGGGGGCAGGTGCAGTGCACTAAGTCCTAAACCATGGTGGTGACTGATTGTGCTTACCAGGTGTTCACCACATCCTGCAGTCTCGAGGGTTGGGCCTTGGTCACATGGCTATTTAGACAATGTCCTTTTTAAATTATTTTTGGAGAGAACTGGTAAGTAACAACTTATTTAATGGCATATGGGCATGTTATCATTTGACTAAGAATCAGTTCTTAAGTAAGAATGACTAAAAAATCATCCTATTACATTGTCTGAGAAAGTCTGCTGTTGCTTCTAAAAACAATTAAAGGCTAAATTATTATCAATAACACTTTGATTTTGTATGTTTAGTTTGTGGGGTTTAGTTTGTAAAAATATAGACATTATTATAACTTTGATTCTAATTCGTGAAATTCTTATTAATGAATTTCTTTGCAATTTTGGAGCTCTTGCATTCTTATACTTATGATTTGATCAAAGTGAGCACTTTATCATCATCCAGGATGGCAGTAGAAGTAAACTTCTATTTATTAAGAATATCTGCAATTGGCAGGACTTGGAAGTTGTTATTTTTATCTGTCATTAGAAATGGAAGCCACAAGTATCACTGTTATTTCATGGGTTGTAGAAGTTTTTGTATTGGTATTCAGAGTTCAGTGGGAGGCCAAATTGAAGTTCTTTTGCTACAAAGGAAAATGTCTTAAAAATACAGTGAGCTCTTAGTTGGTACCTGACTTGACTGTATTGAATATTATATCAGAAAAATTATAGAGAAAAAATTACCATGAGATGTAATTGCAGTTTGTCTAAAGAAGCTCAAGAGCTAGGGGCCATTAATAATGAGAGGAAGCATTGCTAGAACAGTCATGAACTAGACGTTACTAGGTCTGTTAGAGCACTGGGAGAGAAAACTAGCTCTAAGATCCTATTATAAAGAGTATTTTGGGGGTCCCTTCCAGTATACCTTGTGGGGAATGCACCTGGTTATACTCAGGTTGGAGATCACAGAGTTATTAGGAAAGTAGATAGCTAATGGTATCTGCAAATGTGGCGTAGAATCGTGATGCTAGGGAATTAGCACGGCTCCATTGCAAAGAGCATTTTAAATGCACATTATATCTGGTGAATAGAATATCAAAAAGTGGGACATCATCTTCCAGTAGACATTATAAGCACAATATAAGTTGTGCTTTAACTACAAAGTCTTAGGAAGTTGGTTGGTCTATTTGCTTAAAACTGAATGTACAATACTTTTCTTAACCTTAAAATACAGGAAGATGTGAGCTGTAAAACAGGTCATGAAAAACTGCAAGTTTATTTTCTGAATCTATGCATATGTTATGTACACAATGATGAGCAAACACAGCTGAGAAGAATAGCAGATGATATTGGGACTAGAATTGTGGTGTTTGTCAGACTGACATAATAATCCTTCTTTCCTGTGAAAGTGTTCTATTTAAGTGACTGTTAGGATTGGCTAACTTTTATTGTGTGTCAGATAAGTATTCTTTACTACTCAAACCCTTTGACTAACTCTCACACATTTTCATTCTCATCTCTAGCTAGATTTATTTAGAAACGAGATCACATTTGACCTCTCGTGGGAAATGTGGACAATGAATTCTCATCTCTTTGTTTAAATAAGAGTAGGTAGGTCAGTTCAGGTCTAAATGGAAAATAAATGTGATCCATCTCTGTCGATATTTCCATGTGAAGCTTTGAGTTGGCTAGAGGGAGCAGGTATAAAATATCAGAGGAAAATATAAATGAAGAATGATAAATTGAGCAATCCATTATACCTAATTTGACTATTTTTAAAGAACGACATATGCATTTTGAGTAGCTCTGGTAATGACATCTTTTAGACTATTGGAAGGAAAATTAAAATTGTTACTCTTGGTTGTAATCTGAAGTAAATTAATAAATATTTAGTGAATTCCTACTATGTGTAAAGCAGTATGTTAATTGGAGACACCAAGCAGGTAGTAAGCTCAGCTCCCACTGAATGGTAAACTCAGGACAAATTAAATAGCTACAAAAGATCATGGGGCTTGATTACTTACTAATTAAATGGTATAGTAAATTAGATTTTAGAGGTGGGAGCAAGTTGGAATTTAAGCTTATCTTGAGACAAGTAGGCTTTATCAAGGCAAAGTTATTTTAATGGGGTATGGGCAGTTATAAAGTAGGAATGGGGAGTGCAGAAGGTCAGATGTAAGAAAAGCCTTTGGAGAAGTATTGGGGTGGGTTGGGTGGAGGTAGAGTGAGAATAAATTAGCAAGTGTGGCTATAGCAAAAAGGACATTTGGGCAATTATTGGAAAATAAACAGAAAGGTCATAACTGCCTTGAATATCAAGCACTTTGATTTAAGCTTTATCTTCTGAGTAAATCAGAATTTTAAAAAACTGTGTCCTGTGGGATCTCTCAGGGTTGGGAGGTGGCATGGAGGGTGCCCAGATTGGGTTCAAGATCTTTCGTTCATCTTCTCAGCACTGTGAAACCAGAATTGTTCTGCTTTTACAATTAATTGCTTAATATTATATTAGATTTCCTAGTTGGACCTATTTTGAACAAAGGATGTCAAAATAAAATAGATCTTAATAATAATAATAATAAAAAATGCCAGGTAGGGGGAAACTGTGGGCTCAATTCAAGTTGTGTTTCTGAAGAATTGGTCTTATTATGATACGTCAGATAGATTCGAATGGGAGAAAAGACTGGAGACTGAGGCCAGGTAATGAATTTGTTGCAGCAGTTTGGATGTTAGATAGGGATGGTAGAAAAGGGATGATCAGAATCAGGTTTGTATGACAAGAAGGAAGAGGTAGATGCAAGAGGCATTATAAAGGAAAAATGATTAGAACTTGGATATAGGGGTAGATTTAGAGAGGGTGAAGAGTTGACAACCTGGATCAACTGTCTAGTTCAGTTAGCTTGACGGATTTGGGGATCACTTTAGACGTTTAAGGAGTAGTTTTGCTACTCCTCATAGACTCAGAGTCATAGTTTCCAGAAAGGAACTTCAGAAGCCATTCATGTATCCCTGCCCTAGGGATCCTTGTGATCCAGCTACTTTTGGGAAATGGTGACAGGGCTGTCAAACGGTTGTTGTTGTTGTTTTTCCATTTGAACAGATGATTTCAGAAGGAAGACAACTTTCAGTTCAGTTAAGTGGACGAGAGCTATGAGGTTCACATATTGTCTTATTTAATACTCACCTGGGAGCGAGGTCATTTTGTAAATTACCCCTAGATGTTTCTTCACTTACTCAAGTTCACCCTGCACTGGTGGTAGGGCAAGATGTGAGCCTAGATTTTCTTACTCCCAGGCTTCTCTGTTCCAGGGATCATTACTGCTCTCTTACAAGTCTTCAAATCTGACCACCTAGGAATTTTCCCTTTGAACAAGGCTAGCTACACAGACTGCGAGTGGGAATGATACTAGGTTAAAATGAAAAATTCTCAAGACTTCTCACTACATTTAGAAAAGATACTTTTTAGAGTAACTTTAGAGGCAAAGAGAAGGAGAGAAGGGAGGAAAGAGAGAAAAGAAAGAGAAATATCAGTTGCTAAAGAGTAGTAGCAAGTAGACCATATCTGCAGCTGGACAATTGGAGGTTTTTCTTTATTTGAGATGCGTGACCATCAATCATAAATGCAGAAACTTTCAAAGTGCTATTTTTCTTTTCTGTGAGAGTTGTGGCATGGAACAGATGCCTTTATTTAGAGAAGCGAGTCTTTGGAAATAATTGGTTCTCTACTCTTATCCCCTAGAGATGATCTTCCACAGATGAAATTAAAACAAAAATTTAAATTACAAACATTAGTTTGTGGTATTTTTTTTTTTCATTGCAAAATGTTTAGGGCCTGCTGCCTAATTCCTCATATGTTAGTATTGTTGACTGATCATAAATACTTTATTTCAATCACTAAGAGTATACTTGTGACTTTCAGAAAAGAAGAACTTATGATTGTACTAGGTCATTTTTGAGTAATGAGCTAATGCTTTTTTTTAATGCTTTGAATCATAATAGGTACTGCCACCTTTCCACTATTATATGAACCAAGCACTACAGTAAAACACTTGAACTAGGGACACTAAGATAGGTACTATATAAGTATCTTATCTTCATAGCATCCTGGTAAGATGTTGTTATACCACTTTAGAGATGTATATTTGTAGCCTAGAGGGGTTAAGTGTCTCGTCCAAGGTCGAATAGCTGATAAGTATAAGAGAAGAGATTCTATTACAGCCAGAGCACACATGCAGTGGGCTTCTGTATGGCCAGGGTGGGTAGACTACAGCCATCTTAGGAAATTTTATTTCTTAAAGGTAAATTATATCTGTAAGAGGAGATAGTTCAGAGCTTTCTGTTATTTGAAGTTGCCTGGTTTGTTAATTCATTGGTGATAATGCATTATTGATTGACAAAATAAATCAGAGGTTGGTCACTTGCCTTTGGATTAATTCTTTAAAATTGTATTTGAAGGACTTTAAAATAATGCTTTATTACAATAAGAGGAAGAGGCTTGAAGAAAGATTAGATAGTATTTGGTTATCATTTATTCTTCAGTTCACTTAGCCTACATTAAGTAAATACTTTCTGTGAGCCATGCGCTATGCTAGGCACAGGATGTGAATGCTGTGGAATAAGCATGGCTCCTTCCCTCATGGGCCTTGCAACAGAGTACATCAAGGTAGGATATGAAGACATAAAGAGAATAGGATGAGATCCCTTTCCTACAGTAGGAAACTCAATTGGGAGATAAATCTATACCTTAAAACCTAGTAGAATGTATTTATACCTTAAAGGTTATATGGATTTATGCTCTAATTTTTAATCATGTTATCCTGCTGCTCAATGTGGGAGAAAGGGCTTGCTTCACAGCCCTAGATGAGGCTGAGTAATTCCAGTACTGGCCTATGTATGTATATAGAAAGGGCTCAGATGAACAATATCTGGCAGGTAAAGGTTATCCAGCCTGAAATAGATCATAAATGCTTTTACATTTAAAGAAAATAATCATTGGCCCGAGGAATGGTAAAAGAAAGGTTCATGAAAGCCATAGGGATTGAATTAGGCCTTTATAGCATTTCATTAAGTGGAATTTGTTTTATTCTTTTTATGTGCTAAGTGCAGTTCTAAATATAAAGGATAGATTAATGAGCAAAACAGGTAAGACCCTGCTCTCAAAGAGCTTACAGTTTGGGAGTGGGAAGAAGAGACAGATAATAAAGGCATTAATAAGATTATTCCACATAGTGTTAAATACAATGAAGACAAAAAACAACGTTAGAGAGAATGGTAGGGATGTTGCTGCTAGTAGTAAGACTTTATTTTGGGTGGTTGGGAAAAACATCTCTGAGGAGGTGACATTTGAATGAAACCTGAGTTGTTGAGGAGCTGGCCATGCAACAGTCTGTGGAAAGGTCAATGGACAAAGCTATAAAAAGTGAAATTAAGCATTCTATGGGGGTTGGGGGTTATCCATCAAAGAGCTGCATTCCGTAAGGGTATGTGTGGATTGGAGGCTGAAAGGTGTAGGTTAGTGCTAATTTATGGTGGGTCTTAGATATCAGAAAAGGGTAAGAATAAAGATTGTGTTTTTCTGTGCATGTATCGGCATAAGTAGTTAGAAGAGGGAAAAAGAATCTGGATGAGGGTAGTCCCAGCTTGTATAATTGGGACATTGAAGTTTAGCTCATGTGTGACCTAATAATATTAGGTACATCCTAATAATATAATGTCCCAGTCACTTCCTTTTGGAAGTTGAGTATAGTTCTAAAGTGAGGTACACATGGTGCTTGGTTGACAATTTCAACCAAGATACAGGAGAATTGTCCTGTAAATGAGACGGAGGCCTTGACAAAGGTAAGCTACAATCCAGTGTCAGAGACTATATACTTACTAAGGTAATGTTTTCTAAGTCAGGTAGGATATAACAGGTTCCTTTTGTGATAATTTCTCTTGGAACCAAAAACTAATAGTGTTTTTGTTAATGTAAAAAAAGTTTTTATGCTATAAAATCTTTTTGTGAAAGGAGAGAGAAAAGTTGGAATTAAGGTTTGATCCAGTCCAGGTTGATAGGTAAAAGGAGGTGTGCTTAAAGGCTCATTTTTGGAATAACTATATTGTTTACTAAAGGAAAATTTCCCCAAATGTTGATACAATTCTCTAGAGAAATGTATTTAGGCAGTGACGGGATTCCTGGCTGTGATTGAGAAACACAGTAATAGGGAACTGTACTTGCTATCTTTGTGGTTAAATCTGATGTGTGTAGTCTTTACATCTTATTAAATTTTTGAAAGATAAACTGATATGAGAATGATTTGTCAAGGCCAGAAACTCTTCCTTTTAAAACCTTGGCTCAGTGTTTACATTGGAAAGGTAGGGGGTAAGATAAAAGTGTTATAAATATGAGGTTAACTGAATTCAAATAGAAGGTTCTCTCAAGTTATTGCATTCCTTAGAAAGTAAATACATTGAGCATATGGTTAAGATTGATCAAAAAGTATTCTGTGTGCCAGTGATTATGTTCCCATCTGTGATTAAGGTTTTCTGTCTGCATCTGGTTTTCACATTATATTTCTGTAACAAGAATCTTTTATATAGCAGAGTTCACTTTCTGTATTTTCTATCAGCTGCAGCTTGAACTACTGCACGGATCGCAGATTTACACATGTGGTTCTCATTACTTCATACCATTGAGAAAAAGTAATATTTGTTTGGGAATGTATGTTTTCCACAATTTCCATGGTAATATAACATGTTGAGCCTTTTTAATAATGCTCTTATAGAACTACAAATTGTTTGAGGCCTTCTACTCTTACAGGAGTTTAGATTTTAAACTTGTCTCACTATGTTTCCTTCATAATGAGGTTTTACAAATTTGAGGGCTGAGAATCCAAACAAAGAAATTTATTAAAGATGGAGAAATTTACTATCATTTGCATGCGATATGGAATTTAGTGTGCAATAAGTATCATGGATATCTGGATGCATATTTCTTAAAGCTTATTACCATTACTCATTATTTCACATTGGAAGATGATATAATGCATTGGATGTATGAAGCACATATATAATACTCCAAAGATATTATTTTGAAAATCTAAACATTAGCTCCTTTTTTAAAAAAAAATTATCCTCTTGACTGCAGTATAATGTTTTACATATAAAATAAGTGGGGAAAATTCTCATGAGTAAGTTTAGGTTCACACTGTATATTATTTGAATGTGTATTTGTATGCCATGCTAACATTTAAGAATTTATAAACATGTATGTTTAAAATATATTAGAACATTATCTTTTTGCTAACTTTTTCTCCATGTACTTGAGAATACTCTGATTCAAATAGACACAAGTGTAGTTAAAATGTGAAACTGTATAGTCTGTATTGGAAGATCATTTATAATGAGAAATTTATCTTTTAAAGTACGTTTATCTGTATAGTATTTTATGTGCCTCAAAACTCAGATCAATTATACCACTTTTATTAGTAAACCCAGACATTAATTTGGTATGTAGCAGTCATTAGAAGGAAGAAATAGACTGAGACTCTAGGGAGACTTGGGTATACTTTGCCTCTTTCATTTGTTCGGTGGTTCCTTTAGTTTGAGCTCTTCATTTGTTCAGTGGTGATTATGGACTGTGGCCCACATAGAGGTATGATTCACTTTACTCAGGCTCTCTGACATCTTTTGTTGTTGGTTGCCAAAGCACAAAATATTATCAGATATAACTGAAGCTAAGAAAAGTATCCATTTTTTCCCCCCAATAATATTTGTTTATCCTCAATAAAATATTTTTATCCTGGTATAGAAACATTGGAAATAATAGGACTGTGTAGAAAATTACTCATTTTCATTTCCAGAAATAATCATATTTAACATCTAAATGTATTTACTTCTAAGCTCCCTCCTTGCACTCCCACCCCATCCCCAGTATTTGAGTATTTATATATGTGTATATATGTCTGTATGTACCGTGGTCATTTTCTTACTGAAGTTTTGCTTTTTCATTTTTTAATAAAATTGTTAGGTTCGTAGTAAACTAAATGTTTTCCAGTTCATTGTTTTTGATGATCTTTACTGAGCTTCAAAACAATTTCCAATTAAGAAATACCTAGTATTGTATTTCTCTTAAACATTTCTTATTTGATTTTTGCCATAAAGAATGAGAAACAACTGACTTCCAGTTAAGATGGTGGAAGTCAAGGCCTGACCCAGGACTTCTGGCTCCTGTCCACTATTTTATTGCATTAATAAATCAGATTAATATGTACAAAGAAATTTTATGAATTTACTTACAAAAAAGAATGGGAAATGACTGATTGCATGACAGCCGAGTCATAATGTGACAACATATAAAAGGAATTGATTTTTCAAAAAATCAAATCTGCTCATTTATGTACATCAGAGTATTTTCACCAATTTTAATTTTTAGGAAGTAGTTTTGTCTCTTAAAAAATAATAGCAACAGCCTTAGTAAGAATTTTTGAGACTGCTTTTAAATTTTTTTTTTTTTTGCATTTATTTAGTTCCTACCTTATGTGTGTATGATTGAGCTAGGGTTTCTACTTCATAGATTATAAGAACTAAATACTATTACTTTTTCTATTCATAGTAGTGGTGGTAGCAGTAATAGGTGAGTAATAGGCATTCAATAAATGTTTGGGAATGAATGAGTGAATTCTAAACCTACCAAATCTAGCAGGAAAAATGAGAGTATTAGGATTGCTTTAGAAAAAAAGAAACTAGTAGAAGTGTGTTCATTTGGCAAAATGATTTACCAATAATTGTCACTAATATGTTTAAACTATTTGATTACATAAAGATTATTCATTAATATTATTAGTAGTTAATAATGTCAATATTTAAGTTTCAGAACAGTGAAAGATGGACCTGACTTTTTTAAAAACAGTATTTAACTTGCATATAAAATCGCAAAACATAAAATAATACCACATAATGTCTCAAAGCATTTTCTAAAGAAACTATAATATCTGACAGATTAATTTTTGTGTCAAAGGAGGTAAAATCTAACAACATTCTTTTACAATATTGATATACATATGTTTTAATACCAACTTAAGGAAAGGGGAATTGTCAGGTTCAGAATATATCCAGCTTTGAGTCAGATGAATGGAGAATTAAGAGTTCTTTAGACACAATGCAATATACATATGCCTTTCTGCTAAATTGTACACCTGAAACTTACTGGATTCCGTTAATCAGTGTCACCATAATAAAAAAAAATAAATGAACGAAAAAAAGAGTCCTTCAGAGCAAGTCATTATAGGAACTGAGAAAATGAGGATTGCTTTTGAATCTTCTAAAAATTAGAAGAGCTTGTATCTGTTTCTTAAAACACAAACAAAACTTGTCTAGTATCTTGTAGATGGGTATGATAATCCAGACTGGTTGTGATATATGCATTTTTTTTCCCTTTGTTGTTGTCAATAGAAAAGATTGATCTCTGGACTGGTGAACATAATATCTGTCCCAGTCAGAAAAGGAGAGAGGAGATTAGCAGAGCGATTGTTGGAGAATGATATCTGTCAAAAGAAACACTTGGAGAGCACTGAGTTTAGTAATAGGTGACTGCCGGAAAAAAGGGAACTTTGAATGTTGTCAAGGTAAGGAACAGACAAATGTTTTGATTTTGCAATTTACTTACATGTCAAAAAAAATCAATCTATTTTTTTTCCCAATAAATCATAATTGTGAAAATTTTCCCCTTATTTCTTCTAGTGCCTGTTGGTAGAGTTTATGTTATATATTTAAAAATTTGTTTTTGAAAATTTTGGCTGTGGGTTTGGATGGAAATCAGTCAGCCTAGCTGTGGGAGCCCTCGTTTGATAGTTTTGGATCTGAAATATACAATGATGAAGTACCAAATTTTTTCACCCTCTTTTTGTTGCAGTATTTTTTGCCATGTTTCATAATATCATAATATATCTGTTATAAGCTGAGCAATACTTGGAGTTAAAGAATAAAAGCTATGCCCTAATTTCTATGTTTATTGTGACTAGAGATGGTATGTTCTGAAACAGTTCATGAAAAATCGAACAAAAGTACTTTTTGATTTATTGCTTCCTATTGATTTCAATTATTTTTTAATTCTTAGGTGAATGTTACATCCTAAGCAGAATTCATGTCAGTAGGCCCATTTAAAAAGAAAAGAAAAAAAGAGTGATATTTAACTTGAAGAAAACAACAAGTATAAACTGAGTGTATTGCCATTTGGCAAGAGATTCCTTAAAGTCTGCAACATTTAAAAATTAAGGAGATCTCTAAATTTATGGATTCCGGACAGTCGATGTCTCCTGTAGACAGCTCTGTTTCAGGTTTAGTGGACTTGTGCAGAAGCACAGATGGATAAGGATAAACTATCAAGAAAAAAATTGAGAGTTAACAAAAATGTTAATAACAAAAATATTGGTTGGCGCTCTGAGTGATCGGGAAGAGACTTTTGAAATTCTGTGACTGCTTGCCTTACTACATGAAGAGGAATAGCAAAATATTTACCATTTGTGGCCATTGTTCTAGAATATTGTTCTGAGGTAGGATGGTGCCTACCTCACATCGACTCTTGCAATTCCTACAAATGCTTATTGGCTTGTTTTTAAAGTTCCCAAGAATGTGTTGGTGAATGAAGGGGGTTTGTTTTTGAAAGACTAGAGAAAATGCAATAATTCCCTGTATAATTATAGATTCCTTTGAGGTAGCATAAATTATGATTTAGTTTCTCTATCTGTATTTCTTTCATTCCCCCTTCTTCATATTGTGATGTTCTTCTACTGTAATTAGAGACAAATTCAAAAAAGAAGGCAAGAAATTAAATTTTATTAAGTAGGTGAGACATAGTTTACCTCTGTTTCTATTTTCTTACCTTATGTATTATTGTTACTAAAATTAAGTTTTTGAGAATGGAAACCTTAGTTGATTAGATTTCTGAAGTCCAGCATAGAAAGAAAGGTTACCTCATAAAAGAAACAAACTGGCAAAACAACTACCACCACCATCCCTGCTTTAGAATTGTTTTCTTATCATCTTTCATCAGAAGAAAGTACTTGTTTTAAGAGGATATAACTTTTGCTCTCTGCCTTATATATCTTTATAGGGGTTTTTATTCATATGATAAAAACTATTTAAGGTGCAGATAACAAATTGAAAAGCATATATTGAGCTTTTATTGCAGATACGTTGTTAGTCTTTACCCATCCCTATCCCATTACTATTATTTTCTCTTCTAGTCATGTGGTGTGTATAGCTGGCTTGTTGGTGATGAACCATTGCAGAATGGAAGATCCATATTGAAAGCAAAAATTCATGACAAGGACACACATTTTAAAACAGGCTAATGCAGGTTATTTGTTATAATATGCAAATACTGAATTCCTGGCATCATGTATCAGAAACATGTTGTTTCTTCTCTCTCTTTCCTATACGCATGTATGCAAACATGGTGTATAAATACATGCACATAGAATATATATATTTGTGTTGTTCTATTTTATAACCATTGAGTTTTTTATGTAGCATTGAAAAATTTGCTCCTACATATTTCTTCCTTTTTGTACTGGTAATGGGTGTATAGAAATGTGGGGTTCGGACTCAGGTTGACCCAAGAAGTATAGAACAGAAATCATATACTTTAAATTTGCAAATGCCTAGAATCCTTTGGATTCCAGGAGTTCTAATTTAGAAGCAGAAAAAACAAAGAACTCTATGAAGTTGAGCAGTTGGGGCTGTGAGAATGGCCTGAAGTGGCGCCAGAGAGTCTGGTCTGTGTGGAGAGTTTGAAGTCCAGTGGGGGTCACCAGGAGACAGGCTTGCCTCTCTTGGGTGGCCATTGGGGAAAATGATACCGAGGGGACAGCCACTTGCTTAGGTGAAAGCTGGTAAAGGCAAAACGCTGGTATGTTTCCCACCAGCATTTTAAATCGTACCCCAAAGTATGCACAATGCTTGGTCCTCCAGAATGTGATTTGGAGTTGTTCTCCTGTAATATGTGTCATTGCAAGGAGTAGGTAAATTTGGGACAGCTAGGGATGGTGACCAGCCTGAGGAGCTTGATTCTCTAAGTCATTAAGGAAAATACTATGAAGAGTTCATTATTTGGTGCATACGTGTGTGTGTGTGTGTGTGCACGCGCACGTGAATGACAGACCCATTGATTGTCCAAAAGATGCAAGGAGAATGGCATGGGAGACAATTATGACACAAGAATCTTGTTGCAAACTGGTTTGTATTTATGTTCATATTGTGGCATAAAACATTTATGTAGTCACAACTATTGATTTATATGTGTTTCAAAAGCTACATTTGGATTTTTAAAAAGGGTAATTTTTAAGAAGTTAATTTATATAATGCTTTGCACCTTCAGATATTGGTATCTTTATTAGCAAAAGAGGAAAGTTATTTTCTCAAGAATAATTGCTATTTTCTGAGATTATCTGCGTGTTTTTTTTTTTTTTTTTTTGTTCCCTTGGTCATGTTGGAGGGGTCTGATAGCATTAATGGGGTTTACCCCACATGGAGCTTTGAGCTTATTGTAGCACTGCACACTGATCCCAGGTCAGTGTGATGCGTGAAATCAATTTATTTGAATCTCTTTGCCTCTATAGGAATTTGGCAGCATGCCAGTTGTTTTCATTTAATGTTCTTTGTGTTGAACACAGACAAGCAGGCATGCTTTTGTTTTCCTCTCTCTTTTGGTCTCTGTCTCTTTCAGCCAACATTTTATTCTATGGATTTTGAGATGAAGGAAGAATATATTATTTATATGATTCTAATTGTTGCTTAATATTTATATATGTGTATGCATATATTATGTCATATATATGTATATAACTGTACCACTTTCTTATCTTTTAAAGCATGTTTTTTTTTGTATTCCTGAGTTTTAATGGTGCTTTCTTTGTACACAAGAAATATTTTAGAATTTTGTTTAATAAGATTTTCAATGACACATCATAAACCAGATCATAGGTGGCACATGCTGCTTATAATGCTCATTATCAAAACTGAAAATAATATTAATTACACAACACATGTTTAATTTGTGAACTGGAATATCAAAATTATTTATTTCTTGGGGAGCTTTTTTGAATTTGAAGATTCACACCTTTAATCAAACACATGCTAAAGAAAAAAAGATTATTTCAGCATTATTTTCTTTGAATAATCCATCTTGATTAAGATACCAGTGTTTTACATCGATTTCTTATATGTGAATTTTTATGAAGTTCCTGCCATTAGGATAAATTTCTTTTTTAGGGTAATATTTTTGCTTTTTAAAATTTGAAAGGTAATGACAGAGAACAGCACACCGGCTTTTATTACAAATAGATTCAGACTTTTTTGTGGATGTTTTGTTGGGAGGATTTGTTTCTAGGTCAGATTTAGGAAGAGGTGGAGAAGGAAGTGAGAGGGAGAGTGAAGAGAATGTTCTGTTGATGCTCTGGGCAGTTTTTGCGGAAGTTGATAGGCAGAACTGTGGAGCCTCAGCCTCAGGGTCAGGCTCAGACCCAGCAGCTCTGCTTCCTTGTTTAATTACCTGAAGAGCAAAACAATCAGCTTGAGAGTGTGTGAAAATCCTGTATCTCTCACAGCCTCCTGGTGCTCTCACATCCTGCAAGGCCAGCCCTGTCTGTGCGCCAGAGCCAGTGTCAGGCTTGCTCCTGCCCTGGGTTCCTTTCTTTCTGGAGACATTGTGTGGAAGAGGGTTTGGTCAGGAATTTGAGGTTCCTGCCAGTGTTGTGTTGGGGCCCCTGTTCTCTTCTTCTGGACTACACTGACAGACACTCTTGATATATATATTTTTTAATGGATCTAAAAATTTGGCTTCTTTTACATTAAACTCTGGCCTTGCTATTAAATGATACTTCTATCAACGATAGACATTAACCAGCGGAGGAATGGTCTTAGTTGATGGGTTTTTATTTTCCTAATTCCTGTTATATTGTGTCCTACATGTGTTACTTTTTGGGATCAGACTCACTTAGTAATTCAGTATGGAACTAGTCATGCCGAAGTTGTTTTTATGAAGCAGTTTTGGAAAATTAATATGTCTATGAAAACAGAATAGTCCATCTTTAAAGAAGGATGATAGGACTTTTAAGGCTGAGTTTTTTCTTCCCTCAGAATTTAATATGGACTTGGACATTTGCTGAGGGAAGGGCTATACTCTTTGATGAAGCTAGGGATGGTGAGAAATAATATTTGGACAGAAATGTGTATCCAATTTGAGGGTAGTATAGGATAAATATTCTGAGGAATGCTTGGAGACAGAGCCATTTAGGAGATCTTCAGACTATAACCAAGATGTTATCTTACCAAGAGGAGATCCAACAGGTTCTCTCTCCACAGTGTGAGCTGATGGGAAGTCGGAGCCATGGGGTGAGGGAGAAAAGGTGGTGGTGGTGGTGGGGTTTCCTGTAAAGGGAGGAGAAAGTGTGAAATTTGTGCAGTGATTTGGTTTTTTCCAACTGCTTCATTAAGATTCTGTCATGCAGACTTAAGGGCATTTACCCTTTAGATGCACATATGTGTGTCCCATTAATGTTGCTAGGAGTTATGGGCATGTAAAGAAAGTGGTAGGTACCTTTGTCTTGTGCATAACACAGCTCCAGGGGATCGATTCCATCGTTTACAAAGAATAAAGGAATTGTACTTTGCAGGGAAGAGTTTGGTAGGAATTATTCTAAAAACTTTTTTTCACATTATATTTATGAAAGAAATGTCAATATTTTCTGTGTTTGTATACCACTCCAGTGAAAAGTATATATACACTTAAGTAATTGGATTATCCTTGTATGTCTTGTGGAGCTGGCATCACCATGATCTACTGTGCACTAGCATAAGTAGCACTGCCACAAATGTTATGTGTATCCTCAGGCACGTGTGTGTGTATTTATGTATCACCCTGCTGCATTGCTTTCAGCATTAGTGTAAATATGAAAAAAGAGAACATGTACATATATCTTAAGCCACAGTCAACACGCCTAACTGATGTCCTCCACTAACAGACTCTGCGTATCCCCTCCTTTTAAGATCCATCTTTTTGCTAGTTCTATCCAACTGGAGCTTTCTTAAACACCAGTAACATTAGCACCATTTGTAGCATTAAGCCTTGGCATCAGACAGTGTATAATGTGAGAAAAACTTGGAGGACTCGAAAAGTGAATGGGGAGTTGTGGCTTGCAGGTGGCGTAGGAATTAAAAAAGAAAATATGAACAAGAATGTGGGGTTGGCGCCTTGTGCTGAGTGTGCTCAGTAAGTGTGGAGAGAAATGGCAAGGAAAAATCAGATCTGTGGGAGAAGAGAGTGGGAGCAAGTTAATTGCTCTAGAAAGGAGAAGGAAAAAAACAAATTATTTTAGGAACTGTGGACTAGTGTCATTTCACCGACAGGAATGAAAATAGGACATTTTGGTATGATAGGTAAAAGAGTAACAGTATTCTAAAAATTTAATAAGATTTTGGTGTCTATAATTAAGAATAATTTTAATAAGGAGTCAGAGTGAGAATTGAAATTTGCATGCAGAGTAAAGGATTTTAGTCGAGATTTATAGGTTTTAACCATTGTTCAGTGCATTTCAGAATATATAGTTTTAAATTCTGTTCTGCCTGGACTTATGCGGTAAGTGGGAGGGGGATGTATGTGATAAAACCCAGTAGGGTTATTAATTTTAAATTTTAATTTTAAATTTTACATTGTTTTAAAAGCAAATGTACTGAGTATTATTTGAACAAATGAAGCAGTTTTGGAATGAAAATTTGTAGTGAACCCATGGTAGCTAAAAATCATTTTTGAGTGTTTGAATTTGTTCATAAGCATGGTAAATTAGTATGTATGCATAGATTTTCCTGGAGAGATGGAAGTAGACAGTTTGTTAGAGATAAAAGTCCTGTGAAAAAAGAATATGATGAAAAAATTCTGAGATTTTTATTTTATTGCTGTGTATTTGCTCCACCTGGTGGATTTTGTTGAAAGTGTTTTAATTCATGTTAACGAATACCCTTTACACAATTTATAGGAAGATGAATCTTTTGTTTTACTTTTTTGCTATGTAAAATAGTTTAATTCCTATCGAGTTCAAAACATTTAATGTCTTGTTCAGTTCTTTCATTGCATTGAAATTAATATTTGTTAGTTTTTCTGGTTCAAAATGTAACACATCCTCATTTGGAAGATAAGGATTTTAAAAAAGGCATAATAAACATGGTTTATTATTTCACCGCCGAGAATCATTGCATTATTTTTAAGAATAGATGTTATCAGAAGAGGACTATTTTGTACTTATATTTATTTAAAGATATGTGGAACATTAAATACTACAACAAAGTGTGATGATGATTATTATAATTATTTTTGGGCAACTGCTCCAAAAAACTGCTCCCAAGCTCCAAAAAAAAAAAAAAAAAAATCGGTGTTTAGCAGGAACTACATTCATTAAGCTCTATGTCTGCAGAAGGCAAAGGCAGTAGAAATTGAGGTATTTCATGCATTCACAGGGCTGTTTGTAGGGTCAGTGATGAGATCTGTTGTTTCATGGACTTACACTGATTGCTTTCTTTTGGCAATCTTAAAGATTCAGTTGTGCTTTGATCATCTTATTGTGTTCCTTGGGTTATCCTTTTTTCTTCTTTAGACTCTTAACTGCTCTGTAACAGAAGATGAAGTTTTGAGAAGTGTCTCCATTTGCAAGGGATTTGGAGACCTTTTTATTGTCTTTAAAATTGTCATTCATAGTCCTCATTAGCATTTATTGTTGCAAGCATACAAGCAGAAAATGTGAAATTGGTATGTCCTGAATAGCCCCACAGAGCTCTCAAGCCCTCTGAATTCTGTCTGCAGTGTGGTGTGGGCTGGGCTTCGAGGGAAAGCTGTCCAGATGGCTGCCTGCATGCACAGAGCAGAGCTGCAGGTTTTGTCTCTGATGCTGAGAGGAGGGAAAGTTCATTGGAGCATACGCCATCACCCTTGCGTTTTAACAAAACTGACTCGCCTTTAGTCAGGATGGGGAGGTGGTGACATTGAAACAAAGGTTTTCTGTTTAGTGTTACAGTCCTTGTCAAATGGATAAGGGATGGGTAGTTATGGTGTCTTCTCTATTATCTGATTGATTTTTGTAGTTATAAAAAAATTAGGACACTATAAATGGCAATTTGAAGATTTACATGCAAGTGTACTTTTAAAGATTTTTTTTTTAATGGGAGATGCTCTTATTTGAAGAGACAGATTTAATATAGCTAGAGTTCAGCCTTGTAGATTACTGAGTGTTATACTTTAAAATTTTTTAAATAATTGAATTAATTGAACCCCATCTACAACTTTTAAATAATTATAGATGCCTATGAAGTAATCTACATTTAATGATAGTAGATGTGAAGTTCGCATTTAAATAATGGAACAGTCAATGCAAGTGTTAAATCTATTATAGCATTTCAGAATATTTTTGAATATTAGGTATTGAAAACCAGAAGTTGGTGGAAAAGGACTACAAAATATTGTGATATTTTAAAGGCATTGGCACTGTTGGAAACAATTCATAATAATTGGAATATAGATTTTATTTCTAGGATGTGATATTTTATCTCAAACAGATTTTATTTTGCACAATTACACACAAATGTACATACATACTTAAATGTGCTAATACACATCTTTTCATTCATATGTAGAGAAAATTATACTTCCACCACAGAGTTAAGGATCAAATATATTGCTTAAAAAATGTTGAAATAATATAACTAACATTTTATTCTGTACACATACGTTGAAGATGGAAAAAGATATAGATTCTTTTTGGTTTTTCAGTTTAGGATATCGTTACTACTTAAAAAATAATATATTGGAATCTTCACATTAGAGCACATTATTAACACACTTTAGCTAATGAAGATACAAAAATCAAAGTGACTTGAGTCATCGAGTTTGACATATCATAGGTGAAAGTAAAGGGTTGTGACATCTAGCTCTGGACCTGCCACTTGCCCTGGTAGATTAGGATTTCTTGACACCATCCAGTATGTTCTCCATGGAACAATGTGTTGTATGGTGCTTTTGTCATCTAGTTGCAAATGATCCACGTAATAAAGCTTTTCTGCTTCTGTGATGTCTTGTATAATGACCTACTAAGACAAGCTTCTTCTACCCAGCAAGTTTTCTTTTCCTCGATTCCATCTAATTGCTAGCACTTAGGCTCTCTTGAACATCCCTAAATAACCCTTTAACTCCATGTATATGTACCCTTCAAATTCTTAAAATGGCAGTTATTTCTCCTATTCTTTTGTCATTTAAGCAAAGTTCTTGTGAATTCTTCTGTGGGCTGGCTCAAAGTCGAGGAGGCTCAGCTGCTTGCTAGTCACTTCCCCCAAAGGAAACATTTGAGGGAAACGGTGGGAATGTGTCTAATTGTTTACAACAGACAGTAACAGAAAGGAGCAAAACTGACAGATATTCTCTTACCTTTATGGAGACTTCAGTGAACATTTTAACTTAATTTTTTTCTATCCCTGATTTCTTTGTGGTTGGCTGTATCTTATATTGTAGCCTAAATAAAACATAAACCATTTTTCTCACAGACACAATATGATTAGATTTATCTTTGTCAGGAGACAATTTATTATGGCCTTTATTTAATACAGTTTCAGGTATCTTTCAGTGGCAGGAGCAAATTAATGTACATTTTTATTAGGTGTTGTATCTATTTAATTGACTGTCAAAGTGATGAGAAGTTAGAAAATCATCCAAAAGAGAGGTCCATCTCTCTTAGCTCAACAGCTCACAGGTTAGGTAGGTTTGCCCTATCAGTGGGATGCCTTAGGAAAACACTAATAGCTTCCAGCTGGGTGGAAAATCAAAACCTTTGGGTCTGACAAAACTAGCAGATTTGAATTTGAAAGCAGAGCTAATGCCTCCATTTTATTTTTTACCACTTGCCCATAAAACATTATTTTCCAATATGTCAGCATCATTTGGTGGCCAGTGGTCTGAAGTTGAGAGTGGAACAAGCAAGTGGAGAAATCTGGACATTAGTGAATCCGCCCTTTCAAGCTGGTGTGCCACTTTGTGGAAGGCTGTCCTCTAAGAGAAGAGGGGGTCTTACTGACCATTCATCAATGCTCATTGGCTGATCATTGAGTGCCTTCTCATTCAGTTTATCAAGTCTTGCACATAAAAAGTCAGAACAAGCCTTATTCAGCTTTGTTAAAGGCAACTAGGAGTAAAATGCTCCCCTTGAACCCATTTTGCCCTTGTTTTTTTTTTTTTTTTTTTTTTTACTTTGTTAATGCAGCCCTCTTTAAATGAGTGCCTTTATTGGGTCAGTTAGAATATCTGAAACTATTAATTCTCCTGTATTGAATAGCTGGTGGCAGGCCAGAGCAGATGGGGTAGGAAAGTATTTGCTTGGGTGTATTGCTTTCAATTAAGATCAATGAGATTTCAGCTCCTCTGAATTAACTCACTTAATACCCACTGTGTGAAGTCAAAGCCTACTAGAAACAGAGAGGAAAGTTGAGAAGATCCGGAGAAAAGCTTTAACTCAAATTCTCCCTTCACCGGTGTAGAGAGCTTTCATTAATTGCAGGTGATTTCAGTAGACTGCTAGTCTCTATTGGTAGGTCAGGTTTGAACAAAAGAAAAATTTTGTATGATAGACTTTGCCTGTTTTGGAAACAAGTGAAAAATACCTTGGAGTAATACAATATCATACTGTCTTTCTCTAGTGAATAATATAAGTTTATTGTCAAAAACCGATTTATGTATTTTGGGGGAGATCTTGGTGTTTGGTTGACTAAACTTACCAATTCGGAAGGTAATTATTTAGATGACTCTTGACGAATTGCCTTAAAAATGTTCCACGTTCTTAATTAAAAGATGTGCATTAACTGACATGGCTCTCCCAAGAAAGTACTTAATTGGTCAGCAATGTATTCTTTGTGATTGTTTTGAATATATTTTAATTTTTAAAATTTGTTTACTAATGGGGATGCAGGACAGTGTTTTTCACTGGAGAAAACTTGGAATCTGTATTTTTTCTTCCATTCTCCTACATTAATGCATTTGTCATGTTAGTGATTGTCTATTTTTGTTATACAATTCGAATGTTGGAGACTTTTACTCTTTTTTTTTTTTTTTTTTTTGTTTATTAAAGGGAAAGTTATTTTGTGTAAGTAACTATTTAGAACTGCATATCCAGGTTTCTGTGTTCAGGGAGAACTGCCAAATGGGGTTGTTGATTTGCTTGCTTCCACTGATGAAGAACAGGAGGAGGAAACTGGTTCCTTGAGAAAATGCTGAACTAGTCTCAGAAGCGCATACATTCAGTTAGTCTCTTTCTGCAATCAGACTTCTAGGTGAGAATCTCCAGGGATCTGGGTTTTGTTGACATGGATCAATTTAAAGTGGCAATTACTGTAGTCAGATAACAGCTTAAAAAGCTTTTTTTACACATAGAAAAGATACATAATCACACAGCATATGGAAGTTCAATTTTCTGAGGTATGGGTTAGGGAGTTGCAGTGTACCGATATTAAGATTGGTTTTAAAACCAGATATCACCCAGCTTTCTTAAAGTGTAATGCATTTTTGCCATATGATTTTTTATTTCAGAAGTGAATCACCGTGCATATTGATGAAAGGTTGGATTTCCCACTGTGAAAATGTTCCTTCTAACATAGGTAAAGTATTAAAAAAGTCATTGAGTGGCTTTAAAAAAAAAAAAAATCCTCTCTTTGAAAATGAAAATTTACAGATTTAGGATGCTGGATTCCATAAACACTCTTATAGCAAGACTTAATTGATTATCACACTCATGCCTGCAATAAAGCTTTCCGTCATACGAATGTTTGAGCTTGGTGCTTAACTATCTATATACTGAAATCCATTACACAGAACCTCATTACAAGTGACATCTAACTAAGATGAACAAAAAGATTGGCCTCATAAATAGGATACAGTATACTATTAGTGACAGAACAGAGTAATCATTATGAATTATAGTCTTTTTACAAGTTGTCTCTGACATTGATGGATTTTTGAGGGGATCACTAGATGAAACAGTGCTTCTAGGGTACAGTATTTGGGGGCTATAGAAATTCTTATTGATTGACGCTGTTTATGAAAGGTGATTTATTTTTAGGTTGTGTAGGGTGTGTGTGCATGCATGGGTGTGCTTTGAGACAGGTTGTGTGCATTCTTGCAGAGAAGTGTGGGAAGGGTGAGTAGGTAGAAGTTAGAGTCACTGCCTGTGCTTTACATGGGTTTTTATGATTTCTTTGCGGCAGCAAGTAGGGGAAAAATCTATTTGATGAAGGCTAAAAGTATGCGGAAAGTGTAGAATAAGAAGTGGAAGACTGTGAAGGGGTAGCAAGAGTTAAAAGGGGATGCGCCTGTCTCATATTCTTTGAGCTTACAGGCTGGTCAGAGACTCCTGAATAGAATTGTTTCTTTGTTTTTTGTGGGTCGAAGGTACATTGGGAAGGTAAAGCCTGAGGCGTCTGTTTCATCCTGTGCCCTGTTTTTGAAGCAAATACACACAGACCTGGAAAGATTTGCAAGTGTTAAAACGTCAGGGAGAGTTTTAGACAAGAACAGTATTTTCCTTTTGCCCGGCATTTTTTTTGTGTTTAGAAAAGGCATGCAAGGCGGACAGGCATATGTTTCTCCTATGAGGCAAGAATGTTTTATAAAGGACTAAAGAGGGACTGCTGAGAGGAAAATAGCCAGCTTTAGATAAAGCACTGTAACAAAGGCTTGTAGTTTTATATATCATGGTGTCCATTAAAGCTTAATAGGGAAGAGTCCATTGAACCAGGTCGGGTATGTGTTATTCATGGGAAGGATAAACATTTAAGGGTGTGCAAAAAATCAGAAATCAGGAGGACATGATTGCTCAGCTTTTGAAAAGGCTTTACAGTGAAGATTTTGTTTTCATCTCCCATGGATCTCTATGCAAAGCAAAGGAAAGTAAGCTGAAAATGTTTGGAGCCTATCAACTCAGGAATCCCAGGGGGTTAAAAGCAGTCTAGTAAAATAAAAGTGGTCTGCTTCTGCGTTTAAAGTGTTCTATTTTACACATACTACTGAGAAGCTGACAAAAGGAATGATTCTGATAATTTGTTCAGTATGATGAACTGGCACAATATACAAAGTTTTATACAAATGATTTTATACTGTTTTGGATTTCCAGTTCAATAAACAAGCTTTGGGGTTTGTGCCTGTTTGTTTTTTTTTTTTTTTTAATAGAATTCTCTTTTATGAGAAAATGAAGGGAAGCCTTTCATTTCGAGCAGGTCGACTTTCCATTCTTTTGGCAAAATAAGGGTTAATTTGTAACTGAATGGGGGTGGTGGAGAATGAATTATTCAGCAAATAGCTTATCATTTTGCTTTTTACTTTCTGTTCTTTGGTGCTCTGGAACTTGCAGAGAGAGGTAGAGTGGGTAAGGGGAGGCCGAGGCTGTGATACTTTGCGCACACATCCCTGTCATTGTTCTGCCTGAAGAGACAGGGCTGGGTTCAAGGCCACATGTGCTCCTGTCATCATCCACATTTCTCCTCCAAGTGCAATCCGGAGTGTCAGCTCTCCATCTGTCTCTGCCTGGCAGGCGCACGCGCCCAGCACCCTGCCTCTGGCTATGCCGTCCCAGTCCCTTCTCACGGCTCTCTTCTCTCTGCTGCGCTCATTCCAGAACAGGAGGCATGAGCTCTGATTGCGCTGGCTTTTAGGAGACAGCCACTTTTCTGTGTGGACCCTGCATTCAAGGATGCCTGGTGAGTTACCCTGCTCTACTTTCTTTCTCTGATTTTGAGAAGAGGAAAGCTTACTTTTTATTAGACATGGAAAATACCTCCTACCCCATGGCATGCTGTACTTTTTGTGGGTAGGCAGAGGCTGGGGGTGACAGAGGTGATGTGTGGAAGGTGGCATAAAGAAAGCCATCAAGATCTAAATGCATGGGTACAGGGTGTGGAGCCCTTCCTTTTAAAATTTTGGAGGTGTGTGTTTTAAAAGCTGAGGGAAAACTAGCCAGAGCAATTTACTTGAGCGACTTAGCTCACGTAGGAACTATTGTTTATGTTCTGGATTTCGTGGCTGTACCTTGTATCCTAGAAATTTCATTTGTGGAGAGTTTTCAGATTATGGTGGGACCCTGGGATAAGGTCTCTTTAAAAAGCTCTTTATGTCAGAGAAAGTGAAGAAAGCTTTGGAACTGCAAATAATACCAGTCTTGCCCTAAATCACAGTCTGTAGATGTCATCAGGCAAATAACTGAAATCAGTTAATTAAAAATACAAAGTCTGCTGAATTACCGAAGCTGTTGTGGTTCTGGAAATTTAGTGCATGTCAATTTCCTCTGAAAAATATTATCTTTGGAGCCCAGAATGTTCCTGTGATCTTGCCAGGGAAGGCTCTGCTTATGGAGAAAAAAGCCTGATGGGGGGAAAGGGTCGTTTCTGCTATTCTCAAGAACTATCTGTGTTACCCTGTGCTTACTTTGAGCAGTCTCTCTCCAGATAAAAAAGACACGGCAGATAGAGATCCTCCAGCTGGTTGAATCGTGCAGATTATTTGGGTAGGACAGGGAGAAGAGGCTGTGCTTGGTCACAGAGTTTGTACACCTCACAGATGGTGTTTTGAAACATTATCTGCCGGTTTTCTGCAACCACAGTTGTGTGTAGGTATTGCCAGTTGTTTGAAGAATGTTGTCCCTTTAGGATGTGTCTTTTAGTCCACATCGTCATTGACATATGTGCAGAAAGGATGCATTTGTGACTGAACCACACTTTTTCATTAGTTTGGTAGATGAGGATTGTATGTAGATGAAATATGGGGAAAATCAATTTACATAAAGATAGTGACCAAGGTTTTTGAAAGGTTGCTTTAACTTTTGAAGCTCTCATGTTTATTTATATGCACATGCACCTAAAAATGTAATGTGCATTGGGTGCGTGTTAGGGAATTAGTGTGAAAAAGTGCTTCTGTTTTACATTTTGCCAGAATATTATAGCAGTTTCATCTCATTTTTATGTATCATAATTTGAACCTTTGTTTTTATGCTCTTAATAAATATGTGTTAAATGATCTGGTTTATCAGCATTTTAGAATCTGTATTTTGTTTTGCTAAAACAAAACCCATAATAAACCCAAGCCACATATGAATGATAATAGGAGAAAGAGATTAGTTATGACCCTAGCAACCCCTAATTACATGATTTTAAATTAATCTTCAAAGCATTCAAATTTAAAATACGTTGAACTGTGTTTAAGGTTTTAGAATCATTGATAAGTTTGTTTTTTTTTTTCTGTTAACTCATTAATATCTAATGAGTTCTAAAGCAGTAACACAAAGTGTGGGCAGTGTTTGTCTCTCTCTCCCTTTCCTCCCCTCCCCCTCTCTCTTTTCCCTCAACTGTGTTAGAAAACCTTGTACTTCAATGCAGAGAATATATTAACAGCTGTGACTATGAGCATGTGCTAGAATGAAGATACTTGAGCAGATCTAACACTTGGCTATTTTTGAGACTCATCTGTACTTTTTAAACTCTGCTTTTGGATGGACTACCTCTTAATATGTTTTTAGCATATTTAATCCATACATATGTACTTATATTAATGAATAATTTTAACTATTTGGGGCAGAGTTTATATTTTTAAATAAGACATTATGTGTAGAGGAGTAAAAGGATATGTTTCAGGTAATCTGATATTGTCACTTTTTTATTTGGCTACATATATGTATATCATTTATTATTTTTTTATTATTATTATTAGTCATCATGTGTCAGAACTGTTTCCTGATTGTATCAAACTTGAATGAACAATTCTCAGATTTGGGACCCTTTTTCATAAAAATGAGGATCCCTGGAAATGTGTATACACAAACTGAATTTATTCAAAGACATACTTATCTGTGTGGATGAGTAGGTACAAAAGTCTTTTAGTTTAAAGGTTTCTAGAACTATTTCAGTTAAAAAGAAACATGCTAGTTGTTGATAGCATACTGTTACAAATGAACTATGAAAGTCAAAGGAGGTCACGCATGCTTTAAAGAAATAGATTAAATGATTTTTATGATTTAACTCAATATAAGGAAATATTTCACTGCCTGTCACTTTGTAACAACTAGATCCTTGTGTTTAAGAAAAGGACAATGTTTTCTTATGAGAAGGCTAGGAGACCTTGGAAATTGTGTTGTTTCTGGAGGAGATGACTCCAAGCTTTCTGAAACATTGATATTTTTATCAATCTTTGTATAATATTATCAAAGAACATATGTTGACCTACAAAATGCTTTCCAAACTGTTTCCTTAAAAGGACAGTCCGTGTAGCCCAGAAATAGTGCTGTTCTTTCAGAAGATGGCTAGTGTTAGGTCAGACCACCCTTTCTCAATGGTCCTGTTCTCCAGATGTGCATGGAACTTTTTTTTAAGTTCAAGTTTCAAAAAAAAAAAAAAAGGTTTGTTTTCAAAATCTGGTTTTACTTAAGACATCTCCATCCTGGAGTGCATTTCATAAATTGCCCACATATTTTTCTTAGCAGAGAACTTAACTGGCTGTAATTTTTAACACATGGCCACATCATGTGATATTTTCAAAACACTTACACATAGCTTTAAGAAGGTCCCTGAAGAAATGATCCATCCTCTCACAGCCAGCCTGTTTTTTAACAGCATATCTGCATTTTCCATTTAGTAGAGCTATATATTATTAGCTTACATTTTTGGGTAGTAAAATAGTGCATTGCTGATTGTAAAACATGGACTTTATTATCTGCTGAAAATTGATTTGGCATTTATAGCCACTGTGTACTAGACCGTTTTTCTGTTTTTAACATCAGTGCTTGCAAGTAATGATTTGTGTAAAAAACAGCAATGAAATTGCCATGGACAGACAATTGTTAGTGTCCCTAGTAACTGAACATTTGGATAATGCACCTGGTAATTTTTTTTAAAATAGATATATCTAAATGCTCTTACACAAGAACAAAAAAACACAATAGTGCATTCACTGTCACTCTGTTTTACCTTGCAAGTTGGTTTGCCAATGTGTTAGGTTGTTGTAGCGAACAAACCTCCTGCCAGCTATTATAAGAATACTATATAAGCTGCAAATATCCAATTATAAATGTAGATTGTGTAGACATTACTTCTTCCTAGCAGACATTTAGAATTTCTAACTTCTTTTCACACCCTGGCACCTTTTCCCTTTTTCTTTTTAAATTATTTTCTGTTAATATTTCTGAGTACTTGATCTCTTTCACATGGCATCTTTCTGTGTAGTTAATGATTTATTGAAAAAGTTATGTGTTTAATATTTTTTTGGGAGGTGGAGGGTGATCATTTGTGAAGACAACTAGTTTATTTTTATTTCTTAGAGTAAACATTCACTTAGTGAGCATTATATTGTGTTGAAATGTGTATTAGTCACCTCATCACTGATATTTGATACGTACAAAGAAGGTACTGTAATTATAATATTTAGAATAGCCCTTTGAATCATCAGAGGAGCAAATACATTTTAGAGCTGGAAGGTTGATCTTGCAAGCACGTCCATTTTACAAGATATTGAAACTGAAGCTCATAGAGGTTTAGCAACTTGCTCAGGTGATTTATTAAAGTGAGAAATTTTTCTTAGTTCACCCTCTTTACCGTGATCCTTCCAAATCTCATATACACATTAAGTCACATTACTATATTAATGTCAGTCTTTGGTGTCTTTATATTCCACCCAGAATTGCTTTTACTATATGCTTTTTTCTCCTTCTCCAGGACTGCAGAGCATTAGGAGAAAAATTCTGTAACAGTAATCATTTAGCCATTTGATGGCAAAGGTGTGCCATCAAATTTATCTTATAATCGTTTTGAAATTAGGGAGCCTCAATGTAGTTAATTACAAGTGTTAAATAGATCAAATAATGTAAAACTATGACAACTGAAAAGTTACTGTAATAAGGAAATTCAGGTACCAAAGTAGATATTTGTAGGTTGCTGAAAATGTGCAAAGGACCAGATAACTGTGATTTAGTCCTTCTAGGCCCTCAAAACGTTCTGAGTTCTATTGCTTTAGGCAGAGAAGCAATATTATGCCATAATTATTATATAGAGTAATAGGAGCCTGAGACAGGTAAAGGAATCCAGGGGTAAGGTAGTATCTAACTGGATGAAGAATTGAGGACATAGGGGGAAGGGTAGACCAATCTAATGCTTATTAGAAAGTCTTGCCTAGCACCTGCTTGCTCCAGATTGGATCTCTGATAATGCAATTTAACATTTTTTAGTTTGTTGTTCTGATACTGAAGGCAGGACATTCATTTGTTTATTAAATTTTCATTTGTGTGGCAGAGGGTATAGTTTTATCAAAAGCAATTTCTTTGTGTACAGTGCAGTTCTTTGGTATCTAACCATATCTAGTGAAATGAGTCATTAACTGAAATGACTCACAAATTGAGAACAATAGGATTTCACACCTGACCAAGAAGTAGGTTTATCTGGCTAGCTTTCTCAAACAGCTGTTTGCGTTAATTAATATTAATGTAAATGTACTTTCTGAGAATGTCTAGTTTAATTATGTTTTTCAACCCATAGAGTTTCAATCAGGAGGTCTTCTTAATCTCAAAGGGAATATGTAACTGTCATTTAGGAACAGAATAAATCTCTGATAGTATAGTTAGAGCAGCCTTTCATTGAAACCCTGTATATGGCAGGCCCTGAGCTAGGCACTTTTTATACTTTCTAATTCTCAATACATACAGTTCTGCAAAGGGTTTCTGTGATCACGTGATCTATTTGAAACCTGAAGATCAGATAGATAAAGCATTTTGCCCAGGGACGCATAGATACAGTTAAATGGCAAAGATTCTTTGGTCTGTCTGCTGATTTTGGATTCCTTTTTTTGTTTTCTTCTTTCCTTTTTGAGGAGGGGTATGTTGTGGCTTGTTAAGAAGGTATTTTGTAATGGAAGCTAGATGGAAACACTTAAAGGGGAATGTTTAAATTTGAAATACAGTAGCATAAAAGATAAAGTTCTCTTTGCCGAAAAGTAAAAATATGAAAACATTAGCCTTAATCATCAAGAATGATAAAACAGTTTAGGATGGTGGTTATTTCTTTCTGTATTCCTACTCCTCTTGAAAGAGTGCATTGGGAGTAGTAGGCATCAGGGAGCTAGTCATTATTTTGAAAAACCTAGAAATCGTAAATTTACTCCCTGACAAAGCTCTATTTGGTTAACTAAAACATCACCTTTCTAGGCTTTTGGAATGTGGTAATCCTGGCTCTTTTGTTGATCAGAAGCTCAGATGGATGGTTTTCTGTGTTTTGGATTAGTAGAAAATTGGAAAGCAAACGGTATGTTCAACACATTGGCAGACAAAATTGTTAAACATTGTGTGGTTAAAAAAAAAAATCAGATCTCTTGATAGAGAAACTGCTGGGTGTCCATGGGTCACAGACCCAGGAGGTTCTAGTCATGCAGACATAGTATTTCCAGAAGGTGAGTTTGCTGTAAGAAAGCAGATACCTTTTTTTCACCAAATGCCTCCCCTTCCAAAAAAAGTCACTGACTTTTAAAATTGTGGCATGCTTTCTCTGTTTTTCACATTTTCCTTTTAGAAGCTACGTGATAAGTATACTCTGTAAAAAGGCTCACTTTATTAGAGGAATTTTTTTTAATTCTGTGTGGTTTATTAACATCATACAGTGAATTTGATGCTCATGCAAGACAATAATTTTGAAAGCATGGATGAGAACATGATACTGTAAAGAGTTTGACCTAAAGAGCTATGTAATTAATAGGCAGAAATGCTCTTTAGGAAGAAGAGATATTAGAGGGTGGATTTATCATGTGTTTATGGCTTTAACAAGAGTCTTAAAAAGTTTGACAAAATAAGCAGCATTCTTTATAATCTAGGATGATTCTAAAGGGGTGCTAAGTTGTTTGGAACTTTGAGAAAGACGATTGCTGAGCTTCTGATCATATCATTGGATTATATTTAAACTTTACATTATTTAACTTCACTGCCTTCCACAGGACTTATTTGCTTTAATGATTCTTGGTTAGTGGGAGGAAGATACATAATACAATTTGAGGGTCCTGTGCTAACAGTTTATATATACTTGCATTTGAGATGCTTAACATGTGTCCTGAGAAGGAAATGACTAGAATGAAGAAAAGTTTTGATTCTGACATTTTCCCTCTAAGATGAGCATTATTTCCTCTTTATTATGGTTATATCTGAATTTATAAACTGCGTACTTATGGGAACACTTCATTTGAAAGACCTGTTTACATTTCTTCTTCCTTTCTGCTCTAGCATTAGTTGTATTTGTATAGCTTAGAAACAAGAAAATGTTAAAGGAATCAGAATGAAGAATTTTGTCCTTAGAAAGCATTTAATTTTTTCATAGATGTTATTCCTAATCATTGGTTGATAAAATATAGAGTGATAGAAATCAGGGGCAAAACAACTTCGTAGTTACTTGGGCATTCTCTTATATACCGGTGTTTGCTTGCCAAATGTGACATAGCCAAAAAATTGGTAAATGCAGATGCAATCAGGTTTTTAAAACTTTTTCTATTCTGTACATTTAGCAGACTTTCTAGAAAAAGAACTTTGTTGAAAGGAGGAATTACCCGTTGTTATTTAACTGCTATATAGAGGAATTTCTTCCTATTTGTTTTTATATCTTTTTATTTTACTCATGTATTCTGAAAGTAAAGCATTTGGTACCCTATTAGTGTGATATTAATACAACTCTTATCAAAAACTCTAGGAAAAATTTAACCATTTTGTAGTGTTTTTCAGAGAGCAGAACATTATCTCTGTAAGCCACAGACTTGCTTCTATTTAATTGTAGAAATTTTTTGTACTTATTGACCAAATATTTTGAATGGCCATGGTTTTCATACTTAGCTATATTCTTGATCAGTTTGTGCGGAACATGTTTTTACCTTTTTGCTTTTTGATTAGGACTTATATTGTGAGCGCTTAATATATTATGTTTTATGAGACCATCTATCAAAAAGCACAGGAAGCGTTGAAAATGTCAGTTCATTAGTGTGAATCAGGTTCTTCCACTTAGTGGTCCTACCAGGAACAAGTCATTTTACTGTCTGCCTAAACTTCAGTTTTATCTTAGAGACAGTTATTCTGCTTAGCTGACTTTTACTTGGCACAATGGTGGTAATAATGATTGTAAACCTGCTATTTACCCCTAAAAAGTAGAGTTTACATGTAAGTGGTAATTATTAAAGGCAGATAATGATGCTCTCTGGACCTAAGAATAGGGGACAGTGTTTGAACCATACAAAAGGGCTCTAGACTGTTGTGCTTGGTGAGTTTTGTCTACATTTGATGGGATTTTCTGAGTTTTGTCTTCACTTAATAGGGTTTTTTTTTTAAAAATCTCTTTCTATCTTCTGCCCACTCCTTTTATATTAATGTGCCCACCCTTTTACTAAGTCTATTAATTTGCTAATTTTGAAACCGGATAACTAAACCTAGGATATTAAGTATAATAATAAAGCACATGCTTAAGTGAAAGGCTGAAAGTCCATCTTGTTTTTTTTTTCAGATATAAGTGGCACTTTAAATTTGTGACATTGGTTTAGGTGACTCGAAGGCTTTTCCTGCCTTACTGATGTTCATGTCTTTTGATAGGAACTGTTGTTAGAGAGCTGAATTCTGTCTAACTTTTTATAGATCTCAAGATACAGACTCTTCTCTGTTATTTAAAATAGACATTTTAGGCATCATCAACTCTTGTCGATAAAGCTGCCGTTTACATTTTAGGCTACCTGTAAGTTTGGCATGTAAAAGGTAATAAACAAACATTTGCTTAATAAGTGAGTTAGATGAGAGGTGGACTGGGATTCACAGAAATTTTAAAGAAGAAATGCACAAAATGTGTTAATTATAAGGGGAAAATTAAGAATTGAGTCATAAAATTTTTAGCAAATAGTATTTAAATATCAAGTGTTTTTTTTTTCAGAGTTAAGGAAAAATAATTAATTTATTTTTTGGCTATACAGTTTTATTGGTGGCTAGCTGCTTATTAAAATGCATGTATTATAAGTCTTATAATTTATTATGATCATATATATTAAAAATATAATATAACATATAACACTTTTAAAAACCCTTTCTGGAATAATTATTGAAATCAGAAACAAAGTCGAGGGCTTTTGATAGTTGTACGTAATATTTTGGGAGATTAGCTCTTTCTGTTCCTGACCACTTGCATGTAGTTTGCAAGGACGGGTGTGAGGTTTCAGTCTTCCAGACATATTGAGTATGATTCTAGCAAAAGGCAAATATTAATAAAATATTTATCTGTTCAGTTACACAGTAAATTCAGCCAACAGTTTCTTCTACCAGTAATTCTACATGACTAGCAATTTGATAGGGTGATAAAATTTATCCTAAAGACTCCAGAGAGATTGCTAAGATAATTCATTTAGCTCGTGATTTATATTTTCTTGCAAAACATGTAATTTGTTATATTCATTCAGCTTTCTTTAAATATTTTGCTCTCTTATATTTGTTTCAACATTTACATTGAAGCCTTTGAAAGGAATAGGGCAGAACTTTTGAGTTTAAGAGAATATCATTACATAGTATACCTTGAAAGAATAATCTTGCTAATTTGACAATATTTTATAAGTATTTTTTCTTAATTTGTGCCCTTAAAAATTCATTGATAGTCAGCTTAACAACTGAGATTAGCTCTGTTTTTACAAGTATATTGCTGATATTCTGCACAGATCACAAACTTCCCAAGGGTCCGTAGAGTACTTTGGAAACATGTTACTGAATGATGTCAGTAAGTGATTCTCAAAGTGGGGTCCGTGGACCCGCAGCATCTCCTGGGAATTTATTGGAAATGTAAATACTCTGTCCTACCCCAAACCTACTGAATCAGAAATTCCAAGAGTGGTCCCAGCAGTCTGTTTGAATGAGCTCTCGGGATTCTGAAGCATATCCAAGTTTAAGAATCACTGTTGTAAATTATAATTTTTTGTCTAACATATTCTAGAGAAAATACCCATTTTTTGATCATAAATAAACCAGTGGCTGTCCTAGATGGATAGAAATCAAGGCTATTTATTTATTTTAAATGATGTACTTTAAAAAAGTGATAAGAAATTAAAAATAATGTATTTGTTTAGAACCTTGGTTTCTAATGAAATATTCAGATACCCACACATTACAACCAAATTGAGATAGTTATGAGAGGGTATATTTCAACCCGAATTTTGGGATGTTAGTTTGTTCCGATAGTTGCTTTTAAGGAAGTGGGTCTGTTTCAGTCCACTTAGGTACCATGTATTATGCCCTTGCCTCTTTTGAGGCCACCTTATGATTATTCATAATTTTGTTAGTTTAGCTGATCATCCTTAGAGAATATTTGGATAGACCTCAATTTCACAATAATATCGGGTAGTCTTGAAAGTTTGGACATAAATAAAACGATTTATTTTTCTTCGTGTTAACATAAATAAGGGTTAAGAGTAATTAAAAAATGTTTCATCACTAGTACCTGGAGATGATTTATTTCTTATGTCTCCTGTATATTCTGTTGTTCTCTTTTGTGCTTGGTGTACCTTCAGTAAGCATAGCCTGACACTCTTTGTGGCCTTTGCCTCCTGTGATAAAATAGATTGAAATGATTCCTGGCACCATCTGGTGAAGAGGAGCAGCCCTGGAGCCCTAGAGGACTGTGTTTTGAGAGAAAGTAACCGAATGCTAAGAAATGTGGAAGTCTAGGGATACAGGCAAAGGATTTTTTTTTTTTTTAAGAGCATGAACATTAATACATCTTCTTGAGGTTTGATGGGACATGTACTGCCTACTGCCCCATCTGGTGCTTATGATTGCATGGCATATTAGCATGCTGCAAGTTCATAATGTATTCGAGGGAGGAAACATCTCTTGCATACCAATTGAGGCATCCTCTCTTTCAGAACTGCTTTAGAATTTCAATGATATTTATATCTCCCAAGCCATGACTGAACCGAGCATATCTGGTCTGAGGAATAACATGAGTGAGAGAGAGAGAGACACGGAGGGAGGGAAAATGGGGTGGAGGAGTGTTTTTTCTTCTACTTCCGCATTAATTTATTCCTTCTCTCTCTTTTTTTTTCTCTATGGAATTTTAAGTAGATCTTAATATTATGTTGGTATATTATTTTTTAAAATTTTGTTTTGAAACCACATAATACTTTGTTATTATTTCACTTATGGTCTTAAAACATTTTGTCTTGTAGAATTATTTGTCTATTTGTCCCCTTACAAATTTTTGAGGGTCAGGCCTGTATCTAATTATATATTCATCTCTATGGCATCTAGAGTTCAGTTATTCACTTAACAAATTTTTATTGAGCTCACACTGTGGGTGTGACACTGTCGTAGGTATTAAGAAATCAGTAGTGGGTCCCTCCTCTTAGGGCATTTATGTTTAGGGCATTTATATTTTAGAAGGGAGACAAACAATAAACAAAGAACAGGTACCTGTACAAGATAATTTCGGATACGGGTAAATACAATTAAAAAACAGGATACGGAGGTGAGGGTAAGTGGGTGGGTGGGTGTTCATTTGGGGTGATTGTTAAGCAAGGCAGCTTTAAGATTTTTGCTAAGACCTGAGTGATCTGAAGATTCAGTGGCAGAGGAATAGCGAGTTCAGGAGCCCTGAGATGAAAATATGGTTGGCATTTTCAAAGGTGTTTGAGCCAAGTTCAGGGGCCAGCCCATTGCTAGGAGCTGGGAATTCATTCTAAGTGTGTCTAGAAGCCATCATAAATGACAAGATCATTTAAAGGGATAACTAACTTAAGCCTCTGCGTGTCCTACTCTATGGAAAGAATGAGATGAGCCTTTAAATCCATTGAGACACTCTATTGAACTGGAATTACCATGGATTTAAAAAAAAAAATCTCTTGGATTCTAGCCTTGTCATTTGCCTGATGTTTGACCTTGACCAATTATTTAACCTTTTTTTAGTTTATGTCTTCTCATTGTTGAAAGGGAAAATTAGTACCTAAAACCATGGTATTATTTTGAAAATAAAATGAGATAATTTATATAGAAGACCCAGCACAGTGTCCAGTTCCTAATAGATGCCTGATCTACCATCAACATACTGATCATAATAAAACATTAGTGACAGTTTCAAGGTATGTTTAAAGAGTTGACAGCATCTTGTTGGGAATCCTTTTCTGTTACTATTATCTTCTTAATAAAACACTGCTAAAATATCACCATGGTATTAGTGCTCAGCATCTGCTCTTGATCTAGAATTACTGAAAGAAGAAAACTCAAGGAATTCTATGCAAAGTCCATGCCCAGTGAAACAACCTGGGATTTTTTTTTTTTTAATTTTTTCTTCATAGCCAAAATGTGTTTCACTGAATTTGAAAATTTTTTACAAGAAACATTCTGTCCTTTAATTACATGTATATATGCACACATACGTGCTTACATAGATAAATATACAGTAATGTGTTGCTTAACAGTGGGGATATTTTCTGAGAAAAGAGTTGGGAAGTTTCATCCTTGTGTGAACATCGCAGAGCGTGCAATAACAAATAAACCTAGTTGGTATAGCCTAGTACACATTGAGGCTGTGTGGTATAGCCTATTGCTCGTAGGCTATGAACCTGTACAGTATGTTACTGCACAGAACAACTTTCTTGGGATGGGGGCGGGGGGACTGGGGGAGAAGTTTTAATATGAGGAAGCCAAATTGCTTTTTGCATTGGGCTGAAAATTGCAGTTTTATGAAGGATATTATGAAAAAAAGTTTTAATCATAAAACAATAACTCTGTTTATTCATCAGTTGTATAGTTATTAGATTGTCTATTAGATTGTTATTAAATATTGCCTTTTGAAAGAAATTTTTTAATGCACTTAAGAGAGAAATAAGGAGCTCCTTAGTTTTTGCATGAATAATACACTAATTGAAAGAAACAATTCTTCAACTTTTTTCCTTGGGTCTGTAAGGCGATGTTCAGCTTGTCAGGCTTTCTATAGAAGAATTGTAGGATTGGGGGAAGGGGCAGATGTTGCTGGTGGTTGGATATCTAAAGGGTTCTGTTGCTGTTGTCTTGGACATAACTTTATGGAACATATGGGTTAGCTGAATTATTTTTAAACTAACTCCCTCCATTTACAATTATGTATTTGTTTTTGGCTAGAGGTTCTCCCCTCCTTATCTGGTAGATTATTTTTTATATATTCCCCCAAACATTCAGAAAAACAAATTATGTTTAAGAAATGTGAAGGAGGAGTTAATGTGGGCATTCAGGCAAGTTTTCTCAGCACTTAATGAGATTCTTGAAATGTTTCTTGATGCCGTACAGAACTTTACAGAGTTTAACATCTGTACATTGAATAAGGAGAGTTACATTTATTGCTGTCATATTCTGGCTGAAATGTAAGAAAGAGAAAAGTAGAAGAGCTATAGATGTTTAGGAGACGTTTATTCGTAGTTCAGAATAAGACAATGGCTGTTAGCTACTAAAGTTGATCTTTTTCCTTAGTTAAGCATCAGTTGGATTCCTAATAATGAGATCTTTCAGAAATGATGTGTTTGCAAAGCTTCAGGAAAATTAAACGGGAATGGTTATTTCACTGAAACTTTGCAGGCCATCCGATATTGTCTGTTCAGCACCCTTTGTGCATTCTCATTCTAACCTGCAGTATGCCATGAACATAGATAGATACTTATATTTTATTGTTTTCCTATAGAAAGAGAGGAGAAAGAAAAGCCAGGCTGATCATGTGAGATACGTACATTCATCTATGTGGGGTCTACCAGGACAGGGGCCTCATGTGTGGAACCTGCATAGTACTGTGCCGCATCTGACCTAGGTACCATGCTTCCTTATTTTAATTTGTTTTACATGATATAATTTTGCAAATGACACTACTAGATCTCTCCTCTCTTGTTTACTAAAAACAGTGACATCTTGGATAATATTCAGTTTGTGATTATTTTTATTTTCAGTTACTTTGCAAGTATGGCCTTTCTTTTTGACTAATTTCTCCTGCAAGATTTTTCTTTTCAAGTGGAAATAGCTCCCTGTACCTCCTTAAAACTTGTTTCCTTAGAACATATTTATTTAAAGGTATACTACATACAGTCTTCATATGTAAAATGAATGTCTCACTTTCAAAAGACCAGACTGGATGTCAAATGTATGGTTTGTTTTGTCTGTCTCTCTGTCCATCTGTCTCTTTGCTTATTCCCTCTCTTTTTTTCTCCTTCCTTCCACAACACGTTTTACAACAGAGGTTATAGTATTTTTAGAGATTGAATTCCACAACAAACTTTAGCCATACTAATGTCATATTGTAAACCACAGGGTCTTAAAAATGACCTGTCACACTTTTTCCCCAATTTCAGAGCTGAAGGAAGAACAGAGCTTAGATGTCATTTACTGACACCTGATAAGTTTTGACAAAACCGAAAGTTCTTAAAGGTCTGAAAAACTATATCGAATGTTCATTTAAGCAATCAATATTAATTATAAATGTTTACACTTAAAGTTAATTGTTTATTGTAATTTAGCATACATTGAAGTACACAGATCTTCATCTTGTCCTCGATAATTTATGCAATCGTCTTGCTTAAAAGAATTATTTGGGAAATTTACTTAAAAGACTAAGCTGCTTAAAGCTCAGATCCTTGACATATTTCTTTTCCATTGCAAACTTCTGCATTTAAGCAGGTATGTGGCAGATAAGAGGAAGTGGGCGAATAGATTAAGTGGGTGTGGTATCCTTTTCCTTAATATAACCTGTAAAGCAATTTTGGCACAAATTGAGGTCAAGGACTCTTGTTTTCTTGTTCCTTTTAAATTTATAATGCCTAGCAGCATAGTGTTTTGCATATAATATGGATTATGGATATCTCAGAAAAATACTTTGTAACTCAATTATGACAGCTGTGTAATTCATACATTCATTTAGTCAGTCATTCAGCAAACGTTCATTAAGTTCGTAGTATATACCTACCTATTTTTTAGCCACTGGAGATGAGTCAGTGAATAAAGCAGGTACAATTCCTTGCCCTCATAGAACTTACATTCTAATGTATGTGGGGGTGGGGGGTGGGGGAGTGGGAGCAAACAATAAATAGTAGACATAAGTGAATTCTGTGTATGTTAGAAGATGATAATTATGAAAAACTGGCCAGGATAAGGGGAGTCCTTCGGGCTGTTGGGGCAAAGGGTCAGGTTGCAGTTTTAATTTGGGTGGTTGAGATAGGCCTCTTTGAGAAGGGACTTTTGAGCAGAGATTTGAGGAAGGCAAGGGAAGGAGCCATATAGCTGTGTGGGGGAGAGAACATAAGGGCAGAGGGAGATAAAAGCGGGACTGTAGTCTAAATCATTTCAGGAACAGGAGGGAGGCCACTGTGACTGGGTTAGACCTGGGTAAGGATGGAAGTGCACTGGAAAATAAGACTCAGGTGGCAGGAAGAGTGAGGGATTGATCCTGGAGGGCATTTTAGGCCATTCTAAGGATCTTCCTATCTAACACTCATCCCAGATAAGCTCTGCCCATCAACTTAGGTGTATGTATTCTTATTCTTCTCTGTATGTTTCAATCTGAAGTCCTTTGTATGCCTCCTGGATATTCCTGTTATCTGTTATTCCATGCATCATGCAGATATTGCTATTTAATTGAATTTATTTGTGTTTTCTGGTTCTTTATATGGCAGGGTGAGTCATTCAATCTAAGCCCTACTGTACCTAGTGCTAATCAAGTCTGCATATTCAGTCTTTTTTGGGGCCCTGACTGCTGTATTCTAGTACTTTAAAATCCAATTTAGATATGACATGCTAAGGAACAGGCATTTGCCAAAAGTAAGCTAATAGTCAAGTTGAATAATATTAAAAATCTTTTTGTAAATCATGTGTTTATATAAAGGGGCATTATTTGCCACTAATTATAAGCTATAATTTAGAATCTCTTTCCATCTTTGTCTTAGGAAGCAGTATACATGTTAAGGCCTGTCATGTCAGTTTCCCTAGTATCCTTGAAATGGTTAAGCTGCGACCAGTCACCCTAGTACTCATTAGCATAGGAGAAGTCAACTATGCATTACAAGTCACTCCTTTCTTCTTTCAAGGCAGAGACAGTCTGAAATGATACATGGATGGAAATAAGGCATCAATGAAATATTTGTGTCCTCTGGGAGAACACCAGGCATTGTATAGATTTCTGTGTGTAGCACAGTCATGTCAGTTTAATTATATGAATAATTTCCTTGGACTCATTTAAAATTTCTGACCTCTGTAAGGTTGTTGCCCCATCTCAAAGTAACTGAATTCTAATGACTTCATAGGCATCATCACAAAATATAACGAAGTTTTAGTGGCTGTGCAGTAGAGAGGATTCATTTTAATTAAAAAATATTTAGATACTGACTCTAGGGAAGACTTTGTGCAAAGCACTGCAGGACCTTCAGAGAGAGGAGGACATAGTTCTAGCACTGGAACAAAGTTAATGATTGCCATGAAGATTGAGAGGCAAGGAAGTGGAGATTAATTGAGAAGAAATTGCAAGAGCAGTGAGTACCCAAATCAACATGGGAGGAATTTATAAACTCGGAGGAGCTGCAGTTTATGAGATAGAAGTTCAATGGGTACATGGAATTATTTGGGAGAAAGGAGGGAACAGAATCAAGGATGCTGCTGATGATTTGAACCAGGGTAACTGACAGGATCATTGTGCCTCAGTGGAAATAAGAAAGGAGGAAGTGGTTTTGTAGAAAGGATAATCTCACTGATATGTTGCATCTGAGACTCTTAGAACAGTAACAGCTGTTCTGCAGACAGTTTGAATTGTGAGATGGTAGCTTGGGTAAGGAACTAAATCCTGAGATAGAAACTGAAGTAGAAAAAGTTAAATTATACATTACTACATTGAATAGACAATTTTGAGAAAATGGAAAATACAAGGTTAATGTATTTTTTATCAAAGCTTTGACATTTCATTGCAATTAAATTATAGTTTGTTTTGATCAGGGATAAATTCCCATTTTGAAAAAAAACTTATGTATTGTTCATATTTTTGAGATAGTATTTATATTGCTTTTAGTTATCATCAGATCTATGTTCATATCTCGTAATAGTTATGCTAATTGTTATTTTATTTTGTTATTTTAAAATGTTATCTATGTATACTTATTAAGTTTAATGAGATGATAATTATAGAGGCTTTTCATGAAATTTCTTACAGTTTCGTGATAGCTTGCAGAAACCCAGTTTTTTTTTTCTTTTTTCTTTTTGGTGAATTTTTCTTGGTCCTGGGGCTCAAGTAAGAAAAAAGAACTAAGTGTTTCTTTTAGGAAAGGGATTTCACAAACTGGTTTAGGGAGACTGAGGTTATTTTAGCTAATCTTAAATAATGGATGTCAATTTTTAAAATATTTTTTAAATTAAATAAAATTAACTTTTAATGGAATTTTTTGGAGGGGACGAGGTAGGCAGGATGTTTTATAATCAGATAGACTAGCAAAGATATCTGCAATGGTTTTATGGATTAAGAATCCTCTTTAGCAATATTTTTTCTCCGTACTCACCCATCGTTTTTAATAACAAATAAGAAATATATTTTCTTGTGAGAGAAATGAAAAATGAGAGAGATTGAGGTCTGAGAGAATTCTCTGGATATGAACAAGTACAGACACAAGGAGAAAGGAATAAGAAAGAACCCACGATTTTAAATGAAAATATATTTGTTTGCTTGGTGTTTTTTCTAACTCACGTGCTTACTCCACATAGTGTTAAATACAAAGAAGATGAAAACAATGTTAAGAGAGAAGGGTAGGGGTGCTGTTGCTAGTGGTGAGGCTTTATTTTGGGTTGTTGGGAAAAACATCTCTGAGGAAGTAGCATTTGAATGAAACCTGAATTGTTGAGGAGCTGGCCATGCAACAGTCTGTGGAAAGGTCAATGGACAAAGCTATAAAAAGTGAAATTATGCAGTAAAGTAATGAAATAGGACATAGTTTTATAAATAAATAATCAAAATAAATAAATTAAAAATAAATGAAATAAGAGATAGTCTTTCTATGAGAAAACTGTTTCATGAGCAGAAGCTCACATTTTACTTTGCATATGAGTATCAGTTAGGCTATGATTTTGAGTGTTGCAGTGTAATAGGTACTTTCTGTGAGTGCTGGAGTATGTCTGGACATTGTATAAGTGCTTCACATTCAGATTTTCTTATTTAGTCCTCAAAAATCACCTACTGAAGCAGTTGCTGGGACCTCCGGTAGTTTAAGGTAAGGAAATAAAGGTTCAGAGATCAAGGAATTTGCCCAAGTTAGGAGGTAGATCTAGGATTCTATTTAAGGTCTGCTGATCTCCAACTCATATTCTTCCCAATGTCATTATCATAACCTAGGTAGTAAGCACTTTACCTTTATATGATAAAACTAGAGAATTTTTATAATTGAAAGATATCTTAAACACACTTTTATTTTATAGAAAAAAAAATTTTAGACAATCTTAAAAATCTTAAACAATCTTAAAAATTTTAAACAAGTTTTAAACAATCTTTCTATTCAGTCAGCTAGCAAATATTTACTATTTACTATGTGTCAGGAGGTGAATAAGCCAAACATGGGCCATGCCTTCACAGAGCCCTGGTGGCCTTCGTTTATGTATTTGGTGGTGGATTATTCATTAGTAGTAGTATAGTATAGTAGTTAAATCAGGAACATGGGCCCTGAAATTATACTCCTTGGCTTTGATTCCTGTTCATTAGCTATGAGACAATAGCAAATTGCTTAACTTTTTAAGACTCAGATTTTTCACCTGTGAAAAGTTAATATTAATAGCATCCATAGTATTGGGTTGTTGTAAAGATTAAATGAATTAACATACATAAAGCCTTTAGCAAGGTACCTGGCATTTGGTACCTTGTATTCAATAACGATAACTGCTATTAAGATATTTCAACAATATTAGCAATAGTAGTGTTATTTCCCTACATACACACACACGAAGATATTTACAATAAGACAAGTTTGTGTGATAATATAGGAAGGAATAGAGGGCCTCCTAACTCCCAGTTGTTTCAGGACAGAGTCTAATATAGCAGTACTCTTTCTCACTTTCTTTGTTTTTCTTTTTATAACTTAATAACTTTGCTTACCTTGTTGTTCTAAATCCAAGTGTTTTTGACTTATAGCAGTTTGCTAGCAAAATATTTATTCAGAACCAGCTATGTACTAAGCACTGTTCAGAATCCAGGAGTTGAATAATCAATAGAACATAGGCCTAGCCTTTTAAGGAATGTATGTGTTTGTGTGTGTATGTGTATATAGTAAAAACACACAGACACACACCTGCAAATACAATAAAGTTCTCTAATAGATATATGTGAAGTAGAACCTAAAGGAAGGAACGATTAATTCTTTTCAGTTTGAATGTGGAACAGGGGTAATTAGGGAAGGCTTCATGGAAGAGATAGCATTTATTCTGTGTCTTGAAGGATCACAAGCTTGTTGTAGTGAGGAAACATTTCGAATACAGGGAAGAACTTGAAGCAGGAATACTAAGCACTGTTGGAGAAAGTAACAGAAGTAGACATCTATCTTGTAGGTGGGAGTGGCGGAAAGGGAAGCCACTAGATACTTTAAAGCAGAGGAATCATATTGTTAGGTTTGAATGTTAACATCCTCCTAGGAGTAACTTGGAGGGTAAATTGAAAAAGGTGAAATTTGTAGTCGGACAGGTAAGATAGGATGATGATTGGCTGCAGTGTCAATGAGAAAAGGGAGAGGCAGGCTCTAAGGTAACTAAAAGAAAACTGAAGGGTCCTAGTGACTAGTTGGATGTGGAGCCAGGGATTAGGGTATTAAGGATAATTCTGAATTCTGATTTGGCCAACTGCATGTCATCAACTATAGAACAGGGAATAATACATTAAGAGAAGACAGTGAATTCCCTTTGAAACATTAGCACTCAGATTTATCTGGTGTATGGCTGCCGAGACATTTCATAGGGATCTGGTTTACAGGTTTGTTGAGTAGAGATGTGTATACTAGAAATTTTGATTCTAAATCACTCGTGGTAGCTAAAACCTTTGGAGTGACCCACTCAGGAGAAAAATATGGTATAAAGAGAGGAAAACCTTGAAAAGAACACTGGGGAGTACCAGGGCACCTGAGAGAGTCAGATGTCATTAAAATCAGGGGGGCAAAGAGTTTCACAGAGTGATCTGCAGTGTGAAATGATGCAGAGAGGCCATATTGGGAGGGATCCAGATACCTTTTGGATTTGGCCATCTAGTTCCCAGTAACTATCTCTGTTGGAGCTTATTTGATGTGAGTTGTGAAGTGGATGGAAGAGATGGCATACATGGAGCCACTGTGGTCCACTCTTCAGAAGCTCAGCAGTGGGAGAATGGTAGGAATGCCATCTGCATGGAGGGGAGAGTTTGTTTTGGTGGAGCATGACTGAGCATGACTAGGTTCTAAAAAGGAATGAGCCAGACAAGCTGCAGATAAGGAGAGAGTGGAATGACTGGGAGAGTGAAGCCCCTAGAAGTAGAAGTTGCCTCTTCTGAAACTCAAGACTTGGGTGCAAATAAGCATGTGTTCTGAGGGTAGGGTTTGCAGGGATTTATGCCTGATAACCTCACTTTGTTCTCTTAAGTAGAGCATGAGGTTAGCAGAATTTGGCTGGAGGCTTGAGGTGTGTCAAACAATGTCTCCAAAATTAACATACTCCATTTTTTCCTCAGTGACATTTTTTTAAGTTAAGCTTATTGAGGTGACATTGGTTAATAACATTATATGTTTCAAATGTACAGTTCTATAATACATCAGCTGTATATTGTATTATGTACTCACCAGTTATAGTCTAGTCTCTCTCTGTCACCATATATTTGACTCCCTTTGCCATCTCCATCCTTCCCACACCCCTCTTCCCCTCTGGTAACCTTCATCCTGTTGTCTGTGTCTATGAGTTTGTTTATTTGTTTTGTTGCTTTCTGTGTTATATTCCACATGTGAGTGAAATCATATGATTCTTCTCCTTTTCCTTCTGACTTTGCCTTAGTATGATACTCTCAAGATTCATCCATATTGTTGCAAATGACAGTATTTCATCCTTTCTTATCCTGTCTTTTTCCATTGTGTATTTTCATATATATATATATATATATATATATATATATATATATGAAAATACACACCCCACACCCACATCTTCTTTATTCAATCATCCAATTAAGGATGATTCCTTTATTGTAAATATCTTCTCTTATTCATTCGTTTCCATGTCTTGGCTACTGTGAATAATGCTGCAATAAACATATCTTTATGAATATGTTTTAAAATTTTTCAGGTAGATACTCAGAAGAGGGATTGTTGGGTTATATGGAAGCTATATTCTTGATTTTTTGAGAAATCACCATACTGTTTTTCATAGTGCTGTACCAATTTACATTCCCACCAGCAGTGCATGAGGGTTTCTTTTTCTCTACATCCTCTCCAACACTTGTTATTTCTTGTTGTATTGATGATAGCTATTCTAATAGGTGTGAGGTGGTAGATATCTCATTGTGATTTTAATTTGTATTTCCTTTAGAGCTCATTAAGATGAACATCTTTTATATGTCTGTTGGCTGTTTTATATATTTTCTTGATAAAGTAGCCGTTCAAGCCCTGAGGCCAATTTTTAATTCGTTGTTGAGTTATATGAGCTCCTTTTCTTTTATTTCTTTCTTTTCTTTTTTTTTTTTTTTTAATTAGAACAGTTAGTTTTCTTCAAACATTTCTTTGGAGGAAGGGATACCTACTCAATTAGAGGTCATTTTTTTTTTTTTTTCCAGCCTATCATGCCACAAATTCATAGGGAATGGGCTCTAGCAGCTCAGGTTCCTTTCTATTCGTTCTCACAAAGTATGCTTCTTTGAGTAGAGCAGGCTGATGCTTTAGTTGAACCCAGGTACCTTTCTCTTTGGCTTCCTTCTTTTTTTGATCATTTTCCTTCACACATTTCAGGAAGCCATCTTGGCTGTTATAGTGCTTAATCTGCTCAATTTGTACATTAATTCTCTTGGCAAGACTTGCCCTTAACTTGTCAACAATGTCAACTGCATACTGGGTAACATCATAACTCTTCCAATTTTGCCATGGTAACATTTGTAGGGCATTCCTTTTTGAACAGTGCCCATTCCCTTGATGTCTACAATATCATCTTGCTAGCAGATTTGTATGTATATGGCCAAAGGAACAACTCCACGTTTTCCAAAAAGGCCTAGAAAACATATAGCAGGTGCCTTTCTTCCTTCCCTTTGTGTTGGTTATTTTGGTGAATTATTGGAAGATGGAGGTTCCAGCCAAAAGAGTTCTAAGAGTTCTTTATATATTTGGGTTATTAGCCCCTTTCAGAGGTATCATACGTTTGCAAATTTATCTCATTCATTTTTGTTTCGTTAATGGTTTCTTTTGCTGTGCAGAAGCTTTTTAGTTTGATATGGTCCCATTCATTTATTTTTGCTTTTACTTCCCTTGCATTTGAGGTCAAATTCATAAAATTCTCTTTAAAGCCAAGGTCTATGAGTTTAGTTCCTATGTTTTCTTCTATGAATTTTATTGTTTCATGGCTTATATTTAAGTATTTAATCCATTTTGAAATAATTTTTATGTATTATGTCAAATAGTTGTTTGGTTTCATTCTTGTGCATGTGGCTTTCCAGTTCTCTCAGCACCATCTATTGAAGAGGCTTTTCCCTCTCCATTGCATGTTTTTGGCTTTTTTGTTGAAAATTAGTTGCCCATATAAATGGGGGTTTATTTCTGGGTTCTCAGTTTTGTTCAGTTGGCCCGTGTGTCTATTTTTCTGCCAATATCACACTGTTTTGATTATTGTAGCATTGTAGTATAATTTGAAGTCAGGGAATATGATATCAATGCCTCCTCTGCCTCCCCCCACCCCCACCCAAGGATTACTTTTGCTATTCAAGGTCTTTTGTGATTCCATATAGATTAGATGATCTTTTGTTTCGTTTCTTTGAAAGATGTCATTGGGTTTTTGGTGGGGATTGTATTAAATCTGTATATTGTGTTAGGTAATATGGCCATTTTAACTATGTTGATTCTTCAAATCTATAAACATGGACTGTCTTTCCATTTCTTTGTGTCTTCTTCAATTTCTTTTAATAATGTCTTATAGTTTGTAGTATATAGGTCCTTCAGATCTTTTATTAAGTTTATTCCCAGGTATTTTGTTGTTGTTGTTGCAATTACAAATAGAATTGTTCTCTTCATTTTTCTTCCCAATATTTCATTGTAAATATGTATGAACACAATGGATTTTTGTACATTGATTTTGTATTCTGCAACTTTACTGTATTCGTTTATTGTTTATTTTTTCTGTTGGAGTCTTTAGGGTTTTCTGCACATAGAATTATGTCATCTGCCAGAAGTGACAGTTTTACTTCTTCATTCCCAATTTGGATGCCTTTTATTTCTTTCTCTTGCCTGATTGCTCTGGCTAGGACTTCCAGTACTATGTTGAATAACAGTGGTGAGAGTGGGCATCATTGTCTTGTTTCTGATTTTAGAGGAAATGTGTTCTGTTTTTCACCATTGAGCATGATATTAGCTGAGGGTGTGCCATATATGGCTTTTATTATGTTGAAGTACTTTCCTTCTATACCTATTTTATTGATGGTTTAATCATAAATGAATGCTGTATCTTGTCAGATGCCCCCCCATCTATTGATATAATCATGTGATTTTTATTCTTTTTTTTGTTAATGTAGTATATCACATTGATGGATTTGCATATGTTGAACCATCCTTGTACCCCACTTGATTATGATGTATTATCTTTATAATGTATTTTTACATTCAATTTGCTAATATTTTCTTAAGGAGTTTTGAATCTATGTTCATCAGAGATATTGATCTGAATTTTATTTTTTGGGGTTGTCCTTACCAGCTTTTGGTATTAGGGTAATATTGGTCTCATAAAATGATTTCAGAAGTATTGCCTCTTTTTCGGTTTTTTGGAAAAGCTTGAGGAAAGTATTAAATCTTCTTTGAATGTTTGTTAAAATTCACCAGTGAAGCCATCTGATCTTAGAATTTTGGGGGATTGGGAAGTTTTTGATGACTATTTCAATCTCCTTACTTTTGGTCAATCTATTTAGATTTTCCAGTTCTTCAAAATTCAGTCTAGAAAGGTTATGTATTTCTAAGAACTTGTCCGTTTCTTCTGGATTATTGAATTTGGTCATTTGCATTCCAGTGATATCTGTTATAACTTCTCTTTCATTTCTGATTTTTGTTTGAGTGTTCCCTTTTTTCCTTAGTGAATAGCCAGAGGTTTGTCATTTTTATTTATCTTTTTGAAAAACCAGCTTTTTGTTGCATTGATATTTTTTCCTATCGCTTTTCTCTTCTCTGTTTTTGTTTAATTCTGCTCTAATTTCTGTTATTTCCTTCTACTTTGGGATTTGTTCTTCTTTTTCTAGTTCTTTAAAGTGAAATGTTAGGTTATTTATTTGAGATTTTTCTTGTTTCTTGAGGTGGACCTGTAATGCTATAAAATTCTCTCTCATTATCACTTTGCTGCATTCAGAAACCTTTAGTAGGTCCTATTGTTAGTCTCTTATTTCTTCTTTGTTGTTCAGTAGCATGTTGTTTAAATTCCATATATTTGTTGTTTTCCCAGCTTTCTTTTTGCAGTTGATTTCCTTTTTAAAGTGTTATGTTTGGATGATATGCTTGGTATGATTTAAATCTTCTTAAATTTGTTGAGACTAGTTTTGTACTCCAACATATAGTCTATCCTTGAGAATGTTCCATATGCACTAGAAAAGACTGTGTATTCTGTTCTGGGGTGAACAGCTCTGTAATTATCAATTATGTCTATTTGGACTTATATGTCATCTAAGGCTGATATTTTCTTATTGATTTTCTATTTGGATGATATATCCATTGCTGTCAATGAGGTATATAAGTCCCCTCCCATAATTTTACTTTTGTAAGTTTAGTTCTGTTATTAATTGCTATATATAATTTGATACAGGTTGGGTGTATATATATTAAGTATTATGTTTTCTTGATGTATTATCCCCTTTATCAATATAAATGATCTATCTTTGTCTCTTGTTACTTTTTTTATCTTGGAATCTGTTTTGTCTAAATATAGCTATATATGCTTTTCTATGGATGCCATTCATTTGGACTATCATCTTCCACCCCTTCACTTTCAGTCTGTCTTTGCAGCTAAAATGGGTTTCCTGAAGGCAGCTCATAGTTGTTGTTGTTTTTTTTTTAATCCATTCCACTACTCTGTGCCTTTTAATTTATATTTTGGGTAATTATTGATATAGCTATATTTATTGCTATTTTATGTTTTGTTTTCTGGTACCTCTGTGTCTTCATTTTTCTTCCCCCTTATGTCTCTGTCTGTTATTTTAGTTTGGGGGTAGTCTATGATTTTTCCCTCTGTTTCTTCTTTTATTTATGTTATGTTTCTGAGTTCTAGATTTTATTTTGAGGTTACTCTTAGGTTTGTGCAAAAAAAAAGTTTTGATATATAATAGTCCTTTTTCTTCCAATGGCATCTTATCTACATTCACCTGTGTAAGTTCATTCCTTTCCCCCTTCCCGTTTATATTTTTATTGTCACAAATTATATATTTTTATGTTGTGCATTCATTTCGATATTGTAGTAACTATTGTGTTCTTTTTTTTTAATGCTTTTACCTCCTTTAACATTTATGTTTAAGTTTTTAATACCCTGTTCAGAAATAAGACTCACAATTCCCTGTTCCTGTCTGTTCATCATTTTACAGTTTTATATCCTTTTGTCTTTTTGTTTCAGGTAGAAGAACACCTTTCAGTATTTCCTGTAATGCAGGTCTTGTGGTGGTAAATTCCCTTGGTTTCTGTTTGTCTGGAAAAGCCTTTGTTTCTCTTTCATACCTAAAAGATAACTTCACTGGATATATTATTCTTGGTTGGTGATTTCTCTTTTTCAGTATTTGGAATATTTGCTTCTACTCTCTTCTAGCTTGTAGTGTTTCTGCTGAAAAAATTGATGATAATCTAATGGAGTTTCCTTTATAGGTTACTGTCTTTTCCCTGGCTGCCTTGAGAATTTTTTCTGTGTCATTAATTTTTGACAGCTTTAATGTAATGTGCTTTCAAGAAGGCCTTTTTTGATTGAGATAATTAGGTGTTATATTGGCTTTTTAGATTCGAGTGTCTAGTTCTTTCCATAGATTTGGGAAGTACTTATGGATTATTCTAACAGTTCTCTTCCTTTCCTCCTCTCTTCTCCTCTTGGTATACCTATTATTCTTATATATTCTTTCTGATGGAGTCAGATAGTTTTCACAGAGTCCATCTGTCCTTCCTTCCATCTTCCTTCCTTCCTTCCTCCCTTTTTTCCTCCCTCTCTCCCTTTCTTTCTCCTTTTTTCCTTCTCCCTCCCCCTCTTCCCGTACACCAGTCCTTTGTTTCTGATCCTGGGTTCAGCCTCAATGTGTGTCAGCCACTCAGGATGGATTGCTGCCTCCACCCCTCAGGTCCACCCAGTGAGGGTTGCACCCTGACCTTTCACCACTATTGCTTCCTCTAGGGCCAGGATGAGTGCTGGACTGTGTTTGCAGTTTCTGTTTTTGTCCTTGCAACCCCCGACCCCCAACCCTGCAACATTCTCCAAAATGCTCACCTTTGGATATTTTAATAGGTGGCTCTCTCAGATGTGTTTGTGTGTTGAGCAGAGAGTCCTTTGTTGAATTATAGCTATCCAGCTTGTGACTGCAAGATGAGAGACTTGAAGGTTTTCTCATGCCACTGTGATGCTTTCATCACTCCCTATGATGACTTTCTTGCCTCACATCATCTGGGACCCTACCAGGCAGGAGGTCCTTGGGCTCATTTAATCTGGAAAGTCTTCATTTTCTCTGTTCTATTCAGCTTTTCTTCTTTGCTTTATCACATCACACATCTAACTTTGACCTCAGCGTGAACTCATGGTTATTAACTTTTCTTTTGTTTTTATGATTCATGACATCACCCTCTTCGCCCCCCCTCCCCCCCTTACTGGGTTTATAACCAGCTTACATTCTATTGTTATCCCGTTGAAAGTTAGAATGCCCCCTTATTTGTATCATCAGATCTTTTGGAGTACTTTCAAGCCAAAAGCTATATTGGGGTTGGGATACAGCAGTACTCTGGGGTCGAGTCCACTAAATTCCAAGGAGAGGATGTTAAAGAACTTCAAATTTTCCAAGTATTGTGAAGGATACAACAAGTAAAAAACCTGCTCGAAATTAGATACCAGGGAAGGACCGATAGCCTGAGGAGGTGACATTGAAGTTGAAACAGAAAAGGTGAAAATGACCTGACCATTTGTAGAGGACACAAGGAAAATAGTTATTTTTTTCCTAGTATTTATCATATTCATAAATAGACATCTCATAGGAACCGGAGTATATCAATGAGTAGGTAACTGCCTGGAACTGTTTTGTCATACTATCGTGTCTTTCCCACTGATACGTCCTTGATTCTTGAAGGCCCACTGTTATGTGAATTAGTTTAAATTATTAACTTTAGCCTCAGAACTAGATATTTGGGAAAAATCTAAAGCTTTGGACTTTGGGATTACGTGGGTGTTACAATTTAACATTTTTAGATAAGAGTTCCAGAGTTCTTAGAGGTGAGAGGAACAGAGGACAGCATTGCAAGGAAGATAAACTGAGAAGAACAGGGCACACTGAAGATAAATTTTGCTTACTTCATAATTTTGCCTACAATCAGCTCAAGTCTTGTCCACCAGGATAAAATCTAGTGTTTTCTTACAAGTCTAAGCTTATACTTGTAACTAGTACAAAAGTAAGTTTTTGTTTTTCAGAGAAATAACATAAAGATAAGAGTATGTGAAATGGATTATAAGGCTTCAGTAACTTTCTTGAGGTATGTATCTTCATCAGTACAGAGATGGCAAAGGTACTTAATATGTGTTGGTTTGCCCTCTTATAACAGAGGTTCCTAATATTTTTTTCTTGTTGCCACTCAAAGAACGTCACCATTTACAATTATAGTGGACTTCTGTGGTGGTGTTTGCCATGTTCTAGAAATTCTATCACTTTGCTTTTTAAAGAAGTAGTATTAGTGATATATTCATAAGGATGATTTTAGGTATATCCAAATCCTGAGTTATTTTTAGTAACAAGTTAATAATAATGTGGTGAACTTTGATTGAAAACAGCTTCCTTTGTATTTAGACATTTATTACTTATGTGCTTAATTTACCTGACAAATAGTGTCAAGAAGTTTGTGTTTTTGAAAATGACATATAGATCTCTAGCAAGCAACATTTTTATTTGTGCGTGGGATGCTTTTTGCATTGTCCATCAATAGCGTTTGATTTCTCCCATTATAATTTTTAATACGCTCAGAGAAGACATCTCTAGTACTATATGAAATGTAAATGATTCCTAGTAAATAGATAGGAATTTAGACTGTCAGTTTAATAACATGTTTTTTTCTACATTTAAAGTGTATATACAGATGAGGCTACATTAAGAATTTAGTAACTTGGAATTTATTTATGTGTTCCTTTGAGACATATCCCTAGAACTTAAGCCGGTATGTCAATTGTAAAAATGTGCCATTCAAACTGTAGCAAGCCAGAGTTTTATAGTTCTAGGTTCCTCAATGGTCTTCCTGAGGTTAAAAGGTATGCTTACTTTTAAAATGTCTTGAATAAGGGTGAAAATGGACTTAGATACACATGCAGTTATTTATTTCTTTGGTAAATAGGACTTGAGCTTCTGTCCTTAGGTAATATTTGTTAGTAATTAATTAATTAGGGCACCTTCTCTGAATTACTTTATTAATTTAAATAAGGTTATAGGCTTCTATGAAAAATTATATTATGCAAAATATTAATTGAGGCAGTCTATTAAGGAGTGATGGATGGGAAATTCAGAGAGCTGTTAGAATTTATAGTATTGATCTCTTTATATATTGACCGTATTACGCTAAAGAGAAATGTTCATTTAAACATAAACCTTAAGTTAAGTTCAGTTGGGGTGCAAATACCATGATATGTAAATAATTTGCTAATATAATTCATAGGCAATCCAAATGTGTCTTTGGGAACACTTCCAGATGGCTTAGGTTTTTAGTGAAACTTGTTTACATGGAACAGTCTCAGTTATGTTGTGTGGTGCTCCTTGACTGCTTTGTAAAGAATTCGGTTGTTTATTTGGAGGTTTTATTCTCGTGGTACTCTAGTATATTTGTGGTCTTTTCCCTCCCAGGTGATCTGTAGGTCTTTTACTTTCTGCTGTTAGTATGAACGTCTTTATTACTAAAATAGCATTCATTCCTTTATTCAATAAACATTCATACCAGGAACTGTTAGATGAGTAAGAAACTGAAGTGAATAAGATACTTATAAAATAGTTTTTCTACTTCTGTGATGTGTTCAAGAGTTTTCATGTCCTTGTAGAAAATCCTACCTCTTGGATGCTTCCCTGTCCCCCTTTTGTTTGTCTAGAATCCCAGGTTTTTATTCCTTCAATCCAAAGCTGAACAGTCTTGGTTGAATTCCAGTTTTTTTTTTTTTAAAAAATCATATTCTTTCCTTTATTATTTTTTTATGCATAGTTTCATTCCTAGAAAAATCTAGGTATGCTATATTTTATCTAAATTGATATTAAGGCACATGGTTATTTCCTGAATCACTCACCAAGAAAAAAATGCTGCCACTAAGCATGACACAGTGCTTTGACTCCATGATTTTGTTACCAGACTCAAGGGCTTTGCAGCTTGTAGTGTTCTATTCAAGAACAAGACACAGTCATTGTTAAGTAGGTTTATTTTTTGCAACAAGGAGATAGGAGATTCACATCCAAAGTTCTGTCTCCCTGAAGGTAGACTTAGTCATTGTTTATATCCACTCTTTGGTTAATTACATGTTGAAAGATCCTGGGGAGTCCAAACTTAGGTATTATTTCCTTCAGTAGTGCCTTTATAAGTTCATTGCTTCTTGTAGTTTGACACAGGAATGCTTCAACCCCTCCAGTAAAAGTATCTACTAATCCTTATAAGTATTTGCATCCTTCTGGAGCAGGAACATTGCTCTAACGTCTACCTGTCAGTCTTCTCAAGGCAACTTTCCCTGGGCCTGAACTGCTTGACTAAAGGTGATATCGAAAGTCTAGTATATGCATTATTCTGCGTGCATTTCACACAGCTAGCGATGATGCTATTAATGACTCTTCCCATGTCCGGCATCATTATTATCTGAACTAACCATTCATATAGTGCTTCCCTTTCATAACATATGGAATGATGGGCTTTTACTATTTTTTAAGCTGGCCCTTGAGGAGCAGATACTTTTTTGCGTTCATTTATCAACCACTCCTGAGACATAGGAATCTCTTTAAAGCCCATTCCTGACCAATTTTCAGATCTTTTTTTTTTTTTTTTTTTTTTGGTGTACACAGGAGTGCACTGATTTAAAATCAAGTTGGGAAGGAGAGCCTTGTTTTGTTTAGAGCTGCTCTTTTTTTCAGTGGTATCTGCAAAGCTATTTCCTTTTATTACCCCTGAATCTCTTTTCTGATGGCTCCTGCAGTGTGGCACTGCAATTTCTTTAGATTTTGTAATGGCCTATAATAATCTTAGGATTAGGGGTTCATACTTTTCTCCTTATTTCCAGCCATCAGCAGTTTTGTAGTAGTCATCCTCGTTTTAAAGAGTTACAAGGAGAAAATATAAGGATCTTAGAATCTTTAAATACAGTGTTAAAACCAAGCAAAAGATTAAACATCTTCCCCCATGGGATTATATAGGCCGTTTATAATTTTTTTGTACATTTCCTACTCTTTTACAACTGTTAATTATTGATTTGACGGAGCTCTTTAAAAGGATATCATATCAATCCATTGTTGTCACATGACAAATATTTTGTTTCTTGGGTGTCACTTGCCTTTTACTTTATCATATTTTTTGCTGTACTCAAATATATTAATTACTATTATTGATTCTGCATTTCTTATATCAAGGTCAGAATCTCTTTTCTAATCCTAAGATTAAATAAATATGTACCTATATGTTTAGTTATGTTTTTCATTTTTATATTAGCTTTCATATGAAAATGAATTATTTTATATATATGGTATGAGATATACTTTATTTTTATTTACTTATTTTACTTTATTACTTGTTGTCTAGTAGATCCTAAAGTTTTCATTAAAATGCTTTATCTATTTCTCACTAATATTGGAAGTCGTTTTTACCATATTCTAAATTCTTAAATAAAAGTGTACCCATTTATGAGCTTTGTATTTTTCTGCTTTTAATTTTTATTATGTTATATTGGCTATTTCTGTATTAGTAGCAATATGTTGAAATTATTATAGTCTTATGGTGCACTTCAATAAATGTTAGGTTAAATATCATTCTACTTTATTTTCAAAGTTTTTCTATTTTCTTTTTATTTCAAATTAACTTATAATGTGTAAAATTCTGGAAAAATTCTGCTGGTATTTTGGTTGAGATTGCATTATATTTTACAATTACAGTATATACTAAATAGGGGTTGTATGTACTAAATAGATAATTTAATTTTTTAAAATGATTTAGTTAGTATAAAAAACTATTTTAGGACCTACTGTAGTGTATAAGGACTGTGTTTAGACACCAAGATACAGAGTCGAAAGGGTAAGGCCCTTCATCCTTTATCCTAACTTTGTAATTGTAGGATTTTAAGTAGATTGTATATTGTAGGATTATAAGAAGATTTTGTCAGATTCATATTTTAGAAATATTTCTCTGGAAGCAAGGAGGAAAGAATTTGAGCAGAGAGGGACTGGTGTTAGAGATAATCTTTTAGGGGCACTGTAGATTCTGAAGCCCAGGCCAGAGGTAGACTGAGGGTAGGTAGATTCTGAAGCCCAGGCCAGAAGTAGACTGAGGGTAGATCCTAAAGGTATACTAAGAAATGGGAATGGATTGAACATTGAAGGAGGATGGTGAAGAGGGAGGAGTCTTAGGATGATTGTGGTGCTTTGGACTTTATCATCTGGGTGGAAGGTGATGTTATCCTGGAGATTGAAATATAGAAGGAGACACAGATTTCCCAAGGAGGATGTTAGATTTGGTTCTAAATACAGCTGTCAGTGGGATATCTCGGGTGTTGAGCAAATAGTTTGATAACTTGTCTGGTTCTTAGGAGAGAGTCCTTTCTCTGAAGATATAGAGCACTGGCCGAATTTGTTGCATGAGATGAGAAGGCCTGCACCAAGGCCAGAAGGGTCGAAGCCAATTCAGAAGAGTAGGAAGAGAGGCCCTGTTGGAGAGGAGGGGCCAGGGTCCAAGAGAATTCACTGAAACTTCTAGCAACAACTACAAGAAGGATACACACGAGAAAAAAAAATAAGAAGTGGCTGAACAGATCAAATGGTGCTAGAGCTAAGAGATAACGATTGAATGATATCTTCTGGATTAACCACAGATGTGTTTGTACCTTTGCTAGGGTGATTTGGATGGAATGGTATCCTATGAACTCCCACTGCAGTGAGAAAGAAGTATAAATAAGAGAGTGGTTTCATTGTTATCACCATCAGTTTATTATTTTTACCACTGAAGAAAATTTGAATTTTTTCATTTTAAGGGGAATAGGAATACAATTACTTTGTATGTCCAGATATGTATTTTGAATTAAAAAATTCATTTATCCACTGTTTACTTGTACTAGGTTCTTGGCAGTGTGCTAATTTTGGATCTGAGTTGATATGATATGATTTGATGATATTATATGATATACTTCCTGCTATTATGGAGCATTTTGCTGTCCCATAGGGGTGTTAGACAAACCAATAATTATACAATTATTTATAACAGTTTCAGTAAGACCTATAAAGAACAACTAGATGGTACAATAGAACTTATAAAAAGAACAGGGAGATTGAGGATGGATCAAGGACACCTTCCTGGAGTATGTGAATTTGAATTAGCATGGGTTTTCCAGGCTTTAGCATGGGTTTTCCAGGCTGAGTGAAAGGCCCTGAGGCGAGATGAAGCTTGCAACTGATTAAACCAATGAAATGTGAGATGAAGGAGGAGAGGTAAGTAACAACTAAGTCTGTCTAGGTTGTAGATCATTTTTAAAGGGTTTTGGATTTTATCCTATAAGTGATAGTAAACCGTAGAAACTCTTTAAATACGGGAGTAACTTGATCTAATAATTAGGATGCAGTTTTTGAGGGCAGTGATTTTCTTTTGTGTTTGGTATCTTGTCCTAGTGTCTAAAATAGTAACTTGAACTTTGTAGATGGCTCAGATATTTTTTAATAAATGCTGCATTTTAAATGAGTGAATACATTCGTGTTTGACAAGATTATTTTATCTGTTGTATGCTAAACAGATTGCTGTGTGAAGTGAGTGGTTTGAAGACTATCTCCTGAAAAAGTCCAAGTGAAAGATGTTGATGTACCAGGGTGGTGATGGGAACGGAGAACCACATTTAAGAGGAAGAATAATTTGGTAGTGGCATGTGCAAGAGAAGATATTCAGGATGTTTTATATATAAACAGCAGAATGTGGCAGGGACACCTTTAAGTCACTGCAATTTAACTGAGTTTATCCTGCCTTTTTCCCAAACGATTCTTCCTGCTGTCTTTTGGTTTTGCTTTTTGATGTCACCATGCACTTCTAGAGTCCTGCTTACTCACTTTGTCTTTTTTTGTTACCATGCTCTGTGATTGTGACATATACTTTGAAAAGGTCTCTTGAATCTCTCTCCTTTTCTCCCATCTCAGAGTCACTTTCATTCTGGATGCCCGCATTATTTCTTTCCTAGGCTATTGCTATCCAGTATTCCTGCCTTCTTCCCTTTTTTATCCTATTTGTTCCCTGTTCCATATATATACATAGTATAGAAATGAACATATCATTCAGCTGCCTAGAAACTCTCAGTATTTTCCCATTGCCTGTAATATGAAATCTAAACTAATAGTACTGGTTAGTTTTTTTAAGAGTACGTTCAAATCAATTCGGTATTTATTCGAGCTCCTGCTATTTCCTTGTCTGTGATTTAGCCACAGGTACCATACCCTGTGTACTTTCAACTTTTCTGTCTTGATTTTCTGACTCTTATCTAGATGATCATAACTGAATGCACTGGATGTATATGTTATCATTTTTTTTTCTGCAGCAGCTCTCTCAGCCTTCCCTCTAGCCTTCTTTATGATTGGCAAATATTTTTGAAGTAAAAATAGTCTGTACCTAAAAAATGTAATTGGTGTATATCATTGAAGGTTTTTAAAAATCTTCTGGAATAGTCTGCCATTTGGCAGCAAGGTGATACATAAATGCTTATATTCAATTTATGGGCCCTTGGTGGTGCCTGTGTCTTTCTCTGTTCTTTATACAAGCAGGAGTTACCTTTTGGTATATCGGGTGATTTGGTTTTTCTTTAGAATTTTTATCACAGTCATTCAGTGAACATTCGTTGATTGCCTGGGCCAGGGCTTTTAAACTTTTCTTTCTTAAACAGAAATTTCTGCTTTCATAAAACTAACATTGTGGTTGGAGACATTCAGAAACAAGATAGATGTTTCAAGAGCTAGCTGATAAGTGCTATAGAAGAAGGGGAGGAAAACTATTATTGTCCCTATATAGAGAGAACATTTTTGAAGTTATTTTTCTAGAAGTAGTAATAGATTAGTATGGATTTATCTCATTCTTTTGCCCAGATCTTAACCCAAGTTCATACTCTTTCAAGGGATGAAGTCATGCTTCAAGTTGTCATCTCTGATTGCCGACCAGCTGTTGGCCTGGCTACTGACTGGCTCATTCCAGGACTGAGCCCCAGCCTTGTTCTCATTAGAAAAGTTACCCCAATGTTTACCTAGACTGAGCAGGTCTTATTTTCTTGTTACTTCAGAGCTCACTTATCTTAGTCATTGGGTTTCAAATTTTTATTTTTCCTACCTCTTAAACATCAAATGAAATTGTATGCAGAAGCCCAATCTGCAAAACAAGTGAAAGATCTAAATGGAAATGGAAGGTTTTTAGGATGAAGCCAAACGCATTCTCCTTTCCCTGCTCTCTCCCCACCCTTTCAGCTGCATTGTCACCTCAATGGACTCCTGCCATGGAGTCATTATTTCTAGTATAGCATTCACAGCCATTATTCATATATGGCATTATCCTTTTGTGATGATGGAAATGTTCTGTAACTAAGCTTTTTAATCTAGTAGCCATCAGCCACAACTATGTAGCCATGTACCCACAGCTGTTGAGCGCTTTGAATGTAGCTAGTGTGACTGAGGAACTGAATTTTAAATTTTATTTAACTTAATAATTAAAATTTGAATGGTCATATGTAGCTAGTATAGCAGTAGTGTAAGGTAGAATTCTAGTATAATGCTAACTCTAGATTTAACATTTACCAAATGTGTTTTATTTAGTTTTAGGTGATATTAAACCCTGAGAAGACCTGGAATAAGTTCTGGCATGTAACCTTGGACAAATTATTTAACCACTCTGGGCCCAATGACTAAGATAAGTGAACTCTGAAGAAACAAGAAAATAAGACATGATCAGTCTGGGAAAATTAGTAGTACCTTTCCATAGTGAAATTTAAAATGAGAAAAAGCATTCAGTGCATTTGATACGGTGCCTTGTGCCTGATTTTAGGTGATTTATCCTAATACTTTTTGTTTGTTTGTTTGTTTTTGCTTGTTAAAACAAAACATGCTCATTGTAGAACATTTATATAAAAGAGAAAAACCACAAGAAAAACTACTAAAATAACTTATAGTCCCACCACCCATAGACAAGCAACAGAAAAACTTTATATGGAAAACATTGTGTGTTTTGGTTAATAATATGCTTTTCTTTCTGTTTTAAATATGTATATGTATGACTGCACTGATACTATTATTTAAAAAAATGATGCCTTTGGAGAGTAGATCATATATGCATAAGTTGCCTTATAAAGCCTGTTTTCCTAATATTATTAAAGATCTTAGGAAATATGTTAAGATTATTAAAGGCATTTTAAAACTGGTGAATTCAGTAATTTACTAGTGCTTTTCTAGATTTATTTTTGGGTACTTGAAGTTTTCAGATGTAAAAATTCTTTTTAAATTCTATTGGGGTGATGGAAAAAAAGATATGTAGATGATTTTATGTTAAGTTAAATGTCATGTCTCTTCTAAGTTCCAGAGTCTCGAAATTGTAACTATAGGCATGATTTATGACATAGTACTATATATTAACTTAAAATACTGAATTTATTGAGCATCTCCTATGTGTCAGGCACTGTGAAAAATATAAAAATGATGTCATCATTGTCCTTAAGTAAATAAGGATCTAGTGGGAGGGACTGATCTTGTTTCTAAATGTAGTGTGATCAGTGCTGTAAGAGGGATCTAGACAGTGTAGTAGCGGAATATAGGACAATTTGGGCCAGCTGGGGATGAAAGGGTTGTAAGCAAAGTTTATGGCTGAAGTGACACCTGAATGGAGTTTTAAAGGAATAATGAACTTAACCAAGCAGTGGTGAGGTAAAGAGTAGTCTAGGGAAAGGATGCAATGTGATGAAAGCCTGAGTAACTCAGTGGCATTTGGAGAGCTACAGTAGTTCAGTGTGGGGTTCAGAGGTGGGGATGACAGTGAGTGGGAGAAATGAAGATGTGTCTGGAACAGTCGCAGGAGCCAGATGGATCACTAATGTTTTTCTATGCCCTATTAAGACTTAACATCATAAAAGATCTTTGAAGATTACTAAGAGGAGAGGGGCAAGATCTCTGATCACATCTTTGATATATGTAGTAAAGACTGGATGTGATTTAGAGATGGATAGGGTATAGGGCAGGGGTCGTTTAATGGGGTTGTTTAATAGGCCATGTGGGAGATGATGGATAATGAGGGTTTGAATTCAGCTTGTTGAAATGAGTAGTTCTCTAGATGTTTGGGTCTAGAACTTGGAAGGGATGTTAGGTCTAGAGTTACAGGTAAAGTCATCCACGTAATGACCGTGGTGTGACTAACACAGCATAAATGAAGTCACTAAGGAAAAGGTATATAATGAGAATTTAAAGAGGAACTATGAAGGAACGTTGTGGGGAAATATCAGTAATTATCACAGAAGTGAAGAAAGGTGAGCCATTAAGAGAGACTGAGAAGGAGAAGCCTGAAGAAAACGAGAGTGTTCAAATCATGGAATCCTGAGAACAATGTTTTAAGAAGGAGGAAGAAGTGAGCAGAGTCAGATCCTGCAAAGATGCCAGGTAAAGGACACACGTGTTTTTTGAATTAATAATAAAGAGACAAACGAGAAAAATTTCAATGAGAGTTAGGTTATTTTATGCCACATTCCAGGGTTTTAGTTTGGATTCTTTGGTTTCAAGTGAGAAGTCAACTTAAACTAGGTTTTAGGCAAAGGAGGGATTGATTGACTGGGATCTTTACATGGTTTGGAAGATATAAACTGTAGGAATTTTAGAGATGCAACTAGCCCCTAGGATCCAGTAGAATGAAGAATTTAGTTCTATTGGCATAACCTGTTGCCGGTTCTCTTCTTTTCCTTTGCCTGTTAGTCATCTTCTTTCTTCAGTGCAGACATGCTTTCTTGAAATAGAGGAGAATAATAAATAGTGCAGTTTTCTACCTCTGGAGTGGGATTGTTTTCTTTTTACAGTTCTGAAGATAAAAATTTTGAGGAATGACTAAGATTGCCTAACTTGGACTAGGTGTTGTACCTGGGGCAGCCATTGGTATTTTGGGTGCAAGGCGACTCTCAATGTATTTATAAGAGTATGGTAATTCTCCATGTAGTTCTAAGATTAGATGGTATGGCAAATCCCAGTATGGCGTGGGAAACTTTGTAGGCAGCCTCATAGGTGTTCACTATAAGTAGGTATAAGATGGAATGGAAAATGAGGAAGCAGAAAAGTGACTGTAGATTACTCTTTCAAGAACCTGGGCTATGAAAGTGATGTTTTGATGGTAACTAAACAATGACAATTAGACATAGTAGGGTTATTTTATAGCTAAGTCATTGATGATGCTTCAGTAATGAGGATTGAAACTGTGTGTTTGAAAACAAGAGGTATGTGTTAATTTTAATGTTTATGGGGAAAATTTTTATGCTTTTATACATGTGTACATAGAAATTTATGTGAACAGAGGAAGTCTGGTTGTAATGACCAATTTCAAAATTTTATTATGGTCACTTTATTGTCAGATATATGTTTTCTGGGTACTCTTATTTGTGTTTGAGATGATCATAAGCCATATCTGTAGAAAGAAACCACGAAAGATCCTTGAGGTCATGTAATCCAAGGTACTTAGTTTTATAGCTAAAAAAAGTAGACTTCAAAGAAGTGAAATGAAGGAATCACTTATGGATACAAAAGTGCCTATCTGAAAAAGAGGGACGATTTCCTTCTCGGGTTTCTTTTTAAGGAACAAGGAAGTCTTCCCTAGAACCTCTCCTATACACCTCCTTTCATGACCTGTTTTTTTCAGAATTAGGGTACAACACTCACTTTGAAACCTGTTGCTGACAAGGAAGAGGAAAAGGGCTATTTAGTAGAAACTCAACAGTGTTAGTGCATAGCTAAGCTAAGGGCTTTTTGTTGGGGACAGTGACACTCCTAAAGGTTTTAAATCAGGGAATGGATAAGTACAGATTTGTTTCAAAAGTAACAATCTTCATAAAAATACCTATAATAAGACACACAGTAACAACAGGTTATTCTTACACTTGCCTAAAACCACATAATAAGTTAGTCAGAATTGAACCAAATTTTAGGTCTCCAGTATTTTCCCATATTACCTGCATTCCATTCTCTCATTATATATTTATATGCTTTTGATGGTTCCATGTTTGTTTTTCATCATGAAATTAGTGTTGAAGAAGCACTATGTGTGGTAGCTTGGGCAACTGGGGAAAGCTATAAGAGGATGTGGTAGTGAATGGAGGATAGACTCTGGGAAAGACATTGGAAGTAAAGCTGCAAATGGATCATGGAGAGGAAGGCACAAGAGAATGGAGCTCACATATGTTGGAGCCCAGTGTAAGTAGGCACTGTACTAGGGTCCTGATAAGGTATAGAGGGTTGTAGCCCCATTCCTTCTAAGGGACCTGAAGTTCAGGATAACTGCCTTGCCTTAAGGGCTTACTACTGATTGGTGAGAGAGTCTACATTTGAAACCTAAAAATTCTCCTATTATGCTAAATATTCTTGCACTGTATAATTTTATTCTGTTTAAAATGTTAGCATTTGACTTTTATTCTCAGGCATTATGTAAAGGTTCTGAGCAGGAATGAATGTTATCAGAAGTTCTCAACAGAAATATGAGATGGTAGCCTTGTGGAGGCTGGATAGCCACCATTCTGGTCTGCAACAGTCTCCTGTAATATATCACATCTAGACATGGGACTCACAACATGACTCTATTGTGAGAACTATATTTGCCATATTTAACAGAGAAATAAAAATAAAACTCTGTATCTAGTTTTTTTCCTAACTGCCTTCTCTTTTTTCTTAGTAGTTCCTTGCTTCCACTTGAGCTTAATCCTTTAGTGTGCACCTTCTAGCTCCCTTAACGAACACTTACTAAAATAAGACTAACTCTGGGCTAATTGACCAAGGGTTTCCTCAATTCATAACACCTCTGGGACATAGATAGTTTTTCTATTGCAATTTACATGATGAACTCATAGAAAAAGATGCACAGTCTACCAACACTGAACTTTCTTTTTCCACTAATCATTTTTAGAATGTTATATAAATAAGGAAAATGTAGAATGCCTATTTTTCATACTTTAAAAATATGTCTGCAACTATTTGAACTGACTAAATATAAAATAATTGCCATGGACAATTATGCCATACCTTTTCTTTTTACTTTAAAAAAAAAAAAAAAAAAAAAGGAAATGAAAACATGCTACTTCTAGAAGGCCCTGACATTGAATTGGATATTGAAATGGTATTAGTATGTTTTTATATATGTCACACTTTCTTCATCAGCCATTTTTGGTACATATGTGTTAGGTGTTTTCCACATGAGTTGAAATGTTACCACATAAAGAAAACCTTGTTTAGAAGTGGTGTGGATCATTAAGGCAGAAGTCCGTCCTTTCGATTATACATACATTTCTGACCTGATAGAAATTTTTTCTTTTCTCTTTTGTTTTATCATTTTGTGTCAATCTTTCAATAAATGTCAGCATTCTCCTGTAGTAACTGAAAATAGAAATTATGTACAAGGACAGTATAATTTTCATGAACTTAAAAAATTACATAAGTATTATAACTTAATATTGGTTTTACTATATCCTCTTATTTGAAATGGAGTGAAATGCTTCTGTGGTTAAATCAGCTCATTTGCTGTTTGCTGTTAAAGTTTCAAGACTATATATTTCAAAATGTTTTTCTTTTTCTCCTTTTTTTTTTTTTTTTTTTTTAGTAATTCAAAACAAATGCAACAGAACCCAGCATACTTGAAACATATTTTCTGAATTTATCTTAAATCTTTCTACCCCAGAGAGTTTTTGTGTGTGTGAGGGTCAGGCCTGGCTGGTTATTTTGCCATCTATCTCCATCTTGAATTGATTGTACTGAACAGCACAGAATGAGTTACATATGGTTCCACTTTGCCTAAGTTTGTAGGATTTCTGGGTTGGAACTCCATTTGATCAGAGCAAAGCTAACTATCTCAGAAATTTGGTTAATATCGAAATCCTAAATATGTACATATATTCCTGTTCGAATGTATATATTCCTATTAGAAGTTATGGTGGTTTGCTATGCATTGTCTCAGTTATTGTTCCTAAAATAATAGATGACATTTCAAGAATTTAAAATGATTTAGCTACTTTTATTATTATTTTCTTCTGGATAGGAATTATGTTACAAATGTGGACCAAGACATGTATTCAAAATGTTTTCGAATGAAAATTATGTTATATTAAAAATCTTTCAAAAATTGAACAGATGAAGACAGAAATACAAAGAGTGTCTGAAGTTTGAAAAGGAAACCTATTATCAATTTAATAGTTTATTTCTCTTTTTCTTAGTGTGGGCTATTAAAAAAATAAAAATGAATTTAAAATGTTTTCAAGTTTAGATATTGCTTAAGAACTCTGTGAAGGTAAGCAAGGTAGAGGCTGTGTCTGCTGAGGCTCGGCTCTTAGCTGCCGGGGTAAACAAAGCCATCCTCTGGTTCTTTTCTCCCTGTTCTGGTCTTTCCTCTCTTCATTCTCTTTTCCTTCTACTACTATATTTATTTTTTCATTATTCCCACTTCCCAATCCCCCTCCTTCCTCTGTCTGTGCAACTGCGTGCTTCAATCTGTATATCTGGACTGCCTTCTCTCACAGTTCACTATGAGTGTTAGCAGAATGAAAACCAGATGGACCAGCAGTTCCCACTGTTATCTCCCAGCCGACTCTGGCAAGCCTCCCTGTAGCCCTCCTTCCTTGGCATGACAGAAATATTTGCCTTTATTTAGTGAGACTTTTATTTGTTGCTGTACCTCTTCCCTCAGCTGCAAAATAAGTTGAAAGCTATTTTATCCCTTGTTGCTGAGGTTGGTTGAGGTGAGTAGACTGTGGAGTGAATTTAACTATTGAAGAAGTGATTTTAAACCTGCCTAACAGAATAAGTGATTTGCTGATACTGGTTTTGAAATGATTTGAAATAGCAATAGGAAGACAATTTTTAACAATAAGATAAAGGTGGAAATGTTTTCCTTCTGTTCCTTTACCATCGTCTCACTCAGAACACTTATTCACTACAGGGACATTTATTGTTATTCAACTAGCAGTTAGAGATTAACAAATAAAACTCCTGATACTGTTAAGTAGATTATCTTTCAAAATGCTCTTATTGAAATAGTGTTTATTTTCATTTTTTTATTACATCTTCCCTAATATGGTATAAGCATTATTTCAACTTTTAAATATTATGTTCTGTTAAAACCCAAGTCTTATGAAACTACTTTGAATAAAAGTGAAGTAGATTTGAAATGGTCATAGTAGCAATTTGGGCTTTTCATTTTCTTTTAATAATTGACTTTAAAGTAATTTTGAGTTATTAACTGTGTACTCATATAGTTATCATAATGTTTTAAAAGATCCATTCTTTATCAATAGTCTGTTCCTTTATTTTTGAAATAGTACAAGTGGATAATATCTTTGTCTAAGGCTGCAAGAGACACCTCAAACATGTTTGGTGTGTGTGTATATGTATATACACATGTGTATACATGTATGTAGAAAATAGGATCTAAAGAAACAAACAAAAACTTCTATTTTTTTTCTTGGAGATTTGATAAAGAGATTAAATTGAAAAAAATTCAAAATTTCAAGGGAAAAGTATACTTAGTAGAAAACCGTCCTGAAGTATAGATGTTCACTGTTTGAATAATCAGGAAATTTCTCCATACCTGTCACCTAGTCATGATAAATATGAGGAGGGTCCTTAGTTCTTTTTAGTTCTCAATTTGGGGCTTTTCCATTCTTAATCTGCCTGAGATTTTTAGCTGAAATATTTTCTTATGTTTTTAAAGTAGTGTATTCTAAGTAAATAATAGCTTAATTTCATTGTGACATATGGCATTTAAGTAGTGGTGGTTTATCAAACATAGATAAAATTGAAGTGAGAGAGATATCCTGGAGGTGTAACCTGGTTCATCTAACAGGCCAGAAAACTAAGTAGAAAGGGGATGGCAGGTGTTACAAAAATCACCAAACTCTGGCTCCTTATGCAGCATCTTGTCTGCATAACAGAGCTTCAGATTTGTGTTATTTCTGAGCTGTTTGAGAGGTTCATTACCATCTTACTTTCTCATCTATTCTTTACCTCTTGTTAATGTTCATTTCTTTGAGTTAAGTTGTGCTGTTGCATATAACATTACCAAGGTAACATCTGCCCAGGCCAAAAATAACAATAGGATGTAAAATAACCCAGTTACAAATGAGGTCCTGCCATCTGTGCTATACCTTCTTAAATAGGGTTTGGGTAATAAAGTCCTGACTTAAAATTTAGTAGATAAGTCTTTTTTATTGATAGAAGACGTTGGATTTCTTCTGCTTGCTTACTTGTGAAAAAGATGAACCCCTCTTAAAAAATGGAGGTGCTTAAGGAGGAAAGTAACATGTTCATGGTGGCATCCTCCAGATCGGACTGAGAAACACTCCACGATGCCAGACTCACCTGTGGATGTGAAGACTCCATCCAGGCTGACTCCTCCCACGATGCCACCTCCCCCAACAACTCAAGGAGTCCCGAGAACCAGTTCATTTACACCAACAACATGTGAGTAGGCATTTCTGCATTTCCTGTTTTAGTTTCTACAAATAAAAAGGGAAAAGAAGACTGAGCATCATTGAATTATGCAGAAATGAAACAAATATATACGTATATCATTAATTTGCCAGTGAGTAGATATTGAGCACAGATGTGTCATACCTTAGGTATAATTTATATGCCTGCCAATATTTGCTTGCCTTTTCATGATTGCTTCAAAGTTGTTTTCTGCTGTGATGTCAGCAAATGAAGAATACTACATTTGGTCTGTAACTCCAGTTGTTACCATTATAACTTTTAATTTGACTTAATATGGAGCTCTTTATTTTAGTTTGTTCATTTCGACTTAGAAGATGTTCATATCCTATGATTATTTCCAGGTTACTTCTGATCTAATACTACTTCTACTATTATTAATCATGTTAAAATCTAACATTTTTTAAGTTAAAATGATAACCATGTAATATTTCCACATACAAAAAAATAAGACTTTATACAACAGTTGCATACAGAAAACTTTTTCAAATAAGAACCTCTTTCTTGTCTTGAACCTATCAGACTTTTATAACACCTTTACTCCATTCCATCTTGGCTCAAGCCTTGTGTTCTGGATCAATGGAGTATATTGCTCTCTGTGTCATCCGAGGAAAGGACAGAACATTCTTGATAGGATAGCAACTTCCCTTTCTTTCCTGGTTTTTGTTTGTGTTGTTGTTTTGTTTTAGTAGTCTCAAAGTTTTGTTTTCTTCAGTCTCAAAGTCCTGGTTAAAATTGTCATCAAGGATTTCTGAAATGAATAAATGCTATCTGTTGCAGATAATACTATTTATAGGCCACGTGCCATGAAATTATATGAATAAAAGATAACTAACAGGCAAAAATAAATTCATGGGATTAAAAGGGATTGATAAAGTACATATCTCAGGCTGTTTATCCAGTAATGCACTGCTATTTAAAAGACCTTCCCAAATTTGTAAGGAGCTGGAGGCTGCAACACTGTCAAGTTGCAACCCTGTCATCTTGTATTTGGTTTGTTGTTACCCAAAGCCACAGTGATAGGCATATGTCTTCAGTGAGAGGTCCTAATGAGCTATCATTTCTTGACAGTTTGCTTTAGTACTCATTTAGACAAAACACTATTTTTCGTTTCCTTGAAACTTTAACAATAATACTTATCTTCAAACTCTTGTTGAAGACAATTTATCAACATTATATTTAAAAAATGGATTTAATAAAGATAAATTTGTCAAATTAATTGATTTAATATTCTAAAATCAACATTTCTTTAGTGAGAAATGGGTAAAATTTTCTAGCCTACTTCTTTGGATTATCATCTTGATTTTCAAATAAATTTTATTGGAAATGAATTTACTGAATTACCACCGACCACGCTATTATTTGGATGGAGATATACCCTTTCAATTTCTTGAGATAAATTCTTGATAATTACAGTATCCATTTTGGCTTTTTACATAAAATTTTCATTTTCCCTAAAGAAGTGGTTAAGAAATATGAGAGGGAGAAAATAGCCTTCTAATTGGGTGGTATAAGGTTAAAACTTGAAAGTCCCATTTCTTTAAACACAACTGTCAGTTGTGTGTACAAAACATGATTAAAAATGTTCAATGATAAATTTAGTCCCCACCAAATGTACACTTATTCTAGGGAAGCAGTTTAGAAAGAAATAGTCCTGTTATATTGATGTAAGCCAGTGACAAAAGGCTGACATCCAAACGCTGTTTGTTCTATGTTTGAAACATTACAGGTGGTTGGCATATGTGCACATGGGAGGCAGGCCGTCAGTGTTACAGCCAACTCCATTTATAATCAGCTTCTGTGCAGAACACCCTCATGCAGCGTACGGAGTGGACCCATTTAATTATTGAGTACCTGAGCCTGTGGTCATCCTGTGAAGTCAAAGCATTTTACAGAAAAGGCCCAACAGTTTTGAAATTACAAAATCCACCAGATTTAAAGGGAAGGAGACTCGGTTGTAATTTCCTTGTGCATTTTTCTGTAAGTTTATTTTGTCTTTCTGATTTTGTGCTCTTGACAGTAACTAATGGCACGAGCCATTCACCCACAGCCTTGAATGGTGCCCCCTCGCCGCCCAATGGCTTTAGCAATGGGCCTTCTTCTTCTTCTTCTTCTTCTCTGGCTAACCAGCAGCTGCCTCCTGCTTGCGGTGCCCGGCAGCTCAGTAAGCTGAAGCGGTTCCTTACCACCCTGCAGCAGTTTGGCAATGACATTTCACCGGAGATAGGAGAGAGAGTCCGCACCCTTGTGCTAGGACTGGTGGTAAGCAGAAAGCAGCCAATTTTCTGGGGTAGGGGAGAGTGTGTGTGGATGATTCCAAATACAGACTCCTTTCTAACAGCAGCTGTTTTTTTCTAGTAGTTTCTATCCCTGGAGATTGCTTCAAGTCTGATAATTCTATAGTAACAAGGTTTTCAATTCTGCATTCTGTACTGACCCCCACCATGGTTTCTTATACTAAATGTGTATGTGTGCATACTATTCAATAAGTGTATCCTCCTGGCATGGTTGGTGCCTTTCAACAATGACAATTTGTTTTTGTTATGTTAATGATTCACTCAATCTAACTGGCCGCTCATTTTAATTTAGTTGCCTTAGGGGATTTTTGTTATCAGCCTAGATGAACAAGAATTTACAACAAATAACAAATACTTCTTTTATGTGCTTTCATTTTTAGGGCTAATATATTATTTTTTGTTGTTGTGGTGGTAAAATATATCTAACAACTAAGAGTACAGTTCATCGGCATTAAGAAAACCCACACTGTTGTGGAGCCAGCACCACTATCCATCTCCAGAACATTTTTACCACCCCAAATTGAATCACTACACCCATAAAATAATAACACCCTAATTTTTTCCCCCCTTAACCCCTGGTAACCAGTAATTGGTTTTGGGGGGGGAAAATTGTTATAGGTAGAATTATTTAAATGATTAGTTTGAGAATAGAAGTGTTGATCTGGGCACATTATAGTACATTACGTTCACCATCATACTGAAAATTAGAACATATGTTATTTTTTAGGGTACTAAATTACTTTTACATTTACTGTGATTTCCTCTATGAGTAGTGGGTTTTCATTTAGGAAGGAGGTTTTTCTATAGCAAACTGAGTCACGTAGAAGCTATGAGTCACGTATTTAGTCCTTATATCATCTGGGCTTATGGTGGAACTGAGATTCAGATGATAGGCAGCAGTTTCCTTTTTCTTGAAATAGATCTTTTTTTTTTTTCGTGGATTTATTGTGGGCAAAGACATACCAGTTCCTTTTTGCCTAAGAAGTCTGGATGAGGGTCTAGTGCAGTAGACATGCTTCAAATCACAGTATCTTACATTGACAGAGATTTTGCAATTCAATTTCTAAATATGGCTTCCCTCTCCTCTGCACTCTAAGAGCAAAATGCTTTCACATTCTCCACAATCCATCAGCTTTACCTTGTACTTCTTCAGGACATGTAAGTGATTTGGAGAGAATGTTAGAATACTCTAGTTACTTTTGTCAGTCACTTACCTTTTCCTTTTGACTCATTCTTGAGTTTTGCAGAATAGGTTTTTCAATACCTAAATAAGTTAGACTGAAGAACCACAAAGTAAACCCAAAACAGTAATTATATCAAGAAAATGTTTTTTTTGACAACTGCTTTATAATTTTGGTATGTTCTTTAACAATGTTTTCCATAACTTAAATATAGAAAAAATTGGTAGCTTTAAGTAGATTTTCCCACATATTAAGTAGCATACTTTTGATGGCAATATGTTTTAAAATATATTTATCTAAAAACCTTATAGAGGTTTTTAGGGGAAGACATTAATTGATTAATAGTGTTTTGTATGTAATAGGCAAGCAGTGAACATTTGTCAAATGAGTGAATGAGTGGATAACAGATTTTGTTTTGAGCATTGACTGTAATCTTTTACACATGCTGTTTCATTTAAATCTGGGTAACAACCTAAGGTAGTGATTTTTATACACATTTTATATGAGGGGAAACTGAGGTTTACAGAAGTAAAATATACAAGGCCATCAACTGGTAGTGATAGCCCTGTGATTTGAAATCAGGTAGTAAATCATAATGAATCTCATTATACTGTTATTTAGACAGTTAAGAAAAATATTAGTAATGTTTTAATGTGCAAAACAGGTATGGCTTCAGAAAATGAGCCATAGAAACGAAATAAAGGATTTTAAAAAAAGACTCCCTGACCTCTATTGTTACAGATAGGAAGCTAGCGTTTATTCATAGTTTCATGTTAAGATGGTTTGAATTTTGAGATATAAAAAGTTTAGAACTTGGTGCTACCATACTTTGTCATAAAAGGAAAAGAAACTACACAAAAAAGTGGGTGGAACAATATTCTGAAGATGTTAGGTCATAAATACCCCAATTTTGTCAGGCATGAAGGTAATTGAAGGGTTGAAGTTAAGACTGAAGTTTACAGTTGTGATCCTGCGTAGGAACTAAGGACAGTGAATGAAAATATAAGTTAATTTACTCAACAACTTTATAATAGGTTGGTTGTCAGTTAAGAGGATGCTTTTATCAATACACATTATCCATCATAGGATGCATTTGAGGCTTGTTTATATGGAATAGGTTAGGAATAAATTCAAGTCATTTTACACAGTCTCTTTTGGGTTGAGCAATCCACATTGCACTATACTAAGTGAAATATCTTTGATATCTTTGATAACTGGGAAATTATTTCACCTTCTATAAGACTCAGTGAATCAGAGAAGGCCCAGACCTTTTCTTTGGCTTCATATAGCGCAACACACTACTCAACTGTTCATCCTGAGCAAAGATGTTTTGATAGACAAAAAAAGAATGCGAGATAGTGTTGTAGTGTGATCAAATTTAAGACCCACGGAACTGATTGAGATTAATTATGGGCCTTTATCAGACAGCCGGGCGACTGGCTCTCCCCACTAGAGAATCAGCCCTGAGCCTCTAGAAGGAATAGCTTAAAAAGCCCCAAAACCCCCTCTAGCAAGCAAGCAGGTTTACAGAAGCAGAGGCTGGCCATTAACATATCTTTATGCAGGATAACTACATCCTTAACATTAGCATATCTTTGCACAGAATATCTCCTAAAACTACACCCTATTTAACATTAAACAAAGGAAGCAGAAGTGGGCCATTTGAAAAATTTCCGCCCTTAACAGTAGGAGGACAGGAAATTTCCACCAAAGGTAACACAGACATGACAGGTGGGAGGCATTGAGGTTCTGACACTTACCTTTGGCTCTTTATTTAATTAGTTGTGCTTTTAAATATATCCAAGTGTGCTTGTTTTTCATAAAAATAGTAATTAGAAGTTTCTTCATATTTGGAGAGACTTCTCTGACAAAGCTATGCTAAGGTTCCTCCCTGCACAATATTCTTAAAGTGCTATATTAATTTTGTTTCATTTTCAGATGTGATTTTTAGAGATGGGTCATATAATAAACTATAATCTGTGACATTTTTTACAAAGTCAAAAGGTTTTATGTTGAGAATACTGCTTCCTGTATATGTGCTTGCTGGCTATTACATTGTTTTATAACAATATTATAATTTATTAGTTTCTGTTTTTACTATTTACCTAGAGACAAATGTGTTTATAATAGATATTTTTTTCCACAGAACTCTACTTTGACAATTGAAGAATTTCATTCCAAACTGCAAGAAGCTACTAACTTCCCACTTCGACCTTTTGTCATCCCATTTTTGAAGGTATTGCACAGCTCACTGGTCTGGAAAGTATTCCAGACCATATTGTTGCTAGGTCACAACAATGTTTCTCTTTAGGAGGGAAGTCAGAACATTTAAAGGTGCTTTGACTTAGTTTAATGGATGAAAACCATCTGCATAAATATGGTTTTATGATAATTTCTGAAGTTGTCCTAAAATTATAATACGGAGTACTTCAAATAGCTAAGTTTGAAGAAGAGTTGAGAAATCTCTTTTGAATAAAGGTTTTGTTTATTTTTTGATCATTTGAGTTATATTTTATATTTTGCTTGTGTTTAGAATGAACAGAAAATTGGTCATGCTTTTTAGTTTCTCAGAGTTTTATTTTCCTAATTCATCTAATTTTATTTTTGCAACAAGCTAATGGAATGGAAAGAACAGCCCCTCATCCCTCTAACCAGTAAAGAAATTGAGAGTAAGTGATAGATCCAGGATTTGTCTTTCTGAGTATTGATTAAGATGTGAGTTTAGAAAGTTTTTAATCTTCAGTTTTTTGCTTTCCACCTCCTCCAATGACTGCCTCTTCAGTAAAGCAACTAGAAAATGAAAAAGAGTTCACAAGAGGAAGAAGGGATATTTTATTCAGTACAGCAGGTGGTTAATTCACTTGTGGACACTAAAAGGATTGGTAGTTTTGATAGAAAAGCAAATCAGTAGAGTCCCTTTGATTCAGGTCTGCATACTGCTTGGGTTGTCAGTGACTAATGTCTTGAGGATTATACCCATTTTCATACTAACAGTAGGTTCTGCAGGCTGGTTAATGAGAGTCACTTGTCTTCACTTTTGAAGGTCACTTTCAAAATGAGCATTCCAAGAAGACTGATTTCAATTTTTGGGTATTTATCTTCTGTTTTGTTTTCTAGAACTCTGTACTTGGGAGACATCAGAAATATAGCTGATCAGAATTCTGTGTGAAATTGCATTTTTTTTTTTTTTTAATTCAGACGCATAAGGTTCAAGCAACTATCCAAAAGCCTAGAAAAGTTTGTCTGAACTGAGCCCAAATTCTGAACTTTATGTGTGATTAGCCTTTCTTGCTGTTACTCTTATTGAAGTAAAGTGAAATATTCAGTTCTGAGAATATTTACCAAATAGTAAATGAGATCTTTTTATATGAAAACCCAATTATGTTCTTTTCATTCTTTCTTATATTGCGTATTTAAAGTTAAAGGTATGATGTATTAGTATTTCCCCCCAAATGGCTTATACTACAATCAGATATTCTTAAAAGCAAATTGTTTTAGAATATGTTGGTTGAGTCTAGAATCTCTGGTTTTCTGAGAAAGAGTTGTTTTCTGTAAAGATTTCATCATGTGAATGTCATTTCCTGTACGAATACCACTAGTTTCTTTGCCTACCAAAAAAATAGAAATAAAAATAAAAAAATAAAAATAAATAAAAAAGGGCTCCTTTTAAGGTCAAGTTGGCAGCCAAAATTTTTTTTTAAAACTTACAAGGACACTTCCATATTCTTCTATCAGTGCTGCACACCATATGGTTACTATATCATTTAGTTGGGATCATTGGAATCAAAGATATAACTTTTTTTTTCTAATTTTAGTGCTTTTCCTCAAAGGAGACATTAATGACAAAAACCATATGGTTGCGGGAACTTGGGCCTTAATAAGTGTATTCAAACATTGCTCTAACAATATGCATTAAAGTCTTGTTTTCATTAAGCTAATGTAACCCGCAGACCCTCCATTCCATTTTGCATTTATGGAGAAACATTTACTGGAAGGATATTAGACACCATTCTAATTACCTAATCTGGCACCAGAATTAGAGCAAACAAAATTGCTTTGTATTACCATATTTTTTAAATTGGAAGAAGATGTTTATGGAATCGCTAAATTAAACTGAGTACCACGTGAAAGCCTCTTCTTTTGTGCCATTCATACATTTAAATTTGAAACTGGAGGCATGCGTGTTTCCTATTAATGACTCAGCTGTGTGACAGTAATTATATTAAACATGAAGTTAGGAATCCCACTGAAATAGAGATAAGATGAATTTTAAGGAAAACTTTCTCCATGAAAGCAGTCATAAATATTGCATCTTTTTTATTAACATATTAATTTCTAGACATTATTTAAAAAGTTTATGCTTTAACCACATCCATTATTTATCAGTCCCCTTTGTGAAAATATATTTGATCCTGAAACTAAGAAGGTATTATCAATAACACATAGCCAAATAAATCTGTATTTTATAACTTGTCTTCAGAAGTACTGTTTTATATATTTTAAAATCAACTTTTGTACTGAATATATTAAGGCTGTTTCTGGATAGAAGCCAGGGAATGCTTTGCCAAAAGACATCTGCACACAAGATGTCCAGCCTGTGAGTCAATTCTCCTGATTATCATTCAGGAATTTGTCTCTCTGAGCTGGCATAACTATGTTTGCTTGCTTGGTTAAATATTCTTAGCATTCTTGATGGAAGGAATCTGATTGCTTTTGAAAGGGCTCTGTATGTTCTGATAAGGCCTGTATCTTTGGTCCAAACTGAATCTGTTTAATACAGTGTCGCAACAGTCTTGTGTGTGTGTGTGTGTGTGTGTGTGTGTGTGTGTGTGTGTGTATTGGGGGAGGGGAGTGAGGTATATGGTACCCCAGGTAGGAATACCAAAGATAATATGAGGAAAGCCATGAAACAGTGTTAACTTTTTCCTCCTTTCTTGTTATTCTAAATCTCATGCTTTATTAATGGAATACTGAAGATACTGTTTTCGTCTTCTCCTTTATTCATCTATTTCTTATCCCACCGATTTTTTAACCTTTGGAATCTTTTTAAAGAACCAGGAGTAGAGAGGAATGCAGTATATTGTTTTGGACAATTTAAATCTTAACATATACTTCAGAATGATTTTTAAAACTTTTTAGATGTTCACGTGGAGAAACTATTTTATTATTTTATGGACCATGATATCTGAGATCTACTTTCCTTAAGGAGCAAAAAAGTTTAAAAATTAATTGAAAATATATTTCTTACATGGTCCTCTAGACTATCTGCACATGGTTACTTTAAATATTGTTCTCATGTAAGAAGTCATTTTCATTGTTACAGTGTGGGACATGTACTTATCTTCAGCAAATACCCTCGTATTTTATGCCTTGTGCAGAAATATGCTTTTGTATTATTATGATATGGTTCCTTGGTTAATATCTCAGAAAATGGATTAGCATTGCAAGTCTAGCCCGGAACTTGTCCCTGATACTTTATAGAGCACAAAGATTAAGACAACTGGGATCTCCTGTATTCAGAAATGCTTTCTACCTAATGGGTTAATTAATGTACATGACACCTGGTTCCTACAAATAAAATCTTTGCATTGCAAAGAGATATATGTTATTCATCTTTTTTTGAATTTGGAGAATTAAGTGTTATGGGAGATAAATGCTGTTCACTCTCCCGTATTATCCACTCTATTCCCCTTCCCTCTCCTCCAAGAGTAAAAATAAGAATAGAAGTGAGTAAGAGAGGAGAAAAAGCAACAACAATCTGGATCTATAATGTTAGAGTAACTTTACTTTTCAAAGTAAAATTCAATTTTCATTTTAATGCTTTACTGTATGTGAAATTGTCTCGTTTCCTTTTATTACATTTGAAACTGCCAGAATTATCTATTAGCAGGCATGCTCTGAGAGTCATTTTCAAAGTGCTGGGCTTGGTGAGGAGTGAGAGTGGTAGGTACACAGGATTTCTAGTCTTAAAATATATATATTTCTTAGAATAATGATGATATAAAGAAAGCAGATTATTTTTGTAGATTAGTTGTATATGCTCTTTTGTGCATGAATTCCACCCTGAATACCTGACCATACACTTTACTGAAATGTTGTATGAATCTGAAGATTACTAAAAGTAATTTCTGTGTTCATCTCTATATTTTTTATTTGAAGTTAGTATGTAACCAAAGATATTTCACAGGATCAGCCTGTTTTACCTGAGTAAGTCACTAGATGAAAAACTGAATGTGTCAGGGAACCTATTTTGAAATTAATGGAAATGTGCATATATTTCACATACCCTGTCTTCCTTGGAGAAAAAACAAAAGTTGCTCATGGATGGAGCTGGAGTATTACTTATATCCTGTAGAGCTTATAACCATATTATGTTGAAGTATGAAGGACCTTAAAAATAAGTAAGTGCTAATCTCAATGTTATCAATGGTTGTGGAAGCAGGATAGGTGAGGTGGATTACAAAGGTCAGAAAGCTCACACTTGGGGCAGTCCAAGCCCAGGGGAAGGCTAACATTGTATCTCAGTCCTGGAATTTGTGCCTAGGAATCAAACCTGTTGTATACTTTTGGTGATGTTGTTGTTTAATCAAGTTGCATGCTCCATCAGTGTTTGAAAGTGGACTAGGCCCATCCTTTCATTCCTGTCGTGCTCCTGCAGGCCAACTTGCCCCTGCTGCAGCGTGAGCTCCTCCACTGCGCAAGACTGGCCAAACAGAACCCTGCCCAGTACCTCGCCCAGCATGAACAGCTGCTTCTGGATGCCAGCACCACCTCACCTGTTGACTCCTCAGAGCTGCTTCTCGATGTGAATGAAAACGGGAAGAGGCGAACTCCAGACAGGTGAGAGGGAGGAGCACCCTGGACCAGCCATGGCCTTTTCCTTATACCTGTGGTATGCAGGCATTTCATGTCATGTCTAAACTGCTGACTCATACCTCTTGCAAACAGCAATAAGCTAAAGTCCTGGGAAACTCACTCTGGCCTGGGATGTTAAAGAGTGATGAATCTCTGGCCTGGGTCAGTTAAGCTTTTGTGCAGGTTAATGTTTGCCACTTGTTGCTTGTAATATTACTGTAAAAGGTAAAGATGAATGATATTCAAATGTGCTAAGTGCCACCGATGATCTTAGACACAGTGATTATTAAAATTGTCATTTATTATATAATTCAACCCCGTATTCTACTCTTCAGTTGTAGGAAATTTGTTGTTGCAAGTTTTCTTAAAATATGGTTTTGAAAACTGGTCTTTATGTGCTACTCAGTAAACACAATGCAGTGCCTATTTAATTTGGGTTTTATATGAACTAAGAAAATTTCTAGGAGGCTAGATGAACTGAGTGAATATAAGAGTTAAATAATAGAGCTAATGGATGGCATTTTTGCTGAAAAGTTTTATTTATCAGCCAGTAGTTATTTCATCAGGCACTCAGTTCTCATAATGAAAATTCTGAGAAATGTAAGGCCCCTTCTGCATTAAACCTTACAAAGTAGTTGCCAAATAAGGCATACATATGAAACTTCACATGTACCTTATTAAAATAATTTCCCTTAATACCTTATCCTTATATGTAATTATTTTCTAATATAGGAATGCAAAGCCTTATTAGCAGCATTTTTCATAGTAGTTGTGATATATGGAGAATCTTAATTTTAATCTTAATCTTAATATGAAACTGTATTTGTTATATACTTTGTTTCCTTTCTCTACTTAAATATTCTCTCTACATTTAATGAGGAATGAGTGTAACAGCCTTTGAGAGGTTAACGCTCAAGCACAATTATGTTTCAGATACATAAGAGCTTACAGTATTTGGAGCTGCTCAGAGACATCTATCTGTGACTAACTTAGCTACCCTTAAATATATTAGCTGCTTTGAAAATCAGAATGTTATTAAAAGTGAGCTGGTTTATGTACAGTCATTACAATTTTTATTCTACAATCTCAAATTTTTCTCAACATAGGACCCCTTAATAGTTTAAAATTCATAAAGCAAAGGTTAAATATTACTTCTGATATACTATAGACCCACCTCCATATATGACCTACCAGTAGTGCTACTTTCTTATTTTTGCGAGTCATATTTCCATGGCCATATATAAGTATTTAGTACTTTAGTTTTCAAAGGTAACTGCTTAATTCAGGTGTCTGAGTGGCGTGTCCACATGATCCTGAAAACTAAGAAGTGGCCCAAGAATAGATGATTCACATGTGCGTTCCTGTGTAATTCTAATCATTTACCCTTCAGGAAGTCAGTACTGGGTGCAGGTATTGAGATGTTTCAGTTCTATTTTTTCAGGATGGTGTAGTAAAAGAATTAGGGAGAGACTGGATGGAAAATTGGGAAGGAGAAAAAAAAAAACAGAGAAAGGTTTAGATAGCTGTGATGAATGTAAAGATAATCTTGTAGGCAAAACTGGAAATTAACACAGTATATTCTGGAAACCCTAACTGCTAAATAGCCATAACAAGCAGAATGCAAACTTTTTTCATTCATTTCTCTATATTCCCAGGCATTTCCTCACTGGTTCTTTTCCAGTGTTTTATATTTGAATGTACCGTGCTTTTAGACTTTCCTTGGGTAGTGCTGAGATAAGTCCTGAACTGTGTGCTAACATTGATATGGAAACTTGATATAAATTACACAGAAAATCAGCATTTTTGTTTTGGTGATCTGTAACTATGCATGCATGTTTGCATTCAGTCAGGTAGAACTGTCTTAGAGCCTTCAGTCTTATTCTTCTTCTGATTATTCATAGACAATTATTGGAGTCAGAATTAACAAGGATGCTCCTTGGATGGAACATTCTTTTTTCAAATGGGACCTTGAAGTGTGTGTTATGATAGAAAGATGAGACATGGATTTCCTTAGAGTTAGGAGGAAGGGTAAAGAGAATATGTTGTGTAAATACATTTGTATCTTGTGAGAATTTGATCAGAGCCAAGAAAATATGGGCCTTTACAGTATTTCTTTGCATATATTGTCTGCATCGTTTGCATGTGCATTTTTCTCTTTGGTTATTTATCTGTACATCCAGACCTACTGTATGAAATTTTATAGAGTACGGAGCTGTCTGACAGCAGAGCTTTTTTTGTTTTACTGAATGTTTTGTTGGTACATATGGTCTGACATGGATGAGCAGCCACAGTGAGATTTTGGAGTCTATTAAACTGGCTCATTAAAAAGATCAATCTGTTTCTGTAATAACACTGGGAACCATCAGTCACTAAAAGAGGGAAAAACTGACACCTGAGGAGAAAACACATTTTAGTAATTTGTTCATGACATGTCATGAACAAAAGAGTGTGCCCTATATTTTTGTTTACAACTTTGAGAGCTTAAATATGTGATGATTGCTAATTTAATCTACTGAACAGTTATCACGTGTTTCAGGGATGGATTTTGGCAAATTTAACTTCTCATCCTTAAATATGATTATCACCAGTTATTATTTTTTTAAGCATTATTATTATTTACAGAGAAATGAATTCTCTGAGGAAGCTTATGAAATCATTTTTTTTTCCCCCGTTTGGAACAGGGAAATGTATTTTACTTTCTTTTAAAAATAACTCTGTGGTGAGTCCCTGAACAACTGTACTGGATTTGTAGGTCTGTGCTAGAGTATCTTAGAACTCAAATTAGAATAACACAATTTTCATTTAAAAGTTGTGCTATTTTTTTCTAAAATATTAAGGAAAGTAAATACAAGATTGTGATTTCTACTTTGTTAATACGTAAAAGTTTATTATTTATAGTAGAGCTTTATAGACCTCTGAATGAGAAGCTGAAGAAGGGGATATGAACCTTTTTTGGAATCTGTTAGATGAAATGACCACTTTCAAAGATAAAGACTAGAAGTTAAGTGCACTCTTTAAAACTCACCATGATGGTTCATGAAGACACTTTCAATAGAGTGAGAAAGGAAAGAGCAATTAATAAAAATTAATGTTTTAAAAAATACTTGTATTATGTTAATTATCATTGTTGTTATTCTTTTTTCAGAGCTTTGATTTGCAGCTTTTTGTTATAATGAGTCTTTACTAATGTGTTCTGACTTATAATGCTAATTTGCTGACTCAGAATTTTTCTTAATTCCACACACACTATTCCACATTGCTCCCCCTTCCACACACACTATTTCAAATAATTGATGTTAAGTATTAATTTTATACACATATCATTTTAATATAATTATTCTTAAATTACTCACAATTTAACACATGTAGACTTTATTATGAAGGCCTTGTAGTTGCATTAATATGTATTTCCTCCAATAATTAAACATTGTTTTTTTAAAAAGTTTAAAAATATACAACATCCAATTGTGTACAGTATATAATACTTGATAATGATAATAAATCACTGTTATTGGTTAAAAAAATAAAATTAAAATGTGCTATCAAAATAATAAAAATAAAAATAAAAAAATAAAAAATCAATAAAAATAAAAAAGACTTGCTTGAACTTTAGAATACATGATTTGTCAGCTGGGAGAGATCTTATGGCTCCAACAGGCCAACCCCTTTTCTTTATGCTTGAGGGAAAACTAAGGCCCAAAGAATTTGCCTAAAGTCACAAAGTTTCTTAGTGGAAAAACCAGCATATTGGCATACCTGAAATCTTGGAATTGCACAAAATACGTTTTAATGTGCAGAGTAAATAAAGATATAAGGAAATAAATAAGGAAAACTTAACTAAGAATTGCAAGATTTTCACCCTTTATTTTTTCTTATTTATTTCTTCTCTGTAAGTGTTCAAATGGGTAAATGCAGTAGTGTTATATTCTGGTGTTTTATAAATCTTTTTAATGATAGAGGACCCACAGTCAGCCAGGTTTCCTGGCTTAATGAATAAGTTAGAAAACACTGAAGGTTGGAGAGTCAGAAGGCAGCCATTTTAAAGCTGTGTTCATTGAATATATAAGATTTACAACACGGTACACACCAGCTAAACCTACCAGTTTCATTTTTTTCCTTGTTTGGAAAATGAATGCAGTTGCAGTATTTTTATCTTTCTGAAGAGACAAGGTAAGGTACACTTTACAAGGAATTGTAGGATTAATTGACTATACAAATAAGAATCAAATTTCTGTTATCTGCAACATTCAATTTTCTATGAAGAATACAAGGAATTTGTATTATATTCATACATTCCTGTTTTGTTATATCTTATGTATTCTTTACTTTTAAGAAAAGAGTAATCAACACTGTAAAAATGATCTTTTAAAAAATATTTTCAATGTGAAGGCTTCTAGTGACATAGCATTGTTACATTTACACGATAACAAAGCATGGCTGTAGAGGACATTTTGGTCTCTCTACACTCTAGCCTCAACATGAACTTGCTAATCTTATTTCTTGGGGCTCTCTTAGGATCTAGCCTTGTTAAATACTCTACGCTTAGTCTATATTCAGACTGATGATTTCTGCTCTGTTCTGTACTTTTATGTCATAATTCTTTTTTTTAATGTTATAATTCTATTCATACTTCACAGGCTAACTCATAGTATATACTATTTAATATAGGATTCCTAATCATAAATAATATAATGGTTACTATTTACTAAGCACTTAAGATGTGCCAGGCCCCTTGATAAATAATTTACATACTAATATATAGCACTTATTTTTTAACGGTCCTATTGCATAATTTCATTCATACGGATAATGTAATAAATAATGTGTCTGAGGTCTTATGACTTCTAAGAGGCACCAATAGGACTCTGACCCTAGATTCTCTAACTTGAATGCCCATGCTTTTATAACTTATTTTACACCGCCATCCTCTGAATGTTCCATCTTTAAAACAAAGTGCTTTAAGTTATTGAATACCAAATATGTTAGACTCTTTATGTAGATTTTTTTTCACATAAGCCTCTTAGTAGCTCTGAGATAATCATCCCCATTTTGTGGACATTAATCCTGAAGCTTATAGAGGTTAAATTTATACATCCAGCAAATAGCTGAGCCAAAATTTGAACCAACTTCATAGCCCCTGCTCTTTAAAGTGTACACTCTGGAGTGACTTTTTTTTTCATTTTGATCTTCCATACCACTTTTGTACTATTTATATGACCTGCTGAGTTCAGGTCCCGTGAGATTATATCTCCAATTAAATTATGTTTTTACAGTAAAAGAGTTCTTGTCAGTACACTTCCAAAAAGAATGATAATCTTATGGAGAGTTTTGGGATTATATCTTGTTTATCTTTGTATGCCTACTAAAGCTCAGGCTACTGTGTAACTACACATAGTGGATATCTAAAACAAAACAAAATATCACACATAACACAAAACAATCACTAAAAAACACTACTTAAATCATTAAACTTAATGTAGTTATTTTCAGTATTATACCAAATAGTCTCTACCTAAAAGTCATCCTTGCTTACTTTTTTGCTTTCTATCATTTTAAAAGATGCATCTCTGAGACACTCACAACAATGAAAATAGCCATCAGCAGCCCAGGAACAAAATGCCAAGATTGGTTTACTGACTAAGAAAACTGAAGGACTTTACTTAAAATGTAGAGGTGACAGACTAGAATAAGAAAGCACAGTTTCAGACAGTAGGGGCAATAGAAATTGACTATGTCAGCAGTGGCCAGAAATTAGGAAAGGCAGGGGACAGCCAGTAACAGGCAGTCTAACTGTTGAGGAAATGGCAAGCTTCAGGAGACATGTGATGGAAACATTCAACCTTCTTTTGGGGGAGGGAAAGCTCAGATAGCTCTGTGAACCTTTCATATTATAATGAAGGTCCAGGAATCATATTTATATGTCTGAAGTGGCCAACATCCACCTGCATTTTATTTACTCCTGAAGGTATTACCATGCTGCTCAGGAAGTTACCTCCCACGTGGTTGTTTAGCCATGGAGAGATTGAAGGCATTTCTTTTCATATGGCCAAGTAGTGATGGTCCTGTGTCATTTAGCTCTCTGTTTTTTCCCATTAAGTAACCCACTTTCTCCAGGATAATAGCAAAACACAGAAATCACCATGGGTTGTCATGAAGAATTAGGTTTGATTTTCTTTTTAAGGAGGCAGGGGAATTTAATATGTTTTGTTTCGGATATATTATTCAGTACCAGTAGAAAATTATGTAAAATTCTTGTGTAAACTCACCTAGTTTCTAACAATGAAGAGAACTTTTACTGAATCGTTCTGAGAATATGATAAGAATGAATACTTCTACCCCCCACCTTGATTCAGTGTCTAATGCTTCTATGGAAATCTTAATAAATTCCATGTGTTAAGAAAAGGAAGGAAGGTGTGTTTAGTATTAAGTTACTAATGTTTTGAGGCTTTTGAAAAATAGAATTGTCACCTCCTGATCTATATCCTTTAGGCATAGATTTATAAAATCTGCCCCTTCTTTCCCCCCAAAAAAGAGTGTTTTTAAAATTTTCGAGACACTGCTGCCATCTTAGTCACAGATCTGCCTGAGATATTGGCAGAGTGGGAAAGGCCAAGCAAGATATAAGAGTTCTGGGGCAAAGCTGAGGGACCTGCACTAGAGATGCTTAAGAGGCCACCAATAGGACTTGATTTGGAGAAGAAAGTTATAGAGTGACTGACAAGTTTCTACTTGGGTAACTGGGTAGAAGGTAACATAACTGGTACAAGATGTATCAGAGAAGGATGAGCAGTTTGGACATGTTCTGTTTGAAATACTTTTGGTAACTTGGAGGAGTGAGTGCCTAAAGCATATATTTATTTGTAACATGACTGAGATTGGAATTTTGAAGTTTATTCATTGCCTTTCTAAGGTTTATGATGGTATACCAGTTTGCCTCCCCCTAAAACAATCTTTATAGTGGCATCCCTTCCACTTAAAAAAAAAATTTTAATCTAGGAAAAAAATTTATGCCTTTTCCTGTTATGTAGGAAATTGTCTATTTATTGCCATGATCATTTTATAATTTTTTTCATTCTTTCCCATTTTTGAATGTTATACTATTTTTTTTTTTTTTTTTTTTTTATAAATGTTACCGAGGGATTCTTAGTGCACAGCAGGCAATTATGGTGAAGCATTTTATTTAGAGGAAAGTTCTTAAAAATGTTTTTCTTTCACATATAGTCAGTTAACAGCCACTATTATTGAGGAACTGGGGAAAAAGCCTGAGATGGGGAAAAGTATACATGAGGTTTTTTATAAACACATATTTTCAATTAGTCCTATTTCACTGGGAAGGATATTAAATATCCCAAATGTTAACTTTCCCAGGTTATCTCAAGATCACACAGTTGAGTCCTGAGTGGTCTTCTATTTTTAGGACCATCAGACCCTGATAGAGAAGCATTTGGAATCTAAATATTGATGTGATTAGATTATGTTCAGGAAAATTTCTACTGTTAGGGATATAGAATATCCTTATGTTGATTTTAAACACAAAAATTGCCTTCCAGAAATCCATGAGACATGACAGACTTCCTACTAGAATTAGAGTTATTTCATGAGTATGCAGGTATGGACAATGAATAGCATTTGTTAGTTTTGCTCATACACTTCGAAAGGGCAACAAATAAACATACATATCTGGAATTTGCCTAGGCAAATGAGGTTTAGATAGTTGTAGATGTTTCTAAGAAGCAGACAGATAAATAGTGATTAAGTTGTTTTAGTTACCTTTCTGGATATACATCCTTTGAATAGACATGAGTAGATTTGAGGAAGCACCAGTGAGACCTTTCATAGTTTTTTCTGTGGGCCGTGAACATTTTAATGTTTTACCATTAAAGTATAACTACCTCTCTGAGGTGATGAGCTTTATTGTTTCAGGAGCTAGCTGAGTGATGAAATCCAAGATAGGGCAATGAGGACTTGATGGAAATGACTGGATAGAGTAGGTACCTAGCCCTACTTAGGATATTCCTGCCCTTGTTTTTTGAGGGAGTGTCTTTTCATAAAAATGGGGTATTGAATTAATGGCACTGATTAGACAGCTGATCTTGAGGGCAGAGATAAGTAACATATCTAACTACTTTGAAAATCTTAAGAGTTCTTTCAGTGTTGTATGTGTTGTTGTCTTTGAACAAGGAAAGATGAAACCAGGTGAGGTGGTTTGACACAACTGGGCCAGAGATGTTTCAGTATTTAGGAATGCAACAGGGTCAGCAATAAGGTTTTTAAAGGATAATTTCTATTTTTGCACAAAGAATTAGCTATAAGTAGTAAATTGTTTAGAGCAAAGAACCTAGAAATCCTCTGTTGGCTAAAGTGGTTGATTGACATAGACACAGTTTGGCCAGAGGACTATCAGCCCTGTATGTTTCACTCTGTGTTACCATGACATTTAGATGTAAATATAGGAAAATTGAATTACAGTTTTCCAACTAGAAGCAACCTCAGAAGTCATCTAGTCCAGTGGTTTTCAAACTTGATTTTAAGAGCAGACTTTTTTCTTCAAAACAAAACCTAAGGTGGAACCCCAGTTTGTAAAACAGATAAGAATAATAAGTGGGTTCCACTGGACCTTTGAAGCTTTACTGGGGAGAAATTCTTCATTGCCTGTAGAATCCCTTAAGCACCTCAGGTGGCAGTTTGAAAACCACTGATCTAGTCCAACCCTTTCATTTTACAGATGAGCAAACTGAGGCCCAGAGAGGTTAAGTGGCTTGTCCAAGATCACACAGCTAGTCATGAAGAGCCAGGACTAGATCTCAGGTCTCTTGATTCCCAGTCCAGAGCTCTTTCCACTACACCACATTGCCAGTAAGGTAGGTGCTCTGTTAGCATTATGTTCATAGCTCCTAATAATCTTCAGTAGTTTCCTGCTAATTGATGCCATAATATGTATTGAATGTTGACGTGTATTCATAAATGTAGAGAACATGGAAATACAGATTAAAATCATATAGATGAACTCTTAGAAGATATATCAATATCTAGAATGTCACCTTTCACTTTTAAAAATTATTTTAAAGCAATGCATTTAGGTAATGTCTGAGCTATAGTGGACATTTTAGTCTAATATCAATGATCAGTACGTATGGAGTCAGTATGCTTTCATGCAGACACATACTTTGATGGGAGCAGCATTGAGACTTCTGGCTACCACTCACACAGGGGCCATGTCCTGCTGTTATTTCCAATGTTAGCCAGTCTGCTGTCTCTAGGACAGTGAATATTTCTTCAGGATGCAGTGGGCATGTATTCATTTCACACTGAACTCTGCAGGTTCTTCAGTTCTTTGTGTGTTGTACTATGTGCCTCTAACTCCTTTATTCTTCTCAATATAGTGTGTGTAAATTGTCACTGGGGAGCTACCCAAGGGACATAAAGGATGGCTCATTGTAGAATCTGTTGGCCGTAATGATTTTTGTTGTCAATTTAGCTGCCACTCCAGTTTCTCCAGTATTATCAGACAAAGACTATCCTGGAAGCCAGCAAAGTAGAAAAGATGTCTTAAGACCTCTCTGCTATTGGTACCAACCTAAAATCAAAAAAGCATGCAGAAATCTGCAGCTGCTGTGACTCAATAGAATTCTTATGGGGAAATTTTTCAGGGAAAATAGATGTTACTGCTCTAATGATAGAGTGCTGATCTTGTGAGGAAAGCCAGCTACAGTGTAAAAAATTAGTTTGGGAGCTGTGATTCCAGTTAAAGTTGGATGTGGTTTGTTCCTATCTTACTGAGTATGTTAAGTTTATCTTTAAAAATAGAGAACTATTCAGCCAAAAAATACTTCTTAAGCCCTAATTAGTTTTGAATATAGGAAGAGTGATTAGTTATCAGGTCTCATTTATAGAATGTATTCCTTCTGAAAACCAAGTTCAGAGTTCTGTATATCACATGGTCAAGTGCAGTCAGGATGTGCCTGTCCTGCCCTGAGAATTGATGACCCTAGACAGATTATACGTACTCTCTAGGCATGTGTTTTCTCAACTTTGAAGGGATGCACCTAAAAGAGGATATACCTCTTTTAGCCCCAGCTAGCTCTGTATGACTGCTGATTGATATCTTGGTGACCCAAGGTAATGTCAGAGTCCCAGATATTGCATTGCTTTATCATATTAGCTCATTTGATCAGCACTTTTCATTGGAACTTTCTGTGATGATGGAAATGTTCTATATGTGTGCAGTCCACTACTGTAACCACTAGCCCAGATGGCAATTGAGCATCAGAAATGTGATTGCCAGCATTGAAGAAATGAATTTTAAACTTTATTTCATTTTAATTAACTTACATTTACATTTAAACAGCAACATGTGGCTGCTGTATTAGACAACACAGCTCTTTGATGTTCTTTGACATGAAAGATGCCAGGTTGGGTAAATGGAATAGGTGTACTTAAGAATTTGTCAAGAGAGTGATGCTATTCTACCTTGAACCTTCACCAAATATATTCAGTCTTAGGGTAATTTGGAAATCAAGTACTCAATTTTGAATGAAAATTTTATCAACAGAGTGAGATTTGAGCTTCTTTTATTTTATGGCCTAAACACATGAGCCTCAACTGAAAAGATGTTGGCTGATTTGATGAGCGGTGAACCATTTTCTCTTTGTGTGCAGTCCTGTGATCATTTAGGCCTCAACATGGATTTCAGTGAATTCGCATAGATCTTCTGAGAAGCTGAGTTTACGAAGTTTCTGGCCAATAAAGAAATATTCTGTTTATATTACAAGTTCAAATGTGAGTGTCTGAACTATGCTGGTTTCTGAGCACATTACAAATCAAACTCTTTTTCTCCCTCACTCCTTAGAACCAAAGAAAATGGCTTTGACAGAGAGCCTTTGCACTCAGAACATCCAAGCAAGCGACCATGCACTATTAGCCCAGGCCAGCGGTACAGTCCAAATAACGGCTTATCCTACCAGCCCAATGGCCTGCCTCACCCCACTCCACCTCCACCTCAGCATTACCGTTTGGATGATATGGCCATTGCCCACCACTACAGGGACTCCTATCGACACCCCAGCCACAGGGACCTCAGGGACAGAAACAGACCTATGGGTAAGAATGAAGGATCTATTTATTTCTTATGGGGTTGGATGGTTGAAGATTTGCATCATTACCTCTCAATTTAACTTGAGGCTTGAAACTCGTGGTGGGATAAAACTTCTTTTTCTTTATATTGTCTTCTTTATGGGAAAACTTGGTTAGTAGTAATATGTTCTTTAATAGCTATGCTTTCTTTTTCTTAATTACTTATATTTTTTATGACACTATGTTAAAAGTTTTTTGGAGGGGGACATCTAAATTAATATAATTCATTTATTTTAAATATGGGAGATTTCAATTGTAATCTACTTGCCACACATATTTTTAGAAATCAGTTTTTTTTTCTTTCATTGTATCCTTTATTTCAGAGAGACTTATAGTTCATTTTGATTTTTCCAGTCTCCATGATATTTCATATTTGAGAAATATGATGTAGCATGATGTCTGTTGCTTAGCTCAACAGATGTTCTTTGAGGAATGATTTAGTACTTTTTTAAAAAAGCTGGAAATGCCAGGGATTAAATTGAGTATTGAAATTTTGTGTCAAAAGATCAGAATTCCAAAGAAGGAATGAATTTGGGTAAATATATGTTCCAGTTGCCTGTATTCATTTTTTCTTTGTATAAAACTATTGGAACTGAAGCATTTAAGAGACCTTGCCTTCTAAGGAACAAATGAACACCATGAAAATGAGAGGGAAGATGAACAGGTAGATTTTCATGCATGATCAGTGGTTGAGGTCAAGGTATCAGCAGTGTTCATAGAGCTCCTTCAATTCTTAATTTTTGGTGAGTCAAGATATTTATACACCCACTGAGAGCAGTAGTCAACTCTCTCCGTCTTCTGTGTCTATGCCACCCACCATCAGAACTTCCCTTTACCTTGTAGTTAGTTATTGACAAACTTTCCTGACGTGGGTGATTTGTTGGGCCAAGTATCCTGGAAACAATAAGGGGTAGAGTCCAAGTGGAAAACTAGAACGTAGAGCTGAGGATGCAGAACTCCAGGAATAGGAAGCACAGCTGCTCAGTTAGTCCTTGCCTGAATAGTAGAAACAAAGTTTTTGTTTGTTTTTGTTTTTGTTTGTTTGTTTGTTTTTGCCACAGGCAGAGGTAGCATAGTGAACAGCAACTTACCGTAGATTTCTAACTAGGTTACTAACAAATAGGAGTTGCCATATGTAAGGTATTTTTCCTTTCTACACACAACCTTCTAAATGTTTAGAAAGCAGAAAGGGGTAGGATGATGTGAGGGGCAATTGAGGCCCTGGGTGTGATAGCAAAATATTAGTTCTCCTTTCACACAATAGTCCTTTCTATGTTTATATAGTGTGTCAGAGAATGGCTAAAGCATATAATTTGTTCTTTCTTAATAGCCAGTCTGTCTAATGTTCTCTCAGGCGCCATTTCTGAAGAACTCTCAAAAGTGGTTATGTTATTTCTCTGGCTGAATTGATTTTTTGACCCCAAGATCAAAAGCGATAACAACCCCCTTCCAAGCAAAAGCCCTGACATTTGTTTATGACTTAATGCCACAAAGCTATGATTGCTCATTTTCAAGTAGAAGTGGAGTCACCAGGTAATTGTAAGACCATTTTAAGATATCCCATTTGTAGGTTCTAGGAAACGGCCTTTTTCTTAGGCAGCAAATGCTATTTTATGAAATATTAGTTCTAGCGCACTATGAAATAATCATCAAGGAAATAATTACGCTTATGTGCAATGATTAGGTTTTCATCTAGTAATGTAAAATAACCTTTATGAATTATATCTGTACCTACGAGTTTTATGTGATTTTTTTTCAGACCATGTTTCTTACCTTTTAATTATATTAGCTTATAAAACTTATAGTTCTAATTTCTATAAATATGTGCAACTACTTAACCATTTCTAAAGTCTGGCAGAGTTTAGTGTGTGTTAATATAAATAAAATCTTGATGTGTGAATAACAAATGTTACATCAGGGTGCCATTTTGAAAATATAAAAATTGCCATAAAGATATAGTCTGATATGATTTTTAAATGCCTATTATATGTAGAGAGATATATTCACTAGAGACCCTTAATAACTTTATAAGCAGCATTAGTTTACAAATAAACGCAGAGTTTTAGCCTAGTTAGCTAAAACCTTCTAGGAGCAGTCTCCAATCTTATTGGCCCCAGGGACTGGTGCTCCTAAGAGAATCTAATGCTTGATGTTCTGAGGTGGAGCTGAGGCGGTGATGCTAGCACTGGGAGTGGCTGCAAATACAGATGAAGCTTTGCTTGCTGGCTCGCTGCTCACCTCGTGCTCTGCGGCCTGGTTCCTAACAGGCCACGGACCGGTACCAGTCTACAGCTCAGGGGTAAGGGAACCTTATTCTAAAGCATAAGAACTAGTTAAGATTCAACATTAGTGTCACGCTTCCCACAAATTAAAATGTGCTTTGTAATGATCATAAGCAATTTTCTCCTAGCACATCCCCATGGTATTATAAATATAAGTAAAAATTATGTGGTAATGAATATTTATGTACCTAAAATAGAGAAATTAATAAATGTAAAGTTTTTAAGTTGTTTTATTTTTTTTTTTCTTTTTAAAGGTTTGATTCTAGCAAATGACGTTCGGGGTTCAAAAGCCCCAAATGAGTCCTGTATTTTTTTTTACCAAGTATTTGGGCTCAAGCATGTTTCTAATGTAGTTGTTATTTTTTAAAAAATGAGGTGAAGCTTAGTACTATTCTACAAATGCTGGAATCACATTAGCCACAGACATCCTGTTGCTCATTAGTATTATTCCATGTGTTGGAGCTTATATTATTATTAAGTTAGTCTGCTAAATTTTCAAACTGGAAATCTCTGGAGTTCTTGCTTCTTAAAGGCAAATGGATAGGATGTTTCCATCGTGAAATTCAGTGTCATATATATATATATATATATATATATATATATATATATATATATAGCTTCTCTTTGCTTGCCTTCTGTGATAACTCATTTCAACGGTAGTGCTTTTTCTTTAAAACACAAGCAACAAATAAGTCAACAAAAATTACATATTTGTAAACATTTCAACTTGAAATAGTCACAACAAATAGCAATAACTAAATATTACATTTCTGCAATGTGTTTTCTATTATGCAAATTATTAAAACATATTTGCAGTTCTACTCTTTTACCAATAGGTGGCATTGACAATTTTAACTTTTAAAATGTACCTCAGAATATGTTCTAATTGGACAAAGTGTTTTATATTTAGGTTTTTATTTAGTCTGAGAAAAAGCTGCCATATATTCATTTTTCATGGGTGATTTGATATTTCATGGTTTGCTGAAAAGAGGCATGTGACTCACCATCTTTACTTCTCCTAATCAGCTAAAAGGAATGATTTTTAACCCCTCAGATTTCACAAAAAGTGTAAATGTAGTGTCTCGCAACTCTTACTGTCATTTAACGCTTACATAATGCCCTCAGAGAAGGACTGGACCCTAGGTATCAAGAACCCCAAACCATGCCAGTCTTAATTCAGAGTATCTAAACCAAAAAGAATAGTTTAAAATGGAAAGTATTTCCATAGCCCAGTGCCTTTCCTTTAAGTAGAACCTAAGGATTTTTATTCATAATGACTTCATAAAATCAACCCATTTCCAGGTATCTGAGAGCTTTCTACCCTATTCTTTTAATGAGACACATCTATTTTCTGTTTTGAAGAGCATCCTTGATTAACTGCTCATGTGCATTGCATTTTGCTCATTTATGTGTCACTTTTTCACTGTGATGCTAAAGAACATTTATACTTACGGACAAGTTCGGTATTATTTTTTTGTTTTTAGTCTCTTGGTTTGGATTTATGATATTTGTCCAAAATCATATCTGGTATATTGATTTTTTTTCACAGAGGATACCCACTTTGTTTTATTTATTTATTTATTTTTAATTTTTGGTAAGTTGAGTGCATATGTGCAGCTTTCATATCAGGTAAGCACTCTATTCATGGCCTAATTTTACATAATAGGATGTGTACTTTTATACTATGCCAAAATGTAGCAAAATTTTACCATGCTTGTTTTAGAGAAGCCTATTCCTGCACATGTAAAATAATTTCTGCTGTCTTTATTTTTAATTCAAGAAAGCCACACTTTAAATCCACTTAATGTCTGCTGTGGTTTCTTGTTTCTTGTATATATTAAAAGAGAATTTATATCTTCACTTAGGGAATGTTACATGGACAACTAGCTCAGGGGTTGGTATTACTTTATTCTCTTTCCTTGTGTGTAAAAGAAAGGGTTCTGACCCAGATGACCTCTAAACTTCCCTCTAGTTCTAACATTTTATCATTCTATGAAGAGCCTATTAGGTAATTCTGAATCTGAATATGACTCATGTCTCCATTTAAAATCGAATATTGTTTCATATTGTTCAGTTTGTCTACGTAGTCTTTGTTAAGTATCTGTGTGCATATGAGTTATGTCCTGGATGCTTTAGGATGATTCAACCTTCTTTTCTACATTTGTAGGGTTGCATGGCACACGTCAAGAAGAAATGATTGATCACAGACTAACAGACAGAGAATGGGCAGAGGAATGGAAACATCTTGACCATGTAAGATGTCAGTAATTGTTTAGGTTAAAAATGTTTTGATAACAGCTGGGGTGATGTTACGTAATAAAATAAAAGTGTGGGATATGTTTTGAAGGTATTATGTTTTCTGCTATTCTTGAAAAAAATAATGAGTAAGAATGTTTGAAGTAGACTATCAGGCTTGATTTCTAAATTGATATTAAAACCAATGTTTAGATCATGGAAAGAAGTCTTTAAAACCCGATCAATGTGCCACTGTTATATTATAAAGGGTTCATTTAGCTTATGGAGTAATGAGATTAGTATTTGGAAAGGTGGCTCTATTCCTTCACGATATGTGCTTTGTCATGACTCATGTGCATGCCTCCCAGTTTTTATTCTCATTCTCATTGAGTTTACTCATCTATTGGGTCTCAATTTTGAATCTGACCTTTGAAAATATTAGACTGAAGCCTTTAGGAGTTAAACATAATCCTTCATTGTCCTAAAATATTTTGTTTCATTCACCATAGTCTTTAAGTTGCGATGATTGATATGTTCTTCCTTTCCCCGCTGTTTCTCGCATAGCTGTTGAACTGCATAATGGACATGGTAGAGAAAACAAGGCGATCTCTCACTGTACTAAGGCGATGTCAGGAAGCAGACCGGGAGGAACTGAATTACTGGATCCGGCGGTATAGTGATGCTGAGGACTTAAAAAAGGGCAGCAGCAGTAGCAGCAGCCACTCCAGGCAGCAGAGTCCCGTTAACCCAGACCCAGTTGCATTAGGTATCTTTTCTTCAGGTGGACATATTGAACAGATATTCTCATGCTATTTATGCTGATTTTATTTTAAATTGTCTTTTTCTAAAATAAAGGATATGCAAGGAATTTTAGAACAATAAACACTTTATATATCAGCAAATATGTCTTGCTTATCTGTTAGGGAAGCTGGCAGATTGGCTTATGCAGAGCCAGTCACACAACTTAAACTCCTTTTCCAGGTTAAGATGTTGGGCTCATGGTATTGCTTCAAAGCTGAACCAGAATTTCACATGAGTCATTAAAACTCTTTGGACCCAACTTGCAAAAACAGAATCTCAGGGAGTGGGCCTGGCCTTCTGTACTTCCAGCAAGCTTGTTGGGGACGTCACTGCTACATACCAGCATTTGAGAACACTGCACACAGGGACGTGTGTTGTCTGATTTTTAATTAAAGACATGGTCTCGAAGACAATCTTGTTTTTTAGCTGTATCTTATATTTGAAACAAAACAAAACACATATTACCTCAAAACTTCTCAAGGAAGAGAGACTAAAAGGTTACAAAGTTTGCCCAGTGCCACTTGAAAATTAGTGATAAAGATATAGCTCTAGTCCTGATTTGACTTTAACTGAGGTTGCTTACCTATGATTTTATTAATTTTAGTTATATATAGGAATTAATATAGCTGTGCTTTAGAAATTGAATGCTAATATTTAGCCATATTTAATATTGATTTTGGGGTTCTAAATAGAATATAATCACAGATACAGACATACCTCGTTTTTTTTTTTCATTTTGTTTCATTGCATTTCGTAAATATTGTGTGTGTGTGTGTGTGTGTTTGTGTGTGTGTGTGTGTTTTACTAAATTAAGTTGAAGGTTTGTGGCAGCCCTATGTTAACAGGTTTATCAGCACCATTTTCCCACAGGCTCAGATGATGGTTAGCATTTCTTATCATAAAATATATTTTAATTATGGTATATACATCATTTTTGCACATAATTCAATTGCACACTTATTATACTATAGTATAAATATAGTAAATACTACATTTTATATGCATTGGAAACCAGAAAATTCATGTGACCCACTTTACTGTGACAGTCACCTTATTGCAATGGTCTGGAACTATCCCTGCAATATCTCTGACCTATGCCTAAATATGGAAAGAAATTTTGAATCCGAAAGAATTTTTGAGTGACCAGCAAGCTTTTTCTCAAATTAATAAGCTGTCATTACTTCTTTTGCTGGCTATTATATGTGTATACATTTGAGTAAACTTGGTGGAGATGGATTTATGTTGATCCCTGTTTTCTCTTCCCATTTTCTTACGTTTAGTTTCACACCTGTCAGATAACTCAGGTTAGGGTACAGTCCATGTTGTAAAGTGAAACTAATTACACATGTGCAGTTAATTAAGCTCATGATGTTGGCCTGATTATCACTCATGGCTGATTATCAAAAATGAAAAACTTGATGTATATTATCTGGCTATTGAGTATATGATCTTTTGAATGAAAATTATTCCTAGCCAATAAAGCTTCCTTTACACTTAATTTGTGATTCCTACTAATCCTTGAATGCTGAATGTCTATTACCATAATAAGTATTAAATAAAGGATGATTCTAAGTCACTTAATTTACCTAACAAGCATTATTCTAAATCATATTTTAAAGACAGACTGATACGTTTTAGATTTAAGTTTGATTTGTACCCATATTGATCCAAATAAAACTAGAGCAGAATAGAATAAACATCTTATTTTTTATTTTTTTATTGTGAACAAAAATCGGTTAATCATGACAAATCTGATCAGGATAAATAAAGAGGGTATTTGTAACCATCCAGTATAGGTAAAAATTGAGAACCTTAAAGTAAATGAAACTTTGGTAGTAAAAATATCCAGTTTAGTCCACTCTATTGAACAGATTCATTGAGTTAGTACTTATTTATTGAGTGCTCACTATGTGCTAGACACTGCTGTGCACTGTACTAAAGGAAAGATTCTTCATCTCTTCCCCTGAGGAACTTTTGATCTAGTGGAGGAGACAGGAAAGGAGATAGCTAGTGGTATGGCACCAGATGGCCACTTCAGTTCATTCTCCTGAGCTGACATTAGTATTTTCTATCTCTTGTCCATTGGAAAAGAAAAAATCCAGAAGTTGATTGGACTTCCTACCTAAGTGAATTATTTTCAGCACACAGAACACAGGACACTCGTTACATAATCACCACTAGATATGGATTCTGGTGATGCAGAAGTTTATCATTCTCCAGGGAGATAGGTTTAGTTTCCCTGTTATTTAACCAAAAGAGTAAACTTGTTTTTAAAAACTCCTTCTTAAGAGTACACAAATTATATTACTTTTAATGATGCTTAATGAATTCCGTTTTTTGGTAAAACCAAAAGGTTGCATGGCTTTAATCTTTTGTAGAGTATATTATTCAAAGGCTACAGTTATTTCATTTCTCTGATAAAACAGTCAAGTTCCTTGGGACTTAAGCCCTAGATTGCCTTTTAAGAAACTATCACAACTTTAGAGGGAAAGTGTCAAGAGCCATACTGTGTGCAAGTTTTGGTGTATTTTATTCTTTTTCCTTACTGGTAAATTCTTGAAGCCTTTGATTTTCATCTTGTGGGGTCAGGCTGTGGCTATAAATACAAGGACAGGTAGTTTATAATTATGGACCATATCATTAACATTAAGTGCCTTCTAAGATTCTCTCCTAGGTTTTAAAGTTGAATGTATTGATTTGTAATGAAAAGATTGGAGATTATTGGTTGATAAATCATTTTTTTTTTTTTTGCCTATGGAAAATGTGTAGTGGGATATTTGGGTACAGATAGAGTTATGATAGGTCTATATCTTTATGTACATGCAGACCTTTATATCCTACAGTTATGTTGTGTTTCTTGTAGCCTGATTCTCTCAATTCTTAAGCTGCTGTTCGAGTTCAAATAAAACCTTGGGAACTTCAGAATAACATTATAGAAGACACCTTTAGTTCAAAATATTGCCCTAGTTATATCCTGAGCTTGGAAACCCTGGAACTGACTAATCATACACACATTATTAGCATTTTCAAATTGTATTCGGGGACTGTACAGAGTAGAATGTAACTTTCCCGACTGCTGTGTCGTACTTGTTAAACTTATTCCCATTCTCACTTTTGAAATATATCCATAGTATTAAGGCAGTGTGAGGGATTAGTAAGATAACATGATTAATCTATTCCTAAGTGAATTTTTGGAGTTTTACCAGATAGTAAATAAAGGCTATTTTGAATAGCCTCTTAAACATTTTTAAAATTGAGTAAAACACTGAAGCTGTGTTGTTATTTCAACTCTTTAAATCAAAAATAGGTTGATATCTTGGAAGACTTTCAAAATAATAGATTTATTCTTGAAATTATAGACATTGACAATCAGCAGCAGCAGCATCATTATCATCATCATTATTCACTTGCTTTCTAGGATAAACTCCAAACATCCAAGTCAATAAAATTAGAAAGCTAATTTTTTAACCTTTTTTTTATTATTATTTTCGAAGTATGACTTATTTATACATTGTGTACACCACTGAAGAGCAAGTTACTGCCATTGGAGTCGACATTTAATCAGTTAAGTAGAATTACTTTTATACATCTAGGTAGGTAGCTGCTAGTTAGCACTTAATGTGCTCTCTGAGTCTTATCTGGGTCCTTTTTTATCCTCCTTTGTCTCCATTTCCTTTTCTCTTTATATACTGCTCACATCACTCTCTTGGTTCCTGACATTTTAGTTCCTTAAAATTACTTTCTTTTTTCTGCTTTTAAACTATTCTAGAATTTTTCTATAGCTCATCTTTTATTTGTGTACTTTCTGTTGTCTTCCATATCATTAGAGTTAAAAAAAAATTTTTCTAATGATAGATTTAAGACAAATGGTAGAGGCCGAAGCATAAAATTGAAATATCATATTTTTCCCTTGTTTTTTTTTATTTTTATTTTTTGGATGTGTGAATATCGCCATGATAGGGTCTGAAATTTAGAAAATACCAGTACATTTTGATAAAGGTTTTTAGCTCTTGCTAGAAAGAAAAATATCAGAAAATGGTTTCCTGTTTATTTTTTTAATGGAATGAAAAATCAAGTTAATTGTTCATAAAAAGCTTAGGAATTTATAATTTTTTTGAATTAATACCACTGCCTGCCTCAGGTAGATTGGTTAGATGAATTAGTATTTTAAAATTTCTCTGGCTGGTAAGCTTTGTGATTGTCATATGATTGAATTACAGAATGTCTCAGGACTGTCTAAATGCTCAGGAAATCTAACATGAAAGTTAAAAGCACAGATTCTGAGCAGAAATGTTTGGATTTGAATCCCTGGTTCCTCTCATTACTAGTTTTGTGGTCTTTGGCAATGAACTCTTCCTCAGTTTTCTGATCTGTAAAATGAGGATAATAATACATATCTCATAGGTGTTTCTATACAAAATGAATTAATAGGTATAATGCATATCAGACAGTGCCTGACACATAGTAGATGTGATATAAGTGATTGCTATTATTATTATTATTATTATTTTATTATTATTTCTAACGTGCAATCTCTAAAGGAACTTTAAAGAACAGTGGTACATGAAACTAGTATTTTTGCTTGGCAGCCAACATAATGAAATTATAGTAGATATTTTTTTATCTAGAAAGTCTTCTGGGCATTAATTTTTAGTAAGTTTTAGGCAGTAATTTTATTTAATAGAGAAGCTAAAAAAGGAGAATTCTGTCTTAAATACAGTAAATCTTTTGTACCTTTGGGACCCTAATTCACAATGCAAGGGTATAAAAAAAATAGTTTACTCCCAACCAAAGAAATATATTATTCAACTTACATCAGGTTATAAAAACCAAAAACAAGTTTTTCAGAGTATGTCTGCTTTTTAAGTATTTAGAGTTTTATACATTTGTGTTGATTCCTTTAAATCACTTTAGAAATTCATTTTGAGACTATTCACCTGAGCTCCTCATGCAAAGTAAAGTGCCTAGTGTATTTAAGTATACTGCGTTAAAAGTAATATGACTATTAATTAAATATGTCTATCTTTTAAAAATAAGAAAAGATGACTGCATCCTAGATCATTAAGTGTTTTTATTGTTAAAGATAGAAATCCTATTGTAGTTGCTGGCTTCTAAGTTGGGTTTGGGCTTCTGAAACATAATATTGAAATTACTGAATTTATTATCCTTAGAAATAGAAATAAGTAACATTTGTAAAGATGGCCTTTCTTAACCCTTCCTGTCTCTTGATGGTTGTATAATAGATGTTATCATAATTACAGCCTCATTCTGCCCACTACAGGATGAAGGCCATACCTGGGTGCTGCCAGGCTTTGAGCATTGCTCTCCTGGGTCGTGTAAGGTCACATTAGTTCTCCAAAGGATATCAGCTCATCCCTTCACATATATGGATGGCGGACCTTGCTACATCTAGTATCCAATTGTCTCCATTCTGTCCTAAATGTATGGCATCCTCCATTTCCTGCATGCATTATCTATTGCTCTTTCTGTTCTTTCACTTTTCTTTTAACATATTTTCCCTCTTCGACTGGATCTCCTCTCTTCATAAATTAGTGTAGTTATCTGGAGGCTCTCCTCCTCTTCTCCTCTTGTCCCCAGGCAATTCGCATCCCAAAGCAAGCAAAACTTTAGAAGGACTTTTCTATAATTTTTTCCATCTTTCCGTAGATACAGATGTATATGTTTCACATTGTAAATCATCTCATAGTTTCTTTTGTCTTTGTTTCTACCATTACATTTTCATAAACTATCCATTTTATAGCAACTGATATTTTATAGGTGGTCAAGAGTAATGGTTAAGCATTAGCTTTTTTAGAATTGAGACTTTGAAACTTAAAGTCTTTTCCATAGGTTCGTCTAGGTTAGCCAGTATTCTAAAATAAGAAAGTCCTAGGAGAGAAGTTGTCTCTTGTAATATTGATCAACTTAAGGATTTTTTGTTTTTTAAAACTCAATTTTGCTTAGATAGACTCTGTTATTGCTGCTACATAATCAGAAGAGAAATATTAAATTTATTAGTCCTTTGGTTTCTGTAGCTGTTATGGCAGCAGTCCCCAAGCTTTTAGGCTCCAGGGACCGGTGCTCCAAAGAGAATATAATGCCTGATGGTCTGAGGTAGAGCTGAGGCGGTGATGCTAGCACTGGGGAGTGGCCGCAAATGTAGAGGAAGCTTCACTTGCTTGCAGCCTCCTCTCCTGCTGTGCAGCCCAGTTCCTAACAAGTCATGGACTATTACTGGTCCGCAGCCAGGGGATTGGAGATCCCTGTATTATAGTATTCATCAGTGTAATGAAATAGTTCTGAGGAGTACATCTATTATTGATTACTCCATTCTTTCTTTTGGTAGACCTGATATATAATATAGCTAGGACACACTAACTTAGAACTGGAGAGGATATTGTAAAGTATGTATATATATGAATATGTGTATTTTATTAAATAATTTGTTTGCCTTCAGATTTTCCTGCTGTTTTAAAAAAAAATTCTTTTAGAAAGAAGGAAAGGATTAATAAAACTTTTGCTTGATTGACTTTGGAATTTCTATCAGTTTTCTAGGTCAGGTGGAGTTTGAGTCTGTGTCACTGAGAATTTTCAGGAGATGTAGCCAGGGAGGTGGAACCCTGCACAGCTTTCTTGTGTGTGAGGTATGGACCCTCACAGTCCCTACAGCACAGCATGTGGGGAGGTGGTTGGACGATTGAGCCATATACATTATCTTTGAGTAAATTTGGGAACTATAAGCATAATGTTTGAATAAAATTTATAAACGTTCTCACCTAAGAAATTTGAGGACTTTGCACCAAGGACTAAGATAATGAATTACTAACTATAAAAATAACAACTATCCTCAAGTGACATATACTTAGGGAATAAAAAGGTGCTGGTGTATGTTGCTTAATCTAAACCTCTTCAATGGTTTTGTTTTCTTTCAAGTGTTGTGCTATTTGGATTTAACTGCTGGGAGAAAAAAGAAACTTTAAGATTCTCTTTTCACGTTATTTATAAGAAAATAAGTATATATTCTTGTAAGACAACCTACTAAATAATAATAGTGATGGTAATAGCAACTAACATCTAATGAGAGTTTAGAATGTGCCATGCCAAGCATGTAATAGGTAGCACCTCATTCATTTCTCACAGCAGTGCTCTCAAATGTAGTAGTATTGTCTCTACATTACAGATGTGGTGACTGAGACATATAGAAACTAACTTACTTAATGGCATATGGCTAGTAAATGGCAAAACCAAGATTCAACTTCACTAGGCCCTGGAACTAACTCATCTGCCTACGCTGCCTGGAGCTGGTAATTAATTGGTACCTTTCGAGCATAGACTTTGGATACCTTAACATTACCTTCCCTGTCCCCTATAAAACGATTGGCCATTTATTTAAAAAATATATATATTTTTTATAAAGCTAGTGTTCTTTCTTTAACGCAGTAAATAAAAAAAAGAATGTTTTTTGTAGCTTCTTTGAAGAAGGCATGTTTTTTTCTGTTTGTCTTCAAGCTTTACAAATCTATTCTTATCCAATAAATTATTCTTAAGCCAAAGTCTTTTCCTAAAAAATTGTCTTTAAAAGTTGTCATAAGTAAATCTCTCTCTCTTTTTTTTTTTTTTTTTTTACTGTGTTATATGGCTAAATGTGAACTTGATTATGCTTCTGGAAATAGTTATAGTGGTAGCGAAGGTAATTTTGACAAATTTAATTAGCTATGTCACATTTCCTTGAAGTCATATATGCACCAGTTTTATCTAGCTTTCTATGTTTTATGAATGAAAATCACTTAAATAAAAACGTTTTGGTTTTTGTCATTTATTTTATAGAAATGAATGTGCACATGAGAATGCATGGGTGTTTCCAGTCCATCTAATTATCAAGTAATCATAAAATTATAATGCTAACTTTAAAATATAAACTTTTCATATTTGGAATAATTTTAGATTTAGAGAAACATTACAAAGATAGTACAAAGAGTTTTCATATACCCTGCACCAAAGTGTAATAAGCCTTTTCTAATCAGAATAGTTGGAGAAATCATGTATTCTGGTCAACTGATAATCTATGTTCCCTACAGGATTCAAAATATTCAAATGTAAAATGATATATACTGAGCTAAATTATGTTTTCCTCTATTTTCAATATTCTGTAGCTTCACAAAATATGCAAAACTGGACTTTCGACTCTCAACATGCCATTAGATAAAATATTATTTTAAAAAAGCAGTCTGTTACTTGACATATACATGTAGAGAAAAGTTTAGTTACTTGAAATTTATCAATGATTGAATAATTGTTGTATTTTTAAAAGTTAAAATGATTTTTCCTTCCTTGAGACTTCTAAATCCTTATGCTTTCATTGAAAAGTCCATATGGAAAACATATAGTGCATACTTTAGCTATGAAAAACTGTTTACACTTGAAATTTACTTTCATGCATATGTAATAAAAATAAATGGTTTTATGTCATTTTCATGAATATGGGATTTGGAGGTTAGCATTCCTATGTCAACTTTATCATGTTATCTGTTTTCTCAAACTTTTAAAATTTGACAAGCATAATAAGCATAGTTTCATTTAAAGTAGAACTTCATTTTATTTTTGGAAAGCATGTACTAATTCTATTCGGGCAACTGAAGACCTGTGAATTCATTCCAATGATTCTTTCTTTCTTCCACCCATGTCAAATTCATATGATTTCATTTGTGTGAAAACTTTTAATGCTAAACTATATTTTAAAGAAGTAATTGTGAGAACTGGTTAGCCACACAGTAAGGCTTACTATTTATTGAAAGGTGGTAGAATCTGAGCATGTGAAAATTATCTTACCTTAACATTTAATATTTTTTAAATACCAATTTGACTCTCAAAAGGAAAACTACCAATACAATTTATTTTCTTTAAATAAATTATACCCATAGAAATTCCCATAGTGATGACACATGCTAGTAACAGTGTTCCCAAATATCATATGGTATAGTGAAATCATTAAAATTGCTTCAGCTTTGAGCGTAAAGGCATTTAGACCAATAACCTATTTCCCTTGAGCTCGATGACCAGTATTGCTATTTTTATTTTTTAGAAGTGAATGCTTAGCCTTTTAAAATTGTGCTTTTGAAAAGAAGCCAAGAGAATGGGCATAGCTTACTTCTAGCTTGTGTAGTGACACAACAGCGCTCATGTGCTTTCCTCCTCTCCATCACTTTTTATCCTTTTCGTAGATGCGCATCGGGAATTCCTTCACAGGCCTGCTTCTGGATACGTGCCAGAGGAGATCTGGAAGAAAGCTGGTAAGAATTGTTAAAAAACACAAGTTTAATGTTCTGGCAGTTGCGTGCAGTTGTTAAATGCCATAATGTGAAGAATGACAAGAAAGGACTTTACTGCTAACAACAACAACAACAAAACAATACAACCTACCCTCCACCCCCACCCCCCACAAATGTAAAAATCCTGGTTAATATTCTTAAACCAGGTCTGATTAGAACATGAAATAGTTTTTATTTTAGTAGTATCTGCTAGTGCTGCTATAATTGAGAGGATGGCAATGTTTCCATCATAAACCTGTTTTTCAGGGACTAAAATGGTTTTATTGCATGCATTTTTTTCCTTGAAAAAAATCTGGTGTTTTAGAAATTGCAGACTTCAATCTTTTTCTCTGAATTCTTAAGTTTTTAAAAACTACATCAAATTTAATTGACTTGTTGAGGCACTCAGAAATTTTATGGTTATAACCAATTTTTAAAATTGGTCTTCCAAGCTAATATTTAATAATCAGAGCTAAATTATTTTTAAGACAAAATTGCTAGAGACATTGCTCTACATTTTGAAGTAGATTTAAAATTTCTGATGACTCGACTTCATTGGGCTTGAAGACATTCAGATCTGGCAGAATCTTGGTGGAACACCAGCACTATAGAAATTGAGCAAAAACCTTACAAAAGCCATCTCAGGAGATAAAGCATAAACCTGTTTCAAGAGTTGAAGATGACGTGACAAATACATACTGTGTGTGGCTTTGAGCTGCTCAAACTCCAATTGTTAAAATATTTTTTTTTCTGAGCTGAGAAACTGAAAAATGCTATTTCTGCAAGTAATAGATGAGCATCAGGTTAGGAACCCTAATCAAGGAGCGAGAGTCAAGGAAAAGGTTTTTTTTGTTTTCTACAAAAGATTTCTCTTTTGGATTTTGATTTGACTCAGCAGTGTCGATAGTTCTTTGCAACTTGCTGACTCTCTGGTCACTTGGCTCTTATCCAAGTGTTTTTACAGATTTTTCTTAGAAATATCTGTTTTCATAAGAGCGATAAGAAGTTTTAAAATCTGATAGTATTCCAGGCTTAGCAACTTAAATTGAGAACCAGAAAGCTCTCTTGCATGTCTAAAATGAAAATCAGATAGATCTATTCACCTTAAAAGTTAAACATTAAATATATATGTTGACTTATATGTTGCTAATCTGTATAGTCTTCCAAGATTTACAGTATCACCTCTAAGATTTTCTATGTAGGTAATAGGATACTCCTAAGTTGTTAAAATGTGCTGGGTGCCACCTACCTGGAAAAAGAATTGCTGCACCATTTTTTTTTTTTTTTTTTTTTACTATTTTCTCCCCCACTTTTAAAGTATCAGCACAACTTATTCACAAAGGAAATACAAAGAATTCTCATTTTAGACAGTAGAAGGATGATTTTTTTTATATTGAGGAATAGCGCCTTCTCTGCATTTCCCTTATTTATATGTATTCAAGTTAAATCCCTGATAGTAAAGTGTTGTGTAATTAAAATTCCTCTATGCTATTATCTGCTCAGTTCTTTGTTGTCTACTATTAAGTGAGAGCAGGTTTTCTGATTGTACCACCTTTGTTGGAAAGTCAACTTGAATAGCTATGCACAAAGGAAGTCCTACCATATGTGGTAAGCAATTAGAAGCAGATTCAAAACTGCACTATGTGTTTTCCACTTAATCATTTTTTTTTTAACTTGACATGTTGTAATCTACTGAGTCAACTATTAATTTTCTTCATTGTCTGTTTTGCGGGTTTCTGTAACTGATTCTGGTTGTATTTTAAGTTGTGAGGATTTCAAGAGTAGAGAAAAATCAATGCGTGTTTCTGTTGTGTCCATACATTATCTAAGAAAACTCAAGTAAATGTTTGGAATACTTTTTTAGATGTGCCTATCATTTATACTAGGTTTTCAGTCTAAAATATGAGTTGGTTGTAGTGTTAATTAAATCTGTAGTATTCTCAGAGTTATATCCCTTTGTTGCATAGAAACAATTTGAGAATAGTGTTCTGTGGATGGATGCTAAATTTAAGGAGTATATTAAAATTAAAGTATGGACAACAATTTCACTGGAAATCTTGAATAACTGGTTATACTTATGTTTATATGCCCCTTAAAAGGCATTTCTATTGTTAGCAGTGTCATGGCATCCAACATAATAAAAACATGAAGGGCAGAGTGACATCTGCATTCAGCTTATTACAATTTGAAAGCTTTTTCCAAGATTCTAAAATTTGCTGTGGGCAAATTTTAAAGAAAAAAAACCTATAAGGTGTGCCTTTGCAATAAAAATATATATTATCTTTGTGGTAAAAGATAATAAAATAAAGTTTAAATCATTTTAAAAATGTCAAGTGTAGAGTATAACCAGTACATAACTTTTAATAGAAAATTATAATTGCAAAAAGCATGTCCTGTGTTTCAAAGTACATAAAATATTTTGAAATCATTTTATTTTGAAATGATTTCAAACTTGCAGAAAAGTTACCAAAAAATGGTATAAAAACTTCCCTTGTACCTTTCACCCACTTTTTCCTATTTTACTGTATTCGCTTTAATATCTTCTCTCTCTCTTCCTTTCTTCTTCTCTCCCTTTCTGTCTGTGTGCACATATTTTCCCTGAACATTCAAGAGTAAGTTGTACAAGTGATTTCCATTTACCCCAAACATCTTAGTGTATATTTTCTGAGAAAAAGGACATTCTCTTATATAACCACAGTAGTTACAAAAATGAGGACATTAACATTGCTATAACACTATTACTTAATCTACAGACTTTATTTAAATTTTTCATGTTGCCCCAATAATACCATATATAACAGTATATGTTTTAAAATATTTGAAATTTTAACAAATGTTAAAGGACACATCAATTTTCCCCTCAGAGTAGTAAAGGCAGCAGCAAAGGTTAACAAAACTTATTCAAGTCACTAAAGGTCTTTGTAAAATTAGAAAAAATTTAACATAAAGATCGTTTTTAAACTGCAACTTAGTGTTTTCTTTAGTATGCTTCTTTTTCCAATGATCAGTGAATGTTTGCAGTTGGTAGTAAATATTCAAGCACCTTGCAAATGTCCTACCAATTCTCTTTGCTGATCTGTATATGCCTCTGGGATTAGAATAGGAATGCATAATTTAAATATAAATAGCCTGATTTGCATATACAATTCGTCAAGCTACAGCTTTGATGATAAGCAAAAATTATTGTCCTATATTACTACTTAGATAGAATTTTAATTCATCTTGAATATTCAAACTAAATTAGACCCTGGCTGTACAGTTAGAATAGCAGTACTTCCCTGGTCCCCTAAGCTATTTATGATAGGGTAATAAAGGCATCTTTTCACCTCCCAGTGAAGAAGGTGCTATAAGCGCTATGCAATACACTGTTTCTATCCAGGATTTAAATACATATTTTAAAGCAACCAACAGTCTTAACATATTTTAGTTAATATTTCCGGTCTGGCTCTTTCCCTTATATTTTAGTTTATAAGACCTATCAGACAGAAATGATGCTGCCAAAATGATGGAGGCCGCAAAAGTCATGATAGTTAATACTAGTGGAAGGTTTTTGGTGAACCTCGAGTCATGGACTATAAATGTGTAAAATAAACCATAGATATTTAAGAAACCATAGGAGTATTTGCATCTCTTACATTTTTAATCTACAGTAAAACATTTTTACTAGGAATCTATGTTTTTAATTAAGCAGAACATTTAATTAAGGTGCTTTTTAAGTGAGTGAACATTAGGTGCAAACACTTGAATGAAACATGTCATAATTAGTTTTAATAGAGTGTTAATTGGTACTAGGTTTGCCAAGTTAATAACTACTGCTTATTAAATTTTCAATTAATCATTGTTATTTTGCCTTGAATAAAGATGAAAATTAGATACATTAATTCAGGCGGAGGATATTTTCCTTTATTAATTAGAACAATTAATTTTTATAGTGGAAATTACTTGTTTTAGTTGTCAATCTTATGTTGTACATTAGTCAAACCTTTGCACACTTTCCCCTACCAAAAATAAAGAGCTAATTTGTCACCTTGCAGGTTTAAGTTGTGCCTGATTGTTTTGGCCTGTGGTATGATTCAGTTATATTTGTCCAGTGCTACAGTTGGTTGTGGGAAACTGTGTATGAACTTGATTAGATGGACAACAGCTTAAAATTTGAAAATGAGCAAATGATTTTTTAAACTCCCTGTCATTTAGTCTACGAAGGCAATATCCACATTGCTCTGGAAATGATTTAAGAAAAAAGCTGAATCATCTGTCTGTGTCATCATCGATTTTCTTTAAAAGGTGGCATTAACATAATTGCTATATGAATTACCTTTTCACTGTTCTTTATTTTTGTTAGTAAAATAATTGTTTGCATTTATATGTTCGTGTAAAATATATTTCCTTCCTCTCTTTTCTGAAAGCTTTATTCATGTATTTCCTATATTAATATTAACCTGTAACATTGTGGCAAACCACCTTCATTAGGTGTCTAAATTATCCAGACAGATTTCTTGTGGTTGTTTTTGTCCTTTAACTACTTAGTTTGGTTTCATGATCCTTTCTGTGGGCACTAGTTGTAGTAGAAAAGTTGTAATGATTAGTTGTAGTAGAAAAGTTGTAATGATATAGTAGTTTAAAAAGTATTCCTAGAAGTGCAAGTTAAAGAAAAAGTTCTACTCTTTGTTTTCCTAAATGAATTTTAGAAATTTGTTTTTTTTTAGACAGCCAGAAGAACTGCCTAATAACTGGGATGGGAGTCATGCTTTTTCTATAGAATTCTATTTAACAGCGATCAGCATCCAAGGGCCTACATAAACTAACAGAGAAATGTTCTCTTGTCCTCTTTGGTCTGCCTGGCATACAGAGGAGGCCGTTAACGAGGTGAAGCGCCAGGCTATGACTGAGCTACAAAAGGCCGTGTCTGAAGCCGAGAGGAAAGCCCACGACATGATTACGACAGAGCGCGCCAAGATGGAGCGCACCGTCGCAGAGGCCAAGCGGCAGGCAGCAGAGGACGCGCTCGCTGTCATTAATCAGCAGGAGGATTCCAGTGAGGTGAGCCCTGGGTGGGAGCTTCCAAGGACAGAATATAGCTTCTACTAATTACATTGCTAGTTTTTGATCCAAGAGATCACAAATAAAAGTAGACATTGGACTTAGACAAACAAATCATAAGGGGAAAATTAGAATAATTTGGGGAGTCATGATATTTCTGGAATTGATCAAGAGCTGATTAAATTGTGTCTTTATTAAAGACCCAGAACAAGACTGCCCCCCAGAAAGGTTTTTAATATATTTGGGGGGGGGGGGTTACAGATTAAAGTGAAATTCTTATATCTTCCCAGCACTATTTGACGACTCAAAACTCAGCTGTGTATATTAACACATATGTGTGGTTTCCTTCTAATAGAAAGGGTTTAATAGAGATACCCTGTGTAAGCTGTGCTCTCTCCAAAAACATATTTCATGCCTGTGATCAAAGTCATTTCCTTAACTATAGGTCCTAAAATCAACACTAAAACAATGTTTGCATCAGTTTAACATTTCTAAAAGATTTTCTGCATAGTCAGTTTTTCCACATTATTTTTATAACCGGTATGATGATCAATTGATCAATTCATAATATAACATCACGGCCAGAGGCAGTATTATTTAGTATTTTTCCAGTAAATTCTCTCTCTCTCTCTCTCTCTCACACACACACACACACACACACACACACACACACACACACACACCCTAAATGGCTCAAAGATCTGGGAAGTAACTAAAATACAGTATCTAACAGAATGCTTTTTAAAATAGAGTCTGTATGTCAAGAGCATCTGTAAGAGCAACATGGCACTGCTCTGCGTTAATCCAGCGCCACAATCCCCAGTCCCAAAGTACCTTTATATAAAGTCTGTAATTAGCTGAACTAGCAAAACCATGAACTAGTAAATCAGTGGTCTATTATAATACATATCTATAATTTGTGAGGGAGAGTAAGAATTTAATTTGTACCAGGCTTCTTTGTAGATGAAAGACCCTGTGGGAATCACTATGCCCAGTTTCTATTTAATGCCTACCAGATGAATATCAAGAGGACAAAAGGAATAGATTTTCGACATTTGAAAGTTTCTCAGGAAAAGAGGGACAAAGGGAAGTTTATCTACATTTTAACTGCTGACTTTTCCATTGTTAAATTAAACTAGACATAGATTCAATTTTATTAGCATCTTATGGCTAGAGTATTTAAAGAACTTGTTTTGTACTTTAGAAAATTTATTAGCATCTTTTGAAGAGAATTTGCCCTGCTCTACTCATGTTACTAATACTATGAAGCACAGTTGTTGCCATCATTAAAACATTATCACTTTCACATGAATGTTTAGGACTGTTATTTATGTTAAGAGTATTTTGTAAATCACTAAATTCTGAATAAATGTCTAGGAATAAGCTGAAAATTAATTCTTTGTGTTCATCAGTGATATGCTTTAATTCCTTCACTATAAGCTTTTTATCTTTGTTCATAAAACCTAACCAGAAAAACATATGATCTTGACCCTAGTCTTCAGCATTATAAAAGCATGGTGTATCAAATAGCTATAGTAAGTAGTAGATAGGATGAACAAATGTAGGTATGAGTGATAATCTATATAATTGTTTTTATTTTTGTTTTTCTTTTTGGGTCTCTTGGGAAACTGTTTTTTAATATAGCACTACCCTTGTCTTCAGTGACACTGTCTCAAGGATTTGAAGCAAATTATGCTACAAGAAAGGGTATGGAATTCAGAGGGCCAAATTTAATTCCTTCTTCAACCATCACAATTCTGTGATTTTGAAAAAGCCATTAAACCTCTAAATACTTTGGTCTTTCTCATGATGTGAAGATGAATGAAACTGTCTCATATAGTGGCTTGAACCTTGAGACATGATCATTTTAGCCATGAGGAAACTCACCTGGCTAGAGTTAACACTGCTAAGAAATGGCAGAATCTAAACTAGAATTTTCAGCATGTTGTCAGTCTTCATGTTGTTCCATAACAGTGAAAGAAGGATCTTTTTATAAGGATCATTATGATAATTTGGGGATGCAGATAAAGGCAACTTCGCTTTTCTACATTTCTTCTCTTTAAATTGCAAGGCCACTTTTTAAGGTGATGGTGTGGCAGGAGGAACTGATCTCTCAAAGGATTAAGCCTCTTCTTCAAAAGTAATGTAGACATTTTCCTGAGAAAGGAGAGCAAAAGATGGAAGACAGACTTCATTTGAATGAAGCTGAGACTCTTCCAGACTTGCATATAAGTACACACACACATACACACACACACAGACGCACACATGCACACATGCACACATGCACGCACACACACTATAAAAGCTGTTTGACCAAAGACTTGACAAAGAAATAAAAGATTAATCTTTTAGCACTAAATTAATGGTGCTAGTTTTCCCAAGGAATGATAATATCCAAGAACAATCTATGTGCCTAGTGATAGGTTTAAGTTTAGCTGTACCTTTTGCCCAATCGTTAGCTTGAATTTTGTAGGTAAATACTTTTTCTCCACCTCAGAAATTTTTACTTTTCATTTAAGGGTAAAGACACAACTTTGAATCAAACCTACTGTTTTCCTACACACTGTTATTTATTTGCACTGAGGAATGTACACCTTTTAATAAAAATGATCTAATAAAAGCCACCCCAGCACTGATGCTTGCAAATGGCTCTTCCTAGACAGAGCCAGAACAGCTCTGACTTCCTTGGGCCAGGATGGAGCTCCTCTTCCAGCCCTCATGAACCAGTAGGCATGCAGGGCTTGGAGTATACCTATCAGGTGATCTTACTTGAGCAACCATCAGAAACTTACGTATATAGGTGGTGAAGGAGTGACCCTTCTTCATTTTTTTAATGCATAAACAACATGAGTTAAAACATTTAAAAGAGCTCAAATTGATTATTTAATCCAACTGGACAAACTCCTCTGTAGATTGGGAAGGGCACAAAGGCTTAAATAGCTCATGCTAATGTGAAAATCAGGATAGCACTATAATATATAAAGGTGGGGTCCAAGGTGACCATACACCCCAGTTTGAATGGGACAATCCCAGGTTACCCCTGTTGTTCCCATGTAATTATGAAAAGCGTCCCCTTTCACTTTCAGGTGTCCTAGTTTTGATGATGAAACTCTGGTCATACCACTTAAAGGCTATGTTCAGTGCCGATTAGAGCATCTTTTGCTAGCAAAGCTCAGAGAAAGATGGGTATGGCAGAAAGGATCTAGAAAGACCCATGAACCTGAATTCTAGCTCCAGTTCAGTCACCACATTGGGGGGCCTAAGGTGATTCATTTCACTCCTATCAGCCTCCATTTCTTCTTAACGAATGAGATGTTATTTGCTTATTTACAAGGTTTAGGATTTTTTTTCATCGACATTTTAGTTTAACATGTTTTGAGAGCTCTAATGCAAGGCATCATTATCTGCTCACATTTCCCACAGTCCTTCATCATAAGGTACAAGGAAGTTTTCTGACTAAACCATTGTTTTTCTCTTTTTCCTTCCTATTTCAAGCCACCTCTTGTTGTAGACATATACTCACCTCTTACCTAGATCATATGTGTTCTTTAAATTCAAAGTTTATAAAAATACATATGTAGATAATATAAATACACAAACTATTATTCTTTCTTTCCCTTGCAGGGAGACTTTAAGAAACAACCTAAACCTCAGAATCAGCAGACCAGAGTTCTAGGCCTGGGGTGGCTGTTCATTTGTTTTTTCCGATCTACTTGTATTAAGTACAGATGCCCATGACCTCTCTCTGTCATTTCTGACTTTAGTCTTCCTTTTTCTGCCTTTATTTCCACACGTGTCCAGTAGACCTAATAATGCCCATTCGACTTAGAAAAACGTGGTTATGAAAGGTTGACTATAAAGAATGGAGAAGTTCTAGAGGAAAGAAGAGTTGTAAATATTTAATGGGAAAAAACAGCAGGAAGAAAGTGCAGAGTCAGGAATGAATAACACATGGGTATTGTTGGGGGTGGGGCATGTAATTTATCATCCAAACAGGGACACTTTTCAGAGTAAAAGGGAGTTCTCTTTACAGAGCAGTCCTATAAACCAAGCTATCCCAGGCAAATGGAGCCATGCTGGGCACAGTTATTGGGGGTGATATCAAGTTTGTTTTGCCTGAGGTAAAACAAGAAGACCTACAGTGAATGTTTATCTCTGTGGCAGGTGTGGTAGAAAGTGCTTTCTATACTTACACTCATTTGCTCTTCCTGGGAGTTCAGAGAGTAGACAGTGCTGTGTCTTCATTTTGCAGTTGAAAGCTGAATCTTAAGAGGTTAGGTCTTTGCTCAGGGTCTTGCAGTAGTAAGTATGAGCTGGACCTCAGTCTAGGCTGCTGGAGAGGCCACCTTCTAGATAGCCACACAGTAGTAGCAAAATTTTTTTTCCTGATTGTGTACTGGTGTATCTATTTCCTAATTAGATTTCCTTCAGATTATTTCCACCTCATTCTGTGACTTCACTTGGGTTTATAGACTAATAATCATTATTATAACAAAATAATGCTGGACTTCAGTTAGACATCTAGCAATACATTTTGTGTAGTTTTTCTTTTTATAGTGTATTACATATTTCACCAAGAATGTAATGCTAACATTAGTATAAATCAAAAGAAATTTGCCAGATCTGGCTAGCTGAAATTGTCCCCCCCTCCTTATTATTTCTGGTTCTTATATGTATATAGTTTTTTGTTCGTTTGTTTTTTCCTTCCAATTAACACTGTCATATTGGGGCTATTTCAAAAGAGCCTGCAACAGCTCTTTGAAATCCATAACTTACTTTAGCTTGGGTGATCAAAGCAAGTGACTGGAAATGAGCATAGGACAGATAATAAATAACTGGACTGTTCTGATAGTTAGTTTTGAGTTTTAAGCCATCGAAGTGATATTTCCCCCAGATTAAATCATCCTTTATTCATTAGTCCTACATACATGCAGAACTGGACAGCGTCTAATCAAAGTTGGGCAGTTTTGTGGCACTTAAGCAGAAACACTGATTGTATCTACGAACTTTATATTTCCAGAACCTGCTAAGCCTTGATAATGTAAGCATGTCAGTCTGAGTGGTTCACCTTGATTACTCCTTCAAGAATTTGTTGGAACCATTCTCAGTGAAACCTGTGCACTATGGCCCAAACTGTGGAAATGCCACCTGAGTGGACTCTCTAGAATGCAGCTACCACACAGTTACCCCAAAGGGCTCTCAAAGCATAGGGTCACAGCTCATGCTCTGGGAACTCCGAATTCTTCTGGGGAATCAACTGGTCTGATCCCCAGAAGAATTTGGAGTTCCCAGAGCATGAGCTGTGACCCTGTGGTAAAATAAGATTTTGTTTGTTAGTTTCATTTATTAAAAGGCCAACTGTTTGAATCTGTAGAGTTCATGGTACAATGAATGGAGCATTGGGCCTGGAATAATCTTGAGTGGTTCACCTCTTGGAGCTTTGGTTTTCTCATCTGTAAAACTGGAATAATATTTATGTGACTCACTTTGCAAGATGGTTAAGAAGTGCAAATAAGATGAGTAGAAGTATCTTATAAACAAGTCACCTTACAAATGAACAGTGTCTGTATATGAAATTAAAAAGAAAAAAAGATTAAGAAGCTATTTTAACAGGAAGGACAGGGGAGGAATTAGGACAGTAACCATGAGATTGGAAAGGAAGAGAACCATGGAAGCAAGGTGTGTGGGGTTTGGCATCCAGTGGTTGTAGGAACTAAAGAAAGAGGTGTGTCCAGTAATATGACAAAATCTTGGGCCTTAGTGTTGCCAGTGACCATACCAGAGAGCCACATTTAGGGAATACCAACTTAGGTGACTAAGGAGTATCCTTGTCGAGCTACAGAACAAGCAGTTCAAAGTAAGAGGCTGCAGCTCAGGAAGGAAATGAGGGCTGCAGAAACAGGTTTGAGAATCGTTTTCTTACAGCTGATAGTTAAAACCACAAAATCTATCAAGGGAGAGTGTGGGAAGGGAAGGATATTTTCTATATGCCAGCTTCCCACTTGCCAAATATTTAGAGGGAATGGACAAACAGAAGTGGAACAAATTATACAATAAGAATCAGAATTTTAGTATCTTGGAAACCAGAGCCAGAGGAAATCTCAACAAAGAGATTTTAAAAAGGGGGGATGAAGAAATAGTCAGTAGCAGTGACTCTTCAGGAAATCTGAAGACAATGAGGAAGGAGAAAAGGTAATTGGTCATTAATGAAATATAAGGGGAAGTAAACTAATGTTCTCTCTGTGTAGCTGTCAGTGCCTGTGGAGGGAGGCACATGACCACAAACTTTCTAATTCTAAATGTTGCACTGTGTAAGGATTATATGTAGTTTCATTTTCTTCCTGCCGGTGCCTAAAGGAGGACGCGGCGTTAGTTCTTGCCATTTATTTAGGATCTACTGAACATCAGGCATTGTACTTAGCACTGACATAATCCCGAATAACCCTGAAGTTATATTCCTGCTTTTTATAGGTACTGTCTCTCTAAGAGGTTAAGTAACTTGCTGTCATTCTAAAGCCACTAAGCAATGTAGTTGGAAATGAAATCTAACCAGGCTGGCTCTGAAGACACTCAAAATTGGAAGCCATTTCCATTACACACCATGGTACCTTGTTCTTTGGTGCTCTGACTTCCTGGTCCCACTTCTGTCCACTTTGAGGAGTTCAGCGCCCTTCTAACCATGTTCCCACCAAAACAAGCTCCAAGAAAGGTCTGAAATTGACAGTATGTGACATTTTAGAAAATATTTGGTTTGCAGTCTAAACACTGCAATCAAACCTTGGCTATGTAATTTCATATCTGTGTGATTTTGGGCAAGTCATTTACTCAAAAGTTATTTATTCTTTTAACCTCAGTTTCCCAAGATGCAAAATGTATTTGAAAGTGGTTTGAAATTGTCAAGTACAATGCAAATGTAAGATGTGATCTTTAGTGTGAATTTAAGTTAATATATTACTTTCTATAGAGTTCTTATCATTTGAGGAATTTAAATTATAAACATTCTACTTAATTCACTGAGTATCCTTTGCATATGAGGGTTTTCTTGAGGATTATAGGTATTAAGTTCTGGAGATACTCAGGAGGCAGTCTTTTGTTTCTTGGAAAAAGAATTTCCACCAGTAAATACCAGGAAAGATATTTTGCTGGTAGAGCAGAAATGCCATTTTCTGTATATCTAAAATAACAAGATGGAAGAAATAATTTTGTTCCTAGGGATGAAGAGAATTGGTGATATGAAACAAAGTATCAATAATCTTTGAAATGTAGCTTTGGCATTTGAAGGCTTCAATCCATCATTTTGGTTTCCATCTCTAGTATTAGTACATTTAGCAAAGGGGAACATTGTGTTGAGCATCATATTCTTCTCTGAGTCATAGCCTAACTTTGGTCAATGGACTGATTCCCAATTTCCAAAAAGAGAATAAAAGATGTTTTATGTCCAAAAGAGAATGTATTGTCACAAATAAGTGAAGATTATAAAGTGTCATGAGCTTTGGGAATGAAATTTGCTATGAAATGATTTTCTTGGGCCTTCTATACTATTGTGATAACTCATTCATAAGTGTCATTCTTTCAGGGACTGAAAAGGAAGCTCAGTTATTTTAAAAAGTAGTAAAATAGATAACAAACAAACAGAGCAAGTATCAGGAAAAACTAGCCTGAATATAAATAGCATAAATTGAAAAATGTAAAGTTAGATTAAACCTTTAACCCTGCCCTTGTGGATATACATGGGGTAATATACACAATTTGTGGTTTCAATCTTTGTGAACAGCTGAAAGCTTAGAAACTTAAAAACATTCTGATTAGAGTACTTAAAAGATCCTGCACATTCCATTGTTCCCAGAAGTGTGACTGTTGAGGTGCTGAGTGTCTCTGGTCAATCATTAGTCTATACATAGCCAATAGAAAATTCAGTAGACCCATTCAAAAGAAATATATTAGTAGAAATTGCTTTGTCTGTTTTCATAGTAAGCTTTTAAAAAGGAATGTGCACTTTGGAGTTATTTGTTAGTTGGGTACTTGGGCTAAGGTTTTCTACATATTCATCGCAATACAATTTTAATAGCAATAAAAAATATGTAGCTTTTTCTCCACCAGGTCATTTGAATTGCTGTGTTATACCTTCCTACAGCTGAAGGTTGCTTTGTCCCACTGATAGGTAATTGATGAATAGAATCAAGCAATTTGGGAATGGGACTAGAGATAAAACTAGCCAGAGCCCTTAATCCTGGGTCAGAACCCAGCCATGCTTGGCAAGAAGGCTCAATTCCCAGCAGCTTTACAATCTGTTTCTATATTTGGCATAATTCCACTTTTTTATTTTTAAAATTGTTCCCATCTTTGAAAACACTTTAAAAAATAAAGAAGTCCCCTTTCTGTCTCCTATTTCCACTTTCCAACACATGCATCTGTAATTACCTGATTTAGTCTGTGTGTTTAATCATCTTAAATTAAGAAGGTTGCCTAAATTAGATTTCAATCTGAAGACAGTGTTGCATACTGGGACGTTACCACCGTGGTGTCTGCCAAAATGTGCCTCTGCCAGACAAAGAATAGGACTCACACCAGGATATTTCCTAAAGCTACTTGATTCAGATTACGTATTTAATTTTTTTAAAATATTATTTTGGATCTCAGTCTCTGTTCTCTAATTGGGATTTTCTCATGTAATCTAGTGATTTCACTTATTTGCTGAGTTTGTTCCAGGATCCAGCTGGCATTATTCTAAATGGCTAAACCTCAAGGAAGTGAACTTCACTCTGAGTGCCATGTTGTACCTCACTACTCTGAAGGATGGGTCAGACCCACATTTGTTCACATCTTTGTGAGGTCATTTGTATATGTAATGCAACTGAATTAATTATGAGAGAAAAGAGATTCTAGTTATGGCAGTGAAACCTCAGATCAGAAGTACACACCTTTTGAGTTATTTTCTTGGTTAAATTAAAATAGAAAAAAACAATTATTCTAGTACTGATTATTAAATTAAATTAAATTTTATTTATGACTTTAACAGATTTCCTCAGCTATGTTCACTTGAAATACCTCCCATTGACCAGATTTTGAAAGCTTAAGGTTTTTGGTTTGTTTGTTTCCCCTCTCTTGGACCATAATTTCTGAATGGTAAAGAAATAAGAACGTAGAGCTGAATTCCTTTTAAAAGTTTTAAACCAGAATTCTGGGTTTACAGGCTTCCAGCTCTGGGAACTCTAGGAGCCTCTTTATATCTTAGCAAAGTTAGGATGACTGCTAAAAATCCCTTTGCCCGCTTTGCACAATGGTAAAGCCATTCATATCAGGGTGATGGGCTGGCATTTCACTGCAATATTATTAGTAGGCTCATGAGCCTTCCTTAAGCCACACAATTAGCATGCTGAAAGTCAAATGCAGGGAACACAATGGAGAGATTTTTAATATTCATTTATATCAGAGCTTTAAAAAATATACTTTAATTGTGACACAACCATCACACACATATAGTCAGCTGGATGGAGTTACCAGATTATAATCAGAAGTTTGTTTTGCAAGAGAATAATCAAAACTGAGGAAGATAAAGAATAAATATATATATATATATATATATATATATATATTTGCACAAAGCTATGATCACTTGCTATAGCATTTCACAGTAGGATTGATCTTGCCAAAGGAACTGCTTTACAATTATAGTTGGCTTCCTGAGATTCCACCTCCTCCTGGATGGTCTCTGAAGGCACTGTCTCCTTTAGTCTCTCTTCATCTCTTCTTCCTGCTCTAGGATCTATCCCATATATGTGATCTTCTGTCTCTAGTATATTGTGCTCTGATTCATGATGTATTTATTTCAAAGTTTATATCTCAGAGGCAACCTCCTTTGGGCTTTGCTCACCTCTTAGACTAGACATTGGCAGTGGGCTTGCTAGAGTCTAAGTTTTTAGTTCCCCTTTTCAGAGTGGCCAGAGTTGCTGAGGTGCAAATGAGCTGCAAAGGAACTCCATCAGCTAGAATGCATCATGTGCAAATAAAACTCCTTATTATTTACCCAGTATTAGTATTTCTAGTTTTTCAAAGCCAAATTTGGTATAGTCAGATTTATTCATTTCATTCATATTTATTGAGCACATGCTATATATCAGGCACTGTTCTAGGTGCTTAAAGTATATCAGAGAATAAACAAACCAAAGACCCTGCCCTCCAGGGAGTTGAAGTCAAGGAGATTGTTTGAGTTTGCATATTAGGTGCCCTGAATAACTAACCGATTGCAGTAGGAAGAAAGAACTAAATGCATGGAGAGGTTAAAATGTCTTGCCTCACTCTCTAGTTTGTGATGGAGCAGGGAATAGAATCTTCTATTTCTTTTATTATGTTTCTTTGATTCTAAGTTAGGGTTTTTGTAGTTCCTTTGTAATTTCTGTTAGTATCTAGAAGATTGATATATTTGTGTCTGACCACAGTGGTGTTAGAAGGGAAAAAAAATTAGATATGACAAATGTTAGTATAGGTGAACAAAGAATTTAGAAGTGAAGAGAACCAAACCTAAAAGGAAGGATTTTTATAGCAAAAACAGAAGGAAAAAAAAAAAGCCAGTTTGTTAGATATCGTAATAGTTGTTAGCAGAAAAGTTTGGGCAGTTATCACACCAAAACCTGCATCTTCTCTGTGTTTAGTGTACACACACACACACACACACACACACACACACACACACCACCTCCTCCCCACCCCCAGAATTTTATTTATTTTTACCAAATAGTTTTTGACAGTAAGGTGGCAGTACTGCCTAGGCCATCTTCAGCCTTTGGCCTAAACAACGTATTAATGTGAGATTTTACTTTCTTCTGCCTTCTCCTTTAGAGTTGCTGGAATTGTGGTCGTAAAGCAAGTGAAACCTGCAGTGGCTGTAACACAGCCCGATACTGTGGCTCATTTTGCCAACACAAAGACTGGGAAAAGCACCACCACATTTGTGGACAGACACTGCAGGCCCAGCAGCAAGGGGACACGCCTGCGGTCAGCTCTTCTGTCACGCCCAACAGTGGGGCTGGGAGCCCGATGGACACACCACCAGCAGCCACCCCGAGGTCTACTACTCCGGGGACCCCTTCCACCATAGAGACAACCCCTCGCTAGATGTGAACTCAGAACTGTTGGAGGAAAGACAGCACAACCAACATGAAATTAATTCCTCACCCTCAGATGCTCAGTTGTTTTTTTGTTTGTGTGTTTATAGATGAACTATCCTATTTCAGTACTTCAGCAAGAGATAACCTAACCGTATCTTGAGGCGGTAGTAAAACAGAGGGCCAGTAACGGGTCATAATGACTTATTGTGGATAACAAAGATATCTTTTCCTTAAACAAATGAAAAGAGAGCAGAGAATATAACATGAAATGATAGATTTGACCTCCTCCCTGTTATTTTCCAGTAGCTGGGATTTTAAACTAGATGACCTCATTAACCGATGCTTTACCAAACAGCAAACCAAGAGATTGCTAATTGCTGTTGAAAGTAAAATGCTAATATTAAAAGTCACAATGTTCCTGATATACAATAATGGAAAAAAAAAAAAAAGAGGAAATCCCTCAAGGGCATGAGCATTGGCTACAGCAGTAGACATTTTTTAACAAGAAGATAAATGGCATCCACAGGTTGCTAACTGAACTTTGAAGACCCACTACAAATACGCAAATGTGTAGCATATTGGAAGGAGAAACAGATGTTTGGGTTTTTTTTTTTTTTTCCTGTTTCTAAAAAGAAATAATATCCAGGTCAACAGAATGAAAAATGAAAGAATGTTTGCACTGGGATGTATGAATATAGCAGCAAGAAAAAAAATGCCATAACACAAAGGCTCCTTTACACACACACACACACACACACATGCACGCACACACGCATGTGCGCGCACACACACATCTGTTAAGAGACTCAGCCTGCAGTTAATTAGCATTCTGGCAGCTCTGACATCAGCCAGCTGCCCTAAATAGACCTTCAACATTTCTTCATTTTTGTAAGGTACCACAGAGTAAGACATTGGGTCTATTCCAGCTCATTCATTTTATATTGAAAAATAACTTTTAAAAAATGGTGGCTTCAGCTCCAGCCCCTTTCCAAATTTTTTCAATCCCACCCTGTTTGGATTTTTAATTAAAAACTAGTAGTTCTCTTGGTGTTAAAACACTTCTGTCTTTGTGAGGTTTCCAATGGTGTTTTTCTTGTAAATGTGTTGGACAAATGTGAAGATGCATTGTAGTTTAACCATATGCCCACATTTAGTCTCTTTATTCCTAGTTGGTGAGAAACCTGTATCTTTCTATGCTGCTTTTATATCTGTATGTATTAATGATATTTCTCTAGTAGTTCAGAAAAAAAAAAGAAAAAAAAATTTTTGGTTGTCCTCAAGAAAAGAAGAAAAAAGCTATCTTTCGGAGCTGCTATTTCATTCTCTTATAAGATTTTCTTTTCCCCTAAAAACCAGCATGCTTCACGGAATGCTAACATATTGGTGTTTTTGTAAGAGGGAATGTACATAAATGTATTTTGCACTGTCACAATGACTCCCTAGGCATGCTTTTTTTTAAAGCAAACTTCTTGAATATGCTAGAGCCATTTCACCAAGTTCAGCTGTAGCATAGAGTAGTAGTGGAATTTTTTTTTTTTCTCTTTTTGGAAAATCATTATTTGGGACTTTTTTAAAAAAGTAACAAGATATCCTACTTTTAAAACAGACAGTGCATGCATATCACTGTAAAGTTGTTTAAGTATTTCTAATTTTACAAAAAAAAAAAAAAAAAGATAAATCATTAGAGCTCCAAATGCTGAGGTGTAGACTGACAGCTTTAACACTGCTGAATGCCAGGTTATACAGTATTCTTTCAAAAAGGGAAGTCAGCCAAAGACTGATCTGATGGACCAAAATCAGAATTTTGCAAAGCACCAGAACTACTTTCCAAATGATCAGCAGGTTAAACGTGTTCGGCAAGATATAGTGTGAATTCATTAACCCTTCGTTGTCCAGGGTCCAGACCAGAATTACTTGTTAGTTTTGAAAAACAGTAGCCCAGGAAGTGGTGGTGTGCTTTAGGGAAAGTCAGCAGTGCAGCAGGCTGTGTAGACAACCAAAGTTTTCGAGGCTGGGAAGACACTTATCCACATACACACACACACCAGGCATTTATTTAAAAATCTAAAATGATCCATTAACGTTTTTTTTTATTTTAATGTAGCCCTTGAATACAGTTTTAAATGGCTTTTAAGTGTCTGCACAGGGGCAATCATAAATCTGTTTGCTTTAAGTCTCATAGACCTAACATTTTTAGCATTTTTCCCTTGTATTTTTATATCTAAGTTTGTTTTAATTTTGTTTAAGTACTGTTATGTTTCTGAAATGGCTTTTTAATTTAGAAAGTTCTGATGAGCAAATAAATACATCTATCTGCATGTTGGAAGTCCCTCTGCCAGCACACCTGCTTAAAGTGAAAAGAAAGCACATAACCAGGCTCTGAATGGGTTATATTTTATCATGGTGCTCCCAGAATCCTTTGACCTCACTCTGCTTTCTAGTCTGCTTGTGACACTGGACAGTCCTTTCTTACAGAGCTATTAAATGTTCTAGGCTACGAAGGGTTAAATAATCCCAAAAAATGAGGTATGTCATACCCACACATCTTTATCTAGAAGCTGTGATATATGTGAAACAGCACTGTTATTCTTAACACTAGTGTGTAAAATAAGGATTAGTACAGTACGTCTCATTACTTTTAATTCAGGGCACCCTGAGTGAAAACAAATACAAAAAAAAAAAAAAAAAAAAAATCCCTAACTCCGAGCTCTATCTCTGATTCCTCTTCCTCCTTTCCCTCTTCCTCCTCTTTCTCTCCTCCTCTCCTCCTGTTTTGCTACATTCTCCTCAGTGGCAAAAAGTTTCACTCTACCTCTGACAGCATGTATATTGCACCAGTAGCTAACAAAAACTGGTCTAGTCAAACCAAATGGGCACAAAAGAACCAGGATACCAAAAGTTAAGCTCATACAGCTGCAAACCATATCACTTCTTGGTAACAATGCAGACCTCATAACCTAAAGAAGAAAAAGAAAATAAAACTTTTGTTACTTTCCTTTTTTGCTTGTCACTTATGTACAGGCTATGTGAGAGTATAATTTGTAGGTATAACACATTTTAAAAAACTTACCTTCATTGGATAGAACTGAATGGTGGTCGCTGATAGAAATAGGGCGTCCTCTATCTCTTATCTCTGTCTCTGACTCTCTTTCTTTTTTCTGTCATGAGACTGTGTGTGACAGGGCTACCTGTCTTTTAAATTTTTTTCCTAACTTTTTTTTCGTATAGGTGCATGTCTTGGGGATTTAAAAATTTCAAGGCTGGTTTACTTATGCAAAGCATGCCTACGTCTGGAATACTAGGGAAAGAAAGCGACTCCATGTCCAATTTCCTCAAGGGACAGAAAAAATTAGAGACTGTTGAAATCCAGATTTGACGTAATTTTTTAAAAATATTATTTTGGGTTCTGCGACATTATTGTGAAAATTAAAGTTGTTGTGCAATACTTAATTCAGACATGTACCACAAGTTAATGGTAGACTAACACTGGGGGGTGGGGTCTAGGCATCATGCTTTTGTCAGCATACTCTTGAGCTTTTAAGTCTACTATGTCTGAACTGTGGTTTCTTGTTTATCCTTTTTTCCTTAGTTGGACTGTAATGTATGGTCTGTCAACCTGTGAATCTTTAAAGTATGATTCAGGTATTGTTGTATTCTTTACTGTGTAATAAAAAGTTTTAAAAAAAAAAAACCTGTATTCTCTTCCTCCCTTATCCTGTGTGTGCCAGTAGCCCTGGCCTGTAGAGTTTATTCAGCTACAAAGTATGCCTCTGTAACAGGAATTGGCTCATCCATGATTCGGGAATAGGGAATGTTATCAGAATAATGCAAAAGTCATGTTTGTTCAGGGGAGATGTTATCCAGGTAAGAGGAGCTAAAAGAGTGGTAGAATTAGTCTTCCAGTGGAAAGGAGAGTTTGTTCTGTTCTCCTTCAGTTTAGCTGCTGCATAGGCAGGGCAGCAGAGGCCCGTCTAACCATGTTATGATAAAATTAGAAATGAGTGCTTCCACTTCATCCCAACTGTATGAGGCTCTGGCTCTTCGGCTGCTCTATTCCCTCAGGTACAGACCCTGGTACAGAGCTTACTTTCATCTGCCTTGTCCATCATCCTTCTTTAATTAAAAGTTGCCAGCATTTTCACTCTTGTTTTTGTACATTGTTAAACCTCTACTGTGACAATCTCCAACTTTGCAGGGAGGTCTAAATCACCCCCTCTGACACATATTTTTACATGCTCTAGTTGTAAAGTTGGTTAGAGTTTGAAGCCACACCCTTTTTTTCTCCCCAACCCCAACCACAGTGAAATCCTGTTACTTTTTATGTGTAATATTCATGACAAAGGATTTTGGGGGTTTTTTGTTTGTTTTTTAGCAATGCATGTACTGCATTGCAGCAGAAATTCCTCCTCCCCCTCAATATTCCCAACTTTATGGACCAAAAAAGAGGACAAAGCATGTGCAACAACCTTTGGAGGGAGGGCATGATGGTGGAGGCTGGCTAAGTGGGAGGCCAGCTTGAGAACTTCTGTTCAGCTTCTTTCTTGTGCCAGCTGGATCCCTGTCCTAAGGTCTTGCTTCTCTAACTTGTCTTCCTTAGAAATATAGCTTTTCTCACATTTTTTACTCCAGGAACTTGGCAATACACACAAGGCAAAAAAAATACAAAACAAGATTTTAAATTAATAATTGACACCTCTCTACCCACACATCTCTGTTGTGATAGTTAGGGTTGGATACTTAATTCGGTACTTAATGACTTATCTTCCTCAAAGACAGGCTAGCCTGACCTATGTTGCCTACCCTTTAAAGTGTTAATGCATCTTTTTTTTCTCTTCAAAATGAAACAGGCCAGAAACTTGCAGACAAGAACAGAAACGAGACCCACTGAAGTAGTTCCCTTATAAGTAGTTCTTGAAAACACCTCTGATGTTTTCATGCAAGTGGACATGTTAGGCAAATGAGAAATGCTTTTAGTTTACATGAAAGATATGAGCAAAATCCAGAGAATTCTAGGTAGTGGACACCATTTTTTAGAAGCGTTAATGATGTATTCGATAACACTATAAAAGAATATGCCTGCCATGAAAGAACATACAGCTGTTTTTCTGAAACGGGTGGGGAGAGAATGCACTAAGGGGTACTGTTCTGTATAGGTGTTGATACCCTTACTCCAAGGTGAATAAATAAAGCTGTGTTTGCTCAAACCTGTCCTGGCCTGTTCTCACTCACACTGGAGAAACTGAGTCAGAGAAATACAGAAAATATTTTCTCCCATCCAACACTTTCATATAAACAGGGACGTAGGGCCAAGGTAATTTGGTAATTTGCTTTTGGAATTTTCAGGTTCACATAATGTTTGTTGAAAGCACTTTGAGATTATACATGATAACTTCTTAACATCAAGACAATATAACTGTCTATTTTACTATTGTACTATAATAAAAATAATATTTGAATTGGGAGAAACTTCCGATGAGTAAGAAAAAGAATATTTGCTTTTAGTTCTTAATACAAATGTTCTCGTGTTGAAGTTCTGTATTTCACTGTCAAGAGAGAGAGAAATTAACAGTGAGAATATAAGGCAGTGGAGAGAACACAGCTGCCTGGATGCCATAGCAGTACCTACATAAATCAATGGCAACTGGAACCCTTTTCAGTGCCTAAATGCAGAGCCAAGTACCCAGTTAGCACGCAATAAATATTAATTGTAAATACAACCTTGAGTCTGCAGCCAGAATAATGTGGTGCCAGTTTTTCCAGAAATGAACGAATTGGCTAGAGGTCCAGAAAGTAAAGGAAATGATTTAACCAGCTGGAGTAATGTTTTGAAGAGGAAAATTAAACCTGCAGCTTGATCAGACAGTGATAGAGATGAGAGGCAGCTTGACCACTGTTTACAGATAGAAGAGGATATAAATGCCAAAGGTGTGAGGGAACTGTTCAATTCACAATTCGGTGTGTTTGCTATGGTTATTAGCAACAAATACGCAGTTAATTGTTACAATTTTCTGTTAATTTATTCATGTAGCAAGCCACTAACAAGGCATTAGAAAATCCTTTGGGATTTCAGACATCTAACAACGCACATTGACAACTGGTATAGTTGGGACCTCCTTGTCTAACTTGTGAGCACACAGACTTCTGGTTCTGGATTCCCATCTCTACTCCCCTTTCTCATTGTCTTGCTCACCTTGAGTTTCTGTTTTCTCTTTAGGTCTTTAATTTCCTCTCCTACATCTATGAACAACAGACTTTTTTATATTTGGAATTATTTCCCTTCTTTTATCTTAGTACTTTATCAGATCATACCTACCTTCTTAAAATTCCATGAAAGCCCTTCTGTGAAGTTTATCCAAAACTGAGAGCAAGAGACTTGCTCGCCCTCATTCTCTCAGATGCAAAGTCTAGGCAACATGTTTCCTAGATGCCAGCGAGCCTGCAACAACTTGCTGCCCCTGAGTTGCTCCAACAGTGCAGCGATATCTAAAATCCAGGAGATATAGTCTCATTCCAGAGCTATTTCTGACCCAGAAAAAAACTAACATAAGTATTCAATACTGTGATTGAAAATTCCGTCCATCTTTCCTCAAGCATGTCAGTATAACCCACCAAGCCACATAAGAGGGATTGTTGATGATAACATAGACATTGAGGATAGGAAAATAGGAAATGTTTCACATAAATGTTATGTGACAGGAGCTGAAAATGGGCAAAAGTTGACCGTGATAATACTTCAAATACTGGGTCCAGCAAATTAGTAGTATATACTTTCTTCAATATATGATCATTTCTCAATTATTTGGAGATTATCCCCTCTTTCTAGGGGGCTTGATTTCCATTTATCTTTGCAGTTATCATTTTCACTATTTAAATGATCCCTCAGATCAACACAACTTTGAGTCATGAGCTTTCTGGACTTGGGAAGAGTTTTGTTTGTTTGTTTGTTTTGTTTTGTTTTCTTAAAAACTAGTAAGACGAATGGACAACAACAAAATAAATCAACAACAACAACTACAACTTCAGGATTAGGGAAAATTGGATGTCAATTAGTGCTTCCCAAATGCTATGCTACTCAGTTGCTTCAAAATAATCTGGTCTGCCAATTAAAAATAGTTTTCTGGGCCCCACTGCTGACCTACAGAATCAAAATCTTTAGGGAGACATTTGTGAATAAAATAAATGTTTTCCTGGAGCTTATATTCTTATGGAAAAGAAAAATAAACAAATAATTAGATAAATATTTGATTACTGATAAGAGCTAGAAAAAAAACATAAAACAGGGTAGAGGAATAAGCAATGATGAGCTTGAGGGTATCACTGTGTTATTTTGGATGACCCAGAAAGGTTACTCCAAGGAAGTTATGAACTCTGGATATGGAGTGAGCCACATGAATATATGGGGAAGAGGAAGTATGTGTGAAGGTTTCTAAATGGGGAGTACCTGGAGGTTTGAGGAAATGTTAATGATGGCATGCATAAGAAAGAGGATGGTTAGGCTGAAGTCAATATAACCATGAAGCAGTTTCCTTTTTTCCTTACTGGCCACATGAGACATTTTGTTTCTTTCTAAGCAACATATACATCCATATTTAGGGGCCACTGATGATAGTGAAGCCATGGTGAGCCTTGTGCTTACTAGAGAACTAAACCTATTGGAGTGAAGGGTTGGAGAGGGCAAGTCGTCATCATAGAGCAGGGGGCAGAGGCTGCTAAGATTTCAAAATCAGTTCGGTTCATAACTCATTTATTGGGGACCCTGCACTCACTTTAGGGATTACTCTCAGGAGAAGCAACACAAGAATGAAGACAATAAGATGCCATGAAAAAGAGGGTGTGAAGGTGCTATAGTTTGAACATGCCCCACTCACCCCAATTCATATATTAAAACTTAACCCCCAAGGTGATGGCATTAAGAGGTGGGGGTCTTTGGGAGATGATAAGGTCACCAGGGTGTAGCCTTCATGAATGGGATCAGTGTCTTTAAAAAAGAGACCCAGAGAGATCCCTATCCCTTACACTATGTGAAAATACAAGAAGTCTGTGGCCTAGGTAAGGGCATTCACATGACTGTGCTGGCACCCTGATCTTTCACTTCCAGCCTCCAGAACCGTAAACAACAAATTTCTTTTGTTTATAAGCCACATAGTCTATGGTACTTTTTGTAGCAGTCTAAATGGACTAAGATAGAGAGAACAGTGCTGGCAGAGGTGACTCTGTGAATACAGGGATAGACACCAGAACCATCGTGGCATGCCTGGGAAGAAACACACCCCTGAATTTTGTTAAAACATAAGAAATAAGGCATTGCCGTTTTTCTGTTTTCGTTTTTGTTTTTCGAAAGGAAGGAAGAGTTTCATAATAGTAGCTCATCTTAAGAGATTGATGATGGCTTGACTTTCTTCTTGTGTGTAAAAAGTAAATAAATAAATCATTGAGTTTTTGCTTACTTAAAAATGAGGTTAATATTGTTTTTAACAAAGAGAAAACTTTTTTGTATTCTCCAATAAACTTATTAAAATCTCTTGTTTTAGAGAGTATATATTGCCATTTAAAACCTATCTTCAAAAGATGTGATGAAGGATAGTCTGCAAAAAACCAACAGCAGCCTTATCAATTCCACTTACTATAATTGTGTGTTTTGCTAACAAAATCGCAGACAGTAAAATTAAGGCCAGTGCTGATTGCTCTTTTGATGGAAAGGAACACATTCTCTTTGCTCTAGCAAAGACTTTGAATAATGTTATTAAGGTACTTCTTTCTACTGTTCTACTATTTACTATTCTCCATATTCTCCATAAAGTAGGCATAAAATAATAACTATCACTGAGTTTTGTGGAATCGAATCGAAAATAAATACATATACGTGCATGCATGTACATACATATTCATTTACAAACACACATAAATACATATTTGTATTCATGTCAATTGTGATTACTACCTATTTTCATAAAATATTTTTATAACACTGTCATCTAATTTAATTTCAGTAACTTAGTCACCTATGTTTTTGAGTCGAAAATATGAAATTGAATATAAAATATGCTTCAAAAGGTCTGAAGTTGATAAGCCAAAGCTGGGATAGAAACTACTAATGAAAGAGCTATATCTTGGTAAATGAGTAACTCAAAATTTATCAAACTATGGTCATTGGAACTCTGGTTTCAGAAGTCAGTAATAGGCAGCCCATGAGGAAAAAGTTTAAAAAGCATTCAATGATTAACACACAGGTAATATTATAATTTATATCCCCTAAAGGATCTGAAAGTCTAGCATGGGAATAATCAGATAATTTTTTTACTCTGACATTTCCTAAACTGATTTGAACACTTTCACAAGGCATTTACTTATGTGAGCTTTTGTAATGTACTTTCCTCTCTCTTTGTCATTTATCATAAACAAGACCTCACTTATAAATAAATATTACCAGTCCCTCTCCTTGTATCTTATTTACAAAAGTCAGCTCTTTGTCAATCCTAACTATACTCACCTAACTGACCAGTCTTCCCCAAATGCGACTTTTAAAATTTGATGAATTCAGAAACTTTCATTGGCCTCTCTGTTTTGTTTTTGTTTTTGTTCTTTTTTTTCCCCCAGAAAAAAAGGCTGAACACCATAGTCTAGACGCAAGGCCTTTCATAATTAATTCTCCTCTCTCCTTTTCACCTCTAGACGCCACTCTCCTCAACAAACCTCTTTACCATCCCCACTTATTTATATATGGGTAAATTAGCTATTTTCCTCCTGCCTTTGTGCCTTTGTGCGGACCCTCTTCACCATTAGAGTGCTCTTGGTGCTCTTCTCTTTTAGTGGAAAAATCCCTGCTGGTTCCCTGATCCCACTTCATTCTCTTCTATAGCACAAATGAAGTCATTCCCTTCTCTGAACTCTTCACACTTAGGCCTGTGCTGCTTCTTTCACTCATGCACAGTTGAACAGTTGAGTTCAAGTGGTTAAGAACTGTAGGATAGGAGTAAATTCATTTACCAAGTCTGCCTAACTATATGAACTTTGACAAGACATTTAACCCCTGTCTGCCTCAAATAATTTTTGGAAATAGATATTATAAATTAAAAACAAACACATAGTTGACACTTCATGTTTATGTTTTGTATATCTAAACACATTGTAAGCACTCCTATCCTTTATCCTCCCATATTCCCTGTATCGTGCCTTGAGAGTCACTGGGCAAATGCTCTATTGTCTCCATTGCCACCCATATTATGAGTTTTGTTTGTACATACACAGGTGATAATATCTCACCACTGCCACCTGACCAGCAAAGCTTGAAAGATGCTATTGGTATAAGACCCCTCAATTTCAGATATGTTAAAATGCAAAAGAAGTTGTGTCTTAGAGTAAATGAAATTTATATTATGTCTATATTACAAATGAGATTCAAGCAAGTTAAATTATTTTTCTTTATTATAAAGCTAATGAGCAGAAAAGCTTCAAATTGTCCCAGAACTGATTTTGAAGCTTTATTCTTGCATAGCATACCACTTACCTACCTCTTTTCAACTGAATGCCTTCCAAATGCATTAATTCAGTAAAATCAACAGTGCTTTCAAAATTTAAAGAAGCAGTTTTCACAGAACTGACTCTCTGAGTAATCTTATGGCCCAGCCATGTTCCCCAGGATTTAGCATCAAGAGCTCTAAGGCAAATGCCACATTAGTAAGTTTTTCTCCTTTTCTGGCACCAAGAAAGCAAGCTAGCCTCTAAGAAGTATAGCCTCAAGTGCACATCTGGCAATGGGAAAGGAGTACATGGAAAAGACCGCTGTTTTCTCCTCTATGCCAGCTTCTGGAGTGAATGGAAAAGACCACTGCTTCCTCTTCTGTGCCAGCTTCTGGAGGTTCCCTGGGCCGAAAGCTCTAGGATAGACAAGGCAGTTGGGACTCTGGATAACTCGGGTACAGAGTTCTATCTGTTTACGGGTTGCTTGCATAGCGGTTAACAGCCCAGTTTTGGAACCATTTATTAGCTCTGGATGGGGATCTTTCTATGTTCAGTTGCCTCGTCTGTGAAATTAGAAAAATAAATTGACTTCCTCATAGATAGACTTATGGGGATCAAATGGAATAATGCACGTACAGTACTTTGTACAATGCCTGGCACATGATAAATACCCAATAATTGATAGCTGTTATAATTGTTACTGCATTTTTTAAACCTAAATATAAAAGGCAGAATGCATAACTCAGAAGAAGTGGAAGAGGTTATACTGTTCCTTCCTCCTTGTTTGAGTCCCTAGAAATTCATTGAAAATGATAGCAGCCATAGACTGTAAAATGCAATCTAATTTGCATTTTCTGGGCTTTGAAATTCTTAATGCCCTTCTTTTTGCTTATAACATATCAACTTCTGTACAGGTTGGTGGATCCGGCCCTTATCATGGGTGTAAATGATAATACTTTTGTTGTTGTTGTTCTAAGTAATCATTTTAATTTGGGAATCAACAGAAGCTAAACTATGGTGAGTTGAATCTTTATTTTATGACCTTGCCATTGTACAATACTTCAGTGGAAATAAGCTGGTAAATATGAACCAGATTGTTCTGTTTGCACACTTATACTAAGCTACTATGAGTCTGGAGCAACTCTGCATCTTGGCTTTTTTTCCCTCATAGAGATCAATAATTTTTTTCTCATATTTAATAAAGTTTTTAAAAAAATAAAAATCTTGAGGTTTATTCATCTAATAACTAAAGATGAGAAAAAGTTATGGAAGGTTTTTTTGTTTGTTTGTTTTCTTTTAACACACTATGCTTATAAGATTGCAATACACGGAATATTAAAAGTGAAAATAATGAACATGTATTGGACCACAATACATTATCTCAGTTAAACCTCATAACAAGCCTATGAGGTAGGTTTTATTATAGTGATAATTTAATTTTTATTTATTTAAAATTTGTTTTTAGTATGCTTTAATTTTTTAATATTTATATTTATCATCATAAAATTATAATTATCACTGTACAGAAGAAAATATTGAGGTGCAAGAGGTTTTATAAATTGTCTGAGGTTTTTAATCCAGGCCATCTGACTTTAAAACCTGTGCTACTAATTGTTTTGTGTGTGTGTGTGTGTGTGTGTGTGTGTGTGTGCTGCAAACATACCCAAAATAGGATTATTCTAGCTCTAAAATAAGATTTTATGCCACTAACTCATTTAAAAGCTATTCTTTATTTGGGTTTTAAGATGTTTAGTGAAAAAAATATGTAATAATTGGGAAGGGAATAGCTGTATACTTTATTTCTCTTTTGTAGCATAGATAACAGAGTACTCTTTATGAGTAAAATCACACTATTTATTCTTCCCTTGGAAGATCTGAGTAAGTGGCTCTTTGCAAAGCAACAAAGTAAGAAATGTATTTTTCCCCAGTTGAGTGAAATGCATGCCGTTAGAAGGAATAAGATCCATAATCTAAATCATTCTTTCTCTCTGATAAAATGTTCTTGTGCCTTAATTAAGGAAGAGAGAACATAAGAGTTCAATAAGCGTCAAAATCCGTCCTATTGTGAGACGTCTTAATGGATTTTCACACCTGACTTCCATTTGCAGATGTAATTGCTAAGAATAGAAGAGATCTGAGAAGAGAGCTCTTATGGAGTTCAAGGAAGCAACACTCCAGATATTTTAGAGCTGAAAGTTTACATGAGCAAATCGATATTTTTTTCATCATTTCTACCAAGAGTAGTAATCAATATGATTAATAGACTACTTAAGAAACAATGTTTAGACACAAACATTGGAAAGAGAGAGGGTAGTGAATATTCTATTATATGTGAACTAGCTTCTGGACTTAGAAATAGCAATTTCACAGTCAATATGATATATAGCTACTATAATTATTGCATGGTGTTTTGAGGACAATTTCTGTATGTGTGGCAATTAAAAACAATATAAAATTGATTTTCTAAAGCAACCCTTCTAGAAATGATACATTCAACTCATGGGCTATTAAAATTCATATTGTCAATGCATTTTTTCCCCAATTACTAAGTAGTCACTTGTACATTCTATTTAATTTAAATAAATAAAATCAATTTTTGCTACTACTAGTTGGAATAATTTGTTCAACAAATATTAATTGCTAAGTTCTGCAGGAGCTATAATTGACATAAATGCAAATGAGACATGATTCGTAATTTCATGAAATTTACAACATAGCAACTGGTGAAGCCAGAATTCAAACCAAGTGTGTGGGCTGTCAAAGCTCTATTGTTTTAAACACCATCTAAGAGTACTTCCTATATCCATTAAAAACATAATTATTCCTCTGTTCTCTAAAAGTCTTTCTATTAGATTTATTTATTCATGTCAACATTTTGAAAGTGTTCACTGCCTGCCATTTATTTATGAACTTGCTGTTTAAGTACTTCAGGGACCTTTGTATTATGAAAATATATGCAAGCTAACTTGAGCAAGGATAGCCAGATTTCATCCAAACTATTTAGAAGCTCTGTCTTTCCTGAGGCTGCCTTTTTTTCTGGACCTCTGCTCTGTTCTTTCTGTGAATCAGTCTCCTCGAAAAAGACCATAGTTTCCATTCTTCTTTTATTTTAGCTTCCATGTGTCTTTGGGTTGCCATTTTAGTGAATGAACGTCATGTTTGTGGCTACCAAACATCTTTTGAACTGACTTTTTATATTTGAGGAATTTCCCACACAATGAGGCCCACCTACCTACTCATTGCAGAAGCCAAAACTTGATTTCCTAGCTTCCAGCTGGGGTATAAGCTTTATCAAACAGAGTAACTCTCCTGAGATGGTTTTATTCAGAAGAAACATCATGAAGAATCACGTGTAGTTGCCACAGAATCCGTATTCTTATGACAATAGCAGAGCATGGAGTAGAGATATCAGGCATCCCTGAGACAGTAATGGCAGATATCCTAGGGAATGGGATAATATGCACATACACAGTGTCCACTGTGTTACCAGCCATGACTATGCATAGAAGGGCTTCTACCAGCAATGTTTAGTGTACAATTTTGGGCTTGTTCTTAGACATGAGACTTAACCTGTCTCCCGTTTAGGAAAAAAAAAGTGCAGCTCACTTCCAGAGTTAATTTAAAGCTGCCGAAGTTTTCATTATTTTTTTTAATAGCTTTTAATAAACTCGTGTTCTACTTAAGCTATATTAAGTGGGTTATAAGCAAGATCATTAAAGATTATGTATTTAAACTTCAAAGCTACAATTTTTAACAGGAATTGTCAAGTACAATGAGACATATCAAACAATATGCATACTCTGATCTGATAAAACAAACAAAACAATCTGATTCTAGGATTGTCAGAAAAGAGACAAAACAAATGTGAAAACTGAGAGGTAATATATCTTGGTGCTTAACAATGCAGGACTTGCAATGAAACAAAGTTAGATTTGACTCCTAGCTCTATTACTTATTAACTGACTGATCGTAATCTAGTTATTTAATTACTTGGATTTTAATTTTTATGAACTGCAATAAGAATAAAAAAATTACATTTTGCTTGACATATAAAAAGTGCCCAATAAAAGTGAGCTGTTCTTAAGGCTGGAGGCATTACTCTGCCCGACTTTAAATTATACTACAAAGCAACAATAATTGAAACAGCATGATATTGGCATTAAAAAAACAGACACACAGACCAGTGGAACAGAATCAAGAGCCCAGAAGTATTTATGTGGGCAAATAATTTTCAACCAAAAAGCCAAAAATATACAGTGGAGAAAGGAAAGCCTCTTCAATAAATGGTGCTGGGAAAACTGGAAAGCCACCTGTAAAAAATGAAACTAGACTGTTGTCTATCACCACATGCAAAATTAACTCAAAACAGATTAAGGACCTGAATATAAGACCTGAAACAATAAAATGCATAGAATAAAAAAAATAGGAACTAAACTCAGGGACCTTGGACTTAAAGAGGATTTTATGAATTTGACCTCAAAAGCAAGGGAAGTAAAAGCTAGAATAAGTGAATGGGACTGCATCAAACTAAAAAGCTTCTGCACAGCGAAAGAAATCATCAGCAATGTAGAAAGACAACCATCTGAATGGGAAAATATATTTGGAAGCAATGCCTCCAATAAGGGTCTAATATCCAAAATAGTCAAAGAACTTATACAACTCAATAACAACAAAAACCCAAATGATCCAATCAAAAAATGGGCAGAGGACTTGAACAGACACTTCTCCCATGAAGACATACAAATGGCCAACAAACGTATGAAAAGATGCTCAGCATCGCTAGCTATTAGAGAAATGCAAATCAAAACCACAATGAGGTACCATCTGAACCCTGTTAGAACAGATGTTATCAACAGGACAAGTAATAACAAGTGCTAGGGAGGGTGAGGAGATAAAAGAACCCTCATACACTGCTGGTGAGAGTACAAATTGGTGTAGACATTATGGAAAACAATATAACAGTATGGAGGTTCCTCAAAAAACTAAGAATTGATCTACCAAATGATCCAGCAATTTCTCTACTGGGTGTTTACCCCAAAGACTTGAAAATCCATATCCAAAAAGATATTTGGACATCGATGTTCATAGCAGCATTATTTAGAGTGGCCAGGACATGGAAGCAACTGAAATGTCCTACAATAAATGATTGAATAAAGAATCAGTGGTACATATGTAAAATGGAATATTATTCATCCATAAGAAGAGATGAAATACTGCCATTTGTGATAACATGGATGGACCTCGAGATAATCATGCTAAGTGAAATAAACCAGACAGAAAATGTTGAAAACCACATATCACTTATATGTGGGATATACACCTAAAAGCAACAAATGAACAGGACAAACAAGCAGAGACTCATGGACATGGACTATAGACTAGTAGTTACTAGAGGATTGGGGGGAGAGGAGTGAATGGGGCAAAAGGGGTCAAATATGTGGTGAGAGAAAGAAATCTAACTATGAGCAGTGAACACACAATACAAAGTATATATATGCTTTACTGTTGAATTGTATGCCTAAAACTTACTGGATTTCGTTAACCAATGTCACCATAATATTTTTTTTATAAAAAATAATAATTGTAAAGTGACCTGTTCTTATGGTGCCGTAAGTGCAAAGAAGGCTCGAATATGTCATACAACCATGTGCTCAGGAAAAAATGGGATATGATTTGGTGAACAACAAGCTATTCTACACTAGTTTCACTTTTTTGGTTTTGACAAATGGAGCAAAGTTTCAAATGGGGATGGAGCAGCATCTAGCATTTTATTTAAAAATTTGCCACCTATATCTGCCGTTAGATTCCTCTTGTGTTTCATTTGGACAATATTTGTAAATCCTAGCCCAAAGGTATACATGAGAAAAGCAACTACGTAATTCACAACTCTATAGTTTTGAATAAATTTGGTAAGTGGATTTGACTGTTTCCATATACTGGAGACAACCCCTGTCTTAGAATAAACATAAAGAAACTCAGATTCTGATGATTTAGATGTGAAAAATTTTAATTACCAGAAATATAAATTCTCATATTTGAATGTTTAAACTTCATTTTTAAAGTAGTTAGTTGATTAATGTAAAGAAAGCAAACTGGTTTAAAAGAGGATCTACCACAGCTTTCTGAATTGGGTTTACTTTTTGGTCTTGTAAATTATGCTGATACAGGCCTATAAGTGGTCAGAATTTTTTTACTTTTTTATTTATTTATTTTTTTACTTTTAGTTGGTTTTATTATTGGTTTAAACTTCTCTACAAAGTAACCTATTGCTTGTAGACAGGTACCCTTAGCTTACCCAGCTTATTCTTTGGCAGGCCATTTTTTTTAGGGGAAAGTACTTCCTCGTTGTGCTGTAGAACTGTTATTGTATCACAGCATGAGTTACAGGGTCTGGTTGGTCTCTCTCTCTCTTTTAAGAAATTTTGTTTTAATTATAGTTGGTATTTAGTATGCTTTAGATGTATAGTATAGTGGTAAGACATTTATATAACTTATGAAGTGCTCTTTACCTGGCACCATATAGTTATTGTATTATTATTGACTGCATTCCTTATGTTGTACTTTACATCCCCATGACTATTTTGTAACTACCAATTTTTACTTCTTAATCTTGTCACCTTTTCCAACCAGTCCCTCAACTTCCTTTCTACCTGGCAACCATGATTTTGTTCTTGTGTCTATGAGTTGGTTTCTGTTTTGTTCATTCATTTATATATATTTTTAAAATTCCACATGTAAGTAAAATTATATGGTATTTGTCTTTCTCTGTCTGACTTATTTCACATAGCATAATACCTTCTAGATCCATCCATGTTGTCGCAAATGGTAAGATTTCATTCTTTTTTTATGGTCGAGTAATACGTCATTGTACATATATGTACCACTTCTTTTTTATCCAGTTACCTAAGTGATGGACGCTTAGGTTGCTTCCATATCTTAACTATTATAAATAATGTCGCAATGAATATAAGGGTACATTTGTCTTTTTGAATTAGTGTTTTGGATTTGTTCAGGGAAATAACCAAAAGTGGGATTACTGGGTCATATAGTAGTTTCGTTTGTAATTTTTGAGGAAACTCCATATTGTTTTACCATAGTGGTTGCACTAACTTGAAATCCCACCAGCAGTGCATGAAGTTTTCCTTTCCTCCACATCCTTACAAAGCCTTGTTGCTTGTTGATTTAATGGTGATAGACATTTTGACAAGTCTGAAGCGATATTTCACTGTAGCTTTGATATGCATTTCTCTGATGCTTAGTGACATTGAGTATCTTTACATATATCTATTGGTGATCTATCTTTATGTTTTCTTTGGAGAAATGTTTATTCATGTTCCCTACCCATTTTTAAATCAGAGTGTTCGTATTTTTTGGCATTAAATTGTATGAGTTCTTTATATATTTTGGATACTAACCCCTTATCAGTTGTGTCATTGGTAAATATCTTCTTCCATTCAGTAGGTTATCTTGTTTTGTTGATGGATTCCTTTGCTGTATAGAAACATTTTTGTTTGATGTAGTCCCATTCGTTTATTTTTTCTTTTGTCCGAAGAGACATATCCAGATAAAATCACTAAGAGAAATGTGAAAGAATTTACTGCCTATGCTTTCTTCTAGGAGTTTTATGGTTTTGACTCTTACATTTCATTCTTTAAATCATTTTGAGTTTATTCTTCTATATGATATAAGAATATGTTCTAGTTTCTCTCTATCTGTCTGTCTGTCTCTCTCTCTCTCTTTTTTTTGCATGTGTGTGTGTGTCTAGTTTTTTAAACTTTATTTATTGAAGAAACTATCTTCACCCCACTGTATATTCTTGTCTTCCTTCAGCATAGATTAATTGAACATATAGGCATGCTGTTTTAGTTATTATAGACTTGCAAAATAGTTTGATATCTAGTAGTGTGATACCTCCAATTTTGTTCTTTTTTTCCCAAGATTGCTTTAACTATTCAGGATCTTCCTCCCCCTCCACCCCCGGCTTTATTGAAGTATAATAGACAATTAGTTGCTCATAATCACAATGTACAATTCAATGCGGTTTTTTTTTCAATTATAGTGGGCATACAATAATATATTAGTTTCAATTGTACAGCATAGTGATTAGAGATCTATATAACTCACAAAGTGGTCACCCAAATAGATCTAGTACCCCTTTCTCCCCTTACATATTTTTACAACATTGTTGACTATTTTCCTTATGCTACACTTTATTATCTCCAAGACTATTTTGTATCTATTCATTTGTACTTCTTAATCTCTTTCCCCTTTTTCACATTCCCTCCCAACTCCCCTGCTGTCTAGTAGACCTCAAAATATTCTTCATATCTATGAGCTTGTTTCCGTTTTTGTTGTTGTTTATTTTGTTCTGTAGATTCCACATGTACGTGAAGTCATGTAGTATTTGTCCTCTATATGACTTACTTCATTCAGTGCAATACCCTCTAGGTTCATCTGGCAATATCTTTTCCATCCTCTTCCTTTTAGTCTATGTGTGTCTTTTAATCTGAAGTGAGTCTTTTGTAGGTAGCATATTTAGGGGTCTTGTTTTCTTAACCATTCAGCTTCCCTATCTTTTGGTTGGAACGGCAAAAGATTCTTTTCTATTTCAGGTACTTGTTGATAGATACGTAGCTATTACCATTTTTTATTCATATTTTTGATACATGCTTTTTCTTCTTAAAGAAGTCCCTCCAACAATTCCTGTAATACTGGCTGGTGTTAATGAATTCCTTTAGCTTATTTTGTCTGGGAAGTTCTTTATCTGTCCTTAGACTCTAAACAATAGCTTTGCCAGTAAAGGTAATCTTGGTTGTGGATCCTGGGTTTTTATCACGTTGAATATTTTGTGCCAAGCCCTTCTTTCCTGCATAGTTTCTTTTGAGAAATCAGCTGTTGGTCTTATGGATGCTTCCTTATAAGTAACTAATTGCTTTTCTCTTGCTGCTTTTAAGATTCACTCTTTGTATTTAATCTTTGAAATTTATATACATGTCTTGATGTGGCCCTCTTTGGGTTCATTTTTTGGGAAAACTCCCAGAGCTTCCTGGGGTTGTATGTCTATTTCCTTCACTAGGTTAGGAAGGTTTTCAATCATTATCTTTAAAAAGTTTTCAACTTCTCGTTCTCCATCTTCAAGTACTCCTATGACATGAATATTTTTACATTTAATGGTGTCCCATAGGCTCCTTAAATTATTATTATAGTCTTGCTTCTTTATTCTTCCCATTCTGATCGAGTGTCCTTGGCACCCAATATATCGGAGGTTCAATCCTCTTCCTCATCCTCTGTATCGGTGGTTTGATCCTCTTCTTCATCTACTCTTTTGATTCCCTCTAATATATTCTTTATTTCAGATAATGTATTCTTCATTTCTGACTGTTTCCCTTTTATAATTTCCATTTCCATTTTATGGTATTTTTTTTTATCTCTTTTTACAATTCTCGCTGAGTTCATCTACACTTCCCTTAATTTCATTGAGCATCTTTCTAACCAATGTGTAAGATTGCTTGACTCCATTTTTCACTGATCTCTATTCTGTTTTTCCATATGATTTCTGCTTCTTTGTCTTCCCATTTTGGCTGCTTTTCTGTGTCTGTTTCTATATACTAAGCAAAACTCCTAACTCTCCCAGTCTTATTAATGTGGTTTTGTATAGTAGGTGTCCAGCAGTTTTGAGAGGGGTTCAGCCAAAGTTTAGCCCCAGCCTGTGTCCCTCCAGGATTGCCTGTTAAGATTCAGCAAGCAATCTAGATGCTACGCTTACAGTTGCCTCAAGAAGCCATGCCAGAAATCAAGGTCAGCTACCACCAGTGTGTGTCTTGGCATTGCTCAGCAAGTGGCATAGGACTTCCTGAGGACACAACTGGATGTGGTTTGGGCAGGGCAGTGAGTTGAGGGAGGTGAGGTTTCAAAGAATCCTCTAGGTGGAGCATCCTCTGTAATCCAGTTTGATGACATCTCACCTATGGCTGCACTGTGTCCGCACACTGGGAAGGGGAGAGGGCTCAACAGAAAACAATGAATACTACCAGCGCTTCTGCTCTGGAGAAAGCCTCACCTCTGGCCCTCGCTCCAACAACTCAGTGTCTCCCTGTAGGTCCCTATGACCCCCGTGCAGCTAACCTGGTGCTGATGCTCAGAGAGAGCTGATTTGTCACTGCAAAAGTCCAGTTGTGGACGCAGCCCCTTTAAGAGGAATAAATGTCTGTAGCTGCTAGCAGCTGCTAGTAGCCTCTGTCCCACTCAGCCGCTGAGAACCCAGCAACCTTGCATGTCTGTGTCCCCTTCTACCTCCAATCATTGCAGGGTGATTTATTTCCTTTCCTAGTTGTATAGCTTCTGTTCATCTAGATTCCAGGCAACTTGCTTGCTGTTTTCTCTATGTTTCCATCACAACTTTGATGTCCTGTCATCTATGCCATTTTGCTTAGTCTCCCTATTCAGGATCTTTTGTGGTTCCCTATAGATTATAGGATTATTTGTTCTGGTACTCTAAAAAATATTGTTGGTATTCTGATAGAAATTGCTTTGAGTCTGTAGATTGCTTTGGTAGTATCTAAGAGCAAAGTATATGCTTCCATTTATTTGTATCTTCTTCAGTTTCTTTCTTCAACATCTTATAGTTTTCCAAGTGCAGATCTTTTTAACTCCTTGTTTAAATTTATTTCTAGATACTTTAGTCATTTTGATGCAATTGTAAAAGGGATGGTTTTCTTAATTTCTATTTCTGATAGTTTGCCATTGCTGTATAAAATGTAAATGATTTCAAGGTATTAAAGTAGCTATCCTGCTACTTTATTGATTTATTTATCAGTTTTAATAGTTTTTGGTGGAATCTTTAGGGTTCTCTATGAATAGGGTCATGTCATCTGCAAATAATGACAGTTTTACCTCTTCCTTTCCAATCTGGATGCTTTTTATTTCTTTTTCTTGTCTAACTGTTGTGGCTAAGACTTCCAATACTATATTGAATAAAAGTGGTGAAAGTGGACATTTTTGTTTTCATAATCTTAATGAAAATGCTTTTAACTTTTCCACATTGATTATAATGTTAGCTGTACATTTTTTATATTGGGCCTTTATTACTGCTTTGCTGAGTTTTATCATAAATGGATGCTGGATTTTGTCAAACATTTTTTCTGCATCTATTAATATGATTATATGATTTTTAGTCTTTATTTTACGTATGTGGTTTATGATCTTAATTGATTTGTGGGTATTAAACTGATCTTGATCCCAGGAATAAATCCCACTTAATCATGGTGTATGATCTTTTTAATTTATTGCTGCATTCAGTTTGCTAACATTTTGTTGAGAATTTTTGCATCTGTGTTCATCAGGGATATTGGCTTATAATTTTCTTTCTTTGTATTGTCTTTGTCTGGCTTTGGAACCAGGGTAATGCTGGCCTTGTAAAATGAATTTGGGAGCCTTTCTCTTCTTCAATCTGGAATACTTTGAAGAGGATACATGTTAATTGTTCTTTGAACTTTGGTAAAACTTACCTGTGAAATCATCTGGTCCAGGACTTTTTGTTGAGAACTTTTTGATTATTAATTCAATTTCATTAATAGTTATTGGTTTGTTTAGCTTTTCTGTTTTTTTCTTGATTCAGTCTTGGAAGATTGCATGTTTTAGAAATTTATTAACTTCTTCCAGGTTGTTCAGCTTCTTGCATATAATTGTACATAACATTTACTTAAATATATAATCCTTTGTATTTTTATGGTGTCGGTAGTCACTTTTCATTCATTTCTGATTTTGTTTATTTGGGTCTCTTTTTTTCTAGATGAGTCTGGTTAGAGGTTTATCGATTTTGTTTATCTTTTCAAAGAACTAGCTCTTGGGTTCATTGACCTTTCGAAATTTTTTTTTTAGATTATTCAGTTTATTTCCACTCTGATCCTTAATTTTTTCTTCTACTCAATTCTAGCTTTGTTTGTTCTTTTTCTACTTCCTATATGTGAAAGCTAGATTGTTTGAGATTTTTCTTGTTTCTTATGGTAAGCCTGTATTGCTCCAAATTTCCTCTTAGAATTGCTTTGGATATGTTTCTTCAATTCTGAGTCACTATGTTTTCATTTTCATTTTTCTCAAAGTATCTTTTTATATCTTCCTTGATCTCATTGTTAGCCTATTCATTGTTTAGTGACATGTTATTTAGCCTCCATGTGTTGTGTGTTTTTCAATCTTCTTATAATTGATTTCTAGTTTCATACCATTGTGATTGGAGAAGATGCATAGTATGACTTTAATCTTCTTAATTTACTGATACTATTTTGTGCTTTCACATGTGATCTCTCTTGGAAAATTTTCCATGTGCACTTGAGAAGAATGTATATTTTGCTGCTTTGAGATGAAATGCTCTAAAATTATCAATGAAATCCATCTGGTCTAATGTGTCATTTAAGGCTGCTATATCTTTGTCGATTTTGTGTCTGGATGACCTATTTATTGATGTTCATGAGGTGTTAAATCCCCTACTATGACTTTATTACTGTTGATCTCTCACTTTATGTCTGTAAATATTTGTTTTATATATTTAGTTGCTCCTACGTTGTTGAGGGTGTAAATGTTTACAACAGTTATATCCTCTTGTTGAACTGACTCCTTTATTATTATGAAACTTTTCCTTGTCTATTGTTAGAACCTCTGTTTTAAAGTCTTTTTTTGTCTGATATAAATATTGCTACTCCAGCTTTTTCTATTTGTGTTTGCACTAATTATCTTTTTCCATCCTTTTACTTTCAATTTGTGTATATCTTCCAATCTGAAGTCTCTTGTAGGCAGCATATGTAGGGGGCTTGTTTTCTTATCTATTTAGCCACTATATGTCTGTTGATTATAGCATTTTGTCCTTCTCACTTGAAGTAATTAGTGACAGCTATGTAATTGTTACCATTTTATTATTCATATTTTTAATATTTTTCAAATATATTATTCATATTTTTATACTCCCCCCCCTTTTTTAAAGGAAGCCCTTTTAACATTTCTTTTAATACTGATTTTGTTGTAATGAACTCTTTTAGCCTTTTATTGTATGGAAAACTTTTTGTTTCTTTTTCAATTCTAAATGATAACCTTGCTGGATAGAGTACTCTTCATTGTAGGTCTTTGCTGTTCATCCCTTTGAATATTTTGTGCCAATCCATTTTGGCCTAAAACATTTCTGTTGAGAAAACAACTGAGTCATGGAAGTTCCCTTGTAGACAATTAACAGCTTTTCTCTTGTTGCTTTTAAGATTGCATCCTTGTCTTTAAGCTTTGATATTTTAATTGTGATATGTCTTGAGGTGGGCCTCTTTGGGTTCTTCTTGTTTGAACTTTCCGGACTTGTATGTCTATTTTCTTTGCTAGGTAAAGAAAGTTTTCAGTCATTATTTCAAATAGTTTGTCAACCTCTTGATGTCTCTCTCTTTTCCTTCAGGTACCCCTATGATTCAAATGTTTGTATGCTCGATGTTGTTCAAGAGATCATTTAAACTATCCTCATTTTTAAAAATAATTCTTTCTTCTTTTTGCTGTTCTGATTGGGCATTTTCCACTAGTATTTCTTGCAAATTGCTGATTTGATCCTCTGTCGATTCCCTCTAATGTATTCTTTATTTTGTATTCTTCATTTCTGTCTGGTTCGTGTTTATGGTTTCTATCTCTTTGTGTAAGTTCTCACAAAGTTTAGCTACTCTTCCCTTCAGTTCATTGAGTATCTGTGTAACCAATGTTTTAAACTATATCTTGTAGATTGCTTGCCTCCATTTCGTTTAGCTCTTTTTCTAGAGCTTCGTTCTGTTGTTTCATTTGGGGCATGTTTATTTGATTCCTCATTTTGGCTGAATTTGTTTATATATATTAGGTAGAGTTGTTTTGTCTCCCAGTCTTAGTAGAGCGGCCTTATGTAATATGTGTCCTGTGGGGTCCAGTGGCATGGTCTCTGGGTGTGATTTATCCTCAGGTTGACTGGTTGTGAGGAATCACTGTGTCTACAGTTGATAAGCTGTTGTGTGGGATCTGATCCTATGGAGCAGAATTTGCTTTAGTGGGGCTCTTGTGCCTGTCAAGTTCGCCTTTCCATATTTTATTTGTGGCACTAATTGGGTGGTACTTTGTTGTGGTCTGAAGCCAGCCACCAGGTGTGTCGTTTCTGGGACCTATTGGGAGGGACACTAGTGCAGATTAAATTCCACCACTGCCTGTGTCTATCCTGAGGCCACCTGGTAGGTTCTACAAAGTGATCTGTGGTTGGTAGCTGCCTATACTGGGATCAGAGTTGCCTGGAAGTGATTATGCTGTGAATTGAGGCTGGTTGTCACTAGTGCTGGGGTTGGAGCCACTCTGCAAGAGATACAGGGCATGATGAGGGTAGCTGCTGCTTATTTGTGGTTTGTGGACCTTTGAAAGCTTTTTGGGAAGTTCATAGCTCAGGCCCAGGCCAGACATTTGTGACAAACAATTGCGGAAAGTGGTTTGGTTCAGTGCATGAGTTGGGTGGTGTGGAGTCTCAGAGATTTACCATGGTAGTGCAAGTGGTGTTAGACAGATTGATGGAGACTAAGATCCTCTGGGTAGGGGAAAGTCTCAAAAAAAGAGACAATGGCATCTACCAGCACTTCTACCTGAAACTGCCAGCTGTGTGGGGAAAGGGCTCAACAAAGAAACAATGAAGCCTACTGGTATTCTGTCTCAGAGAGAGCTACCACTCCAGTTGTTGCCCTGAAGCTAGTCAATTGAGTTCCTCCCTGTATGTTCCTGGTGCTTTTCCAGCTGCTGTACCTTATCTGGAGCTTAGGGTGAGTGATTATGAGTGACTAAGTCTGTGCTTAGGCATTTTAAATAGCTGTCTGGGAATATTCTGAGAAATAAAAAATAGTTAAAGAAAATATTTAATGGAGATTAACACCAATGCATTGTTATTTAACTTTGAAGGAATAAAGATGAATTTTAATTAAATCAACAGGAAGAATACCAGCTATCTCTTTTTAGTGACTGTGCCAAACACAGACTATATATTCCCCCATTTAAAGGCAAAATAACAGTCAGCAGTAATCTCAGATATAATTTATGATCCCTAATTGATCACCTATTATAATAACTCTGGACTTTGAATGTTGACACATGGAACATTGTCCATTTTGGCTATGTACAGGAAACACAAAGGATCAGTTCCAAGATAGTTATGTTAATGATGGAAGTATGCTGTGGGATGAGAAAAGCCTCAGGATGACAAATGTGTCATGAGCATTGCCATCAGACATTACTAATGAAAGATGATGTCTTTTCTGCCGAATCTCTTCTTGATTTCAGAATTCTTATTCCATTCCCAGTAGCATTCTTAATCCATTAGAATTTATCACATGTGATGAAATCCTTTTGCAATCCTTATGCTGAACTTTAATGGCATCATAAAAAACTACTAAAAGGGGTAGGAAGTAAAGGAAATTCAAATGTCAAATTTAATTGCTGAAACTAGGTGAACTTAAGCCTCTAATCCTCAATAGCGGGTTGACCTCAGGATCTTTTGGATCTTCAATAGCTAAGTCAGACTTGGATAGGGCTGCAAGAACTGAACTGGAGTTCAGAAGCATATTGTAGGTCTGGACATTGTGCACACACCAACTGTATGGCTTTAGTTTGACCTTAATAGTTTGTGATTTTCAAGGGAATAAACTAAGCTCCTTGGATTTGTGGAGAGTGACTAGAGACACTGAAACAGGGAAACTGGCATAGTTTTACTTTCTTGGGAGTGGGTTACCTTTTTTCATTAAGAAGACAGACTAAATCTAAGCTTTCCAAAGTTCAGCAAGTTAAAGCAGCTAAGATTATCTGGCCTGACCCTCATTTGCCCTGTCTATGCTAAGTATGTCAAGAGGTCTCATCATACTGCAATCAGGGTATGTTACAATGTCAAAGCTGGAATGGCCCTTAAAGAAAATATTGTTAATAGACAAAATATTTTTATCAAAGACTCCTGAGTATAGGCAAAATCATAAGGAAATTCCAGTGTGCAAAGGAGATAAGTCTAGAAGTGGTGGATTTGAAGCCAGGAACGCAAAACTAAGTCCAACCTATTTTGACTCCCTTACTTTCTTGAAGCAGGCTCTACTTTGGAAAACTCTGTCTTTGACCTACAAATTTTAGATAAGAAAACAGACTCAAAGTTTTTAATGTTATTTTTCATGCGGCTAATTTGTAATGAACGGAGACTACTATAAGACAGTGGTCACTGATCAGTAATAATAGATCCTTTCTGATGATAACATTGGAGACCATGGAACAAATACTGAAACAAAGTTTTAAAAAAGGTAAGATGTGTTGAGATGCTAGTAGCATTGAAGGCATGTTGGTAAATTAGGGCTTTATGTTATTACCATGACCAACAATTGAATGAAGCAACATCAACAAAGGGACCAGGTCAGTGTTTACATCACAAGTGGAGCAATTCCACTGGACTAGACCACACTATGCATCTGGCAAAACTGAGAAGGCAAGTTGGTGTTGCCAATAGACTGATTGAATGCCAGGATAATTTATTTGCCCAAGAGCATTTATTTTGTAAATGTGTTTTATTCTGAATTTCTGAATAACAGACAACAAACTTGTTTTTTATTATTATTATTATTTTAGAGTGTTTGTTGTAGTCCTGCTGTCTACCAAAGCATTTTGGCCCTTCATCTTCAAAACACATGGTATGATTCAACTTTCCCTTTGACACTGGAGTTTGACATTGCAATAATATTTGCCTTGGCTAAAGAGATTTGACAGAAAAAGAAGAATGAAACTTCCTAGAAGGATTTTTAAAAGTAGTATTTGAGAGAGGGTCCAAGATAACTGTGTAGGAAGACACTGAACTCACCAACTCTCATGAACACATCAAATCTACACCCACCAACAGAGGAATTCCCTTAAAGAAGAACTGAGGAGTGACTGAATAGTTTCTGCACAGCAAATAAGAGAAAGAGAGAGAGAGAGAGAGAGAGAGAGAGAGAGAGAGAGAGAGAGAGAGAGAGATGCCAGAGCCAGCTGGCCTAGGCCAAACAGCACCTGAGGTGGGGAGTGAGGATTGAGAAAAAGACAGAGACAAGAGATAGATTTGGGAGGACTCCCAGTCAATATCGAGCAGCCTCGAGTTTATTTTGCAACGCATACTTATACCCTACTGAGTGCGTAAACAGCAAAACACCTCTAAATAACAACCAATCACGGAAACTCCGTAGCTATTTAAAAAACATTCCGTTTCCTGCCCCCACGCCAGGTGCACTTCCTCCTGAGTCAGCAGACTGCATGGCTGACTGACTCTGCAAAAACATCTTACTTAACAAACAGTCTTGTTTTCCTCAAAATGGCTCCCTACAGAGAGAGAGAGAGAGCTCTCACAGAAAAGGATAGGAAAGACAAAAAGAGTTTTCTAGTAACACCATCCTCTAAACACCAACCTACAGTAGGAAGGGAGCACTGAGGGGCAGTGCACAGACACATGTACCCTGGGACACTGTAAAAATAGTGGTTTAAAGGGCACTCTATGAAAATGAAATCAATTTACCAATCCTAGAGCATCTGCCAAGTGGGAAAGTATCTGTGGGAAGTCTCTTTGGGGCCAGAGGAACCATTTGTTTCATTCCCCCAACCCACAATAATTGCATGGTCAGGAGCGCAATCAAAATTTTATAGCCAACCAGCCAAGGCCATCATAATGTGCACCAGACTCTAGGCCCCATCTTCATACCAGATCCTGTGTAGCTTGCTCCAGAATTCCCCATGGCCAGTACCCACTATAGGTACAGTTTCAGCCAACCTGACAAGGTGGCCTCAGCATTGCTTGTTCCCAGGACTTCCTCCAGCCCACACTGGCTTTAGCTACAGCTCCAACCAGTCCTCCAAGGCAGCCCTAAGTACAGCTTTCCTCTGGGACTCTCTGAGGATAATTCCCACTATATCTACAACTACAGCCAACTTGGCAGATATTGCCCCCACTACTCCGTGGCTCATTCTCACTTCAGCTATAGCTCTGGGACCCAGTGCTGCTTATTTCTGGGACTCCATATGGCCTGAGGTGGTTCTAACTACAGCCTCAGTCAACCTGCCAAAATGATCCAGGTACAGCTTGCCCCTGAGACTCCCCGTGGACAATACTGTCTGCAGCTCCATTTCCACCTGGCTAGCCAAAGACAATTGGAACAGGTAATCTACAGAAAAGAAGTTCATATGCAGGTTCACTCTTACAAGACCAGGAAAGATTGCTATTTTGCCTAATTCATGGAAACAATTACAGGGAGACGGGAAAAGTGAAGAGTCACTAACAAAAGAACAAAATAAAACCCCATAAAATAACTAAATGAAATAGAGATAAGCAATCTACAAGATAAAGAATTTAAAACACTTGTTATAAAGATGATGGATGAACTCGGGATAATAGATAAACTCAGCAAGACTTCAATGAAATAATGAAAGAAAATAATGAAAAAGGATCAGAACTGAGGAATACAATAACTGCAATGAAAAATACACTAGAAGGAATCAACAGTAGATGAGATGATACAGAAGACTATACAACCAACTTGGATTCAAAGTAGTAAAAATCACCAATTGCACCAGCAAAAAGAAAAAAAAAATCGATGAGGATAGTTTAAAGAACATCTGGGAGAAAATCAAGCACACCAACATTTGAATCATAGGAGTACCAGAAGGAGAAGAGAGAAAAAAAGAGAAAGAAAAACTATTTGAAGAAATAATGACTGAAAGAAGTCTTAATATGATAAAGGAAACAAAAATATAAGTCCAGAAAATACTGAGAGTCCCAAACAAGATGAACCCAAAGAGAACCACACCAAGAAAGACACATAATTAAAATGCCAAAAGTTAAAGACAAAAAAATTTAAAAGTAACAAGAGAAAAATCAATTAGTTATTTACAAGGCAGCTCCCATAAGACTTCAAGCTTACTTCTCAACACAAACTTTGCAGGCCTGAAGGGAATGGCACAAAATATTCAAAGTAATGAAAAGCAAGGTCTTACAACCAAAATTACTACAACCAGCAAGGCTATTATTTAGACTCAAAGGACAGATAAAGAGTTTCTCAAACAAGAAAAAGCTAAAGGAGTCCATCATCACTAAACAAGTGTTACAAGAAATGTAACAAACAATCCCAGTTATAACAAACAATTATATCAAAAACAATAAAATACATAGGAATAAAATTAACCAAGGGGGTAAAAGACTTGTTCTTAGAAAATTATGTCATTGAAAAAAGAAATAGAAGAAGATACAAATAAAAGGAAGCACATACCATGCTCATGTGTAGGAATAATTAACATCATTAAAATGTCCATAATGCCTAAATCAATCTATAGATTTGATGCAACCCCTATTAAAATGCCAATGGCATTTTCTGGAAAACTAGAACAAATAATCCAAAAATTTATATTGAGCCATAAAAGATCTCAAATACCCATGGCAATCTTGAAGAAGAATAAAATTGAATCAAAATAGCATAGGACTAGTATGAAAACAGATGCGTAGATCAATGGAACAGAGAGAGCCCAGAAATAAATTTACACTAATGTGGTCATTTAATCTATGACAAAGGAGGCAATAATATACGATGGGGTAAAGACAGCCTCTTTAACATGTATCTGTCCAGTGTTGGAAAAACTGGACAGATACATGCAAAAAAAATGAAATTGGGTCACTTTCTTACACCATATACAAGAATAAACTTAAAATGGATTAAAGACTTAAATGTCAGACCCAAAACCATAAACCTTCTGGAAGAAAACATAGGCGGTAAACTCTCTGATATTGCAGTTAGTAATTTTCTTCCTGATATATCTTATAGGACAAGAAAAACAAAAGAAAAATAAACAAATAAGACTATATCAATCTAAAAAGCTTTTGCATATTAAAGGAAACCATTAACAAAACCAAAAGGCAACTTACTGAATGAGAGAAGATATATGCCTATGATATATCTGATAAAGAGTTAGTATCCAAAATTTATAAAGAACTCATACAACTCAACAACAAAAAAACAAACAATGCAATTAAAAAATGAGTAGAAGACCTGAATAGGTATTTCTCCAAAAAGGACATACAGATGGCCAATAGACATATGAAAAATTGCTCAAGGTCACTAATCATCAGAGACATGTAAATGAAAGCCACAATGAGATATCACTCCACACCTGTCATATTGGCTATCATTAATAAATCAGAAAAACAACAAGTTTTGGCGAGAGTGTAGAAAAATGGAAACCCTCATACACTGTTGGAGGGATTGCAATTTGGTGCAGCCACTATGGAAAATATTTTGGAGGTTCTTCAAAGAATTAAAAATAAAACTACCTTTGATTCAGTATGGATGTGAAGAAAAGGAACCCCTGCATACTGTTGGTATTGTAAACTAGTGCAGCCACTATGGAAAACAGTATTGAGATTTCTCAAAAAAATAAATGTACAACTACCATACAACCCAGGATTTTACTTCTAGGTATTTATCTGAAGAAAATAAAAACACTAATTCCGAAAGATATGTGCACCCCTATGTTCCTTGCAGCATTGTTTACAATTGCCATGATATACAATTGCATTGATAAATGAGTGGATAAAGAAGCTCTAATATATATAGTAATATATATATATGTATATATACATATATACATGTATATACCTAAAACAGAATTCTTAATATTTGTAGCAACATGGATTGAACTACAGAGTATTATGCTAAGTGAAATAAATTGGACAATGAAAGGCAAAACCATAAAATTTTACTTATATGTGAAATTAAAAAAAAACGAACTAACAAAATGAAACAGAAATAAACTCATAGATACAGAGAACTAACTGATGGTTGCCAGAGGTGAGGTGGAGATGGGTGGATATGGGGTAAGGAATTAAGAAGTACAGAGTTCTGGTTATAAAATATTTCACAGAAACATAATGTATAGCAATGGGAATATGGTCAATAATATAATAATAACTATGTATTGTGACAGATGGTTACTGGACTTATTGTAGTGACCACATAGTAGGGTATAGATACATATATTGAATCACTCTTCTGTATACTTGAGACTAATATAACTGTATATCAAGTATAATTTTTAGAAAAGTAGTTCATAATTTGCTGGATTTCTTTACCATCATTAATAGTAACTGTAAAAGAAAAGAAAAAAAAAACTCACCTGGTTTTTAAGTGGACACCATGTGTAGAATTTTCTTCTGAGCCATGTTAGATATGTGGTATGAGTGAGAAAAAAATTTTTTATGTTATGCCACTGATTTTTATAAATGAAATGTTGTTACATGTTGGATACAAAATGTTTCTATGATTGTATAAATTTGGGAAATTTAAATTTAAACAATGTTATTTTTTCTGCAGGAGTTCTAGAAGCCTTCCCTGTATTAACATGAACTGTGAATTTCCCAGAATGTAATAAAGCAAATAATGCTTATTGAATTTATGTGAATCCAGTACTTTGCTTTTCGTTTTTTCATTTTTTTTTCTATGAAGCATCTCCCCATGAAATACTGCCTTAGGAAAATCAACTTATATAAGATTTAATTTTAAAAAAATTAAAAAAAATACATACACACTTAGCAAATGCACCTTTATAGAAAGTGTGCTTTTCTGTATTGTGTGTGTGTGTGTGTGCGCGCGCGAGAGAGAGAGAGAGAGAGAGCGCGAGAGAGAGAGAGAGAGAGAGAGAGAGAGAGAGAGAGAGAGAGAGAGAGAGAGAGAGAGAAAGAGAGAGAAAGGCGGGGTGGGGAAAGAAAGTGACAGAGACGGAGAGAGACAGAGGGAATTGTTTTTGTTTTAGATCTTTTTTTTATTCTATCATCTAAGTGAAGAAGATAGAATTTTAGTTCTAAATTCAAGAACTTTTCTATTTACTTCAGTGCACTTAGCTGGGTAGAAAGATTTTATGATTATGCCTGTTAGATATTATTCTTAATAAATAATAGTGATTTCAAATAGAATTACTTTCCAGGATCAAAAGCCTATGCCTCTGTTAAAGGTTGATGCTTCAATGAATTACAAGTAGGTGAAATATTAGATTCAGAATTTTAAAATGCTTTTCTAGCTATTAAGATTTATTTTTGTCAACAAGATGACATATGTTAGAATAAAAATCAGGAGCTCTGTAATGTTGGTATTGAAAGTGTCTTTCTGAGGTGAAGAGATTAAAAAGTACAAATGGATAGTTACAGAATAGTAATGGGCATGTAAAGTATAGTATAAGAAATATAGTCAATACTATTGTAATATTGTATGTTGCCAGGTAGATACTAGACTAACCAAGGGGATCACTTTGTAAATTACATAAATGTCTAACTACTATGCTGTATACTTAAAACTAATATAATAGTTGGAAAAAAAGGGTACATACTAAAAAAAAAATTAAAGTTTTTTTTTGTTGTTAACTCTGAGGTAAACATGGCTTGGTTTTGAAAAGCCTTATGAAAAACCAAAAGGGGAAGAGGATTAAGAAGTACAAAATTCCAGTTATAAAATAAGTCATGGTAATGTAATGTACATCATAGGGAATATAGTCAATCAAATTAAAATAACTATGTACAGGGTTTGCAGATTCTAATGGCACTAGAAGAATTTGGGAAGGCACACAACTGTCTCAGACTATTTCAGTCCTGTTTAATATGTGCATTAGTAAATATAGATAAAAATGAAGGTACACTTTGACCATGTACTATTGATTCTACTCTTCATTTTCTTTCTCTTAGATTTTTCTCTTTATTCTAATTTCAAAACAATTACAATAGCCTATTTACTTCCCAGATTTAAACTTGACATGATTCTAGATATTACTTCCATAAACTATAGTTATGTAGAATTCTATATCATAAGCTGTTTTCAAAGTATCTGTAACACAACTAATAAGGTGTTCTTTGATAAAGCCAATAATTGTGCCAGGTACTTCGGATAATTCAAAGGCATAGATGATAAAGATATTCTTTCCCTTAAAAAGTTTGAAATATTATTTAGAAGAAATTGCTTTACTACATTAAACAATTTGACAGTAATATGAAGCAGTATAGAGCAAGGGACTAAATTTTGCTGATATCTACACAAGAATATAGAAATTCAGAGTAGGAAGACAAAATAGGTCACCAGTGAAATAGCCTACCATGTTTCATATATCAGCAATAACCATTTAAAAAATTAATAGAAGAAAAGATTCGATTAATAATAGAAAAGAACTAAAAGAAAGGAAAGAAGAGAGGTAGAAAAGAAGGAAGAAAGGAAGGGAGGGAGGAAATCAGAACTCTTATACATTGCTGGTGGGAATGTAAAATGGTATAGCCACTGTGGAAAACAGTTTGAAGTACCTCAATAGAATTGCCATAATACCCAGCAATTCTACTAACAAAAAGAATTGACAAGAGATATTCAAACAAAAACTTGTATATGTGTGTTTATAGCAGCACTATTCACACTAGATAAAAAATAGGAACAATCCAAATGTCCATCAACCAATGAATGGATAAGTTAAATGCAATATATTCATAGAATGGAATATTAGTTAGCCATAAGAATAAATAAAATACTGATCGCCAATGCAAGGGTAAACCTTGAAAACATTACGCTAAGTGAAATAAGCCCAACGCGAAAGGACAAATATGCATTATTTTACTTATATGAAATCCATTAGAGACAACAGACTTGTGGTTGCCAGGGACTCAAAGGAGAGGGAAGAAGTGACAGCTTAATGAGCACAGATATTCTTTAGAAGTAAGGAAAAGGTTTAAAACTGGATAGTAGTAGTGGTTGCATAGTACTGAATTACTTAATGCCACTGAATTATACACTTCACATAGTTAAAATGATAAATGCTATGTTTATTTAACCACAATATCTTAAAAAGCCAAGAAAAATCTGAGGGAAATAAAAATTGTGGCAGATAATATTATAAAACTATAAAAATTAACTGAATATTGTACATGTGCTGAAAAAATTGACAGATTAAAGGAGCAGAATATAAATCCTTCTAAGTTCAGAGTGTTTAAGTATTTAGTATGTAATAAAGGTGATTTTTAAAATTAGAGGAAATATTTGATTATTTATAAATGATTATGAAATCATAATAAAATATGGAAAAATCAGCTGATTAAAGAATTAAGTATAAAAATGAAATAATAGAACTAGAAAAATATGGGTGAATGATTATATAAATTTTGGAGAAAGAAAAACTTTTATAATCTTAACACCAAAATGTAATCATAAGTTAAAAGATTTGATCTAATATTTTTAATTTTATGATTATTTAAAAATTGAAACAATAGAATCTAAAAGACAAATGGGCAAAATTTTGTAACACATATGCAAAGACTTTTTATCCTCAATGAATAAAGAGATAAAGAGATTTAAGAAATTTTTGTGTGGGTTATAAAATAGATTCTTTTTAATATTCTTTTAGAAACTACAACAAAAATATCAGCTTGGTTTCAGTTACTATTAGTTTACCATGCACCACATTGTTCTCTCAAAATATCTTTTGTACTCTCTTACACCAAAAAACCTATCTCAAATGAGACAATTTACAAAGTGATCACTTGACAATCTAATACTCACCTGACACCCTACATAGATATTAAAATATTATTAACTATACTCCTTATGCTATACTTTACATCTCCATGACTATTTTATAATTACCAATTTTATTTCTTAATCTCTTCCCCTTTTTCACCTACCGTCCAAACTCCCCACTCATCTGGCATGTTCTCTGTATCTAAAAGTTTGTTTTTGTTTTTTTCATTTATTTTTTCTAAATTTCACATGTAAGTGAAATCATATGACATTTTTCTTTTTTGGTAGGGGATTTATTTTTATTTGTTTGTTTGTTTGTTTGTTTGTTTATATTATGGTAACATGGATTAATCAAATCTAGTACATTTCAGATGCATAATTCAAAAGTAAGTCATACATATCTTGCATTGTGTATTCACTGCCTATAGTTAGATTTCTTTCTGTCACCACATATTTGATCCCTTTTACTCGATCTACCACTCCTACTCCCTTCTCCCAACCCTCTGGTAACCACAAATCTATTATCCATGTCCATCAAAATCTGCTTGTTTGTCCTGTTCATTTGTTGCTTTTAGGTTTATGTTCCACATATAAATGATATCATTAGTTATCAACTTTTTCTGTCTGGCTTATTTCACTTAGCATGATTCTCTCGAGGTTCATCCATCTTCTAGCAAATGGCAGTATTTCATCTCTTCTTATGGCTGAGTAATATTCCATTGTATATATGTACCACAACTTCCTTATCCAATCATCTATTTTAGGACACTGGTTGCTTCCATGTTCTGGCCACCGTGAATAATGCTGCTATGCACATCGGTGTGCAAATATCTTTTAGGATATGGGTTTTCAAGTCTTTGGGGTAAATACCCAGTAGAGGAATTGCTGGATCATATGGTATATCAATTCTTAGTTTTTTGAGGAACCTCCATACTCTTTTCCATAGCGGTTGTACCAATTTGGAGTCCCACTAGCTGGGTATGAAGGTTCCTTTTCTCCGCATCCTCTGCAACATTTGTTATTACTTGTCCTGTTGATTATAGCTCTTCAACAGGTGTCAGATGGTATCTCATTGTGGTTTTGATTTGTATTTCCATAACAGCAAGTGATGTTGAGTATCTTTTCATATATTCGTTGGTCATTTATATGTCCTCTAGGGAGAAGTGTCTGTTCAGGTCCTCTGCCCATATTTTTGATTGGATCATTCGCTTTTTTGTTGTTTTTAAGTTGTATGAGTTCTTTGTATATTTTGCATATTAGGCCCTTATTGGAGTCATTGCTTGCAAATATATTTTCCCATTCAGATGGTTGTCTCTTTATCTTGTTAACAATTTCTTTTGCCAAACAGAAGCTTTTTAGTTTGATAAGTCTCATTTACTTATTCTAACTTATACTTCCCTTGCTTTTGAAGTCAAATTCATAAAATCTTCTTTAAGTCCAAGGTCCTTAATTTTTTTTCTGTATTTTCTTCTATGCATTTTATTGTTTCAGGTCTTATATTCAAGTCTTTAATCTATTTTGAGTTAATTTTAGTGTGTGGTGATAGACAACAGTCTAGTTTTATTCTTTTGCAGGTGGCTTTCTAGTTTTCCCAGCACTATTTATTGAAGAGGCTTTCCTTTCTCGACTGTATGTTGTTGGCTTTTTTGGTAAAAAATTATTTGCCCACATAAATATGGGTTTACTTCTGGACTCTTGATTCTGTTCCACTAGTCCATTTGGTTTTGATTATCATCATTTAGTAGTATAATTTGAAGTCGGACAGAGTGATGCCTCCAGCTTTGTTCTTTTTTCTCAGGATGGCTTTGCAATTTGGGGTCTTTTGTGCTTCCATACAAATTTGATGACTTTTATTCTATTTTTTTTAAATGCCAATGGGATTTTAGTGGACACTACATGAAATCTGTTTAATGCTTTAGATAATATGGCAATTTTAACTATGTTGATTTTTCTGATCCAAGAACACGGAATATCTTTTCATTTCTTTGTATCTTCTTCAGTTTCTTTTCATAGGGTCATATAGTTTTTGTTATATGGCTCCTTCACATGTTTTGTTAGATTCATTCCTAGGTATGTTATTTTTTGTTGTTGTTGCAAGTGTGAAAGGAATTATTTTTCCACTCCTTTTTCTGACATTCATTATTAAAGTATAGGAACGCTATGGATTTTTGAACTTTGTATCCAGAAATTTTACTATATTTGTTTATTGTTTCTAGTAGTGTTCTTGTGGAGTCTTAGGGTTTCCTATATAGACAATCTGTCATCTGCAAAAAGTGACAGTTTGACTTCTTCATTTTTTATTTGGATGCCTTTTATATCTTTCTCTTGCTTGATTGCACTTGTTAGGACCTCCAATGTCATATTGAATAACAGTGGTGAGAGTGGACAGCCTTGCCTTGTTCCTGATCTTAGAGGAAAGGTTTTTAATTTTTCACCATTCAGTTTAATGTTGGCTGAGGGTTTGTCATATATGGCCTTTATTATGTTAAGTTACTTTCCTTGTATACTGATTTTTTTAAGTGTTTAGATCATAAATGGATGCTGTATCTTGTCGAAGGCTTTTTCATCACATGATTCTCTTTTTTAATTTGTTTATCTGGTATAACATATTAATTGATTTGCATATGTTGAACCATCCTGTGCCCCTGTGATGAAACCCACTTAATCATGGTGTATAATCTTTTTAATACGTTGCCGTATTTAGTTTGCTCGTATCTTATTTATGATTTTTGCATCTGTGTTTGCAATGAGAGATATTGGTCTGTAGTTTTCTCTTCTTGTGTTATCTTTACCAGGTTTTGGTGTCAGGGTAATATTGGCTTCATAAAATGAATTAGGAAGTATTGCCTCCTCTTTGATTTTTTAAAAAAGTTTGAGGAGAATAAGTATTAAATCTTCTTTGAATGTTCGTTAGAATTCACTGGTGAAACCATGTGGTCCTTGACTTTTACTTTTTGGTAGGTTATTTATAATTATTTTAATTTCCATACTGCTTTTTGGTCCTTTTAGATTTTTCAGTCCTTGATTCAGTCTAGGAAGATTGTATTTTTCTAAGTACTGGTCCATTTCTTCTGGGTTATTAAATTAGGTGTTATATACTTTTTCATAGTATTCTTGTATGATTTTTTGTATTTCTTCAGTCTGTTGTAATTTCCTCTCTTTCATTTCTTATTTTGTTTGTGTCCTTTCTCTTTTTTCTTTAGTGTGTATAGCCAGGGGTTTGTCAATTTTATTAATGTTCTCAAAGAACCAGCTCTTTGTCATATTTACTTTTTTTTCAATTCCATTTATTTCCGCTCTAATATTGATTATTTCTTTCCTTCTCCTGACTTAAGGCTTCATTTGTTCTTCCTTTTCTAGGTTTTCTTTTTTCCTTTTTAATTCCCTCCCCACCCCACTTCTACCTCTGGCCCATGGATGTTGCCATTTTCCCTTAATAACTGGATCTCTGAAGGCAGAGCATCCCCTCCCACATGCACGCTGGGGCCTGGCGCACCTGAGGTGTGGTCCATGGCTCCATCTGGGGTGTGAACCCAGGACCTTTTGTGCGCACAGCAGTCATGCTAACCACTACACTATGGAGCCACCTCCAAGTTTTTCAAATGAAGTGTAAATTGTTTATTTGAGCTCGTTCTTGTTTTCTGAGGTAGGCCTGTAATGATATGAACTTTTCTCTTATTACCACCTTTGCTGTGCTCCCCAAATTTTGATTCACTGTACTATCATTATCATTTTTTTCTATATATCTCTTGGTCTCTCTTTATTTCTTCTCTGACACAGTCATTTTTTAGTAGCATGTTGTTTAATTTCCACGTATTCGTGATTCTTCCCACTTTCTTTTTACAGTTGATCTTCAGCTTCAAAGCATTATGATCAGAGAATATGGTTGATATGATTTCAACCCTCTTATATTTGTCAAGGCAATCTCTGTATCCCAGTATGTGGTCAATCCTTGAGAATGTTCCATGTACATTAGAGAAGAATGTATAAACAGTTGTTTTGGGATAGATAGCTTTGCAAATGTCAATTATGTCCAGTGGTTTATGTGTCATTTATGGATGTTATTTCCTTACTGATTTTCTGTTTGGATGATCTGTCCATATCCAACAGTGGACTATTTATCACCAACTATGATAGAATTTTGGTCTGTTTCTCCCTTTAGTTCTATTAGTAATTGCTTTATATATTTTGGGACTCCCTAATTGAGAGCATAGATATTAATAAATGTTATGTCTTCGTGCATGATTCCCTTTATCATTATAAAATGTCCTTCAGTATCTTTCTTTACCTCTTTTATTTTGAAGTCTGTTTCATCTGATAATACCACTTCTCCTGCTTTTCTCTGAATTCCATTTACTTGAAATATCATTTTCTACTCTTTCACTTTGAGTCTATAGTTTGTATTTGAAATTGAGATGTGTCTCCTAGAGGCAGCATATGGTTGGATTTTGTTTTTTTGATCCAATCTGCAACTCTGTTGCCTTTATGTTGGTGAGTTTGGTACATTTACATTTAGGGTGATTATTAAAATATGAGGTTTTCCGATAGTCATTTTATCTTTTGCTTTCTGGTAGCTTAATGTTTCCATTGCCTCCTTGTTTTGTGTGTCTGTTTTTTTATTTGTTTGTTTTTTGTTTTTTGTTGTTGTTGTTGTTGTTGTTTTTAGTTTTGGTTGAGTTTTGTGGGTTTTTCCTCTGGTCCTTCTTGTTTTATGTTATATACTTCAGTTCTGAATCTTTGGCATATGGTTACCATTATGAATATGTAGAGGATAGTTATATACATATAGTAGTCCATTTTGTTCTACATGCATCATTTCTCTTATTACTTTTGCTTGCAATGTCCTCTTCTTAATAAGGGTTGCACTCCTCTGCTTCTATTTGCCTGCTAGTCTCCTTACTCCTAGTTACTTTTTTTTGTTTTTTGTTTTTTTTTTTTGGTCATTTTGTTTAGGTGAGCTGACCCCTTTTGGTATTTCCTATAATGCAGGCCTTGTATTGGAGAATTCCCTCAATTTTTATATGTCTAGAAAGGTCTTTATTTCTCTTTTATATCTAAAGGAGAGCTTTGCTGGATACATTATTCTTGTCTCATAGTTCCTTCCATTTAATAATTCAAATATTTGATTCCACTCTTTTCTGGCTTGCAAGGTTTGCACTGAGAAGTCCAATGATAATTTAGTGGATTTTCCTGTATAAGTTACTGTCTTCCTTTCCTTGGCTGCCCTGAGAATTCTATTTTTGTTATTGATTTTTTATAATTTTAATATAAAGTGTCTTGGAGAAGGCCTTTTTGAGTTGAAATAATTGGGTGTTCTGTTGTCTTCTTGAATTCCAAGTTCCAGCTCATTCCTTAGATTTGGGAAATTCTCATCAATTATTTGTCTGAAATGCTTTCAAATTTCTGCTCCTTTTCTTCCTCTTCGAGAATGCTCGTTATTCTTATGTAGCCTCCTCTGATGATATCAGCTAGTTTTTGTATTTCTCTTTCATTAGTTTTCATTCTTTGGTTTTTATCTTCTCCCTTCTGATTATTTTCTAGATTTCTGTCTTTGATATCACTGACCCTTTCCTCTATTTGGTTGACTCTATTTCCCAAACTTACTATTTCATTTTTCTTCTTTCGCAATATGTTCTTCATCTCCAGAGTTCTATTTGGGTTTTTTTGAGAGTTTAAATCTTGCTAAAAAAACTCATTCTGCTGATCTAGTGTTTTCCAATTCCTGGAATTGTTAATATGAATTATTTTGGATACCACAGAGTTTTTTCAAAAGTACCATTCTGAATTCTCTGTCATTTAAGTCACACATTTCTATGTCTTTGAATTTATTTTCTGGAGATTTTTGTCTTTCTTTCCGAGCTGAATTGTCACCTTGGTTGTTCATGGTGTTTTATAGTCTATGTCTCTGCTTGAGCATTAATGGAAGTGTATTCTGCTATTTCTCTAGAAAGAAGATTTATTATATAAAGATCTCTCTTTAGCCTGTTGCTAAGATGGCATTTTTCTTTTGGTTTCTCATAAGTGGCTTCTAAGCCTTTTGGATCCCTGTTTTATATGAATTCTTAATGATGCCTTTTTCTTCTTATAAATATTCAATCATGCTCACTCCCCTCAGTCTCAGTCCCTGTCAGTGTTAGCGACAGTTTTGGTAACATTTCTGTAAGATTCCCCTGAACACTGCTCCACAGTGTTCAGTCTTGGAGGTTATGGGGTCGAGGTCCCTCTGGGTTGGGAGATTGGAGCTCTGGCTCAGCCTTGCATTTTGTAACCATGGCTGGTAATAGTGAACCGTTGCTTCTCTGCCATTTCCTCTTCTCTACGATCCACACTTTTCTGCTTTCTTCTCTGATCCCTGGGCAGTGCTGCTTCATGGAACTCACAGCTCTCTCAGGCAAGGCTATTCAGGTAATCTACCCTACCTTCTCCCCTCCCTCCTTCCCGCAGGGAGCTCTGTCTGCAAGGGGTAGCTTCATTGTTTTTCCCATTCTACCACCTGACTCCCGCGGTTCTGACTTTTATTAGTTCTTATTCGCAGATCCCACTCTCAGACCTGGTGGTGTGCACATTGGGTGATGGTTTTTTTTTGTTTTTTAGTTTTAGATGTTCAACTTATTGTTGTCTCAAGGGGAGAGATCTGCTGACATCTCTTACTCTGCCATGTTTCTGATGTCATTCAGTGCATATGGCATTTTTCTATCTCTAGCTGACTTACTCCACTTGGCATAATACCCTCAAGTTCTAACCATGTTGTTGCAAATGGCAAGATTTCTTTTTTTTAATGGTTGAGTAACATTCTGTTGTATATATGTACCACCTATTTTTTCATGCATTCATTCATTGATGGACACCGAGGTAAGCTTCATATATTGACTCTTGTAAATAATGCTGCCATGAACATATGGATTCACATGCCTCTTCGAAGTAGTGCTTTGGGTTTGTTGAAATAAATATTTAGAAGCGGAATTACTGGGTCCTTCTTTGTCCCTTGTCATAGGCTTTGTTTTAAAGTCTTCTTTGTCTGATATAAATATTGCTACCCTAGCTCTTTTGTTTATTTGTTTGTCTCTATTTTCATGACACATCTTTTTTTATTCTTTCACTTTCAGTCTATGTGTGTCTTTGAATATGAATTGAGTCTCTTGTAGGCAGCATATATAAGGGTTTCATTTTCTTTTCCATTCAATCACCCTATCTTTTGATTGGAACATTTAATCTATTTACATTTAAAGTAATGGTTGATTGATGTGTAGTTATTGCCATTCTTCTCCTTCTCCTCCTCCCCCTCCCTCTCCTTCTCTTCCTCCTCCTCTGCCCCCCCCCCAACTCTTCTCCTTCTCCTTCTTCTTAAAAAAACCCTCCAACTTTTCCTGTAATACTGGTTTGGTGATGATAAGCTCCTTTAGCTTCTTCTTGTCTGGAAAGCTCTTTCTCTTTTCTTCAATTCTAAATGATAGCTTTTCTGGGTAGAGTAATCTTGGTTGTAGGTCCTTGCTTTTCAGCATTCAAATATTTCATGCTCACCCCTTCTGGCCTGCGATATTTCTATTGAGAAATCAACTGGCAGTCTTATGGGAGGTCCTTTGTAGGTAACTAACTCGCTACTTTTAAGATTTTCTGTCTTTAATATTTGGCATTTTAATTATGATGTGTCTTGGTGTGGGCCTCCTTGGGTCCATCTTGTTTGGGAGTCTGTGCTTCCTGGGGTTTTATGTCTATTTCCTTTACTGGGTTAAGGAAGATTTTTATCATTATTTCTTGAAATATGTTTTCAGTTCCTTATTCTTTCTCTTTTCCTTCTGGTAGCCCTCTGTTGCAAATGTTGGTATGCTTAATGTTATCCCAGAGACCCCTTAAACTATCCTCATTTTTTGGATTTTTTTTTCTTGTTGCTCTTCTGGGTGTTTTCTGCTATCTTGTTTTTTCAATTCCTGATTCAGTCTTCTGCTTCATCTAATCTACTTTTGACTCCTTCTAATGTATTCTTTGTTTCACTTACTGTGTTTTTCATTTCTGACTGGTTCTTTTTATGTTTTCTATCTCTACTATTTGTTTTCTATTTATTCTTAAGGTTTTCACTGAATTCATCTACTCTGCTCCTAAGTTTATTGAGCATCCTTATTACCAGTGTTTCGAACTGTGCATCTGGTAGATTGCCTGTCTCCCTTTTGTTTAGTTTTTTTTTTTTAGAGCTTTGTTCTTTTCTTTAATTTGGGATATGTTTCTTTGTATCCCCATTTTAGCTGCCCTCCCCCCCACCCCGTTTTTTTTTTTTATGTGTTAAGCAGGGCTGCTCTGTCTCCTGGTCTTGGTGGGGTGGCCTTATGTAGTAGGTGTGCTGTGGGGTCCAGTAGAACAGTCTTCCTGGTCACCTGAGCTAGGTGCTCCAGGATTGTCCCTTGTATGGGTTGTGTGTTGCCCTCTGTTGTAGCTGAGCCTTAGTTGCTGTTTGAATGTCAATGAGAGGGATTAATTCTTGGGCTCCTTAGTTGCAAGGACTGGCCAGTGAGGGGCTGATCCTATGGAACAGGGTCAGGTGCCTGTCCAGTCTTCCCTTTGTGTGTGTGATCCTCATATGTGACCCTTGGTGGTACTCTGGCTTAGACTTAAGTTGGTAATCAGGCATGCAGGCCAGGGCCTCCTGGGAGGGGCCCCACCACAGGCCAAGTTCAGCTTAGCCTATGCCCTGCCAAGAGTCACCTGGGGAGATCCACCAAGCAATCTTCAGATAATCACCATCCACACCGGGCTTGGATGTGCCTTGAGAAGCCAAGCATTGAACTGAGGCCAGCTGCTGTTATTGCCAGTCTTGGGGCCTTTCAGCAAGAGTTACTGGGCAAGCCCAGGCCAGATTCTGCTTGTTTAGGATTTGTGAAATTTTGAGACATTTTAGAAATGTAGCATGAGCCCAGATAGTCCATTAGTATGGAAAATCCACTGTTAGTGGCTTGAGTCGGCCTTCAAGTTTTGTGGGGCAGGGTCTTGGAATCACGAGTGGGGCAACCAGTCTCAGCCAAATTTATGGAGACTCAGAAATGGTGCCCACATGCTTGGTCTGCTTATATGTACACATTAGGAAGGGAAAGGGCTTAATAAAGGAATGGTGGTCTCTACCAGAACTTCTGTCTGGGAGAAAACTTCCCCTCCAGCCCTCACCCTAATGCCAGATAATTCATTCTTCTCTGTATGTTCCAATTTTATTTTGAGCTGCTGCCCCAGCACAGGAGCTCACAAACAGTGAGTCAGTCAGTGAGTAAGTGGTCTTGCAGGTCCCTTCAGTGGTGCTTTGTCTCATTCAATCACAATCTCCACTGGTTTTTACAGGCAGAAGTTATGGGGACTTTTCTTCCCAGCACAGGAAGCCTGTGCTGGGAAGATCGGTGTGGGGCCAAGACCCCTTGCTTCTCCAGGGGGACCTCCACAACTGAGACATCCCTCCCGATACAGGTGTAGGATCTGCCCATTCCACATCTCTGCCCCTCTTACTAGTCTTGAGGTGGCTCTTTCTGTGTATCCTCAGTTGCAGGACTTCTGTTCAGCTAAACTTCAGGTGACTCCCAATGATGGCTGTTCCTTAGTTTAGTTGTAATTTTGATGCGGCTGTGAGAAGAGGCAAGCACAATGTTTATCTACTCTGCCATCTTGACCAGGCTTTCATAGCTGTACACTTTTGTCAAGTAATATATTTTCTTAAATTTAATCTGAATATGATTATGCTATTTGTCTAGACTATGAGTTCTTCTAGAGTAGAGATATGTCATAGCATTTTTATCCTATCTTCTACATTGAAACCATCTATTCCTTTGGTTTCCAAAGTTTACCTCATTTGTACCCAACCATGCCTAAACAGCATTGGAAAATCCACTGGCCAATTAGAGGTTCTGAAATTCTTGATATTAAAACTGATTCAACAGCATGCCAATGAGAAGGAGAACCTTATGCAGCATGTTTTCTGCGGGTGATATTTGCAATGATGGTTACTAGATACATCTATGACTCAAACAAGGTATTTAATGATTAATAAATGGATTCCATGAGGCACTATTTTTTTTAGTTATTTTTCTCTACAGTGTTATGGGAAAATATATATATACTTCTCCCTTAGGCTTTTTGTTGATTTAATCCTATTCCTTGATATTTTGCCTTTGTTCTATCTTTTTTATTCTTCAGGTTTTTTCTTTTCTTTTCTTTTCTTTTTTTTTTTTTTGAATCTTACTGACTAGTTTTTTGGAATGATGGTAATTATCTAGACAGAATGATTTTCAGTTGAACATGATTTAGAGCACAATGCCACTGAAATTATTGACCTTCTATTTTCAATTTATTCATGAGACAATCGACTAGAAGGAGTTTTGTATTTAATTCTATTAAGAATTGAGGAAGGAGAAGGTGGAGATTACTTGCAGATGTTGCAGAAAGCATATGCTTCAATCTGAAGAAGTAATTATACTCTTTTATCTTTTAATAAAAGGTTTCAGAAGAGTCCAGTTGATGAAAGATGAAGATATTAAAAACATTGCAGAATAGAGTTGTTCTATGAAGATGGCACTGATTATATCATTTGCAAAAGTTTTGAACACATCTTTCCAATATACGACAAGTCAATGGGAAAATATGACTTGGTTTGCAGTTACATTTTCAGGAACACAACTACTACATAAAACAACCTGCAATGAATTTCTATTTTTCCCATTTTATTTTTAGCAGATTTTACACCTCTTTTATATTAAAAATATACTGAAAGAAACCATTTCACACTTGAAATAACTAAAGTAATTCGCCTTCTAAAATTGTCTTATTTCACTCTACTTTGTGTTGTAAACTAACAAACATGGCTTAGTATGCTTTAAGGCATCAACCAGTCAGGAAGGTAAAATAGTTTTTGAAGGATGAAAATTAGTTTTTGAAGGTTGAATATTTGTCTGCATATTCCCATGTAGCCGCAGCTATGAACGGTCTTCATAAAGTAAAGTAAAACTTGAAATTGTTAATTTCAAAAGGTATTTTTTTACATATACACTATATTTAAAAAAAAAGAGACAACAGAGATCATGACAGACAGTTACATCTGTAATGTAAGAAAAATTCTGGCATTATGAGGGTGTCAATATAATCAGTAAAAAATTATTTTTGATGATATGAAGAGAAAAAGTGTTAGCAGAATGAGAATAATTTTTGAACAGCAGATACATAGCAAAGTCCTTCCCCCTTGTCTGCCAAATGCACCCACACTTGTCATCAGTGAATGCAATTAAATTTTTTTTTACAATACAGAAGAGACTTTTGGCAGTCAGTGAGGGCTAATTTTTTTCTTCACTTGTACGCCCCTTTTATCCACTGTGAAGATGTGAACGGAAAGATATTCATAGAGTTGATTTTTTCCCTCAACTACGAATTTGTGAACAAATTGAGACAGAATTTGAGAAATTGAAATGGATCATACACTCTGTTTTACATACCAACACAGCCTTGGCCAAAAGGTTAAATTACTTAAGGGTAAAATAGTATCTACTGGTGTTCTCACATGCATTTTTTAGACAAATCAGCTTTTATTTTTTAGACAAAGAACAAATGGCAAAATAGCAAAAATCTCTTCACAACCTCCTTAGGCAACAAGTAGCATAAAAACTTAATAGTTATAATCTATAAAGTGTAATCAGAAAGAATTACATGGCAAGAATTTATAGCACCTTTCAATGCACATTCACATTTGTCATCTTCTTTGAGCCTCAAATAAACATTGCAGTATATTGTCATTTTATAATGTCAAATGTATCATAGTCTTTGAATTCTATTGTGGTCTGTGGTCACTTCAATGATGGAAAATATGTGGTGGAGTTAAACCTTCGGTCTCATTTGTTTTTAATACCCATCATAGGTACACACAGACATAGACACACGATACATTTTCAAATGATTACATGAAATAAGAATGAAAATGTTTTGAAGTAATAAAACTATGACCCAGTGAAACTATCTAGTTTTAAAGTCAACTAATTCATAAAAATTGATATTTAAAGTCTAAGTACAATAATATGTAAGCTTGTGTTTTTCTGCAGCTCCAATGATTACCAGATTAACCCTTCTATTACTGTTAGTATTATGGCAAAATAGAAAATATTTAAATTTATAATAGGATTTCAAATTTATCATTTCAGTTAATCACACTATCCTTCCCATCTCCTATCCTTGATTTTTCAAGATCCTTAAACAGTGAATATTTTCAGCTATTTACCTAAGTTCCTCAAAGCCAATCTTTGTTGAATTAATAGTGAAAATAAAGTCGTGGTATTGCTAGCATTTGTTAAGTTGCACTCCTGGGATAAAATACATCAATAATTACTACAGCATGTAATCAATGCCATGCTAGTTCTGATAGAAATACTTCATTTAACATCTTCTATTTATTATAATGTTTCTGACCATATAGAAATAAGGCAGGGAGAAGTGACTCACAAGCATTCAGAAAAAAGAAGAGAAATGAGGGCCCACTATGTAGGCTTCTGATAGTAGAGATGATTTTTTAGCAGGTTAGTCATATTTTGTAATTCAAACCCACTTGGTACTGTCTGCTCATGTTTTTAAAGGCAGCTAAGTCTAGGCTAGGTGAACATTATTAGACATTGTAGAAGTGAAACATGTTAAGTTCACATAAGTAACTAGCCTATATGGGAAATGACTATACTAAAACCAGTACATCAGTCTCAGAAGCACTTTTAGCAGCCTCATCATTGTATTATCCAGATGCGAGGTTGTTTTTAGGTGGCATGATATTGGCAGCCATTTCTTCCTCTTCATGCTTTCTATAGAACTACTCTTTATACTCTCTTTTCTTACATTCCTGTTGATGTTTATTTTTAAGACAACAACGGTTTAAACTGAGTTCCTCTCTTGGTGACACCTTTGGACAATGAAAAAGGCATACTGAAAAATCACACAATAAACAGAATATAGAGCTAGGAGGCCTCATAAAGTAGGCTCACAATTACTATCGATTTTTCTGACTTTAGTTTACTGATTTGTTTGTTTGTTTGTTTGTTCTCTTTAGGTCTATCATTAAAATGGAGGCCCAAGCTAACTCAGGAATCTTTAGGAGGTAGAAGACAAAACTGCCAAAAATTCACAGAATGGTAGAAAGTAAAGATTGAGGGTCTATGAGAAATAAATATTACCTAAAAAACAGATGTGTACACCTTGCCGATTTTTGCTAGGTATTAATGATTCCCTTGAGTATTGGATCAAATTATCTTGCATTGCCAAGAAGGAACAATTGAAGAAGTGAAAAATACAAATGAATTGGTTTGTATTGTGTACTTGTTGACTTCATAGTCTTTTTTTAATATAAACATATTTTTAATGTAAGACTAATAATTTTATCAAAAAAGAAAATGTTGAATCACCTAGATTTTGGCAAAGCTAAGGAAATCTTTTGGTCTGTATCAGGGCATATGTATCATATCTTTGGGATAATATATCCAAAGTTAAGCAACACAAATATATATATATATATATATATATATGACAGAATTAATTATTAAAGCTACTTTAGAAAATGTTTGCAAATCTTTAAATCAAGAATTAATATTTTTATATAGTTAGTTACATTATTAGATACTGCCTTCTTTTTGCTTTATTAAAGAAGTAGTTGAGAAGAATTTATATACAAAATTGAGAGACACTTAAAACCTCATATAATTATTTCTGCTTTTAGATCAATAAATCTAGGCTCCTACCTGCTAGTTATATACCCCTAACCTCAAATAATCATTGAAAATGTATTGATATCTTATTGTAGGTTTGATGTTATTCAAAGCATAGATATAGATTTAGTCTTTTACTGTATAAATAAGACCCACGAGATTATTTAAACAAAAATGACACATGCCAGACTCTCACAAGTAAGCAGTGATTAGTTTTATGTTAACATTATTTTTGCTTTTCTTGTTTTATGATATATATTTTTTTCTGATTGTAAAAGATTAGCAAAAATATCGAAATTAGAAAGAAATATAATAAATGGGAAAGTAAATAACCCTTAATCACATCACTTAAGGGCAACTAATGTTAACATATTGGTGTATTTCCTTTTTGTATCTTCTGTGTATATTTATGAAATAGAAACTATTATATATATAGTTTTATTCTCAGTTATTAATATTTAACTCATATTTTAATTATGTATGTAACCTACCATGACCTTAATTAGTATTTCTAAATGGAATTTTTTAAATGGTCCATAAGTCAAAGGCTTTTTTTGTTCCTAATGTATATTGTGTAACTACTTTCTAGAAAGCTTCTATTAATTAAAAACCTCAAAGGAAATGAAAGATTCATTGAAATTCCTATCAAAATACCAATGACATTTTTTCTCCACGGAACTAGAAAAAATAATTCTAAAATTTATATGGAAACACAAAAGACACTGAATAGCCAAAGCAATCTTGAGAATGAAGAACAGAGTCGGACTTATTACACTTCCTGATTTTAAACTATACTACAATGCTACAGAAAACAAAACAATATGACATTGGCACAAAAGCAGATACATAGATCAATGGAACAGAATAGAGAACCTAGGAATAAACTCATATTTATAATCAATTAATTAACAGAAGAGACAAGACTATATAATGGGGTAAATGACAATCTCTTCAATAAATGGTGTTGGGGAAACTAGACAGTTACATATAAGTAATAAAACTAGACCTTTCTTATACCATATACAAAAACAAATTTAAAATGAGTTAAAGACTTAAGTGTAAGACCTGAAACCATAAAACTCCTAGTAGAAAACATAGACAATAAACTCTTCGATACCAGTCTTAGCAATATATTTTTGGATATGTCTCTTAGGGCAAAAGCAACAAAAGCAAAAATAAGCAAATGAGACTGCATCAAACCAAACAGCTTTTGTGCAGTGAAGAAAACTATCAAAAAGATGAAAAGACAGCTTACTGAATGGGAGAAGATATTTGCAAATGTAGTACTCAATAAGAGGTTAGTACCCAAATATATAAAAAACTCATACAACTCAACATCAAAAAAAAATATTAATAAATGTACAGAGAACCTGAATAAACATTTCCCCAGAGAAGACATATACACATATGAAAAGTTGCTCAACATCACTAATCAGCAGGGAAATGCAAATAAAAATCATGAGAATATCACCTCATACCTATCATAATGTCTATTATGAAAAAGGCAAAAATGAAGTGTTAATGAGGATGTGGAGAAAAAGAAGCCCTTGTACATTTGCTTGGTGGGATTGTAAACTGGTGCAGAACTATGTGAAACAGTATCAAGATTCCTCAAAAAGTTAGAAATGCAACCACCATGTGATACAGCAATTCCAGTTCTAGGTTTTCCTTTGAAGAAAACAAAAACATTAATTTGAGAAGATATATGCACCCCTACGTTCCTTGTAGTATTGTTTACAATAATCAAGATATGGAAGCAACATAGGTGTTCATCAATAGATGAATAAATAAAGAAGACATGAATATACATACATACATACATACATACATACATATGTGTATATATATATATATATATATATATATATATATATATATATAAATACACAATGGAATATTACTCGGCCCTCAAAAAGAACAAAATCTTGCCATTTGTGAAACATGGATGGACCTAGAGAGTATTATGCTAAATGAAATAAGCTGGATAGTGAAAGACCGAGACCATATATTTTTACTTATATGTGGAATCTAAACAAAACAAAACAAAAGGACAAACAATGAAACAGACACAAACTCATAGATACAGAGAACAAACTAATGGTTTCCAGAGGGAAGGAAAGGGAGGATGGGTTGAAAAGGGGAAGTGATTGAGAAGTACAAAATTCCAATTATAAAATAATTCATGGGCTGGAGTATGATGGTTACCTGACTTACTGTGGTGTTCACTTTGTAAGGTATATAAATGTCGAATCACTGTGTCGTACACCTGAAATAATATAATATTGTATGTAAATATAATTAAACATAAATTTAAAAAAGAACCTAACACTGTCCTATGAGAGTACTTATAGCTTGATATGTGGAGAATGGTGCTTCAATATTTTAAAAAATCTCTTTGATTATTACATTACTTGATTCTTTCAATTACTGAGAGTTGTCTTCATTTTCTTTGCCTACTTTCCTATTAAGGTGTAGAGCTATTTTTAAATCCACTTTTATAATGTCTTTACATATTAAAGGTGTGAAATTCTAATCAAATTTATTTATTTTTTTAATTTTCTGATTTTTACTTTTACTTACATTTTTAGCATTTAGCATTTTAACATTTTATGCAGTGAAATTCATTGCCACTTTTATTTTTTTCTTTGCTTTTATGCACTGTGATGAGTTGCTTATTTGTTTATATTTACTTCTTTTAAGTTATTTTGTTTTGAATTTAAGGGAAGTGATTAAAACTTTCGCACATTGAATCTTCTTTGTATTGTTTCAATCTTAGTGTACCTGCTGCTGCCAAAAGCATACAATCTATGTTTTAATTTTTTTGACATTTAACCCTGTTATCCATCTGGAAATAATTTTGTTGAGAATCTATATTTTGTTTTCCACAAATAGCCAAATGTCTAAACATAATTTGTTAAACAATCCATCTCTTTGTACTGGTCTTGGGTCTTTTTTTGTTGTGTATTAAATTCTAACATGCATAAATGAAATATATGATTTAAAACTGTCTCATTTCAGTCATCTATCTGTAGAGTCTAGTGACAACATAATTTTTTAATCTTCAGAGTTTTACAAATGTGTTTTAATATTTGTTTTAATATTAAAATGTGTTTTAATATTTGTTAAGGCAAGTCCTTTTGATTATTTTTTATTTTTACCTCATTTTTCTTATCTATTTTTTGATGAACTTTAGAATAATTCATCAAAAATAAGTAATTTTGGATTTTGATTGAAATTCTGTTAAACCTATTATTTGTAGTATTTGATTATCCAGCTCAGGAATATTGTACATCTTTTCATTTATTCACATTTTATATGTCCCTAGTTAGAGGTTAGCAGTTTTCTTCACATGTGTCTCCATAAAGCCATAGTACTAAAAAAATAAACATTTCAATTTTTAATACCTAAAGTGCTTCTTACTTTTCAAATATTTTTCTAAAAATTTTCAATAATTTTGGCCACCATTCTCTATCTTTCCATTTAGCCGATGGTAATATTCTTATTTATTGTTTTCTGATTATTTCTCCCTTAACTAAATTAAACTTTTTTAAGGATATAGGCAGCACTTTATACTGTTTTTGTACTATACATAGTAATTTGTTCATCCTTTTGTTAATTCATCAGCTATTCACTGGGTTGCAACCATGTGAGAGGCACTGTGCTAACCATAGATATATATCAGTGAACAAGTCCGACACAGGACCTAATCATTGTGAAGATTTTATCCTAGTGCAAGAGATGGATTTTAAGAAATTAATTGAAAAACTGAGTATCAAAGGTGATAACTAATAGTAAGGAGATCCTCAGGGTGCTACAAAAAATGTATAATGGGTGCACTTGATTTTAATCTTGGGTGTCTAAGATTTTCTTTTGGAAGGGACTTTTTACTTGAGTTTTGAAGGATATGTGTCAATTTGGTGAAAGAGATTAGGTGGGGAGACAAGGAGGCAAGGATTCCAGACAGAAAGAAAATTAACCAAAACCTTACATTGACTCAAAACTAAACACGTATGTATATATAAAAATCTCTTGTTAACACACAAAGAAACTGAGGCATAGCAAAGTTAAGCAAATTATGACTTGTAGGTAATGGGTACAAATCCAGTATGACTCTGAAATTCATACTCTTAACTTCTATGCTGGTCTTTCTATACAATAGGCTCTGAAGCAAGAAGAAGCATTCCACATTTGCATACCTAAAAGAAGGTCTGGAGTGTGAATAGCTGGGAGAAGTGAAATTAGTTAAGGTTGTTGGGTGAGGCAGGTGTCAGATTAAATTTGTAGATCATGGTAAAATTTTGTTTTTTTGTCCTAAAGAAACTCAGAGACCACTAATAGGTATTTATTAGGAAGGTGACAAGATTACATTAGCACTTAAAAAGGATTTCTCTTCCTGTAACGTGAAGAATAAATTGAAGAAGTTGAAATGAGTACAAAAGAAAAAAACAGTTTGGAAACTATTTCAGTCACACAAGCTAGAGATGATGGTAGCTAAGAGTTGGGTGATAGCAATGGAGATGGAAACAATTATATTTGAGATATATTTTGAAGCCATAAAGGAGTAGACTTTTCATAAGTTAGATGTAGAAATGAAAGAAAAGAAGATATCAAACACATTTTAGGCATAGACAACTGAGTGACTAGTGGTGACAACATTAAAATGAGAATCACTTATCAGTTCTAGGAACAAAAAGAAAAGAGAAAAAAATCTGATATTTTTTTCCTGTCTGGGAAATTTTAAAAAATTCTTTCTTTGTCTTTAATTTTCAATTTTACTATAATGTCCCTAGATATGTTTTTCTCAATGTTTATCAGACTTCTTGAATTTCTGCCTTAATTTTTTTTTTTGGTCAATTTTGGAAAATTGTTGCTCATTATCCCTTCAAATATTGCTTTTGTTCCATTTTCTCTCTCTTATCTTCTGGGACTCCAATAACATGTATGTTAGACCTTTTATTATTTTTTTAATTAAAAATATTTTTTGATAATAGAATATTTTAAAATTATTAAATTGATCGAGGTGACATTGGTTCGTAAGATTATGTAAGTTTCAAGTGTATAATTCCATGATATGTCATCTGTATATTGTATTGTGTTCATCAACCAAAGTTTAGTCCCCTTCTGTCACCATATATTTAACCCCATTTTCCCTCTTCGACCTCCCCTGACACCCTTTCCCTCTGGTAACCAGCATACTGTCATCTGTGTCAATAAGGTTTTGTTTGTTCATTTGTTGCTTTGTTTTATATTCCACATATGAGTAAAATCATATGGTTCTTGTTCTTTTTCTTCTTACTTATTTCACTTAGTGTGATACTCTTGAGATCTATCCATGTTGTCACAAATGACAGTATTTCATCTTTTCTTATGGCTCAATTGTATATATGTACCACATCAGTTGCATATATGTACCACTATATATATGTACCACTTATTCTTTATTCCATTATCTATCAAAAGACACTTAGATAGATAATGTTTGTTTCCATGTCCTGGCTACCATTAATTGTGATACAATAAACATAAGGTTACATATATCTTCGTTATAAGTACATGTTTTCAGATTTTTAGATAGAGACACAGGAGAAAAATTTCTGAGTCATATGGTAATTTTATTCTTAATTTTTTGAAGAAACTCCATATTGTTTTTTATAGTGGTTGTACCAATTTACATTCTCACCAGCAATGATTGAGGGTTACTTTTTCTCCACGTTCTCTCCAATACTAATTATTTCTTATCTTGTTGATAATAGCTATTCTAAAGGTGTGTGGTGCTGCCTCATTGTGACTTGATTTGCATTTCCCTTACAGCTAGTAAAGTTAAGCACTTTTCATATATCTGTTGGCCATTTGCATATCTTTTTGGAAAAAGTGTCTGTTCAGGTCCTTTTGCCCATTTTTTAATTGGATTTTTTTTAATTGTCGAATTGTATAAGTTCTTTGTATATTTTAGATATTAACTCCTTACCAAAGGTATTGTTTTATATATCTTCTATTATTCATAAAGTTGCTTTTTGTTTTGCTGATGGTTTCTTTTGCTGTGCAGAAGCTTTTTAGTTTTTCTACCCTCACTGCTGTAAGGCATCTTTAAATTTTGTTCAGCTTCTCAGCTTCTCATTTTCTATTGGAGAAACAGCAAATCTCTTGAGGAGTACTGAATATTGGACTCATTTCTTTATGCTTTCTTTCTCTCTGAGATGTCAAGTTGTCATTGCCTTGCCAGCTCTCTTAGACCTTCAAGCAAATTTTGGAAAAAATATATATGTTTTATTGAGTTCCAAGAATGTTCTTACTCAACTTGAGTATTCTTTTTTTATGTTCAAAAGATTCTCATTATGCTAACAAGCCAAAGATATTCTCTTTTTGAGCGAAAGAATTCTTGTGTCATGGAAAGAAGAGACCTCTCTTGGCCTTTTTAGCATACTCTTCTAATCTCAATTTTCCCAACGAGAGTGAATTCTCAAGGCATTTTTACTTCCAAATAAAGATAACTTTTTTAGATACTGTAGTGTAATTTATTAGGATGATGTATTATTCTTTTCTTGTCACTCCAGTAGAGTCAACAATAATCACATTCCTTCTTAATTTTGGCTTTAAGTCAAACTAAAAACCTATAAGGATGTACAAGAAGATGATGATTCTTAGCTTTTACTTGCAATTCATCGATAACTAAGTTCAGTATTTCCCAAATTTACTTACATATAAGAAGCAATCTCTCATTTTTTTTTGTTAAAAACTCAGACCTCCTCCTTAGAAATTCTGAATCAGTGGGCCTGGACTTTGGTCTGGTTGAAAATATACACACTTAAGATATTTCCAATCAATATTATTGTCTGTTAAGTCAAATAAGATGAGTTTGTATGAATTTTTAAGATTGCATGAAGGAATCAAGAATTCAGAATTATCAATTTTTAGCCATTGTAATAACCCATCAATTACATTTATCATTAAGATGCAAGTTTATTATAAAGTCTGCTATAGAATTGACAGTCATGCTTTTTAAAGAATTTAGAAATGTGAGTTGCAGTATCCACTGTAGGTAGGATCTTATTGCTTTAACTATAGTTCATACATTTTCATCGATACACAAATCAATAGTTTTCTCCTTCCTTACTGATCTGTTTGCAATGCTACTTAACTTTTTTGAGTAACAAAGGATTATTTCAACTTTAGCTAGAAAGAAGTTGGGGCAACCCTTTTAGTTATTCTATTTCAGTTCCCTATAGCCTTGTATGTCTATATAACCCTAACATGGCTAGAAATGTCCCTTAGAGACATTTTATAGGCTTTGCAACTTATGGTGCTTTAGCAGCAACATTTTAAAAAGTGAAAGACTTAATTTAGATATTTTGAAGTGACTATGGTAATATGAGCTTGAGGTGGTGAAAGATAAACTAGGATATCATTTTACTGTCATTGGAGCCATGCTACCTGAGAATATATAAAGTATTAAAAAATACAGGAGTTGTCAAGTTTAAAGTATTTAAAGTCAGATGGAAAGGACTTTTACAAATTTCAGTGGCCAAATAAATGACATATCAAGTCAAGTGACTTAGCCAATGTTGGTGAAGGTTCAGGCTTATTTGAATAGGTAAAAGATGTTAATGGTTTAAAAATGTCATGGGCAACATGACCATTTTCTTTAAGTCATGGAGTCTCTGACACAGCAATTATAAATAGAGTTTAATGTGTTAACGCAAGGTCATGGCTGAGAATCCAATTAGTATTTGAGCTAAAATCTCTGCCTGTAATGCCACTTGAAGCATCTAAGGTGGTCTCTCTCGCAATTGCTTAAAATTACAAAGTTGTTTGCTTAGTTTATTATCATGTTTTACCCTGGAAATTTTTGGGATTAAGCATAGAAGTGTTTAAGAGACTAAACATATTGTTTATTCCCTCACTTTATTTTTTGGCCAAAATATTGTCTTATAACAGATCCTCTATATTTTCTAAAACAGGAAATCCTATCTCTTCTCTCATTGCACTTTATTTTTCTCTACAGTATGTATTACTACCTCCATTATATTTTATATAATATGTTTTCATATTATTTGACAATCCTTGGAATGTAAACTTCTCATGGTATGGATTTTATTTTGTTCATTGTTATATCCCCAGCACATAGAGAAGTGTGCCTGGCACACAATAAATTGCTGATAAATGAATGCAAGTAGTCACTGGAGTTACTAGAAGAAGGATCCCTCACTTTTCAAGTTTCTAAAGAATTCTGAGGAAACTAAAAGTAAAAAATAATTTCTTCTCATTACTTTGTCTTTGAAACTACAGAACAGGATTTTCATTTTAAATAATATATATTCTAATAATTATCCTTTCTTTTCTAACAACACTTTGGTTCTAAAAGATGTGATAGAGATGGTTATTATGTACTTTCGTATTCTGGTCACTCAACAAAGTTAAACGAACTAATTGAAAACCTTATGATGTTCTAGGTACTTTGTTAGATGCTCTAGATTTGTACATAAAAGAGATGTCCTTGTCCTCTAGGGGTTTCAAGTGTTGTAGGGGAGGCACTCAGAAAACAAACCTTTAGAACATGGTACAATAAGGCTGTGCTAAGACATTTGCACAGAGTGTGAGAGCAGTTCATGAGTAGGGCATGTAATCTAGAACAGGAGGGTCAGTGAAGATATTCTGTAACAGATAACAAACTCAGCACTGACTGATAAATGTAATCATCACGATCATCATCGTCATCGTCAGTCATCATTCATTGATCACTCATTATATCCCAGGCAACTTATAACCCTGATGTCATTGCATCCTTACAAGAAACCTCATGTAGTAAATATTATTCTTATATTACAGATGAAGAAAATTTGTTTAGAAATTTTTAATTACAGGCACACCTTCCTTTATTGTTCTATGGATTATTACACTTAGCTGATATTGAATTTTTACAACTTGAATGTTTGTGATAACCATGTACAGAGTAAGTCTACCATTGCCATATTCCAAAAGTATTTGCTCACTTCATGTCTCTGTGTCACATTTTAGTAATTCTTGCAACATTCTGAACTTTTTTCATTATTATATTTGTTGTGGTAATCTGTGACCAGTGATGTATGATGTTACTATTGTAATTATTTTGAGATGCCATGGACAATGCCTCTATAAGATGCTGAACTTAATGAAGGTTGTATGTGTTCTGACTTCCCCACTGACCAACTGTTTCTCTATCTCTCTACCTCTCCTCAGACCTCTGTATTCCCTGAGTCACAACAATATTGAAATTAGGCCAGTTAATAGCCCTACGATAGCTTAATTTTTCAAGTGAAAGGAAGAGTTACATGTCTCTCACTTTAATTCAAAAGCTAGAAATAATTAAGTTTAGTGAAGAAGGCATGTCAAAAACTGAGATAGGCCAAAAGCTAGGTCTCTTGTGCAAAACAGTCAAGTTGTGAATGTAATGCAAAAGGAAAGTTTTTGAAGAAAACTAAAGTCCTACTCCAGTGAATAAATGAATAATAAGAAAGTGAAATAGCTCCATTCCTGATATACAGAGAATTAGTAATCTGGATGGAAGGTCAAACCAGCCATGACCATCTCTTAAGCCAAAGCTATCCCAGAGCAAAACCTCAATTCTCTTCAATTTTATGAAAGCTGAGAGAGATGAGGAAGCTGCAGAAGAAAAGTATGAAGCTAGCAGAGGTTGATTCATGAGGTTTAAGGAAAGAAGCCATCTCTATAACATAAAAGTGCAAAGTGAAGTGACAAGTGCTGATGTAGAAACTACAGGATATTATCCAGAAAATCTAGCTAACATAATAAATGAAAGTGACTACACTACACAACATGTTTTTAATGTAGATGAAATAGCCTTCTATTGAATGAAGATGCCACCTAGGTAGAGAGAAGCAGTCAATGCTTAGCTTCAAGGCTTCAAAGTATAAGATGACTCCCTTGTTAGGGTCTAATGCAGCTGGTGACTTCAAGTTGAAGTTAATGTTCATTTGTCATCTGGAAAATCTTTGGTCCCTTAAGAATGATGCTAAATCTATTCTTCATGTGCTCCATAAATGAAACAACAAAGTCTGGATGATAACACATCTGTTTACAACATGGTTGACTGAGTATTTTAAGCCCACCTTTGAGACCTACTAATCAGAGAAAGAGATTTATTTCAAAATATTACAGTTCATTGACAATGTACCTGGTCACCCAAGAGCTCTGATGGAGATGTATAATGAGATTAATGTGGTTTTCATGCCTACTAACACAACATCTATTCTGCAGCCCATGGATCAAGGAGTAATTTTGACTTTCAAATATTATTATTTAAGAAATGCATTTCTTAATAATATAGTGATTTTAAAAATAATACATAGTGATTTTTTAAATAAATTTTTGCAAATTCAAAATCTTGTGGAAAGGAGTTACCATTCTAGTTGCCATTAAGAACACTCATAAGAGATTCTGGAGGAAGATGGAAGATGAGGTAAAAGTAGGGTTTGCCTCATTCCAAGTCTGCATTGAAATTACAACCAAATTATAAAATAATCAACGTGGAGAATCAACTGAAGTTCAGGCTATCACAACACAGTATGAAGAGAAAGAAAGATGGCTGTAGTAAGGCTCCCTCCTGACACCCTTAGCAGATTCTGAGCGGAAGTGACTAAGCACTTCTCCCCTTATGTAACCATGTGCCTGGTACACATGTGTGGGCTTCTGGCATTGTGCCGCTATTGTTTAACCTGTATATAAAGGTGTCGCTACTCTGCGAGGCTGGCTGTGCCCTTGCTGAAACAAAGAGCTATGTAGCAGTTCCCACAACTCCCCAAATTTTCTTCCAAATGCCTGAGCCTCATATCCCTTACCTTGGAACTGAAAATCTGCAGCAACACACACGTATGTCTGACAATATAGAGGAGCCACATTGAAGCCTATAGGAGGGGCAAAGTTGTAAATTGGGTCAGACTCACACCTGCAGATGGTGGAGGAACACCGGCAGGGAGATGAAGGCTGCAAAGACTCCCTTGAAAGAGAGATGGGTCCTAGCTTTATTAGGGAGCACCCCAGCCCTCCAGCTCAAGGAAGAGGAATCTCCAATAACTCTGACTGTAAAAACCAGAGGGGATCCTGGCAGTTGGGTGAAATGGAAGGAGACTGAAACCCTATAGGCCCCTTTGAAAGGCCCAGGCACAGGCTCTCTCACCTGTGGACACTCACCGGGGTACCAGTGATGGGTCAGAAGCTCATGCAAGATTCATACAGGGAAAGGCTGCATTTCCTGGTGCCAGAACGATGGCTGGAAGAGCAGTCACCATTGTGCCTTAGTTGAGTCCTCCTAGGGGCAATCTATAGACTGCATTAGCTTACCCATGCAGATTCTTCCCACAGAGCCAATATGGAACTGCTGGCAATCCTGCCCCATCCAATACACAAAGTGCCCGCCGTACTTTAATAGGCAGCTGCCCCTGCCCTGGGGTTGCACATTCTGTGCAGTCAACGAATTTGAGCAAGAAGAGTGAGCAAGGTTCAGGGAGTACAGTGACAGGATGATCACTGCTGCCACCACAAGATACAGTATCGCTTGGGCATATCTCAAAGGTATCATGGGCCCTCTACAGAAGACAGTACGTTATGCCGTGATAGCTGACTTTGGAAGAGCTCACAGTCCCAGAGCTGGCAGCAAATCTGATGCTGTGTAATCATAATAGCCCCTTGCCTCACTGAGATGATTTTCCACCTAATTCACAAATCACCAGTGGCAAGCCTGCTCCCAGGCAACTCAATCCCATCCTGTGTTTTCTCTGGGTCACAAATTCAACAGCAAAGAACAGCACTCAGTTTGTGCGACCTGCACAAAGCCCGTTCATCTGGAAGAAGTATTAAGTGGAGGGCCACAACCTCATGCCCATGAGCTTTAGTAATTCTTAAAGAGAACCGGCTGTTTCCAGGCCCAAGGTGGGCAGCAGCTGGCCTTGTTATGATTGGAAACTTGTATAGGAAGTCACAGAGACAGCGCTGGCATGTAAATTGACACTGCAGTGGCAGGGGAAATTTACTCAATTGATCCAGGAGATGCCTGGGATCCTACATCATCCAACATACATATTATCCCGAGGTTCTTCCAGTTTCAGAGACTTATGGGCAACTGACAGGCAGTGTCAACCTGAAGGAGCACTGGGCCTTCTGCTAAACTGTCCTACATCAGAAACAAGGGATGACCACTGCCTATAGTGTTGTCTCTTCTACTTAACAATAGATCTAGCATAGGTAACAACCATCTTCAGATCGCTTTGTAGTTCTCCCTGAGCAATCAAAACCAGAAGGATTAAACAGTAGATTGGATGAAGCAGAAGATCAAATCAGCGAACTGAAAGACAAGGTAGCAGAATATACCCAATCAGAACAACAAAAAGAAAAAAGAATTTCAAAAAATGAGGATAGTTTAGGAGACCTCAGGACAACATGAAGTGTAACAATATCTGGATCAGAGGAATATCTGAAGGGGAAGAAAGAGAGGAAGGGATTGAGAATCTATTTGAAGAAATAATGATAGAAAATTTCCCTAACCTGGCAAAAGAATTTGACATACAACTTCAGGAAGCACAGAGTCCCAAACAGACCTACACCAAGACACATCATAATTAAAATGCCAAAGGTCAAAGACAAAGAGAGAATCTTAAAAGCAGCAAGAGAAAGGAAGCTGGATGCTTACAAGGGTACCCCTGTAAGAATGTCTGCTGACTTTTCAATGGAAACTTTGTAGGCCAGAAGGGAATAGCAAGAAATAGTCAAAGTTATGAAAAATAGAAATCTGCAACCACAAATACTCTACCCTGCAAGGCATAGGTGTACATTAGAATTCGAATCCATATATTCTATTCTGTGATTACCACCCAAAGTCCAGTTTCCTTCAGCAATTTGATCCCCTTTATTCACTTCGCTTTCCCCCTTCCCCCTATATTTTACATTTACCCCATCAACCTCTCCTCTCCCTCTCTACTCCCTACTCTCTGGTAATCACTAGTCCATTGTTCGTGTCACTGAGTCTCTGTTTGTTTGTCCTGTTCAATTGTTGATTTTAGGTTTATATCTCACATATAAGTGATATCATGTGATTTTCAACTTTTTCAGTCTGGCTTATTTCTCTTACCATGATTGACTTGTTGCCCATCCATGTTGTTGTAAATGGCAGTATTTCATCTCTTCTTTTGGCTGAGTAATATTCCATTGTATATATGTACCACAGCTTCTTTAGCCAATCATCTTCAGTTGCTTCCATGTCCTGGCCACTGTGAATAATGCTGTTATGAACATCGATGTGCAAATATCTTCTGGGATATGGGTTTTCAAGTCTTTGGGGTAAATACGCAGTAGAGGAATTGCTGGATCACTTGTTTTTTGAGGAACCTCCATACCGTTTTCCATAGAGGCTGTACCAATTTACAATCCTACCAACAGTGTATGAAGGTTCCTCTTCCTCCACATCCTCTCTAACATTTGATATTACTTGTCCTGTTGATTATAGCTATTATAACAGGTGTTAGATGGTATCTCATTGTGGTTTTGATCTGCATTTCCATAATAGCTAGTGATGTTGAGCATCTTTTTATATGTTTGTAGGCCATTTGTATATCCTCTAGAGAGGAGTCTATGATCAGGTCCTCTGCCCATTTTTTGATTAGATCGTTTGTTTTTATGTTGTTATTAAGTTATTTGAGTTCTTTGTATATTATTAGGCCATTATCAGAGGTGTTGCCTGCAAATATATTTTCCCATTCAAATGCTTGTCTCTTTACCTTGTTGACAGTTTCTTTTGCTGAGCAGAAGCTTTTTAATTTGACGTAGTCCCATTCATTTATTTTTGCTTTTACTTCCCTTGCCTTTGAGGTCAAATTTATAAAATCCTCTTTAAGTCCAAGGTCCTTGAGTTTAGTTCCAATGTTTTCTTCTATGCATTTTATTGTTTCAGGTCTTATATTTGGATTCTTTATCCATTTTGAGTTAATTTGGGTGTGCGATGATAGACAACAGTCTAGTCTCATTCTTTTGCACGTGGCCTTTCAATGTTCCCAACACTATTTATTGAAGAGGCTCTCCTTTCTCCACTGTATGTTTCTGGCTTTTTTGTCAAAAATATTTTGTTCGTATAAATATGGGTTTATTTCTGGACTCTCGATTCTGTTCCACTGGTCTGTGTGTCTGTTTAGCTACCAATACCATGCCATTTTGATTACTGTCGCTTTGTAGTGTAATTTAAAGTCGAGTAGAGTGATGCCTCCAGCCTCATTCTTCTTTCTCAGGGTGGCTTTGGCAATTCGGGGTCTTTTGTGCTTCCATATAAATGTGATGATATTTTGTTCTATTTCTTTAAAAAATGCCGATGAGATTTTAATGGGAATTGAATTAAATCTGTATAATGCTTTAGGTAATATGGTCATTTGAACTATGTTAATTCTTCCAATCCAAGAACGTAGAATATCTTTCCATTTCTTTGTATCTTATTTGATTTCTTTTAATAAGGTCTTGTAGTTTTCATTGTATAGACCCTTCACATGTTTCATTAAATTTATTCCTAGGTATTTTGTTGTTGTTGTTGCAATTGTAAAAGGAATTATTTCTTCCACTTCTTTTTCTGACGCTTCATTATTCAAGCATAGGAATGCTATGGATTTTTGAACTTCGATTTTGTATTTAGAAACTTTACTGTATTTGCTTATTGTTTCTAGCAGTGTTCTTGTGGAGTCATTTAGGGATGTTATTTCCTTATTGATTTTCTGTTTGGATGAGCTATCTATATCCGACAGCGGGGTATTTAGGTCCTCTACTACGACAGTGTTTTGATCTTTGTCTCCCTTCTGAGTTCTGTTAGCAATTTCTTTACATATTTTGGGGCTCCCTGATTGGGGGCATAGATATTAAGAAGTGTTATGTCTTCTTGGAGCATGATTCCCTTTATCATTATGAAGTGTCCCTCAGTATTTTTCTTTAGTTTTTTAATATGGAATCTATTTCATCCAATATTAGTACCACTACTCCCACTTTTCTCTGAATGACATTTCTTTGAAATATCATATATACTCTTTCACTTTTGAGTCTATATTTGTCTTTGGAGCTGAGATGTGTCTCCTGGAGCAGCATGTGGTTGAATTTTGTTTTGTTTTGTTTTTTGATCCATTATGCAACTCTGTGCCTTTTTATTGTTGAATTCAGTTCATTTACATTTAGGGTGATTATTGAAATATGAGGTCTTGTTATAGCCATTTTATCTTTTGCTTTCTGGTAACTTGGTGTTTCCATTGCTTCCTTGTCTTCGTGTTTCTGTTTTTGTTTTTGTTTTTGTTATGGTTGGCTTTTGTAAGTTTTGCCTCTGATTATTCTTGTTTTATGTTATATACTTCAGTTCTGACTCTATAGTGTTTGGTTACCATTACAAATATGAAATAGATAGTCGTGTGTGTGTGTGTGTGTGTATCTATCTATCTATCTATCTATATATAAAACTTTATACATATGTGTGTGTGTGTATCATCGTCCATTTTCTTCTGCGTGTGCCTTATGTCCTTTCCTATTTGCAAATTTGGATCTGCGAATCCTTCCCTTTTCAGTCATTGTTATCTCAATTTGTCCCTATGCATGCTGAACTTTCATTTCTACCTTGCTATCGCAGTTCTCTTATTATTTAAGATTATAATGCACTCCTCTGTTTCTATTTGCCTGATAGTCACTTTATTCCTAATTATGTATTTTGTTGTTGTTGTTATTTTGTTTTAGGTGAGCTGACCCCTTTCAGAATTTCCTGCAGTGGAGGCCTCGTAGTGGAGAATTCTCTCAATTTTTGTTTATCTGAAAAGGTCTTAATCTCTCCTTCATATCTAAAGGAGAGCTTAGCTGGATACATTATTCTAGGCTGGTAGTTCCTTTCACCTATTAGTTTAAATATTTGATTTCATTCCTTTCTGGCTTGTAAGGTCTGTGCTAAGAAGTCTGGTGATAATCTAATGGGTTTTCCTTTATGAGATACCATTTTTTTCTCCCTGGCTGCCCTGAGAATTCTGTTTTTTGTTGATTTTTGATAACTTTAATACAATGTGTCTTGGTGAAGGTCTTTTTGGGTTGAGATAATTGAGTGTTCTGTTGCCTTGTTCAATTCCAAGTTCCAGCTCATTCCTTAGATTTGGGAAATTCTCATCCACTATTTGTGAAAAGGTTTTCTAGTCCCTGCTCCTTTTCCTCCCCTCGAGTATGCGCATTATTCTTGTTTCTTCTCCTGATGGTATCAGCTAGTTCTTGTATTTCTCATTTATTATTTTTCATTCTTCAGTTTCTCTCTTCTTCCTTCTGATTTATTTCTAGAGTTCTGTCTTCGATATCACTGATCCTTTCCTGCATATGGTCGACTCTATTTCCCAAGCTTGCTATTTCATTTTTCAACACTTGCAGTGTGTGTGTGTGTGTGTGTGTGTGTGTGTGTGTGTGTTTTATCTCCAGAAGTTCTATTCTGTTCTTTTTGAAGGATTCAATCTCCTTTCTCTACTGATCTAGCTGCTTTTTCAGTTCCTGAAATTATTGATATGACTCATTTCAGAACTTACTGAGTTTTTTCAGAAGTGCCATCCTGAATTCTCTGTCACTTAAGTCGCATCTTTCCATGTCCGTAAGCTCATTTTTTGGAGATTTTTCTCTTTCTTTCTGATATGCCTTGTCACCTTGGTTGTTCATGGTGTTTAATGAACTATTTCTCCACCTGGGCATTAATGGAAGTATATTCTATTGTTTTTCCAGAAAGAAGATTTATTATATAAAGGTCTCTGCAAAGAAGGCACTTTTCTTTTGGTTACCAGTATGTGGCATCTAAGCCTCTTGGATCCCTGCCTTATATAAAGCCTAACGTCTTTTATTTTCTTATAGATTTTAATCACTCGCTACTCTCATTTTCAGTCCCTGTCAGTGTTAGCAACAATTTTGTTAGCATTTGCTCAGATTCCCCTGCAGCTCCCTCCCTCGGTCTTGGAGGGTATAGGGCGTGGGGGCCCTCTGGGTTGGGATTTGGGGGCTGCAGTTCAGCTTCCTTTTTTAGCCGGGGCTGGTATAAATTAGCTGTTGTTTCTCTGCAGTGCCGTCCCACTTCTCTGCTTTCTACCCTGATGACTGCGCGCTGCTGTTGGCTGCATAGAAAAGTCCTGACACTTCCAGGTAAGGCTATTCAGGGAAGTTGCTGCACCTTCTCCCCACTCCTTCCTCCTGCAGGGAGGTTCAGAGGCTGAGAGGTGTAGCTCCAGTCTCCAGTAGCTTTTACTCAGATTCCCCTGGGGCTCCCTTGGTGATTGTAATTTCAAGGGAGAGAGAGGGTATGGGGGGAGGGACCCTCTAGGTTGGGGCCTGCAGCTCAGCCTCATTCTTGCAACTGAGGCTGGTAAAAATCATCTGTTGTTTCTCTGCTGGCCCGTCCTGCTTCTCTGCTTCCTGTCCTGATGACTGAGCCCTGCTGCCCGCTGTGCTGCATAGAAAAGTCCCGGCACTTCCAGGCATGGCTAATCAGGGAAGTCGCCACACCCTCACCCCTCCCCCTCCTCCTACATGGAGCTGCAGCAGTTGCAAGAAGCAGCTTCATTATTTTTCCCAGTCCACCGTCCAACACCCAGGGTTCTGACCTGTGGTAGCTCTTATATACAAATCCTATGCGCAGATGTGCTGATGTGCAGTTTGGGTGTTTTTCGTTCAGCTTTAGATGTGCAGCTTATTGTAATTTCAAGGGAGAGAGAGCTGAGGATGTCTCTCGCTCCACTCTGTTTTCCCAAAATCCACTCAACAATTACTTTAAACATAAATGGATTATGCTTCAATCAAAAGATAGGTTGATTTCCTATAAGAGATTCACTTTAGTTTGAAAGACATACACAGACTGAAAGTCAGTGATGGAAAAGATATTTCATGAAAATGGAATAAAAAAAAAGTTGTAGTAGCAATACTTATACCAAACAAAATAGACTTTAAATCAAAGGCTATAACGAGAGACAAAGAAGGGCCTAGTAATCCCACTTCTGAGTATTTACCTGAACAAACCGAAAACACTACATCAAAAGGACATGTGAATCCATATGTTTATTGCAGCGTTATTTACAATAGCCAAGATATGGAGGAAAGAAACCTCGGTATTCATCAATAGATGAATGGACAAAGAAGCAGTGATACATATATACAATGGAATATTACTCATCCATTAAAAAAAAAAAAGAATGAAATCTTGCCATCTGCAACAACATTGATGGACCTAGAAGGTATTTTGCTGAGTGGAGTCAGTCAGACAGAGAACGACAAATGCCAAATGATTTCACTTACATGTAGCATCTAAAGAACAAAATAAACAAACAAAACAGAAACTAATAAATATAGAGAACATTTTTGAGGGTTGTCAGATCTGAGGGACATTGAGAGGTCGGGTAAAAGAAGGGAAGAGTTTAAGTAATGCAAACTGTTAGTTACACAATAGTCATGGGGATGTAAAGTATAGCATAAGGAATATGGTCAATAAAATTATAATAACTATATGGTGTCAGATGGCACTAGAATTATTGAGGTCATCAATTCATAAATTATATAAATGCCTAATTTTCATGTTGTATACTTGAAACTGGTACAATGTTGTATGACAACTGTAACTGAAAATAAAGTTATTTAAATATAAAATAAAATTAATAAATAAATAAAGCCATCTACTTCTACTACTGATTCATCTGTGTTGTTAAAATGTATGTACATAGAATGGGTTTTAAACATAAATAGATTTTGACTTAACACAACACAGATGGAGTTTGGTCAGAATTTATATATAATTATATACAGAATAGATAACAAATATACACAGGTGCATGTGTTTAATAGATATGAATATTAGCATACATTTATACTTTTGTTTCGTATGTTATTCCTCTTTCCCTCCCATTACAGAACAATAGTCTAGAAAGGGGGCACCCCCCTCAGTTTATTACCTCAATAAATGATCCACACGTACATTTTTCTTAAAACAGTAATTGCTACTGACTGTCTTCCCTTGATGTGGCAGAAAAAAGGTTCAAGAGTCTTGCCAGCTTGCCATTGGCTGCAATGAGAAAAGAACTGGTCAGCTATCCTTTTTCAACCCTCATGAAGCTTTCTCCTTCTCATTCTTTTTCTACCCTTGCTGCGAGGTGTGCTGGTCTGTTGGTTACCCATGAACATTCGACTTCATAGAAAGAAGTTAGGAATGAGCTGTAATATGATCTTTATTTTACTGGACAAAGTTTTCAAATTTTTTGAAACTTTAACCAATAGTAAGAAGTAAAATTTTTCATCACAACTTAGTACACACAAACATTTATATCTATACATATATGTCTAACTGAAACAATTCCAAACAATGTTAACTTTCCTTCATGTGATGCACTCATATACTATTTTACTTTGTTCTATTCTCTGTATTTTTTCCAAATGCTAGTTAAAATTGTTTCAATGTCCTTTATTAAGTCATGACCTAAAGAACTGAAAAACAGTCTCTAGAGAGAAAAGAAGCTGAAGCTAGAAGGAGTCTTGACATATGCTTATAATCTGGCGTTACCATTGAATAGCCTTGTGACTTTTGGCAAGTTACTTAGCTCTATGTGCTCAGTTTCCTCATTCATAGAAAAGAATATTTCTACTTTGCAGGATAGGAATCAATAGAAAGGTTTGTGAAAATCCAAGTTCGTTTTCTGACACATGGTAAAGTAAAAATAAATATTAGTTCTGGACCATCCCTTATGTCTAAAAAAGCCTGTCAAGAAGCAAGTTAGCAAGTTCAGTGTAGAAACACTGCCTTTCAAACCCTTTTAAACCTTCTCTCTCTTCTTTCTTCTCAGTCTTTTTCACAAACCTGGGAACAAAACACTTGTTTAAATGATCTACTCTAAAGATTGAGGAATTACTAAAATATGGAAAGCCTTGTATCTCAAACTTTTCCACCAATTTCTGTGCAAACCTAAATAATTAACAATTCTAGGTGCCGCAGGCCACAGACCTCAGGCTGTTTGACACAGTTGCAGCCTGAGTGGGGTGTCGCTTGCAAAGCAAGTGATGCTAGAGTCATCTGTGGCTGTTGCTTTCTTCTGTATTGTCTATATTGAAAATTTATGCATTGCTTCTGATTACTGTTCCGTCCTTGGGAGAGGAGGGGGGTGTTAGGGTGAAAGGCAACTTTTCCAAGAATAAGACACAAAGAAATATGAGTAATAGGAATTACTCAAACAACTTGATCAAAGGAGAAAGCAAGATTTACTTTCCGAGTAGGCCATTGTGTCAGTGCTTACATGGAAAGCCCTCGTTAGGCCCACAAAGGGGGGTAGGGGGTGGGGGGGGTGGGGGGGGTGATGTGGTAGCTGAAATAATGATTCTTACTGGAAATTACTGTTTGACTATCACTATTGGAACATAGGCCTTTGTTTATAGGAACGTAACAATCTAAACAAGCTTTCTGCTTCTGTAACCCCGCTTGCATACCCAACCTGTGGGTTGACAGGTAATGAATAGAAAAAAAATAGACCTTTGTGTTTAGACAGAATGAAGAATGGGATTTTGGGCTTAAAAACCCTGTACCTCTACATTTCGGGAAGATAAAAAAATAAAACTACCTTGCATCAAGGCTCGCTGTCTGTCGTTTTTCCTTCGCCGACTCCTCGTATCCTTCAGCCCTGGAATTGGCTGGAGCTGGTCTCCGGCATCTAGGGAATATTCAAGTCAAAATTTCGGTATAAATTTCAAAATTCTTGGGGGTGGCTCCATAGTGTAGTGGTTTACACGTCTGCTTTACATGCAGAAGATCCTGGGTTCATGCCCTAGGTGGAGCCATGGACCATACCCCAGGGATGCCGGGCCTCCAGGGTGTGCCAGCCCCACCTCCCCACCCCCCCCCCCCCACTCCCCCCACTTCCCTCACTCCTGAGTGTGCCTGAATGCGCCAAGGATGCCAGGCCCTGAGTGAGCCAGGCCCTGGGTGAGTAGGGCACCCGGGGCATGCCATAAGCGCTTGGGAGGAGACGCCCCGCCTTCAGAGATCCAATTCTTAAGGGGAGATGGCAGCACCCATAGGTCAGGGGTGGAAGCAGTGTGTGGGGGAGGGGCAGAATTAAAGAAGAGGGAAAAAACTTTCAAAATTCTAACGTATCCCTTATCCATCATGATCTGACCCTGTTCTTCCTCAACATCATATCAATCCACTTTCCTCAGCTTCCACAGCATACCTGCTTCAATCTCATTAGTTGCTGCCTCCCATACTCTGCTGTGCTCTTTTAATTCTTAAACGTTTCCTTTGTGCTGGCCTCACCACCTCCATTCCGCCACTAACTGCCAAATTACTATATACATACCTCAGAGATATCGTGGGTTTAATTTCAGACCTCTACAACAAAGTGAATATCACAAAAGCAAATCACATGAATTTTTTAGTTTCCCAGTGAAAATAAAAGTTGTATTTACACTATACTGTAGTCTATTATGTATACAATAGCATTATGTCTAAAAAACAATGTACGTACCTTTATTAAAAAATACTGGATTGTTAAAAAAAATGCTAACATCATCTGAGCCTTCATCATGTCATAATTTTTTTGCTGGTGAAAGGTCTTGCTTCGATGTTGATAGCTAACTGATCAGGGTGGGGATTGCTAAAGGTTGGAGTGGCTGTGGCAATTTAAAAAAAAAAAAAAAAGACAACAATGAAGTTTGCTATATAGATTGACAATTCCTTTCATGAATGATTTCTTTGTATTATGCTATGTTGTTTGATAGTATTTTATCCATAGTAGAACTTCTTTCAAAATTGGAGTAAATCTTAAAACCTGCCACTGCCTATCAACTACACTTACATAATATCCCAAATATTTTGTTATCATCTCAACAATCTTTCCTTTCCTAGGAAACTTTCTTTGCCTATCCATAAGAAACACCTCCTCGTTTGTTAAAGTTTTGTCATGAGATTGCAGCAATTCAGCCACATCTTCAGGCTCCACTTCCAATTCCAAATTTCTTGCTGTTTCTACCACATTTGTAGTGACTTTTTCCACTGAAGTCTTGAACCCATCAAAGTCATCCATGATAGTAAGAATTAATTTCTTCCAAAATCCTGTTAATGTTGATATTTTTACCACTGCCCATGAATCATGAGTGTTCTTTTTTTTGGAGCAGAGAAAACAATTTTATATTATAGGACGTAAAACAACAGGGATACATCACGAAATGTGAACTGAATGAAAAGTGAAGGAGAATATACAGAATAATCTCATTAAGCTATATTTTGGCTGAAACAAAAATTTTAAGGGATACAAACATATCTCAAAGGAAAACTAAAGAAAAGGAAAGAAACAATAAAAAAATTTCAGTATAGTGGTTACTCTGAGGATGTAGAAAAGGAGATGGAAAGAGAAAGAATTAAGTACACAGAGAAACTCAGGCTAACGATAATCATCTTTTTTTAAGGTGTGTATATGCATATTTTCAGTTTTATTTTATTATTAGTTTCAAGTATACGATACAATGGTTAGACATTTATATAGTTTATAAAATGATCCCCTAATTGCTCTTTCTCTCCTCTGGCTCTCCACCTAGCCATTACATTAGGGTTAACTGCATTCCCTTTGCCATTCTCCCCAACCTCATGACCACATATTAATTACTAATTTGTACTTCTCCAACCCTTCACCCCATTTTCTCAACCCCAAATCCCTCTGTCCTCTCACCAAATTGTCCTCTATATTTGTAAATCTGTTTTTGATTAGTTTGTTCTTTTTGTTGCCTAAATTTCACATATGAGTGAAATCATATGGTATTTATCTTTCTCTGTCTGACTTATTTAATATAATAACTCAACATAATAACTTCTAGGTCCAACCTAAATTCTATTTTTAATGGCTGAATAATATTCTATTGTATATATGAACCATAACTCCTTTATCTAATCGTCTGTTGATGGGCATTTAGGTTGTTTCCATATATTGGCTCTTTTAAATTTTGCTGCCATGAACATAGGGGTGCATAGATCTTTATGAATTACTGTTTTGGTTTTCTTTGGATAAATACCCAGAAGTGCAATTGCTGGGTCAAAATGTATATCAATTTTTATTTTTTTGAGAAACCTCCAGACTGTTTTCACAGTGGCTGTACCAATTTGCAATGCCACCAACAATGTATTAGGGTTCCCTTTTCTCCACATCCTCAACAACACCTGTTGTTCTTTGATTTATTGCTGATAATCATTCTGATAGGTGTGAGGTGATATCTCATTGAGGTTTTAATTTGCATTTCTCTGATGATTAACAACTGTGAGCATCTTTTCATATATCTATTGGCCATCTGTATGTTCTCTTTGGAGAAATATCTGTTCAGATCATCTGCCCATTTTTTAATTGAATTATTTGTTTTTTGTTGTTGTCATTGTTGTTGTTGAGTTGTATGAGTTCTTTATTTATTTTGGATATTAACCTCTTATCAGATGTATCAATAGCAAATATGTTCTCCCATGCAGCGGGTGCCCTTTTTGTTTTTTCGATAGTTTCCTTTGCTGTACAAGACCTTTTTAGTTTGATGTAGTCACATTTGTTTATTTCTTCTTTTGTTTCCCTTGCCTGGGATATATATTCAAAAAGAAATTACGGTTAGCAATATCAGAGAGTTTATGCCTATGTTTTCTTTTAGAAGTTTTATAGTTTTGAGTCTTACATTTAAATCTTTAATCCATTTTGAGTCTGTTCTTGTATATGGAGTAAGAAGGTGGACCAACTTCTTTTTATTGCACGTATCTGTCCAATTTTCTCAGAACAATTTATTAAAGGGATTTTTTTTTTTTACTCCATTGTATAGTCTTGCTTCCTTTGTCATATACTGAGAAAGCATATAAGCATGTATTTATTTCTGGGCTCTCTAATCTGTTTCAATGATCAAAGTATGCGTTTTTACGTCAGTACCATGCAGTTTTGCTTACCGTAGTCATGTAGTATAGTTTCATATCAGGTAGCATGATACCTCCAACTTAGTTCTTATTTCTCAAAATTGCTGTGGTTATTCAAGGTCTTTTATAGTTCCATATACATATTAAGATTATTTGTTCTAACTCTCTGAGAAATGTCATTGGTATTTTGAGGATTGCATTGAATCTAAAGATTGCTTTGAGTAGTATGGCTATTATAATGATGTTGATTCTCCCGACCATTGAACACAGCATTTGCTTTCATTTATTTGTATCTTCTTCAATTTCTTTTTTCAATGACTTATAATTTTCTGAGAACAGGAGGTTTACTTCCTAGGTTAATTTGATTCCCAGGTATCTTACAGTTTTCGACGCAATTGTAAATGGAATTTTCTCAATTTCTCTTTCCAAAAGTTCATTATTGGTGTATAAAAATGTTACTGACTTCTGAATATTAATTTTGTATCTTGATATTTTACTGAATTCATTGATCAGTTCTAACAGTTTTTTGGTGGATACTGTATATAATATCATGTCATCGGTAAATAATGAGAGTTCTACTTCTTTTCCAACTTGGATACATTTTATTTCTTTTTGTTGTCTTATTGCTGTGGCTAAGTCTTCCAATACAATGTTGAAGAGGAATGGTGAAAGTGGAGATCATTGTCTTGCTCCTGATCTTAAGGAAAATGCTTTTAGCCTTTCCCTGTTAAGTGTGATGTTAGATGTAGGTTTGTTATATGGCCTTTAATATGTTGTGGTATGTTCCTTCTATTCCCATTTTGCTAAGAGTTTTTATCATAAATAGATGCTGGATTTTGTCAAACACTTTTTCTGCATCTATTAATATGATCATATGATTTTTATCTTTTAATTTGTTAATGTGGTGTATCACATTGATTGATTTGCAGATATTGTACCAACCTTGCATTCCAGCAACTTGATCAAGGTATATGATATATTTAATGTATTGCTGAATTCAGCTTGCTAATATTTTGTTGAGAATTTTTGCGTCAGTGTTCATCGGCGATATCGGCCTATAGTTTTCATTTTTTGTAATGTCTTTGTCTGGTTATTGAATCCAAGTAATGGTGGCCTGATAAAAGGAGTTAGGGAGCCTTCCCTCCTCTTGAATTTTTTTGGAATAGTTTGAGAATAGGTGTTATTCTTTGAATATTTGGTAAAATTTGCCTATGAAGCCATCTGGTCCAGGACTTACTTTTTTGGGAGGCTTTTGATTACTGATTCTATTTCATTGGTGATAATCAGTTGGTTCAGATTTTATGTTTTTCCTTGATTCAGTCTTGGGACGTTGTTTGTTTCTAGGAATGTGTTCATTTCTTCTACATTGTCCAGTTTGCTGGCATATAATTGCTGGCAGTATTTTCTTATGATCCTTTGTATTTTTGTGGAGTCCATGGTTATTTCTCCTCTTTCATTTCTGATTTTATTTGGAGTCCCCTCGTGAATGCCCATTATTCTTGTTTCTTCTCCTGATGGTATCAGCTAGTTCTTGTATTTCTCATTTATTATTTTTCATTCTTCAGTTTCTCCATTCTTCCTTCTGATTTATTTCTAGAGTTCTGTATTCGATATCACTTATCTTTTCCTGCATTTGATTGACTATATTTCTCAAGCTTGCTATTTCATTTTTCAACTCTTGCAGTGTGTTTTTTTTTTCTCTCTAGAAGTTCTATTCTGTTCCTTTTGAAGCATTCAATCTCCTTGCTCTACTGATCTAGCTGTTTTTTTGGTTCCTAAAATTATTTATAAGACTCATTTCAGAACTTACTGAGTTTTTTCAGAAGTGCCATACTGAATTCTGTCACTTAAGTCATATCTTTCTATGTCTGTAAGCTCATTTTCTGTAGATTTTTCTCTTTCTTTCTGATATGCTTTGTCACCTTGGTTGTTCATAGTGTTTAATGAACTATTTCTCCACCTGGGTATTAATGAAAGTGTATTCTGTTGTTTTTCCAGAAAGAAGAATTATTATATAAAAGTCTCTCTTTAGCCTGCTACAAAGGTGCTATTCTTTGGTTTCCAGTAGTGTCTAACCCTCTTGGATCCTGCTTTATATAAAGCCTAAATATTTTTTTAAAAATTTTTCTTATATAAATTTAATCACACTCGCTACTCTCATTTTCAGTCTCTGTCAGTGTTAGCAACAGTTTTGTTAGCATTTACTTAGATTCCCCGTGGTTTCCACGGTGATTCGGCTTGTAGTATGGGAGGAGGGATCTTCTGGGTTGGAAGTGGTGGGTTGCAGCTCAGTCTCCATTTTGCAACCGCTGCCAGTAAAAACCAATGGGTGCGTTTCTGTGGCCCCGTCCTGCTTCTCTACTTTCTGCCCCAATGACTGGGCCCTTTTGCCAGCTGCATAGAAATCCCGACACTTCCAGGTAGGGTCATTCAGGGAAGTCGCTACACTTTGGGGAGCTTCAGAGGCTTCAAGAGGTAGCTTCAGTCTCAGCAGTGTTTGCTCAGATTTTCCTGGGGCTCCACGGTGTTCAGTCTCAGAGGATATGTGGCGAGGGTCCTACTGGGTTGGGGGTTGTGGGCTGCAGCTCAGCCTCAGTTTTGCAATCGGCGCAGGTAAAAATCGGCTGTTGTTACTCTGCAGTCCTGTCTCATTTCTCTGCTTTCTGCCCTGATGAGTGGGTCTTGCTGCCAGCTTCATATAAGTCCCAGCACTTCCAGGTAGGGCTCAGGGAAGTGGCTGCATTTTCACTCCTCCCCGTCCTCCTGCAAGAAGCTCCATACCTGTGAGAGGCAGCTTCTTTATTTCTCTGAGTCTACTGCCTGACACCCGGGGTTCTGACATGTGGTAGTCCTTATGTGCCAATCCCATGCTCAGATGTGCTGGTGTGAAGTTTGTGTATTTTTGTTCAGTTTTAGATGTTCAGCTTATTGTTGTTTCAAGGGGAGAGATCTGAGGGTGTTTCTCATCTGCTATATTTCCCAGAATCCAACAATGGATATATTCTTAGAAATTATTACTGTTATTACTACCAATACTATCTAATCTTTGTATAATAATCTATAATTAATAGAATCACTTCATACATATTATCTTGCTAAATTCTTTCATGTTTATTTTAGAATGCCTAATCATCAAAGAAAAAATATATTTTATCTCATGTACTAGTTTCTGTATATTGACTTAAATCTTTCCCATTACAAAGGAATATTCATGCTCCACTTGGTAGAAACCTCCAAGAATTATCCACTCTGTCTGTTACAATTTTCTAGTTAGTCATGATGGTTAATCTTCTTAGCATTAGAATGATTCTGAGACAATGTGTGAAAGTAAAGGCTGGGAATTTTTGGTACCCTCAAAAATGGTGCGAATTATAAATTATTGAAAAGAAAGGTGCAATTGAAAGCTTAAAAGGAAATTTAAAAAACCTCTTATTATACCTCAAATAGTGTCTATTTTGTTAGTTGAAATTAGCTGTCTATGTATATTTTTTTAACGTTATAAATTTCTGTCATGCTCAGAGAAAGACAAATGCCATATGATTTCACTTATGTGTGGAGTCTAAGAAACAAACAAAACATAAGTAAACTCATAGATAACAGAGAACAATATGAGGATTGCCAGATGGGAGGGAGTTTTGGGGGTGAATGAAAAAGAGAGATTAAGAAGTACAAATTGGTATTTACAAAATAGTCATGGTAATGTAATAAGGAATATAGTTGGTAATATTGTAATAATTATGTATGGTGTCAGATTGGCATTATATTTATTGGGAGGATCACTTCATAAATTATATAAATGTCTAACCACTATGTTGTACACCTGAAACGAATACAATATTGTATCCGTACTATAATTTTTTAAAAAAATATTTAAATATACTGTCATGTATATGCAAAGCTCACCTTAGTTCATGATTTCGGTTTTGGGACATTGATTTGGAAATCTGGGATTCTGCTTGTTCTCATTAAAGGAAAAAAAGATTATCTTTTAAAAATTCAGTCTTTCATGAGTGGAGCTTTTTATTTTGAATAAATCTTTCTTTATTTGTTTCATTACATGTATATATTTATGATTTTTCTTTATCAGGATGATGTAAAGAATAACTTAAATGTTAATTTTCAGTATGAACTCCATACATTATTGCTACTTAAGAGCATGTTCATATAAACCAGAGTGCTTGGTAAGCTTCAGTAAACTAAGGCTCCTCAGAGTGAACCAGCAGGAGAAAAAGACAGGTTGAAAAGCAGTCAGCAGAAGCTCACATTTGCACATGTTTATTTTCAATAATTAGGCATAGTGTTAATAGAAACATCCATTTGAAGCAAAGGCTGCTTTTTTGCACAGACAGTGGAAATGTGAGGTAATGTAGTTTTACTATGAAGACTACAAAATTAGCTAAGCAAGAAACAATGTAGTCAAGAACATGTTTTTAAAGAGGATTAGGAAATAAAACAGTGATTGGACCTCAAAATGCTACTATATTTTATTTCAGGACAATGTCCTTAGGATTAAATATTTCTATTTTCTTTTAAAAGCTTTATTGAGATACAATTCATTACTTCAGAGTGCACAATTCAATATCTTCCAGCATATTCACCAAGTTGTGCATTCATCACCCCAATCAATTTTAGAATATTTTCATTGCCCTAGAAAGAAACCCTGCACCTCCTACCCATCATTCTTCATTGCATCTCTCATACTTCTACCAACTGTAGGCAACTTTTTGTCTCTATAAGTTTGCCAATTCTGAACTTTACAGATTGACATTTTAGTCTTAAGAATTTCTTGTATTATTTCATATAAATGAAATAATGCAATGTGTGCTTCCTTGAGACTAATTCTTAGCATAATGTTTTCATAGTTCATCCATGTTGTGGCACGTATCAATACTTAATTTATTTTTATTACTAAATAATATTCCATTGTACATATGTACCACCTTTTTTTAAATCCATGTATCCATCAGTGGACATTTGAGTTATTTCTACCTTGTAGTTATTATGAGTAAAGATGCTATGAATAGTCATGTACAACTTTTTGTATGGACATATATTTTCATTTCTCTTAGGTAAATACTTAAGGGCGAAATTGTTTGATCATATGGTAACTCTATGTTTAACCTCTAAAGGAAATTTCTAGACTGTTTTCCAAAGTGGTTGCAGCGTTTCACAGTATTACCAGTGTTGCATGAGGATTCCGATTGCTCCATAGCCTCTACAGCATTTGTGTATTTTCTGTTGGTGCATGTGTATGTGTGTATTTTAATTATAGCCATCTTAGTGGTTGTGAAGTGGTGTTTCATTGTGGTTTTAATTTGCATTTCCTTGTTGACTAATGATGCTTAGTATTTTTTATGTGCTTATCAGACATTTGCATATCTTCCTTGGAAAATCATTTATTCAGACCTGTGCCCATTTTTAATTGGGTCATTTTTCTTTCTATTATTGAGTTTTAGTAGTTCTTTGTATATTCTAGATGCAACTTTCTTATTAAATATGTGGTTTTCAAAAAATTTCTCATGAGTTGTCTTTTTACTTTCTTGAAGCACAAACATTTCTAATTTTGATAATATCTGGTTTATTTACTTTGTTTTCCTTTGTGTGTGTGTGTGTCTATGTGTGTGTGTTTGTGTGTGTGTGCGTGTGCACTTTTGGTGCCATAACTAAGAAGCCAGATTCAAGGTCACATTTACATCTAAGTTTTATTCTAATATTTTATAGCTTTTTACCTCAAAAGTTTGGTTTTTTGATTCATTTTGAGTTAATTTTTGTATATTATGTGAAGTAGGGGTCCAACTTCATTATCTCCCATGTGAATATCTAGCAGTCTTAGCACCATTGTCTATTTAATTGTCCTGTCATCTTTTTTAAAGATCAATTAACTATAAATGTGAGGGTTTACTTCTGGATTCTAAATTATATTCCATCACTCTATATGTTTATTCTTATGCTAGTACCACATTGTTTTCGGTTTCTGTACCTTTTTAATAAGTTTTAAAAATGGGAAATGTGAATCTTCTAACATTGTTCTTTCCAAATTTTTTTTTGGCTATTCTGGTTCCTTTGCATTTTCACATGAATTTTAGGATAAATTTTCTAATTTCTAAAAAGAAATGAGCTGAGATTTTAGTAGGATTATGTTGAATTTATAGATAATTTGTGGGGTACTACCATTTAAACAGTTTTAGGCCCTCCAATCCACAAACATGGATATCTTTTGATTTGTTTAGACCTTAATTAATTTCTTTCAACAATGTTTGTTGTTTTTAGTCTCTCTGGTTAAATTTGTTCATATATATTCTACTAATAACTATCTACTAATAAATTAGTTTAGCAAAGTAGTGAAATAGAAATATGTACTTTAAATAATAAATACTTTAAATTTTTTTCAATTTATAATTTTTTAGGTCTTAGATATAAAAATATAACTGATATTGGCATGTTGATCTTGTATCCTGAGACCTTGTTAAATTCACTTTTTAGATTTATTAATTTTTAATTTTTTTGTAAATTCTTGGAATTTTCAACATAGACAATTATGTCATCTGCAAATAAAAAAAGTTTTATTTCTTTTCCTTCTCTTTTCGTTCTAGTTAGGATCTTCCATATAGTGTTGAATAGGAGTGATAAAAGCATGCTTATATAATTTTAATTTTTAAAAATGTTTTATCTACTAATACCTGATATTTGGAAAGGTTGGTAGAGAAGATTTAGAACATAAAATTATGATTTTTTTTAATTATCAGGGAAAAATTGATAGTTTTGAAAAGAAAACAATAGTTTGTGCAAAATTTTACACCAGCATTTGATAACAGATTTAGGAGAAATGGGAGGAACTTGGAGTTCAATTTATCCAATAAGGAAACTAAAGTTCTTAGTTGAGGTGACTAAACTGGGGCTAATAAACAGATTTCTATATTATTGGCCCCATTCTTTTTCCCTTAAAACACAATTTCTTTGGAAAAGAAGATATCTTCACAGCAATTGGCTTAAGTTTTAATTCTGATTGTCCAGAGCTCAGTCTCCACCTCCCCAATTCACCACATCTGAAAACACTCCAGCCTTTTGTTTGAGGAGTGGTCCTTTCTATCTTCCCTCTACAGGAGCTGCTTAGAACTAGCTGTTCATAACTGATGCTTGGATTTACCTCCAGAAATTCTGACTTAATTAATTAGGGGTACAGCCAGGAGATTGACATTTTAACAACTTTTCATGTGATTTTAACAGGCTAACATTCTCATTCCTAAGGCTTAGATCCTTAGGTAGAAGCTTGTTATTATCTTAGACTCAGATGTGAATCAGGTGTTTGGGATTTTAATAGACACCAGGGCCTAGTCTCCTTTTTAGGACAGTATAAGTATGTGGTGTATATTGCCCTTGGCATACGAACTATGTGGACCTGCAGAGGTCTTACAGGGTAATTTCTGCTCTTGGGGAACAGCCTCTTTGCGCACTGACTTTCAGTGACCTTCCAGCAGTGATTCCCTCCTGGCTTTCACCTGCAGATGTCCTCTTGTTTTCGCTGACTGGCTTGTCAGAACCACTCATGCCATCTGTGCCGGGCTGTCTGGACCAAGAGTATTTGGACAGAGGACAGAATTTCCTGTGGAATCAAAGTTCAGCCTTTTTGCCCTGGCTCAAAGAAGATTTTCTAGCTAGCTTATCTCAGTGCAGCAACTTCTCACATTATGCCTCAAAAGAGATGCAGAATTGCTAAGTGAATCCTCTCTCCTTAGCTAATCTGCCCTTCTCATATATATCATATATATGTAAAAAACAGAGTACAAAATGACATATTTACATACCAATATGAGTAAATAAATCTTATTTAATAAACATAATTATGATATTTCATCCTTATTCACTATTTTATAGACTGTAATAAGAACAACTCCAAGACCAGAGATTCAAAAAGCAAACAAATTAAAACCATCCTTGATATGGAGAGAATCCTTCTACTCTGAAGCACTCCTGATTCTGTTTTTGAGATCTATAAAAACCATATGTTGAGTGGGCAGTATTAGAGTGTTCTGGCTTAAACTATGGCCTGTTTTTCTTTTTCTTCATCCCCATGAGACTGACCTAATTGATTCAAAAGATAAAAGACCAAGGATATTATAAGAGAAACAGGGATCAAATGCTAACATTTCATGTACATATGGAATTGCTTATTTTATAAAAAAAAAAAATGTTCAATTCGCATAGTCAATGGGCAAAGTGATTCTTTTAGCATTTGATTGTTCAGTTAATGTAATGAGTCTTATAGTACATTCCTAGCCTGGAAAGACATGCAGTAAATTAGATATATGGAAAACTCCCTAATCTTAATAAAATAGCAGTTACAATTGAATGAAAAAGTTTTGCTGCTCAGAAACTTGAGGAAAATTTACAGATATCTAATTTCACAAAATCATGGGTACTTTCTCTATGAAAAAAAAAGGTCAAGTTTTATTGATGATAGACCCCAGTAAGAGAAAAAGTTCTTCAGGAAATTGCTTCCTAAAACTAGCTTCACATCACTTTCTGTACCCTTCCATTTCTCCTTATTTAAGCCACCTCAATTCCTCCTTGCATATATATAGACAGACTTGCTTTTTCAGGAGGTCCTAAGAAGAGTGGGAAAAGCTAGCATTTGTATAAGGTACTCATGTTGATACAACTAAATCTGTGAATTCAAAAGCTTAACATGTCACAATTTAAAGAACTATATTGGCAATCATATGTATTTTTAGGAGATAAATATTACTGACAGTGAGTATGTGCTTTATTTAACTAATAATACACAGTATAGCATTGCCTGTTCTCAGAATTGGTACACCTGGCTGTATCTCAAATATTATTCACTTACAGACAATAATTGTTAGCTGTAGCATTTAGTAAGATTCATCATCTAGTAAAATCATTTTTGTCAAGTGTCTAGCCATGGATGACTGCTCACCAGTATTATAGATCACACATATTGAGTCTATGAATAAAGATAAAATTCTAAGACTGCTTAAGTGCAGTACAGGCCAAAAAGAGTCCTTCATAATGCCACTCAGGAGAATGCATGTGTCTACAATCATTTGATTTCACAGCTTGCATTCTGGAGGTATTGCAAAATAGATGGGCCAGGATGGGTCAGGATACAAACCTAATGTGCACATCTTCTTCTCCTGGGAGCAGAGCAAATGGGTTTAAACAAGAAAAAATAGTGGTAAAAGGAAGAGAAAGAGGGAGGATGTCTTTCTCTCCTTCTTCTTCTTCTTCTTCTTCTTTTCTTTCTTTTTTTTTTTTTGTGCTATGGGAATTAGATAAGCAGACAATTGAAAGTGAACACTATTTCTTTGACCCTGGATGCTTCCAAGTAATATTCTTAGGAACTCTAATAAAACAGCTAATATTTTTGAGCTCTTATCATGCATTAGGCACTTTCCTAAGTATTTTATATGAATTAACCAATGTAATCCAAACAACGATTATTTATCTTCATATCTTCGAAGAGGAAATTGAGGCTAAAAAGAATTTAAAAACTAAAGTGCACAAATAGTAAATGGTGAGTTTATATTTTAAACTTAGTTACTCTGACCAGAGTCTGCATTGTAAATCATTATTTTATAAGGGTTTCTTTGAATGAGAATATTATGTACGTTATCTTATTAATTCTCAAAAATCCTATGAAGTGAGTACTATTGCTTTCTTATTTCACAGATGAGATTATTGAGGCTTAGAGAGGTTAATTAACTTTCTCAAGAGAACACCATTTGTACACTTATGGATCTGGGGTTTGAACTCACCAAGATTTACCAGAGACAGTTCCCTTAACCTTCTTGTAGTATGCTCGAGACATCTAATCAACCAGGGCCAGCAAAGACTGGATCCTATATTATTCTGCTATCTCTCTTCTCTGCCCTTGGCACCACCATCTCCTTCTCTATATTAGGAGGAGATCTTGTCGGCATCATTGACTGCACTGGCTCCGGGTTCACTCATTTTCACCATTCTTAGACTTCAGATCATGGTAAGCTATATTTTCAAATTACATAATCATTATACTTTAAGACTGATAATATTGAGGACACTATTTCTACCTATGTTTGACCTTGTAACAGAAGAGACCTATTCAAAAATGAACACATTTTCAAAGATCCCAGAGTATATTTCAAAAAGCTGTTTAAATACTTAGGCTTTCAGTCTGACCAGGTGCATTTGGAAGGCAAATCATCTTTTGTTCAATATGCATTTGATATGAAGAAGCGAAAGTTGAATATATTTTCCCTGGAACCTATAAAAATCACATAGCTTATAGCGGAACATCATAAATTTACTTAGGCCATTTCAGATATTGAACTGAATATATCAAATTTAAAATGTGTACAACATATCTTTAACCTGTACATGTTTATGGTAGCTGACCCCTGTGGAATTTTCCTTTTCATTATATAATGACTGTAAATGCTTTGAGGGATAGTGAGAGAAGAAACATTCCTTTCAATATCTCAAAATGATAAAAAAAAAAAGACATTTTTTTTTAAAATGAGAACTATAGTCAAAATAATCATTTAACAAGTACGTAAAAGGAAAGCTCAGAACAAAATACAATTGAACAAAACCATACCCTGAGTCTCTTTGGCAGAGAGAGAGCCCAGATATAGCAGATTGACTCAGAGAGACCAGCACCACTAGACTTTTAAAATTAGGGGGAAAATCTTTGCTAGGAAGTCAGGAAAAAAGTCTTCTTGGCTCTTGCCCACTTTGGAAGTCTTTTTGAGAGAGTGAAAGAAGTTTCCTTTTGATAATAGTCTTTAATTTTGGACTCCCTCTTCTCTTTTGCCAGCTACTAGTACTTTAAACAACTCTCAGATTCCTAAAGTCTATATAAATGCAACTGCAGGTTCTGTGTATGGGAAGTGAACATCTCACTACATTATAAAATATTTTTGTCATTATTCAGTATTGAAAACCCCAATTTAGATGTTTGTGTTTATCTGAATAGTATCAAACAGGAATTTGTGTTTAGAAAATTTTAGATTTCTGAAAGAGTCAGGGTGAGAGAAAGAGAATCCCTACTTTCATGGTTTCTAGTGATATTCTGACAGAGAATAGCATGATTCAAGTAGTGTATTCTGGTCAAAGAATGAGAGTAGGAAAAATTTCCCTGTAAAACCAGATGCACCTAAACCAAGAAGCATTCTGGAATAGTGGAGAGAATATTAAACAGAGAATATAGGTTTTCACTCTAGCCTCCTTGAATTTAAGTTGCCTAATTATTCTGGATCATAGCTGTTAAAAGATGGGGTAATTTCTGGAGGGCGCTTCCAAAAAGTTTAAGCTATACATTGATTTGTTAATAGCAGCTATTATTATTCACATAATTGTTTATTTATAATCCACCTTTAAAAGTGCTTGAGTGTAACGTCAGAAACATGGTGGAGTGAGAGATATCCCCAGATCTCTCCCCTTGAAACAACAATAAGCTGAATATCTAAAACTCAACAAAAAACACCCAAACTGCATACCAGCACATTTGAGCATGGAATCTGAGCATAAGAGCTAATATAAGTCAGAACCCTGGGAATAGGGTGGTAGACTGGGAGAAACAAAGAAGCTGCCACTCTGAGGTGAGTCCCTGGTAGGAAGAGGGAAGAGGAGAGAAGGTGTGGCAAGTTCTCTGAATAGCCCTGACTGGGAAAGCTGTGAGCTCCATATGGCTGACAGCAGTGTCCAAGTATCAGGGCAGTAAGCGAAGAAGTGGGCACAGCAGAGAAGTGGGGGTAGCAGAGAAACAACAGTTGCTTATTACCAGCTGAGGTAGCAAAATACAAGACTCAGCTGCAGCCTCCAGCCCCCAACGAATGGGACCGCTACCCCATAACCTCCAAAACTGAACACCGCGGAGACCCAGGGGAATCTGAGCAAATGCTACCAAAACTGTTGTTAACACTGACAGAGACTGAGACTGAGAGTAGTGAACGTGATTGAATATTTGTAAGAAAAATAAAGTTATTATTAAGACTTAATATAAATCAGGGAACCAAGAGGGTTAGATGTCACCTACTGGAAACTAAAACTCCTTCTTTGCAACAGGCTAAAGAGAGACCTTTATATAATAAATCTTCTTTCTGGAAAAACAACAGAATACATTTCCATTAATGCTCAGGCAGAAAAATAGTCCATTAAACACCATGAACAACCAAGGTGACAAGGCATCTCAGAATGAAAGAGAAAAATCTCCAGAAAATAAGCTTATAGACATAGGAATATACAACTTAAATGACAGAATTCAGGATGGTACTTCTGAAAAAACTCAATGAATTCTGAAATGAATCATGTCGACAATTTCAGGAATTGAAAAAACACCTAGATTAGCAGAATGAGTTCTTTAGCAAGAAGAATGAACCCTTCAAAAGAACAAAATATAACTTCTAGAGATGAAGAACACACTGCAAGAGATGAAAAATGAAATAATAAGCTTGAGAAATAGAGTCAACAAAATAGAGGAAAGGATCAGCGATATCAAAAACAGAAATATAGAAATAAATCATAAGGAAGAAGAGAAATTGAAGAATGAAAAATAATGAATGAGAAATACTAGAACTAGCTGATACCATTAGGAGAGGAAACATAAGAATAATGGGCATTCTTGAAGGAGAGAAAAAGGAATAGGAATTAGAAAGCATTTTCAGACGAATAGTGGATGAGAATTTCCCAAATCTAAGGAAAGGGCAGGATCTTGGAATTCAAGAAGACAACAGAACACCAAATTATCTCAACCCCAAAATGCCATCACCAAGACACATTGTATTAAAATTATCAAAAATCAATGACAAAGACAGAATTCTCAGGGCAGCCAGGGAAAGAAGGCGGTAACCTATAAAGGAAAACCCATTCAATTTTCATTGGACTTCTCCCTACAAACCATACTAGCCAGAAAAGAGTGGAACCAAATATTCAAACTATTAAATGAAAGGAACTATCAGTCAAGAATAATGTATCCACCTAAGCTCTCCTTTACATATGAAGGAGAAATAAAGACCTTTCCAGACATACCAAAATTGAAGAAATTCTCCACTGTGAGGCTTGCATTACAGAAAATACTGAAAGAGGTCAGCTCACCTAAAACAAAATGACAAAAAATAAATAAAAAACTAAAAGTAAGGCAACTAGCAGGCAGATAGAAGCAGAGGAGTGCAATCTGTACTAAGAACAGGGCATTACTTATAATTTATAAATTTATAATTTATAAACAATAAAAAGAGATTTGCTATAGAAAGATGATAATGAACCTTCAGCATACATAGGGACAAACTGAGACAACAATGATTGAAAAGGGGAGACTTCAAAGATCCAAATTAGCAAAGGGAAATGGAGATAAGGGACACGCAGAAAAAAATGGATGAATATATGTATATATGTATGTATGTATGTGTATATATATATGTATGTGTGTATGTGTGTGTGTGTTTGTGTGTGTGTGTGTATAATTATCCTTACATATCCATAATGGTAACCACATGCCAAAGATTCAAAACTGAGGTATATAACATAAAACCAGAAAGCAGAAGGAAAACCCACAAAACTCAATCAAAATAATAAAAGAAAAAGGACACGCTAGGACAAGAAAGCAATGAAAACATCAAACTATCAGAAAGCAAAAGATAAAATGGCTATAAAAAGACCTTGCATTTGAATAACCACCCTAAATGTAAATGGACTGAACTCATCAATAAAAAGCACAGAGTTGCAGATTGGATCAAAAAACAAAACCCAATCATGCGTTGCCTCTGGGACACACATCTCAGTTCCAGAGATGAATATAGACTCCAAGTGAAAGGGTAGAAAATTATATTTCAAGCAAATGGCATTCAGAGAAAAGCAGTAGTAGCAGTGCTAATATCAGATGAAATAGACTTCATATAAAAAAAGGTAAAAAAAGATACTGAGGGACACTTCATAATGATAGAGAGAATAATAGACCGGAAAGACATAAGACTTATCAATATCTCTGCTGCCAATCAGGAAGCCCCAAAATATTTAAAGCAATTACTACCAGAATTATAGGGAGAAACAGATCAAAACACGGTCATAGTTGGGGATCTAAAGACCCCACTGCCAGAAATGGACATATCATCTAAACAGAAAATCAATAAGGAAATTACATCCTTAAATGACACATTAGACCAGCTGGACATAATTGACATTTACAGAGCTCTTCATCCCAAAACAGCTGTTTATACATTCTTCTCTAGTGCACACTATATGTTCTCGAGAACTGACCACAAACTAGGACATAGAAATAGCCTCAACAAATATAAGAGGGTTGGAATCATACTAACCATATTCTCTAATCATAATGCTTTGAAACTAGAGATCAACGGCAAAAAGAAATCAGGAAGAACCACAAATACATGGAGATTAAACAACATGCTACTGAAGAATAACTGGGTCAGAGAAAAAATAAAAAGAGAGATCAAGAGATTCATAGAAATGATATAATGATAGTACAACATATCAAACCTTTTGAGACATGCCAAAAGTGGTCATAAGAGGAAAGTTCATATCATTACAGGCCTATGTCCAAAAACAAGAACGAGCCCAGAAAAAAACCTAATGCTTCATCCTAAAAGATTAGAAAAGGAAGAACAAATGAAGCCTGAAGTCAGCAGAAGGAAAGAAACAATCAAAATTAGAGCGGAAATAAGTGAAATTGAAAACAAACAAACAATTGAACAAAATCAATAGAAAAAATAAATGCAACGAAGAGTTGGTTCTTTGATAAGGTTAATAAATTTGACAAACCCCTGGCTAGACTCACTAAAGAAAAAAAGAAAGGACACAAATGAACAAAATCAGGGATGAAAGAGGGGAAATTACGACAGACACCATAGAAATACCAAGGATCATACAAGAATACTATGAAAAGTGTATAACATCAAATTTAATAACCTAGAAGAAATGGACCAGTACTTAGAGAGATACGATCTTCCTAGACTGAATCAAGAAGATCTGGAAAATCTAAATAGACCAATCAGCGACATGGAAATTGAAACAATTAGCAAAAACCTACCAAGGAGTAAAAGTCCAGGACCAGATGGCTTCGCAAGTAAATCTACCAAACTTTCAAAGATTTAATACCTATTCTCAAACTCTTCCAAAAAATCAAAGAGGAGGCAACACTTCCTAATTCATTCTATGAATTCTATATTACCCTGATAGCAAAACCCGGTAAAGATAAGTTGAAAAAAGAAAACTACAGGCCAATATCTCTCATGAACACAGATGCAAAAATCCTAAATAAGATACTAGTGAACCAAACACAGCAATATATTAAAAAGATTATAAACCACAATCAAGTAGGCTGCATCTCAGGGGCACAGAGATGGTTCAACATACGTAAATTGATTAATGTGATACACCACATAAACGAATTAAAAAATAAGTATCATAGGATCATATCAATAGATGCAGAAAAAGCCTTCGACAAGTTACAGCATTTATGATCAAAACCCTTAACAAAATTGGTATAGAAGGAAAGTACCTTAACATAATAAAGTCCATCTATGACAAATCCTCAGCCAACATTATACTGAATGGTGAAAAAATACAAACTTTCCCTCTAAGATCAGGAACAAGGCAAGTCTGTCCACTCTCACCACTGTTACTCAGTATTACATTGGAGGTCCTAGAGAGTGCAATCAGACCAGAGAAAGATATTAAAAGCATCCAAATAGGAAATGAAGTAGTCAAACTGTCACTATTTGCGGATGACATGATTCTCTCTACAGAAAACCCTAAAGACTCCACAAGAACACTAGTAGAAACAATAACCAAAAACAGTAAAGTTTCTGGATACAAAATCGACGTTAAAAAATCCAGAGCATTTCTATACTCTAATAATTAGGTGTCAGAAAATGAAGTGGAAAAAATATTCCTTTTGCAATTGCACCAAAAAGAATAAAATACCTAGGAATAAATCTAAAGAAACATGTGAAGGACCTATATAATGAAAATTATGAGACCCTATTAAAAGAAATCAAAGAAGATACAAAGAAATGGAAAGATATTCTGTGTTCTTGTTTGGAAGAATCAACATAGCTAAAATGACCTTATAACCTAAAAGCATTATATAGATTTCATGCAATCCACATCAAAATCCCAGTGCCATATTTTAAAAAAAGAGAACAAAAAATCATCAGATTTGTATGAAGTACAAAAGATCCCAAATTGCTGAAGCCATCCTGAGAAAAAAGACCAAGGCTGGAGGCATCACTCTGCCTGACTTCAAATTATACTACAAAACAACAATAATCAAAATGGCATAGTATTGGCAGCAAAACAGTCACACGGACCAGTGGAACAGAATGGAGAGTCCAGAAATAAACCTATGTTTATATGAGCAAATAGTTTTTGAGAAAAAAGCCAAAATGTACAGTGGAGAAAGGAAAGCCTCTTCAATAAATGGTGCTTGGAAAATGGAAAGCCGCCTGCAAAAGAATGAAATTAGACTGTTGTCTATCACCACACACCCAAATTAACTCAAAATGGATTAAGGACCTGAATATAAGACAACAATAAAATGCATAAAAGAAAATATAGGAGCTAAACTCAAGAACCTTTTGGAGATAGGCCTGTAATGATATGAACTTTCCTCTTATGACCACTTTTGCAATGCCCCAAAAGGTTTTAATATGTTGTATTATCAATATCAATCATTTCTATGTATCTGTTTTTTAAAATAAATTTATTTATTTAAATTAGTTTCAAGTATACAGTACATTGGTTGGACATCTAGAATGTTCATAAAACAATCCCCCAAATTGCTTCCTCCCTTCCTTGGCCCATTATATTAATGCTAACTGCATTCCCTCTGCCATTCTCCCTGTGCCCAACTATTAACTACTAATTTGTACTTCTTTAACCCTTCACCTCATTCTCCCAAAGCCCCTCTCCCCTCTGTCTGTTACCAAGTTTGTCCACTATATTTGAGTCTGATTTTGCTTAGTTTGTTCTTTTTGTTCCTTAGATATCACATATAAGTAAAATCATATGGTATCTATCTTTCTCTGACTTATTTCACTCAGCATAATAACATCTAGCTCCTTCCATGTCATTGCAAATGATAGAATTTCATTTTTTAATGGCTGAGTAATATTCCATTGTATATATGAACCACAATCTTCATCCAATCATCTCTTGATGGGCATTTAGGTTGCTTTCATATCTTGGCTATTCTAAATTGTGCTGTCGTGAATATTGGAGTACACAGATCTTTATGAATTATTGTTTTGGTTTTCTTTGGGTAAATACCCACAAGTTCAATTGCTGGTCAAAAGGTATATCCATTTTTAATTTTTTGAGGAACCTCCATACCGTTTTTCCTAGTGACTGTACCAATTTGCAGTCCCACCAACAATGTATGAGGGTTCTGTTTTCTCCATACCCTCGCCAACACTTGCTGGATTTGGATTTATTCTTGATAGCCATTCTGACAGGTGTGAGGTGATATCTCATTGTGGTTTTAATTTGCATTTCTCTGATGATTAACAACCTTGAGAATCTTTTCATATGTCTGGTAGTCATCTGTATTCCTCTTTGTAGAAGTATCTGTTCAGGTCTTCTGCCGTTTTTTATTGTGTTGTTTGTTTTTTGTTGTTGAGTTATATAAGTTCTTTATATATTTTGGATATTAACCCCATATCAGATGTATCATTGGTGAATATCTTCTCCCAAACAGTTAGTTGTCTCTTTGTTTTGTTGATTGTTTCCTTTGCTGCACAAAAACTTTTTAGTTTGATGTAGTTCCATTTTTTTTAAAATTTTTTCTTTTGTTTCCCTTGCCCGAGGAGCTATATTTGAAAAGAAATTCCTGTTAGTAATATCAGAGAGTTTACTGCCTATGTTTTCCTCTAAAAGTTTTATGGTTTTGGGTCTTACATTTAAAACTTTAATTCATTTTGAGTCTATTTTTGTATACAGTGTAAAAAGGTGGTCCAACTTCCTCTTTTTGCATGAGTCTGTCCAATTTTCTCGACACCATTTATTGAAGAGACTGTCTTTACCCCATTGTGCATTCTTACCTCCTTTGTCATATGCTAAGTGAGCATATAGGTGCGGATTTATTTCTGGTCTCTCTATTCTGTTCCATTGATCAATATATCTGTTTTTATGCCAGTACCATGCTATTTCGATTACTGTAGACTTATAGTATAGCTTGATATCAGGTAGTGTGATACCTCCACTTTATTCTTTCTCAAGATTGCCTTGACGATTAAGGGTTTTTTATGGCTCAATATCAATTTTAGGATTGTTTGTTCTAGCTCTCTGAAAAATACCATGGGTATTTTGATAGGGATAGCATTGAATTTATAGATTGCTTTGGGTAGTATAACCACTTTAACAATGTTGATTTTTCCTACCCATGAACAGGGTATATGCTTCCATTCATTTGTATCTTCTTTAATTTCTTTTTTTAATGACATAATTTTCTGAAAACAGGTCTTCTACTGTTTTGGTTAATTTGATTCCCAGGTATTTTATAGTTTTCAATGCAATTGTAAACAGGATTGTTTTCTTAATATCTCTTTCAAAAAGTTCATTATTGGTAAATAAAAATGCCACTGATTTCTGAATATTTGTTTTGTAACTTGCTACTTTATTGAATTCATTGATCAGTTCTAACAGTTTTTTTGTGGAATCTTTAGGGTTCTTTATATATAGTATCATGTCATCAGCAAATAACAAGAGTTTTACTTCTTCCTTTCCAATTCAGATGCCTTTTATTTCTCTTTCTTGTCTTATTGCTGTGGTTAAGACTTCCAATACAATGTTGAAGAGGAGTGATGAAAATGGTGATCATTGTCTTGTTCTCGATTTTAAGGAACATGCTTTTAACCTTTCTCCACTGAGTATGATAACTGTAGGTCCGTCATATATGGTCTTTGTTATGTTGAAGTATGTTCCCTTTATTTCGACTTTGCTGAGAGTTTCTATCATAAATAGATGCTAGATTTTGTCTAATGCTTTTTCTGCATGTATTTATATGATCATATAGTTTTAATATTTTGATTTGTTAATGTGAGGTATCACATTAATTGATTTGCAGATATTGAACTAACCTTGCACCTTAGGAATAAATCTAACTTGATCATGGTGTATGATATTTTTAATGTATCACTGAATTCAATTTGCTAATATTTTGTTGAGGATTTTTTCATCAATGTTCATAAGAGATATAGGCTAATAGTTTTCTTTTTTTGTAATGTCTTTGCCTGGTTTTGGAATCAACATCATGTTGGCTTCATAAAAGAAGTTAGGAAACCTTTCCTCTTCTTGAATTTTTTGGAATCATTTGAGAAGAATAGGTGATAATTCTTTGAATATTTGGTAAAATTAACCTATGAAGCCATCTGGTCCAGGACTTTTGTTTCTTTGGAGGTTTTTGATTACTGATTTGATTTCATTGGTGGTAATCGGTCATTTTAGATTTTCTGTTTCTTCTTGACTCAGTCTTTGAAAATTGTATGTTGCTAGAAATGTGTCCATTTCTTTCAAGCTGTCCAATTTGTTGACGTATAATTGCTCATAGTATTTTCTTATGATCCATTGTATTTCCGTGGAGTCCATGGTGATTTCTCCTCTTTCATTTCTGATTTTATTTATTTGAGTCCTCTCTCTTTTTCCTTTCATGAATCTGGCTAAGGGTCTATCAATTTTGTTTATCCTTTCAAAGAACAAGTTCTTCATTTCATTAATCTTTTGTATTGTTTTTCCAGACTCTATTTTATTTATTTCTGCTCTGATCTTTATTATTTCCTTCCTTCTAGTCACTTTGGGCTTTGTTTCCTCTTCTTTTTCTAATTCTTTTAAATGCAAGGTTAGGTTGTTTATTTGAGCTTTTCTTGTTTCTTGAGGTAGGCCTGTATTAATATGAATTTCCCTCTTAGGACTGCTTTCACTGTGTCACATAAATTTTGAGTCGTGTTTTCATTTTCATTTATATCAAGATATCTTTTGATTTCCTCCTCAATTTAATTAATAGCCCATTTATTGTTTAGCAGCATGTTATTTAACCTCCATGTGTTTGTGTATTTTCTAATTTTTTTCTTGTAGATGATTTCTAGTTTTATACCATTGTGATCAGAGAAGATGGTTGATATGATTTTAATCTTAAATTTTTTGAGACTTAATTTGTGTCCTAACATGTGATCTATCCTTGAAAAGGTTCCATGTCACTTGAGAAGAATGTATATTTTGCTGCTGGGGTAAAATATTCTGAAAATATCTATTAAGTCCATCTGGTCTAGTCTGTTTTTTAGGCCCATTGTTTCCTTGTTGATTCTTTGCCTGGAAGATTTGTCCATTGGTGTCAATGGGGTGTTAAAGTCTCCTACTATGAGTATATTACTATTGATCTCTTCTTTTATATTGGTCAATAATTGCATTATGTACAACAGTGCTCCTATATTGGGTCTATGTTTACTAGGGTTATGTCCTCTTGATTTACTGATCCTTTTATTATAATGTAATGCCCTTTTTAAAAATCTCTTATTATAGCCTTTGTTTTAAAGTCTATTTTATCTGATGTAAGTATTGCTACCAGGCTTTTTTTTTTTTTTTCATTTCCATTTGTATGAAATTTCTTTTTCCATCCCTTTAATTTTAGTCTTTGAGTGTCATTTGATCTGAAGTGGGTCCCTTGTAGACAGCATATGCATAGGTCTTATTTTCTTATTCACTCAGTTACCCTATGTCTTTTGATTGGAGCATTTGATCCATTTACATTTAAAGTGATTACTGATAGGTACATTGTTACTCTCATTTTATTATTTATATTTGTTATTCTATTTTATTTTTTACCCCTTCTCTTTTTATAGAAGATCCTTTAACATTTCTTGTGATGCTGGCTTATTGGTGATGAATTTCTTAAACTTTTTTATGTCTGGGAGGCTCTTCATCTCACCTTCCATTTTAATTGAAAGCCTTGCTGGGTAGAGTATCCATAGTTGTAGATTCTTGTTTTTTATAACTTTGACTATTTCTTGCCATTTCCTTCTGACCTGCAAAGTTTCCATTGAAAAGTCAGTAGACATTCTTATAGGGGTACCCTTGTAAGTATCCAGCTTCTTTTTTGCTACTTTTAAGATTCTCTTTGTCTTTGACCTTTGGCATTTTAATTATGATGTGTCTTGTTATAAGTCTGTTTGAATTCCTCTTGTTTGGGACTCTTTGTGCTTCCTCAAGTTGTGTGTCTAATTTCTTTGCCAGGTTAGGGAAGTTTTTTGTCATTATTTCTTCAAATAGAGTCTCAATCCCTTGCTCTCTCTCGCCCTCTTGAGGTGTTCCTATGATTCAATATTTTTATGCTTCATGTTTTCCCAGATGTCTTTTAAACTATCCTCATTTTTTAAAATTCTTTTTTTCTTTTCGTTGTTCTGATTGAGTGTATTCTGCTAACTTGTCTTTCAGTTCACTGATTTGATCTTTTGTTTCATCCAATCTACTGTTGCATCCTTCTAGTGTATTATTCATTTCTGTTATCGTATTCTTCATTTCTGTTTGGTTCTTTTTACGATTTCTATGTTCTTTTTATGCTATGGAGGTTCTCATTGTGCCCATCCATTCTCCCCATAAGTTCATTGAGCATCCTTATGACCATTATGTTGAACTCTATCACTTGAAGGTTGCTTACCTCCATTTCATTTAGCTTATTTTCTGGAATTTTCTCTTGTTTTATTAATGGCATGTTTCTTTGTTTCCTCCTTTTATTAGCCTCTCTGTGTTCATTTCTATGTGCCAGGAATATTTGTTTTGTCTCTCAGACTTGGCTAGATGACCAAATGTGGAAGATGTTTTGTGTGGCCCAGTGTCACACTTTCCCTGATCCCCTATGGTAGGAGTTCTGGATGTGATCTTTGTGTGAGTCATGTATGATCTTCTGTTGTTGCCAAGCTTTTATTGTTGTTAGTAGATCAGTGGCTAGGATTAACGTTTAGGCTGACTAATTGTGGGAATTGGCTGCATCCACAGGGTAAGAGTTGTGTGGGGTCTGACCCCACTGAGTGAGATTTGCCTTAGCAGGCTTGTGTACTTGTTACAATCATCCTTTTTGTGTATCACTAATGGAACTAGTCATGATTTGCTCCATTGTGGTCTGGTGTCAGCTTCTGGATGCATTGGTTTTGTGGCCCCTTGGGAAGGGCTCTCCCATAGGCCGAGGTCAGCTGCTGCTTTTTTTGATTGCTCGAGGCTACTTGGTGAGAACTACAAAGCGATCCACTGATTGTTGTTGCCTATGCTGGATCTATAGGTATGTGAAAGAGACAGCATTGTATGTAGCTCTCGGTTATCTCCCGTCCCTGACCTACAGCAGTTTAATAGAGGGACCAGTGCTTCTCAAGTCCTGATACTGCTTAGCAGCTGCCTGTAGGAGTCTGAAACTGGATGAGCCTCTGGGTGATATGCATGTTGAGTGGTGCAGAAACACTGGGAGTCTCCTGGGTCTAGTGAGTAAATTTTCCCCTGCCACTACAGTGTCTGTTTACATGCCCATGCTGTCTCTGTGGGTTGCTGTACAAGTTTTCACTTATAGGAAGGTCAACTGTTGCCAACCCTGGGCCTAAATGCACTACCCCAGAACAGAGACAGCTGCCTATCAATATGCAGTGAGCACTTTTTGTCCTGGATATGGCAGGAACTCAGGGAGTTAAGGGCTGTCAGGCCAATACAGACTCCTGTAATCCTCTTAAGAGATATTGTAGCTTGTTGAAGCAGCAGTGGTCTGTCCACAACTGTTTTCTTCAAAATGCGCTCACTGAGCTAGCCAAGGTCTGTTGCCTGTGCAGACTGTATAACCCCACAGCCAAGCAGGGCACAAGAGGCTGCTTGTCAATAGGCTGCAGGCACTTTGTGGCTTGAGAGAAGTAGGATCTCAAGGTGACAAGTTCCGTTCGGCCAATGTAGTCTCAATTTTGCTGCAACTTCTGTGCCTGGGCATTCCCGCTGTAGACCCAGATCAAAGTGAGACCAGCTGCAGTCAAGAGTGTTCCCACAGACCCCTGTGCTCTCCGGACACAATATGCAACTCTTGCAGGCAGCAAAGATTTGCCTGCCATTGATTTCCATGCAGTGACCATCCTGTGCCAACCAAAGTTTGTTGCCTGTGTGGATTAGGCAATCAGAGGAGGGGTAGGGGAGGGCTCTGTCAGTTTGCCGTCAGTGGGCCACCTGGAGCAATTTGTGGGTAGAGTGCGGTGGGGTCTCAGAGAAACAATGGCAGTGAGATCAACACAGCCTCAGTTTTGCTGCAAATTTGGTAACTGTTGTGAGTTCCTGCAGATGACCCAGATCACAGTAAAACCAGCTGCTGTCTGAGACTGGCCCACAGGTCCCTGATATCCACCCAAATTTGTGTTGGCAGCAGCAATCTGCTTAACCCTACTGATGAAATATGGCTCACAGCACTGGTTGCCTACTGGGAATGGAAATGAAGTTTACAGGGCTGGTCGATTTTGCTGGGATTGGAAAGGCCACTCACAACCATGGCTGCCCCACTGTGAACACTTGGTCCTGAATCACTGGGAGCTGAGCTTGGCAACAAGCCAGTAACACCTGCCCCAGGCAGTCTACAAGTTTGGTAGGGTGGAGTCTTAGAGAGACAATGGCAGTCAGATCAAAACAGCCTCAGTCTTGCTGAAAATTTGATAACTCTTGTGAGTTCCCGCAGATGACCCAGGTCACAGCAAGGCCAGTTGCTATCTGAGACTGGCCCACAGGTCCCTGATATCTGTCCAAGTTCATGTTGGCAGCAGCAATCTTCCCGACCTTATTTCTCCAATGAGGCTTACAGCACTGACCACTGTTGTTGGGATTAGAAACACTGCTCACAACAATGGCCGCCCCTGCTGCGAATACTTCACTCTGAATCACTCGGATTAGGGATTGGCAGCCAACTAGGAACAACTTTCCCTGGCAGTCGCAGGTCAGGCTGGATGGACTGCTCCTCTCAGACCAGCACTTCCTAATGGCTCTGTAGGAGGGGTCTGCACAATCGAGCTGGCATGATATGTAGGTTACCTGTAGGGGGCTGTACTAAGGCACAATGGTGGCTGCCTTTCTGGCCCTTTTTCTGACTCCAGGTAATGGAGACTTTTTCAAAATGAATCCCATGTGAGCCTCAGACCCACCACCGGAGTGCTGAAAGCCTTCGTATGGGTCTTTCAAAGGGATGTCTGGGGGCTTAGTCACCTTCCATCTTACCCAAACAGCTGAACTCCCCTCTAGTTTCTACAGTCAGAGTTATTGGAATCTCCTCTTCCCTGGGCTGGGACCCTGTGCTGGAGAGCCTCCAAATGAGACCAGGACACCCCTCTCCTTCAGGAGAGCCTCTGCAGCCTCACTCTCCCTCCTGGTGATCCTCTACCACCCAAGGGTTTGGGACCAGCCGATTAGGGACTTTGCTCCTCCTACCAGCTTTAATGTGGCTCCTTTATATTATCAGATGTAGGCGTTATGATCAGCTGGACTTCAGGCGATTCTCTACGTTGATTATTTTATAATTTATTTGTAATTTCAATTTGGTTCTGGGAGGAGATGAACCCTGCTTTAACCTAGTTTACCATCTTCCCCCTCTATCACTTAATCTCTCTATTTTTTCTCTGACCCAGTTATTCTTCGGTAGCATGTTGTTTAATCTCCTTGTATTTGTGCTTTCTGCTTTCTTTTTATGGTTTGTCTCCAGCTTCAAAGCATTATGATCAGAGAATATGGTTGGTATGATTTCAACTCTCTTATATTTGTTGAGGCTATCTTTGTGTTCTAGTATGTGGTCAATTCTTGAGAATGTTCCATGTGCACTAGAGAAGAATGTATAAGCAGCTGTTGAATTTTAGATGTTCATCTTATTGTTATTTCAATGGGAGATATCCCAGGAAGTCTCTCACTCCGCCACATTTCTGACATCACTCTCATTCATCTCTTTTTAAAGTTTGGTTTTAGTAGTCCAGGGTAATTCCAGCATTCTTCACTGCACTGTCTTTAACTACCTTTACCTATACTGTTTTCCATAGCGGCAGCTCCAATTTACAATCCCATAAACAATGCATGTGGGATCCCTTTTCTCCACATTCTTGCTGTTTTTGATTTATTGATGATAGCCATTCTGACAAGTGTGAAGGATATCTCATTGTGGTTTTACTTTTGCATTTCCCTGAGGATTAGTGATGTTTAGAATATTTCATATGTCTATCAGCCATCTTTGAAGAAAAGTCAATTCAAGTCTTCTGCCTAATTTTTAATGAAGTCGTTTGCTTTTTTTTTTTTTGGTGTTAACTTGTATGAATTATTTATATATTTTGGATATTAACCCCTTATTGAATGTATCATTGGCAATATTTTCTCTCATTTAGTAGGCTGTCTTTTTGTTTTGTTAATAGTTTCCCTGTGCAAAAACTTTTTAGTTTGATGTAGTCCCAATTGGTATATATTTTTCTTTTTTTCCCCATGCCTTAGGAAACATATCCAAAAATATTGCTAAGAGTATTATCAAAGAGCTTATTGCTTATGTTTTCTTCTAGAAGTTTTTGGTTTCGAATTTTACATTTAAGTCTATAATTTATTTTGAGTTTATACTTGTACATGGTATAAGAAAGCCATCCAGTTTCATTCTTTTGTGTGTATCTGTCCATTTTTTCCAACACCATTTATTGAAGAAATTATCTTTATCCCATTGTATACTCTTGCGTACTTTGTCATAGATTAATTGACCATATAGGCATGAGTTTATTTCTGGGCTCTCTATTATGTTGCATTGATCCGTGTGTCTGTTTTTAGCAGTATCATGTTGATTTGATTACTATAGCCTTGTACTATAGCTTCATATCAGGTAGCATAAAGCCTTCCACTTTGTTCTTCACTCTCAAGACTGCTTTGGCATTTCGTGGTCTTTTATGGTTTCATATAAATTTTATGATTTTTAAATTCTGGTTGCATATAAACTGCCATTGGTATTTTAACAGGAATTGAATTGAATCTGTAGATTCTGTTGGGTAGTATTGACATTTTAATGATGTTCCTATCCATGAGCATGGTATATGCTTCCATTTATTTGTATCTTCTTCAGTTTCTTTCTTCGAAGTCTTATAATTTTTTAAATATAAGTTTGTTAACTCCTTGGTTAAATTTATTTCTAGGTATTTTTTGATGCAATTGTAAGTAGGATTGCTTTCTTAATTTCACTTTCTAGTAATTAATTATTGTTATATAGAAATGCAATGAATTTCTAAATATTAATTTTATAACCTGCTACTTTACTCATCAGTTTTAAAAGTTTTTTTGGTAGTATCTTTAGGGCTCTCTCTGTATAGTAACATGTCATCTGAAAATAATGATAGTTTTAGTTTTTCCTTTCCAATTCAGATACTTTTTATCTTTTTTTCATTTATGGTTGCTGTGGCTACGATTTCCAATACTACGTTGGATAAAAATGGTGAACAAGACATTCTTGTCTTGTTTCTGATCTTGAGGAGAATACTTTTAGTTTTTCCCCATTAAGTATGATGTGTGATTGTCATATATGGCCTTTTTTATATTGAGGTATGGTCCCTCTATTTCTACTTTGCTGAGAATTTTTATCATAAATAGATGCTGGATTTTATCACATGCTTTTTCTGAATCTATTGATATGGTCTTATGATTTTTACCATTCATTTTATTTATGTAGTGTATCATGTTAATTGATTTGCAGATATTGAACCAACCTTGCATCCCAGGAATAAATTTCACTTCATCATGCTGTATGATCTTTTGAATGTCTTGAGGAATTCAGTTTGCTAATGTTTGGTTGAGGATTTTTTCATCAAGGATATTAGACTATAATTTTTTTGATAATGTCTTTGTCTGGTTTTAAATTTAGAGTAATAATGGCCTCATAAAAAGAGTTAGGAAGTCTTTCCTTTTCTTGGATTTGTTGGCATAGTTTAAACAGAATAAGTGTTAAATTATTTTAATGTTTCGTAAAATTTACCTGTGAAGCCATCAGGTCCAAGGCTTCTGTTTGTTGGGAGTTTTTTAATTACTGATTTGATTTTGTTAGTAGTGATCAGTCTGTTCAGATTTTCTGTTTGTTCTTTACTCAGTCTTGGAAAATTGTATATTCTTAGGAATGTATCCATTTCTTCCAGATTGTCCAATTTACTGACGTATAATTGTATGTAGTGTTTTCTTAGAATTATTTATATTTCCGTGGAATCAATTTTAACTTCTTTTATTTATGATTTTATTTATTTGTGTCTTCTCTCTCTTTTTTTTCTTGATGAGCCTGGTTAAAGGTTTTTCTATTTTGTTTATCTTTGAAAGAACAAGTTCTTAATTTTGTTTATATTTTGTATTTTTTTTAGACACCAGTTTGCTTATTTTCATAATGATTTTTGTTTTCTTCCTTCTACTCACTTTGGGCTTTGTTTGCTGTTCTCTTTCTCTTCCTTTAGGTATAGGGTTAGATAGCTTATTTGAGATCTTTCTTGTGTCTTGAAGGATGTTTGTATTGCTATAAATTTCCCTCTGAGAGCTTCTTTCACTGTGTCCCATAGATTTGAGGTCTTTGTCATTTTGTTCTCACTTGTTTCTAGGTATCTTTTAATTTCTTTGTTCTCATTGTTAATGCTTTCATTGTTTAATAGCATGTTATTTAGCCTCTATACATATTTGTGTGTTTTTCAATTTTTTTCTTGCAATTGATTTCTAGTTTTATACCACTGTGGTTAGAGCAAATGCCTAGTATAACTTCAATCATCTTAAATCTATTGAAACTTGTTTCGTGGTCTAACATGTGGTCTATTTGGAAAATGTTCTATGCTCACTTGAGGAGAATGTGTATTCTGTGGCTTTGGGGTGAAATGCTCTAAAATTATCTATTAAATCTATATTATATAATGTGTCATTTTGGACAGCTACTTCCTTGTTGACTTTCTGTATGGAAGATCTGTTCATTGGTGTCAATAAGGTGTTAATTTGTATACTGTGACTGTATTGCTGTCTATCTCTTCCTTTATGTTGGTTAATATTTGCTTAATGTATTTAAGTGCTCCTATGTTGGTTGAATAAATGTTTACGAGGGTTATATTATCTTTTTGGAGTAATCTCTTTATCATTATGAAATGTCCTTCTTTGTTTCTTGTTATAGCCTTTGTTTTAAAGTCTTTTTTTTTTCTGATAAAACATTGTTGCTCTAGCTTTTTGGTTTTCATTTGCATAAAAAATATGCATATGTATTATATGTGTATATATATATATATATTGGTTTACTTTCAGTCTTTGTGAGTTTTTCAATCTAAAGTGGGTCTCTTATAGACAGAATATATATGGGTCTTGTTTTCTTAACCATTCAGCTACCCTACATCTTCTGATTAGAGCATTTAATTCATTTACATTGGAATTGATTATTAATATGTACATAGTTATTGCCATTTTATTATTCATATTTATGTTCTCCCCTTCCTTCTTCTTCTTCTTAAAAAGTCCCTTTGAACATTTTTGTTATACTAGTTTGGTGGTGATGAATTTCTTTAGCTTTTTCTTGGCTGGGGAGCTCTATCTTTTTTCCAATTTTAATTATTAAACCTTCTGGGTAGTGTAGTCTTTGTTGTAGTCCTTCCTTTTTATCACGTAGAATATTTCTTGCCAATTGCATCTTACCTGCAAAGTTTCCATTGAGAAATCAGCTGACGGTCTTATAGAACCTCCCTTGTATGTAACTAATTGCTGTTCTCTTGCTGTTTTTAAGATTCTCTTTTGTTTTTAATTTTTGGCATTTTAATTATGATGTGTCTTGATGTGGGTTTCTTTAGGCTTATCTTGTTTTGGACTCTCTGTGCTTCTTGGACTTGTATGTCTACTTTCTTCACCAAATTAGGAAAGTTTTTAATTATTATTTCTTCAAATATAGTCTCAATCCCTTGTTCGTTCTCTTCTCCTTCTGGTATCCCTATGATATGAATGTTGTTATACTTGGTGTCGTCCAAGAGGTTCCTTAAACTATTCTTATTTTTGTGGATTCTTTTTTCCTTTTGATATTTTTATTGAATGCTTTCTGCTACCTTGTCCCTGAATCACTGATGTGCATTTATTTCATCTAATCTGTTTTTGATTTTTTTCTAGTGTATTATTTATTTCAGTTATCGTATTCTTTATTTCTGACTGGTCCTTTTTAAGGGGTTTCTATGTCCTGTTTTATGCTTATTATCCCTTTACAGAAGTTCTTAAGAAGTTCCTTAAACAGTTTTATAACCAGTGGTTTGACATTTGTATTTGTACATTGCCTGCTTTTGTGTAGTTATTTTCCTGGAGTTTTCTCCTATTCTTTCATTTAGGACATTTGTTTGTTTGCTTTTTCCTTTGGGCTGCCTCTCTGTGCTTGTTTCTGTATATTAGGTAGATCTGCTACATCTCCCAGTCTTGACAGTGTAGCCTTATGTAGTAGATGTCTTGTGGGACCCAGTGGTGCAGTTTCTCTGGTCACCTGTGTCAGATGCTCTGGGAGTGTCCTTGTGTGTGTCCCCCTATGGTAGACTAGCCTTTATGGCTGTTGGTACATAAGTCAGTGGGATTGACCTTCAGGTTTACTGCCTGTGAGGACTGACCATGACTACAGTTTATGAGCTGGTGTGCAAGGGCTGATCCCACAGAGTGAGATTAAACCCAGTTGGCTCTGGTGTCTTCTGAGACCACTCTTTGTGTGTGTAGCTTGTGAGGTTAATTGAGTGGTGTTCTGTTGTGGTTCGAAGTTGACCACCAGAAGTGCTGTTTTGGGTTCCTCTCAGGAGGAACTCCTATGCAGTCCAAGATCAGCCACTGAATGTGACTGAACTGTGGCTACTTGGTATGAACTACAAAGTGATATGAAATTGGTTACTGCCTCTGCTGGACCTGGAGGTGGGTGTTAGCAGTCACTCTGTGAATTGAAGCCAGATGTCACCAGTACCAGGCCTTGGACAACCCAGCAAAATTCCAGGGAATCCTGAACCTTGCCACTACCTGCCAGCTGTCTATAAGCCTCAGCCACTGAAGGAGCCTTGAGTAGTATGGGAGTTGGGTGAGGCAGTCTCATGGAGTCACCAGCGTAGGGTGAGTGGTGTTCACTGTGATAATGCAGATTCATATTTGGTGCCAGTGCTGAGTATACTGAGGCCAATTGCTTCCTGCCTGGGGCCTGTGGATCCCAGAAAGTTATTTAAGAAAGACTGCAGTGAGGGCCCGCACTGGCCACACATAGGGTCACTAAAACAGCCTCCGGCAGTGCAAGACTAGATGGGGCAGGGTTTCAGAGAGTCATCATGGTGTGGGGAGTAATGTCCATCAGGTTAGTGCAATTCAGATTAGGTGCCAGTGCTGCGTGAGCCTGGTGTCACTCTGCAAAATGCTCAAACACACTGAGTCCAGCTGCTGCCTGCCTGGATTCCACAGATCCCTAAGAGTTGTCCAAGAATGATTACATCACCGACCAACAATTGCTGCCTACAGACCACAAAAAGGCATCTGGTGGTGTGAGAGTTGGGTAGGGCAGAGTCCCAGGGAGTCACCAAGGTGGAGGGATTGAAGTTTCCTATAACAATGAAAATTCTGACTTGGCTGTATTGGGGAAGGGCTCACCACAGGGAAAATAGTGCCTACCCTCTGGCTGCACAGGAGTAGGACTAAACACGGAGACAATGGAGACTTTTGTTCAAGCCTTCGTCCTGAAGCCACAAAACTCAGTCTCTCCCTGTATGTCTCTGGCACCTCCCCAACTGCTGTTGCTTTGCTGAAGCTTCAGGTGAGTGCCTGGGCACGAGAGAATCTATGCATAGGCCCTTTAAGAGGAACTTTAGATTTCCAGCAACCTTCCATTTCACCCGGATGGATGGAATCCCCACTGATTTTTAAAGCAAGATGTTGTGGGGACTCCTCTTCCTAGCACTGCTGATCTGGGCTAGGAAGCCCACTCTTCAGCAGGGACCTCTGCAGCTAAGATAGCTCTCCCGAGTCTTGACTGCCCTATATGGGTGTGGTACCAGCCTATTTTGCATCTCTGTCCCTTTTACTAGTCTGAAGGGACTAGGATTCTATTTAGTTATTCTTTGGATGGTTCTCTAGGTTGACTTTTATTATTTAGTTGTAATTTTAATATGGTCATGGGAGGGGGCAAGCACAGGATTTACCTACTCTGTCATTTTGTCTAAAACTGAGATGCATTTTAAAAATTAAGAAGTCATGATTCTACATAAAATACTTGAGTCATTTTTTTTGTGTGTAATAAAATCATTTATTTAGTGCCCTCTGAATGTACTTGGTATTGTGGAATTTAAAATGAATTAATCTTTCTTACCTTGGTGGCATTGAAATTCTGAAGGAAAAAAACAAATAAAAGTTTTATTGTTTGATTATACATATACAATATTTCTTTTCAACGTGTTTATACTTAAAGTTTGAAGGAGACAGATCCAAAAGATGGAGAGATAAAGGTCTTTACTTAAGACTAAACTTTATCGTATTTCAGCATAGTTTTGTCTTATGAGCAAATTCATAATTACTTTGTGTTTCAGATCTTTTTAAATCAAGTCATCTGTACCTTGTAAAGTAACTTTGAACTAAATTCTTATCATCTCTCTCTCTCTCTCTCTCTCTCTCTCTCTCTGGCTTTCTATGTGTATTTCATTTCCTTTAAATACTGATTTTGAAATTCCTTTGCCTAAAGATTTCAGGTTTGTTTGGGGAGAGCTTTACACACATACCTCCTAACTTGTCTTTTAGGCAGGGATATGTCCCTAGTGTCTTGAACAGTGTGACCAGTGATTAATACAAATTAAAGATCTATCTCAGAAATATTCAGTTTATTTTGCAACAATTCATCCATCATCCTTCTCATGGTATAGTCTTTATAAGCCTGTGCATCTTTCTCAATGTGTCTTTACCATTCCTTTTCCTTCCCCTTTTTTTCCAGAAGATGAGAGGTGAGTTTAATGGCTCTAGGAGAGGACAGAATGAAAGTCAGTAAGAGGGCAGAAGGGAGGCAAAAACAAAGGGAGTGCAAAAATATGCAGAGAGGGTCTTGCCTCCAATTTCTAGGATGCTACGAACCTTTGATCTGTTTCTAAGATATCTGGGGAGTCATCAATAAACAAACAATGCTAGTGAGAAAAATTTCCCCCTGCCCTTCAGATACAAAGTTTGACCAACATAGAAATCAAACAAGTTGGGAGATTTTTGGAAACTTTTAAAGCTTTAAAATTTTTGTATTGTTCAATGACCTCTGGGGATAGTTAATAGGTTAGCTCTCATCATTTATTTTCATTTAAAAACAATCTTTCTTCAAAGGCAGAAATCATATCTTATATTGCTTTCTTTGCAATGTTGGTATCTGGCACATAGTAGGCTTTCTATAAATGCTTGCTTGCTAAATGAATTGAGTCGACTTTTTTTTTTCCACATGAAAATGATTGATAATTATCATAGAAAGAAGTGAAACAAATATATAGAAAACAAAGTCTCTTTCCAAAGCCTGTAAATATAGATCTTATACTATTTCTAAGATACTGGACATGTATAAATAATCAGATATTGATATTTCTTTTATTTATATCAAAGGGTAAAAATTAATTTTGATTCTTTAAATAAAATTGGAATCAAAAACAAGGTGAAGAGAAAAAGGAAATAAAATAAGTGGAAAGCCCAAGATAAAAAGCTTTTCTTTCTATCAAAATAATAACCTTACTCTATACATCTTTCATACCAATTTTTTGGCAAATAGATGTAAACTGCCTTGTTATACTTTTCATTTCAATGTCTTCTTATCGAACTTTTCATATATTTATTATTCTCCTTACAACTCTATTATAAGCTCTGTAATGCAGGAGCCTCAAGCCTGGAACTTGCACCTGGGTTTGGATATTCCAGAAGAACCACCAACAGAACCAGAGGAGTGAGAAGTGCCATTTAAAACAGGGAAGATTTAGCAGTGGCTAGTCACAGCTGCAGGAAAAGGCTGCTGGTGACCAAGAGCAAGCAGATTTCTTTTATGTGCACAGGCAGAGGGAGGGGTTAGTTTATTGGGGAAGCAGCTGCCTTCTCAGATGGATGGGAGCAAGATGTGCTACATGGTTACAGGAGCAGATAATGTCCATGGGAGCAGCAGAAAATGTGCTTGGGAGTAGACAGTGCTGAAAGCTCTTCATGTACTGGCTTCTTTGGCTGCTGGCCAGGCAGCTATTAGTTTTCTGAGTATGTGAAGAGGCTATGTTAACCTACAAGCTCCTTAAAGCAGAGATTACTGTATGTTTTACCATATACATAACATTTATTCATATCATGTCTGTGTATGTTTTGTATATATGAGATTCTGACATTTTTCTAATCACTTTTACTAAAGGCCGGCACTAATAAGGAGAGCCAAGCATTAATGCTGCAGGTAAAATCTTCAGGTGGCATAATCACATATACAAATCAATGGTATTTACTTGCATATTTATACATATTTATAGTGCTTTATGTCTTAGTTAGTTATATATAATTGGCCTTATATGTAAACCTGTACACTTGCAGATGGGCATATCTATCTACGTGCAAGTAATAGGTTATGCTTAACTTTAGAGAGTTATTTAATGATATTCAAAATCGACCATAGTATTATTATACTTTGAAAGACAGTTCCAAGACAGTTCCAGTATATTTCTAAGGCACCTAAGAACTGGGTCTTTCCTATTGACCACAGAACATAGATTATGATCATTATTATTATTTTATTATTATTATTATTATTATCATCATCATCATTATTATTATTTTGGATTTGGATACAAGCTTCACTCTAAGTGCTAAGCCTACTGAAATCAAAGCTTGCTGAGCACCCAGAAATTGAGTTTACTCTTAAATTCATCATAATTTGTCTCACAATGCTCAAGATAATCATTTAGCTTCTGATGCTTCTTAGGTATGTAAATTATCCCCTTTTTTATGCACTTAATATTGAAAGAAGGGGAAGGCACAGTCCAACATAGAAAAATTATCTTATTAATAGAAGATCGAGCACATACCAAGAATGAGTTAAAGACATTTTACTTTTCCCTTGAGTCACTTGTGAGTTCACATAAGTACTACTTGGATTGACAGAAGGGAGTATCTTCTCTTGAGGTGACTCTCACAATTTTCCATTTTCTTTTCCCCAGAATTGTACGGTTACATTTCTTTTCCCTCTCAACCTCGAGCCATAGCATCAACCTTTTAGTTGCATCTGCTTTCCCTCAAGCATAGAATGTGTCAGGATAAAAAACAGTAGACATTCAGGATAGCCAGTCTTAAATGGAAACCTCTAAATTATTGTCTTTTTATTGTTAACATGTTCTCTGAGCACAAACTTTGAGGGTTATTTTTCTTTAAAATGTCCCTGCTTCTTTTTATGTCCTAGAAAAGACCCCTTTCTATTACCCTAGTTTAGTATTTGTTAGACCCCAGCAAAGAGCTGGTGGTGGAAGGAAACTAAATTTTTCTATAGAACATTAGATAATACTATCACATTTTTTGTCTCCTGTGCCTACATCTACTACCTTTTATTTTATTTTAATTCTATTAAGTTGTTTTATCTCACTGTAACTTTTCCTCTGATCATTCAATATGGTAAATCATTGGCTGAACCTTGCAATTTACTTCCCAGGTTACATCAACTCATGAATAGAAAGCAAATATTAGTAATCATCTCGGCAACTGTTTATAGGTTAAGAGCCTTAAAAGATAAAATAGTAATAGTTAGGGTATTCATAATAATGACCAGCATGAAGATAAACACTTCAGATGCTATTCTAAGTGCTTTACACATTATAATTCTAATCTTCACAGCAATATTAAGATGTGGATGCTATTATCATTTTACAGATGAGAAAATCAAAATGGAAAGAGATCAAATAAATCACATAGCTAGCTAGAGGGAGACTTGAAATTTGAACTGTCTGGCGCTATAGTCTAAGTTTATAACTATCACGCTATCAAAAAAATATTGTGGGCAATTCATCTATTACACATATTAAAATACAATTCATTGGTTTATAAAATGCCTTATTTAATAACACATAGAATTACATGCTGGAAAGAAAACTGGCTTGCTGATCCCATGTATATAAATTATGATTTCACCTGTGTTACTTACCAATATACTTAAAAATGCCCTTAGACCTCCCTTGGTTTCTGGCATTCTGTGAGTGAAAAGACCAGTCTGTCTTGCAAAGTCTTTAAGATTTATCGATTTCATCATGGCCATTAGTATCAAGAAATCAAACAACATATGGGCATTGTAAAGTGTACTTTCTGTTTCTGTTGTGTTCTGTAGAGATCTATTTCAAACACTTTTTAGCTCAATGCACTGGAAGCCATTTGCTATCTAAAATTTTAATTATTAATGCAAAAGTGTTTAAGATATGTCTATTAAGGCTGATAAAGTTGCATCTGATTAATGGTCTTTTCATAAATGTGCTGACACAAACTTAAAAAAAATTAATTCAGCCTGCAAATGAACATCATTCACTTTGCTATCATATTTTATCAGTTTTTAAAGTGCATTCTCACTTTAGTTTAAGCTCTGAATGCAGAACACTGTGAAAAATGACAGAATCTTAATGAGAAAATGAACAACATGCCATCAACACCCTTTTGCCAATAAAAATGGCACAACATCAAAGCTTTAAATCCCGCTCCCTCCATACCTTTGGACATCTGTGATTCTGTCTGAGTTCTCAAAACCTGCTACAGCCATCACCAGGTGCTGCTTTTAAACACAGGGGTGCTGTCTACTTCACTGGTTGGCATGACAACAATGGTCAAATCATCCCTTGATAATGTTTTTTAATTGATTGTATAAATTATTTTGAGATATGTGATTATAAAATTATGTAATCTTCAGTGCTCAAATTAGCCTAGCTGCCTTTAAAGATGCATTACATCACCTGCCTTTACCCTGGAAACTGACCCTCTTAGACTGCTGGAACACTCAGAATGAAGCATAAATATTAAACATTAACAAAAAGTTTAAAGCAATGACACAGTTAATTTCTACTCCTAGTGCATGTTAACTTACTAAAAACTAACAGGCTGCATACTGCTTGCAGATGTAAAGGTATTTTTAAAAATCACAAATAGAAATCAGTCTATTCAAAGATAGAATTATTACCAGAATTGAATTTATGATTATTTTGGTGAAGAAGTAATAGTCTGTTTGGAGACACATGGTATCGTCTTTTTTTGTTAGCATGTATGCCTTGGGCTTTTTCCTCTCATGATTCTTTATGCGTAGTGTCTCTGTCTCTCAGCTGAATGGCATTTTGTAATTTCTGGCATCTTTATTCAATTGTAAGCAGTATGGAAGTGATTAACTAGGATTCTATGACTAAAGCATCCTGTTATTTTTATTTGAAGTCTTTTTGTTTCCTCCATAAAGTAGCCATTCTAGCATTCTCTCTCCTACCAAAATTAAGTCCAATGCAGTATATATGAAAGTCTAAGCTGGCAATTCTCAAAGTGCGATTCCCAGTACACTGGCCTCAGCATCACTTGAAAATCATTAGAAATGCAGACCCATTATAAACTCTAGGAATGGAACACAGAAATCTATGTTTTAACAAGTTTGCCAGGATTCCAATGCAGATCACATTTGAGAACCACTGGAATATGCTAGTGTTATTTGCACCTTAGAATTACCTAGAGAACTTTTAAAACTACCAAAACATAGAATACCCTTGTCACAGTTTCATATTTAACTGCTTTGAGATAAAGTCTGTGCACCTTGAACTTGAAAACAAATTTCTCATTGGATTTTGATAAGCTGAGAATATTGAGTAACTGGTATGGGACAATGCCATTGAATATAAGACCTTTAAATGCTTAGGAAGTGGTTACTACCAGACATATTGCTATGCCATTTTTAAAAAATTCCTATTTTACATTAACTCATTAGTTGTACTTTCACTATGCTTTTACCAAAAGTATTATATGCTATGTTCTGTGATAGGCTTTGGAGACATTGAAACACAGATGCAATCTTTAAGTTGGGGGCAGTGACAGACAATAACTAAGTAATCAAAAGAAAGCAAATACATATATAATTATGAATCATGATAAATGCTCTGATGGAAACAAGTTGAATTCTGTGATAAATAATTCATTGAATATACTTGGTGGCTAGGGAATGTCTAAAGCAGAGGTCCCCGAACCCCAGGCCATGGACTGGTACTGGTCCATGGCCTGTTAGGAACTGGGTCACTCAGAATGCGGTGAGTGGTAGGCAAGTAAGTGAAGCTTCATCTATATTTGCAGCTATTCCCCAGTGCTAGCATGACTGTCTTAGTTCCACCTCAGATCATTAGGCATTGGATTGTCATAGAAGGGCCAGCCCCTGGTTTCAAAAAGGTTGGGAACCATTGGTCTAAAGGGGGTAATATTTAAGCTGAAAACTAAAAAATGATTATAAAAACAATGAGGAGATCCCGATTGTGGGGTGCAGGTGTGTGTTTGGAAATGGGTAGGAGAATGTTCTAAGCAGGAAAGAGTATGTATACAAGCTGTGCTGAAGGAAAACTTGATCGATTTAAGGAATTGAAAGAAAGCCATTATGGCTGATATTGAAGAACTCAGAGAGAAAAACCCAGCTGAAGCTGGAGAAAAAGGCAAGATTTGATTTGAGATATAATAAGGAATCATGTAGGAGCCATTCTGTGGTCTGAAGAAAAAAAATGAATAAATGTTTTCAGGTAATTTCAAGTCAGTTGTACCGAGGAATCTCTTTAAATAACTAGATTTCTAGTTACTTAAACACATTGCTACTACTTCAGCTTACTATTTTGACTTTTACTCTTTCAGGAATTGTTGGCCTTCTAGAGCTATCTAAGGTGACAGAATTTAGCATTGACTTCTAGTTATAGAGTGATAATGAAAATCTTAAGATAAGGTAGATTTTGCTGGAGTGGCCTGGGACTTTATCTTCATCTTCAGTTATTAGCAGTAGTAGAAAAGAACTTTTACTGTCCATGCAGTGAAAAGAACTATTTATGTAAGGAAGACATTTAGAGATTTCTCCTTAAGAACATGTATGTTTTTTTTTGCCAGATTTCTTTGTGCCTCTGTGTTCGCTAAATTCATGAGCTAAATGTTTAAAATCTTTTACAAAGTCTTTCTGCAAACTAATTTTCCAAAGTATATATATCATGGTTAATTATTGCCACAAGTGATTTCTGTCTTTGAATTTTAGTGTCTTATAAATACTCAAAACTTTCTTTGGAACGCGTCCCAGTAGAGATGAGTGTATCCTAGCCAAGTTACCCATCAAAAGGTACATCAAACAACCTAGTAATTACACGTTCATTTACCGTATGAAAGGTCAAAATGTTTGAAGCAATAAGTTAGATCATATTAAACCTAAGATTTATATGAATTTTGTAAAAAAAAAAAATTACATTAACAATACAATTTTAAAGTAATTCTTGCAGATATTACCTATTAAAATTATTAAAAAGGAATGCTCTCATGATTAGTAAGAACAAGGTTTCTTAAAAAAAAAATTCACCATAAAGTTAAAGATACATACAGATAGAACCAGTAAGGATAGTGATCAAATTGAAATGAAGACTAAAACTTAATTGGTTTTTACAGGTGAAGTCAATGGAGTTAATGATCTGTGCTCTATCAAACATCTCGTTCTTCCGTGCTTGAGATCCAGAATGGGAACAAGTCAATTGGCATACTAGTGCAATTCAGGAGGATTTTTTATTACACTCTTTAGAGGTCATCAGAGGGCAAGGACAGGCAAGTAACTGAACTATGGTAAAGGACATTGAGTCAACTGAAAGAAACGCGAAATGGTGAGTGACTGGAAGAAAGGATTCTCTTTTAGATCTTTGTGTCCCACTTTAGAGACTTGGTTTAAAAGTAATTTTTAAATGGTGACTTTAACTATTCTCAGCTTGTTATAAAAAAGTTTTAGACTTTGTATCTCACATAATTTTCCCTGGGACAATATCACTTCTCTTTGAAAACATTTAAATATACATGCAGAGAAAAATAGCATTTTCTCTCTAAAATTACATTTATTGACAAGCAGATTGTAAAAACAAAATAAAACGAAACAAAAATTACACTTTGTGTAAACATCTGGAATGGAATGCAGGAATTATCTTTTATACTCCACAAAGTAATATACCTAATTATCTCCATTCAGTTTTCATTTTCAGTCTATACTCAACAGACACATTGTATAGGAAATATCAGCAGTTATAAATTGTGAAAAAAGAAAGCCTTGAGTTCATATACATTCAGACACAGAGCAGGCTATATGATTACTAATGGCACAATGCATACTGAAGACATCTTTGTGTGGATGTTTCCATTGGGATAATTAAGAGTTTCATTGTGAGCTCAGATGGTGAGATGAAAGACAAATGAAGACATCATTTATTTAATGAATATTTTTTTGAATGTTTTCTCTATGGGGTTATGAGAAGCTTAATGTATACTGGGAAATACAGACAGTTAAGAGATAATTACAAAGTAGTGTGGTAGCAATAAAAATTGCTAATAGTTATTGAACACTTAATGCCATATTAAAAGCTTTTCTAGTGTACTTAATTTAAACTTCACAAAAACCTAACACATTTTGTAAAATTTCCTATTTCTATTATATTTATTACAATTACAATTTTACAAATGAAGAAACTGAGCCCCAGTGTAAGTATGTTCCTAAGCAACTTTGTGTGACTCCAATGGCCATAATTTAAGCTCTCCAGTACACTGCCTGCAGGAGAGGAGGGTAGGTAAGGAGCATAGAGATGAGGTCCTGATCTGGCCTTCTGGAGGAAAGGAGTTGAAGAATGCTTCTTTGAGAAAATAACTTACTATTGACTCCATATTCTTATCTTTCCCATGAGGATTTATTTGTCATTTTCCTATCAAGAGAAGTCTAGAAGAAAATTGCTGCTGGGCATACCATGAGAGGCTGCACAGGCTGGGAAAGAAGACCTTCATTCACCCTTAGGAGCTAAGTCACCTTAAACAAGGTTCTGTGAAATGGAGATAAAGATTTCTACCTCACAGGTTTATTATGGGAATGAAATTAAATGAACTTATCTCTATTAAACATTTACATAGAGCACACATTATACAAGTATTAAAAGAATTTGCAAAGGCTACATTACCAAATATATCTGCAGATATTCTTCTTTGGGAGAATTGATCATAAACGGCTTTGCTTAAGAATGACTCCTCATTCCAAAACTTATCTTATCTCGAGGGGACTTTCGAGGTTCTTGGTGGCTACTAGGGAGGAATTCTTCAGGATGAGGTGAGCTGAAGGCTTGTCTTGGGTTATATGTATGTGTGTGTGTGTGTGTGTGTGTGTGTGTGTGTGTGTGTATAAATTTATATATATATAAACTTATATATATTTATATATATAAATTTATATATATAAACAATATATATAAACTATATATATATTGTTTATATATATAAACTTATGGAAGTTATAGCATTTTTATATAATATTAAAGTAGCTAAGAAAGTGATTTTGATTCAAAGAATGACAGAGAAATTAGTGGGATTAGATGTAATAGTTGATGTATTTGGGGTTATGTGTACTGATGAGAGATGTATTTGAATGACTGTGGAGGTTAATTTTCTTTCTCATGGTAGCTTAGCAGAGAGCTAGTTCAGCTAGACTGAACCAGTTTGCAAAGACATAAAAAAGGCCTTTAGCCAGTGTGTCAGCATACAGGCAAGCAAGCATCTTCCTAGAATCCTTATATGTAGACTTTGATCTTAGGTGGGTGTAACTTCTAGCATTGTTTCTGGGCCTGGAAATTCCTTGAAATATTTTTGATACTCAGAGAAATTACCTGTTACCTATCCCCACTTAGGCTAACCTATAACTTTATACCTTGGTATGGGGGCAAGGCACATTTTCTCTTAGTGTGCTCTCTGTCACATGCCCACCTCGTTGTCCTGGGCTGGAACTTCTCTCCTGGAATCGTGGCTATGATATGTGATGACCATTCATGCCCAACCTATGTTGTAGAATAATGACAGTTCAATGCATGTGTTCTTTTGCTTCTCTCCTAAGTTTTTTCTCCAATAATCTTATATTATATTTGCACTAGGTAGTAATATTGCTGTATGTCCATTATCCTATTGCACATGTTCCAAAAGTACATGTCTTTAAATCATACTCAGAGGTGCAAAATGTTCTCACAATAAGTGGCCTGAGGGTCTGAGACTAACCTCTGGTGAACAGTCACACTGAAAAAAATCGTGGGCAGAATGCATAACACTTCATTATTTCCATTATCTCTCTCTCTCCCTCCACACTTTGTCTCCCTCATTTCTCATTGCTGAGTAACAGCATCTGATTCTTGATTCACGTAAGTTAAATGCACATGTGATTCTACTGTACAATTTATTTTACAAGGAACTTTGATGATTTCAGGTGAAGGACTCATCCCACACATAGGAAGAAATAGATAAGAGGTGAGTAATGTCTTCTTTCTGGCAGCTGGGGTGATGGCAGTGGTGGTGGTGATAATTTATGGAAGACAGCTGTGGACAGTGTAGTGGCAGGTTAACAGGTCTCCAAGCTAAAGACTCTTTTCAGAGAGACCTGCGTTGGGTAAGAACGGGCCTGTAGTGGTACACCTGATGTGCTCAGGCATTGACTAAGGGAAGCCTAGGGGAAGTGTGGCCTTGGCACAAATGTGAGTGCGAATCCTGTGGGGCAGCATGAATCTGTCATGTCACTATCCTTTATGCAGCAGGAGATCTGAGTAGTGTCTTTCCATGACAGGTGCAGCTACAAGTCTCTTAGGGTCTACTCTCTGAGCTACTTCTGTGCTGTATCACCAACCACTGTCTTTCTGGCTTATCTGTTTCTGTCATGCTGGCCCCCTTGCTGCTTCCTAAACACAGTGAATATTCTTCTGCCTCACAACCTTTGCACTGATTAATTCATCTACCTGGAAAATTCTTGCCATACATACTGTATGTTTTTTTCCTTCAGTTTGCTTTACCACTCACAGGTTCCCTCATCAGAGTTGCTATCTCTGACTATATCCAAAATAGCATATCTTCCCTGCTCCATCACAATCCATCTTACTCTTCTTTATTTTTCTGTATTTTCTGTTTTTTTTTTCTGTTACTTTCATTACAATATAACATTTATGAGAGCAGATCTTAGTTTTGTTTACTAATAAATGACATTCTCTTAGGCAGGTGTCTGTCATATATTAAGTGCTCAGTAAATATTTGCTGATTTAACATTTATCTGCATTTCAATCAATCTACACAATCTTTTTATTGTAAACAGTACCCTGATATACCATAATGGCGATTTAGCACTTTAAGATATATGCCAGTAAGAATTATTTCTGAAATACACTGAAGAATCTTTACCAGAAAAATAATAAAGTTCTCAGTGACTTTTAATTTTATAACATAAATCAGTGGAGAAAAATTTAATTTTTAATTAACTTAATTTGTTTATAGTTTTAGACCCAAGTAAGCTTTTCTAACAATAGAGCATACTCCAGCCTCTAAATCAATATGAAGTCTTTTGTTTAGGCTGTAGCATCATTGTTTTATATTTTACTCACCATTGTGTTATTATTCCCTGGATGCTCTAACTCCTCCTAACATTATTCCTACTTTCCCAGAACTCCATCTATTATTCTTTTCATGGAAAAATTCATTTTACATCCTGTCTGCATTTTTGTGCTGTGGTCCCCATTGGCTTACTACTTCTGCATAGGGTTCAAGGACTCCACTAATCAATATCCTGTACTATTTTAATGACCACATGAAATGTGATCATTGATTATTACAGTCAATGTTAAATGGGATTCAGTCTAAGTCTGATTCCTTTGACTCACCACAGGCACCTCTTTCGTACACTCAATCTATTGCTGTTTTTTGTTTATATTTCTCTCACCCATTTTTTATTTGTGAGAACATGTCTATGTGAAGGTCAATTTTACTTCAATTTTAAAGCAGGATTTCATGAGATCCAATAAAGCATTTTTCTAATCTTCAAATATACAGTGTCTTCTACAAGATTCCCTTTGTGCTCTAATTTTGTAATGAGAAAATCAACCAAGTTTTCCTGGCATGGGTTGGTTTTTATATACCCATGCTGTTTATTGCTTATTCTGTGTTCCTCTGGATTTTACAAAAATATATTTTAGTATGTTTTCACTACTTAGGTAGATTATTACTAAAACTTGTTTACACATATGTTCCCCCCCCCCCCCGCCAGGAAATCAATACTAGGTTTATGTTTTCATTTTTATTTATTCTATCTCAGCTCTTCCGGATTTTAAAATGACATTTAAGATGAAATGTTTAAGCAGTTTTTCTGACAAAGATATGTGTATACACACTTAGTTACTTATATGAAGTTTTCCAAATAATTTAATTCATAAAAATACAATATCACATGAATACGCCCTTAGAAGATAACTCCGTTATAAAGTACAGGCAAGAAGATGGTTATAAACCATGTTTTAGATTGTGGAAATTTATTAATTTCATCATGAATAAAAGACTTAAAGGTGGTCAATGTATTAGTTTCCTAAACTGTGGTACCAAAGTACCACATGTTTAGTAGCTTAAAACAATAGAAATTTATTCTCTCATAGTTTCTAAAGGCCCAAAGTCCAAATCAAGGTGTTTGCAGGGCAAGGTTCCCTCTGATGTCTCCAGAAAAGAATCCTTTCTTGCCTTTCTAATTTCTGGTGTTTGTAGGAAATCCTTGGATTGTAGCTGCCTCACTCTACTCTCTGCCTCTATTGTAACATAATCTTCTTCTAAGTGTTTCCTCTGTATCTTTACATTCAAATAACCTTTCTTCTCTTATAAAAAAGCTAGTTATTGGATTTAGGACCCACTTTAATTCGATATGACCTAATCTAAAGTTGATTACATCTTCAAAGGCCTTATTTCCAAATAAAATCACATTCACAGGTATCAGGGGTTAGGACTTAAACATTTATCTTTTTCAGAGGCTATAATTTCATTTATTACAGCCAAGTTTCCAAACCTCTGAATATTTGGCCAGTCACTGCACTGAAAATATGCCAGGAAGAATACCCCGGTCCATTTTGGATGCTATAAAAAAACCATAGACTAGGAGGCTTAAATAACAAACATTTCTCACAGTTCTTGAGCTGAGGACATCTGACATCAAGGTGTTGAAAGATTCAGTGTGTGATAGGGACTGTTTCCTGGTTCATAGATGACCATTTCCTTTCTGTGTTCTCACATGGCAGAAGAGACCTAGAGAATTCTCTAGGGTCTCTTTTATAAGGGCACTGATCCTATTCACAAATGCTCCATCATCATGACCTAATTGCCTTCCAAAGCCTCCTCCTAATACCATCACATTGGGGTTTAGGATTTCAACATATAAAATTTGAGGGACACAGTCATTCAGTCCATAAGAATAATAATCTGGGCAGTGGTTCTCAATCTCTGTTTGTTTCCTATTCTGGTGACTCAGAGGGGCACTTGAGTGATCCTTCGGCTTAGACTAGAGGCTTGCTCAGTATCTTGTCCATTTTTACTTTTATTTCCTATCAAATCCTATTCTAATTTTAAAAGATTGAGAAACAAAATACAAAGAGGTAATATAGCCTCCAAATGGCAATGGCAGAGAAAGAGAGAGAGAGAAAGAGAGGCAGAGAGAGAGAGAGAGAGAGAGAGAGAGAGAGAGAGAGAGAGAAAGAGAAAGAGAGAGATTATTTGTCAAAAAAAAAAAAACTACATACTAAACCAAAATCTTCTAACCTCTTTGGTGGTTTCATTCTCCCATGGAAAGTTGCACTTTACCATAGTTAATTATGAGCAGGATGTCTTTTAGACGAATTATAGAGAAGAACTTAGCTCTTGCTAGAGGTTTGAATGTTTTAAATAATTCTCAGAGATGATAATTTTGTCTTAATTTTTTTCATAACTTAAGAGATTCCTTAAATCAGTGGTGTGCTGGTAAGCTGGTACTATTAAAAAAAAAAGTCCTAATTTGCAGTATTTGTCAGTTTACATGATGTGAATACTTTCACCTTGGTCAAATTCATAATAATAATGGTTTAATAATGGCTTGCAAAACTCCTGAACATTTCACAATTGGATCTTGTGAGTCAGTATGAGTTGGCTTCAACAGATTACTGAGTCAGTTAATCAATTTACTACATGACAGTGCCAAAGAGCTCGTGGTACCATAGAAAGAATTAACACGAATATGGTCACATTATGGTTTGAAATCTGGAAAATATGGAAATGAGAGCATTCAATATCACAAGAATTTAACTGGTTTTAATTTAAAAATGCAAATTAAATCCGCAAAAGGCAGCATATATAAAATTACATCTTTTACAAAAATTATATTTCTTCATGTTGATGAAACTGCATTGTCATGGGAATACCTACACACTGTAGGTGGATATTGAAATTGGTATAAATTTTATAGAAAATAATTTGACAGCTTTTACCAAGAACTTTAATGAAATTCATGTAGTTATATTATAATTTTTTGTTATGCTTATTCAAAATTAATTATTTTCATTAAGAAGATATCAAATCCTGTAAAATAAATTAAATTTAAGTCTTCAACTTCATCCTCTATTTCTCTCCTCTCTTATAAGTTCCAATCACACTGTCCTTTCTGATAGCTCTCAAACATGGACAAGTACCCACTCTACTTAGTAAGGGACTTTGTACTTACTGACTGTTGTTTCTTCTGCATTTTCTTCCTGCCGACATTTGCATGGTCATGTCTTCATTTAATTCAGTTACTTTTTGCAATATTATCTTTTTAAAGAGAAATTTCCAAAACGAGCCTATCCAAAACAGTACAGCCTCCATCACTCTCTATTCCCTCATAGTGCATTATTTTTCCCTCCAGTACTTATTACTATATAATATTGTATTATTTATTAATTTATTAATTTTCTGTTTCTTTATAATATATAAGCTCCTTTAGGCAGAGGCCATGTTTATCTCATTTACTGTGGAATTACTGTACCTAGAACAGTGCCTATCATGCAGTAGGCACTCAAGAAATATTTATTGAAATAATAAGTAAATAAATGAATGTGTGAATGAATTTCAAAATATTTTCTAGTTCACACATATTGCCATAACATATTCTTCTTAAGGCCTACTTAATATTCTTTCATAGTTATATATCATAATTTATGTATTCAGTCCCCTACTGAAGGATATTTAGGTCATTTTGAGTGTTTTCTTTTCTATTGAATATCTTCATATATATCCATATATATATATATACACACACACATATATATGTGTGTGTGTGTGTGTGTATGTGTGTGTGTGTGTGTGTGTGTGTGTGTATCTTTGTAAACCTGAATATTTGTGGGTTAAATAGATAGAACCAGAATTGCTGAGTTAAAGATGCACGCTTAAAATTTTGATAGACATTGCCAAATTATCCCCAAAAGGAGTTATACAGATTTATATTCTTTTGGTCCAAAACACCTTTAAAAATTGTATTTCTGTTTTATATCCCACATATAAGTGAAATTATGTGGTTCTCAATGTTTTTTGCCTGTCTTATTTCCCTTAACATGATAATCTCAAGATCCATCCATGTTGTCACAAATGGAAGTATTTCATCTTTTCTTATGGCCAAGTAATATTCCAATTTATATACGTACCACATTTTCTTTATCCAATCATCTGTAGAAGAACACTTTGATTGTTTCCATGTCTTGGCCACTGTTATGGAAGAAAATTTAACTTTGGGTGGTGAACACACAATGCAATATACATATGATATATTAAATTGTATGCTCGAAATCTATCAGATTCTATTAACTAATATCACCCTAATAATTTAATCAAAAAGTGTATTTCTGATTTTGTTTTTTATAAGAGACATGTTAGCAAATAGGCCTAGTTGGATATTTTAAATTTATGATGAAAAAAATATAGATAGTTCTAGTGAAGAAACACTAGAAGAATTTTCATCAATATTAAGAACAAAATAAAGATGCTCGCCAAAGACAAAAGAGTTGGATGGAGCAAGACTTGAAAAGGTTAATGAAACATGAAATGATGAGTTGCATGACTAGGAGCAGCAAGGCATTCTTCATGTGAAGGTGTGTACTGCATAAGGGGACACATCTAAGAGAGTGCCATTCACATTATAGACAACACAGATGTGTGTATTTGATATTACTATGTTCTGGAGATCTCAAGAAATTGTCTTAAATAAGAATGCAAGGTACAAAATCGCCTAGCGGTAGCTCCGAAAGACAGCATCAATAGATAGATCAGCTTGGCTGTTCACTATGTCAGTAACTGACTAGAGCCAAGCCAGCAACAGAACATCTATTGCCATTAGAGTGAGTTCTGTATATGATCTGGGCTGATGAGCTATGATATCAGTCTTCTCGCTGAAGTTTGGTGAGGATCATTCATTGACAGCTGCTTACCAATTGACTAGATCATTTGGCAGAAGTGAGGTCTGCTCAGGCTCTGAGATTCGTTGAAATCTAACTAACTCTTTACCTCTCGGGTTCATACAAAAGCCTCTTTAAATAGAGGGTGGGATCCTTGACATCAGCAAGATGGTAGTGTGGGAAGGAAACCTGCTGGCACGTGTTATCAAGTGAGATAGGAGGGACATACATGTGTATATGAATGGCACATGTTGTTTAATAAATACAAGCAAGTGTAAATGTCTGGTATTTGTATATACATGTGACTTTAGGTAAGTATGTGGAAATGCACTTAAGGTACAGAATTCTCTCGAACAAAAGTCAGATTCTTCAAAAGAAAAGGAAGACTTTGCTTAGAAATAAGAGGAACAACACCATATTTGATGACCAGAATAAAAGAATCAAAATTGAGTTAGATTGAAATAAAGAACATAATTACTGGAGCACACGAATCCGCCCCCCGCCCCCGCCCTTTTCTTTTTATGTCAAAATGGGCTTATTGTCCACATCCACAAGTCCTGTGGCCTGTCAACTTTCTGTACAAATAAATGCTTGATTGACACTATACCAGGGTGGCACTATATCATAGGAAAGGAGAAGTGTTTCTGGAGCTCTGAACCTCCTAATACTTGGAGTTAGTCCCATAGGAAAATACTTTCTCAACTTTTTTGTCTACAGAGCAGACCAATTCCTTTATTAGTGTGCTTTGGAATGCATTTCTCTGCCTAAAAATGTTATAAACAATACTAACATTGCTTATAAGAACTTTTACAACTACACTGTAATTGTATCCTTTATTTGTTATTCTCATTTGATGCTCTCATCTAGCATTATAAATCATAATTGTATTGTTAAGTGATATGTAGAAAAATATTTGAGAGAATTGTAAATTGATTTAAAGGCATAATCTGGAACTAAAACTAAACATAACAGAAGTTATGATGACTCAAGAGAATATTGGTCAAGTGCTGAAAAAGATCTTAGATCTTTTTACTCATCCATTAGACTAGATTTATTCAGTACCTCATATGTGAAACATTTTGTGAGCTATTATAAAAAATAGAAAATAAATAGGAGGTATGACCCAAAGTTGACTTGAAGCAATGGAAAAGATAAGGCATGATTCCAAGGAAATACCGAGAGTGATAATGTAAATAACAAAGAACCAACATATTGTCTGGGCCACAGTGAATAATATAGTCTAACAGTGTTATAGAAGAAACAAATATGAATTGAAGTGCAGAGAAAATTTCTTGGAAGAAGTGAAATTTGAGCTATCTTTTAGACTATGTAGAACTAGAATTAAAGCAGCTTGAGTAGTGACTTATAGACTAAAATCAGGTTAAACTTCATTTCTATAACAACTAACTCAAATAAGGTAGAGGATTTGTGTGTCATTGCAAAGTTTGGATATCTGGGGGAGAGGTGATGGAGGGAACATTGGAGGTAATAACATATTAGGAAATTCCTTAAAGACTGAACATACACATTGATCTTTACTCTGTAGACAATGAGAAATTTTTGTCAGTTGTATTAGGATTCTCCAGTAAAACAGAACTAATATGATATATTTAAGTTATAAAATATAAATGATATTTATTATAAGGAATTGGCTTATGTGATTATAAAAACTAAGTAGTCCTATGATCTCCTTTTTAAAAGCTGGTAATCCAGGAAAGTCAGTGATGTAAATTCCAGTCTAAGTTTGAAGGCCTAAGAACAAGAAGTACTGATGGCGTAACTATCAATTCAAAGGCAGGAGACTGTTATCTCAGTTTAAAGGCAGAGAGAGCTCATTCAACACTGCTTTGCCTTTTTGTTCTCTTCAGGTTCTCAGCAGATTGGATGATGTTCACACATGTTGCAAATGACAATCTACTTTACTCACCCTACTTATTCAAATGCCAGTCTCTTCCATAAACATTCTCATAGACACGCTTAGAACACACAGGGCAACTCACTATCTAGTCAAGTCGTCACATAAAACTAAGCATCATATAAAAATGATGGTATGGATGTGGAGAAAAGGAAAATCTTGTGCACTGTTCATGGAATAATAAGTTGATACATCCACTATGGAAAACATTATGGAGCTTTCTAAAACAACTAAGAATAGAATTGCCATATGGCCCAGAAATTCTGCTTCTGGAAATATACCAAAGGAAACAAAAACATTAATTCAAAAAGGTATCTTCTATCTTAATGTCCATAGTAGCGTTATTTATGATAGCCAAGACATGGAAACAATCTAAGAGTCCTTTGATGGATGAACAGATAAAGAAGTTGTGAGGGGTGTGTGTGTGTGTGTGTGTGTGTGTGTGTGTGTGTAGTGTGTGTAATACACATGATAAAATATTGTTCAATCATAAAAATTAGGGAATGCTACCATTTGAGACAACACGGATGAACCTTGAAAGGCATTATGCTAAGTAAAATAAGTCAGTGAAATACAAATAGTATAGTATGTTCTTACTTTTTTGTGGAGTCTAAAAAAAAAATAAAGAACATCGAACTCATAGAAAAAGAGTTCAGATTTGTGGCTACCGGGGTTAAGGGAGGGAAAATTGGTGAAAGATGGTCAAAAGCCATATTTCCATATAAAATATGGAAGAGTTAGGGATGTAATGTACAACATAAGGACTATAGTTAATGCTGCTAAATGCTATATAGAAAAATTGTTGAGAATAGAAAAGGAGAAAATAATTTTTTTTTTACTTTTTATTATATCTATATGAGATGATAGATGTTAACTAAACCTATTGTGGAAACCATTTTACAATATATGTAAATCAAATCATCATATTGTGACCTTGAATTTATACAGCAATGCATGCCAATTATTTCTCAAAGAAACTGGAAAAGAATAAGTAATTAGAGAAAATTTTTCAAAAACAAAAAGAACAAAAATAAACTATTACAGTTCTTAAATAGGGAAGCAACATAATAAATAATGGAAATAAAACTTGCCTTTAGGAAAATTGACTTGTAGTAGGGGGTTAGGTAGTTAGAGGGAAGACATATAGGAAGTTACGAAAACTGTTAACATGCTCTTACAGGAGTATAGAAATAAAGTAATAAAGACTGGATAGAAGTAATGTCAGAGGGAAGAAAAGACAGGGATGTATTTTGTACGTGGGATCTCAGTGTATTTGGTGATTGACTTGGAGGTAAAGAGGAGAGTCAAAAGTTTTATGCCTGGTTATAGCACTAGCAAAAATAAGAATTTTGAAAGAAGACTATGTTTTTGAGGAAATTGATTTCATACATTCAAGTGCTGATGTAGGCAAATGGAGGTATAGATTTAGAACTATAGGCCATGACTGAGTGTTATACCAGGATGAGAATAAGAGGCAAAGGATCTTTGTCCTACTAGACAATCAAAAATTACTGTAAAGTCTTGGATGGAGGCATTTTTTATGTGTATAATAGTCAAATAGCAAAGTTTTAATAAACTTTATATCTTATAGAGCTCAGAGCTTAAAATGGGACTAAAGAAAAGGGTAGAGCTTTGAAGAAGTGGAGAAACAGAAAAAATATTTAGAAAGTCAAAGGAAGACAAGCACCTAAAGTAAACCTTGTGAGATGCAATGTTTGCAGTAGGTGAGGGAATGTTTGATAGGTGCTTGGAAATAGAGTAAACCAGAGAAACAGGGATGGTGGGAAGAAGATCAAAAAGCCTGAGTTGGTAGAGTGGAATACAAATTTTCTCAAGATAATCTTCCTAGACATAGTATAGATAACATGTATGTTTAAAAAAAAAATTTAAAAAGCAAACTCAGAATGTGTCTCCCTTGACATGTTGTTATAGCATTTTTTATAATGGAATTATACAAAGAACATGACCTTAAGTACACTCTCCTTTCAAAAACACTAAAACAAACACAAATAGTTACTGTAATAGACATTAGTGTTCACCAAGATTCCTGAATCATCTTTTGGGAACATGATTCCTTGAAATTGGATGTGGCCATATGACTTGTTTTGGTCAGCGAAGTTGAATGGAAGTGATGAAGGCAACGTATAATGGTTGTGGGCATGCTCTTCATGCTCTCGTCCCTTCCTTGGTAGATTCTGAAGCATCATGTTGAAAAGGTGGTATCATAAGATAATAGAGCCATCATTCTGTGTCCCTGAATACCTATGATGATAGTGTACCTACTGACCCCTACTGGACATAGTGTGAATGAGAAATAAATGTTTTAAACTACTGAAATTTTTGTGGTTGGTTGTTAACACCAAATATAGTATATCTTGACTGACAAAGTCCTTTTACCTAAAAAATTGTGCATTTTTTCGTAATTGCAATTTTGTTAGATAAAAGTTACTATATGACTGTTTTATTTCTTTTATATAGATACAGTTAAAATACACTAAAAATGAAAAAGTTTATAGATATTTCCTTTTGTGGCTGAAAGATTAAGCTGCATTTCATAATTTTTTTTTCTATTTCATTGATACCAACAGTGTCTTTATATTTTTAGTATGCCTAAGGGAAATTACTGATAGTTGTACTATTACTATTTAAGATTTTCTTGGGGAATGTAATTTGTTTTTGTTTCATATTTATTTCATTAGGTTCAACATTAAAAAAATATAAAGATCTATGACATGTGAATAAAAGAGGGTTTGCATTATTCCAATACAGAAATAAAAAGCCAATTTAAACCTGTTGTTTCTAAAGTTGAAGTTAAGGACAAATTATAAGAATACCCAACTTGTTTACCATTCCACATTATTCTTTGTTCCCATAAAATCTTTTAAGTGTTCATGTTACATGTAAATTCATAATATTTTTTTTCACTCTGTCTCACACACATCCTGGAATCCCCTGTGAGCTATTATCCTGGGAGAACTACTCTTTAAGATTTTTCTGTCTCTACTCATTGCCTATATTGTAGCTTTGTAAGTGTTTATGTTGCTAGTAATATGTGTTTAGGTAGTAATTCAAATATGCGATTCTTATTCTTGCTTTCCAAGAGAATTCTCCTGAGAGGAGATAAACAATGTACATGTTTCTTTCTTATTTAGCAAAACCAAAAAATTCTTGATTTAGACACTAGGAAATATGTTCCACACAAAATAAGGGCAAAAGACTAACTGTTTTTATTTCAGCTTTTTTTTGAATTGGACCCACTTTTATTAAGAGCAAATATAGACAGCATAGCATTAACTCTAATACCAAGAAGTCTTTTCTTCTCACAGGTAAACACATATTCACAGACAAGCAAAATTTCTTAGCAGAGAATAATGGGGCCATGTTCATACTTTGTGTCTGAGAATCACTGATAAAATCTCTTTATGTTGGGGCTCAGTTAAAAAAAGTATGCATATCATCGAGGGCAGGAAACACTTAAATGTTTAAAAGGGGGCAAAATAAACAGTTTAAAAATAGATTAGGGGAAAATGTGCCTCTTGGTGAAATATTTAACTTTAGGTTGATGTTTTAATAAGGTTCCTGTGCCCACAAGTTCATGAAGTTCATAAAATGTTCTCACCAACCAATTATGATTCCTTTCTGCCTTTAGTTACTTTCTAACTGATATGGAACTCAAGATATTAGCTTTTGCTTTGCTGAGACAGATAGTTGAAGAATACAGTATAGGGCAAAAGGCAACAACAACAAAAGAATAATGAATAGAGAATTCTGCTTGAAAAATCTTAAAATTTTTTGATATTTTTTTGTTGGACATTTTCTCCCCTTATCTGCCTGTATTTTCACTTTCGAATTGATAACTCCCATACTGAGTTGAAATATGGTGATGTTTCTGCCATTCCCTGCATTGTTCATTGTGACTTTTTTTTTTTATCGTCAGCAGAAATAGAGGGAGACTGAATTAAACAGGAGCTGCAGAACTTGTGAGTGTGATAACAATACAAATGGATTTTCTCTAACAGAGAAGAACAGCTGTCTCCATTATTTGAATGCTTCACCTTTCTCTGTTCCATTAATTGTGTCTTTGATCACAAGCTGAGGTGGAGAGGCGCTGATAAGAAATAGGTTATTAGCAAAGTAGCCTAAAGGAATGAATTGGGCCTGGTACTTGCTGCAGAAGATGAGATAAACTTGTAATGCCTGTATATGAGAGTGCTGTTGAGTGATAGGGCTTCCGACTGCCCTGAACTGCTTTGCAAACGGAGAAGACTAATACTCTAGTGCTATGATAGCTAATGCAGGATATAAATTTCGCTCCTGGGAATGAAATAGGATAAAAATTCCATAAAGAGTTTTCTGTAAATAGCTTACATTTTTATATCTAACTGTGACAGAGTAGTCACTAAAATAAAATAAAATAAAATAAAATAAAATAAAATAAAATGAAATAAAATGAAATAAAAAGACAGTTGCTTGATCTCACTATATGTTGAATGTAACTGGAGGCTTTCATATAAGGAGAAGGAAAAATGACTGTTAAATTTGTTCACCAAGACATTAATAAGAACACCCTTAGAAATGCCATAAAGCTAAATTGGAGGAATTAAATTTGATTGAATCTAAGCCTGTTTATTTTTATTTCTGCAGACTGGGTGTTGAGTGATAATACTTCATTGGAAATCTTTAGAAACTTGCTATCGTGTAATCCAATTTTTTTTTTTTTTTTTTTGCTGAAGAATACAACCGCAGGGGACAAGGCCATATTGGTTTGTTGTTAATGTACTGGAAAGAGGTACTATGGAGAAAACAGTTAATATTAAATTACGAACACAAGGTTATCTTTCTGCCACACATGCTCCATTGCCCTAGGCAGGGGTAATCTGTTAATAGCATTCAGCCAAAATGATACCATTAAGGAACTGAAGCTACACATCTTTTGCAAGCTGAATGATATATAAAGCTGGTTTTCTATCATCCTAGATGCAATAAATTTTCCATGCTGCTAAAAATTGACATAAGACAGAAGTTTGATAGAACCAGCACCCAGACATAAATGGAAGGCCAGGCTGGCAGGAAACAACATGAAGATGTAAATATTGCCACCAGGGTGTTTTTATTTGTGCTGTTCTCTCTACCCCCAGCTGATTTCTTGGGCTTTGTGGGTTATAATAGCAAATGTGCTATAATGGCATTTTCATAGTAGAGACTAAGGAGTGACTGAGAGAGAAAACGAATAACCATACAATTATGCAGATGAGCAACTCAGAAAGGTTTGGATGTCAGGTCTATTTTGAATAAATCATTACATTTCAGTTTAAGTTTATGATTGTCAATACCTGAACATGGAGCAAAAGACATTATAAATGGCTTACATTTAGAGTCATCTGATTGGTGTGTAGTACATTAGGAAACCATAACCTCCTCATACTCAGTGCACTTTATATTATTGTTTCTATCAACATGTACAATAAATAGCTGGGGAAACAGGTTAGGATTATTTCCCTTGATAGTTTTTCTCATTTTAAATTGATACAAATGATTAATAGACTTAAGAGACACATACCATCTATTTGCTCTAGAAGAGTTCCTCTCTGTGTCAGGAAAAAGGATTTGGATTTGCTAAACTGCAGTGGTAATACTAGTGAAACAAAGTAATATATTAAACCAACAGATTAAATTTTGCCATGTTCTCCAGCACTCTGCCAGGCAATAGAGATAAAAAGATTTAAAAGATATCATCTTTAAAACCTAACAATCTAGTGGGGACTCAGATGATTGGAATGAAATGTTGTGATGATGGAAGTATATCTGAGGCAATATGAACTTGGAAGAAGAGACCCTATGTCTGCTAGGGAATCAGAGCTAAATTCACAGAGGAAGTGACCAGCACAAAGAGAACTTTTTAACCATCCTAGTACAGAGGAAATAAACATAACCAGTAAACCCAACCACAGTCCCCATCATATTTCATAGAGTTTTAAGGGTGGAATTTGCAATATATACATAAATAGATAACCATACTTAAAGCATGGAATTCAGGGCCAAATGAAAAGAGCATGTGAGGAGTTTCTAGAAGTCCAGAAGTGAGAAGATTCAAATTGAACTAAGGTAACCAGGCAGAGGAGATTTTATTGGGTCCAGGGCATTATTCCAAACCTTCTCCTTCTGCATTCTCAATTATTCATCAATTCCAGTGTGCTTTCTATATTAAATATCTGTAATTTGTTCTATTTTGGTTCACCTTTATAAACATAATTATAAAGAACCAAAATCTTTGACTTGTATTATTGCCACTGCTATCTCTGTCTCAGCTTTGTCCCTCTTCAATCCCTCTTTAGGAAAGAGGCAGAGTAATTCTTCTAAAACAAAAATTGACCTGTGACTCTCACTTTAAATTCTGTGCTTTTGTTGCTTTGAGACAACAGCCAAATCCTTCAATCTGATGTATGAAGTTCTGTGTTCTTTGGCCTGGTTACCTCTTGAGCCTGTCAAATTTGTCACTCCAACCACCACTCCCTGCAACTGGACTCTAGATACTGCAACTACCCTCAGATTTTAAGTTTACCAACTCTTATTTGCCTCTGAACCTTCAAGTATTGGTTGCCTTTACTTACATTTTCTTCTTACACCCATCACTTTATCCCTTTTCTTTTCCTAGATAATTTAAATGTGGCATTCAGATACTGGAATTTTCCTGACAACAAAATGAGGAGTAAGTTGCCTTTGCCTTATACCCTTGTAGCACTCTGTGTTTCTCCTTTCTTATATCTATAATTCTTCTGGAGAGTGAATATTATATAAGGGTAGGGTCTGCGGTTTTCTGATCTACTTCATGTCTCCAGTTCTTAAGTAGTAAATCTTCGTTGAACATCAAATAAATAAGGTGAACACTGCATAAAAAGTGACTTGGAGAAATTATTGGGAATGATCCCAGAAACATATCAATACTAAAAAGAATGTGTTGAGACTATTTTAATCCTTGGAGACATTTCTCACTGACAGAGCTAGAGAGAATTGGGTGGCAGACATACTTGGGAGCTGAAGAAAGAAGAAAGATCAGGGCAGTTGTTTTGTTTGTTTGTTTGTTTGTTTTTAATTGCAGTGCATTGACAGGAAATGAGTCTTTATTGAAAAAGGAGAAAGATAAGATTGTGCAATAAAGCTTAGGTGGCCGGATTGATTATTTTCTTTTGTGCTAAATTGTTCAACAAACTGAATTTAAATGTTCCATTCATTTGCCATATGATTGGTTACCTTTGCACTTTATTTTGTACTCTGTAGATAGTTTGCTATCATAAGCGATATTCTTGAGAAAGACGTAATGTTGGAAAGTTATTTTTAATGTCTTATACCAAGACAATATGGCAATACAATAGCAAAGCAACTGTAGATTAATAATCCCATTGACAATTATTAAAACTGATTAAAAATAATATTAACAATTAGTTGGTTAAACAGCATATACTTATCTTGTTTCAAAAATTGGTAGACAAGAGACTGAAGGATGATGATGGTTGCAAAGTGTCCACAATTTGGGAAAGAAGACGAAAAAAGCAAGTGAACAGATCATCAAAATAAAGTGTCGAAAGTGTTATGATAGGATTATTCTATGTAGGGTAGATATTGGGGAAAATGAGAAAAAAAAATTTCTTATGGGAGATGATATTTAAGCTTTAATTTCAAGATCCAGGACTAGTGAGTAAGAAAACAATAGGAAGAAAATAATTCCATAAGCAAAAGAGACACAAAGTCAAAGAAGGGATTTTAAATTTCATGGGCAATTACTTGGGAATAGCCAGGATTTTTCAGGACAACCTTGTTCTCAAATATTTTACCTGATGTCCCTGTTAGAATACTTATACTTGTCAGATCTATCAGTGGTCCTGGTTTCCCCAACTACTCACAGGCCTATGTGGTCTGGCTCTCCCTGATATGTTCCTGGATTTTCTCATCTGCAACAACTTTCTTCCTATTTTCTATAACACTACCAAACTGCTTGTTTCTTATTTCCTACCACAATGCAGTTTCATTTTCTATGCCTTTATTTATGTCATGCCCCACTGACACACTCTTTCTCCCAGCTGCCACCTCCAGTCCACTTCCTCTTACCTCTAGGTTAGATGTCCTTCGCCTGTGTAACAAATACACTGAATTCATTCATTCAACACTTATCTATCAAGCATCTCCAAGTAATTAAAAATATTCATTCTGGGACTAGATACCTTAAGTTTGAGTGCTCTGCCTCAATAAGTAGTTGTGTGAACTTGGGCAATTTGCTCAACTTCTATATATGCTCCAGTTTCCTCATTTGTGAAATAGGGATAATCATAATACCTATCTTGTAGAATTCAGGAGCAAATTAAATAAAATATTTAAAAAATATCTGTAACATTAATAATTCAAAATATTTAGCCATATTATAATCATCATCATCATCATCATCATCATCACTATCATCATCATCATCATCATCATCATCATCATACTGATTAACTATTGGTATGAGCCAAACTCTAAGCTTTATGTTATAAATAAGGTAATTGTAACCCCCCTCCCCACCCTATTGTTTAAGTCTCAGACTAGGTTGATGCAGTACATTAGTGAAGATATAAATATACTCCTGCTATTAAGGATTTTGGCAAGAATACATTTTTATCTTCACTATCTGTCGACAAACAGATGTATAACCAGAAAATAATAAAAGGGCATGAATTGTTCTATGATATGCAAAAAAATGATGACAGACTTTCTAAAGAAGCAGCAGCCTCCTGCATTTTGTAGAACCATCAAGATGGATATTTTAATCTATTTCAAATCTACTCAGAGAGCTACTAGCTATTTTTTTTTTACCCAGTCAAGATAAATTTGGCATTCAGGTATCAACATAAATCAGAGAAACTTATTATAAAATAATAAGTTGAGGATTAAATATAGCTGATAACAAGCATTCTTAGAAGTGAGAAGGAACACCTCAAACCCACATAGCTCTACATCTTTATGTTATAAATAAGGTAATTGTAACCCCCCTCCCCACACTAATGTTTAAGTCTCAGACTAGGGTGATGCATTACATTAGTGACCGTGTGAAGGGGAGAACCTACATTTTCTCAGTCTCAATTCAACACCCTTTCATAACTGCACTGACATCTTTTTCTTTCATTACCATGATTTGTTACAATCTGTACACACCTCTGTTTCCTCAAGAAAAGTTAAACACAGCTTTCCAGTCTCAAGCTCCTCATTTGACATTCTGGTATCCTCTTCAGGGTTTAGGCAACCCCGATGTAATCTTTAGAACTTTGAAGACACCTCCTGTCTTCTGCATAGTCAGCCCAGAGGGTACCAGTCCAAAATGACTCTCCTTTTCCAATGTCTCTGCACAGAGTTTTCTGAACCTCTATTTGTGGCGCTTCATTGTAGTCTATATCGGTTCATGTTTCATGTATTGTTTCACATACATAAGTGTTTCCTAATGGAAACGACTAATCACAAGATATTTTTAAGTTGTCTACACTATGCTACTAGGTATATGGAGATGCTCAAATACATATTGAATGGAACTGATTTAAATTAAGTATTCTTTCAAAATGGATTAAAATCTTAAGTGCAAGGCCTGAAACTATAATGTTCTTAGAACTCCTTGACATGGTTCTTGATAATGATTTTTGGATATGACACTTAAAGCACAAAAAACAAAATAAAAAATAAACAAGTGAGACGGCATCAAACCAACAATCTTCTGCGCAGTAAAAGAACATCAACAAATACTGCTGTATGACATATAAGAAGTTGTTAAAGAGTAAATCTTAAGAGTTCTCATCGCAAGGAGAACATTTTTTTCTTTTTCTTTTTCTTTTATATACAAGAAGGTGGATGTCAGCTAAATCTGTTGTGGTGATCATTTTACAATATATGTAAATCAAACAATCACTCTACTCCTTAAGTTTACATAGTGATGTATATCAATTATTTCTTAACAAAATTGGAAATAAATTGAATAAAGTATTAGAAATTACAAATTTTTAAATTTAAGTACTCTTCTTCTAAACTTTAAGTCATTTGGGAGAAAAATATATCTTTCTTATTTTTTCTATGATTTAGGGGGTATTTTTGAAGGTCTTGCTTTGCTTCAGTTTTTAATAAACTAGTTATTTAAAGAAAATAATATACTCTATACACTTCATTTTTTCCTCAGGTTTGCACAAGCCATCCATTGTGCTGAGAACAGTCTTCTTCCTTTCTTGCTTGGATAACATCTCTTCATCTATAAAGTCTTTACTAAGATGACATTTCTATGAGCCTCACCCACAAGCTCTGAGCATCTTCTATACTCTCTTCACAGCAACAATCGCATACAGCTAGAACTGTTTGTTCAGGGGTCTAATAGAAACTAGATTATCAGCTACTCAAAGGCAAGGGTAGCTTCTCATTCATTGTTTTAACCCTTCAATCTAATATAAAGCTGGACACATTCTATATGTTCAGTAAATATTTCATAAATGTGTAAATATAATTGTTGATTTATGGCATATAGACAGACAGTGGAAGAGTGTGACTAGCCCTAAATACCATTTTGCAGTTGAAAATAAAACATTCTCTCACCATATTAAAGCTTCTTATAAGACAAGTGGCTGTAAAATTGTGGTTTATTAAAAAGGTAACTTTAAATATCAATCCAAAGTAATAAATTTGACTGCTTTATTAGCAAGCAGTAAGCATTGTTGCTCTTTGTAGCACTAAAAAAATATTTTAATAGAAATTATGAGAATACTAAAGTTCTTGGAGTTTAAATTAAAAAATGCTAACATGTTCGCCAGTCTACTATTATTATTTAAGAATGTAAATTCAGTAGGGTGGGAGGTAGAGATGATAGGTGTCCTTTTTTTTTTTTTTTTTGATTTCTTCTTTCCTTTTTTTTTCTTCTTAAAATGGATATACTGATACTTTTTATTGGTTAATTCTTGACATCCTTACATATTTTTATGCACAAAAAGTTTTTTTTGTTGTTTTTCTGCTCTATCATAGAACAATGTTCTAACAATATATATTTTTTAACAATTTGGCCTATTATTTTTCTTCTTATTATCATACCATAATAACTATCAAAATACACACATTGAGATTCTGATTTTAAATGCTTTTGTTTATTTACCCGATTGTTCCATAAGAATCTAGAAAGGTTTAAACATTTGTCTTCCTTTTCCCTTTGCACTGTTTGCTCTTACTTCTAATTATTTTGTCATATCTGTTTGTTTAAAAGTCTTTTTTTTTAATTTTAATAAGTAACAAATGTTAAGACAAAGAACTGAACTCTAGAAGTTTTCTTAAATATTTTAAACTTAAAAAAAATTGAAGGCTACTTTTCTCCTCAATTTTTAAATTTGCATTTATTTTCAGGAAAATCTCTCCATTTTGTTTTTGGCCAGGGGCATTTAAGTCAGAGCTTGTCAGGGTCTCTATCTTTCTTATACAGTGGGAAGGTTAGCCACTACTGTTATTGTGGAGAATGGTGAGTTAATGCCTAAAGAGTTTCGAATATTTGAGTAAAGATTAGCTTGGCAAAATTATGATTAGCTGATGTGTGAATGCCACATGACTGCTGCATGCATCTTGCATAATCTTCTAAGATTTACAAAAATATGTATCACTGGATAAAGGCAGGACAAGGAGAGCAAGTAGTACCCAAAAACAAATTACATGTCCATTCTTGTCTTCATTCTAAGTATTCTTAGTAACTCCTGCTAATCCTAGCTGGCATCTATCTTCCAGTGTTTTTATCAAACAATAGAGTCACAATGTATATGAAAAAGGACATGTTCATATTTTCATTTGTCATGTTCAATTTTAAAAAATACCCTATTCAAAGTTGGTTCTATGGCAAATTGTTGAGTAGAGGGGAATGACCTCTAGAAATCCCCAATTTATTTTTTCTTCCTTTTTTTTCTACCCAATGGTATTCTCAGTCTTTCATAATCCACTTCATTTGCCCATTCTATCAAAACTATCTACATCTCTTCACATTCTTAATCAAAATTTTACATTCAAAACTTCAGGAGAAGATTTTGTAGAGTCATTCATAACAAAATTAAAAAGCTTAAAATCAATATTTTGTTATTACAAAGAACACCTACCTTATATCAAGCACAAAAAACCTGACAGCAATGAAGAATGGATCTATTGATGTTTTGAGGTTAAGAATAATCTTTTCAATTCAATTTATATTACACCTCAGTGACTTCAACTAATAGTATTAAATATGTGTAATAACTTTTGATGTTTTTTAAAAGCCTATCATTTTCTTCAGGGAATTTTTAGAATCTGATGGTAGTTATCTCATTAAATAGTTGGGCCAGCAAAAACTAGATAAGGCAGTGAGGATACAGATGCTGAAGCTGAATGCCTGCATTTAATTACCATCTCTGCTATTCAATACCTGTGCAAATTTAGGCAAGTCGTATAACTTCTTGAGACAGATGAAAATAATACTCATCTCTCTATAAATGTCCATTAGATCAAGTGGTTGATAGTATTTTTCAAGTTTTTTATTTCTTTTTTTTTAAGTTTTTGTTTAATTGTTGTTTCAGTGACTGAAAAAGGAGTATTAAAATCTCTTACTATGATCTTGGTATTGTCTATTGTTCCCTTTAATTCTGTCAATTTATGCTGTATATATTTTGAGACACCCTTTTAATTGCATTCATACTGATAATGATTTTTTTCTGATGAATTATCTTTTTTAATTTTTAGAGTTTATTTTCTTTATATTTGATTAATACACTTTGTCTCAAAATTCCTTGATACTAATATTAACATAACCACTTCAGTCTTTCATGATTATTGTCTTTATAGCATATTTTACTCTGTTCATTTACTTTCTACCTATCCATGTTTTTATACTTAAAATATAAATCTCACATAGTAACATCTTGGTTTATAAAATTCACTCTGTCAATCTCTGCATTTTAGTTTGAGGTTTTAGACAATTAATACACCTATTGTCGAATGGTTGACTTTTCTCTGTGTGTCTGTGTCTACACATGGCATTTTCCCCTCTGCATCCATCCATATTGGTGTTCCTTATTTTATTCTTATAAGGACATCAATAATATCAAATTGGGGTCTCCCTCAGCTGCAGTATGACCTCATTGTAACTTACATCTGCAAAAACCCAATTTCCAACATTCATAGATACTGGGGGTTAGGATTTCACCATATCTTTGGAGGGGACACAATTCAACCCACAGCACCCTGCTACATATCACTTCTGGTGCTCTTTCTCCTTTTCTAAAAATCCAACTTTCCCCTGGTATCATTTTTCTTCATTCAGAAAAATTTTTTTAGCATATTTTGTAGGGAAAGTCATAGGCAAGAAGTGCCTTGAATTTTACTTTAACTAAATTATATTTCTTTTTTTTTCACTCGTTAAAGATAATTTCACAGGATATAGAAATATAAGTTGACAGTTACCTTATTTCTTCACTTTAAAGGTGTTCTTGAGATTGAATCATGAAGAAATAGAAAATCTGAACACAGCCATAACTATTAACAAAGTCAAATCGATAATTAAAAATCTCCCAACAAACAAAAGTCCTGGGCCAGATGGATTCACAGGCAAATTTTACTAAACAATAAGTGAGTTAATGATGACATCAAAGAAAAAATTAGAAGATATCTCGAGACAAACAAAAATAAGAACACAATGACCCTAAATCTATGGGATCCAGCCAAAGTAGTTCTAAGAAGAATATTCATAGCAAGACAGTTGAAAAGTGTTTGTGAGGTTGAGTGTTAAAGGCAGAGGGATTAAGCAGTACAAATTGACAGTTACTAAATAGTCATGAGGATGTAAAGTACACTATAGGGAATACAGTCAATAATAATGTAATAAGTATGTAAGGCGTCAGGTTGATACTAGACTTAAGGTTATTGTATTTTTTATTTCAGACTGGTTCTTTTTTATGGTTTCTATCTCTTCGTGTAAATTCTCGCTAAGTTCATGTATTCTTCCCCTAAGTTCATTGAACATCCTTATAATCAGTGTTTTGAACTCTGTATTCAGTAAATTCCTTGCCTTATTTTGTTTTGTTCTTTTTCTGGAATTTTGTCCTGCTGTTTATTTGAGAATATTTTTTTTATCATTTGGCTACTTCTTTATGTTTCTTTCTATGTATTAGTTAGATCTGCTATATTTTCCAGTCTCGGCAGGATGGCCTAATGTGATAGGTGTTCTGTGGGACCCAATGGCCTAGTCTTTCTGGTCACCTGAGCCAGGTGCTCCAGGTATGTCTCTTGTGTGGGTTGTGTGTGTCCTCCTGTTGTAGTTGAGCCTTGATTTCTGTTGGCAAACCAGAGGTTGGAATTGACTCTCAGATTGACTAGCTGTGAGGACTGGCTGTGACTACAGTGAAGAAGCTGTTGTGTATCAACTGACCCCATAGCATGTGATTCCCTGTAGCGAGGCTCAAACTACAATATGTGCTTAAAAGAGTTAAGGCTTATAAAAATGCTAGAAAATTTAGACCTCAGACAAACAAGTTGAGAACAGCTTTACAAAGTAAAAGGCAAAACCTGAGATAAAAAGAGAAATAATCCACTGTTTTGAACAATAAAAACAGGATATATGATGATTTTTTTGGTTAAGATGGTGAAGTAGGCAGATGCTATGCTTTCTACCTCTCATGACCTTACCAAAATTACAACTATGCTACAGAAGAACCATTATTGAGAATTGCCTGAAGTCCAGCTGAACAAAAGGTCTATGACTAAATACATACAGGAGAAGCCAACTTGAGACTGGAAAGAAGAGCAGAAATGTGGAACAAGCTACTTGCCATACTAGTGTGTTAAAAATTGGGAAAGGTATCTTGGCTGCAGAGTTTCCTCCAGAGGACCAAGGAGTTCCAGCTCTATATCAGGCTCCCTAGCCCAAGGTTCCAGTTCTAGAAAGATAAATCCTCACAATTTCTGGATGTGAAAAATAAAGGAGATGGTGGCTTAGAGAGACAGAGAGCTTCAGTAGTTGTAGACATTCATCTGAAAGGGCTTATCCATGAACTTACTCACTGAAGGAATTATTCACTCTGAGCCTCTAGCACTGGGACAACAGCTGAAAAGGTGCCATGAACATACAGGGAGGAACTGAGTTGTTTGGCTTCTGGGAAAAGGCTGGAGAAACAGCTTTCTTTGAGACTAATGTGCTGTCAAAATTCATTGTTTCTTTGTTGAGTCTTCTTCACTCCCAGCACGCACAAGCAAGATGGCTCCATATCTGAGTCTCTATTAATCTGGCTAATCCTAGTCACCTGACCCTGGTGATTCCCCGGAACCCCACCCAACCTAAGTTGTGGGCCACCCAAGCCAATTCCAGTGTCTTTTCCATACAAATAGCCTGTCTTGGCTCATGCTATGAACTTTCCTAAAATCTCTCGAAGATTCACAAATCTCCCCAAAAAGCAGCTGCTGGCCTTGGCATGCCCCATACCTCTTGCTGAGAAGCCCCAGCATGGCACTAGAAGCATCTAGCTTTGGTTTATGGCTTGGCCTTAAAAGGAACCTCTAAACCCAGACACAACCAAAGGGCAGACTGGGCAGGCACCAGAACCCTGATAAAGTGAATCCTCCTTTTCAGAGTTAGCCCCTACACAACAGCTTCTCTGTTGTAGTCATGGCCAGTCTTCACAACTAATCAGCCCAAAGGTCAATCCTTCCCACTGACGTGCATAAAACAACCAATGCTCAACTACAACAGGAGAGCACCAGAACCCTGATAAAGTAAATCCTCCTTTTCAGGGTCAGCCCCTACACAACAGTTTCCCATACAAAGGACACACCTGAACCATCCAGCTCAGTTGACCAGGGAAACTGCACTACTAAGCCCCACAAGGTACCTACTACATAAGGTCACTCTACTAAACTTGGGAGACAAAACAACTCTACCTAATATATAGAAATGAACACAAGGATGCAGCCAAGATGGATGAAGACAAAGAAGCACATCTCAAATGAAATAACAGAACAAAGCTCCAGAAAAAGAACTAAACAAAATGGAGACAAACAATCTACCATTTGCAGAGATCAAAGCATTGGTTATAAAAATTCTCAGTGAACTTAGAGAAGAGTAGAGAAACTCAGAGAGAACTTTAACCAAGAGATAGAAAACATAAAAAAGAACCAGTAAGAAATGAAGAATACAATTACTATAATAAAGAATACATTAGAGGGAATAAAAGATTAGATGAAGCAGAGAATTTCAACAGTGATTTAGAAGATGAGGTAGTAGAAAACACCGCCAATTAGAACCATAACAAGCAAAAAGAATCCTACCCCTCCCCCCAAAAAATGAGAATAGATTAAGGGGCATCTGGGACAACGTGAAGCATGTCATCATTCACTTCATAAGGAGAAAAGAGAGAGCAAAGAATTGAGAACCTACGTGAATGAAATAATGAGAAATTTTCTTAACTTGGTGAAGGAAAAGACATGTAAGCCTAAGAAGTGCAGAGCATTTCAAACAAGATGAACCTAAAGAGGCCCACACCAAGATACATCATAATTAATATGCCAAAGGTTAAAGAGCAATAAGTAAAAAGCAATAAGTTACCTACAAGGGAGCTCTAGTAATATTGTCTGATTTTTCAACAGAAATATTGAAGGACAGAAGGAATTGGCAGGGAATAGTCAAAGCAAGGCTCTTCAACCAAGATTACTCTACCCAGCAAAGCCATCATTTAGAATCATAGGGCAGATAAAAAGTTTCTCCTATAAGAAAAAGCTAAGTAGTTCATCACCACCAAACCAGTATTACAAGTAATCTTATAGGGACTCTTAAAGAAGAGAGATAAAGAAGAGGTAGAAGAAGAAAAAGGAAGAGAAGTTGAAGGAAAAAAAACAGATCTAAAATATGAATAATAAAATGGTAATAACTATATATCTGTAAATAACTACTTTAGATCTAAATGGATTAAATGCTCCAATGAAAAGATAGGGTAGCTGAATGGACAAGAAAACAAGACTGCTATACATGCTACCTGCAAGAGACTCACTTCAGATTGAAAGACAAACACAGACTAAAAGTAAATGGATGGAACAAAATATTTCATGAAAATGGAAACAAACTAATAAACAAAAGCTGGGGTAGCAATACTGATACCAGACAAAATAGACTTTAAAACAAAGGCTATAATAAGAGACAAAGAAGAATCTACTTTTGAGTATTTATCTGAAGAAAACCAAAACACAACTTTGAAGAGACGCAATAATCTATATGCTCATTGCAGCATTATTTACAATAGCCAAGATAGGGAATCAACCTGGGTATCCATCAATGGATGAAAGGTTCAAGAAAAGGTGGTTCATATATACAATTGAATATTATCTAGCCATAAAAAATATTTTTTTAAAAATGAAATCTTGCCATCTGCAACAACATGGATGGACATAGAGGATATTATGCTAAGTGGAGTAGTCATACAGAGAAGGACAAATGCCATATAAATTATACTTACATATGGAATCTAAAGAATAAAATAAAGAAACAAAAGAGAAATAAACATATAGATACAGAGAATGTTTCGATGATTACCAGATGGAAAGGAGTTTGGATTTCTGTGTGTGAAAAAGCAGAAGGGATTAAGAAGTACAAATTGTTGGTTACACAATAATATGGGATATAAAGTCTAGCCCAAGGAATATAGTTAATATTGTAATAACTGTGTATGGTATCATGGTATCAGATGGGTACTAGATTTATCAGGGTGATAACTTCATAAGTTATATAAATGTCTAATCACTATGTTGTACACCTAAAACTAATATAGTACTGTATGTCAACTACCATTAACAAATAAAAAATATTTTTAAAAAGCAGGGTTTATGAGCTGGTGGCCAGAACTTTCATCCTATATTAGCGGGATAATAGAATGAGCGAATGGAGGTGTTGCAGTGGGGATCATGAAGAAACCAATAGTCATTCCATTTTTGCAGGGAACTGGTAGTTAAGGCACAATGGAAGAGGATATTTTTGAGTCAATAGTAGCCCTATACTGACAATCTATTTCTGGGGAAATGTAAAAACAAAAACAGTTCACTCACATGCACAAACCTTTATTCGAAAAACCTTGGGTGTACCATGGAGAATATCTGTTGGCTTGGAACTCTGACCGGATCTCTCCCTCTGCACAGATCTTTTTCAAATTGCTAGCCAAGGGAGAAATATTATCATTTAAAAAATGATATAAACAAGATGAAAGTATCGGATTTATACAACAATATTACAAGAAAAAAGGAAGAAAGGAACAGGGAAAGCAAATGACAGATGAAGACCATTTACTGAAAAAACTTACTAAAGAATGTATAAAAGTGACACTAAATGTATTGTTGTGACTTATAAAACAAATATAAATCTCTTACAAGTATAAGTTCAGAGTAGAAATTTGAAATGTAGAGAAGCTATGATGACAACCAAAGGAGATAAACAGAAGCAATTATAACTCCGGAATAAAAGAAAGGGAAAAAATACCATTCTACTTATAAAGACAATTTTTTAAAGTAGCACAGAGGAGACTAGGCACTGCTAAAAAATGTAATAAGGACATTATTAAGAGAATCATTCAAAATGAAGTAATAAACAAGGATCAAAAGTAGAAAGATAGATGTTGAGTACAAAGAAAATTCAACCCAAGTATAATCGGTGGTTTAAAAAAAGAGAATAAAACATAGAGACATACTTTAAAATTGTTTTAATTTCCTATAGCGTAACAAATTTCACAATTTAGCATCTTAAAATATTTATTTATTATCTCATAATTTCTACAGATTAGCAATCTTGCATGATTTAAGTAGTTTCTCTGCTTAGGGTTTTGTAGGCTGAAATCAAGACTTTTACCAACTGGTCTTATCTAAGAATCTGGAAAAGAATTTGCTTCCAATCTTATTTAGGTTGATGGAAAAATTTAGTTCTTTTTGCAGTTGCAGGACTGAAGTCTCTGTTTTCTAGCTGTTAATTGTAACTCATCTTTTAGAGGGCTGTCCTTGTCCCTTGTCATATAGCCCCAACTTTCTTCAAAGCAACTGCACATCAAATTCTTCTTGTGCTTCACTTTTTGTCCATGGTTTGTGGTTCAAAGCTTCTGAAACCCTTAGACTTTCCTGTGATAAAGGTGTTTTTTTATGTAAATGAGGTGATTTTGGAAAGCTCTTAGGGTTTGAAGAGCTTCTGGCTGATGAACATATGGCGGACTCATGAAGAGTGCATGAAAACTTTGCACCCTTTCTCTATGAATCTCTTTCTTCTGAATGTTCCTGGGTTATATCCTTTCATAATAAATCAGCAATTCAGTAAGTAAAATGTTTATATGAGTTATTTAAAACACTCTAACAAATTAATCAAACCCAAGGAGGGGGTCTTGAGAACTTTTGATTTATAGCCATTTAGTTAAAAGTACAGGTAACAACTTGGGCTTTTGACAAGTGACTGAAGTGGAGGGGGAAGTCTTGTAGGACTGAACCCTTAATCTGTGAAATCTATGATATCTCCAGGTAGATAATGGCATAATTGAGTGTCTGAAGAATTGCTTTTTGGTTGGAAATCTTCACTCCTCCATGAATTGAAATTGGGATCTGGATGCTTTTAATACCATGTCCTGAGTTTGATGGCCTCATAAAGGCTCAACTAGAGCACTGCCTTGAAGAGAATATCCTGTATATTTGGGACAATCCCTTTAAGAATATAGTATATATATTGAAACAATAGTTTCCCTGGTTATAGAATACTGAATGCCTTACTATGAAACATCAAATGGCTATGTGATCAGAACTATTTATCACATCATGAGTATTGGCAGACCTACAAAATCATAAGATAAAGTGGGTGTAGCACTAATCCACTGTACAGTGGAAATGGTACCTTTGAGATCAAGCCCAAACAGACCTGGAAGATACAAATAAGTCACAGACATCATTGTTCTAGAGTGGTAGGTCTAGAGAGTCATGGGTGTCAATCACCCAGGGATGGCAAGTTGATTACATCAGACCCTATTCACTGTGGAAGTGTGGCAGGTTCATACCAGAGTCCTTTTACCTTGGAAAAGGAGTGATTCAACCTCAAGTTTTACCTTGCCAGTTACAGTGCTTGTCTAACACCTCCATGAGATCCTGTTATTATCGCTTTATTTTTGATGCTAGTCATTCTAACAGGTGTGAATTGATATCTCATTGTGATTTTGATTTTTATCTCCCTGATGATTAGTGAAGCTGAGCACCTTTTAATTTACCTATTGGCCATTTATATGTCTTCTTTAGAAAAATATTTACTCAGCTCTGCTACTCATCTTTTAACCAAATTGTATGGTTTTTTGTTTGTTTTGCTATTGAATTGCATGAGTTCTTTATATATTTTGGATAGTAGTCCCTTATCAGATACATGATTTGCAAATACTTTCTTCCATTTCGTAGGCCATTTTTTCATTTTGTTAATTGTCTCTTTTGCTGTGAAGAAGCTATTTAGCTTTATGTGGCCCTTCTTGTTTATTTTTGCTTTTGTTGCTTTTATTTTTGTTTTCTTCCAGACGTTTATGGTTTTGATTTTTATGTTTAAGCCTTTAATCCATTTGGGTTCATTTTTGTGAATGATGTAAGACATGGGTCCAATTTTATTCTGCATGTGGTTATCCAGTTTCCCAACACTATTTATAAAAGAAGCTATCTTTTTCTCATTGAGTGTTCTTGGCTCTCTTGTCAAATATTAGTTGACCATATATGTAAGGGTTTATTTCTGGGTTCTCCGTTTTGTTCCAATAGTCTATGTGTGTATTTTTATGTCAGTACCATATTGTTTTCATTATAGCTTTGCAGTGTAGTTTGAAATCAGAAATTGTGAAGCCTCCTACTTTGTTCTTTCTCAGGATTACATTGACTATTTGGAGTCTTTTGTGGTTCATACAAAATTTAAGATATTTTTTCTATTTCTGCGAAATAAGCTATTGGAATTTTGCAAAAGATTTCATCAAATTTGTAGATGGCCTTAAGTAGTATGAACATTTTAACAATAATAATTCTTCTGATCCATTAACATGAGTTATCTTACCATTTGTATCCTTTTTTTCATTTTTTTCCCATCGAAGTCATAGTTTTCAGTGTACAGATCTTTCGCCTTCTTGGTTTAATTAATTTCTAAATATTGTCAATGGAATTGTCTTCTTTATTTTTTTTCAGGTGTTTTTTTGGTGTGTCCATAGAAATGCAAATGATTTCTGTAAGTTGATTTTGTATTCTTTAACTTATCTGAATTTCTTTATTAGTTCAACAGATTAGTGGTGGAGTCTTTAGGATTTTCTATATATAAGATTATATCATCTGCAAACAAAGATTTTAATAAACCTAAATTTATAACTGCTATGTGGTCATTTTGGGAACCTCATGCCAATAAACCAGAAAGCAGGGAAAGAACCCTGATTATCAGGAAGAGAAATAGTTATGCTTCTAATAATGGCAGCAGAGTGGAGTATGTCTAGAACTCAAGAATTTCACTGGGGAATCTCTTGCTACTTTCATATTCATTAAAACCCATAAATGGGTAATTGTAGGGACCATAACCTGACAAGGACCTGAAAAATTGGGAAGCATACTCCTTAGGCTTAAGGGCCTGTTCTACCCACCAGGAAAGCAACCAAGACTATCAAAAAGGAAGGCTGGGAGAGAAAAAATATAAAGAGTTAGTAGGAAGAGACCAACTGTAACAACATAGCTGCAGTTTAACCCACTAATCCTGGAATTTTACTTTTTTTGTTTGTTTGTTTTTTAAGAAATTGTGATAAGCTATTAGTTTGAGCAAACAGGTACCAGGAGTGAACTGAACAGGCAAGAAAGTGCTTCCCTCATAATTCTTGCACACCACTACTTTGGTGTACTCTAGCCTATTTCCAATAACCAATATCTTCATGTCTGTGCTTTAAGACTTCTCAGGCTTTTTCTAGAATTGTATTGCATGCTTGAAAGTTGCTAGGAGGGTAAATCTTTATTCTCTCACTGTAACAATAACAATAATAAAATTCTCTGAGGAGAAGGAATTGTTAAATAACTTTATTGTGTAAACATATGATAATATATATGCGTATCAAATTATCATAGTCTATACCTATATTTGCACAATTTTATATGTCAATTATATTCTTATAAAACTAGAAAAATAACTATATATGCACAGGAAAAAAGAGAATGTTCTGCTTCTTTGCAAAACAATATAAAAGTACCAGGGTTTTGCTACCCCTGGGTACAGCTCTCAATCAAGGATTGGAAGAAGTCAGTATGTACTAATCCATCATTTTTACTTATAGTGTGATATATGACATATGGGAAGGAATAAGGAAGAGAGAGAGAAAGAGAGAGAGAGAGAGAAAGATTTTAATAAGTAGGCTTATATAGGGGAAAGTCTGTATGTAATTTGGAATGGAGACTGCTGACAGGCTAAAAATTCAGGTGAGTTAATATTAGGGTCTTGAGTCCAAAATCTGCAGAGAAAGCCAGTGGACTAGAAACTCAGATAAAGTTTCTATGTCATAGTCTTGAGGAAAAATTTCTTCACCTTGAAAAACTTAAGTTTGCTTTTAAGGTCTTCTAACTGATTGGGTGAAGCCCACATACATTACAGAGGGTAATTTGCTTTATTAAAACCTTACTGATTGTAAATGTTAATCACATGTAAAAAAAAATACTTTCAAAGCAATATCTAGACTAGTGTTTGAGCAAACAACTAGACACCATAGCCTAGCCAAATTGACACATAAAATTAGCCATCATATTTAGCTTGTGTTTTATAATGTTTTATAGTGTTTTCTCCATAAGATTTAGCTTTAGTTGCCCACTAGGATTTTACACAGCCTTTATTGCTTCCTTCTTCCCTTTATCATTATACCACCCTGATAATGGTGTTTCCAGCCTCTCTCAAATAAATATGTGCATTTGAATCCTTGGAAGAGAATTACATTTTGAAATATCTGTAAGACTCAAATATTTTATAACATATATTAACTAGATAGATTACATAATTTATTGATTGTTTCTTACAAACCGTCATTGGTTTCACATATTACTATGAATGTCATTTTATAGGCAGCTGAAGAGTCCTGTGGGCATGGTGAATAAGAGAGGCTCATTCAGGTTTGAAGTCAGGGGAGACAGAGAGGGGGATGGGAATAACCACATATCGGATTCCATAGAGACATCCCAGTATCCCTCTTATGAGCCTGGGGAAGAAGTTTAGAAACTGGCAGATACTTTAATGTGGCTTTTGGAGAAGTTCAGGCAGAAAATTGGCACAAGCACAGTGGCACTTACAGCAATTCCCTGGCATCGCAGGGCTGGTGCTGACAGTGTGCTGTAGGCTGTGTTGATGCTATCTGGAGACAGACAACAAAACCTTGACTTGTCTTGCTATCCTAGGGAAGAAAGGCAGGCTGCCAAGGCATCACCTCATTTCAACTTTCTTTTCAAACTAGGGGACTAAAGGTAGAATATAGAAAGGGGAGACAAAGGAATATGGAATATAAACTAATTGGCATATGGTACAATCATTTTTAAGATTTCATGTGTCTAAATGCATAAACAGGCATAAGAGAACTCAAATCTCATAAAAATCAATATAAAAAAATAAAGAGGTTAATGAAGTTAGGTCTTTCTTTTTTTCTCATATTTCAATTTAGTGATGCTAGTCCAGAGACTCTAAACTTTTTTACAGATTATGGAATTGCCTTGCTACATTTATTTATATCCCAATAACCAATATTTATTTAATAATAATTAACTACCACACATCGTGCAAAAGATGTTATAACTGTTGACTCAGTTAAATCCCTCAATAGTCCTATTAAATTTGTACTATTTTTACACCCATTTACATAAGAATGAGACAGAGAGATCAAGTGATATCATGCAAATCTTACACAACCTGTAATGGAATATCCAGATTTGAAACTCATATTGTTCTCCAATTTTCTTAATTCATTAGGACATTGTGCATCTGAAAATGAAAGTATTATATACCTACTGGTGCTACATTGGCCAAAAAATAATAATAAATCATCTTAAATGACTTCTTAGCAAGGGGTGACTTAGGAATTGAAAACAGTTCAGCTCTCATGCTCAAGAATGTTTCATTGAGGATAAACTGAACTTTAACCTTATAAAAGACTGTATTGTCATCTGGCAGTTATTTGCAGTAATCTACTAGTCAAATCTCTTATGTTGAATGTTTTGGATCAAAGTACCCCTTTCAAATATACAGCAGCATAAATTTACAATAGCGTTATTTTAGTTGATATTTTGCCTCTATCTAAAGTGTTCACTCATCCTAAGCTGTTATTATGGTTCAAAGAACAATTCAGAATAAGGCAGAAGTGAAGAAGTTAACAACTTTTCCCAGACAATCCATAGTGGGCCCTCTATAATCAGATACCACTGTTTGATGTCAGCCACAACCAAACCACATTAAATATTTTTAATTTTGCATTATCTGTGATTTATAACATCTTGTTACTTGAGTAACTATGAATTATTGTAGGCATGAACCATTTGATCATTTCCAATTTTATAAAAGAAAGCCATAAGAATAAACAGTAGGGTTAGCCAAAGATATGCGTAAGTACTGTTTTATCTCTTTTCTGAAATGTTCTGTGTCTTTGGCCAAAACTAGTCTTGAGATAGCTCTAGAACACTCAGAGAGCCTTGTGGACTCTAGCTCCATCTCTTGCTTACTCATGGTACAGAAAGAACAGGTCAATTGTTTGTCTTTAATACTTCATTTCTCCCATATTTCTTTTAGTATCTCTGAGCCAGTGACTACACTGAATTTGGGAGTCATATTATTAATGCTTTGTTTAAGACTATACCAAAAGATGTTTTCCAAGTGCTAATAGCTGCTAACCATTTGCTTTCGATATAACTAGAATAAGAACTTTTTTTTTTTGTATGAAAATAACTAAGACAGAACACCATTCTGTTATGGTGTGCGGTGCAGGGCAAGTCTGAAAAATTGTTGTGCTGGCCAGGGGCAAACAGACAAGAAACTATCATATCTTCAGCAAAATAGGCACTGGTTGGGGCAAAAAGTTTTTTGGTCTGATCTCATCCTAAATCAGTGTAGTATGCATCATCAGAAATGCAAGTGATCCTAAAAAAACTTCCGAACAGTAATAAAATCTCATTACTCTTGACTCCTATAACTTTTTAGAAACTTTAAATTTTGAAATAGTTTGAAACATAGAATAGGTAGAAGTATAATATGAAGAACTCCTGTGTACTATGTTTTCGTATTCACCAATTGTTAACATTTTGTCACATTGGCTGTATTTTTGTTTCTGCCTCCACCCTTCTGTGTGTGTGAGTGTGTATCTTTCTAACCATTTAAGAATAAGTTACATTATCACATTTCTTTACCCTTTAATATTTTAAGATATATTTCCCAAGATGAAGGAAACTTACTTATATAATCACAATACATTGATCAAAAATAGGAAAGTTAATGTTAATACAATTATCTAAAGAACTTATTTGAAATTTTCCATTGCCATGTGTCTGTCCTCCATAGTGATTTTTTTTGTTTGTTTATTTGCTTTTGTTTGTTTTCGGCTTGGGAGCCAATCCTGGGATATACATTGCATTTAGTTTTTGTCTGTCTTTCATAACATTGTTTCTTTAAAGAGACTATACGATTTATTTTATAGGTTGTCCTTCAATTTGCATATGTCTGATGTTTCCCCCTGAGTGGATTCAGGTTATTCATTTGGGGTAGGAAGGCTATATAAATCACGTGTGTCTTCCTCACAGTCTCATACCAGGTGGCACATGATGGCACTCTGTTCTGGTGTCAACCAGATTAATCCATTGCAAAGTAACTATTTTTCTTTTTTGCATATAACAAATATGACTTTTTAATCACTAAATGCATTCCATTTTGGAGGTCATTACTATGATAGATCAGGTGTTATAGAAATACAAAATAAGTCTGTTTCAACTAAGGATTGAGGAGAATAACTGGGTTCTGCACTTTGGGCTATAAGAGAAATAAGGTGAAATGCCATCTTTTTTTTTTTTTTTTTTTTAAGTAGTTGATAAAGTAACTCAACACTGGTTTTCTTTATTGGGAGAAAAACCTGATGGGATTTAAGTTACCCCAAGCAAGCTTGCTTTGCTTCCCATTTAAGTAAATCTGGGGGTGTACAAACCTTCTTATAGTTGGGGAAGTAACAAGGAACAATTTGTGTGGTACCAAAGAAGAAGATGGAAAAACTTCCAACTTCTCATTTATATTAGTTAATTGGAGTTGATATATTAAAATGTTGCAGGGTTTTGCATGTACATGAAATTTTATTTTCTGATACCATTATGAGAACACCTTCAACGTAGAAACACCCCTAGAGTTCTTAAAAGCTGGAGTCTTCTAAAGCTTCATAAGTAAATATCTCCTGATAAATTTGGATAACATCAAATATTTCATACTGTTCATCCCAGTAAGAACAAAAAGGAAAAAGTGTTTCATATAGGTCCCTCAGCCATCAGAATTTGTTGGTCCTATGAAGCCTCTTTTTCAGTAAACTTTAGAAATGACTGTTGTTAAACTCTACTGGCTGGAGTTACATGTAGTGAAGTTATGTCATGATTAGATGCTCAAATTCTTTTTCACTTTTGTCTTTAATCTTAGAGAAAATCTCACTGTGGAAAACAGTATGGAGGTTCCTCAGAAAACTAAGAATTGATCTACCATATGACCCAGCAATCTCTCTACAGGATATTTACCCCAATGACTTGAAAAATCATATCCAAAAAGATATTTGCACATCAATGTTCATAGCAGCATTATTCACAGTGACTGGGTCATGGAAGCAGCCAAAGTGTCCTATGATAGATGATTGGATAAAGAAGCTGTGTTATATATATACAATGGAATATTAGTCATAATAAGAGATGAAATGCTGCCATTTGTGATGACATGGATGAACCTCAAGATATTCATGCTAAGTGAAATAAGCCAGACAGAAAAAGTTGAAAATCACATGATATCACTTATATGTAAGATATAAACCTAAAAGCAACAAATGAATAAGACAAACGAACAGAGACTCATGAAAATGGATAATAAACTAGTGGTTAATGGAGGAGAGTGGGGAGGGAGGAGGTAGACAGAGATAAGGGGGTCAAATATGTGGTGACAGAAAGAAATCTAACTATGGAAGGTGAACACACAGTGTAAATATATATATATGTATATATACCTTACTGTTAAAATGTACAGTTGAAACTTACTGGATTTTATTAACCAATGTCACCATAAAAAGTAAAAATAAATATATCAATAACTTTAAAATCTTTAAAAAATTTTTAGAGAAAATTTATAATTTTAAGTAAGTTAGAGATTAGACATATCTAAAGGGAATAGAATTTGTGCATTCTGATTTTTTGAAGAATAATTTTATTCTTCCTGTAATTATGGTATTCTAATGATGTCAGTATTGGAGAGGCTAATTTTTAGTAGTATTTGGTGTTCTTACCCAAAAGTTTTTTGCCCTATGTTGCCAAATTTTAAAGAACAAAGTTTTATAACTACATAAGAAAATATAATATAAAGGCAAACATCTCAAAAATGAGAAATAGTGGGATTATTTGAGGTATAAGAAAAGGCCAGAGAAGCAATGTGTCAATTTTAGCCTATAGAAAAATAATTTTCATAGATGTTACTGTGTATGTGAGTAAAAGAGAATAAGGGGGAGAGAGAGAGAGAGAGAGAGACAGAGAGACAGAGAGACAGAGAGAGAAATGGAGAGAATGGAATCTTGGCCAATTTTTTATTTTTATACTTCAAAGTCTTTTTAGCTGAAGAATTAATATCAGGTTCATTTTCCTTCTGTGCTAGAATATGAACATGTTTATGATTAATAAATTTTAGCCTTAATAGTCTTAAAAATTTTTATTCATATAAGGCATTATTATGTATTAAACTAAAATATATAAGGTCATGATTTACTTACAGTTTTCAAGTTTTGTGGCATTTCTTGGGATGATGGAATCATACAGAACAAGGAGCATCTACTTTTGGGAATATGAGACTGTTCTTTATACACTTTTCAAGTTTTAGAATCTAATAGACATCATCAGATTTCAAAGCCTGGATCAATGAAGTATAACATTCCAGTGACAGCAATAATTACTAAACACTTGCTGATGTAAAAAGAAAGCAAAATTCATTTTATATAGCCTAAGCAATTTTAGAATATTCACATTTAAGTTTAGTTACTTTGTAGGATGAACAAACACAAAAATAGAAGAGCAGCAAAGATATTCAATTTGCATTAAATATCAAACTTTTTCACTCTATTTTAAGTAATTTCTGGATTTTATTTATTTTATCCTAACGATATTTTCAAACTACATTACCTACCCATTACTAATAACATACTATCGAGGGATTGGTTTTTTAAAAATTTCTATCACTTCCAATAAGGTTCTCTTAAAGTTTTGTAGGCAATGAATCTTTGGTCTTGATAACAATCTATTTTAAATATTACATTTGTTCTATATTCACACAAATTTTCAAAAAATTTATAGTAAAACTACAAATTAAAAAGAAATAATCTCTCTTGCAAGTTAGATTAGTATGCATGATAGGTTCTCAGAGATATTCTATTTTCTCTTATTCTTTAGGCTTGCTTAATGAGTATAAACTTTTTTTGGCTTCAAAAATATCCATGTGAAACATACTTTATTATGTAACATCTCTCAGGAAAAGCAGTAATAATTCTCCGGTGTGTCTGAAGTAATTACTTTCTCCACTCTCATTTCAATGAGGGTTGTCTAAATTTCCAAGGACAGTGGTATGAAAATGAAATCCCATATAGTATGATATAAAAGTTTCTTAAATTGTCTGTGCAGAGTTAAATCATTCAATGATTAGCTTTGCTATTTTGTAAAATAAAGATTTACATATTGTTGGAGGAATACCTATAAACATGAGGATTACTCCATTCTAACTTCTAACCACAGTCAAGCTTTCAATGTGTTTATCAATTCTGACTCTTGTGCTTGACCAGCTTTGTTTTAATTCCTTTAAAGAAGTAAAATTGGCAGACTCAAGTAATTAGTTAAATATGGATGATGGCTTGGTTTATGCCTTTGGTACTTGAATAGAACCTGAAAATAGAGAGAAATACAGGAGAAGTATAATTAAGGGAAATGAAAAATGTTTACAATGGATCACGTTGAGTTTGAAGTTTCTATAGGACATTCAGGAGGATAGGTTCGCAGGCAGTTATACATGACCACTCCTCTTGATTTAGTTCAGGAATGATCTCCTCTTCTTAATTGCCCAATATGGATAGGTTATCCCTTCTCTATTTTCCTATAATATTTTGTTTGTTTCTCTGTTATTGTTCTTTCACATTGTATTTCATTTTCTGCTTATGTTTCTACCTTCACTAGTAGCTGTGTCTTGAAGGCAGAATCGTGTCCTATTCACTTTTGAAATCTCTAAGCCAAATATAGTTCCAAACATACAGTAGGCACTGAGTACATATTTGAAAAGTGAATCAATAAAAGAACATTTCCCTTTAACATTGAAGGTCTGTTTTGTTTTGTTTGTTTGTTTGTTTGTTTGTTTTAATTCTGTAATGCAAAGACTATTACTATGACTATTCCAGGGTCAGATAAGAAATTTAAAACCACTGACATAAATAAGAATTACCAGAAATCTCTGCACCATAAAATAATTTTTTAACCTAAAACACATTAGTCTCAAGTGACAAAGCCATTTTCATATTAATACTCATTTGAATATAATACTATTTGTGTTATAAAGGGCTCTTACAATTAACAAAATATATTTATGCCATGTGAATAATAAAATGACAACAGCTATGTAGCTATCAATAACCACTTTAAGTGTAAATGGATTAAATGCTCTAGCCAAAAAACATAAGGTAGCTGATTGGATAAGAAAATAAGACCCTTACATATGCTGTCTACAAGAGATACACTCCAGATCAAAAGATGCACATAGACTGAAAATAAAGAAATGGAAAAATATATTTTACGAAAATGAAAACAAAAAAAAGCTAGAGTGCAAATGCTTTTTATCAGACAAAATAGACTTTACAATAAAGACTATAATAAGAGACAGAGAAGGACATTTCATAATGTTAAAGAGATGAAAAGCCTTATACACACTTACGCACCCAACATAGAAACACCTAAATACATTAAGTATTAACTGACCTAAAGAGAGAGATTAATAGTACAGTCATATGAGGGGAATTAAAACCCGACTGACATCAATAGATAGATCTTCCAGACAGAAAATCAACAAAAAAATAGTGGTCTTAAATGACACATTAGAACAGAGAAATTTAATTAATATTTTTAGAGCATATCACCTCAAAGCAGCGGAATATACATTATTTTCAAGTGCACATGGAACATTTTCCAAGATAGACCACATGTTAGGCAACAAAACAAGTCTTAAGAAAATTAAGATTAAAATCATACCAAGCATCTTCTCTGACCACAATGGTATGAAATTAGAAATCAACTATGAGAAGAAAATTGAAAAACACATGAACAAATTGAGGCTAAATAACATGCTACTAAATAATAAATAGGCTAGCAGTGAGATTAACAGAAAAATAAAAGATACATTGAGACAAATTAAGATGAAACACAACAATCTCAAATCTATATGACCTAATTTTTAAAAATTGGATTGCTTGTTTTTATATTATTCAGTTGTATAAGTTTTTATACATTTTTAATATTAACCCCTTGTCAGAGGTAACATAGGCAAATATCTTCTCCCATTCTTTGAGTTGTCTTTTCATTTTGTTGATGGTTTCCTTTGCATCGCAAAAAATTTTATTTGATTAGATTCATTTGTTTACATTTTCTGTTGTTTCCCTTGCCCAAGGAAATATATCAGAGAAAAGTATTACTAAGATCAATGTCAAAGAATTTGATGACTATGTTTCCTTCTAGAAATTTTATGGTTTTGGGTCTTACATTTAAGCTTTTAATACATTTTGAGTTTATTCTTGTATATGTTGTAAGAAGGTCATCCAGTTTAATTTTTTTTTTTGCATGCGTCTGTCCAGTTTTCCCAATATCATTTGTTGAAGAGACTGTCTTTATCCTATTGCATATTTTTACTTTCTTTTTATAGATTAAATAACCATATAGTCTTGGACTTATTTCTGGGCTCTCTATTCTGTTCCATTGTTCTATGTGTCTGCTTTTATGCCAGTACCATGTGGTTTTGATTACTACAGACTTGCAGTAGTTTACCTGGTGGTGTGATACTTTCAATTTTATTCTTTTTTCTCAAGATTGACATGGCTATTCAGGATTTTTTATGGTTCCATATAAATTTTAGGACTATTTGTTCTAGTTTCTGAAAAGTGCCATTGGCATTTGATGGGGATTGCATTGAATCCATAGATTACTTTGAGTAGTATGGCCTTTCTAATGATGTTGATTCTTCCTACCCATGAACACAGTATATGCTTCCATTTATTTGTATCTTCTTGGATTTCTTTTTTCAATAACATAATTTTCTGAGAACAGATATTTTTCCTCCTTATTAATTTCATTCCTAGATATTTTTTTTTCATGCAATTGTAAGTGGGATTATTTTCTTAATTTCTTTTTATGATACTTAATCATTAATGCATAAAAATGCAACCAACTTCTGAATATTAATTTTGTGTCCTGCTACTTTACTGAATTCATTTATCAGTTCTAATAGTTTTTGGTGGAATCTTCAAGGTTTTCTCTATATAATATCATGTCATCTCCAAATAGTGACAGTTTTACTCCTTTCTTTCCAATTTGGATACTTTTTGTTTCTCTTATCTAATTGCTATAGCAAGGATTTCCAATACTATGCTGAATAGGAATGGTGAAAGTGGGCATCCTTGTCTTTTTCTTGATCTTAAAGAAAAGAATTTTAACTGTAGGTTTGTCATATATGGTTTTTATTATGTTGTTAGTTTGTTCTAGTCCCATTTTGCTGAGAGATTTTATCATAAATGGATGCTGGATTTAGTTGAATATTTTTTCTGCCTCTGTTAATAATATCATATGATTTTAAGCTTTCAATTTGTTAATGTGATGTATCACATGAATTGATTTGCGGATATTAAACCAACCTAGCATCCCAGGAATCAATTTAATTTAGAGATATGATATTTTTAATGTATTGCTGAATTTAGTTTGCTTATATTTTGTTTAGAATTTTTGGATCAATGTTCATCAGGAAAATCGGCCTATAGTTTTTTTGTTTGTTTGTTTTTGTTTTTTTTTTAGTACTACCTATCTGGTTTTGGAATCATGATGGAAGAAATTTTTGGAATAGTTTGAGAAGAACAAGTATTAATTCTTTCTTGAATGTTTGGTAAAATTCACCTATGAAGTCGTTGGTCTTGAACTTTTGTTTTTTGGAAGTTTTTGATTATTGATTCATTTTTGTTAGTGGTAATCAGTTGGTTCAGATTTTCTGTTTCTTCTTGACTTCATTTATCACGAGTTCTTCTTTATAGTTTCTATGTCTTTTTTTATACTTGCTATCTCTTTGTTGAAGTCCTCACTGAGATCATCTATTCTCTCCCTAAGTTCATTGAGCATCCTTTAACCAGTGTTTTGAATTCTGTCTCTAGTAGGTTACATGCTCCATTTAGTTTAGATTTTTTTTCTGACATTTTCTCTTGTTGTTTCATTCACAGCATGTTTCTTAGTTTTCTCATTTTAGTTACCTCTCTGTGTTCTTTTCTATGTTTTAGGAAGATTTGTTGTTTCCCAGATTTGGCAAGGTGGCCTTATGTAGTAGGTGTCCTATGTGGTTTAGTGGAATAATTTGCCTGGTCACCTGGGGCAGGGGATCTGGGCATGTTCCAGCTGTGGTCGTATGTGTTCTTCTCTCATAGCTAAGCCTTGATCACTGTTATCATATCAGTGAATGGTATAGACTCTCGGGCTGACTAGCCATAGAGATTGACCACACTCACAAGGTGTGAGCTGCTGTGTAGGGGCTGACCCCACAGAGTGATATTTGCCCTAGCAGTTCCTAGTACCTGTTGAGACCACCCTTTGGGTGTGCCACTTATGGGGCTAGTCAGATGGTGCTTTGTTGTAATCTGACACCAGTCTTCAGGTGTGCTGATTCTGTTGCCCCTTTGGTGGTGGTGGTGATGGGGCGCTCCTGTGTAGTCCAAGGCCAGCTGCTGCCTTTGATTGCTCAAGACTACCTGGTAGGAGCTAAAAAGTGTTCTGTGGATGGTTGCTGCCTATGCTGAATCTGGAGGCAAGTGGGAGAGACCACGCTATGAACTTAGGTCAGTTACCCCAGTACCAGGCCATGGGAAACTTAACGAAAGGACTAGTACACCTCAAGGCCTAGGGAATCCTGCCATCTGCCCTTATGACACTGCAGCTGGAAGAGCCTTTGGATGGTATGCAAGTGGGGTAGGGCAGGGACCCAGGGAGTCATTGGAGTGAAGTGAACAAATTTCACCTGGCCAGTGCAGTCAGGTTTCATGCCAGTGCTGAATCTATAGCTTCTTGTAAAAGTTTCAGATTGCAGCTATGCCAGCCACTGTCCTTCTCAGGACCTCATGCTCCCACAATCTACCCAAGAGATACTGCAGCTTGGTCTGGCACCAGTGGCTTGCCACAAAAATTTTCCCCTGAAATGTGCAGGGTATATGCACAGGCTGCATGAGCTGAGGGCTGCTGTCTGCTAATAAATATGTGGCCCGGGAAAGGTGCAGTGTGGGGCTGGCTGCTCAGCACCAGGCAGCTGCCAGCAATTTGTGGTCTGGATACAGCAGGGCCTCAGAAAGACACAGGGTGAAGGAAACTGATCTCACTGGGCCAATGCAGTATAAGAATTAGCTGTGCAAGAGGAAGGGTCAACACAAGTAAGATGGCATACACCTGTAGGCTGACCCAAACGGGGGCCTGATACAGGAGCAATGGCAACTGTCCCTATAGCCCTGCCAGGGTGTCATGTAACTTAATATTTTCCTGTATGTCTACTGCATTTCCTGAGCCACTGACCCTTTGCCAGAACTCATGGAGAGTGTTTGTGAGTGAGTGAGTCTGTGTGTGGGCATTTTAATGGGATATCCAGGTTCCTTCCATCTCACCCAGACAGCCAGAGGCCCCACTGGTTTTTAAAGCCAGATTTTGTGGGAACTCCTTTCCTGGGACTGGAACTCTTGACTGGGAAGCCTCTGTGTGGTGCTAGAGCCCCTCAGTTCTTCAGAGGAGCCTCTGCAGTCGCACTCTCCCTCTCGCTGCTCAACTACCATGCTCAGGTGAAGGACTAGCCTGCTTTGTGTTTCCACCCCTCCTACTGGTCTCAATGTGGCTTTTTATTTAGGTCCTCACATGCATGTGTTATGAGAAGCTAGATTTCAGGTAGTTCTCTGAGTTGTTTGTTCTATAATTTGGTTGTAGTTTTAATGTGGCTGTGAAAGGAGGTAAACCCTGCTTTTACCTAGACCACCATCTTGACCTACATCTCTTGAGGGTTTTTTGTCATTGTTGCCTACTGTTTATAAGACTCAGATGATCTATGGAAAGAGGTTCTCAGCAAGAAAAGTAATTGTCACCTCTCCACAATGAAGGTCCAACCCTTTCATGACTTAGTAAAGTTATTGAATTTTTCCCTGGGGCTTAACTTCTTGAAAAAAATTTGAAAAACCATAAGAAATAGTTTATATTTTACACTTCTTTTCTCATTTCTTTTTCCTTTTTCTTTCTTTCCTTTTTCTTTCTTTCTTTCTTTCTTTCTTTCTTTCTTTCTTTCTTTCTTTTCTTTCTTTCCTTTTCTTTTTCTTTTGTGAAACGATATATATAGTTTACTTTTTTTACTATTTTACTTTTTATTTTTAAATTAGAATTGACATTCAATATTATTTTATATTAGTTTTATATGTACTGTATAGTGTTTAGGAATTTAAATAATTTACAAAGTGATATCTCTGATTAGTCTCGTAGCTACCTAGAACTATACATAGTTATTACAATATTACTGATTATATTCTATTTTTATTTGGATGCAAGGCAGCCAACGTAGTGAAATTTGATTTAAAATTTAACTGACTTTGTTTTAGATTTATATATGCATGGATAAAAGTAACTAACTGTTTTTTACAATAGATAATAGTGTTTGCATTAGGTTACTCTAACACAGTGGGGGATAAACTTTTCCATTTGGTGACCCGAAAAATCTTTTCAAGTTACTCATGGAGGAAAAATTTTATTACCTGTTCATCAACACTTTAAAAGTTTGCAAGTTTTTCTATGTTTGTCTTTAGAACAATAACAGCTAATATTTATAATAGTACTTTCCACTGTTGTATAGAAAACTTTTAAGCACGATGAATTTATGTTTTTACTTAAACATATATAAGACATTTGTTTGTTTGATTTTAAAAAATCTGGAAAGTCTCCAGTGGTCAAAATAGAAAATGTGTGATTCTATCTATCCCTACCTACTATGAATTTAACTTTTAAAAATAATTTATAATTTTAGCAACTTAGCTAAGAAATTTCCAAGTGAAATTTCTCTAGGTTATGTTCATCTTAGAAGGATAGTTATTAAGTATATACTATTGAGAAATGAAGGTGGTTGGGAATCAGATCAACTGAGATGGAGATACATTTTCAAGGACCTGAACTTCATTCTGAACAGCAAAGTTGCCATCATCTACTACAGCTACCAAAGAACTGTGTGCTTTTTTTTTGGTCCCTCGGTTTTAAAAATAAAAGGTAAGGTCAGAAAGCAAAATATCTTATTTATGGTCAGAGGTGGGTAGTGGTACCAGCAACACTTGATTCAAGTTTTTTTTGTTTCAGTTCACTGTTTCCTCCATATGATGATAACAGGATCAGGAACTGAGACATTTAGAACAGGAGCGCTATTGAATAAGGGGGAAATATTTTAAGGCTTTTGAAATCATAATCGATGAATTAAAGTTGTTAGAACTTGTGAGTTTTGATTACATTTTTTGGTGACAACTGAGAATATAAAGGCCTTATTATAACTGAGTACTTAAGGAAAGAAAGCAAATGCCATTGATCTGAAGATAATTACTTTTTCTTGAGTGAAAGTGGTATCTCTGTGGACAAGTTATAACTTCTTGAAAGAAACCAACTACTGTATACAATTCCTTAGTTTCTATGCACCTAGAAGAGTTATGTACAAATTGTAGGGACTCAACAAATATTTGGTTGATGAATCATAGAGAAGTAACAAGAACTATGGTCAATGTTCTCTCTTAAACAGTATTTATTGGAAGTTTACAATGTGCCAGGCACTCTGCTAAGCATTAGATATGGATTATTTTATTTAATTCTTATTACAATACTATGAAGTAAATTCTAATATATATTATATTATATTATATTATATTATATTATATTAATTATATTATAATTGTATTATATATTATATTATAATCAGAATGTGCATGACTGATATCTCCTACACTGAGAAAGACAGATACCAATGAAGACAACACAGGTAGAATCTGGCATAGTCACAACAAATCCAAGAGAAATTCTCCACTAATAAGTTTGAAACTAATTGTTCAATTTATAATGACCTTATGTGTTATACATAATTGGTTAGCTTTTAAAATTTTCTTAAACATAAAACCAATGAAGCCATGCATTTTAATTGAATTGACAAGATTAAAAAATAAGTTCACCATATATACCAGTTTATGCAATTTTGGGAGTGATAGTCACTAAAAGATCCTGGGAAGAATCAAATACACTGATAAGAAATTTATGGCCCATGACTGGTACCAGCACAATTGTTATCTTAAGAATTTCAGCAATTATAACAATAATGAAAGCTACCTAGATACCCAGGTGAGTCTGTCGATTTTGGAAAATATGAGCACCATAAAGACCAGAGAAATTCAATTACAATGAAAATATTTATGCACAAATGCACTCCACAGAAATGTTTAGTAGATATGTCTTTCACTAAATGAACTTTCATATTATTGTATTAAAAAAATGAGAGGTTTTCTTTTAATAACATCAAAATGGGACTTAACTCTCTATCTTTTTCTAATGAAACAAAAATAGTTTAAATGTCCTATATGCTAATATTTAAGAAATATTAAATAGAACCTTTACATTCCATGAATTTTTGATAGTATGGCACCATGTTTAAAATATCGATGTTCACATGTGTCTTCAGTCTAATGTGGATTAGGGGTGGGGTACTACTGATAGACTTTCTTTCTGCTCCCATCTGTATCTTGTTTTGCTAAGCACTACCCAAAAGGTTCTTATTGAGTAATGAGAGAACAGTTCTTTTTGCACAAAAAGAATCATAACATTCTTTCTATTTTGCCTGAAACTCATTTATTGTGGTATTGACGAGAGCCCTCAGGACTTAGCAGGCCTAGTGTTAAACAGCTTTTGTGCAAACAATATTGCACAGCAAGCTGGCACATAATCTAAGAGCACATAATTGGAGCCAGGAGTCAGAGACAGATTGGTTTCTCAGTTATTTCAACAGTAGAGCAAGTGCCTGAAAAAACTATCTCCCTAGAATAAAGTGTTAAACAACCAGCACCACAGTGGTCATAGAACACAGTAGGCCCACAACAAATATATATCACAATAATATTCACTGCCTGAACTAAGTGCAGTGTTAGTACAATGTGAAGATTAATTAAACTAGTTCACTTTTGAAATATAGCCTCTATTAGTCTTTATACCATTTTATAATGCACTTAGCAAAAATCAAAATTACTATTTTGAAAATAAGTTATGTTTATTTATTTATATAATTAGCTTTTCAAACATAGTGTGTCCATCACCAGCAATATTAATGTTGGTTTTATTAACTTAATGCCATAATTTCACTTTAACTCTAACCTCCACAATCAGTAATTAAGTACTTGGTGATTTTCTCTATCTTTCCAGATATCTGGATTTCTTTAGATACTATAATGCCCCGGTGAACTCTTAATGACGCATCACCAATATGGTCCATATAGTAACTTCTTTAATTGCCTCCACATCTTCCTCTCTCTCCAAAAATAAAATTCATAAATGCAGGTGACAAAGCATAATAGAGGACATAATGTTTTCTATGTCTTTTTAACAACTACTTTATTCACATTTCAATGTGGAAAGCCTTTCTCTTGATGGAGGAAGCCAAAGGAGAATTTCACAGATGCTAAACACATATGCAATATAAATTGATCATTACCACTTGAAGGAACCAAAGAAAAAGGAAATAACTCACACAATCAAATGTATTAGCTTTCTAGGACATGTCTTTACATTTAAATTTATTTGAATGTGAAAATTTAAATACCAATTACGACTGAGCACAAAACTGGATCTTTTTGATAAATGTGATTAAATGGTTAGTAGTGCAGTGTTTATAAGAAAAATGACCACTGTGTATTAAATAAATATGACAGTACAACTAACATATCTAAGAAAGGATGTATTATGAATTTTTATTTATAGTGATTAAAATATTCTAGTACTTAGTTATAAAACAAATATTTATATTAAGACACAATTTACATATTATATATTCATTTATAATGTAATCTTATGTACTTTTAAAAATATTTTTTATATTTCAATTATAGTTGAAATACAATATTATATTAATTTCAGGTGTATAACTTAGTAATTAGACATTAACTTGTAACATTAATAACATTAAATACATTAACATATAACTTATGAAGTGATCACCCCAATAAGTCAAGCATCCATCTGACACCATATATAGTTATTGCATTATTATCGACTATTTTCTCTATGGTGTACTTTACATCTCTATGACTATTTGTATACCTGGAAATTTGCACGCCTTAATTCCTTTCCCTTTTTCACCCATCCTTCCAACCTCACTACTATCAGGCAACCATAAAAGTGTTTTCTGTACCTATGAGGTTGTTTTCATTTTCTTTATTTGTTTATTTTGATTTTTAAATTCCGTGTATAAGTGAAATCATATGGTGTCACAGTATTTCTCTCTCTGACTTGCTTCACTTAGCATAATAGCCTCTAGTTCCATCCATGTTGTCACAAATGTCAAGATTTCACTCTTTTTATGACTGAATAGTATTCCATTGTATACATATACCACCTCTTCTTTATCCATTCATCTATCAGTGGACACTTAGGTTGCTTCCATATCTTGGCTATTGTAAATAATGCTGCAATGAACATAGATGAATGTGTCTTCTTGAATTAGTGTTTTGGGTTCCTTTGGATAAATACACAGGTGTTATTTCTGGATCTTTCTTTTATTTTTTGTCCTTATAGCTTTTGTTTTAAAATCTGTCCTGTCTAATATGGGTATTACCAACTCAGCCTTTTTGTTTTGTTTTGTTTTGATTTACAAAAAATAATTTTGTCAAGCCCTTTAATTTCATTCTGTTGTGTGTCTTTCCATCTGAAGTGGGTCTCTTATAGGCAGCATATGTATGGGTCTTGTTTTCTTACCCATTCAGTTACCCTATGTCTTTTGATGAGAGCATTTATATATTTACATTTGAAGTAATTATTGATAAATATTTAGCTACTTCAATTTTAAATTTACATTTTAAATACTTTTCTTCTTTTTCAAAAAAATGTCCCTTCGACATTTCTTGTAATACCGGTTTGGCAGTGATAAACATCTTTAGCTTTTTGTCTGGAAAGGTCTTCATCTGTTCTTTGATTCTAAATGACAGCTTTGCTGTGTATAGTAATCTTGGTTGCAGGAATTTGGTTTTTATTACTTCGAATATTTTGTGCTTATCCTTCTGGCCTGCAAAGTTTCTGTTGAAAAATTAGCTGACAGTTGTATGCTACTTCCTTGTAGGCAATTAAGATTTTAAGATTAAGCTTTTAAGATTCTCACTTGTCTTTAACCTGTATTTTAATTATGAAGTGGGCCTCTTTAGGTTCATCTTGTTTGGAACTCTCTGGAATTCTTGAACTTGTATGTCTATTTCCTTCACAAAGTTAGGAGAGATTTCCATCATTATTTCTTTAACTAGGTTTTCAATACCTTGCTCTCTCTCCTCCATCTGGTACCTCTATGATGGAAATGTTGATATGCTTGATGTTATCCCAGAGACCTCTTAAACTATTCTTATTTTTTTTTATTCTTTTTCTTTTTGCTCTTCTGTTTTTCACTACCTTCTCTTCCAAATTATTGACTTAATCCCCTGCTTTATCAAATTTGCTGTTGAGTCTCTCTAATATATTCTTTATGTAGTTATTATAGCCTTCATTTATGACTGGTTCTTTATTATGTTTACTTTCTTCATTGTTGTTTCCCACCTCTTTGTTAAAATTTATCTATTCTTCCCCTAAGTTCATTGAGCACTTTTATAACCAGTGTTTTGAACTCTGTACCTGGTAGATTGCTTGTTTCCATTTTACTTAGCTTTTTTTTTCTTCTGGAGCTTCCTTCTGTTCTTTCATTTGGGACATGTTTCTTTGTCTCCTTATTTTGGCTGCTCCCTGTGTTTGCTTTTGGTAGTGACCTTATATAGTAGGTGTTCTGTGAGGCTCAGGAGAGCAGTATCCCTGGTCACTTGTGCCAGGTGCTCCCGATGTGTCCCTTGTGTGGGTTCCTTGTGTTCTCCTGTTGTAGTTGAGCATTGATTATTGTTGGCAAGTTAGTTGGTGAAATTGACCTCAGGATGATTGGCTGCGAATACCGGCTATGACTACAGTGGAGGAGTTGTGGTGGAAGAGTTGACCCTATAGAGCAGAACTTGCTTAGTGGGGCTCTGGTTCCTGCTAAGTCTGCCCTTTGGGTATGACATTTGTGAAGGTGGTTGGGTGGTGCTCTGGTGTGGTCTGAAGATGACCAATGGGTGTGTTGTTTCCGGGGCTTCTTGGGAGGAATCTGGTGCAGTTCAAATACAGCCACTCCTTGTGTCTTGCCTGAAGCTACTTGGTATGAGCTACAATGTGATCTGCAAAGTGTTGCCACTGGTGCTGGGCTTGGAGGTGCCTAAGAAAGGCTAACCTGCAAACTGTGGCCAGCTGGCACTAGTACCAGGCTTGGGGTTTCTTAGCAAGGGGTTTGGGGTGTTCCAAAGACAGATACTGCTTGTTTTGTGTTTGTGGACCTTTAAGAGATTTTAGAAAAGTCCGTAGCATAAGCTGAATTGTGTATTTCTTATGGAAAATATGCTGGAAGCAGTTTGAGTGGGTCAGCTAATTTGGTTGGGTAGAGTCTTCAAGGAATTGCCAGGGCATGGTAAACATTGTTAGCTAGGTTGATGGAGACTCAGAATTGTGTCTGACAGCAGGATGGGGGACTCACAGTAAAACAGCACTTCCACCTGTGCCTTCAGGCTATGTGATGGGTGGGCTCAACAAAGAAACAATAACATCTGCCAGCACTTCTGTCTGGGATATAATTGCCCCTTCAACCCTTGCCATGAATCTAATCAATTCATTTCCTGCCTGGCACCATTCAAGCTATTGTCTCAGCACTGGTAATTGGAGTGAATGAGTTTGTCCGAGATGGAACACCTGGGACTTCAACAGCTCTCTGTCTCACTCAGCCTTGATACCTGTTGGTTTTCACAGCCAGAAGTTATATGTCTTCTCTTTTTAGCACTGGAACCCTGGGCTGGGGGGCCTGATGTAGGGCTGGGACCACTTGCTCCTCTGCAGGTATCTCCATAGTCAAGATATCCTTCTTGTTTCTTAATTGTCAAACTGTGGGTGTGGGACTGGCCAAATCTGCATCTCTGTCCCTCATACCAGTCTTGACAAGTCTTCTTCTATATATTCTTTGCTATAGGACTTCTGCTCAGCTAGTCTTCAGGTTGTTCACAATAATGGTAGTTCTGTAGTTTAGATGTAATTTGATGTGATCATGGGAGAGACAAGCACAGTGTTTACTCACTTTTCCATCTTGACCACAAGTCCTATTTTATTTTCTGTATATGTACTACAACCCTGTAATATAGAGATGATTATAATACCTTTGAAGTTTTGAGACGACTGGTCTAATGTCAAGATTAGTCACTCATTGAGTCAAGAGGTAAGAAATTAAAGTATTATTTATTTATTTATTTATTTAGCCATCCAATTAATACTTCTCTAGGTGCTAGATTTTATGTTTTCTGATAACAAAATATTAGTGCTTATACATCATGTAGTCTCTCAATGGATACTCTACAATAACTTTGTTATGTTACAGTTCTTTCCTGATATTGTGATAGCAAAAGTGGATTAGTGAGAGTTCTAGTCAAAATGGTGGAGCAAGTTACATTGTGCTCCCTACCTCCCATGACCACATCAAAATTAGAGCTAAACTATGTAACAACCATCATTGAGAATTGCCTAATGTCTAGGTGAATAGAAATCCTTTAACTAAGGACATACAGAAGAAGCCATGTTGAGACTGGTAGGAAAGGCACAGACTCAGAATAGGCTGGTTCCACACCCATGTGTGGAAGTTAAAAATTTGAGGGGTGTCTCAGCTGTGGAGGTCCTCCTTGAGGAGCAAGTGGTCCCAGCCCTACACAATGCTCCCCAGCATGGGGTTTCAGTGCCAGCAAGAAAAATCCCTAAAACTTCTGGCTGTGACAACCAGTGGAGATTGTGGCTGAGTGAGACTAAATGCAGCTGGAGTCCAGGTACTCCTTTTAAAGGGTCTGTGCACAGACTTACTCACTGATGGACTCACTCACTCTGAGTTCTAGCACTGGAGTAATAGCTAGAAAGATACCAGGAAGGAAATAAATTGTCTGGGTTCAGAGCAAGGGCCAGAGGAGCAACTTTCTCCCAAATGAAAGTGCTATCAGAAGCCATTATTCTTTTGTTGAGCCCTCCCCCAGCTAGCATGCATGCAAAGGTAGCTACCTTATCTGAGTCTTCATTAACCTAGCTAACATCATTCACCTGGCCTTCAAGATTACCTAAGATCCCACTCCACTCAACCTCCAAGCCTATTCCAGTGGGTTTTTCTTATAAGTGCCTTGTCTTGACTCATGCTGCAGACTTTCTTCAAATCTCTCAAAGGTTCATAAACCCCAAACAAGCAGCATCTGGCCTCTGTGTGCCCCATACCTCTTACTAAGCACCCCAAAGTCCAACACTTGTGAGAGCCAGACTCAGTTCTCAGCTTAGCCTTTTCCAGGCACTTTCAACCCAGAACAAGTGAAATTCACCTGTAGATCACATTGTAGCTCATAACAAGTGGCCCCAGGCAAGGCAAGACAAGAGTTGACCTTGGCCTACATTGAAGTGGCTCCCCAGGTGCCCCAGAACTTGCACTTGGTGGCAAACTTCAAACCACACCAGAGCACCACCCAATCACTCCCATTAAATAGGCACCACAGCCATGCTAAAGTGAATTGTGCTTTGTAGCATCAGATACTGCATAATATCTCCTTTGCTGTAATCATGACAGTCTTCACAACCAATCAAATGAGGGTCAGTCCCTCCCACCAGCATGCCAAAGTGCAATCAAGGCTCATCTACAACAGGAGGGCACAAAGAATTCATACAAGGGATAAACCTGGCGCACCTGGCACAGGTGATAAGGAATACTGCACCACTGGGCCCGACAGGACCCTCACTACATAAGACTGATAGACATGGCAGATCTACTCTACTTAATAAATGGAAATAAACACAGTGGGTCAACCCAATTAAAAATACAAAGAAAGATGTACATGAAACAACAGAAGAAAGCTCTAGAAAAAGAACTAAACAAGATGGAGACAATCAATCTACTAGATGCAGAATTCAAAATGCTGGTTATAAAGATGCTCAATGATTTCAGTGAGAACTTCAACAAAGAGATATGGAACATAAATGGAGGTAGAAAATATAATAAAAAATCAGTCAGAAATGAAGAATACAATGGCTAAATAAAGACTGCATTAGAGGATATCAGCAGCAAGATAAAGAAGAGGATTGAATCAGTGATTTGTAAGATGAGATAGCAGAAAACACCGAATCAGAACAGCAACAAGAAAAAAAAAATCTGAGAAAATGAGGATAGTTTAAGAGTCTCTTCAATAACATCAAGTGTACTAACATTTGCATGATAGGGATACCAGAAGTAGAAGAAAGATAACAAAGAATTGAAAATCTATTAAAAAATAATAATGGAAATCTTTTCTAACCTGGTGCCCAGGAAGCACAAAGAGGCCCACATCAAGACATATGATAATTTAAATGCCAAAAGCTAAAGACAAAAAGATAATCCGAAAAATATAATGAAAAAAATAATTAGTTACCTACCAGGGGCTCCCATTAGATTGCAGCTGATTTCTCAGCAGAAACTTTGCAGCCCAGAAGGGATGGCACAAAATATTCAAAGTGATGAAAAGCAAGGACCTACAACCAAGATTACTCTACACAGCAAAACTATCATTTAAAATCATAGGACATATTAAGAGCTTTCCAGACAAGAAAAAGCTAAAAGAGCTTATTACTCCAATCCAGTATTATAAGAAATATTAAAGGGACTTCTTTAAGAAAAAGAAGAAATAAAAAAATCAAAAATATAAATAATAAAATGGCAATGACTGCTTCTATCAACAATTACTTTAAGTGTGAATGAATTAAATGCTTCAATTAATGGACCTAGGGTGGCCAAATAGGTAAAAAAACAAGATCCATACGTATGCTGCTTTAAGAGACTCACTTCAATCAAAAGACATAGACTGAATGTAAAGAAAGATAAAAAGATATTTCATCAAAAGGGAAACAAACAAACAACAACAAGAAATGGGTTATCAATACTCACACCAGACAAAATAGACCTTAAAACAAAAGACAAAGAAGGGCCTATCAATTTCACTTAAGGTATTTGTAAATGTAAAACACTAATTTGAAAAGATATATGTATCTATATGTTCTTTGCAGCATTATTTACAATAGCAAAGGTATGGAAGCAGCTTAAGTGTCCTTTATTACAGCAGTCTCCAATCTTTTTGGCACCAGGGACAGGTGCTCCTATGAGAATCTAATGCCTGATGATCTGAAATGGAGCTGAGGCAGGATACAAGTGCTGGAGAGTGGCTGCAAATACAGATGAAGCTTTGCTTGCTCACCTGCCACTCACCTCCTACTGTGTGGGCTGGTTCCTAACAGAATACAAACTAGTACTAGTCCATGGCCCAGGTGTTTGAGACTCCTGCTTTAACTGATGAATTGATAAAGAAGAGTTGGTACATATATATGATGGGATATTACTCAGCTATAAGAAAAAAAGAATGGACTCTTGCCATCTTCAAGAACACAGATGGACTTAGAGGGTATTATGCTAAATGAAATAAGTTAGACAGAGAAAGACAAATACCAATGATTTCATTTACAGGTAAAATGTAAAAAAAAAAAACAAAAATAAAAAACACAAAAAATAAATGAACAAACATAACAGAAACAAACTCAGACACAGAGAACATTTTAATGGTTGCCAAATGGGAAGGGTTTGGAAGAACAGGCGAAAAAAGAAAAGAGATTAATATGTACAAGTTGGTAGTTAAAAAATAGTCATGAGGATGTAAAGTGCAGCATATGGAATATAGTAAATAATGTTGTACTAATTATGCATAATTATGTCAGATGGGTACTAGATTTATCTGGGTGATCATAAGTACAGTGGAAGAAAATGTGATAAAGGAGTTGTTTCATACAGGAGGATTTCCTTTTTTTAAAAGGCTGCATAATATTGCGTTGTTAGCATATACTAAACTTTTAATTCCATTCATGTGTCAATTAATATTTAGGCTATTTCTATATCTTGACTATTGCGAATAATGCTGCAATAAATTGTGGTGCGTGTATCTTCAAAATCCTGATTTCAATTCTTTGGAATATATAACTAGAAGTGAAATTGCTAGATCGTATGGTAGTTCTATTTTGAATTTTTTGAGGAACTGCCATACTGTTTTCTATAGCAGCTGCATCATTTTACATTACTACAATCAGTAGGCAAAATTCCAATTTCTCTACTTCCTTGCCAACATTAGTTATTTTTTGTGTTTTTAATAATAGCCATCCTAACAGGTATGAGGTGATATCTTATTGTGGTTTTGAGTTGCATTTCCCTGATTATTAGTGCTGTCAATCATCTTCTCATATAACTACTGGCTATTTAAATGTCTTCTCTGAAGAAATATGTATTTAAGCCCTTTGCAAATTTTTTAAATCATGGTTTATTTTTGCCATTGAGTTGCATGAGTCTCATATTTTGGATATTAATCCCTTATAAAATATATGATTTACAAATATGTTCTCCCAATCCGGAGGTTGCCTGTTCAGTTCATTGGTTGTTTCTTTTTCTGTGCAGAAACTTTTTAGTTTGATGAAGTTCTACTTCTATATTTCTACTTGTGTCGCTTATACTTTCAGTGTTGTATCCAAGAACTAATTGCCAAGGAGCTTACCCCTTATGTTTTCTTCTAGGAGTTTTATAGTTCCAGGTCTTACATTTAAATATTTAATTAATTTTTAGTTGATTTTTCATATAATGAAAAAGGTATGATAACCTTCTAATTGATTTCTTTTGCATGGGGATATTCAGTTTTCCCAGCATTTTTTAATGGAAAGACTATTTTTGAAGGTGTATTCTTGGCACATTTGTTGAAGATCTGTTGACCATGTATGCATGGGTTTAATCCTGGGCTCTCTATTCTGTTCCATTGGTCTATGTGTCTGTTTTTATGTCAGTGCCATACCATTTTGATTTCTATAGCTTTATAGTGTAGTTTGAAGTCAGAAAGTGTGATACCTCAAGATTTGTTCTACTTTTTAAGGAATGCTTTGGTTATTTTGGAGCCTTTTGTGGTTCTATATGAATTACAGCTTTTTTTCCCCTTTTTCTATAAAAACATTTAAGTTTTAATAGATATTGCTTTAAACCTATAGATAGTTTTTGGTAGCAGAAACATTTTTAAAATATTAAGTCTTCTGATCTATGAACGTGAGATTTTTTTTTCCATTCATGTCTTCTTTAATTTATTTCATCACTGATTTGTACTTTCCAGTGTGCAAGTCTTCTACCTCTTTGATTTTTATTTCTTAGCATTTTATTCTTTTTGATGCTATAATAAATGGGATTGTTTTCTTAATTTCCTTTTGGGACAGTTCATTGCTAGTGCATAGAAATACAACAGATTTTTATATGATGATTTTGTATCCTATAATTTTACTTTTTTATTATTATTTTTATTATCTCTACCAATATGTGGAGTCTTAAGGATTTTCTACATATAAGATTATGTCATCTAGATACAGAGATGGTTTTACTTCTTTCTTTCCAATTTGTATCTTTTTTTTTCTTTGCCTAATTGTTCTAGCTAGGATTTCCAGTACTATAGTTGCTATATATACAATATTTGTATACCAATATAGTTTCAGTATTATAATTGAATAGAAGTGGTGAGAATAAACATTTTTGCTTTATTCTGGATCTTAGAGGGAAAGTTTTCAGGTTTTACTGTCAAGTATGATGTTAGGTTTGGGCTTTTCATATATGTCCTTTATTATGTTGATAAAAATTCAATTTATACCTTGTTGAGAGTTTTTATCATGAAAGGGTCTTGAACTTCGTCAAATGCTTTTCCTGTATCTACTGAGATGATCATGTGATTTATTTCCTTTATTCTGCTGACATGGTGTACCACATTACTTTATTTTTATATGCAGAACAACCCTTGCATCCTAGGGATACAGCCCTTGCATCCTAGGGATACATTCCAATTGATTGTAGTGTATAATCCTTTTAATGTGTGGTTGAATTTAGTAGTTTTGTATGCTGTTGAGAACTTTTGAAATCTATATTTATCAGGGATATTGGTCTGCAGTTTTCTTTTCCTGTAATGTCTTTGTCTGGCTTTGGTTTCAGTATAATTCTGGCTTCCTAAGATAAATTTGGCCTGCTATGGTGAAATACCACAGACTGGGTGACATAAACAGAATTTATCTTTTATAGTTTTGGAGGCTGGGAAGTCCAAGGTCATGCGCTGACAGATTTGGTGTCTGTGGAGAATCCGTTTTTTGATTTATAGATGGCCATCATCTTGCTGTGTCCTTATATGGTGGAAAGGCTGAGGAGTTTTGTGGTCTCTTCTGTAAAGGTGCTAATCCCATTTATGAGAGTTCAGCCCTCATGACCTACTCACCTCCCCACCTCCTAATACCATATCACTGAAAGTTAAGATATCAAAATATAAATATATTTGGGAATATAAATGTTCAGTCTATAGTACCAGCCCCTTAGAGAGTCTACTGAAAGGCTGAGGACCTTGAAGCCATGCTCTAGTCCTCCCTCTCTCCTATAGGAGAAACTTTAATTCTATACTTTCTCTAAAACTTAAAGGGCGTTGCTGGCTATAGGAAGTTGCCTCTCTTCTAGCTGTCCCAGTTGTCTACCATGTCAGTTCCTCAGCACTTCATTTAAGATGAGAGAATTCAGAACCTTGGAAAGCACACTGGGAGCCTGAAGATGTTGTCTGTCTTCTGCTCCTCTCTCTCTTCCCTGGGGAAGAGCACCAACCTTTCTTGGAGCTGAGCTATTCCAGGTTGAGGGAGAGGCTGGTGTGGATAAAGTGAACTTGCTCTTCTTACCCTTTCAGAGTGGCTGATCTCAGATTTGTGCTCATCTGGTGTATGAATTCCTAAACTAGATTCTGGCCTTCTCCTAAAGGTATAGTGTTACTTACATTATAGTTAAATCTGTGTTTCTGTGGAGGATGAGGGCTGAGATTTATTATTCCATCATCTTGCTGACATCACTCCTTCTCACAACCTCAGTACTATTTTTTAACTAGGGAAAAATAAATAGATTCAATAATTACATCTCTCAATCCAGCATATACATGCACCAATTAGCCAAGCAACGAAGAAGATATTTAAAAGTAGTCCTGAAATGTTCAGTGTTTATTTTCCGAGCAGATTTTTCAAATTAGAAATTAACATTTAAGAAAAAACAAACAGAACATTGTGGCAAACCAGGACTAAAAAAACTCATATTAGCACATGGCCATGTGCATTTTTTTTTTTCAGGAAAACCTTTCCAGATTCCACAGATTGCCTGCAGAAAAACAAAAACAGAATTCCCATTCATTTCTATGTATGGCAAAGTCTGTGTATAGCTTAGATGATTCAGACCTGTTCTCTGAATAGCACAAATTGATACCTTAGGAAAGCACTCCCAGTGAGAAGGACTTAAGGCTATATGGCATATTAGAAAGGATATTAGACGAGAATACAGAAATATTTTATTCTAGTCTCAATGCTACCATTACCAGCTATAGTGTCTGGAGCCTCAGTTTTCATATCTATAAGGTGAGATAATAAGTAATACTTCTATACTTCTTTTACAAGCTTTTTTTGTGAAGGTTAAATGAGATACTGTATGAGAATCTATAAGATATTATGTATTTTTTATTGTTACACATCTTTTATACATTTATTATTCTTAACTTTATTGTTTTTATTTCGTTTCTTTTGTCTATAGCTGTCACTTTTTTAAAAAACCATCTCTAGTATTAAATGTGGACAACATCCAGTGGTGTGCTGGTAACCTACTCTGAGGGGAAAAAGTATTGACTTGTTGTATTTGCTAATATCTGTGGTATAAATAGTCTCATCATGGCCAATTTTTAAGCTAACAATTTACAAAATTCCTGATTAACAATGGTCTCTTGGGAGCTGGTGGTGAATGGCTCTAGCATAGCACTGAAATATCAATGAATGTTTAAAAAGAATAGAAGGAGTTTTGAGGGAAAAAAATCATCTGAAACTTTGTTTATTACTCTTTGCAGTTGTTCTAGATTCCTGTTCTCTCCTCTAAATTTCTCTTTCTACCTCCCCTATTGGCTAAATCAACTGACTGCCTCCAGCCATTATGAAAACTGAAAACTAGGTGAATATTTATCTGTTTTATGACAAATTCTTAAGTAGTATATGAGTATCAAATTCTGGGATAGTTACTTTAACACTATGAAAAAATCTAATTTCATAAATGAAATTAGATATTAAATAATAAAACAACTTTTAAAGATCTGATGAAAATTTATATTGGAGAAGTAAAAAAATCACATGCAATATGTCTTACTTCTCTAACAGGTTGGAGGTAGTGGTATGGGAGTTGTCATCTGAAATTCTACATTAAAATCTTAGTGCAGTTACTGCTTGATATTTGGTCATTGAAAAGGCTGGCCTCCTCTTGGCTTTATCTTTTATTCAGTGGAGACAGTAGCATTCACACACTCCATAAGTTAGTTTTGAGGCTCACACAAGATGAATTATGTGACAATCTTTCATAAATAGTGAAGTACTAAACAAAAATTAGTTACTAGTGTGAGGTAATTGCTACTTAATTTAAGGAGAAGAGGAAATTTGCAAAGCTGTATGATTAAGGGAGATCAAAAATACTAGGTAGTGGGAATCTGATCTAGGTTGGCAGTTATAGAAGGCTTCTTTTCTGAAGTGATGACAACTATAATTTGAAGGAGAAATATGAGTTGGTTGAGGAAAAAGATGTCAGAGCACATTTGAGGCCATGGGAGAAGCATGTACAAGGATCCTTAAAGAAAAGATACAGGGTAAATACAAGAAACTGAAAGATCATGTATAAGAGAAAACTAAACACCCTGTCCTGCCACCATACACATTTCATACACAGTCAGAGGGGAAAACAGAAGCAACTTTGCACCCTGAGATAAGCACAAAAATTAGAAATAATCTGCCTAATACAAGTCTCCAAATGAATTAAGCCTTGAACCTTTTCTTGAAAGATAAGAACAACTTTATCTTTGACTTTTGTAAGCTTGATATCTGCAGATATGCAACGATCCTTGAATATATGATAGTCAAGTGAGGAACCTTTGTATTTCTAACAATTAAAATAATAAATAGATTATTTTAAAATGAATATTATGTGGCACATGTAGAAGATATAAATTAGTTTTTTTTTTTTAGTAGGGTTCCATCATTCTGGTTAAATATTTCCTAATATGTTTTTATGGTAAATAAAAAGGACCCCGAGTACTTTTGGAACTTGATAGATGATACGTAAACAATATATATTTGGAAAAGTTATATGTGGTCAATGAAAAACCACACTCCAAATGTCTGGAGGAGTTTCTGAGACTGCCAATGGGGATAGAGAAGCTCACACTAAACACTTCTTTTGATATAAAGAATTTGGAGAAGCCGATGGTTGTTTCCACTTACCTTGAGAATATTTGGGCATCAAATGTTTGAATATAAGTAAGTTTCCACAGAAAGGTATAGAGGGAAGAAATATTTTTACCTTTTGTTTGTAGCAATAACCCAAATTATTGTTATACCTCTGTTAGTTGTAATTGTAAGAGGACTTACATGATCTGGATCAAATCTTCAAACCTTTCCCTGCCACCTGTGCAGCCACTTCTACATTGGTTGCTCCAGGGTTCATTAGCAGATGACAAATGGCACTTTATATTAATAGCTAGCTCCACTTTATATTAATAGAATAGCTCCAAATCTTTTGGTGATTTTTCCCCCTGATGAGTTACCTGGATTTATATCTGCCATTTAATTCTTCAAATTCATAAATCTTACTGATTGTGATCTTCCAGTTACATAAAACGGAAAAAGTGTCTACCTCTTTACCATAATGCATGATGTCAGAAAGAGAACCTGTCTCCCTAAGGACTAGAGTTAAACCTGCCTAAATCTCTTCTTCCATATGTTTTCTTCTCTAGAGCTGGGTGTAAATACATTCAGGCTTTGAGTGTTTCAGTGAAAGGATGTACCTTCAGTACCTGTTACACCCCATTAGCTACCAAAGAGTTTGAGAAAGAAAGAAAGTCACACTAGGAGAAGAATCCAAGAACAGAGTATGCTTCTCTAGGACCTGCATAAAAATCTTACATGGTTTCCAAAAGGTGAAAGTATACTGATTCAGCTGGCACTTTCGAGTCCGGTTTCACCAAAACCTTTTAAATGGGAGGAAAGGGAAAATAATAAAGAAAAAGGAAAAGGTCACAAAAAGAGTTTCTTTTCTTCCTAGTTCTACTTGTAATCCTTTAATCTTCACACTAAGAGCTCTATTCTTCATAATAATGCCCCATTTTGAACTACTGGGGATTTCATTTTATCTTTGGTAATTATAAATTCTTGTCTTGAGGTGTGGAGAGATGGAGGTGGGGGAAGATGAAAAGAAAGGGGAGAATCTTGTATTTCTCCCAGAGTGAGTGACCAGCCATTACCTCTCATCTCAGTTTATGTGAAATGGAGATGAAAGAAATGCAAATTGGCCGTAATTTCTTTTTCCAGTTAATAATGTGGAACAAATAGTATTTTTATGTAAACTGATAGCATGACACTTATTTGAATTTGAAATTAATGCTAAAAGAAATTGCCTAAGAAACTAAAAGTAAAAGCATAGTTTTAAAACTTTTTAGAATAGTTATTAATATAATCTACAATTTCAGGAGCAGGCAAATAAAAGTCCTTAGACAATTTATCATTCAAATAGAAATAGATATGTAGCAGAAGGTGAACATCCAGATGTTACATAGTTTATATGACTCTCATGAGAAAGAACTGTTTAAGTGAAAAGAAAAAAGAAAGGAAGAGAAATAAAGCATTTGAATAAGACTCTTCTATATTTCATATTATAGAAATGTATATTATACACATGTGTATAAAATATAGAAGAACCCTGCATGTTAACAAATATGTGTATTTGAAAATGAATTTAACAGTATCTTGTGGGTTACATAGATTTTAGGTAAGTGATAATGTTGTACAATAGCTAGTTGAAGAGTCTTACAAAAATAGTGACAATTTTAACAGTGAACAAATGTATGAAAATAAAAATAAAAATAACTTGTCGTGCTCTGGAAGCCTTGTCTCCTATACTAGAGTAATGGGAGAGAACATAAACTTGAGAGTCTTTTTGAGGTTAATCACTCATTAGGTTAATATTCAGTCTACTCAAACTTTAAACCTCACTGTTACAAGTGTGTGTGTGTGTGTGTGTGTGTGTGTGTGTGTGTGTGTGTGTGTTTAAGATCTTAAGATAGTATCCGGGGACCATGTGTAAAAACTTTGTATATTCTGATGATTTTCAGAGAGGGCTTCTTTGGCAATTGATATTTTTCCATGTAGTATGGTGTGGTTTGTTGGATCTTGCCTCTGAGCATCCTGCCCTGGTTCTCCTTAGATAGGGTTAGTTTCTTCTATTAATTTTGGGTCCTATGTGGGATTGGCTGCATCCCTGACACAGTCTTTGCTTGAAAAGTCTCTGCATCCCCTGACCATTGTTTCTAACCCCAGATCTCTTCTGATCCACTAATTTGCTTATTATCTAAATAGTTTTTGGCCATTATAACTATATGCAAAAAATATTGTTAGCAAAATAGAGTGGAGACTAAACGCATAGCCTGTGGCTTCTGAGAGAACAAGACAAAATGTATATCTGGGTTCCCCCACTTCCTAGTTGGATGAAATTGAGCTGGTTACTCAAAATTTTCAGACGTGATGATCTCTCTAAGAATAGCTAATTCATTTATTTAATAAATGCTTATTTAGTGTCTGCTATATTCCAGGCACCCTATTGAGGGTTGGGAATATCGAGGTGAACAAGAGTTACATTATCTCTTTTCGCAGAGCTTATTGGTGAGGAAAGCCGGTGGTAACTGTGTTGGAGAAAACTTAGAAACTTCAGTGATAAGAAAGCTGTTCCTATCTATGGTAAAGATTCTGCTACTCTGATATTTAAGAGGTGAGGCCTGTGACCAATAAGCGGAATCACATTAAAGCTGTTCGGAGCTAAGTAAGAGGAAGCTTGAAAAATGAGTGCTTTTTAAACACAGGAGCCGGACATAGGGGTGGGCATCATGAAATAGAAGGTCATCACTGGAAGTATTTAGTCAGAAGTGCCATGAACACTTTCAGTATGCGACAGACCTAATTCCTGCATGGGATGGGAAGCTAGGCTAGCTGACCTACCAAGCCTATTTCTTTTATTCCCATCTCCTATTCCCCTCTATTTTGACAGCCAACAGCTTGTTCTCTATATATATTGATCTGTTTCTGTTCTGTTTTATTTATTTATTTGTCTTTTTGGTGTGTTTTTTAGATTCCACATATAAGAGAAGTTATATGGTATTTGTCTTTTCTGTCTGACTTATTTCAATTAGCTTAATACCATCTAGGTCCATCCATGTTGCAAATGGCAAGGTTTTATTCTTTTTTATTGCTGAATAATATTCCATTGTGTGTGTGGTGTGTGTGTGTATATACATATATATTACATATATATACTTCTTCATATATATTACATATATATTACATATTTTTTATCCATCCATCTATTGATGGATATCTAGGTTGTTTCCATATCTTGACTTCCATTTCTTCAGATAAATACTCAGAAGTGGAATTCCTGGATCATGTAACAGCTCTATTTTTAACTTTTTAGAGAATCTTGATACTATGTTCCATAGTGGCTGCACTAATTTACAATCCTATCAACAGAATACGAAGATTCCCTGTTCTCCACATCCTTGGCAGCACTTGCTACTTGTTGATTTATCTATGACAGCCATTCTGAGAGGTGTGAGGTAATATCTCACTGTGGTTTTAATTTGCATTCCCTGATGATTAGTGATGGTAAACATCTTTCCATATGTCTGTTTGCCATCTGTATAACATCTTTGGAGAAATATCTATTTAGATCCCCTGCTCATTTGTTAATAGGATTGTTTGGTGTTGTATGAATTCCAGGTGGACCTGAAAAAAATATGTGTTCTACAGTTTTGGATAAAATAGTCTATAAATGTCTATTAAGTCAATCTGGTCTAACATCACATTTAAGGCCATTATTTCCTTATTACTATTCTATCTGGATAATCTATTCATTGATGTGAATGGTATATTAAAATCCTCTATTATTATTGTATTACTGTGGATTTCTCCCTTTATGTCCATTAACAATTGCTTTATGTATTTAGGTGCTCTATGTTGGGTGTGTAGATATTTGATTGTTAGATCCTCTGCTCTGATTCATCCTATATAATTATGTAGTGCCCTTCTCTCTCTCTCTCTCTCTCTCTCTCTCTCTCACTCTCTCTCTCTCTATATATATATATACACACACACACATACACACACACACACATCTATATATACATCTATATAATCTATATAAATATATATGTATACATATAGATAGATAGAGATATCTATTTTGTTTGATATAAATATTGCTACCCCAGATTCCTTTTCATATTTATTGGCATGGAATATCTTTTTCCATCCCTTTATTTTTAGTCAGTCTTTGGATTTGAAGAAAGTCTCTTGTAAGCAGCACATAGATGGATCATGTTTTTAAAATAAATTTAACCACCCTATACCTTTTTATTGGAACATTTAATCCATTTATATTTAAAGTAGTTATTGATAAGTATATACTTATTACCACTTTATTAATTGATTTTTGATTGTTTTTATAGTTCTCTGTTCCTTTGTGTATGCGTGTGTGTGTGGTTTGCTGTTTTTCTTTAGTGTTTTGTTTGGGTTCTTTACTTTTTGTTCTTTGCACATCTTTTGTAGGTTTTTGGTTTGTAGTTACTGTGAGGTTTATGTATATCTATAGCAGTATATTTTAAGCTGATAGGCATTTAAGTTCAAATATTTTCTATAAGAACTAAATTTTTACTCTCCTCTATGCTTTATGTTATCGATGCCAAATTTTAAGTCTTTTTGTGTTGTGTATCTTCTAACTAATTATTGCAGTTTGAGTTGAGTTTAATACTTTATTGTTTTGACCTTCATAGTAGATTTTTAAATGTATGATTTGCTATATTTATTAACTGTTTGGATTTACCTGTGAGATTTTTCCCTTTCTCATATTTTATTATTTATTGTTATGGACTTTCCTTTTCTACTTAAAAAGACCCTTTAAAATTTATTGTAAAATTGGTTTAATGGTGATGTACTCCTTTAGTTTTTCTTGTCCCAGAAACTCTCTCTTCTTCAATTCTGAATGACAACTACTAGGAAAGTTATTCTAGGTTGTAGATTCCTTTCTTCCATTTCTTTTTCTCTTTTTCCTCTTTCTAGAATCCCAATAATGCAAATGTTTGAGCACTTTATGCTATCCCAGAGATCCCTTAACTATCTTTTTTTTAAATTCTTTTCCCCTCTGCTGCTCTGATTCGTTGAATTCCACTAGTTTGTCTTCCAAGTTGCTGATTCATTCTTCTGTTAGTCTGTTCTTGATTCCTTCTAATTTGCTCATCATTTCAGTTATTATAATCTTCAGATTTTCTTGTTTTTTTTTTTATTATTATTATACTTTCTAACTCTTTGTGAAATTCTCCCTAAGTTCCTCTATTTTACTCTTTGGTGGGCATCTTATAACCATTTCTTTGCATTCTTTACTAAGCAAATTACTTATCACCGTGTGTGTGTGTGTGTGTGTGTGTGTGTGTGTGTGTGTGTTTCCTGGAGATTTTTCTTGTTCCTTCATTTGAGAAATATTCTTCTGTCTTTTCATTTTGTTTGACTTTCTATGTTTGTTTATATGAAACAGACAAAATAGCTATCTCTCCCAGTCTTAAAACTGTGGCCTTATGTAGCAGCATATTCTATGTAGGCTGTGTGTGCTTTAGCAGGCAGGTAGGTGGCTTTAGCAGGCAGGTAGGACCCAAACAGATGACTAAGTCATCCTCTGCACTGACCTACTGAGCTGGAGCATCTCAGGATGAGGAGGCCAGATGTATATAGTAATGCCCTGTTGATCCTGCTTACTTCCTTTATTCAGGGCCAAAATGTGTTCGGGTGTTGTGTCTGGGAACACACTGAAGTGACCTTGCACAGCACCTGCATAGAGCCCCTGCCAAATCTGTAGAAGAAGAGGGGTATGTAAACAATGCAGACTGGTTCTTCCAACCCTGAAGAATTTCCTCAGTCCTTGGAGTGTGCTTGTGGAACTCCAGCCTTCTCTATACAGTCTCTCTCTTATATGTTGTACTGAAACTAGTCTAGTAAAGAAATTATCTCTTTGTAGGCCTTACATGCCAGGTAGTTTTGAGAAGCCAGTTAAAACTTATGAGGTACTAGAGGTGCCAGTATCATTGGCTTGCTGGGCTAAAGCTGCTCCTTTGCAGAAAGGCCTGGCATGTGTGGTGATGTCCTGTTGCTCCTGCTTGCTCCCTTTATTTAGAGGCAAAAAGTTCTAAATAATGTACCTGGGAAGCCAAATGGCTGCAAGCAATGTAGCTGAAAACAGAGTTGTGGTAATCTTACAGGTAGGCCAAAGCGCCTGAACAGAACTCCTTCCTACCTTATCAAAACTTAGGGGGACATAAATAATGGTGTTGATCAGCGACTCTGGCCAGAGAGTTTTTGCAGCTCACAGAGAGCTCTCTCAGTTTCCTAGCATTCTCTTTTCAGGTTCTTTCTCATGTTTGTTGTTTCAAAGCTGTTCATTCAGCCCTCACTCACAGGAGTGATTACATTCTCCATATGTGTATATTTGAATTTGCTCATAAGAGGAGGCAAGTTCAACATCCTAGCATGTGCCCACCATCTTGGACCTCACCAAAACCTAGGTCTTGATGTGATGGTTAGATGCCTCAGCAGGACCATGACATAATTAACAAGTGGAAACTTAATGGTTGCTGTCACGATCAACCCATTGGCTTGTCAAGTACATCTGTGCCTCTACATGGAGCCAATGCCTGATGATGTATACATTTCTCCCCTTCTTCTCTGTTGTCAAGCAAGAATTAAAGTGATTTTTTTCATACTGCCATTTCCAATTTACTGTGAAAACCTGAGGCTTGTGATAGAAGTGATGTTAGAAAAAGAAAACGAGAGGAAAAAGGAAAAAAAGAGCAGATGCCTTTGTGCTCCTAGGCACAAAGAAAAAACAGTCCAGACCAATTAAAGGCAAGGGAAGAGGTGAACCCGGGGACAAAGAACAGATGGAAGGTGATGAGAGCACAGAGAAACAGATTTACTAGAAATATAAATGAGATAAAGGCTATGGGATGTCAGAATAGTAAGGAGACTGTAGTGGAAGAAAAGGAAAAGAAATTATGGAACTCAAAAAAATAATGAGAAATAATCAGAGAGAGATAATAAAAACAACAAAAAAAGAAAATGCAAAGCAAAAGAAGGAAAAAACATAATTCATTAAGTTGTATTTTGGTTTCCATTGGAGGTCTTCTTTCCTGATTAGGGGACAGGGCAAGAAGAAAACATTTGTTACCATTGGGCCCTCTCTCTGAAACAACACAGGTAATTCCAGATGGCCTAGGTCCCTGGCAGGCTGCTTCAGTTCCTTGTGGGCCATCTCTTTCTCTATATATGCTTTCTTACTGAGAAATGGAATGAGAACTTCCTTTAAGTCAGCCAAAAATCTTTTTTCATACAAGCATAACTTAGTATGAGTAATTACTTCTTAACCTCTGGTTACTCTTCCAGGCCAGATAGTACTCATTGGCTTGAGTACATATTCTGTTTAATAGAAAGCAAAATAAAAAGTGTAATTAGTTACTATTCTGCTTATAATAATGAGAATTACTTGTTTTATTTGATAGAAATGAAATAATTACAAAGAAACCAAGGTAACTGTGTTCAGATAAGATTGATAAAAGCGTATCTATGTTTTCTGAGTTTGGGGCTTAAAAACTCAAACAACTTTATCCTAGAGACAAAATAACTCATTTTTGCAAGTTACTCACAAAGTATTTTGACCATCAGTTTTAGACTAAATGTGAACCTTTGGGGGTTGAAATTCATTTACTTCTGGCATAATGTGACTTCTGGCTTCTGAGAATAAAGGTTTGAAAAGGCTTATTAAAGGGAGGCTCCAAAAACACTTTTAAAACTTCAAACAAGTCTTACAAAACAACATTCTGATGAGTTAGTGCACATGAAATAGAAACATATGTATTAAATTTCCCTTAAACTACACATGGGTTTAAAACTGAGGTAGTGGAAGACTCTTAGGAAAATCTATTTTAGGTTTAGCTAAATCAAAACCATTTGAAAAATAAATTTAAGGAATAGAACAACAAACAGATTAAAATTCTTAAACACTTTTAGACACCGAGTATGTTTTAATATATATTTTTAATTAATTTAAGCTTACTTGAATAAGAAATTCTGGAGTTGTTTAAATTTCTCCCCCAATAAAGGGAAAACTGCCTGAGTGCAAAATTTAATTTTTGAAAACTCCAAATGTTTGGGAAAAACTCTCATATTGGTGACATCATGTGTTCTTTCTCCTCTCAATATACATACACACATGCACATACACAGGAGACACTGAGATTAACTGGATAACACTTGTCAGCAGTATGACTGTAGAGAAAAAAAAATCAATCTTGAATGGACTACACTTAAGTCAGGCATAGTACCACAGTTCTTATTAAAATGAAATAGTTTCAAAATGATTTATTTGGTTGATATAAACCTAAACAAATTAAACTATGATTAAAAATTAATTATTGTCTTATTGCTATGTAAGGGAGAGACCAATATTCACAGTTCCTACCTGTATCTTGTTCTCGAAATGCTCCTTTTTAATAAATATCAAGGCTATATAAATATTTGATCATTCAAAATGCATTTTAGTTTGAACTTCTGGTCAAGATGGCTTAGTAGATAGACATTGCGCTTACTTCCCCAAACGATCACATCAAAATTACAACTAAACTACAGAACAACCATCATTAAGAGTCACCTGAGGTCTGGCAGGACAGAAGTCCTACAATTAGGGACATACATAAGAGGCTGACTCAAAACTGGTAGGAGGGGCAGACATGCAAAACTGGCTGGTCCTACAACTGCTTGTAGTGGTTGAGAATTGGGAGGGATATCTAGGCTGCAGAGGTCCCCTTGGAGAAGTGAGAGGTTCAAGTCCCACACTGGGATCCCCAGGCCAGGGTTCCAGTACCAGGAAGAGAATTACTTACAACCTCTAGCCATAAAAACAAGAAAAGATTGTGGCTAAGGGAGATGAAAGGCTATGGGAATTGCAAACTTTCCTCTTAAGGAGTCTGTATATAAACTTACTTGCTGTGCTCAGGCACTAGGGCAGCAGATCAAAAAGTGTCAGAGGCGTAAGAGGAGGAAATAAATTGCCTAACTTCAAGGCAAAGGCTGGAGGGTCAGTTTTCTCTCAGATAGAAGTGCTGGCAGAAATCATTATTCCTTTGTCGAGCCCACCCCTGCCCAGTGTGCAGAAACAGGTGGTCACCATATATGAGTCTCTGTCAACCTGGCTAACACAAGTTGCCCCACCCTGGTGAGTCCTTGAGGCCCTGCCACTTCCAACTTGCTGATCCTTCCAAGTTGCCTCTAGTGGCTTTTCCATACAAATGACATCTTGGATTATTCTTCACACTTTTCTAAAATCTCTCAGATGTCCATAAAACTCAAACCAGCAGCATGTGGCCTTGGCATGCCCTGTACCTCTTGCGGGGCAGCTAGCTGGTCATTAGCAACAGCTGGCCTTGGTTCCAGGCTTGGCCTCTTGAGGTAACTCTATGCCCAGCATGGGTGGTGGTCATTGGCAAATTGCTTGGGGACTTTTACTAGGTGGCCCTGGACAGTGTGCATGTGATAGCTGAACTTGACCTGTGGTAGGGCCCCTCCTAGGTGGCTCTTTAGCTAGCACACCCAGTGGCCAGCTTCCACCCAAGCTTGAGCATCATCTGAGGCTGTATTCAAGAATGACACACCCAAGGGGCTGATTGGGCAGGCACTAGAGCCCTAGTAAAGTGAAGCTTGTTCCTTAGGGTAAGCCCTCATTGGCCAGTTCTCACAATTAGTTAGCCCAAGGTCAACCTCTCCCATGCAAACGGCAACTAAGGCTTAACTATAATATGAGAGCATGCCCAACTCACATAAGGGACACACCAGGAGCACCTGGCACAGGTGACCAGGAAATACTGCACCACAGGATACTTACTACATAAGGCCACTCTATTAAGACCAGGAGACTTAGGAGTCCAATTTAATATATAGAAATAAACACGGGGAGACAGCCAAAATGGGGAGACAAAGAATCATGTCTCAAATGAAAAGAAACCAAACAAAGCTCCAGCAAAAGAACTAAGTAAAATGGAGACAAGCAATTTACCAGGTGCGAGTTTAAAACACTTGTTATAAAGATGTTCAATAAACTTAGGGAAAGAGTAAATAAACTCAGTGAGAAATTTAACAAAGATAAAGAAAACGAAAAATGGAGCTAGAAAACATAAAAAAGAACAAATCAGAAATAAAGACTACAATAACAAATTAAAAATTTATTAGAGAGAATCAATATCTTATTAGATAAAGCAGAGGATAATATCAGCAATTTAGAAGAAAAGGTAGCAGAAAGCACCCAATCAGAGAGCAACAGCAAAAAAAGAATCCAAAACAATTAAGATTGCTTAAGGGGCCTCTGGGACAACATCAAGCATACTAATATTTTCATCATAGGAGTACCAGAAGGAGAAGAGAAAGAGCAAGGAATGAAAACCTATTTGAAGAAATAATGATGGAAAACATTCCTAACCTGGTGAAGGAAAGAGACATACAAGCCCAAGAGGCAGAAAGAGTCCCAAACAAGATAAATCCAAAGAGGCCTACATCAAGACACATCAAGATTAATATGCCAAAGCTTAACATCAAAGAGAGAACCTTAAAAGCATCAAGAGAAAAGCAGTTAGTCACAAGGGAGTTCCCATTAGACTCAGCTGATTTCTCAATAGAAACTTTGCAGGCCAGAAGGGATTGGTATGAAGCATTAAAAATGATGAAAAGAAAAGACCTACAACCAAGATTACTCTACTCAGTAAAGCTATCATTTGGAATCAAAGGACACATAAAGAGCTTCCTGGACAAGAAAAAGCTGAATGAGTTCATTGACACCAAACCAGTATTATAAAAAATGTTACAGTGACTTCTTTAAAAAGAAGATAAATAAATTAAAATATGAATAAGAAAATGGCAATAACTATATATCTATAAATAATCCCTTCAAATGAAAAAAAGAATTAAATGCTCTAATCAAAAGATAGGTTGCTGAATGGATAAGAAAACATGACCCTTACATACATGCTGGCTATAAGCGACCCACTTCAAATTGACACACACATACTGAAAGTAAAGAGATGGAAAAAAAAAGATATTTCGAGAAAATAGAAATGGGACAAAATCTGGGGTAGCAATACTTATACCAGACAAAATAGATTTTAAGACAAAGGGTCTTGAGATTATCATGCTAAGCAAAATAAATCAGACAGAAAAAGTTGAGAACTGTATGATGTTACTCATATGTGGGATACTAAAGTGAAAGCAATAAATGAACAGGACAAGAAAGCAATAAATGAACAGAACAAATGAACAGAGACTCATGGACATGGACAACAGTTTAGTGGTTACCAGAGGGAAACAAGGGAAGGGGGAATATAGATAAGAGTAAAAGGAGTCAATTATGTGGTGATGGAAGAAAATTTAACCTTGGGTGGTGAACGCACAATGCAATATAGATATGATGCATTATTAAATTGTGTACTTGAAAATATATAATTTTGTTAATTAATGTCACCCCAATAATTTAATTTTAAAAAATAATAACACAAGGATTTAAAAAGAGACAAACACGATCCAGTAATCCCACTTCTGGGTATTTATTAAAAAACCCAAAATACTACTTTGAAGGCACATGTGATTTCATATGTTCATTGCAGCATTATTTACAATAGCCAAGATATGGAAATAAGCTGGGTGTCCATCAATGAATAAATGGATAAAAAAAATGTGGTATAGAAAATGGCATAGATGATAGAGGCTCTGTTCCTCCCTCTGGCAACCAAATCAAAGTTGTGACAGAAACAAGGAGCAAACGGCAAGGAAAATCACCTGGAATCTAGATGAACAAGCCATACAACTAGGGAGAGAACTAAGAAATCCTGCAGTGGCAGAAGGCAGCGTGGGGCAAGGACGTAAGGCTGCTCAGTCCTGAGCATCTGAGTGGGATAGAAGCTGTGGCAGTGGTAGCGGCAGCCAGCAGCTGCAGATGCCTCTTAAAGGGGCCATGTCCATGAGCTAACTTTCATGGTGACGGACCTGCTCGTTCTGAGCACCAGCACCAATTCAGCTGAGCAGAGGTCACCAGGGACTTACAGGGGACACTGAGTTTTTGGAGTGAGGGCCGAGGTGAGACTTACTCTGTACAGAAGTCCCGGAGGTATCCATTGTTCCTTTTTTGAGCCCTCTCCCTTTCCAGTGCTCAGACTCAGCACCACCATAGTGGAGATATCATCAAACTGGATAAGAAGTCACTCTGCCCAGAGAATTCCCTGAAGATTGCCTCTCCCAACTCACAACCCTACCCAAGCCACATCTAGGCATGTCCTTGCTTAGTCAGGTGCCCTTTGCTGAGCAGAACCAAGACAAACTAGTGGAAGCTGGCCTATTTCTGGTATGGCCTTTTGAACCAACTATAAGCACAGCATCTGTGGATTTTTTGTTGAATCTTACTTAACAGGTAGCCCCAGAGGGGCACAGGCTAGGGCTAAATTTGGCCTGCAGCTGTACCCCTCACAGGACTGTGTCACTGGACACCTACCACACAAAGCCACACTAAGAAGATCAAGAGACTTGGGAGCTTTGCTTAGTACACAGAAAGGCAGCCAAAATGGGAAGACAGAAAAAGCAGAAACCATCTGAGAGAAGAGAATAGAGATCCAGGAATAATGGAGTCAAGCGAACTAACAGATGCAGAGTTCAAAACACTGGTAATAAAGATGCTCAATAAACTTAGAGGAAGTGTAGATGAACTCAGTGAGAACTTTAATAAAGAGATAAGAAAAAAAAGAACAAAAGAAATGGAAATTATAAAATGGAACCAGTCAGAAATGAAGAACACATTATCCAAGACATATTAAATGGAATAAACAAAGTGAATAAAGAAGAGGATCAAAAGACCTATACATAGGATAGGAAAGCCTAGAACACTCAATCAGAGTGGCAAGAAAAAGAAACCAAGACTATAATAATAATCATTTAAGGACCCTATGGGACATTATTAAATGTAAAAACATCCTTTTCATAGGGGTACCGGAAGGAAAACAAGATGTTAAAGAACTATTTGAAGAAATAATGATGGAAAACTTCCCTAATCTGGTAAAGGAAATAGACATAAAACCTCAGGAAGCTCAGAGATTCCCCCAAACCAGGAACTCTAAGAAGCCTACACCAAGCCACATCGTAATTAAAATGCCAAAGGTTAAATACAAAGTAGAATCTTAAAAGCGGCAAGATAAAACTAGTTAGTTAGCAACAAGGGAGTATGCATAAGACTGGCAGCTGGTTTCTCAAAAGAGACTATGCAGGACAGAAGGGTTTGGCACATAATAGTCAATGCGATGAAAACCCAGGATCTACAACCAAGAATACTTTATCCAGCAAAGCTATCATTTTGAGTTGAAGGACAGATAAAGAGCTTCGACAAAAATAAGCTAAAGGAAATCATTATCACCAAGCCAATATTACAGAAAATGTTGAAGGAACTTCTTTAAGAAGAAAAAACATGTATCAAAGCAGGAATTAAGAATGGTAATAACTACATTCCTATGAAGGAGTACCTCAAATGGAAAAGAATTAAGTGCTCCAACCAAAAGACATAGTGGCTGAATGGATAAGAAAATATGACAACTACATATGCTACCTACAAGAGACTCACTTCAGATTAAAAGACGCACACAGACTAAAAGGAAAGGGATGGAAAAAGATATTGTCTCAATGGACTTAGAGGGTATTGCGCTGAATAATGGGTCAGATGGAGAAAGGCAAATATCACATGATTTCATGTTAATGTGGAATCTCAAGAACAAAATCATCAACAACAACAAAAATGGAAATGAACTCATAGATACAGAGAATATTTGGAGGAATATTACATGAGAGGGAGTTTGGAGGGACAATAAAAAGGCAAAAGGATTAAGAGGTACAAATGGATAGTTGCAGAATAGACATGGAGATGTAGAGTATAGCATGGGGAAGATGGTTAATAATGTTGTACTAAATATGAAAGGGGGAACAGGGGTACTAAATTTAATGGAGTGATCATTATGAATTATGTAGATCTCTGATCACTATGCTGTGTGACTAAAACTGGTATATTATTGTATGACAACTATAATTGCAAAAGAAAAGTTATTAGAATTGCATTACAATATGACTATAAAAGTGGCATGGACCTATGAAAGTCATTTTAAAGGATACTATAGTTCAGAATAATTGAAATTATAAAAATGTCATCTTCATTCTTTTAAGGTTTTGTTTGTTTTCGGTGGAGTGGTAGGTAAAAATTGAAAAAAGACAGACTGGAAACAGGGCTTTAGAAGGTAAGCATAAAGTTAAAGTTCAATTCAATTCAATAATTATTTATCGATTAACTGTGTTATTTCAAATTATGCCTAATATATTTAAAAAAACAAATAAAAAAAAAACAAATAAAAAAATTCTGTTTAATCTAAAGCATCCAGAATCTATAGTTGATAGATTGCATCTACCTGTGTGATCTTGAGTAATTTACATAACCTCTTCAAGCTTTAGTTTCTACATCTATAAAAATGGTAATAAAATGATCGTTTTTGTAGATATGTTGAGTATTAGTTCTGTTCTGTAAGTTAATACACTGCCAAACAATGGTTTCTTTTGTTAGCATTATGAATATAGTACTCTGGGAAAACAGAGGAGCAAGGGCATGTGTACTCTGGAGTGGATAAAGGTAAAGAAATAAAGCCTTTAAAGCTAAGCATGCCAGTCACTTTGGTTTTACTCTGAAATATACTTTTTAAAAACAAGTTGACTTAAAATAATGAACATTTATTATATCTTACAAATATGTAGTTTGGCTGTCTGGTTCTTCTTTTTCCTTTTTATGATGACATTGGTTAACAAAATCCAATAGTTTCAGCTGTATACTTTAACAGTAAGGCATATATACATTTACACAGTGTGTTCATCCCCCAATAGTTAGATTTCTTTCTGTCACCACACATGTGAGCCCCTTTACCCTGTCTAACACCCTCCTTCCTCCTTCTTCATTCTATCAGGTAACCGCTAGCCTATTGTCCATATCCATGAGTCTCTGTTTGTTTGTCCTATTTGTTTGTTGCTTTTAAGTTTATATCCCATATATAAGTGATATCATATGGTTTTCAAATTTTTCTGTCTGGCTTGTTTTGATTAGCATGATTACCTTGAAGCCCATCATGTTGTCGAAAATGGCAGTATTTCATCTCTACTTATGGCTGAGTAATGTTCCATTGTATATATGTACAACTTCTTTATCCAATCATTTATCATAGGGCACTTCAGTTGCTTTCATGTCCTGGCCACTGTGAATAATGCTGCTATGAACATCAGTGTACAAATATCTTTTTGGATATGGGATTTTAAGTCTTTGGGGCAAATATCCAGTAGATGGATCATTCGGTAGATCAATTCTTAGTTTTTTGAGGAAGCTTCATGCTGTTCTCCATAGTGGCTGTACCAATTTGCAGCCCCACCAGCAGTGCATGACGGTTCCTTTTTTCCGCATCTTCTCCAACATTTGTTATTATTTGACCTGTTGATAACAGCTATTCTAACAGGTGTGAGATGATATCTCATTGTGGTATTGATTTGCATTTCCCTAATAGCTAGCAATGTAGAGTAGCTTCGCAAATATTTGTCGGCCATTTGTATGTTCTCTATAGAGAAGTGTCCGTTCAGGTCCTCTGCTCATTTTTTTTTATTGAATTGTTTTTGTTGTTGTTGTTGTTGTTGTTGTTGTTGTTGTTATTGAGTTGTGTGAGTTCTTTACATATTTTGAATATTAGGCCCTTATTGGAGGCGTTGCTTGCAAATATATTTTCCCATTCAGATGGTTGTCTCTACCTTGTTGACGGTTTCTTTTCCTGAGCAGATTTTTAGTTTGATGCAGTCCCATTCATTTATTTTTGCTTTTACTTCCCTTGCCTTTGAGGTCAAATTCATAAAATCCTCTTTAAGTTCAAGGTCCTGGAGTTTAGTTCCTATGTTTTCTTCTATGCATTTTAATGTCTCAGTTCTTATATTCAGGTCCTTAATCCATTTTGAGTTAATTTTGGTGCATGGTGATAGAAAACAGTTCAGTTTCATTCTTTTACAGGCGATTTTCCAGTTTTCCCAGCACCATTTATTAAAGAGGCTTTCCTTTTTCCACTGTAAGTTTTTGGCTGAAAATTATTTGCCCATATAAATGTGGGTTTACACCTTTTTTCTTGATTCTTTTCCATTGAGGTGTGTGTGTGTGTGTGTGTGTGTGTGTGTGTCTTTTTCTGCCAATAACATGCTGTTTTGATTATTGTTGCTTGGCAGTACAATTTATCTACAGCCTCGTTCTTTTCTCTCAGGATGGCTTTGGCAATTTGGGGTCTTTTGTGCTTCCATAAAAATATGATGATTTTTTTGTTCTATTTCTTTAAAAACTGACTGGGTTTTTGATGGGGATAGCATTACATCTGTATAATGCTTTAGGTAATATGGTCATTTTAACTATGATGATTCTTCCAATCCAAGAACAATATCTTTCCATTTCTTTATATCTTCTTCGATTTCATTTAATAGAGTCTTATAGTTTTCATTATATAGGTCCTTCACATGTTTTGTTAGATTTATTCCCAGATATTTTATTATTTTTGTTGTAATTGCAAAAAAAAATTATTTTTTCTACTTCTTTTTTGACACTTGATTATTAGAGTGTAGGAACACTATGGATTTTTGGATGTTGATTTTTCTATCCAGAAACTTTACTGTATTTGCTTATCATCTGTAGCAGTGTTCTTGTGGAGTCTTTAGGGTTTTCTATATAGAGAATCATGTCATCTGCAAATAGTGAGACTTTTACTTCTTTGTTTCCTATTTGGATGCACTTTAGATCTTCTTGCCTGACTGGTCTCACTAGTACCTCCAATGTTATATTGAATAACAGTGGTGATAGTTGACAGCCTTGCCTTACTCCTGATCTTAGAGGGAAGGTTTTTAAATTTTCACCATTGCCTATAATGTTGGCTGAGGGTTTGTCATTGATGACCTTTTTACGTTAAGGTACTTTCTTTCTATTCCAATTTTGTTAAGTGTTTTGATCATAAATGGGTGCTGTATCCTGCTGAAGGCTTTTTCTGCATCCATTGATATGACTATATTATTCTTTTTAATTTGTTTATGTGGTTTATCACATTAATAGACTTGCATTATGTTGAAACGTTCCTATGACTCTGGGATGAAGTCCATTTGATCATGGTTCATAATCTTTTTAATACATTGCTGTATTCAGTTCATTAGTATATTATTTTTGATTTTTGCATCTGTGTTCGTGAGAGATAGGTTTGTAGTTGTGTGTGTGTGTGTGTGTGTGTGTGTGTGTGTGTGTGTGTTATCTTTACCAGCTTTTGGTATTATTGTGTTATTGGCCTCATAAAATGAGCTGAGAAGTATTGCCTCCTCTTCGATATTTTGGAAGAGTTTGAGAATAGGTTCTAATCTTTGAGTATTTGGTAGATTTCACTGGTGAAGCCATCTGGTCCTATACTTTTCCTTTTTGGTAAGTTTTTGATGATTGTTTCAATTTCCATACTGCTGATCTGTCTATTTAGATTTTCCAGATCTTCTTGATTCTGTCTAGGAAGATCGTGTTTTTTTAAGTACTGATCCATTTCTTCTAGGTTATTAAATTTTGTTATATAATTTTCATAGTATTCTTATATGATCCTTTGTATTTCTGTGGTGTCTGTCATAATTTCCCCCCTGATTTGGTTTATTTGTGTCTTTCCTTTTCTTTTTTTTTCTTTAGTGAGTCTAGCAGGGGTTTGCCGATTTTATTAACCTCCCCAAAGAACCAGCTCCTTGTTACATTTATTTTTTCTATTTTTTTTTGTTTTCAATTTTATTTAATTCTGCTGTAATTTTGATTATTTCTTTTTCGCTGACTTTAGGCTTCATTTTTATTTCTTTCTCTAGTTCTTTAAGAGGAACCATTAGGTTGTTTGTTAGAGCTTTTTTTTTTATGACTGCTTTTGCCATGTCTCGAAAGTTTTAATATGTTGTGTTATCATTTCTATGTATCTATGTACTATTGTTTCTATGTATCTCTTGATTTATTTCTCTCTTCTCTGACCCAGTTATTCTTCCATGGCATGTTCTTTAATCTCCATGTATTTGTTCTTCCACTTTCTTTTTACAGTTGATGTTTGGTTCCAAAACATTACGATCAGAGAATATGGTTGGCATTTTTTTGACCCTCTTATATTTGTTGAGGCTATTTCTGTTTCCCAGTATGTGGCCAATCCTTGATAATGTTCCATGTGCACTAGAAAAGAATGTATATGCAGCTGTTTTGGGATGAAAGGCTTTGTAAACGTCAGTTATGTCCACTTGGTCTAATTTGTCATTTTGGGATGTTATTTCCTTATTGATTTTTTGTCCATATTTGGGATATTTAGATCCCCTACTATGATAGTATTTTGGTCTGTTTCTCCCTTTGGTTCTGTTAGTAATTGCATTACATATTTTGAGTCTCCCTGATTGGGAACATAGATATCAATAAGTATTATGCGTTCTCGGTGCATGATTCCTTTTACCATTATGAAGTGACCCTCAGTATGTTTCTTTAACTTTTTTTTAACTTTGAAGTTCATTTCATCTGATAATAGTGCCGCTACTCCTGCTTTTCTCTGAATGCGTTTTGCTTGAAATATCCTTTTCCACCCTTTCACTTTGAGTCTATATTTGTCTTTGGAACTGAGATGTGTCTCCTGGGGGCAGCATGTGGTTGAGTTTTGTTTTCTGATCCATTCTATAACTCTTTGCCTTTTTTTTGATGAGTTCAGTTCATTTACATTTAGGTGGATTATGAAATATTATAAAATATTATGAAATATGAGGTCTTATTATAGCCATCTTATCTTTTGCTTTCTGGTAGCTCTTTGCTTCCATTATTTCCTTGTCCTTGTATTTCTATTTTCTTTATTTTGGTTGGCTTTTGTGGGTTTTCACTGTAGTTCTTCTTTTCTTATGTTATATACTTCAGTTCATTATCTTTGGTATGTGGTTACCATTATGAATATATAAAAGATAATCATATATATATGAATATTATATATATATGTATACACACACACACATATACATATTCATTCATTTCCTTCTGTGTGTCCGTTATCTCTATTCCCCTTTGCAAATTTGGGTCTTTGAATTCTCCCCTTTTCATTCATTGTTATCTCAATTTGTTTCTATGTATTCTGAAAGTTCATTATTATTTAAGCTTATAATTCCCTGTTCTTAGTAAGAATTGCACTCCTCTGCTTCTATTTACTTGCTAGTCACCTTACTTTTAATTATGTATTTTTTTTTTGTCATTTTGTTTTAGGTGAGTGACCTCTTTCAGTATTTCCTGTAATGCAGGACTCATATTGGATAATCCCTTGTTTTTATATATCTGGAAATGTCTTTGTTTCTCCGTCATATCTAAAGGAGAGCTTAGCTGGATACATTATTCTTGTCTAGTGGTTCCTTTCATTTAATAGTTTGAATATTTGTTTCCACTCCTTTCTGGCTTGTAAGGTTTGTGCTGAGAAGTCTGATGATAATCTAATGGGTTTTCCTTTATAGGTTACCAACTTCTTTTCCTTGGCTGCCTTGAGAATTGTTCCTTTATCATTGATTTTTGATAATTTTAATACAATGTGTCTTGGTGAAGGAGTTTTTGCATTGAGATATTTGGGTGTTCTGTTGCCTTCCTGAATTACAACCTGCAGCTCATTCCTTAGATTTGGGAAATTCTCATCAACTATTTGCCTGAAAATGCTTTCTAATTCTTGCTCCTTTTCTTCCCCTTCTAGAATGCCCATTATTCTTATGTTTTCTCTCCTGATGGTATCAGATAGTTCTTGTATTTCTCTTTCACTGTTTTTCATTCTTTGGTTTCTCTCGTCTTTCTTCTGATTTTTTCTAGATTTCTGTCTTTAATATCATTGATTCTTTCCTCCATTTAATCAACTCTATTTCCCAAGCCTGCTATTTCTTTTTTCAACTCTTGCAGTGTGTGTTTTATCTCTGGAAGTTCTATTCTTTTCTTTTGGAGGGTTTAAATCTCTTTGCTAAAGAACTCATTTAGCTCATCTAGTTGTTTCTCAATTCTTGAAAATGTTGACATGAATCATTTTAGATCTCACTGAGTTTTTTCAGAAGTACCATCTTGAATTCTCTGTCATTTAAGTCACATATTTCTATGTTTGTAAGCTTATTTTCTGGAGATTTTTCTCTTTCTTTCTGAGACTCCTTATCACCTTGTTTGTTCATGGTGTTTAATGGACCATTTCTCTGCCTGGACATTAATGGAAGTGTATTCTTCTTCTTTTCCAGAAAGAGGATTTATTATATAAAGGTCTCTCTTTAGACTGTGGTTGCTCTTATGTGCAGATTCCACACTGAGATGTGGTGGTATTCGAGTTAGAAGTTTTTGTTGAGTTTTAGATGGTTAGCTTATTGTTGTCTCAAGGGGAGAGATCTGCAGAGATCTCCCACTTAACCATTTTACTGACATCACTCTCGAGGTGATGATTTCATCAATAGCGTTCTCATTATTTCATTCCCAAACATTTTCCAAGCCCAGTGGTTTTTATCTCTAAATGACTCAAACATTTACTGTTTTCTTTCAAATGTAAACTGTCACTAGTTTACTTAAAGTTTTTACTTTCTCTCATTAGGTAATTGCAATTTAATAAACTTTATGAGCTGTTCTCATTGCCATCCTTTTTATCCATCTATTACATTCTGCCTGTTGATTCATAAATCTGTTCAATAAACATTTAGTTCATGCTACACTGTTCTAAATATCACAGATAAAGCTGTGAACATATAAGACATAAACCTGCCTTCTTGGAGCTTACATTCTACTAAAGGAGGCAGAAAATAAAGAATAAATATGTAGGATACATAGACTGCTATAGTAATCAGTGCTAAGAGGACCAGTAAAAGACTTAAGTGTGGCATGAAATGTTAGATGGGAAACTGAAATTTTACATTGGATGAATGGACAAAGTCTTATTAGAGGATGAATTTTGAAAAAAACCTGAAGGTTGTAATCTAATTAGGTTAACAATAGTTGCTATAACATACAAATTCCTCAGGCTTATTGGCTTTATTTTTTTAAATGTGTGTTTCTTATTCACATATCAGTTCAGTGCAGGAAGTCTTATAGGTTTCTATGTGGTGATTCAGAACATAGGTTTGATACCAACTACCTGGAGTCAGGTCAAACCTCACAGGTTAAGAGAACATTCCTCCAAATGACCACTTTCACTTTCACTTGCAGACACCAGCTGCAAGTTAGGGGGTCCTAGGCCACATTTACTTCTTACCAGCTGGCTACAAAATCAGGTTTTTTTTTTCTAGTGAAAATTCACTAGAACATATCATAGTACTCAGTAAAGTGTTATATTTACTATTACATTTTTATCATTGCAGAAGGATACAAATTTTAACTAGTCAATGGGGAACAAGCACAGGACAAGCTATGGGAGGGTCCTGGCATAATGATGAGTACCACTACACAGAGCATTACCAACAAGGGATCCTCTCCTAATCCTTGAGGTTCATAGTTTTTATTGGAGTTTTATTATGTAGGTATGATTGATTGAACCAATGGCCACATTTTTCAACCTTCAAAACATAGCTACTCCTTGGAGATTAAACTGATACCACATGACTCAAACCCCAAACCCTCTAATCACATGGTTGGCATTTCTGGCATGAACAGCCCCTCTGCTATCTCATTAACATAAACTAGGTGTCCACCATGAATAATGAAGACATTCATCACTTTGGAAATTCCAAACATTTAGAGGTGAACTCCCAGGAATCAATGATGAGAGCAAACCAAACTTTTATTACATGCATTCCTTCCATAATGTGTTCCTCCATCATCAACATATGATCTCCAAAGTCACTACAGAAGAGAAGAGATCCAACTTTGATAGGCCCAGAGTGACACACATCATTCTGCTAGTCACATAGACACAGCTAGATAAAAGGAGTTGGGAACTGTAGTCCTTGTCTAATGGCAGATTTCCAGCAATTACTCTCACTATAAAAGCAGAAGAAGAGGTTTGATGCCCAGTTAGTTATCTCTATTGTACATGCCATGTGGCTGGCTGTCTGATGTAAGAACAAATAGGTTCCATTGACAGTGCTCCTTATACCTTCTGTAGGACAGCTTTCCATGTGTTATTTTCTGTCCATTAAAAAAAAAATATTTTTCTACTGGTGATGAATTCATTCAACTTTTGTGAGTTTAAAAAGTCTTTATTTCACTTTTGTTTTGAGGTATAAAATTCTAAATTTATAGTTTTTTCTTTCAGTATTTAAAGATAATACTCATTATCTTCTCACTTGGATGTTTCCGGTGATAAATCTACATTAATCTTTATTTCATTCCTCTGTTCATAATGGGCCCTTTTTTTGTATATGTTTAAGATTTTCTCTGTTTTACCGTTTTGAAGAATTTGATGATGCCAATGTGCCACGGTCTAGTTTTCTTCAAGTTTTTCATGCTTAGAACTACAGATGTATTGTTTTCATCCAACTGGAAAACATTCAGGAATTTTTTTTGAAATATATTTTCTATTTTCTTCTCCAAAATCGGGGATCCCTATTACACATATATTAAACTACTACTCAACATTATTCCCCAGCTCACTGGTGCTCTAATTTTGTTTTTCGTTTATTTTTTAAATTTTTTTCCCTGTGTTTAATACTGCTATACTTTCAAGTGCACTACTTTTTTTCTTCTGAAATATCTAATCTGCTTTTAATTCCATCTCATATATTGTGGTTTTTATTTTTATAAGTTCAATTCAAATCTTTCTAAATATCTCTCAAAGCTTTACTTAACATATTCCATCTTTGCTCTAGCTTATTGTACACATACAATATAGTTTTGAGAAGACTTTTAACCCATTTTCCATTTAGAAAAAAAGTGTAGCTCACTGACAGTCCTAATTCACATCATGCATAGGAATGCTACATTTTCTAGGATTTGACATTTTCAGTGACCAAGAATTACTATATTTTGTAAATGGAAATACCACTACTAAAAAACAGAATGCTATATAGAAGAATGTCATTTGTTTCCAAAGACTATTGATATACTAGAGCAATGCAAAAATAATAATAAAAGTGAGATATTTTGTGGCAAACTTTGGGGGTAAGGTTAGGACTGTAATCTGTTCATTCTCTCATGGTAAATACTGTAGTCTCAAGTACTGTCAGTGAGTATTCTAAGGGAAAATGAGAACTGAGTTAAGGTCTTATTCTACTAATGCTATTGTCTATATCAGTTCTAGATCTGTTTTGCTCAGTTGGATTTTCTTCTCATTGTGGATCATATCCTCTTGTTTCTTTGCAATTCTGGTAATTTTTGATTGGATGCCAGACATGGTAAATTTTATTTTGTTGGGTGTTGAACCTTATGTATCCCTATAAATATTCTTGGGCTTTGTCTCAGGATGTTATTTGGAATTGGATTGATCTTTTCAGGTCTTTCTTTTAAAATGATACCACATTTAATTTAGGGCTAATTATTCTCCCATTATTGAGGTAAAGCACTTCTGAGTACTCTACTCAATGCATTGTGAATTTTCCACTCTGGCTATTGGGTGCAAGCACTATTCACAGCCTGTGTGAACCCTAAGTACTATTTCTTCTAGTTCTTTCTGGTGGTCTTTTCTCTTGCTTTGGGTATTTCCTAATGTGCATGTGATGAACAGTATTCTGCTGAATCCCACAGATCTCCTGGGTTCTCTTTGCGTACAGATCTCTATTCTTCAACGTTCTGCTCCAGGAACATTAGCTTCCTTGATTTCCTTGAATTATCAGCTGTCTCTTCACCTTAAGGTGTGTGATAGGCTCCATATGGGTTTTCACTTTCTATGGTGTGTCCTGAATATTCTCTCAAGGCATAGTGTATTTTTACCGTATCAGGAACAATTACACAATTCGATTTTTGTTTCCTGTTATCATAGATTATTCTACTTTTGTGCCTTCTGTTCAATAGCTTGAAAATCATTACTTTATATATTTGTGTGTTTTATCTAGTTGTTTTAAGTGGGAAAGTAAATCTATTTCTTATTACTCCATCTTGATTGGAAGCAGAAGTCAGTAGTGTGTTTTAATTTCTGTTTTGTTTTGCAATTGTGTTCACTTCTTAAAAATATTATACTAAGGTAGTAATTATAATAAATATTTTCTAGAGGGAAACTAAAAATAATAGAGAATTGTAAAGTTTCCTAGAGTGATTAAGAGTTTTCTGTCTTCTGAAGGAATTAATTATTTAAAGAAAACTAATCACTCCATTCTGTTTTATCTCATTTAAGTCAATTACTAATTCCTGAGTGTATTTAAAATTTTACTTATTTGATATATAAAATTAATTTTTCATTCAGAGGATAGCATATATATATATATATACACATATACATATATGTGTGTGTGTGTGTGTGTGTGTATATAAAGAAAACACAGGATAGCATGTGAATGAAAAATTACATATATGTATGTGTGTGTGTGTGTGTGTGTGTGTGTATATATATATATATATATATATATATATATATATATACTATCCTGTGTTTTCTTTCCTCTGTATATTTTTTTTGTATATTTTGATACATCATTAGTTAAAACAATTACACAATGTGGCTTTAATATATTTTTTTGGATAATACTTTCAGATGTTTGTAAAAAACACCATTTTACTGGGCAAGAATCAAATAAGCAATTGAAAATAATCTAATCTTTATTTTGAAGCAACTGTTTTTCCAATACTTTGTAAAGAGATAGAACTTATGGAAGTAGTTTGGAAGAGGTTGACTACCAGAATATTGTACAAGCATATTGTTGCTTTGACAAAGACCATGAAAAGCTGACTGCTCAGAACTGTGTTCAGAGACTCAGAGGGTTAGGAAGAAGAACATAGAAACTTTGGGTATTACCAAACTTGAAGGTGATTTTTAACCATAGTTTTGGGGTTATCACTTCAGAAAATTAAAAGAAAGATTGTTTTTGTTGCATTTGCCCTCTGGAGTAAAGCTTTAGGGGCATTCTGACCAAATAGGCCATCATCAGAGAAAGAGAGAGATGGAATAAGAGTCTGTAGAAAGTCTTGTAAGGGCTATAGTATACCAAAAAATAAAAATAAATAAAAAAAGTGGAACAGCAATAAGATAGGCTTTAGGACAGCAGTAGGACAAACTTTATTGAAACAAAACAAAGCCCAGAGCCATGGATACTGTAAGCCACAAATAAATACATAAATGAAAAATAAAAATAATTCAAATATTGGCATGCTACCCATGGAAACAGTTTAGAAATTGAAGTGGAGTTTGATTTATAATCCCCAATTTTTAGACTTCCTTAAGTCTAGTATAAAAAGAAAAAAAAGAAAAAGAAAAAAAAGAGGGGAACAGAAATGACTAAAGAGCATCTCTTCTCAGTGGGGAAGAATAAGCCCACAACTTGTTATTATTTTTTTTTTGAAGGAACCAAGGTCTATTAAGCCATTAAGCTTAGAGTTAGTAAAGCGGTTTTCCTCACCTCACTGAGGGGCTCATTTCTCTCATTTTTGTTTTTGACTGTTTACTACCAAATTGCAGAAGTGTTTGAGATCTTTTTTCTTCTCCAGCTCTGCCTCATTTCATTCAACACTCTACAGTTTGCCTTCCCCCAGTGCATATAATTATCACCTCTCCACTCTAATTAGCTTTCAAGCTGCCTATACTGTTTCCCCACTTTTATGATATTGGCTTCATATATTTTGATCTCTTAATTAGCTTTTGATTTATACCATTTTAAAAAAAGTCACCAAGTGCTTATTATTTTCTTCTTTTTGTCTTTTATATACTTTCAGAGATGCTTTACACTGTTCTTTTTTAGTATGTCATTTTTAAAATCTGTTCTTGCTGAAAAATGAGAAAAAAATCTTTTGAGGCTTTTTTGTTGTTGTCATTTAGCTGTAATGGTGCACAACCCACAGACAGATTAATTTTTAAGAGACTTTGTTAATTTTTACTTGATATTCTTGGACTTTGTCAGTGATGACAATTACTTTCTATAGATGCTAGGAAATTTCTTCCTTGCAAATCACATTTACGATAGCTCGTAAAGCCTTAAAGACTGTAGGATATAGGCATCTGAAAAGTGTGATTTCTTGACAGACTGTTTATGTACTAAGGTGTAAAATTTCCCCAAAATCTGCTCTGCCATTTCTGTTGCCTGTGGGGGTTGAGAAATCCAACAGCTTCATGTGTTGGTAGTTGTCTAATCATGTTGCATTGCTCATCTGTTCCCATTGACTGTCACTCAGTAAAATATTCCATCAAAATTTTTAAAAATGTAAAAATAGTTTTTTTCTCATGATTTTTATAATGTTTTAAAGTTAAATTACTCCTGTCACTTCATTGCACATAACAAGGATTTATATCGGAACATTTCAGTGTTTAAGGAAAATGTAAACATAGTAGTTAAACGTGAGAGAAATAAATATGAAAATATAAAATGCTTAAAGATTTACCATTATGATAGTATCCATTGCAGTCTTCAGTTTGTTATAGTGTTCATTGTACTTTTAACTACCTGAATTCTGAATTTAAGAGACCTGATTTAAATGATGAGTGATTTTTTAAAATTGTCATTAGAAGAAATTGCTTTTAACTCACTTTCATGAAAAGCATGATAAGCTAAAGAAACCTGTATTAATTATTTAACAATTGGAAAGTTTGGGTAAATAATAAACAGGTGGTTTTTATGTTTAAGTCATTACGTCGAGCTGCTTAAATATTCTATCTCATTATAGCCTTACCTATAAAACAAAGATATTGAAAATCTATAACTCACATAGTTGTAGTGAGCATTAGATAAAGTGGCACATGTCACAGTGTCTGCCACATAGAAAACATCCAGTAAATATTAGTTTTAATTATTGTTTAACTGAATAGATTGAATCAGATTATACTTAAGCCTGAAGTAAATGTACTTCAGGCTTAAGTACATTGTAGGAAGTGTTAAATTAGGCTTTTCAGTGTAATCTTGAATTCTTGATATGTGAGTATTTCTGTGTGTAGGGTAAGGTAGTCATGTTGGATAAGAGGTGGATTGTAATCTAGTACTTCATTGAGTCTACTTCATCAGACAGCTGAAATTACAGTAACATCATGACTAGAAAAATTGATCACAGAAAATAAGGCCAGGCAGAGCCTTAGGAGGGGTCATGAGATGGTTCAATTGTATCTGGTCAAGTATGAAAGGAAAATAAAAAGGCAGATGACTGTAACGGGTGATATGGGAACAAGACAAATTGAGGGATATTGATGACAAACCTCTTCTACTTATTATACTATATGTGACAAATAATCCATATTAGTGAAAATGTTTCTCATGAATAGTTTTATAGATTAGGAAAAAATCACTGATCAAACTTCTCTATTCTAAGGGCATCAAGAACTTATTTTTTGAGTGCCAAAAATTTGTCAGCCTCAGTAATAAATATGCTACATCTATTGCCTTATTTAATTCTTAAAACCATGATATAAATCAGGAGCCCCTGAGAGTTTAAGTAGTTTTCCAAAGTTACATAATTGGTAAATGGCAGAAATGTGTTTAAGACAGACATGCTTGATCTAATATTTCAATCTTTGAGCTTTTGGAAGTTGACTCTGTGCCTGAGCTGGTAAACCTCTCATGATATGTAGGTTTTGTTTGCATGGGTAACCAAATAGTTATCAGTGTATAATTTGCATTCTACCTCATGGAATTATGGGCAATTTTGGGCATTCTGGGGTCAGACTTGCATTTGTGGTCCCAGTGGCCTGAGGATAGATAAGTTTAGAGAAGTTTGAGCTGATGCCATGATTTTTAGGTATATGAATGGTAGATTCTTCCTACAACTCTCTTAGAAACTTTCTACAGACAATAGAGCTCTAGCTTTAAGTTAGCACTCCCCTACTCACCTCAGGGAAAAAAAAAACAGTGAAGCAAAGGAAGAAAGTGAGAACAGGCTGCTGTGTGGAGTTGCTTCATAGTCTTGCTTCTCTCATATAATAGAGGAAGACTTAAACTAAACTTTGTGAGCCATTGACACCACAGGTCTTCAAGTGTAAGCCACCTTCCTGGAAGAAGTAGCCTTAATCTATTTGGTCACTATCTAATATAACTGGTGTTTATGAACCTTGGGAGAATGAGGGCTTTAACAGAGCCACTAATAGGAGCTGCTTGAAACTACAAAGACCAGAAGCCTTGGGAACTTTAAGCTATAGGTGATAGAGCAGAGAGAGCCCTTTGATAGTGATAATCACAGGCAGCTGCTGTCATCCCAAGCTGCAAGCATAACCAAGAAAAATGAACTAGTAGAGTAGTCATTGGGAGCCTACCAACAACTTATTTTATTTTTAGACTTAGCCAATTGTAACTGAAGATAGAACATCTGGCTGAGGGGGCCATGTGCACCCCTCTTAATCATCCCAAAGAACTGCTCTTGTAAGATGGTATGAATGACAATCAAGGTCTACTTACATTCGAGAGAGAGAAAGATTTTAACAACCATACTATCATCTATCTATCTATCTATCTATCTATCTATCTATCTATCTATCTATCATCTATCTATATCTATATATCTATCTATATCTATATCATCTATATCTATATATCTATCTATCTATCTATCTATCTATCTATCTATCTATATCATCTATATCTATATCTATATAATGGCTGCTATAACAAATTACCACAAACTAAGTGTTTTAAAACAGCACACATTTATTATCTTCCTGTTCTTCAGTTAGGAAGTCTGACTTAGATTAAAATCAAAGTGTTAGCAGGGCTATGTTTTTCTGGAGGCTCTATAGGAGAAAATCCATATTCTAAAGGCTGACTACACTTATTAGTTCTTGGCCCCCTTCCTACATATTCAAAGCCAGAAATATTAGGTCAGTTTTTCTCAAATCATATCACTCTATTTTTCTTTGCTAGCCACAACTCCCTCTTATGCTTACTCTTTGGACTTCCTCTTTCACATTTAAGAACTCTTGTGGTTATGTTGGGCCACCCACACAATCAAGGAAAATCTCTTTATTTTTAGGTCAGCTGATTAGCAACCTTGATTCTATCTGAAATCTTAATTCCCCTTTGCCATGTAACCTAACATATTCACAGGTTTCTGCAAATAGGATTTGGTCATCATTGGGTGGCCATAATTGGGCATATCACACCTGTCTCTCAAAATGGATTTCATTGACGAGAGAAGAAATTCCCACAAGTAAAACTGGTAGAAGAATCAGAAATTTTATCTGAATGCTCCAGTCAGTTACAGACTTGCAAATCATGCCCTAAGATAAAGATGTTTGGGGCAGCATAAAGAGACATGAACCTGCCCTCAATAAGCCTGAAGAGAGTTGGTAGGAATAAATTCTAATCTCAGAACCCCCCCAAAGATGTAAAATTTCAATTGTAATAAATGTTACAGTGATGAAGTATGGGTTCTAAAAGAAGGAATAATGACTCACTTAGAAAAGGCTTCCCTGAGGAGGTGTTAATTGAGCTTAGATGTAACAAGATAGTTAAACTATATTAATTTTTTTTAAAAAAAAGGGAGATGAAAGATGGCAACAGCCTTGGTCCAGGCAGAAACAGGAATGAACAGAAAAAATGTTGGGGAGTATGAGGGATGTTATGCATAATGAAGCTACGGAAGAAGACAGAGCCGGATCTTATAGAGTCTAGTCACTACATTCACTACTTTAACCTTGTTCTAAGCTCAGTGGAGTTTCACTGAAGGGTGTTAAACAGAAGCTTTAAACAGAATATGTGAAACTGGATATTTATCTTTTGAAAATATCACTTGCTACAGTTTGGTGAATAGGTAATATATGCTGATAAAAGAGATTTGGCTTTGGATGGTGAACAAACAAGGCAATATATAGATAATGTATAATCAAATCGTATACTCGAAACCCATATAATTTTATTAACCAATGTCACTCCAATAAATTTAATTTTAAAAAAGGGTATAACAGACTCATGGGCATGGACTATAGACTAGCGGTTACCAGAGGGTAGGAAGTAGGGAAGAAGGAGGTAGGTAAATGGTTAAAGGGGGTCAAATATGGGGGGGGGGTAGGGGGAGGGTAAAGTGGATAAAGGAGATCAAATATATGGTAGCTGAAGGAAACTGGACTTTGGGTGGTGAACACACAATAGAATATACAGATTTAAAATTATAGTGTACACCTGAAAATTACATAATTGTATTAACCAAATGTTACCCCAATAAACTTAATTTTAAAAGGGGGTAAAAAGGGGGTTTGTCAGCCTAAAGAAGCCAAGTAGATCCAGAGGGATCATTTGGGAGCCTGTGACATGGTCCTGATGAGAGGGGGTAGTTGGTTTGGTAAAACTTTAGTAGTCACCATGTAAATGGGGAAAAATGGACATATTGAGAGTTATGTCAGAGGTAAAATCATCAGGAACAATGAAAGTATTCAATACAGGGAGATGATGAAGAGGAATATGCTGAGTATGATTTCTGGGTCTCATGAGTTGTGGAATTTGGCCAGGTAGTTTCTTGTTTCAGGTCTTCTGTTGTTTTTATCTCCAGAGCCTTAATTTATCTGAGCCTGCATCTGACCACATTCCAAGCTCATCACCTGTATCACTGTCCCTATTGTCTTGAAAACTATTACTTGCTTCGTCTTCACGTTGGACTACCTCCTGGCCTTTGAAGTTGGCTTCCGCTCACTCTGCTATAGATGACCACATTTCATCTTTCTTTGCCAAATTCTTGAGACTCGTGCTATTTGTCCTTTCCACTGACTCAACCCAGCAGACTTTTGCTACAGAAAGCACTTGTTAGTGATAACAGAAGATGATCTTCTGAGACCTCACTATTGCAGATTTTGCCTTATATTTCCAGTTTGATTTTGGACACAATCCTGGAAACTTCAAAGTATAACTATTATGACTGTTCCTGCTATTCAGATATTAGTCATTAGAGTTGAGCCTCATCACCACCTGATTGGCTTTAATATTTCATAGTGTTCAGTATTACACTGTCTCACTTTTCTACTTCTTCTCCAAGGACATACTGGCCTGGATGATTTGGTTTTCTAATTGCCATTTAATTATAGCATCGTTGCTCATTGTGCTACCCGGTGATGATTCCTAGTCTGACTATGATAATTCTTAGTCTAATTTCATCTGCATGTGAGCTCTAAAAATTAAATTTTCACCTACAACATTCTCAAAATAACTGAACAAGGACTTCCAATTGGACTTTGATGTCAAAGGACTTTATCAATTCATAGAATAACAAACAACCAAATTCATAATGGAATTACTAAGGACTGCACTAATCACTTTATGAACATTATTCTTATCCTTCAACAATTCTGTAAGGCAGGTATTGGTACTTCTATTTTACAGATGAGAAAAAACAGACACTTATAGAAGTTAAATATATTATGGTAGCTGAATAACTTTGAGCAAGGTAAATTATTTTCCCAAAGTTACATAGCTCATAACTGATGGAGCTGACACCAAAGATCTGTGTTCCTTTCCTTTACGCTTGTGTGCTTCCCCCTGGGCTATATTTATCCCTTTAAGTAAGATCAACACTATTTTGCAACTCTACGCCATTTCCCAAAGTCTTCAGTTCCTTTGGCTTTGGAAGAGTAGATGTATCGAACCACCCATTCTTTTAACACTATAGCAAGCCAGTGTACATATGGCTATTTAACTCATAGCTTGGAAGTAGTTGTTGCTGCCATTGCACCAGGGAACTGCTCTCACTTAACTTCCAAATTAATAGTCTCCCATTTTCAGGCCTCTTCCTTCCGATCTACTCACTATGTGGATTGTTCTAGCTAAGAAAGGCTCAAGTATGACACTGCTGAATGATCTTGGAACTATACTCTTTCTCTGATCCCAGCAGCTTTATTATTGTTTTATATTTTTGTTTAAATTGATTATTTCTTAATTTTGTGTCCAGAACTCCTGAGTAAACGTATTTCTGATTACTTTCCCACAGATTGATTAGTTGTGCTTTTCTAAAGAAATATCATTTTCTTCTTTTTACTTTGTATTTGTAATTTCATTTGATCTATTTGTATTAATTCTTAGTTGCCTGGTGTGTGCAACAGCTTCCAAATTTGTAACATCTGCAAATTTTATTAACATACTATGTGCTCTTTCACATCAATGTTAATGTTAACCATCAATAATCCAAATATTAGAGAATACAAGAGCTTCATACCAATGCCTGTGGCCCTCAAAAGAGATCACTCCATATTCTGAACTTTGCCATTTGTCATCACTTTTTACTTATAACTATTCTGCTGAACTGACATTCATGTGATTGCATTTTCTAAAAATTGAATGGTCATTTTAAAGCAAGATTTCACAGTTGTATCTCTTATAACTACATAAATGTAGTTTGGGGCTTACTCTTAAGTTTCGTGTAAAAGTTATAATTAAAAACGTTCTAACTATAAAAGTCTTAAGAAAAATACATAATAAGAAAGAATTTATGTAGTATTTCCGTATTCCTAATGTATCTTATTACCATTAAAAGTCATTTTACAATTACTCACTGACTTGGATCAAGTGTATTATTTTTTAATTGGAGAAAGAAAATTAATATTAAATATTATTGTACATCAGTTTGCAAAACATGTGGATCCTTTAATGCAGATGAATGAGAGCTGGGATTTGATGAAATTTCTAGTTGAATTCATTAGCAAGTTATACCTTTATGTTTTCATACTCATTTTCTTGTGTAAATATTTCTTTGCGAAAGATACTTAAGGATTTAAAATACTTTATTGGAATAATTATTCAGTTGTTAGCATCATATTTGTGATAACATTATTGATAGGGTGATTGTTTTCACTTTAATGAGATCTGTTTTTAAAGACCTCAGTGATTCCCATTGTAAAAAGAAATCTCTCTTTCTTTTTAAAAATCCTACTCTGCCCTATGCTTCTTTCTGTCTCTCTCTTTTTTTCCATTCTCATTGTCTGTTTTATCTCATTTGTAGAATTGATCATTTTGGGACTCACTTCTGGTTAATTCTAGAGCCTTTATATTCATAAAACAGCAGTGCCATGTTATAAGGGAATTCCACTCATAATTCATTAATTTTTTCATAACATATTTGAACAACCTTTAACAAATTTAAAACAGCAGGCAGTAATCAGAGGAAACCTATGCATTCTTAATTATTATATTTTATATGAGAATAGCTTCATTCTTCTGGCATAACTGTACAAATTTCAACTCATTTTCACATGAGGCCTTGAGATAGACTCCATGTAAGAACTTCCTTCCATTTAAAAGGTAGGAAAATTTAATAAAATCAATGCAGCTTATTTGTCCAAAGTCTTGCCTATGTGGTATTGAAGTGAAAGCTAGAGATTCAAAGTCATGTGTGCCCATGAACAAAGGATATAACTAAGATTTACTATAATAAAGGCTATTTTCGCTGATTTTTTTTTTTGGCTAAGAATGGATAATAAATAACTTTTTGAAGTAAAAGTAGTATCAAGGTCTATGTAATTTGGAAATGAATGTGATGTAAACATTACTAGAACTGCCTAATCAGATAAGCATCACTTTTTTATTTTTGGAAATAGGCAGTTCCAGGCTGATGCATCTGTTCAAGTAGTTAAATAAGGATCCAAGTTGCTTCCAACTTCTTGCTGTCATCTTAATAAGAGGGTTTGGTACTCACAGTCACAAGACAGGTATCATATTTGCATTCTAGACAGAAAGAGGAAAGAGCAAAAGGGTGAAAGAAGTGTAGCTAAGGCTGTCCTCTTTCATCAGGAAAACACTTTTCCCTAAGGATCTCCCCAGTAGACTTCTTTTTACACCTCACTATCTGCAAGAAATTCCGTGAGGTAAAATTTTTTAATACGATGACCAAAATTAAGGTTTAGTTAATAAGATAAGAGGTAGAATGGATTTAGGATGTCAACAAGAACAATCTACTACAAGTCCTATGACATAAAAATCATGTACTTCTTATAGGACCTCTGTCCATGAGATACATAAAAAACAAAACAAAACAAAACATGCAACGCCACTAGCTTCTTTGTTCTAGTCTAGCTTCCCAAAACCTTTTTGGCACCAGGGACTGGCGCTCCTATGAGAATCTAATGATCTGTGGTGGAGCTGAGGTGGTAATGCCAGCACCAGGGAGCGGCTGCAAATACAATTGAGGCTTCACTTGCTTACCTCCTACCGTGCAGCTCGGTTCCTAACAGGCAGCAGACAGGTACCAGTCCGTGGCCTGGCAGTTAGAGATCCCTGTCTAGTCATTCATCTGTACTAGCAAATCATCTAATCTACCATTGCCAATCTCTCATTATAAGTATAAAAAGGTTATTCTTCTGAACTGACATTCTGAGAAACAAAAACAATTTGTGCACTAGGTGGTGAAAACCTTTCACTACACAGAATTTGAGCCAGTTTTCTTGACCTTCTAAATGGAAACCCTAGAGGAAGACCTTTCTTTATAGCTACATGCACCAATGTAAATGGGGCTCGAGTTGTCTAGGAAAGGAATATTAAAATTATGAATTATGCATCCCTATTTATTCAGAAAGCTGCTAGAAATGGACTGAGCTCATCCCTGACTCCTCACAGTTTTGGAAAGCAGTATTATACAGAGTTTAGGAGCATGAAGGACTTGGGAAAGAGGCCAGCTCTGCCATTTACTAGTGCTGGGGTCTTTGGTAATTTAATAATATCTATTAGCCTCTATTTCATGATCTCTAAAGCAAGGCTCCCCAATCCCTGGGGCACAGATGTGTGAGAGACTGCATCAAGATTCTTATGCAAAAATAAGATGATTTAGCAAGTCAAAGTATCAAGTAAGAAGAAAAATTTATTTAGAGCTCAAAATAAAGAGCTTAGCAGGAAGTTGAAAAATAGTTATCTTAAATAAAACATCTTTGATGATATAAAATAATGTAATTAATAATAGTTCATGAGATTAAAAAGTGAAACTTTTTATTTAGTCCTTATGGATTCATCTTTAAAGGTCAATCAGATACTTTAAAAATAAACTTCATTGCGATTTCAACCTTGAAATCGGTTGACTCTGAAGCTTAGGTTAACTCTGAAGCTTATCGAGTATAGTTTATTGAGTTTATTTTTACATGGAGTGTATACAAATGTATTGATAAAGATGTTTATTAACAATAAATGTGCCAAATGATCATTCTGAGTAAATTAAATCTTGTAAATTGCATCACAATTTACTAGTTTTAGGGAAATTTGTTATGTGAAGAAGTCTCCTAATAAATATAATCATCATTTTTCTTTATATTATTTATAATATTCTAATTTGTGTAGTTAGAAGTACACACGTAAATAAGTATCAGATGGCCATGTGACTGGAATTACCCTCAATTTTAGTTTTGAGCTCTTTTTAGTGAGTGCATCAGGGTTAATTTTGTTTCTATATTTGATAATAGCCAGACATAGTTATGGTTATTGCTTAGGATATAACCTTACCAAATTACTGTTGCATGCTATGCACTTCAAGCATTATTCCGAGATTCCCCAAACTATAATCAGGCAATCTCGTGTGTCTAAAAATTAGTTAAGTGATTCTGACTAATGTTCATTCATGCTAACTTGGCCTTATTTAAAACCAAAAATGAAAAACATTTCTAACAGATTTGACACTCTGTAACTAATAGTTAACCAATTTCTCATTTGTCCTTCATAAAATTAAACTAGAACGAGACCTATCTGGTTAATAACTCCACTTTGTTACTAATGTTAATAATGAGAAGTTTAATATACTCAGAAGGTACAGTATTCATTTCTTATTATACTATATCTTACTATTTCAATGTCATTAATGACCACAAGTATCTTAATTTTGATATGTATAGATTTATAAAATAAGGATCTAGTCTTAGCCTACATACTTATGTAACTATAACATAATCAATACATAAATCCTTACCTAAGTGAAATTGTGATTATTCCTCGCAAAGTTTAGCATTCTTTCCAGTTTTGAATTAGTTAAGAGTAACTTTTGATTATAAGCAAAATATGAATGCATGAGTGCCATTAATTACTCAGCAATAGCCTAATATTTCCAAGAAAACAATCATTGAAAATTTTAAGGAAAATGGATATTTTATCTGAACAGAACATCATATGAGTGTCTTCACACTGATAGCAAATAAAAGTTATTGCTTTGTTGTTTAGTAAAAACATCTGGTTAAAATGTGCATGGATTTTATTTATTAAAGAAAGCATACATGTAATACAGTAATATTAGCATCAGAAAAATTATTCGAAACTTGGAAATAGGCAAATGAGATTAAAAGATGTTCTTTCATTGCAGTACTTGGCTTGACATTCTAGTGGCTGGGTAATTTTCAACATTAAGAGCAGAGATTAAGTTGTAGATTTTTTTCTTGGTGGGAAGAGATGCAAATAAATATCTGTCCAGTGAAATAAATAACCTCAAATGTTTTAAATTTTGGCACTTTTGGACACTAACCACTTTTATATCTAATGTAACAATTTATCAAAAAATTTATTTGTTAAATTGGTTGTATGCACTAGGTTCTCAAAAAATTTTTTTCTTTGGATTAGTTTTAATATCTTACTGTTTTTTTCACCAATTACTAAATTTAATAAACCCTTGATATGTTTATTTTATATTTACCTGAATATCATGATATTCCCTCTTTGAAAATTATACTTTAACAACTAGCAAACAAAATGAACAAGGTCAGAGAAAAGCTCTTATATTCTTCCCTTTATTTTCCTTTCATAGACATTTCTCTTTATTTTTTATATTGTTTGTAACTCTTAGCTGTTATTTTTTTTTCATTTCTAACTTGTAATTAAAAAAAAATTTACTGTTCCAAAATCATTTTAGAGATTTTTATCTCAAAGTCTTTCTTTTTCTGTTGAGAATGAAGATCAACCAAATAATGTAAGACTATCAAGAATTAGCAGGGCACTTGAACATGCAGGAGTATCAGTATTAATGGTGCATCACTCCAAAGCAGGCATTAGGCATCCACTTCTGGGAAAATGGCTATATTCCTGACTTGTTTTCATTAAAAAAAAATTAAGGCTTTATTTTTTTTAGAGCAGTTTAAGGTTCACAGCAAAATTGAAGGAAAGATACAGATATTTTCTATCAACCCTTCACTCTATTCATTCATGGCTTCCTTCATTATCATTATCCCTGACCAGAGTTACAATATATGTTACAATCTATGAAGCTACATTGACACATCATAATCACCTAAAGTCCATAGTTTATATTAGGGTTCTCTTTTGATGTACATTTTATGGGTTTATACAAATATATAAAGACATGAATTCACCATTATGGTACACAGTATTTTCACTTCCCTAAAAATCCTCTGTATTCATTCTTCCCCCTCTGACCCTATCTCTGGCAACCACTGATCCTTTTAGCACTGAATACTATTCCCGTTGTCTAGATGTACAACAATTTATTTATTCATTCAACTTCTGAAGGACATCTTGTTGTTGTTGTTGTTGTTGTTGTTTTCCCCAAGTTTTGACAAGTATAAATAAAGCCGCTGTAAACATCACCATGCAGGTTTTTGTCTGGACATGTTTTCAACTCTAGTGTAAATATCAAGGAGTAAGACTGCTGGATTGTATGGTAAGTGTGATATGATGTTTAGTTTTCTAAGAAATCTCCAAACTGTCTTCCAAGGTAACTGTAACATTTTTAATTTCTATCAGCAATGAATAAGAGAGTTCCTCACTAACATTGGTGTTGTCAGTGTCCTGGATTTGGGCTATTCTAATAGGTATGTAGTGAAATCGTGTTTTATTTTGCATTTCTCTTATGACATATTATGTGGATTTCTGACTTCTCTGTCATTTTAAACATTCTTGTAGTTCTAGCTATGAGTAGTTCTGATTTAATTGAATCCAGAACATTTACATGAAAAATGCATGCTAAGTCAGACAAGGGTTCAATCAGGGAACAAGAAGTCAAAGTAACACAGAAAGCAGCTAAAGTAAGGCTGCTTAATTACCCATGGAACAAAGAACTCCATTGATGTTAATATATGGGATCATTTAATTATCCATAAGATTCATCCCTATACAGCAGCAGGCCCAAGCCTTTTTTGGCACCAACTTCCTATGATAATCTAATGCCTGACGATCTGACATGGAGGTGAGGTGGTGATGCTGGCTCTGGAGAGCAGCTGTAAATACAGAAGAAGCTTGCTCACTCAACTGATGCTCACCTCTTGCTGTGTAGCCCAATTCCTAATGGGCTACAGAATTGTAGCAGTTCATGGTCTGGGGATTGTGTACTCCTGCTATATAACACTCTGGAAGCAGTCTAGAGCATAGACTGAAGGAGCTCTCAAAGATAATCTGGTGACTCAGGACTGTATAGGATTGACTGCTGTTCCTAATATGACTGTTCTCTGGAAATTAGGCCCTTGCTTTCTTTATCTTCTAATTTATTTGTGACTATCTTATTGTGTTAAACACTCCTGTTTCATGTTCCAGCTCTGTGGTAGTAGGTTTCTACCTTAATCTCTGGTTCTCCATAACTTGATTTTTCTATTTTTCTTCTGTTTGTTGTTGTTGTTGTTGTTGTTGTTGGTGGTGGTGGTGGTGGTGGTGGTAGATTATCAGAAGAGTATTCAATACCTCTTGCTTTTAGTGACTGCATCTTATACCTACATTTCAAGCTTCATGTTATTCTTTGATGTCTGTCACTGGCCATCTGTCTTCCTTTACTCCTTCTGGTTTGTAGACATCCATTGGTTATTTGCATCATGCTCTATATTCTTTACCCAGTCAGATTTTTCACTGTGAGTTGAGACATTTTTTTTTATTACGATGTGCATTCCTGGTTTCCTTTTGTGGCATACCCTCTAACTCATATCCACATGTACCTGTCCTATCCTAGAGGCTGAACTTATTTGCAAAGCTCTCATTCTTGGAGAATGACCTCTTCTTCATCATTCTTTAGCATCAGTTATGACAGTTTCCAAATAAACAGAAAAAAAAAGCAAAAAATATATATTTTTTCTCTTTGTTCCCACTGGCATCATAATATGTGTCCCAGGGGACTTCACATAGTTTATTGGTAAACTCATAGCATTTAAGTTTATGATATAGCAATGTCTATATTTTTAATTCTGATATAATCACATTTCATTCATAATATGTTTTATTGGGAGGATTGTTCATCGGGTGCATCGTTGACTTCCACAATTCTCTTGAAAATGTTTCTGACAAACCAGATAGCTGGGGTGGGTAGTACATGTGATCCATTGCATTAATAAACTCATTTCTGTATATTAAAACATTGAAAACAATGATATAAAGGTAGTCTCTTTTTCTTTCTTTTATCAAATAAATAACTGGAATAATTTCTCCATTCATTGCAGTCAAATAAAATTTGTCAAGGTATTTCTGAATTTTATTCCTTAATTTTGTTTCTAGGATCTTTGCTTAATTTGTTTTTAATAATCATAATGATAATGAACTAATATCTATCATTTAATGAGCCAGACATTGAACTAGGAAATTTAAGTACATAGTAACTTTTAATTCTCACCACATCCTTTAAAAATGCTAATATTTTTATGCTAATTCTAAATGAGGCTGAGCAATTTCTTTGCAGTCACAAAAGTTAGAAAGGAACACATGTCTACATTCTTTACACTATGCCAAACCCCTGCTTTCATGAAGAAACCTATTAATGGTTTTCATAAGGATAACGGTTACCACGAAGATGTAATTAACTTCCTTAATTTTACACTTTATAACTTCTCTTTCTGTGTCTCCTAGGAAATCAGGGGATGGTACAATAAGAAACTATTTTCACATTTTCATTTAAGAATGATCTTCAATAAGCAAGATATGAGTATCCAATCCCCAGGCCTAAAAACTTTTTAAGATTTTTCAATATATTCTAATCACCTTTTTCAGAAAATTATTTATTATGTACTAGAGAAATTTTAAGACTTGAGATTTTGATAACAGCAGCAACACATGTATAGTGCTTTCTATATACCATGCTTCTTAAAAAGCCCTTTACAAATATTGATTATATAACCTTCACAACAACACTGAGAGGATGGTACTATTATTATGCTTGTTTTATATGTAAAAAAAAAAACTGAAGCAAAGCTAGTAACTAACATGCCTTTAATTACACCAATATATCAATTCGACTTTCTCCCTTTCCTAAATTTGATTAAAAATGTGAATGGCAGTTTCTCTATTCTGCGTTTTAGTAATGTGCTGCCTCTGGAATAATATGGCAACTCCTTGCATATTACTGGGAGCAGTGACTGTGTGAAATCTTTTTTTCTCTTTTTAATTCTAAACTCATGATTTTATGAGATTTAGAATGCTAACATATAATTAGATGGCTGAAAAGTGGTCTAATGCATGATTCAGTTTTTCGGGAAAACAGAAGATTAAAAAAACAATCACTTATCTATCTGCATCTGTCTCATTGGCACTGACCTCTACCCCCTTTCCTCATCTTGTTCACTTTTTATTCCCATTTCCTGACTGTGTCCTCCCCACTTTCATTGTAAAGAACATCCCGAGTGTCTAGAAGGCCTTATAGATTATCTTCAACTGGACATATTTAGTTCTAAGGTCCATTAATACTCTGAGTATTGAATAATATGTTTGTCTGATCTTGCATTTGAATGCATTTTCCTAATATCAAATTTCCAAATTGTTTTAAATTCTCCATTAGGATCATTTGGGGTCTTTAAAAATGTATGAAGTTTTGATGCCTCTTGATGTGAGTCTGTCAGTCACTGCCGATGACTGTAGTCAGAGGCTCTGATGATGAGGATGAGAGCTTTTGCTGGACTTAAGCAGAAAACCGTAGAGTCTTCAATGGCCTAAGTATACTGTAAGATGTGTCTAATTTAATGCTTTTTTTTCAGCCAATTCAGTTTCCTATCCAGACTGTACTGTTTTTCCTCAGTCCAGTGAATTACTGGGAAAAAATAGGGAAGCAGGATAAGAGAAAAACACTTCTAAGCATAACCCTATCAACTTTCTGAAATGTGCACCAGAAATGATCTTGAACCTTGATGAAAGGTGTTTTAAAAAATGTAAAGATAAATTTTTTAGACACAATTTAAAAAGACTACTTTTCTTCAAAATAATTCCAAAATATAGTTTGATTTAAGAAAACATCCAGAACAACTCAACAAGAAGAAAGTGGCAGCAGTTCAAAAGTCCATTCTGAAACTCAAAAGATGAACCATGCTGGGTTGTTAGGTACTTCACTTTTGTTTTGAATTATAACCACAGAGAACCAGGCTGGATCGATTCAACAAACTGTGCCATTTGTAAGATTGTCTTTAAAGGGAAAAGGAAAAAAAAAAGCTTTAGGTCTTTCTTTCCAGTGCAGTATGAAACCAAAATTTTTCAAGGCCATTAACTACTCCCCAAATAAAGCAATACTCTTGGTAGCAATACAGTGCTCATGCTTGCTGAGACAAGTTTACTAGTGCGGGATGTCTGGAGTATACTGAAGTTTGAGGTATTTGTTTGGGGATGAATGGTTTCAATTTATGGCCTGACCCAAAGATTTCAACATGTGTGGATTAAAGTGAATATTGTTTGTAACCCTGTTATAATCATATACACAAACACTTCTGTATGTTTAAATTAAATGTATAACATGCTAAAACTTATCAGTTATTATTTAGCATTTATTTTTCAAGTCGGTATTATATTAGCTCAGGATGACTTCAGTAGTTGCTACCTTTATGACACCTTTAGACATATTTTTGAGTTAATGTTATTTTGAAGCTGTTACACATTTCTCATGTGAACACAGTGATTTCGCATTACTTTAAAATCAGATGGTAAGTTAAAATAATTAAATCAATGCATTGAAATAATGTACATGCAAATGATTTTCTTTATTATTGTTATTAATTTTTCATCTTCAGGAAATAATTCCTGATATTATCATTTCAGAGGAATTCACTGAGGTTGGGCAGAAGAGGACTATATGATTCCTGATCTTATGATAATGCTGACCATGAAGGACACCCCCTCCCTATTTCTCTCCTTTCAAAGAGAGACACTTCAGTGGGCACAATACAGCCATAGGTTCAGGATATTATACTCCATAACAGGACTTCTTTTCATCCTGCAGGGAAATAGGCTTCCATTATAACCCTCAACTCTAGGCAAGAACAGTTAAAGACTGAATTAAGCTATTGCCCACAATTGCAAAAAATTGGATACAACATCTTTTTCTTCCTTTCAAAAATATAATGACAATACATAAGGCATATTTAAAGTGGAACAAATGTACTCAGCAGGCTGATGAGAGCATAAATCTGTCTGTGACAACTGTAATAGAGTTACAAAGGTTATTTCTTGTTAATCAAGAGTTTAAGTCTTAGTTCGAATAATCAACTTTTGTAATTTTTGTTTTTTGAAAATCAAATCAAACTTCAGTTTTATCCTACAGATTTGATACTACACACCTCCTTTTTTAAAAAATTACTCTTTATGTTTGCTCACCTTTAATGTAAATGTACCTTATGGATTGTTGAACTTTCTAGAGACTCCTGCTGTGTTGATTAATTGCTAATGAATGCTAATGAGGGAGTAAGATGAATCTACACTATGATGTATTTAAAGAATGATTGATTTGATTTAGCACTGGCTGTCCAGAGAGTTCTTACCACAAGAGCAAGTCCATAAATATATGCACATAGTGGTTGGCAGTCTTCCTCTGTGACAATGGTCTTTTAAGTCAAGTTCCTAGGTTCATTGAATCAGAGAAAAGACTAATCTTTTAGCTTTGGTAACCGAAATAAATTTTCTTGTTACAAATGGTACTTTTGTTAATGAGTTTAATGAAAAATTGATAATCGGTGCATATTTGTTCAGATAATATTTGTCTGAATTTTTAAAGAATAAAATTGATTCCAAATACAAATAGGCTATATTAAATATGTTTGGGATACATGTAGTTAAATAACAAATTAACTGACTTTGTAAACATGACAGTGTATAGTTGTCAGTTTAATAAATATTCATGCATTGGTTCATTTAGAAAAGGTATTGAAATCTTAGAATCAGATTCTATGATTCCAATGAATATGATGTTAGAAGTGAATTTCTATTATTTATCCAATTTTGTGACACATGATTCCAAAACTTTCCTAATCTACTTGGTGAAAAAAATAAAATAAATAAAAACCTCCTTGAGTCCCTCTCTTCTCCTGATGAAGCAACTCTGAAACAAACAAAATGGTTGGAGGTTAAGGAATGTTGGGTTTTGAGGGGATCAACTAAATTATAATGAGATATGAGAGATAAAACAAAAACATGTCAGATGAAAAATTATTATTATTCATAAAGCTGATATTGGAGACTGTGATTTAAGTTTGTGACAAGAGTAGGTTTCATAGAATAAATGGTCAGATATAATCTCCTAGGCACAAGTAGCATTGACGACTCATGGTCTCCTCCCAAAGGGGCTTACCCTGTGTTTTTTGCAGGATGGAGAAATAGAGGAACAAACTCACTTCCTTTAGGCAGCGATTGCCTGAATAATAAGTGAGCAGCAAGGGCTGAATAATGCATGCCTGATTCATTTTCCAAATTCACAAATCACATAAGGCAGTCTCTCAGCTAAGAGAGGAGAGAGGGGAGGTACCAAACAAACAAACAAAAAAAACCAGGAGAGTAAAACCCCTACACATGGAAGGAATGTTAGGAAGATATATAGGGGAAGAACATTACTCAATTAAAAAATGATTTTATCTACCTCAAGTCAACTAAACCCATTAAGAAATTAAATGAAAAAAAATTAAATATTATCATGACAAGAGAAGAACCTGTCATGAGTAGTGTTATCATGACCATCAACTTTGATAAGCATGGTCTCAGGTACATACCATAGTCCAAGAATATATAAGCTCAAAACATATTTCTTGAGATGTGTATCAGGGTAAAAAATTTAAGAATATAAAATAAAATAAAGGGGGAAATTGACATTAAAAATTATAATAAGTGTTATCTTCATGAGAGTAAGATACATACATTTCTAAGTGACTAGATATTAACATACAAATTCAACATAATTTTTTGTCTTCTTTTCTTTAAATTAATTTATTTTTTATGGTGATTAGTTAACTAAATCTAATACTTTCAGCTTTACACTTTAACAGTAAGGCATATATATATTTACACTCTATCTTTGCCTCCAATAGTTAGATTTCCTTCTGTCCACGCATATTTGACCATGTTTACCCATCTACCTCCATCCTCCTAGCCCACCCCCTACTCTCTGGTAACCACTAGTCTATAGTCTATGTCCATGAGTCTCTATTTGTTTGTCCTGCTCATTTGTTGCTTTTAGGATTATATCTCAGATATAAGTGATATCATGTGATTTTCAACTTTTTCTGTCTGGCTTCTTTCGCTTAGCGTGATTATCTAGAGGTCCATCCATGTTGTCCCATATGGTAGTATTTCATCTCTTATTATGGCTGAGTAATATTCCATTGTATATATGTACTACGGCTTCTTTAGCCAATAATCTATTATAGGACACTTTGGTTGCTTCTATGTCCTGGCCATTGTGAATAATGCTGCTATGAACATTGGTGTGCAAATGTCTTTTTGGATATGGGTTTTCAAGTTTTTGGAGTAAATACCCAGTAGAGGGATTGCTGAATCATTTGGTAGATTAATTATTAGATTTTTTTGAGGAAGCTCCATACTGTTTTCCATAGTGGCTGTACCAGTTTGCAGCCCCACCAGCAGTCTATGAGGGTTTCTTTTTCTCTGCATCCTCTCCAACATTTGTTATTACTTGTCCATTGATTATAGCTATACTAACAGGTGTGAGCTGATATCTTATTGTGGTATTTATTTGTATTTCCCTAATAGTTAGGGATATTGAGGAGCTTCTCAAATATTTTTTGGCCATTTGTATGTCCTCTAGGGAGAAGTATCTGTTTAGGACATCTGCATATTTTTTGATTGAATCATTTGTGGTTTTGTTACTACTGAGTCGTATGAGCTCTTTTTATATGTCAGATATTAGGCCCTTATTGGAAGCATTGCTTGCTAATATATTTTTTTTCTATTTGAATGGTTGTCTCTTTACCTTATTGGTGATTTCTTTTGCTGAGCAGAAGCTTTTAAGTTTGATGTAGTCCCATTCATTTATTTTAGCTTATACTTTCCTTGTTTTTGAGGTTAAATTCATAAAATCCTCTTTAAGCCCAAGGTCCTTGAGTTTAGTTCCTATGTTTTTTTCTATGCGTTTTATTGAGTTAATTTTAGTGTGTGATAATAGACAACAGTTTAGTTTCATTCTTTTGCAGGTGACTTTCCAATTTTCCCAAAACCATCTATTGAAGAGGCTTTCCTTTCTCCACTGTATGTTTTTGGCATTTTTTCAAAAATTATTTGCCCATATAAATATGAGTTTACTTCTGGACTGTCAATTCTGTTCCATTGGTTTGTTTTGCTGTCAATACCATGCCATTTTGATTATTGTCGCTTTCAGCATAATTTGAAGTTGGGCAAAGTAATGCCTCCAGCCTCCTTCTTTTATCTTAGCATGGATTTGGCAGTTAGGAGTCTTTTGTACTTCCATATAAATCTGAAATTATTTGTTTTATTTTTTTTAAAAAAATGCTGATGGGATTTTGATGGGGATTGCATGAAATCTGTATAATGCTTTAGGTAATATGGTCATTTTAACTATGTTGATTCTTCGACCCAAGAATATGGAATATCTTTCCATTTCTTTGTATATTCTTTGATTTTTCTTAATTGGATCTTATAGTTTTCATTATATAGGTCTTTCACATGTTTTGATAGATTTATTCCTAGATACTTTATTCTTTTTATTGCAATTGCAAAAGGAATTAATTTTCCACTTCTTTTTCTGACACTGCATCATTAGAATACAGGAATGCTATGGATTTTTAAACACTGATTTTGTATCCATAAAATTTACTGTCTTTGTATTGTTTCTAGTAGTGCTCTTGTGGAATCTTTAGGGTTTTCTCTGTAGAGAATTATGTCATCCACAAATAGTGACAGTTTGACTTCTTTGTTTTCTGTTTGGATGCTTTTTATATCTTTCTGATTGCACTCACTAGGACCTCCAATGTTATACTGAATAACAGTGGCAATAGTGGATAGTGAATAGTGGATAATAGTAGACAGATAGTGGGCTGAAAGTTTGTCATATAAGGCCTTTACTATATTTAAAGTACTTTCCTTCTATACTGATTTTGTTAATTGTGTTGATTAGAAATGGAAGCCGTATCTTGTCGAAGGCTTTTTCTGCATCTATTGATATGATCATGCGATTCTTACTTTTTAATTTGTTTATGTGGTATATCATGTTACTCAATTTGCATGTGTTGAATCATCCCTGTGCCCCTGGGGTGAAGACCACTTGATCGTGGTGTATAATCTTTTTCATATGTTGCTGTATTCGGTTCGCTGGTATCTTATTTAGGATTTTTGCATCTGAGTTCATGAGAGATATTGGTCTGTAGTTTTCTTTTTTTCTTTTTTCCTGTTATCTTTACCAGGTTTTGGTATCAAGGTAATGCTGGCCTCATAAAATAAGTTAGGGATTACTGCTTCCTCTTCGATTTTTTAGAAGACTTTGAGGAGAATAGGTATCGAATCTTTCTTGAATATTTGGTAGAACTCAATGGTGAATCCATCTGATCCTAGAATTCTAGAATTTATTTTTTGGTAGATTTTTGATGATTGTTTCAATATTTATACTGCTGGTCAGTCTATTTAGATTTTCTAGATCTACTTGATTCAGTCTAGGAAGGTTGTAATTTTCTAAGTACTGGTCCATTTTTTTCTGAGTTATTAAGTTCGCTGTTATATGCTTTTTCATAATAGTCGTGTATAATTCTTTGTATTTCTGCAATGTCAGTCTTAATTTCCCCTCTTTCATCTCTGACTATGTTGATTTGTGTTCTTTCTCTCTTTTCCTTAGTGAGTCTAGCCAGGGGTTTTCAATTTTATTTACCTTCTCAAAAACAGATTTTTGTTGTGTTTATTTTTTCTATTGTTTTTTTGTTTGTTTGTTTTCAATTTCATTTATTTCTGCTGTAAGTTTGATTATTTCTTTTATCTGATGATTATAGGCTTCATTTGTTCTTCCTTTTCTAGATTTTTAAGATGAAGCATTAGATTCTTTATTGGGTTCATTTTTGATTTCAGAGATAGGCCTGTAATAATATGAACTTCCTCTTATGACCGCTTTTGCCATGTCCCATAAGTTTTGATATGTTGTACTATCATTATCATTTATTTCTATGTATCTCTTGATCTCTTTTTATCTCTTTTCTGACCCGGTTATTCTTCAGTATCATGCTGTTTAATCTCCATGAAATAGTGGTCTTCCTGATTTCTTTTTACAGTTGATATCTAGTTTCAAAGCATTATAATCAGAGAATATGGTTAGTATGATTTCAACCCTCTTATATTTGTCGAGGCTATCTCTGTGTCCCAGTATGTGGTCAATTTTTGAGAATGTCCCATGTGCACTAGAGAAGAATGTATAAGCAGCTGTTTTGGGATGGAAAACTTTGTAAATGTCAGTTATGTCCAGTTGGTCTAATGTGTCATTTACGGATATTATTTCATTATTGATTTTCTGTTTGGATGATCTGTCCATATCCAACAGTGTAATATTTAGGTCCCCTACTATGCTAGTTTTCTGTTCTGCTTCTCCCTTTAGTTCTGTTAGTAATTGCTTTACATATTTTAGGGCCCCCCGTTTGGGAATATAGATATTAATCCGTGTCATGGCATCTTTGTGCATGATTCCTTTGGCATTATGAAATGTCCCTCAGTATCTTTCTTTACCTTTTTTATTTTGAAGTCTATTTTATTTGATATTAGCACCACTACTCCCACTTTTCTTTGAATGGCATTTGCTTGAAATAGCCTTATTTCAAATATCTCTTTCACTTTGAGTATATATTTATCTTTGGAGCTGAGATGTATCTCCTAGAGGCAGCATATGGTTGGGTTTTGTTTTTTTGAACCATTCTGCAACTCTCTGCCTTTATACTTGCGAGTTCAGTCCATTTACATTTAGGGTGATTATTGAAATATGAGGTCTTCTTGTAGCTATTTTGTCTTTTGCTTTCTGGTAGCTTGGTGTTTTCATTTTTTCCTTGTCCTTGTGTTTCTGTTTTATTTATTTTGGTTGGATTTTGTGAGTTTTCTTCCTGGTTCTTCTTGTTTTATGTTATATACTTCAGTTCTGAATTTTCATTGTGTGGTTACCATTATGAATATGTAAAGTATAGTTATATATATATATATATATATACACACACATATATAGTCATCCATTTTATTCTGCACATGTTTATCTTCATTCCTCTTTATGAATTTGGATCTTTGAATTTTCCTATTTTCAGCAATTGTTGTCTCAATTTGTTTCTATGTATGCTGAACCTTCATTACTATCTTGCTATAGCAATCTCTTTTTATTATTTAAGCTTATAATGCCCTGTTCTTAGTAAGAGTTGCACTCCTCTGCTTCTGTTAGCCTGATAGTCTCCTTATTCCTAATTATATATTTTTGTTGTTGTTATTTTGTTTTAGATGAGCTGACACCTTTCAGTATTTCCTGTTGTGTAGGCCTCGTAGTGGAGAATTCCCTCAATTTTTATAAGTCTGGAAAGGTCTTTATTTCTTCTTCATATCTAAAGGAGAGCTTAGCTGAATACATTTTTCATTGCTGGTAGTTCCTTTCACTTAAAGCTTCCACTCCGTTCTGGTGTATAAAGTTTGTGTTGAGGAGTTCAATGATAATCTAATGTGTTTTCCTGGTGGTAGTTCTTGTATTTCTCTTTCATTATTTTTCATTCTTCAGTTTCTCTCTTCGTCCTTCTTATTTATTTCTAGATTTCTTTTTGATATCATTGATCCTTTCTTCCATTTGGTTTATTCTATTTCTCAAGCTTGCTATCATTTTTTTACCATTGCAGTGTGTGTGCGTGCGTGTGTGTGTGTGTGTGTGTGTGTGTGTGTGTTTTATCTTCAGAAGATTTCTTTGGTTCTTTTTGAGGGTTTCAATCTCCTTGCTCTGCTCATCTAGTTGTTTTTTCAATTCCTGAAATTATTGATATAACTTGTTTAGGAACTCACTAAATTTTTTCAAAGGTACCATCTTGAATTCTGTCATTTAAATTGCATATTTCTACATCCGTAAGCTTATTTTCTGATGATTTTTCTCTTTCTTTCTGAGATGCCTTGTTGCCTTGGTTATTTATGGTGCTTAATGGACTATTTCTCCACCTGGGCATTAATGGAAATATATTCTGCTTTTTTTCCAGAAAGATTTATTATATAAAGGTCTCTCTTTAGCTTGCTGCAAGGAAGGCACTCTTCTTTTGGTTTCCAGTAGGTGGCCTCTAAGCCTCTTGGATCCCTGCTTTATATAAAGCCTAAATAATGTTCTTTTATTTTCTTGTAGATATTCGATCATGCTCGTTACCCTCAGTTTCAGTCTCTGTCATTGTTAGCAAAAATTTTGGTAGCATTTACTCAGAGTCCACTGTGGCTCTGTGGTGTTTGGTCTCAGAATGTATAGTGAGATGGACCCTCTGAATTTGGGGTTGGAGGCTGTGGCTCAGTCTCAGTTTTACAACTGTTTCTCTGTCGTCTCACTTCTCTGCTTTCTACCCTGATGAGTGAGCCCTAACGCCGACTGCTTGGAACTCACAACTGTCCTAGTTAGGGTTGTTCAGAGAACTTACCACATCATCTTCTCTCCCCCTCCTTCTACAGGGATCTTCAATAGCTGCAAAAGGCAACTTTATTTCTCCCAGTCCACCACCTGACACCTGGAGTTCTGACTTGTGGTAGTTCTTATGCACAGATCCCCTGCTTAGCTGTGCTGGTGTGAAATTTGGTTGTTTTTTGTTGAGTTTTAGTTGTTCAGCTTTTGTTGTTCCAAGAAGAGATCTGGGGATGTTTCTCACTCCACCATGTTTCTCAGATAATCCCAGGAATTTATTTTTGATACTCTTTTTTATAGCTGAAGTATTTCCTATGTTTTCACTCACAGACTCCTGATATCCGTCTTCACTCAGAGAGGGGCAGCCCCACAGCTGGGGCTGTGTTCATAGGTCCAGCCAGGAAGGGGCGGCTGTGCTACACCAGCTCCGGCACCTGCACCGCAGTTCCAGCTCCGACTTGCTCTTCCTCAAGATTGGCCTCACCATTCTGCCTGTCATTTCTCTTCTAATCTAGCTATTTTGCCCTCGTAATTTTATACTATCAAATATAATGAAATATATTAATATTGCTTATGAATAACTAAATAAAGATTATGCAACTTAGAGCTATATCTTATTTTGTTGACCAGATTGAATCAGTTTTATAATCAAATGTTGCTTATAAAAGTTTTTACCTAGGAAAAGTTTGCAATTTTTTTTATCATATGAAAGTAATTACATATGCTGCACTTAATTGTTTAATTATGTTGTTTCAAAAGACATAGAATATAAATTTTAGCTAATACTTTACATCATTGCATTTGTTTATAAAGTTTATAGAGTTGGAGTATAGAATTGAGCTATTGTTTGATGGAAGATAGATTTGTAAAATACTAATTATTTTACATTTAAATCCATTTTAAAATCCATATACTATGCAATATCTATATGTTACTTACTTTTTTGAGAAGGCCTTTCATATATTATGTTTTATTTTTTCTCTGGTATCTAACATTTTATTTAGAATTACAGAGTATAGCTATTACTTTAGAGCAATTACTTAGAATTGTAATTGTCTTATTTTTTTGTTATTTTATTTTTTTAAATTTTTATTAAAATATAGCTAGCATACTATATTATATTACTTTCAGGTATACATGATAGTTATTTAAAATTTATATGACTAAAGAAATGATCACCATAAGTCCAGAAACCATCTGATACCATATAACACTATCATAATATTATTGACTATATTCCTTATGTTGTACATTACAATCCTGTGACTTGTTTTATACTTGGAGATTTTATTCTCTTTCATCATCCTCCACTTTTTAATATGGGAATAATGACATACGATGCCAGGTAGATAATTGCCTTAATATTAACATTATGTTGTAGACAATCATTTGGATGATGCCCAGGCATTACTTTTTGGAAATATTGCCTAAATATTCTTTTCTTAGCATTTTAAAGATCAGATGGGTTCTACTTTAAAGTGAGGCTTGATTTTCTATAAGTTTTCCTATTTTATAAAATTTACGAACTTCTTTTTATGTTATGTATATGTGAATGTGATATCTTTCGCCATCTAAACATGTGTATATATTTTAAGGTGATAATATATAGTTTCATTCTTTTATGAAAAAGAACATTTACAGTATAGGACAATTCTGGTCAGTACCTATTTGAATCTTTATCCAACTCATATAGTATAGTATAGACTCCTGATTTAGGATAGTTTCAAATAATATTTTCAAAAAGTTTTCACAGACTCAATATATGTTTTATTATTTTTTTTTACTTTTTAAATACACATTTTGAAAGGATTAGATACTATGTAACTCCACAAATTTAGCACGGTCATGCCTAAAAGAAAAGTAAATAAGTACAACTTTGATTCTCTTTTACTGAGTTAATTACCTTTTCTTAACTAGAGAAAATGCATTAATATATCGTATTAGTCTTTTTTAGTCATCCAAATAAACTGATTAGGCCAATATTCTCCCAGTACAACCCAGTGCATTTCTTTTTTAGATTTAAATTCCATCCTGGACATTGAAAAAAAATCATGTCTACTAAATCTGATATTCCCATGATAAAAACTAGTTTGCACCTCTTGGCTTTTTTACCTTAAATAGCTTTAAATATTTACTTTTGTCTTGACCTGAGAATTTAATTTTTAACTGCACTGTTCTGACTCTTAAATATTTCTAAATCCACCATGAAACATGAATATGGACATTACTTTAAAGTAAATAAATTCTTTTTTTCTAAGTTAGGTTCTTATCATGTGTGACAATCTAAATTTAATTATCATTGTAAGCCCATGCTATACCCTTAATAACTTTGGAGTTAAATTCATCTGCCAAATTAAATATTAAATAATTACATAGAAAGAGAGAACAAGTATTAAGTGTAGGCAATAGCTTTTCTCAGGTGAAAGCTGAAATACAGAGTCAATGGTGCTCTTAATGATAGGAATTACTTAGAAGGTTGTAGTAAGAACAGAAAGATGGTACCTAATTTATATTCCAGGGCATGATAAGGTAGATTTTAGGGGAGTGTTTTGTTAAAAGATTTTAATGTAGCTAGAAAATGAGAGCAAGAAAAAGAAGAAACTACTACTTAAGAATTGTGTGTTTTGTAACAAGCATCTTCTATACATGATAATCCTCACAACAGATTCATTTCATAAATGTGAAATTTAATGATGTTTAGTGACTTGGCCATGGTTAACAAAACTATAGTAGAAAACATTTAAAAATTTGTTTTAGGAGTTATTTAATGCATTTTCTTTTCAAAGTACTTATAATTGATTAGAAAATTATTAGGGTACAAATTAAAAGAAGTAATAACAAAGATAACAGATATAGGATTATATGTGTCTAATAAAAAGTTTATCCACCTCTATCCCACTTTCGAATAAGCACTTTAAGAACTACTAGAAAGGATTAGGCATTCTGTTGATCCTATCTACTAGTTTCCTCAATAAAAAGGACAAATATAGTTGTCTTCAGAAAATCTAAAGGAATTCAGCTCACATTTTTTTCAAAAGCTTTCCTTTGAGTTCCAGTCAAAACAGAAACATTAAAATTATAACTAAATTATAGAACATTTAACCTGGACAACCATCTGAAGATTGGGTGAACATACTATAACTATACTATAACTAAGGTTGTAAAGAGAGGCTGCATCAAGACTGATAGGATAGGTGGAGATGTAAATCGGGCCAGCCTTACACCCAATAGTGGTGGTTGAACATCACAGGGGATATCCCAGGTTTGAAGGATACCTGGAGGAGCAAGGTCCCAACCCCATGCCGTCTTCCCCAACCCAAGGTTTCAGCGCCAGGAAGAGGAGTCCCCACAAAACCTGGCTGTAAAAAATCAGTGGGGATTCCAAACTTGCAGATGAAACAGAAGGCAGCTAGAAACCCAGATATCCCCTTAAAGGGCCCACACGCAGACTCACTTGCTTATAGGCACTCACCCTGGGCCCCAGTGGAGGAACAGCACCTTGTGAGGCACCAGAGACATCCAAAGAAAGGCTGAGTTATGTGGCTTGAGGGTAAGGGCTGGAGGAACAGTCACTATTACCTTTGTGTTGAGCTCTTCTCCTGTACAATCTAAATGTGAGTGCCACCTTGCCTGTGTTGAGCCCTCTCCCAGTATGGCCAAATCCAAATCTGCAGTGGCCTGGTAAACTCCACAGGCTCCATCCTGATGACTCTTAGACCCTGCTCCACTCAATTCACTAATTGTCAGAGGAACTTTTGTGGCCTGGGAGTCTCCTTTAAAAACAGTCAGCATGCCTTGGCTTGTAAACCTATGGAGATACTTTGAGTGGCAGGCAACCAGCCCTGGCCCAAGATGCAGTATTTCTTGAACAAATCATGGAGAGCTAACAGCTGAGATGAGCCGCGGCTGGCCTTAATGAAATATGAGACATTTGCAAGTGTCCCCACACTCAGCACTGGTGCCAAATATGAATCTGCACTAACCTAGTGAACACTACTCACCCTACCATGGTCACTGCCTTGGACACTACCTCATCCAACTTGAATATCACCTGAGGCTCTTTTAGTTCTTCAGTCTTACAGGCAGCCAGAAAGCAGCCTAAGGCTTGGTGTGCCCTGAGCCTTTTGCTGAGCTGACACAAGCCAGGTATTGTAACTATTGACTTCGGGTCACAGTGTGGCCTCTCTAACATGCACCCAGGTCCAGCACAGGCAGTGACCAAACACAGATAGCTTTGTAGCTCCTACCAGCTAGCCCTGGTATGGTCAAAGGCAATGGCTTGGACTTCACAGGAGCTGCTCTCAAAGAGCCCCAGAACCAACACACCTGAAGGCTGACGTTGAATCACAAAAGAGTACAATCTGAGTAGTCCTACAAGTGGCACACCCAAAGGGTAGTCTCAATAAGCACGCAAGGCTCCTGGGGCAAATCCCACTCTATAAGATCAGCCCCAACACAGGAGTTCATATGCTGTGGATATGGCCAATTCTCAAGCCAGTCAGCCTAAGAATAAATCTCAACCACTGACACACCAATAGCAACCAAGGTTTAACTATAACAGGAAGGAATACACAATCCACATGAAGGACATTCCTGGAACACAAGGCACAGGTGCTCATGAGACTGTGCCACTGGGCCATGCAGGAGACCTACTATATAAGGCCACTCAGTCAAGACTGGGAGACATAGCAGATATACCTAGTACAAAGAAAAAAAACACATAGAGGTAGCCAATATGATTAAAAAACAAAAAAGAGGGAAACGTGTCCTAAATGAAAGAAAAGTAAAAAACTCCAGAAAAAAAAATAATTAAATGAAATGGAGGCTAGCAATTTACCAGAGAAAGAGTTTAAAACATCGATTATAAGGATGTTCAGTGAATTTAGGAAAGAATAGAAGATTTCATGAAAATTTCAACAAAAAGATAATAAACATAAAAAAGGACCTAAAAATCATTTTAAAAAAACCAGTCAAATAAAAAATAAAATAACTGAAATGAAAAATATACTAGAAAAATCTACAATAAATTAGAAGAAGCAAAGGATTAAATCAGCAATTTGGAAGACAAGGTAGCAGAAAACACCCAATTAGAACAGCAAAAAATAAAAAAAAATTAAATTAAAATGAGGATAGTTTAAGTGACCTATAGACCAACATCAAGTGTAACAATATTTGTACCATAGGGGTACCAGAAAGAAGAGAGAGAGCGAGGATTTGATCACCTTTTTGGAGAAATAATGGTGAAAATGTATCTTAATCTGGTGAAGGAAATAGGCATATAAATTCAGGAAGCTCAGAAAGTACCAAACAAGATGAACCCAAACAGCCCCACACCAAGATGTATTATATTAAATAGGAAAGATTAAAGACAACAACAGTATCCTAGAAACAATCAGATAAAAGCAGCTCATTACTTACAACAGAGCTCCCATAAGGCTGTCCATTGATTTATAAACAGAAACTTTGCAGGCCAGAAGGGGTTGGCCCAAAATATTCAAAGTAAAGAAAATAAGGACCTACAACCAAGACTACTCTACAAAGTAAGGCAATCAATTAAAATTAAAAGAGAGGCAAAGAGTTTCTGAGACAGGAAAAAAGTAAACAAATTAATCACCAGCAAGCCAGAATTATAAGAAATGTTAAAGGACTTCTTTAAGAAGAAGGAGGAAATACGTCTATCTATATTTTATTATGAATAATAGAATGGCAGTAACTGTGTACCTATCAATGATCACATTAAATTTAAATGGATTAAATATTTTAATATAAAAAAACATAGGGTAGCTGAATGTATAAAAAACAAGACCCATACACATGCTGTCTAAAAGATACCCACTTCAGATTAAAAGACAAATAAAGGCTGAAAGTAAAGAAATGAAAAAAAGATATTTCATGCAAGTGGATATTTAAAAAAGCTGGAGTAGAAATATTTATATCATATGATAGACTTTAAAACAAAGGCTATAATAGGAGACAAAGAAGGGCATTATATAATGATAAAAGGATCAAGCTAACAAGAGGACATAACCATAGTAAACATATATGTACCCAACATAGAAGCACCTAAATACATAAAGCAAATATTAAGTGACATAAATGGAGAGATTGACAGTAATATACTTATAGTGGGGAAATTTAAGACTTCATTGATATCAATAGATAGATCTTCCAGTCAGAAAATCAATAAGGAAACAATGGCCTTAAATTACGCATAAACCAGATGAACCTCAATAATGTTCTTAAAACATTTTATCCCAAAGCAACAGAATATCTATTCTCTTAAGTGCACAAGGAACCTTTTCCCAGATAAAGCACATGTAAGGCCACAAAACAAATCTCAGTAAATTTAAGAATATTGAAATCATATCAAGCCTCTTCTTCAATCAAAATGGTATAAAATTGCAAATCAATTAAATAAACAACAACAACAAATACCCCTTAAGAAACATACAAACACATGGAGGTTGGATAACTAAACAATAAATGGGTTAATAATGAGATCAAGAAAGAAATCAAATGATATCTGAAACCTCAACAACTCAAAATCTATAGGGAGGGTACAGTGAAAGAAGTCCAAAAATGGAAATTCACAGTAACACAGGCCTACCTCAAGAAAGAACAAGAAGAAAAAATCTCAAATAAGCAATCTGACTTTACACCTAAAAGTACTAGAGAAAGAAACAAAGAGCCTAAAAACACAATATAAAAGATCAATAAAATTAAGGTGTAATTCTTTGAAAAGATAAACAAAATAGATAAAACTTTAACAAGACTCAACAAGAAAAAATAGAGAAAATCCAAATAAATAAAATCAGAAATTAAAGAGGATAAATAACAACTGACTCTACATAAATACAAAAGATTTTAAGAAAATACTATGAGCAATTATATGCTAACAAGTCAGGCAATCTGGAAGAAATAAATAAATTCCTAGGAACAGAAATCTTGTAACATAGTCCAGAAGAAACAGAAAATCTGATCCTACTGATTACTACTAAAGAAATCAAATCAGAAATAAAAAAAAAATTCTCAAAAAACTAAAATTTCTGAATTAGATAGCTTTACAGGTGAATTTTACCAAACTCTCAGAAAAGAATTAACATGTATTCTTATCAAATTATTCCAGAAAATTTAAGAGGAAGAAAGGTTCCCATTCTCATTTTATGAGACCACCATCACCCTGATCCCAAAATCAGACAAAGACATACAAAAAGAAAATTATAGGACAATATCCCTGATGAACATAGATGCAAAAATCCTCAACAAAATATTAGCAAACTGAATTCAGCAAGACATTTAAAAGATTATAGACCATGATCAAGTGACATTTATTCCTGGGATGCAAGGTTGGTTCAATATCTACAAATCAGTTAATGTGATACACCATAATAAAAAATTAAAATATAAAAATATGATCATAATCAATAGATGCAGAAAAAATCATGTGAAAAATCTAGCATCCATTTCTGATAAAAATTTCAGCAAAGTGGAAACAGGGAAAATACTTCAACATGATAAAGGTCAGATACGAGAAACACACAGCTAACATCATACTCAATGGGGAAAAGCTAAAAAGATTTTTCTTAAGATCAGGAACAAGACTTGAATTTCCAATTTCACCACTTCTATTCAACATGTTATTGGAAGTCCTAGCCATAGAATCAGACAATAAAAAGAAATAAAAGGCATCCAAATCGGAAAAAAAAATAAACCTGTCATTTTTCGCAGATGACATGATACTACATGGAGAGGAGCGCAAAGATTCCACCAAAAGTCTGATAGAACCAATCAATGAATTCAGTAAAATAGGATACAAAATTAATATTCAGAAGTTGGTTGCATTTTTATACACCAATGAGGAACTATCAGACAGAGAAATTAAGAAAACAATCTCATTTACAATTCACCTAAGAAATTCAATTCAGATAAGAAATTCATCTAAGAATAAATTTAACTAGAGAGATAATAGACCTGTACTCAGAAAAGTAAAGAAAAACATTGAACAAAATACAAATAAATGGAAGCATATGCAGTGCTCATGAATAGAAAGAATTAGCATTATTAAAATTTCTGTACTACCCAAGCATTCTGCAGATTAAATTTGATCCTTATCTAAATACCAATGATATTTTTTCCCAGAATTAGAACAAATAATCCTTAAATTTATGTGTAACCATAAAAGATCCTGAGTAGCCACAGTGATTTTTTTTTTAAGTTTGTATTGTGGAGGTATCACCCTACCTGATATCAAGGCTATAGTAATCAAAACAGCATGTTACTGGCCTAAAAACAGACACATATATCAATGGAAGAGAATAGAGAGCCCAGAAATAAACCCATGCCTATATGGTTATTTAATCTATGACGAAGGAGGCAAGAATATATAATGGGGTAAAGACAACTTATTCAACAAATGTTGTTGAGAAAACTGGACAGATACATGCAAAAAAAAAAAATGAAACCGAATCATTTTCTTACACCGAATACAAGAATAAACTCAAAATGGATTAAGGACTTAAATGTAAGACCTCAAACCACAAATCTAGAAGAAAACAGGTACAAGTAGTAAACACTCTGACATTGCTCTTAGTATATATATAATAATGGATATTTTTACTCAGGCAAGGGAAACATAAGAAAATAATAGGCAAATGGGACTACATCTAACTAAAAAGCTTTTACACAGCAAAGTAAGCCATCAACAAAATGGAAAGACGACCTACTGAATAGGAGAAGATATTTGCCTATGATTCTTCTGATAAGGGCATAATATCCAAAATTTATAAAGAAGTCATAACATTCAACAGCAAAACAAAACAAAATAAAAAACAAACAAACAAACAATCCAATTAATAAATGAGCAGAAGACCTAAATAGACATTTCTCCAAAGAGGAAATACAGATGAATGACAGGCATATAAAAAGATGCTCAACATCACTAATCATCAGAGAAATTCAAATGAAAATCACAATGAGATATTACCTCACACATTTCCAAATGGCTATTGTCAATAAATTAAAAAACAAGTTTTGGAAGGATGTGAATAAAAGGGTACCCTCTTGCACTTTTGGTTGGATTGCAAATTGGTACAGCCACTATGGAAAACAGTTTGGAGGTTCCTCAGGTATTAAACTTAGAACTATCTTATGACCCAGCAATTGCACTTCTGGGTATTTATTTAAAGAAAACCAAACACTTATTTGAAAAGGTATATGCAACCCTATGTTCACTTCAGCACTATTTACAATAGCCAAGATAAGGAATCAACCTAAGCAAATGTTAATAGTTGATCAGATAAAGAAGATAAGGTACATATATATTAGACTATTACTCAGCCATAAAAAATAAATAAAATTAAAAAATAAAATCTTACCATTTGCAATGACATGGATGGACCAAAAAGGTAGCATGCTAAGTGAAATAAGTCAGAGAAAGACAAATATCCCATGATTATACATATCTGGAATCTAAGGAATAAAATAAATGAACAAACAAAACAATAACAATTTTATAGATGAAAGAGAACAAACGATTATGCCAGATAAGAGGGGCATTAGGGACCAGGGTCAAAAAAGTGAAGGAATTAAGAAGTACAAATTGGTAATTACAAAATAATTATGGGTTGTGAAGTACAGCACAAAGAATACAGTCAATATTATAATAACCCTGTATAGTGACAGATGGAGATTGGACTTATTGAAGGGATCACCTCATAAATTATATAACTGTCTAACCACTATTCTGTATATGTGAAAATAATATAAAATAATATTGAATGTCAGCTCTAACTGAAAACATTTTTTTAAATTCCATTTTTGTTAAGATTTTAGGACCAATTATAAAAATTCTTTTAAATGTTTGTTTGATCCCTTGCTTTTATTGTGGTAAAATATACATGACAATATCTGACATTTTACTCATTTTTTTTGTGTACAGTGCTTTGGTATTAAGTACATTCACATTGCTGTGCAATAATCACCATCATATATTTCCATCTAATGCGTATTAAATACTAATACTCCATGCAACCCTCCACCATCCCTTGGCATCACCATCCTACTTTCTGTCTATGAATTTGACTACTCTAGGTACTTGTCATATTTGTTCTGCTTTGTCTGGATTACTTCACTTAGCACAATATTTTCAAGGTCTATCCATGTTGTAACATGTGCAAGAATATAATTCCTTTTCAAGGCTGCTTAAGATTTCATTATATGCATATACAATATTTCGTTTATTTATTTATCCATTGATGACAGTCGAGATGTTTCCACCTTTTGGCTATTGTAACTAATGCTGCTATGAACATGGGTAACCACATTTGCTCTCTTTTAAAAGGCATTTAACTCTATGGAATTCTCACCTTTCCAGTTAAGATATTTATCTCTGTCTGTTCCTTTGGAATTTTTCTCCCTGGTCTATCAATTTATAAATATTTCCCTTCAGGTCCATTCCTACCCTCTTCTCCTGACCCTGCCAGACTCTCCCCACCCCCACCCCCCACAAAAAAACCCTCTTATTATCTACTGAATTAAAAAGCATATAAGGATATATCACACAGAGACATGATATGATACTTTATTAGCAGTGAAACGTGATTAATAAATTTATTTCCTCATTATCCCACATGTCACGTTCTAAGGTATTATTGTCCCAGACTTCTCATCAGCACCTCATTGTTATTCTCCTCCATATATTGTGCTTGCTTTTAAGTTTCTTTGAAAAGCCTTGCTAACAAAATGTCATTGTGTGAATTCCCAAGAACTTCTATTGCCATAGCATTGAAAATGTGTTTGAGATTTCTTAGAAAATGCATAATTCAGCAATTAGGGACCTAAACTTTCAGATTAAACAAATAAACCATACCAAGGAGAAATGTCCAATGGTGTACATTAAATTTATATTTGTTCTTAGCTTCTTGTTAATCCATAATTGCCAGCAGACAGGTAAAAGGATAAATTCTACAGCTATTGTCCTGGCAGAATTAAATTTAAATGTCCAATTAATTATTGGCCTATCATGATATCTAATTTAGATAAAATGGCTGTTGCTTTCCTGACTTGCAGTTAAAAAATTACCTGTCTAAAAAGGATACACAATTCTGTGGACCCAAGTTCTAGAAATGCATTGATCCCCACTGCTCTTTTATTCATCAACAGCAAAAAAAAAAAAAAAAAAAAAAATGTAGAGCTAAAGATATATTCAGTCTCTGAATGACTTTAATAAAATCCTCAGAGACCAGACAAGAGTATATATATATAAGAAACAAGATTCACAGCATTTTCTTGCCAATCATCTATTACTCTTCCCTCCTTTTTACTTGTGACATAACCTGGAAAAGAAAACACTGAATCCTACCCCAATCAAATTCTTTTAGCGATATCAATGGTGAATTTAAAAAGTAGGGCGATCTACAGTTTCTGAATAAATTGTATTTCTGAGAAGTTGCTGCAACACTCATCTATTAATACTGTCAAAGGTCTTCATATGACCAGAAAGAGCCATATACCACATGGCACTTTTCATATGTCTTTTCTTGGAGTTAATGGAGAGTATAGCTCAGCAACACTTCCTCCTCTGCAGCCAAGTGGGCTTTCTGGTAGAAGTGCATTTTAGCACTTGAGGAAGCAGTCAGTTTAGGAAGATTCTTGCCAAAGCATTATCAGGAGTAGATTGACAGGAGATCTCCTAAGCAATTTTCACACTCCAATCTGCCACCTTTGTCTCATGTAGCAGCATTATAATTGCAGCTTTGAAGCAATTTGGCAGGATTTTATCTTCCAAGAGATACAAACAATTGTTCAAGACCCTCGGATTAAAAATAAATATTCCATTCAAGTGGTAATCTGGGTTAATCCTTCTGATTTCAGGTGGGTCAATGCCTACCATATGGAAGACTGCTCTTTTGTATTCTTCTTTTTAGATTATCCCTGTCCCACTCCCTCTAGAGACTGGATAATTTATAGAACTAACTCTGCCCTTTGAAAATAAGAAAACAAAACTACACTTTATGCCATTCAAGTTGTTTCAATATAGTTTATAAATCTATAGTTTAGATCATTCGCTAGAGGGGAAAACCTGAAATCCTTTTAGTTACCTTTCCTAAAAGAATAATTCCAATTCCTTTTTAATTTATTTGGTCATTTTTATTAATTTAGAAATTATTATTATTTATAATAAAGACAGTAGAAAATAATAAATCTACTACCACTAGCACATATTTACCAAGTATTTATTATACTAGGCTTTATAGTAATCACTTTACATGTGTTTTCTCATTTTTAAGCTGCACAAAACCATAAAAAATATTCTTGAGAATCAGAGGGTTAAATATATTCAAGGTCATACACTCTAAGTTGCCAAGTTGGATTTGGATATAAGTGGTTTGAATTGATAACTGCTTAACCACCATGATTTACTGCTTAGTAGGAGCATAATATTTCTCAAAACCAAACATCTTACAACTATTACAACAATTTATGACTCTTTATTAAAATTGCTCCATGTTCTTGAGGACATTTTGGTTTTATTCTACTATATACATCTTTGCTTCCATTGAACCTGTATGCTCTGTATCTTAAAAAAAAAAAAATGCTTCTCCGTTATTTCTGTCACCTAGGTGACTCTCTAAAGAAACCAATGATTTTATATTTTACTATTTTAAATTCCTAATGGCTTCCATTCTATCATCGCATACGTCGAGTTTCTATTTATAGGATGAAAATGGTATTAGGAGAATAAAATCATAAACGTTTAGTTTTAAAATCACTACTTTAGTTTTATTCCATTTAAAATTAATCTTTTGTGAAATCATAAGTACTAGAGTGAAATTCTAAAATTATTTGTATCCATCGACCTAAAAATATGCCTATTCTACCCTGTAAACATATTGTTTTTGGAAATTCTTGGTCGTAATTAATTTTAAGAACAAAGAACAGAAAAGCATTACAACCCAAAAATATGAGAATCCAAACCACAGAGAAGGCTGAGATTATTATTAAAGTCAAAGCCTGAATCTGTAAGAGGCACCCATACTTCGAATTCTTTCTAAAAGTTGGGAAATACAATGGCTTTTTGTGCGGTTATGGATACAGCCTTGGCCTATCATGTATTTTCAGAAAGGAAGACCTGTGTATTTGTTTGTGATAGAAAACTTCAAATCCTTAGATAATTGCATCATCCATACTTGATAGGCATGTTATAAAATTTATGTTGATTTTAATACATGCTTTTTTCCTACTTTAAGAACTTATCATTTTTTTTTGAAAAATAGAAATGTTAAAAAAAACTAAAGTGGAAAAGAGGATATCAAGAAGTTTAGACAAAATTATAGATTTTATAATATAATATGATGTCATGCCTTTTCTACTTTTTGGATATTACATTAGCCACTGAAGAGTTTTTTGTTTGTTTTAAAATTTTTATTTTTAATAAACTTTATTTAGATTAGCATTCATGGAAAAGCATCCATTTTAAATAGGAGTGAGATCTGACAAATGCATACACATGTAATAGATATTACAAAGTATGGAAACATCATTAAACAGCATTTCCTTATGTCTTTTTGCAGTTAGTCCCTTCTCTTCATCCTTAATTTCTGAGAAAAACTCATCTGCTGTCATTATAGATTAGGTTTCCCTTTAAAAAATTTTCATATAAATGGAATAAAAAATACTTTCTAATGTCTTGCTTCTTTAGTTCAGCATCATGTGTTTTTTTTTCTTATTTTTTTACATGTAAAAGTGGCTTATTTCTTTCAATAGCTGAGTAGTACTACATTTTGTGGATAGTCCATGATTTGCCTACCCACGCATCTCTTTATGGACTTTGGTTACAGTTTCTGGCTAATACAAATAAAACACCTACACACATTTTAATACAGCTTATAAATGTACACTTTAAATCTTGCACTACTTCTTTTCTTTAGATTTTAATCCATTTTAGATCCAGATTTTCAGAAGATAATCTGAAATCCTTTGTATGGACAAATATATATATTTTTTATTTTTGGATAAAGACCTAGAAGTGATTGCTGGTTTGCATGTAAATGTATGTTTAATTTTGTAAGACACTGCCAAATTATTTCCCAAAATTGTTTTAATAATTTTCATTATCATTAGCCTAAGAGTTCCAATTGTTCTACATTCTCTGTAAAACTTTGTAGTCAGTCACTTTCAAACTACAATGAGATGTCACTTCACACCTGTCAGAATGGCTATCATTAAAACAAGTGTAGATAGGACGTGGAGAAAAGCCAACCCTGGCGCATTGTTGGTGGGATTGAAAATTGGAACAGCCACTATGAAATACAGTTTTGAAGTACCTCAAAAAATTAAAGATATAACTTTCTTATAACCCAGCAATTCCATTTGGGATATTTATCTAAATCTTGTTAAATTTTAGTTGCTTTAGTGAATGGATAATGAATGGTATCTTAATTTTAATTTTCTTTTCCCAATGACTAATGATGTTCACTCTCTTTTGATGCACTTATTGGACAAATATATTTCTTTTTCTTACAATATCTATTCAAATATTTTGCCGATTTTATATTACTTTGTCTTATTAGGTTTTAAGGGTTCTCTATTTCAAAAAAATGGATATTCTAGAGACTTTGGTTTTCACATAAATTTTAAAATAAATTTGTACAAAAAATCTGATGAAATCTATTAGTGATGCATTTACTCTTTATATGAGCAAAACTGAAATTTTAACAATATTTGAGTTATTAAATCTATGAAAAAAATTTATCTCTCCTCCTTGCTTATGTTTTATCCATTTTTTCTTCAAAGTTTTGTAGTTTTTAGTGTATGCCTCCATGTATTTGTTTGATTTATCAATAAGCATTGCACATTTTGACCTTATGGAAAATTGTATTTTTAAAAATTTCAATCTTATTGTTTATTGTTAATATATAGAAATAACATTGATTTTGTATGTTGACTATTGTGCGACCTTCCTAAATCACCTAACAGTTCTAGTAGAATTTTAGAGTATCATTTAATTTTTTTTAATACAGTTGTGTCATCTGTGTTGGGGGGGAGGACACTTTTACTTCTTTTTTTCCCAATCTGTATGCCTTTAACTTCCTCCTCCTCCTTCTCCTTTTTGAAAGGCTTGGGATCCCCATATGATGCTAAATAGAAATACTAAGGGCAAACATCTTTGCTTTGTTCTTTATCTTAAAAGGAAAATATTCAGTATTTTTTTCATGAATTAATGTTTTTTGATAATCATTTTTATTTAGAATAAAAAGGTTTTTTAAATTATTATTATTCCTACTTGGTGAAGAATTGTTATCAGGAACAGTAATTTAATTTCATCAACTGCTTTTTCTGTATCTATTGAGATATACAGTGTTAAGTTTATTGATATGGTGAATTAAATTGTACAATTTTTTAATGCTGAATTTGCATTCCTGGAATAACCTCCACTTGGGCATGATGTATTATTGAATTTAACTTTTGTTAATTTTTTATAACATATCAGGGTTGGTTCCAGGCAAGATGGCAGAGTAAGTGAATGTTGTGCTTGCCTTCTCTGATGACCACATTAAAATTACAACTACATTATAGAACAATCAACCTGGAGAACTATCTAAAGACTAACTGAACAGAACTTCTGTTATTACGTATATAAACAAGAAGCCTCATGAAGACTAGTAGGAGGGGTAGAGATGTGAAATGGTCTGCCATCACACCCATGGATGGCCGATAAGAATCAAGAAGGATACCTTAGCTGCGGAGGTCCCCACACAGGATCAAGGGGACCCACTCTCCAGCCCACGGTTTCAGTGCCAGGAAAAGGAGTACTCATAAAATCCAGCTGCAAAAATCATTGGGGAGTCTGTCAGTAAGAGTTAGACAGAAGGTTGCTGAAAACCAAGATGTCTTCTTAAATAGCTTCCCCCACAGACTCACTGTCTTACAAGAACTCATGCTGATGAGAATAGAGAAACGGCAGATTGGAGGTGCCAGAGACATACAGGGAAAGAATGAGTTGTATGGTTTCAGGGTGAGAGATAGGGACAGCAAACTTTATTCCTGTGTTGAGCTCCTCCCATGCAGCCTACAGACAGAAGTAATCTTTTGTCTGTTGAGACCTTCCGCAGTGTGGCCAAACCTGAATCTGCACTGGCCTGGTGATCTCCACAGTCTCCACCCTGATCACTCCATGGACCATACCTCACCAAACTTGCGCACCAACAGAGGAAGTTTCAGGGCCAGGAAAACAGCCCCAGGCCAAGTGCGATCTTTCTTTGACAACTCTCAGGAGTCTATGGGACTGAAGAGGGCAGCAGCTGGCTTCAGTGTAATCTGAGATGTATGCGAATGTCACCAGGCTTATTACTAGCTCAAAAACCAAATCTGCTTTAACCTGGTGAATATCACTTGCCCCATACCATTTGCCTCCCTGGGATCTTGTCTCACCCAACTCGTATACCAACCAAGATTTTTTTAAGTGGCTGAGTATTATGAGCAGCCATCAGGTGTCCTCAGGTCTTGGGATGCCCTCGGTCTTTAGTTAAATTTCCCCAAGAGCAGAACTGATAGTAGTCAGCCTCAGTTCACAAAATGGCCTCTCCAACATGCCATCAGGTCCAGCACAGACCATGATCATCTGAGGATAGCTTTGTAGCTCTTACCAGGTAACCCCAAGCCAGTCACAGGCAGCAGGAAATACTGTCTTTTACCAAAACTGCTCCAAGAGTTTACAGAACCAACATACCTAGAGTCATGCTTTAGACCACAATAGAGCACTATCACATAGCCCCATAAGCGGCACTCTCAAAGAGTAGACTCAACAGGCACAGGAGCCCACTGAGACAAATCCCGCTCTGTGGGGTTAGCTCCCACAAATACCTCATATGCTGTAGATGTGGTAAGTCATCACAGACAGTTAGCCAAAACGTGAATACCATTAACTGATGTGCCAACAATAATTGAAGTTCAACTACAACAGGAGAACATACCCATCTCACACAAGAAACACTCTTGGAGCTTCCGGTTCAGGTGATCAGAAAGACTACACTATTGGATCACACAGGGCACCTATTACATAAGGCTACCAGGTCAAGACTGGGAGATGTAACAAATCTACCTAATACATAAAAATGAACAAAGAAAGGCAACTAAAATGAGAAAACAAAGAAACATGTACCAAATAAAATAAAAACAGGCGAAAACTCCAGAAAACAGCTAAATAAAATGGAAGCAAGTAACCAAAAAGATACAGAGTTTAAAACATTGATTATAAGGATGCTCAAGAAACTAAGTGAGAACTTTAAAAACGAATCAGTCAGAAACGAAAAATACAATAACAAAAATGACGAATATATTAGAAGGCATCAACATCAGATAAGTCGAAGCAGAGAACTGAATCAGTGATTTGAAAGACAAAGTAGCAAAAAACATCCAATCGTAACAACTAAAATTCAAAAAAAAAAAAAAAAGAATATCTTAAAAGACCTATAAAACAACATAAAGTGGAACAACATTTGCATCATAAGGGCACCACAGGAAAAATGAAAGCAAGAGATTGAGAACCTATTTGAAGAAATAATTATGAAAAACTTTCCTAACCTTGTGAAGAAAATAGACATACAAATCCAAGAAGCACAACAAGTCTCAAACGAGATGAACCCAAAGAGGCCCATGCCAAGATACATCATAATTAAAATGCCAAAGGTTAAGACAATGAGATTAAAAGAATCAAGAAAAAAGAAAACTATTTATTTGCAAGGGAGCTAGCATAACATCAGCAGATTTCTTAATAAGAAAAAAAAAATTTGCAGACCAGAAGGGATTGGTACAAAATATTTAAAGTGATTAAAAGAAAGGACATACGACCAAGACTACTGTACCCATCAAGGCTATTATTTAAAGTGAAGCATGATAAAAGGTTCCCAGACAGGAAAAAAATAAGAAATTTTTCACTAGCAAGTCAGAATTACAAGAACTATGAAGGGATTTCTTTGAGAAGAAGCAGGGAAAATAACATAAATACAAATAAGAAAATGGCAATAACTACATACCTAAAAATAATTGCTTTAAATGTAAATGGATTAAATGCTCAATCAAAAGACATAGGGTAGTTGAATGGATAAGAAAACAAGATCCATACATATGCCGTCTAAAAGAGACCCACTTCATATTGAAAGACACACACAGTTTGAAAGTAAAGGGCTAGAAAAATATATTATCTAAAAATAGAAAAGATAAAAAAGCTGGAGTAGTAATAATTATATGAAACAAAAATAAACTTTAAAACAAAGGATATAATAAGAGAAAAGAAGAACATTGCATAATGATAAAGGTTCAATTCAACGAGAGGATATAACTCTAGTAAACACTTATACACCAAATATAGAACACCTAAATATGTAAAGCAAATGTTAACTGACATAAAGGGAGAGATTGACAGTAATGAAGTCATAGTAGGAGACTTAAACACCCCAATGACACCAATAAACAGATCTTCCAAAGAGAATATCAACAAAGAAACAGCAGCCTTAAATGATGTACTGGGCCAGATGAATTTAATTGCTATTATTAGAGGCTTTTACCCCAAAGCAGAAGCATAGAAATTCTTTTCAAGTGCATGCACATGGAACGTTTTCCAAGATAAATCACATGTTAAGTGACAAAACAAATCTTAATAAATTAAAGAAGATTGAAATTTATAAAGTCTCTTTTCAGACTACAATTGCATGAAACTAGAAACTGAAACCAAGAAAATACCCAAACACATAGAGGCTAAATAACATGCTACTAAACAATATAGGTTAACAATGAGATCAAGAAAAAAAATCAAAAGAGATCTTAAGAAAATAAAAATAAAAACACAATGATCCAAATGAGAAAACAAAGAAATATGTACCAAATAAAATAAAAACAGGTGAAAACTCCAGAAAACAACTAAATAAAATGGAAGCAAGTAACCAATGCAGGCTGACCTCAAGAAATAAGAAAATTCTCAGATAAACAACCTAAACTTATACTTAAAGAAACTAGAATAAGAAAAGCAAACAAAGCTCAAAGTGCATAGAAGGAAGGAAATAATAAATGTCAGAGCAGAATTAAATGAAATAGAGTCGAAAAACACAACACAAAAGATCAATGAAATCAAGAGCTGGTTTTTTGAATAGACAAACAAAATGCATACATCTTTAACTAGACTCATCAAGAAAAAGAGAGAGAGCACCCAAATAAATAAAATCAGAAATGATAGAAGAAAAGTAACAACAACTAGCTCTACAGAAATATAAAGGATTCTTAGAAAATACTATGAACAATGTGTGCCAACAAATTTGACAATCTGAAGGAAACAGATGAATTCCTAGGAACATGCAATCTTCCAAGACTAAGTCAAGAATAAACAAGAAATCTAAACCAACCTAATACTATTAACAAAATAATCAATAAACAAAAAACTCCCAACAAACAAAAGTCCTGGACCAGATGGCTTCATAGGTGAATTTTACCAAATACCCAATAAAGAATTAACATGTATTCTTCTTAAGGAGTTTCAAAAAATTCAAGAAGAGCAATGACTTCTGATCTTAATTTTTGAGACTACTATTACCCTGATTCCAAAACCAGACAAAAGCATTACAAAAAATAAATAAATAAAATTAAAGCCCAGTATCCTTGATGAACATAGATGCAAAAATTCTCAACAAAATATTGCAAACTAAATTAGCAAGATGTTAAAAAGATCATACACAAAGATCAAAATGATCAAGTGGGATTTATTCCTAGGATGCAAGGTTTGTTCAATATCTGCAAATCAATTAATGTGATACTCCACAATAACATATTGAAAGATAAAAACCATATGAATGTGTCAATAGATACAAAAAAGCATTTGAAAAAATCTAGCATCCATTTCTGATAAAAATTCTCAGCAAAGTAGGAATAGAGAGAACATATCTCAACATAATGAAGACCAGATATGAGAAAACAACAGTTAAGATTATACTTAATGGGGAAAAGCTTAAAGCATTTTTTCCTAGACCAGGAACAGGACAAGGATGTCAACTCTCACCACTTCTATTCAACATAGTATTGGAAGTTCCAGCCACAGTAATAAAAGTATCCAATTGGAAAAGAAGAAGTAAAACTTTCATTATTTGCTGATGAAATGATACTATACATAGAGAACCCTAAAGATTACCCGCCCCCCCAAAAAAAACAGAGCTGATAAAGTCAGTAAAGTAACAGAATAAAGAATTAATATTTAGAAATCAGTTGCAGTTCTATACACCAATAACAAATTATCAGAAAGTGAAATTAAGAATACAATTCCATTTACAATTGCTTCTAAAAAAAATAGTAATAAAATTAACCAAGGAGCTAAAAGACCTGTATTCAGTAAATTATGTCATTGAAAAAGAAAGTAAAGAAGATACAGATAAATGAAAGCATATAATGTGCTCATGGAAGGAATAATTAACATCATTAAAATGTCCACCCTATCCAAATCATAGATTCAATGAAATCCCTATCATAATACCAATGACATTTTTTACAGAACTAGAACAAATAATCCTAAAATTGTAGGGAACTATAAAAGATCCTGAATAGCCATGACAATGTCTAGAAAGAAGTTTGGAGATATCATTCTATCTGATGTCAAGAACCTGGTACTGACATAGAAACAGACATAGATAGATAAAAGAGAATAGAAAGCCCAGAAATACATCCACATTTACATGGTCATTTAATCTATGACAAAGGAGGCAAGACTATACAACAGAATAAAGACAGTCTCTGTTCTACAAATGGTGTTGAAAGAACTGGACAGATACATGCAAAAAAAAAAGTGAAACTAGACCATCTTCTTCCACCATATACAAGAATAAACTCAAAATTAAAGATTTAAATGTGAGAACACCTGAGTATAATATAGAGAGAAAGAGTAGGAAAATTTAGGGAGAGTCTTTAGACCATGATGCAGAATTGGTACCTGCAAAAGAGGAGGTAGCAGAAAAGAGGATTGAAGAAAATATCTCAGACAGCAGCACAACTTTAATGAAGGGGTCAGATAGGAAAATAGGAAGTCCTCAAGCCCGTATTACCCACTAGGAGAGTCTCCCATCTCACAGGAACCTTAGCTTCTCTGCACATGCAGTTTTTGGTTGGGAGGCATCCCTGGAAATTGGAGTTTTGGTACGAACACAGTGATGGATTCAGCTTATAGCATTTAGGGCCATCAGGAAATTATATATTTAAATTAGAAGATCCGAGTGGTGCATTTTCTTGACTGCTCCATCTTCTTTGAATGTTTGGGAATAATGTTCCTTTTCTAAAACTCAGCCAATTGCTTGAGACAAATACTTTTTATAAAAAGGAAATCAACAATGCCTTTTTTATTTGATGTAATTTTATTAGTTATCCATGTCATATGAATAAAATGTCATATGTAGCTAAAATGTTAATTTTGGCTTAGAGCTTTTCATTAGGAGAAGCTTTAAAAGGTTGATAATTATAGGAAACTTACTTCTAATGGTCTTTCGAAGGATTTGAAGGCTTTGTAGTAAAATGGAATGGGTGCTAAACTGGATATTGAATGTCCTGACTCTGTCTTTTGCTAGTGATATGACATCAGGCAAAATACTTGACATCTCTTGTTCTCAATGTAAAGAGATTTTTGTTGTTGTTCCAACTATAAAATTTTGTGCCTTTTTAATCAAGGAGAAAACAATATTATCAAAGAGTTTTATATTTTAAAATAAAGGAATACAACAATTAGGTGCATTTTATGCTTTATGTATATACGTGTGAGAGTTTGATAAGTATGTTAATGCCTTCCTGTTGGTTTAAAGTGTAAATAGATGTAATATTTTTAAAAAATAATTTGGCAATATGTATTCAGATTATCTTAAAAATAGCCATTCGACACTCTTATTCAAGAGTTTCACAGAAATTCTAGCAAAAACTCAGTATAAGGAAGCTTCAACACAGCAGAATTAAAAACAATTTAATTGCCCACCCTAATAGAATTGTTTTAAGAAAATCTTGATGCAACCATTATATGGATTATTCCAGTGCCATATCGAAGTATGCTTTTGAAGAAAACAATGATACGTAGTAATGTTATGTAAGAAACAAGATTAAAAGCTATATTCATCATTACTAAAATTTTGTTAAAAACATATGTATACAAACATTGGAAAAAACTTCAAATGCATGTTAATTCCTCTTGCTTAGTGGTGGGATTATGGTCGTATTTTCTTTTCTTTTTTTATATCTGCTTTTATTTCTCCAAAATTTTCAATCCAATGGTTATTGCTTGAACAATTATTTTCTATAAGCAGTTATTAGAATGAATGATGAAAATGACCAATAAATGTATTTTGAAGGTAAAATAATTTATGGGGAACTGAAACAAAGAGAGAAGATTCATAAGGCGATAACAAATTTGAATTTTATCTTAAAAAATAACCCAGTTTAGGAATAAAATAAATGTTATGGATCATTCATGTACTATAAATCATCTGGGAGCAGTACACCAAAATAAAGCCATTTTAATTTCTTCATTTTTTAAAAATTCAATCTCCCAGTGCAAATTTGCTTTTCTGATCAATCCAATCGCCACTGTTTTTAAGGGATATCATTTCAACTACAGAAAACCAGCCCCTAAATGCTTTGAATTTTACTTTGAAATTCTTAATGCCATATTCTGTATTAGTCTCTCAGGTAGAATATTTATTATCTACTTACATATGATCTCAGGTAGAATATTTCCTAATCATTGATATTCTAGAAATTACCAATGGCCAATGTGGAAAAATCGAGGTAGTGTAATATTTATGCACAATAATTTATTTTTAAAAATAATTACTATCCAGTCCCCTACCATCAAGGAACCTGATGGTGCAAATATATATTTTAAATATTAAAAGGTCAGTATTCTGTTATGATAGCTAGTAGATGTTTAGAGAATAAAATGCAGAAATTTTTGGTCTGTGACATAAGACTCCATTGTGGCTTGGGTTACAAATGATGGTCTGGTTCTGAAACTAGATCATGACAACTTTCTTGACCTTAGGTTTTTCTTTTGGTCTGCTATGGGAAAGCACCATGGAACTATCACTTCCCATGATTTCTATGCAGCACAAGGAATAATCAATGCAACCAAAATCTTAACCTATAGCATACTTTCTTTGTGTGTTTCAGATTGGGGATAGGAACATGTATTCTTGGACAAATAACAACAAAATGCTGAATGTCTCCAAATCAAAAAGTGAAAAGTTTCTCTAGCTTAACCCTATTTCACCTAGCCTCTAAGATATAAAACTAAAGTGATCCCAGATTTTTCTCATGTTAACTATAAGACTTTAATCAATTGTCAATGCTAATTTGTCCATAAATGAAGATGTTGCAGAGTCGAGGTTCAGAGGTAAGGGGTACAAAGCTCGCTCGAATAGTTGGGAGAAAATATGAGGAGCTGTAGGCAAGTGTGATGTAGTTCTTTATTTCAACAAAGGCACATCCTTGCAGGGCAGTGGCACCTTTTATACACAGGTTAAACAATAGTGGCACAGTGCCATATAATAGAAGCCCACGCTCGCATGCCAGGCACATGGTTACATAAGGGAGAAGTACTGAGTCACTTCCACCCAGAAGCTGCTAAGAGTGTCAGGAGGAAGCCTGACTACAGCCATCTTTCTTTCTCCTCATACTCCACCCCTTCAGGGTTCCTCCTGTACACCTATGTAGGCTTGGAAAGTGATCACTTCAGGAGGACAGAGCTCTGTACCTATATGCCACAACAACAATACAAGGAACAACAGTATGTGTACCACTGGATACCCTATATTTCTTGGGAGAGAACTGCCAAGGCTTGTGAGATGTTGTGTCAGTGGCCTGGGATATAAATACAACACTTAGTGTGGAAAATGGCAAAAGTGCTCCCTTGAGCAGCAGTTAAGATATCCAAAGCCATACAATTTTGCAGTACTACTTTTCTAATTTGATCTACTTCATCAGTTACCAGATTAAGGGTTTTATGAGTATATAATTCAAGGCTTGGGCAGTATTTCTGCCAAAGCTGTTACTTGCATTTCAAATACTACATCACCTGCTGTAGGCAGAAAGATGGTTAAGGGGTAATACAACCATGGGTCTATTTAGGGTGGACATGTTGTGAATAGTACATATCCCAATTTGGGGGGCACTGTGGGAGCACCTGCCACAAAGTTATTGGCAAATTCGGGTATCCCCAAGTAAAGTGGCCTAATTTGAGGGAATGTATGAGCATTCACTGGCCCCATTTCTCCATAGACTTTCTGGTTGCAGAATCATAGTTGAGTGAATGCTGGCATACTTTTGTCCTATTCACCAATGCATGGTGGATGAGATAGTAGTTATATTTTGGCATAGGATACATGGCACCCACACCAACATTCAAGACCCCATGTTTCTTTCAATAGAATGGGACGCATTCCCATTCACCTCCACCCCTTCATTAGTCAGCCATGCCCATCCATCATGTACTGAGTATCCCAGTAACAGTTTCTCCAGCTCATGCTGAGTTCTTTGTGTATCCACTCAACTACAAATGATAGTCCAGATGGATGACTTGGGTCCCCACCGGGTCAGTCAAGCCCATGCTGTGACATTAGCTGCACGTGTATGCCAGAACAGTCCTGCACAGGTGCTGACAGGAAACTTCATGCAGATTCAACAATATGAGACATTCACAATCATGGCATGGCCCACTCAAACATGGTATTCACATAAATCAGCCTAAGGTCTGCCGGAGCCAGCCGGCTAAAGTCAAACAGCACCTGAAAGAGGGGGGTGAAGCCTAAGAAAAAAGAAGAAGACGGGAAAGAACTTTCGGGAGGGCATACAGTCACTGCTGCAGCCTCGAGTTCATTTAGCACAGCCTTTATATAAGTTTTTGGATACAATAACAAAGCACAACGTATATCAGTCGAAATGCTGACACACAAGATCATAAAACATCCTTGTTATCTGGGTTGTAAAACATCCCATTACCTTAAAAGGGTTTTTTAATGAGGCAAGTCTCTCCACCAGGGTCAGTTAAACCAGAGTAAGTAAAGTCTAACTCAACATTTTGCTCCCTAGAACCATTGTTTACACAGTCTCAGCAACTGCTTTATGTCTCCAAGCTACATGACACCTTCAGTGCCTTGTAATGGCTCTCGACAAAGGTCAGAAACAAGTGGAGGGCAATGGTGACAACACAGGTAAGTCTTTTCCATCAAGCAAGATGCATGTTGGCATCTTGTTTTAAGATCGTTGCTACCAAGGGGGAGTGGCCTGCTCATTGGTACCATACTCATTCCCCTTGTGGCATTGATCCCATTGTGTAGACATGACACAATATGGGAGAACTCATGATAGGCCACAGTGACAACACAAAGATTCCCCTTAGAATGGTAGATTCTTCTTCATTCATCTCTCCTGTAGGATATCTCACAGTTGATTGTGGTGGCCAGTTGGCCACTACCCAAGGAATAACTTGTAAATTCATCTCTAGCCCCTTGCCCCATGCAGCTATTAGGTCTACCCACCAGCAATACGGGGACTTTATTGTCCATGGCTGTGAAGAGCAGTTTGTAGTTGTAAAGAGAGGTTTGTAAGCTGACAAGGTCCTTGCAAACTACGAAGGCAATCAAGGATTACTTTGCCTCCACAAATCCTCCACAGATTCCTCCTGAGAACAAGAAAGTAAACATATAGCCACAGGCAGGTAAACAAGCTGAAGGCCATGAGAAGATATAGCTTGAGGAAAGTAGAAGAAACAGTATTGTTATGACTAAGGGAAACTTCTTATGCCAACTAGTATGTTCTTGTATAAAAGCAGCTTGCAAAAATAAAACAGGGCTGTTTTCTATCATTAGTGGGCAGTGGACCTCTTTATTCCTGCTTTCTGTCTTCTTTCTTTTCTCATCCCCCATCATTCCCATTCAGGTTTATTTTCCAGCATGGCAGGATTTACCACTTGCTGGACATGGCACATGGTCAAGTCCATTGCACTGTTTCTTCCCTTTTCAGACAAGTAGGGACAGGTACGTATATGTTACCATTGAGTCCATGACCAGGTTTCAACAGAGTTTCAGTAGTAGTTACCTATAATTGAATTGGGGCTGTGCTCTATGTAATAACAACTCTACTGGGGAGGGACCTCCAGCTCTGCAACACATCCCACAGGTGTACTACTCAACCTTACAGTGTCAGGGGATTGATGGTTACTCATAGGGGCTGTTTCAACAGCCCGTTTTACAGTTCCATTATGCCCACTGCTTGGGGATTATGTGGGGCATGCAATTTCCACTAAATATCCATTTGCTTGGTTCATGTTTGGACTTCATGCCTGGTAAAATGGGTACCTTGGTCACCGCTAATGATCTACCATAAAAGGAACGTAGTCTTTGAGAGCTTGAATAGTATATTTTTGGTCTGCGGCCTCACAGGACTATGCAAACAATAACCTGGTAGCTATGTCCATTGTCGTAAGGGCATACAGTGTCTTTTGAGCTTTTGAAAAAGGTTTTATATAATCTATCTGTCACATGGCCAATGGGATCCTTCCCCTTGTTATTTGTGCATGCTGCCATTTTATGTGGCAAGGATGTGGCATATCCTGTATACAAACTGGACACTTGGCACAGGCAACTGTGATGTCTTCCCACTTCAGAGGAAGGTTCCATTGTTGCTTTATTGTCCACATAGTTTTAGCACTACATGCTGCAATCACCTATAGAGCCAGTGCACCACATCAGTGGCAGGAGCTTTTTTTAGCCATTGCACATGTGAAAGCATCCAACTCATCATTTCCTGGAGTTACTGAGGGGACATGAGCCATAACATGATATAGTTACATCTTTTTCTTGTCCTGTCTCCTATAGGTCTTGCCACATGGCTTGTCCATATAAGAGCCTATGGTCCACAAGCCAGTTTTGCCATTTCCACATAGCCAACCATAATGTCAAACCTTTGAACACTGCCCAATTGTCAGTGCAAATAGTCAACGGGCCATCTTCATGGGCTATATCTGTCCATACAGCCTGCAGTTCAATCCATTGGCTGCTTTGGCCCATACCTGTATCATGCCAAATATGATCAGTAGCTAGCTGCAACCCTATAGATAGCTACCCAATTGGCTCCCTATGCCCTGCTGGACCCATCTGTGTACCACATGTCAGCAGGTATGGGTGGCTTACCTTCTTTGTAGAGCGACACTTCTAAATCTGTAGGAACTGCAGCATCTGGTATATTTTCAGTGGTTAACTCATCTGGGCCTAAAACAGTCTGTAATTCCATGGTAAGAGGGCTAGTAGCTATGGTACTCCATTGTTCCAGATAACACCCTATTTCATCAGGGTAGAGGTTTGGGCCACCTCTGTTTTGGTGACCTGTATATGCATAATCAATCTTGTGTAGGGTAAGTGGTACACACTTGCACTTTGGCCATGCCAGTCACTGCCTCAGTGGCCTGCACAACTGCATGTACAGCCTCTAATCATTTTTCTATTACAGAGTGGCAGCTCTCTGTGCCTTTCCATAACTGGTACCAAAAATCCTAGTTCATTCCAAACATTGCCATAGGCCCCAGCCATATCTTTCTGCTGTTACATGCATGTCCAATTCAAAGGGTTTACCTGGATCTAATACCTGTAGGGCTTGGGCTTGCTGCACTACCTGCTTGGTGGCAGTAAATGCCTCTCTACTATTTTGTCCCAGTCCCAAGTAGCTCCCTTTTTGATCAGGCTATATACTGTGCTAGTTGCACTAGGTAAGGCACAAACACTCTCCAGTATCCCAAAAGGCTCATATAACTATGCAGTTCTTTAACTGTAGTGGTTCATGGGTATACTTGTATCACCAATTAAAGCATTAAGGATAACTTTCATCTTACGTGACCAGACAACACCCAAGACTTTGACAGATAAGTCAAGTCCCTGAATCTTGGTTGCAATTACAGTCCAGACACTTGTTTTCAGATGCTACATCAGCACTGGTGCTGTTTCTTCTAGATCTGTAAGGGAAGCAGAGGTTAACATGCTATCATCAATACAATGAAACAATTCCACCATTGCTGGTTAGGTCCAGATTGCCAAATCCTGGGCTACCAACCCATGGCAAATGGTTGGGCTATGTAAGTAGCCTTGGGGTAATACCACAAAAGTCCATTGTCTTCCTTCCCACATGAAGGCAAATTGATCTTAACTTTAGGGAGCTAAACCTATGGAGAAAACAGCATTAGAAAAATCCAAAACATAGTGATATGTTCTCAGCCTTATAGTCAGTTGATTCAATAGATCATAGATGCATGCATTGAGGAAGTCACTTCATTCATCCCAATAGTCCACAGTCATTCTCTACAAGCCATCAGGCTTCTTCACTGACAACACAGGGGCATTATAAGGACTATTAGTGGGACACTCAATCTGAGCTTTCTCCATTTCCTGAATTGCAGCCTCGATTTCATCATGTCCACCAGGCAAAAGATATTGATTAATGTTGACCATGAGCCTTGGTTCTGGCACTTTCTGTAGCGAGTGATGAGTATTGCCCCCACACTACAGTTTTCATCACCTAGACTTGTAAACGGAATGCACCAACAGAAGTCTGCAGATTGACCCCTTGCAATATATCCACCCCTAAGATATTTTCTGGCACTGGAAACATACACTTTATACAGACATAGGGGCAAACATTCTATTCCAAGAGGCAAAGTCACAGCTTTGGTCTTAATAGTCTTACCCCAATAGCCATCCCCCATGGTCCAGGGAATCTGTCTGGATTTCCATAGATAAGACTGTAGTCAGTATTGGTATCCACCAGTGGTGGATTACATGCACATTACATGGAGACCAGTGGTTTGTCAATTCCATGTGCGGCTTCCAGTCCCCACCTATCCCTTTCAGACAGGCATCTTGGCCTTCTCCTTAATCATATAGGGTCAAAAAATGAGTCCTGGGGTTTCAAAAAGTCCTTTAAAGCCATCAGCCTAGCTCTCTCAGTGGGAAGTTTCTGCCCACACTTGAATTGCTATTCAGGTTTCAAGTGCTACCATGATTCTAATAATACTGCATTAGGATTGTGATCTATCTTGTCTTGCTTGACTCCTGTAGCTAGCAAATCAGTCCACATTTGTATTCTGGTAACCCAAACTGGATCCTGCCAGGGCCTCTCTTTTTCTTTTCGCCTCTTGGGGGTCTGGGCATTACCGCATGGACACTTCTGCCCTCTGCCTCACAGCATCTTCCCTTTACATCCCCAGAACAGCCATTGCTGTAGTCACTTCATGTATACACTTTCCCACATAGGAAGCCAGGATAGCAACTAACAAGCCAAAAGTGGTAGAGAGAGAGGTCCCTAACCCCAGGTCCTGCATGCCTATCGTAAACCATTCATCATCTGGTCCTTTGTGTATTCAAATTAAACATAATTTATTGCATGCCTAGTTCACAAATAATCTGCATGAGTTCAGCATATGCCTGCCATCTACTCACATGCTTTGGGAGTTCTCTGACATCATTTCAAACTGTCTGCTCTGCACAACTGCAATAAGCCATTCCATCTGGGTGTGGCCCCCCTAATCTTGAGTTAAACGACGAATGTTCTGTAGATGCTGCTGTAATGAGGCCGGACGGTTATGGATGCCAATTTATCCATCTCATCAGAGGAGCATGAGATACTGTAGGCCTCCTCCTCCCAAATGTGCAGGAACCAGGCCAGCAACGGTTCACCAGGTCGCTGCCCACATTGTTTTCCCATATCCCATGATTCCACGGGTGTATACGAGGTATATGTAGTGAATTCTGTTATCATGGGGCCAGCAGCTTGTACCTCACCCAGACCCAGGGGTTGTTCATGCTTTACCTTTTGGTGTATTATGGGCCATACTTGTGGGTGGACTTCTTTCAGGATGTCTTTCCTACCTCTGAGGGTGACTCCTAGGGTGGACCTTTTTGGAGCTCAGTTTCCAATTGTTGCACACTTGCTTCCAAGGTATCTGCCTTTTGCCGAAGCTTCTGTATACCTGTGCAGCCTCTGAGACAGCTTCGTATAAGTTCTGCTTAAAAGCTGTTAAAAGCACTCAGTCCATTTGGCTGGTCATGGCCCATGCTTTACCCAGTAGCTGCTCCTCCAGGGAGCGGAGCGCTTTCTCAATACTTATTGGGGACCTATCAACTCCCAAAGCTCAAGTGGAGTCCAAGTCATCAATACCACCACCACGGGATACCATATGCTCTGTGGGGGCCACATGTTCCTCCCATCCTCCAGTGGGGCAGACAGATCCCTTACCTGGCAATATTGCTCATGAGTATGTCAAGTGTTTTGCTGCAGATTTGAGGTTCTGAGGTAAGGGGTACAAGGCTTCCGCGGTTGGAAGAAAATGCGGGTAGCTGTAGGCAACCGTGACATAGCTCTTTATCTCAACGAGGGCACACTCTGACAGGGTAGCGATGCCTTTTATATGCAGGTTAAACAATAGTGGCCCACTGCCAGATAATACAAGTTTTTGCATACATACCAGGCATATGGTTACATAAGGGAAGAAGTGCTGAGTCACTTTCACCTGGAAGCTGCTAAAGGTGTCAGGAGGGAGCCTGACTACAGCCATCTTTCTTTCTCCTCACAGAAGATAAGTCATTATTTCCTAAGTAGAAATCCAAGCTTTTAAATTGCATTAATATTCAGCTGATCTAAGGCAAGAGGAAGAATAAGGAAACTAACAACCATTAAATATTCACCATCTGAAAGACCTTGGCTATGAGCTTTAAATATGCTATCTCATTTATATCTCTAAACAGCCCTGTGTGATAATTTTTAACATTTGACTTAACAATAGGGAAACCATGTCATATATGTGTGTGTGTGTGTGTGTGTGTATCTACACACACACACACACACACACACACACACACACACATATATATATATAATTAATAGCAAAGATGAGATTTGAATCCATGTTTCTCTGGCTGCAAACTCACATAACTTTAATGTTGACTTTAGTTATTAATGGATTTAAATAAAAACTAGGTATGGAAATTTCCTTTTATGAAGTGATTTGCAGCATAGGAGCAAGAGTTTTCTTTTTTTTATTGGAAAATTATTGCAAATGTAAAAGTTGGTGAAGAGCAAGGATCACAGGTTTTTGTGTCTTATTTCTGCCATTTAACATTTCTTAATGTTTCAGTTCTGGTTGTTGGAAGTCTGAAATCAAGGTCCAAAGGTCCATACTGTTTCTGACATCTCTAGAGGAGTATCCTTCCTCCACGCTTCTATTCTGGCAATCCTTGACATTCCTTGACTTCTATATATATATATCATTCTGGTTATATGGCTATCCCGTATGTATGTGTTCATCTCTGTGTCCAGAGTCCCCCTTTTTATAAAGATTAAGGACCATCAAAATAGTCTCATTTTACCTTGATTTTCTCTGTAAATACCCTGTTTCCAAATATGGTCACATTCTTTTGAAGGGACACAATTCAACCCATAACAATGGAGTAGTGCTAAAGGAAATAGTAAAAAAGGCAGTAAAGACTAGATGAGATATCACTCATATTTTTTATCAGAATAATAATAAAAATATTCTCTTATAAAAACGCTCATTGATGACCAGGTTTTCCACCACCAGAACATGTTATGTTCCTAGAAGCTGGAAGGATTGAGCAAGCTGAATGATCAAAATATAAGGACTTTGAGGCCCCTGAAGACCCCAGAGTTCTTCCAGATGCATCACAAAGTTACTCAGGTAATATGATTTTACCCTTGAGACCCTAACAAAGATCATTTTGGTTAATGAACAAATTATTCGAATTGGATCTGGGCCTGCAGTAATTTATTATTATAATTTAAGCCTGCTGTTCTCAAAGTCTGCCCAACCAGCAGCATAAGAATCATCTGTAACTTATTAGAAATGCATATTCTCTCTGGACTCTCCTCAGATGCTCTGAAACAGAAACTCTGAAGGTAGGGCTCAGAAATCTGTTTCACAAAGTTACCAGGTGATTCTAATGAACCACAGAATTAAGTTCTTCCTATTCAGTTTTGCACAACTGATGCATCTGTAAAAATTTATAAAGTGTATGTTTGTCCTTGTATCTACCTTAGAGCTTCTGAATTAGAGAATCTGAGGTAGGACATATAAATTGGTTTTAAGAGCTCCACATGTGATAAATACGTTTTAAACCATCCAGGGTCTACAAATTGTACCAGAGTAAGGCCTGACTCAGTAATTTTGAAATGGCTTAGAATGAAAGTTAAAGCAGCCACTTGGAAGCCAAGGTCCACAGGTTTTCTTGGTGCTGCTGTTGGCACTGATTTAGCGCCCTCTGATGCATCTTGCTTAATGTGTATTTATGGATTCTTGTAAGTTCTGTGCCCATTTGAACTGTTTGTTGGTATTTACCGTGACAGATTTTCCTGTCCATGCTCTTTCAAGTCAAAGATTTTTCTGGTCACCCTTGGCTGGTTTAAGTCCAGAAAGCTTTTAATACAGAAGAGATTGGAATTAATTTAAGTGTAATGGCAAGACGTTAAGATGGCATTGGTAAAAAAAAATACAATTGCGATGTACAGAACCTTTATGAGAATCACCTATGGGTATGTAACTATAATTAGACACCTGGGTCACAATCTCAGGACTGGAACCTAGGGAGATAGTTTTAAAAGCCCAATGAATTATTTTGATGTGTGCCACAGGTTAAGAAATGCTTCCTTAATAATAACTTATTTGTAGTATATGTCAAACTTTCCTAGAATTTGATATTTGTCCTTTCAGTGGCAGAATCCATTTCCTAGGTAGATATGAGGTTTCCCTAAGAATTTTACAGCAAAAAAAAAAAGCATGTACTCTGGTCCTTTTCTTCTCTTTTCTGTTTTTGTTTGTTCGTTTGTTTGTTTTGTTTTGATAACCAATTTGATAGATTTGGTTCATGTTTTTGGGTTGTTTGAGATAAGGAGGAATAAAAACAGCTGAAATATATCTGCTAATTCAGAGCAGGACAATTATCTCTACACAACTCTCAGCTTCCCTCAGTTCTTAGGCAAGGACTTTTATGTAACTTTTAGAAGAAAAATTTCAAGTGTTTATAAAATTAAATGTTACATAATTGTATATCAAATCACATAGCTGTGTCATTAATAAGTGTAGCAAACATCAGTGGGTTGTAAAATCAGGACTTATATCTCAAATCTTGAAGCTCTTTTTGTTTGGTGCAGAGTGATAGAACTGGAATGTGTCCTCAGCTGCCATGGAAATAGGAAATGGCTTGAACCTGTTAAAATGTATTCACTGGAATTTCTGTTAAACTATTTAAATAGTTGCAGATATAGTAGAAAGCTAAACTTTTTCAAAATAATCTATATTATTAGTGTAAAACCTTAGCAGAGTTATTTGCAGTTTTTTGAAGAGCTACAGCTGCAGCTACACTGAATTGAACAAGGTTTCTCTCTCTGGGAACATCAGCCTTAGTAACTTGTGCTAATTGAAAGCGTGAGAAGTGCTATTAACACTGTGGCTCTGAATGCCTGAGAAGTCAGGCCGAAAAGATACCAGAACTAGTATAGTGTTCAGGTTCTGAAATCCCATTACTTCTCAATTTCAGGAATACAAGAATATGGTATTACTCCTGCTTTTAAAAAGCCATCTAAAAATAATCTCCTTACATTCTAAACACAATAAACTCTAACTATGGTATTGCTTCAAAGCATCTGAAGGTGTAGAGGAATTGAATCTTACTGGTTGTTATAAATACTTCCAGGCTGTTGGAGCAGATGTTTGCCTTACCACCTTTCACCTCCTCCACTCTTGCTTGGGTTTTAAACTTATGCAAACAGTTTAAACTACTAACTCTGTTTGCTGGTTAGCAGTACTATCAATTTACTGCAAAAGGTGCTAAACTGGGTCTTAGGAAAAGCTGGTTATGTGCTGCAACATTTTCCCAGATGGATGCAATATGTAATAAATAAAGGAGGACTACTTAGGTACAAAGTTATTGTTTTGGCATAATCTTATCAAATTACTTGTTTTGTATGCCTTTTCCATACAGCCCATGAATTCAGAATGGTTAGATAAGTGTAGCTTTATTATTCAATGGAGACTTGTAAATCTGTCATATACTACAGGACTAAAGATCTGTAATTCAAAAGCTAAAGGGACCTAAGCAATATTTTTCCTACCACCTTTCCTTCAGGAAAGTAAAAGGGAAAGAAACAAATGGATATGGTGTCATACACTTATTTTTCCTCTTTTACCTGAATCTGGTAAGGTGCTCAAAACATTTCTATTTAATTTTTTTTAAATCCATTTCTTTTAATCCAAACCAGCTGTTTTAAGAGCAGACTGAGAAATAAATAATGTTTGGATAATTTTTTCCCAAGCCTGTACATTTTTGGAGTTAGAGCTGACTATACCAATGAATGATTTACACTCCTATTTATTTGAAGAGCTTTATATTTTCCCATTAATGTTCTCCTCAGACCCCAAAAGGTTTCCCAAGCAGCAGCACGCTCAGAGTACACAGCTAATTTAATCACATTTAAACTAATGGACATTTTTAGAACAGAAAAGTTTTTGTTAAAATCTTCTCAATTTTAGGTAAAACTGGAGAGAGACTCCCACGGTAGAGCTTATTATGTATTACTTATTTTTCTATTACATTTAATGCTCTAATTGCTTCTCACAGAGTGAATCAAATATGATAATTATAAATAATTAGTGTTTCTCTAAAGCAATACTTAATCCAGCTGTCATTTGAGGATACAAAAATGCAATAGCACCTAATAAAATATGTGCCTTAACATTCTTACTAAATCAAAGCCAAGTAAAATCTCCAGAGAATTCAGGCCTCAGGAAGATACATGATATATGTGGATGGATTAGAAAGAAGGATATATGGATTATTTTCTTGTTTGTATGCCTAGATGAGACTCACTAATGCAAATTCCTGCAATCATACTAAACATCTATATGACTCTCAAAATTTTTATTTAAATAGGTAGTATATTCAATATGACTTCTGTGGCTTTTGATAATTTTTCATATACAAATTTCAGTATACTTTATATTCAACTTAGATAATTTTACCAGGCCAAGCTATCTAAAATTAATCTAACAGTATACTTTCTTGCTTAATCGAGGCCTTGTATCAACATATTGTGTCTGACCTGCACTTTTCATTCTGAAGGAAGTATTGATATATGTAAGAAAAGGACAACAAAAACATGATCATAATTTCTAGATCTTGAAACTATGTACACACCAAGAAGCAAATTACTCGTATGTTTTGTATTAAATCAAGTACAGTTAGAATTATGAAAAGGTTAGTAAAGTTTTTATAACAAGCAATAAATACAAATCTCTGTTAACACTGATTGAAGAAGACAGTTCTTCATTGCCTATATTGGTTTATTTCTGGCTCCCCTGTCTCTTCCCTCTAATTATATGCAGAGAAAATGCTTTGCTTTGTACTCAGAATGGTTGAGGACACTTCTAGGTGAGAAGTCACTGGCTGCAGCTTTATCTTGTAGAATGGGCTAGAGGGAGATTTTAAAGCTTTTGTGAGTTGTTATTAAAACTTCTACTTATTTAACAAACAATAGTAAGTCTGTAATTACAGGTGAAAGATGTAGTGCTTCTTTTTAAGACCATAAGGCTTCATCCATCCATCCATCCATCCACCCACTCATCCATCCATCCATCTATTATTCATCCACTATATATCCATGAATTAATTCCTAGGCATACTAAATACCAGAAAATGGTGATAGGAATTGAGAAAAACAGGATATTTTTCTGATGACCCCTGTACCTGAGCGCACACTAACGTTATTTCTCAGATTCAGATCTTTAACAGCTTTCTTTCTCAGGGAAGAACATGTTTTAACATTAGAATAAGTTCTAGAATATGCTTGGGGAATACTTCTCAAGAGCTCTATGAAATGCAATGAAAACATAAAACAAAGTTTTAAAAATTCGAGACACTCCTGTGTAATGTAAGAATTACATTAAAATTCATAAATTTTAGAACTAAAACTAGAACGATGAGATTGTGTATCTTTAATATGTTGGTATGTTTAATCTCAGAATAGTTTCTAAGATTAGGATACCCAATTTTCTTGCCAATGTTGTTATTGTCGATACAGAAAATATGTATGTCTTAGAAATTACTTGACTTCAAAGATAAACCCACTGATGAATGGGAATAGATATTTACCTATGATACATCTGGCAAGGAGTTAATATCCAAAATTTATAAAGAACTCATACAACTCAACAACAACAAAAAACAAACAATGCAATTAGAAAATGGGCAGAAGAGAAAATAGAGATGGCTAATAGATAAAGGAAAATACGCTCAAGGTATTAATCATCAGAGAAATGCTAATTAAAACCGCAATGAGGTATCACCTTACACCCATCAGAATGACTGTCATCAATAAATCAATAAAAACAAGTGTTGGTGAGGATGTGGAGAAAACAGAACCCTCATGTACTCTTGGTGAAATTGCAAATTGGTACAGCTACTGTGAAAAACAGTTTGAAGGTTTCTCAAAAAATTAAAAATGGAACTACCTTTTGTCCCAGCAATTGGACTTCTGGGTATTTATTCAAATAGAACCAAAACACTAATTCGTAAAGATCTATGCATCCCTTTGTTCATGGCAGCACTATTTATAATAGCGAAGATGTGAAAGCAACCTGTGTCCACAAATGGACAATTGGGTAAAGAAGTTATAATACATATATACAATGGAATATTACTCAGCAATAAAAAAATCGAAATCTTATCATGTGCAACGACATGGATGGAACTAGAGAGTATTCTGCTGAGTGCAATAAGTCAGATGGAGAAAGATAAATGCCATATACCATATTATTTCATTTATACGTAGAATCTAAGGAACAAAAGAAATGAACAAATTAAACAAAAATGGACTCACAGATATAGAGAACGAACTGGTGACTGCCAGAGAAAAAGGAGGTCAGGAGGCTGGGTGAAAAATATGAAGAGATGAAGAAGTGCAAATTAGTAGTTACAAAATATTCATGGGGATATAGAGTACAGCATAGGGAATACAGTCAATATTATTGTAATGGCTATGTGTAGTGCCAGATGGGTGCTATAGTAATCGGGGGGATTACTTCATAAATTATATAAATGTCTAATCGTTGTATTGTATTTACCTGAAACTAGTATAAAATAACAATTTAGAAAATGATAAACCCACTAAAGCATTGCTGAACAACAATTTGAAAGTATATTGCAAAGATATAAAGGAATTATATAGACATTTGCCCTAATATATAGAAAGCAGTCTGCAACTAAGCTACTCTTTTTCTGTTTTATTTTTTCTTTCTTTCTTTCAGTATCCCATGATCTTCTGTCTCTTTCTGGATGTCTGCTTTTGCTTTCTCTCTCTAGACTAATTTCCTTTCTTTTGCCATGTATTTGGAACACAAAGAACAACTGTGTCCATTTACTTGTCCCCACAGCTTCACAGTTCTGATCAACTGACTAGTGTCCCTGTTTACCAATTTCAAATTCCTACTCAAGAGACTCTGATTGACTTCATTTAGCCAATTCATTGACTCTTCTGTGTCAGATACTACACTGTTTCTAATATTTAGAGAATGAGCATGTTTCCTAGGTCAGTATAATCCATGGATTCATTTCCATTAAAGCACCTCAATGGAAAGTAACCTTAAGAGTTCCGTTTCTTTCTTTGAACATATTCTGTTTACATACAGTAACTTTTACTTTCATGTAATTCTTTTTCTTTTGTGTTTATGCAAAATGATGGGTTCCAAATGAAAAACAAAGATTAGGTTTTTAAATAATTAAAGTCTACTGAGACAATGATGATACATTACTTTGAGCAAGTCTTTTTCCCTGCTGAAATGAAGCATTTTGTTATTATCTACCACGTTTATCCCATGAATATTTTTAACGATGAATTTAACTTAGCACATTTAATTTAATGCATTTTTATCTAAATATTTTCTCTTTTAACTGTTTTCATTAGATTTAATTAATTAGACTTATTAATTTTAAACTTTTGATCTTCTAAGCTCTCAAATGATATCTGATTCATTGAAACCAGTCAAGCGGTCAAGGAGTAGTTAGAAGAAATAATTATTCTATTGCATACAAATTAGGTTAATAAATTATGTGATGTTTATCCATTTATCCTATTACTGAGTTTAGTAATTTTCTCTTTACCTAGTCTTGTTCAACTCTAATTCAGTCCACAATTCAACTAGAGCTGTTTTAAAAGAAATGTCTACTTATGACATTCTTTCTCTCAAAAAAAATCAGCTATTTTGCTTTTTTGCAAATATGATGAAGCCCAACAAACTTTTTAGCCTGGAACCAATAGCCTTAAACATAATTCCTAGCTTATTTTCTAAACTGTTCTTCTATAGTCCCTATTCCTCAGGTCATAACACAGCCAGGCTATTATTTACCAAATAATTCAGGTTATTTTATACTCTGCCTGAGACAGGCAGCCTTCCTTCTAACCTAATCCATCTGATGCATACCGTCCCTAACCACCACTACTATCTGCTCTCACCAACTCCATTATCTATTAGAGTCTAGCTAAAATGTCAATTCTTTGAGAATCTTTTCCTGATAACCTCAGGCAGAGTTATTCACTTCACAATTAAAGCAATAATTACTATGTATCATAATTAGTTGATTATATGCCTGTGACTAGCTATAAATTGTGATCCACGTTGAGGGCAGTGACCTGGTTGGAAGCAATTCATCTCCAGTATTTAGCACAGGTTGCACATGTGCTCAATGAATGTTAAACTAAACATGTGCCTAAATAGATAAACATAATGAGTGAATGAACAAATGAATGAATGACTCTATTACACATCACTTAGTGAGCTTTGTCAGATCAACTGGATTTTTAGAGGGTTCTGATCTCTAATGGGTTAAGAGGTCATTTTATTCTTACTTCTGTTCTTACAACATGACCCTGATGTATTGATATTTCCCTGGTGAAGTTACTAGGATAAGCTATTAATTTTTTTGATAGTTTCCTTTTATTTGGTTTGCATAAAAAAATGTGTCCATAAAAATTTATCCTATATGTCTTAATTTTAGTCCATTCTTAAATAGCTCTGGGCTGTGTTATGACCTGAGGAATGTCCTTTGCAATGCTTCAATTCACAGTATAGTTCAGGATTAATGTCAGTCACACAGTCAGTTGGGTAGTTTTATAATGTGCACAAGTGATCATGATAGCTCAATGATTTAATTATTCATTCATTTCAGCAGGTGACTATTAATTCAGGTAGAGTTATTTCAAAATACCATTGCAGTCATCCACAATATATCTGATTAAAGTCAAGGAAAATTATGGAACATTTCTAATCTTACATGTATTTCATCAGTTTCCAACTTCTTTTTATCCAGCTTCTAGTTTTCATAGGGATCTGCTAATCTTGATTCATTGAACTTTTAAATCATTCAAGGAATTATTCACATAGTCTCTTCCAACTATGACTGAATTTCTGTCCCAGAATTTTAGTGACAAAAGTTGTACACCATTTCTCATTCTAGATGGAGCATGTAAGTTAGTTATAAGATAGTTGGTTATAAGATGTCAATTCTGATATCATATACTTTACAAGTTAATTGGGGAAAGGGAACACCACCAAATATCCTTAAGAGGGAAAATAAAACAATAGCCTATGAAATCATGAAGAAATAAAATAGTTCCAATTATGAAATAGGTAGCAGACAGAAGCTATATATATTAAACACCTATCATGTGCCTGTCATGAAGAGGGCACTACAAAATTAATCTATTCAGCCTTCAGAACAATCATATGAGGTAAGAGTTATTCACAGACGTTAAGTAATACATTCCAGATCACACAATATAGAAGAGAAAACTAGATTTGAATTCACATCCTTAGGATTCTCAAACATCTAAAATCATGGAAGACAAATCTCAAAGGAGGGGCAGGATTTCAACTGGCAGAAATAGCAGTGGGAAAGAAGAGATGCTGATGCATTCACACATGTTCCTAATTATCTAGAGGCTTTAATCTTCCTTGACTTTCATTTTTTTAAAGTTATATAGAACTCTTGATTGAAGAAAAATGTGCAGCAGTTTGCAATATGTATGCAAGAAGAAAACAGAAATATAAAATGAAGGATAAAAGGTAGGAAAAGTCTAACCAGGGAGGATAATAGAGTGAGAAGGCATTCTAAATTATAAACTGAAGACAATAAGCAAGTCAGAGTAAATTTTTAAAAAATTTAAATAAAGAACTTTAAACAATTATTCAAGTAGTACATTATCACTGTGTACATGCTAACACATACACACACACACACACGCACACACACACAAAGTGAAAGTTCCTCCATTCTCACTTGGTAATGTCTAAGATTGTCTTATATACATACATATACAGACCTACCCTCTCTGTTGGTTTTCAAAAATATATATACATATAGGATAACACTGTTTTGAAACTTTGCTTTTTTTTCACTCAAAAACATATCATGAAACCCTTATGGTTCAGTACATACAAATCTGACTCATATTTAATGACTGGATGCCACTTGGGTTCAGTGACATGAAGATACTATAATCCGTTTTACCAACCCCTTTACTGGTGAATATTTAGGTTAACTTCCTTGTTTTGCTATTACAGGTAATGCTGAAATAAATATCCTTTCATATATAATATAAAAAGATTTTACATATAAAATATATCCATACTGTATGTATTTACTAGCACTTATACAAATATTTCTGTAGGCTTGATTCCTAGGTATACGAGAATGCCCAACCCTTCCATCTTTTTCTATGTGACAAATTTCTGACAATTTTACTTGTTAACCAAGAAATGACTACAGTTTCAAAACATGCTGAATACATTCAGCTTATGTAGAGTGAGCACACATTGTATATTTTTAGAACTGAAAGGATTTTTTGTTCTGCTGGCCTGGACAGTGCAGTAGTCCCTTGAAGACCTTTCATCTTTGTCGTATCCAAAATTTCTTCTGGATTGTTTTCCTTAATGGTAGCTAAATAGAACACCCTTCTTGGTGAAAGGAGATCTGGAGCAGTGGAAAGAACCTGCCCATGACTTTGCAACCATTTCTGCTACCGGCACAAACTGCCTCTATTCCATGACTTCCTACCTCTTCAGGAGGAGTCACTACATAGGGGGGATTAAATACTATGTCAACTTTTGGCTTCAATTTTGGTAGCAAGCCTTTGACCAAAGCTGTAATTATGAGTTGACTGTGAACTTTGTTACAGCATGCTATCTCCAGGGTACAAGCTGCTGCCTTAGGGTTGTTATCAATGCATATGTACAAAGCACGAGGACCTATCACAGAGGCTAGGAATGCAGAAACTACTGCAGACCCTGAACCTACTTAATGGTGTATTTCACTCCCTTGAGCTCAGCTACTGCCACCTCGAGAGCATCCAACAGCAGAAATGTATCCTCTGCAGGCTTGTGCTTGTCACTAAAGGTACTGTGGCTCTTGTGCCTGTGCAGTGGCATGAGGAATCTCCAGTGCCACCACCTTGACTTTCTTAGAGGCAGAATGGCATAGAAACTAAGAGAATAAAATTAGAAGTCATATCATCTGAATTCACAATTTGGTTTCACTGCAGACTAATATTTATATTCTAGGTATGTTACTTAAGTGTTTCGAGCCTCAATTTCCACATGAGAAATTGGCACGAGAGTTGTGATGAAAATTAGATGAAATGTTAGCACAGTGCTTGGAAAAAACAGTATTTGTTCAACAAGTGGTTGTTATTATTAGTGTTATTAGTTATTAGTTATTAATCTTTAGGCACAGGATTGAAAATTTTAAGTTTAGTTATCAGAGAGCTGCATAGTGATGAAAATATAGTTGAGCCTTGATTTCCTCTGATCTGTTTTCATCAATGACCTATATGACCCACAATTTATTAAAATCTTGTGCCACTTGTATTTATAATTCTCTAGCAAGAAACAATTGTGTCAGTATGAGGGAAGCCTAGAAAAATCTACTAAAGCACATCGTTACTTGAATCTTTTGGCTAGACATCAGCCGATCACAGGTTAATACAAAACAATGAAAATGGCTGTAGAATATGTTTTTTTTTAATAAACTTTATTGAGGAATAATTGACAAATATATATTTAAAGTACACATTGTATATATGTATTGTGTATATTTAAAGTATACAACATGATGGTCTTCTACACACACAATGTGAAATGATTACCAAGATTAAGATAATTAACACATCCCTCACCTCACATAGTTAACATTTTTTTTAATTGTAGGAACTCTTAAGATTTACTTTTAGCAACTTTCGAGTATTAAATATAGTCACTGTGCTGTATATTAGATCTTCAGAATTTATTCATATACGTGAAAGTTTATATTTTTTGACTTATGTCTTCCAATTTCTCCCTCTAGACCCTGGCAACTACCATTCTATTATTTTCTGTTTCTAGATATTGACTTTTTTTTTTAAAGATTACATTCATGTTAAATAAACAGCAAAATTTCCTCCTAATTTATGGCTGAATAATATGCCATTATATATACCATGCCTATACACACATGTATGTATGTAGGTGGATGATAGATAGATAGACAGACAGACAGACAGATGATAGATAGATAGATAGATAGATAGATAGATAGATAGATAGTTAGATAGATAGATAGATAGATAGATAGATAGATAGATAGATAGATATTGAATCATATTTTCTTTATCCATCCATCGAAGAGCATTTAGGTTGTTTTCATAACTTGTCTATCCTGAATAATGCTGTAATGAAGGTTCTTAGTTGTAAAGCAAGAACGAAGGGCAAAAATTCACTCTTGATAGATTGTATCTATATCTTCATATGTAAATGTAGAAATGCATGTGATTCAGAGGATTGAAATATGGCAAAAGAATTTTGGCAAGAAATATGGCAAGAAACATTGAAAGAACTCAGTATATGATTTTTTAAAATTAGTCACACATTAAGGCCAGCTTAATTCTTGGTACAAATTGCCAAGTTATTTTACTGCATCAGTTGTAATTTTTCTCTTTCCCCTTCTTTTTGCTTATAAAACTTTCATAAAGCAGGTAACCTAATGTCATAACTTACACCCTCATGATATTTTGAGTTAATGCCAATAACCTGAACAGCTCAATCCACTCTCAAACACTTATCTGTGTGTGTATGTGTGTGTACATACAAATAGGTATTAAGGATATTCTCTAAGTGACTCTTTGGACTTTGGAGACTTCTAATCAAGATTGTAAAATAAATTTAACTGAGGCTGCCTTTCTAGGAATTTTGCCTTAATTACTTACTCTGTATAAATCACAGCTTTCTGCCTTTCATTTTTAAGGCCTTGCTGTAAAAATAAACCAGGTGACTACGTGGATATGTTGGAAAGCAAAGTGACTGAACACACCTGAGTTTCGGTTTTGCTCAGGGCAGTGATAATTAATGTGAAAAATCTGAAGTGACACGAAGTGCCTAGGGTTTTAGCAGAATTCATTGTTTAAACCTTCGGGGTCCCATGGCCTTTACCAGATGTTCCACACCTGGATGTGGAAAACAGAAACATCCCTCTTCAATTTATCTTTCCTAGACTTGTTGCTTATGAGACTCAGATGCCAGATGATAAGACTGGGAAGCAGCAGTGAGAATATCCACCTGCATGGCTCAGAATTCCCCAGAGAGCTCTGTTCTGACTCTGGTGCAGAAACCAGCTTTTAACAGTCTATATTCTTTAAATCTAGGAGAAAACAAACATGCGTAAACTCATTTTTAGTATATGATCTTCAGTCTAATCTGAGACAAATTAATTAAGTGAGCAGGAGACTGAAGTCTCTGAAAGAGTTCAAGGACTCTGTTTTCCATGGGACATGACTCAGCAAGCAGTTCTTTTTTTGGGAGCTCTTTGGTTCAATTTCGGTAACTCCGGAGTTGCTTCCTGAGCCCTGAAGTGCTGAGTTCGTTATAAAGGTAATGACCACTGTATTCCCAAAATTGTTATACTGATTATCACAAATTAAGCACTAAGAAAATGTTCACCAAATGAGTGAATAAATAAATGAACATAATACCACCTTTCCGAGATCTAAGAGGCACTATATTTCAATGGTTAAAGGCACAAGCTTTGGAGGAAAAGCACCTAGCTTCTAATTGTAGTTCTGCCACTTCCTAGTTATGTAACTTAAGGCAAATTTATTAAGTCCTCTAAGTCTCAATTTCTTCATCTGTAAAATGAAGATAATAATAATAACTACCTTATATAGCTGTTTTGAGGATTAAATGAGACAATGTATGCACAACAGGGTAGATTTTACCTTTCTCTTTACCTAATGGCTTTACATTTATCTAGGATAAAACAAATCAAAATAGTGACAAAAAACCCTTTTTTTGGAACACAGGAGATTTGCTAGTGGAGGCTCATCTTGACAGTGTTAAAGGTCTGAGTTTCTTTTACATAATAAACCAGTGACAAGCCTATGTTGAGGGCTTTCCCTCATCTTCTCTCCCATTCTCAGGATTTGGACTTCCATTCAGAGGAAAATCTACAGAAATGAATGCTCATAATGTTTCTGTTACCTAGCAGGGGCTCTGCCCAACACGTAGAAGACAATATTATGGCACCGGCTTTCAAGAAAAGAAAAAGGTCCACTGGCAAGGAGACAGGAGGTAAGGCTCAAATCTGGCTTCCCAATCCATGATTTGGGGCAAAATTTAAGAGATTTCAGCACATATTCCTGAACAATTGCTTCTTTTCTTCTAAAAGGGTTCTGGCATTTAGGTTCCGGTCATGTCCTGGTCCTTTGGTTTTATGGGGAAGAGTAGTTAAGGGTTAACAAGTTTTACTCAGAAATGGTGTTCACAAGTGTTACTTGTAAGAGGTGTAGTCAAGGTTTAAACTTTGGTTTCAGGTCTTGTTAGAAACAGGACAGGACCAATTTAAGTTAAGTTTTTAGACACATTTAGGATCTCCGAGACAATCTATTTTAAGAGCCCCTGAAGCAATAATTACATGATTAAAATTCTTTCTTCCTTTGGTTTCAAGACTATGACCTATTTTTCTAAGTGTTAAAGGAGAATAATGCAGTTTCTTTATAATACAGAAATAACACAATACCAGAAATGAAAAATATTTGACTTTTCGTAATGTAATTAAAAAGAATGAGAAGATTGCCCTGGTATCTGGCTACTCTTGCTAAAATTTGGACTTTGCCCAGCCAGCCCAATAAAGGGAAGAGCCCATGGCAGCTGAGGTGGTAGAACGCACACTCCAATTTCTGTTCTTTTTTTTTTTATAACTACTGGTACTTGCTGGAATAATTTTGTTCCCTGTCCCTGGAGGAGATGGATGAAGCACTTCTCAGAGACACACAAGGACTGGGATAATGTCCACTTACTTCCTCCTGATATCCGTGGTCCTCCTAAAACCTGTACTCTTTCTTCAGGTATGAATTCTCTCTTTTCCTACATGCTTCATCTAGGGCAGGTGGTAGGTAGCATTTAGGTTACCATTCATTTTATTGATTTTTATGAGTTGTTATCTCTGTGAAAAGATTCAATACATAGATTGAATACAATCAGTTCTCAGTTCCACCATTGGATCTAGGAAGTTAATCTTCAACCAGGTTATTATAATGATAGATAACTTGTAAAAGAGGCTGAGTCTAAGAAGACATGATGCCCACTGGCATGTGGAGGGAGGAAGGTAGAGAGGAATACAATAAAGAAGCTCAATGGGGGCCCTGAGTAAAAAGAAGAAACAGATGATCCAAGGCAGGGGTAATGTATTGAAAAACAGAAAATGTAATATTATCATTCTGAAATTTTTGTGCCACTCTATACTCTAAATAGTTGAAATGTGCCAATTGAATCCCTGCAAAGCTGATATTTTATATATTTTTTCTTCTTGTGTTTTCTTTTCTCTCTCTCTTCCTCTGTCATTCAACGGAAACACACACAAACATATACACTCAAAATACAACCATATAAAAAAGGTATATATAATCAATAGTGACTATTTACTTATTTAATTTATTTATTTGTTTGTTTGTTTTAATTATGATTACAGGGTTAGCAAAATCCGGTAAGTTTCAGGCGTACAATTCAATAGTAAGGCGTATATATGTATTGCACTGTGTTCGCCGTCCATACTTAGATTTCCTTCTGTCATCACATATTTGACCCCTTTACCCCACTTACCTCCGACCTCCCCTCCTACCCTCTGGTAACCACCAATCTATTGCACTTTTCCATGAATCTCTGCTTGTTTGTCCTGTTCACTTGTTGCTTTTAGGTTTATATCCCACATATAAGTGATATCATGTGATTTTCAACCTTTTCTGTCTGGCTTATTTTGCTTAGCATGATTATTTCAAGGTCCATCCACGTTGTTGCAAATAGCAGTATTTCATCTCTTCTTATGACTGAGTAATATTACATTGTATATATGTACCACCACTTCTTTAGCCAATCATCTATCGTAGGACACCTCAGTTGCTTCCATGTCCTGGCCACTGTGAATAATACTGCTATGAACACCAGTGTGCAAATATCTTTTCAGAAATAGGCTAAATACTTAATAGAAGGATTGCTGGATCATATGGTAGATCAATTATTAGTCTTTTGAGAAACCTTGATACTGTTTTCCATAGTGACTATACCAATTTGCAGTCCCACTAGCAGTGTATGAGAGTTCCTTTTTCTCCACATCCTTTCCAACATTTGTTATTACTCGTCCTGTTGATAACAGCTATTCTAACAGGTGTGAGATGGTATCTCATTGTGGTTTTGATTTGCATTTCCCTAACAGCTAGCAATGTTCAGCATCTTTTCATATATTTGTTGGCCATTTGTATGTCCTCTAGGGAAAAGTGTCTGTTCAGGTCCTCTGCCTATATTTTGATTGGATTGTTTATTTTTTATTTGTTGTTATTGTTAGTTGTGTGAGTTCTTTGTATATTTTGGATATTAGGCCCTTATTGGAGGCATTGCTTGCAAATATATTTTCCATTCGGATGGTTGTTTCTTTACCATGTTGACAGTTTCTTTTGCTCCGCAGAAGCTTTTTAGTTTTATGTGGTCCTATTCATTTATTTTCGTATTTATTTCCCTTGCATTTCAGGTAAAATTCATAAAATTCTTTTAAAATTTAAGTTCCATGAATATAGTTCCTATGTTTTCTTCTATGCACTTTATTGTTTCAGGTCTTATATTCATGTCCTCAATCTATTTTGAGTTAATTTTGGTGTGTGGTGATGTCCAGCATTCTAGCTTCATTCTTTTGCAGGTGGCTTTCAGTTTTCCAAGCACCATTTATTGAAGAGACGTTCCTTTCTCCACTGTATCTTTTTGGCTCTTTTGTCAAAAGTTACTTGCCCGTGTTGACATGGGTTTATTTCTGGACTCTCAATTCTGTTCCACTGGTACATGTGTCTGTTTCTCTTCCAATATCATGCAATTTGATTATTGTTGCTTTGTAGTATAATTTGAAGTGAGACAGAGTGATGCTCCCACGCTTGTTCTTTTTTCTCAGGATGGCTTTGTTGATTTGGGGTCTTTTGTGCTTCCATACAAATCTGATGATTTTTTGTTCTGTCTTTAAAAAATTCCAATGGGATTTTGATGGAGATTGCATTAAATCTATATAATGCTTTAGGTAATAAGGTCATTTTAACTATGCTGGTTCTTCTATTTCAAGAACATGTATAATCTTTCTATTTCTTTGTATCTTCTTCAATTTCTTTTAAAAGAGCCTTATACTTTTCATCATATAGGTACTTTATATGTTTTGTTAAATTTATTCCTAGGTATTATATTCTTTGGTTGCAATTGCAAAAGGAATTATTTTTCCCACTTCTTTTTCTGACAATTCATTATTAGAATAAAGTAACACTATGGATTTTTGAACATTGATTTTGTATCCAGAAGCTTTACTGTATTTGCTCATTGTTTCTAATAGTGTTCTTGTGGAGTCATTAGGGCTTTTTATATAGAAAACCATGCCATCCACAAAGAGTGACAGTTTGAATTTTTTGTTTCCTATTTTGATTCTTTTTATATCTTTCTCTTGCTTGATTACACTTTCTAGGACCTCCAATGTCTTATTGAATAACAGTAGTGATAGTGGACAGCCTTGTCTTGTTCCCAATCTTAGTGGAAAGGTTTTTAGTTTTTTACCATTAAATATAATGTTGGCTGAGGGTTAGTCACAGATGGCCTCTGCTATGTTAAGGTACTTTCCTTTTATATTGGTTTCGTTACATATTTTGATCATAAATAAATGCTGTTTCTTGTCAAAGGCTTTTTCAGCATCTATTGATATGATCGTATGATTCTTATTTTTTCATTACTTTATGAGGCGTATCACGTTAATCAATTTGCATATGTTGAACCATCCCTGTACCTCTGAGATGAAGTCCACTTGATCATGGTGTATAATCTTTTTAATATGTTGCTGTATTTGGTTTGCTAAAATTTTATTTAGGATTTTTGCATCTGTGTTCATGAGAAATATTGGTCTGTAGTTTTCTTTTTTTGTGTTATCTTTTCCAGGTTTCGGTATAAGGGTAATACCGGTCTCATAAAATGAGTTAGGAAGTGTTGCCTTCTCTTTGATTTTTTGGAAGAGTTTGAAGAGAATAGGTATTAAATCTTCATTGAACACTTGGTAGAGTTCACTGATGAAACCATCTGGTTTCAGTTTTACTCGTTGGTAGGTTTTTGATGATTGTTTCAATTTCCATACTACTGATCAGTCTATTTAGATTTTCTAGTTCTTCTTGATTCAGTCTAAGAAGGTTGTATTTTTATAAATACTGGTCCATTTTTGCTAAGTTGATAACTTTGGTGTTATATACTCTTTCATAGTATTCTTGTATGATCTTTTGTATTTCTGCAGTGTTTCTTGTAATTTCTCCCTTTCATCCCTGGTTTTGTTATTTGTGTCCTTTCTCTTTCTTTCTTTAGTGAGTCTAGCCAGGGGCTTGTGAATTTTATTAATCTTTTAAAGAACCAACTCTTCGTTGCATTTATTTTTTTCTATTTATTTTTGGTTTTCAATTTTATTTAATTCTGCCCTAATTTTGATTATTTCTTTCTTTCTGCTGACTTCAGGCTTCATTTGTTCTTCCTTTTCTCACTTTTTTAAGATGAAGCATTAGATTGCTTATTTGGGCTTATTCTTAATTTTTGAGATAGGCATGTAATGATATGAACATTCCTCTTATGATCACTTTTGCCATGTCCTAAAAGTACTGATCTGTTGTACTATCATTATCATTTATTTCTATGTATCTCTTGATTTGCCTTTTATTTCTTTTCTGATGCAGTTATTCTTTAGTAGCATGTTGTTTAATCTCCTTGTATTTGTGGTTCTTCCCACTTTCTTTTTATAGTTGATCTCCAGCTTCAAAGCATTATGATCAGAGAATATTATTGGTATGATTTCAACCCTCTCAAATTTGGTGAGGCAATCTCTGTGTCCTAGTATGTGGTCAATCCTTGAGAATGTTCCCTGTGCACTAGAGAAGAATGTATAAGCAGCTGTTTTGGGATGAAAGGCTCTGTAAATGTCAATTATGTCCAGTTGGTCTAATGTGTCATTTAAAGATGTTATTTCCTTATTGATTTTCAGTTTGGATGATCTGTCCATGTCCAATGGTGGCGTATTTAGGTACCTTACTATGATAGTGTTTTGGTTTGTTTCATTCTTTAGTTGTTAGTAATTGCTTTACATATTTCTAAGCTCCCCGATTGGGACCACCGATATTAATAAGTGTCATATCTTGGTGCGTGAGTCCTTTGGCATTATGAACTGTCCCTCAGTACCTTTCCTACCTTTATTTAATTTCAAAGTCTATTTCATTCAATATTAGTACTCCTACTTTTCTGTGAATGCCGTTTCCTCAAAATATCATTTTCCATCCTTTCACATTGAGTTTATATTTGTCTTTGGATCTAAGATGTGTCTCCTGGAGGCAGCATATGGTTGGGTTTTGTTTTTTGATCTATTCTGCAATTCTGCACCTTTTTATTGGCGAGTTCAGTCCATTTACATTTAGGGTGATTATTGAAATATGAAGTCTTCATACAGCCATTTTATCTTTTGCTTTCTGGTAGCTTGGTGTTTCTATTGCTTCCTTGTCCTTGTGTTTCTGTTTTCCTTATTTTAATTGGCTGTTGTGGGTTTTGCGTCTGGTTCTTCTTGTTTTATGTTATATACCTCTGTTCTGAATCTTTGGTGTATGGTTACCATTACGAATATGTAAAGGATAGTTATATATAGATAATCATTCATTTTTTTCTGCATGCGCCTTATCTCCTTTCCACTTTGCGAATTTGGATCTTCAAATCCTCCCCTCTTCAGTCATTGTTATCTCAGTTTATCCCTATATATGCTGAACATTCATTACTATCTTGCTATAGCTATTCTCTTCTTATTATTTAAATTTATAATGCCCTGCTCTTAGTAAGGGCTGCACTCCTCTGCTTTTATTTGCCTGATAGTTACTTTATTCCTACTTATGTATTTTTTGTTTTATTATTTTGTTTTATTATTTTGTTTTAGATGAGTTGACACCTTTCAGTATTTCCTGTTGTGTAGGCCTCATAGTGGAGAATTCCCTAAATTTTTGTATATCTGGAAAGGTCTTTATTTCTTCTTCATATCTAAAGGAAAGCCTAGCTAGATGCATTATTCTAGGCTCCTAGTTCCTTTCACTTAATAGTTTAAATATTTCATTCCATTACTTTCTGGCTTGTAAGTTTTGTGCTGAGAAGTTCAATGATAATCTAATGGGTTTTTCTTTATATGTTACCATCTTCTTTTCCCTGGCTTCCCTGAGAATTCTGTCTTTGTCATTGATTTTTGATAACTTTCATACAATGTGTTTTGGTGAAGGCCTTTTAGGGTTGAGATAATTGGGTTTTCTGTTGACTTTTTGAATTCCAAGCTCCAGCTCATTCCTTAGAGTTGGGAAATTCTTGCAAACTATTTGTCTAAAAATGCTTTCTAATCCCTGCTCTTTTTCTTCTCCTTTGATAGTGTGTATTATTCTTATGCTTTTTTCCCCTCTTTTCCTAATGGTATCAGCTAGTTCTTGTATTTCTCTTTCATTATTTTTCATTCTTCAGTTTTTCTTTTCTTCCTTTTTGATTATTTCCAGATTTCTGTCTTCGATATCACTGATCCCTTCCTCCATTTGATTGACTCTATTTTCTTAGCCTGTTTTTTCATTTTTCAATTCTTGCAGTACATTCTTCATCTCCAGAATTTATATTCGGTTCTTTTGGAGGGTTTCAATCTCCTTACTGTGCTCATCTAGTTGTTTTTCAATTCCTGAATTTGTTGATTTGAGTTATTTTGTATCTCATTGAGTGTTTTCAGAAGTGTCATTTAAGTTTCAAATTTCTATTTTTGTAAGCTTATTTTTTTGGTGATTTTTCTCTTTCTTTCGGAGATGCCTTGTCACCTTTGTTGTTCACGGTGTTTAATGGACTATTTCTGCATCTGGGTATTAATGGAAGTGTATTCTGTTGCTTTTCTAGAAAGAAGATTTATTATATAAAGATGTCTCTGTAGCTTGCTGGAAAGAAGGCAATTTTCTTTTGGTTTCCAGTAGGTGGTGTCTAGGCCTCTTGGATTCCTGCTTTAGATAAAGCCTAAATGTCTTTTTTATTTTCTTGTACATATTTAATCACAATTACTACTCTCAGTTTCAGTCCCTGTCAGTGTTGGCAATAGTTTTAATAGCATTTGCTCCGATTCCCCTGTGGCTCCACAGTAACCTGTCTCAGTGGGTATTGGGGGAGGATCCCTCTGGTTTGGGAGCTGGAGGCTGTGGCTCAGCCTCGATTTTGCAACCGGGGCCAGTAAAAATCAACTGTTTTTTCTCTGTGGTCCCATCCTGCTTCTCTACTTTATGCCCTGATGACTGGGCCCTGGTGCCAACTGCTAGAAGTTCTAGCACTTCCAGGCAGGCTGATCAGGGAAGACTCCGCACTTTCACCCCTCCCCATCCTTCTTCAAGGAGCTCCAGAGGCTACCAGAGGCAGCTTCTTTATTTCTCCAAGTCCACTGCCCAACACCCAGGGTTCTGACCTGTGGTAGCTCTCATGCATAGATCATATGCTCAGACGTGCGGGTGTGCAAGTTTGGGTGTTTTTGTTGCTGTCGTTGTTGTTGAGTTTTAGATGTTCAGCTTATTATTGTTTCAAGGGCTGAGATCCATGAATGTCTCTCACTCCACCATGTTTCTTTGTCGTATCCTGGATCTTTTTTTCAATCTATGCTTTTAATAACAAAGAAGCTTGCAGAGTACTGAAACAGGCTTTTCGCCTGTTTGCATCAGTAGTTTATATAAGTCTATGTTAAGCCTATTTTACTACTAAGCCAATGTATTCATTAAAATATAAGGTTAATTTTACTCTTGTTTTAATTTGAATCAGAAATTGTTTTTAGATTTGGTTGATTAATTATGTGTCTATAGCTTCACCATTTTCTAAAGGGAAGGATAGTAAAGCTAAACTTGTTCACCGAAGAACTTACAGTTTTTTTTCTGTGAGATTTGAGGTATCCAAAGGAGCTATCTGTCTTCTTAGAGATTTCCATCTTATTCAAGAAAAATCATTGTAGCACTAGGAAGTTGCTATTAAATGCAAACTTAGCAATGCTACAAATGAAAAGTCATACTGAGTATTAAATATCGATTTAAGTAGCAGGAGAGATATAACTTCATGCCTTATATTCCAGAGATGATAATTTTTACCAAATTTCTACATCTCTATGGTAAAGTAATACAAAACATGCCATTTAAATGCCGCAGAAACTAAATCTAAGAAATATATTATTGATGACATGTCTAAGACATCATTTTACTAAATTAATAAAAGACGGAGAACTGAGACGGGGAAGACTCCAGGTCACATTCCCCAACATCTTATATGATCTTTCTACAAACTACATATTAAAAGTGGAGGTAAGGAGAAACAATGTCTTGAATGCAACTGATTAGATGTATGATTTTCTTTTCAAAAGTTTCAGCGGGGAGTAATTGTGTTGCGAGTAAGAAGCAATGGTGCTTAAAATCAAACATGAGGACAGAAAGGTTTCCAGCTGATTGGGATGTCCATAAATGTTATTCCTTAGTGTAAAGCATCCTCTTGCTTAGCCAAGAAGCAAGTTAAGGATGTTAGCACTAGCAAAGTGCACAGTCTTGAGCATTCAAAGTCTCTCGTTGAAACAGTCATTATTGAGTGACATGGTGGAGTGAGAGATGTTCCCAGACCTTTCCCCTTGAAATAACAATAAATTGAACATCTAAAACTCAACAAAAATCACCCAACCTATACACCAGCATGTCTGAGCATGAGATTTGTGAATAAGAGCTACCACAGGTCAGAACCCCGGAAGTTGGGTGATAGACTAGAAGAAAGAAAGAAACTGCCTCTCACAGGTGGAGCTCCCTGTAGGGGGAGAAGATGCAGCAGGTTCCCTGAATAGCACTGCCTGAGAGAGCTGTGAGCATCACAAAGCAGCAGTGCACAGGGATCAGAGCAGAAAGCAGGGAAATGGGGACAGAAAAGAAATGGGGATGGCAGAGAAGTAACAATTGATTATTACTAGGTGTGGTAGTAAAATGTGAGGCTGAGGAGCAGCCCTTGTCCACCAACCCAGAGGGCTTCTCCCCACCATATCTTCCAAAACTGAATACTGCAAAGCCCCAAAAGAATCTGAGCAAAAGCTACACAAGCTATTGCTAACACAGACATGGATGGAGACTGAGAGTAGGGAGCGTGATTGAATATTTATAAGAAAAAAAGCGCCATTTTTAAGATTTTATATAAAGCAGGGATCCAAGAGGCTTAAACTCCACTTACTGGAAACCAAAAGAAAAATATCTTCTTTACAACAGGCTAAAGAAGAACACTTATATAATAAATCTGTCTGGAAAAAAGGCAGAATACACTTCCATTAATTCCCAGGCAGAGAAAGAATCCATTAAACACCATGAACAACCAAGATGACAAGGTAGCTCAGAAAGAAAAAGAAAAATCTCCAGAAAATAAGCTTACAGACATAGAAATATGTGACTTAAATGAGAGAATTCAGGACAGTACTTCTGAAAAATTCAATGAAATCCAAAATAACAAATATCAATAATTCAAAGAACTGAAAAAAACAACTAGATCAACAGAATGAGTTTTTTACCAAGAAGATTGAAACCCTCAAAGTGAATCTAATAGAACTTCTGGTGATGAAGAACACACTGAAAGATATGAAAAATGAAATAGCAAGCTTGGGAAATAGAGTCGTCTAAATGGAGGAAAGAAACAGTGATATCAAAGACAGAAATCAAGAAATAAAGCAGAAGGAAGAAGAGAGAAACTGAAGAATTAAAACTAATGAAAGAGAAATACAAGAACTAGCTGATACCATCAGGAAAAAAAAAAAAAACATAAGAATAATAGGCATTCTTGAAGGGAAGGTAAAGGACCAGGGATTAGAGTATATTCAGACAAATAGTTGACAAGAATTTCCCACATCTAAGAAATGAGCTGGAGCTTAGAATTCAAGAAGTCAAAAGAACATCCAGTTACCTCAACTAAAAAAGGCCTTCTCCAAGACACATTGTATTAAAATTTTCAAAAATCAATGACAAAGAATTCTCAGGGCACTTGGGGAAAGAAGATGGTAAACTATGAAGGAAAACCCATTAGATTATCGTAGGACTTCTCAGTACAAACCTAACAAGACAGAAAGAGCAGAATCAAATATTCAAAGTATTAAGTAAAAGGAAATACCAGCCAAGAATAATATATCCAGCTAAGCTCTTCTTTGGATACGAAGGAGAAAAAAAATCTTTCCAGACTTACAAAAATTGAGGAAATTCTCCAACACAAGGCCCGCATTACAGGAAATACTGAAAGGGGTCAACTCATAAAACAAAATGACAAAAAAAAATGTAACTATGAGTAAGATAAATAACAGGCAGATAGAAGAAGAGGAGTACAACCCTTATTAAGAACAGAGCATTATAAGCTTAAACAGTAAGAAGAGAGTTGTTCTAGAAATATAGTAGTGAATGTTCAACATGCATAGGGAAAAATTGAGACAAAACAGAAAAAGGGAGGATTCAAAGATCTAAATTCTTAAAAGGGAAGAGAGATAAGGCACAGAAAGAAGAATATGATATATATATGTGTGTATATAGACGCACACACACACTCTCCTCTACATATTCATAAATAACCACATGCCAAAGATTCAGTACTGAAGTATATAACATAAAACAAGAAGGACCACCAAACCCAATCAAAAAAAAAAAAAAAAAACAGAAACATGAGGACGAGGAAGCAATGGACACAGAGCTACCAGAAAGCAAAAGATAAAATGGCTATAAGAAAATCTCATATTTCAATAATCGCCCTAAATGTAAATGGACTGACTGAACTCACCAATAAAAAGGTGCAGAATTGCAGAATAGATCAAAAAACAAAACCCAACCATATGCTGCCTCCAGGAGACACATCTTAGCTCCAAAGACAAATATAAACTCAATGTGAAAGGATGGAAAATGATATTTTGAGGAAACGGCATTCACAGAAAAGTAGGAGTACTAATATTGAATGAAATAGACTTTGAAATTAAATAAAGGTAGGAAAGGTACTGAGGGACAGTTCATAATGCCAAAGGACTCACGCACCAAGATATGACACTTATTAATATCGGTGGTCCCAATCGGGGAGCTTAGAAATATGTAAAGCAATTACTAACAACTAAAGAATGAAACAAACCAAAACACTATCATAGTAAGGTACCTAAATACGCCACCATTGGACATGGACAGATCATCCAAACTGAAAATCAATAAGGAAATAACATCTTTAAATGACACATTAGACCAACTGGACATAATTGACATTTACAGAGCCTTTCATCCCAAAACAGCTGCTTATACATTCTTCTCTAGTGCACAGGGAACATTCTCAAGGATTGACCACATACTAGGACACAGAGATTGCCTCACCAAATTTGAGAGGGTTGAAATCATACCAATAATATTCTCTGATCATAATGCTTTGAAGCTGGAGATCAACTATAAAAAGAAAGTGGGAAGAACCACAAATACAAGGAGATTAAACAACATGCTACTAAAGAATAACTGCATCAGAAAAGAAATAAAAGGCAAATCAAGAGATACATAGAAATAAATGATAACGATAGTACAACAGATCAGTACTTTTAGGACATGGCAAAAGTGATCATAAGAGGAATGTTCATATCATTACATGCCTATCTCAAAAATCAAGAATAAGCCCAAATAAGCAATCTAATGCTTCATCTTAAAAAACTAGAAAAAGAATAATAAATGAGGCCTAAAGTTGGTGAAAGGAAAGAAATCATCAAAATTAGGCCAGAAATAAATGATCCTGAAAACAAATAAAACAAAACAAAACATAGAAAAAAATAAATATGAAAAGAAATGGGTTCTTTGAGGTTAATAAAATTAACAAACCCCTGGCTAGACTCACTAAAGAAAAAAGAGAAAGGACACAAATAAACAAAATGAGGGATGAAAAAGGGGAAATTACAACTGACATTGCAGAACTACGAAAGGTCATGCAAGAATACTATGAAAACATATATAATAAGAAATTTAATAACATAGAAGAAATGAAACAGTACTTAGAAAATGCAATCTTCCTAGACTGAATCAAGAAGAACTAGAAAATCTAAATAGACTGATCAGCAGTATGGAAATTGAAACAATCATCAAAACCTACCAAAACGTAAAAGTTCAGGACCAAATGGCTTTACAAGTTAACTCTACTAAACATTCAAAGAAAACTTAATATCTATTCTCCTCAAACTCTTCCAAAAAATCAAAGAAAAAACACACTTCTGAACTCATTTTATGAAGCCAATATTCCTCTGATACCAAAAGCTGGTAAAGATAACACAAAACAAGAAAACTACACACAGATGCAAAAATCCTAAATAATATACTAGGTTACTGAATACAACATTTTGAAAATATTATATACCATGATCAAGTGGGCTTCACCCAAGGGGCACAGGGATGGTTCGACATACAGAAAACAACTAATGTGATATACCACATAACCAAATTAAAAAATAAGAATCATATGATATATCAAAAGATACATCCAAATAGGAAATGAAGAAGTCAGTCTCACTTTTTGCAGATGACACGATTCTCTATATAGAAAATCCTAAAGACTCCACAAGAACACTACTAGAGACAATAAGCAAATACAGTAAAATTTCTGGATACAAAATCAATATTCAAAAGTCCAAAGTGTTTCTGTATTCTAATAATGAAGCATCAGAAAAAGAAGTGGAAAAAATAATTCCTTTTGCAATTGCAACAACAAAAAATAAAATACCTAGGAATAAATTTAATGAAACATGTGAAGGACCTATATAATGACAACTACAAGATCCTATTAAAAGAAATTGAAGAAGATGCAAAGAAATGGAAAAATATTCTGTGTTCTTGGATTAGAAGAAACAACAGTTAAAATGACCATATTACATAAAGCATTATAAAGATTTAATGCAATCTTCATCAAAATCCCATCAACACTTTTTAAAGAAATAGAGCAGAAAATCATCAGATTTGTGTATAAGCACAATAGACCCAAAATTGCCAAAGCCATCCTGAGAAAAAAAGTCTGGAGGTATCACTCTGCCTGACTTCAAATTATACTACAAAACAATGAAAATCAAAACAGCATGATGTTGGCGGAAAAAGAGACACATGGATCAGTGGAACAGAATTAAGAGTCCAGAAGTAAAGCTATATTTATATGGGCAAATAATTTTTGACAAAAGGTCTGAAAACATATAGTGGAGAAAGGAAAGCCTCTTCAATAAATGGTGCTGGGAAAACTGGAAAACCACCCGAAAAAGAATAAAACTAGACTGTTATTTATCACCACACACCAAAATTAACTCAATATGGTAAGGATCTGAATATAAGACCTGAAACAATAAAGCACATAGAAGAAAACGTAGGAACTAAATTGAAGGACCTTGTACTTAAAGAGGATTTTTATGAAATTGACCTCAAAGAAAAGGGAAGTAAAAGCAAAAATAAGTGAATGGGACTAAATTAAATTAAAAAGCTTCTGCTCAGCAAAAGAAATCACCAACAAGGTAAAGAGACAACCATCTGAATGGGAAAAAGGGACTTCATCCTTGTCTTGTTGCTGATCTTAAAGAAAATAAAAATCAATGGTTTTAGCTTCTCCCTGGGTTTGTCATATCTGACCTTTATTATATCAAGTTATATTTTCTCTATTCCCACTTTGCTGAGAGTTTTTTTTCAGAAATGGATGCTGAGAGGAAACAGAAGAAAATTGGCATAGATGATAGAGGCTTTGTTCATCCCTCTTGTGACCAAATAAAAGTTGTGAAAGAAACACGAAACAAAGAGCAAGGAAAGTCTCCTGTGATCTCAATGAACAGAAGAAGCACTATGGCTAGAGAGAGAAATAATTAATCAATCTGCAACAATAGAAGGCAGGAGTGGGTGAAGACATGAGGCTAGCCAGTCTCAAGCAGCCAAGTGGGACAGAGATTACCGCAGCGGGAGCAGCAGCAGCCGCTGCCAGCAGCTGCAGACAACTCTTAAAGGGGCTGGGTCTACGAGCAGATTTATGCCATGATGGACCTGCTTGCTCTGAGCAGCTGTGATGAGTTGGCTCCATGAAGCACCAGGAACTTACAGGGGAAATTGAGTTGTTGCAGTCAGGGCCAGAGGCAAGACTTTCTCTTGGGTATAAGTGCTGGTAGTGTCCATTGTTCCTCTAGTGAGCCCTCCCTTCCACAGTGTGCTGACACAGTGTAGCCATAGCTGAGACATCTTCAAAGTGGATAACTGAGGTTGCTCTGCCCAGAGGATTCCCAGAAATTCCATCTCTCCCAACTCATAACCCCACCCAAGTTACAGCCAGGTGTGTCCTTGGTGAGACTGGTGTTCCTTGCTGAGCACTGCCAAGACTCACACTGGCGACAGCTGGCCTAGGTTTCTGGTGTGTTTTCTTGAAGAAAATATGAACACGGCATCTGTAGATTGCTTGCTGATTAACAGGTAGCCATGGAGTGGCACAGTCTGGGGCTAAACTTGGCCTGCAACTGAACCACTGTCAAGACTGTGCCACTGGACACCTACTACACAAAGTTGCACTAATAAGAATGAGAGACTTAGGAGCTTTGCTTACTACACAGAAGCAGACAGAAATGCAGCCAAAATGGGAAGACAAGAAGCAAAAGCCATATGAGAGAATAGAACAGAGATCCAAGAATAACTCAAGCAATCTAACAGATGCAGAATTCAAAACACTTGTTATAAAGATGCTCAATGAATTTATGGGAAGTGTAGATGAACTCAGTGAGAATAACAGATAAAAAACATAAAAATGGAAATAGAAATTATAAAAGGGAAGAAATCAGAAATAAAGAACACATTATCTGAGATGAAAAGTGTATTAGAGGGAATCAACAGAGTGCATAAAGAAGAGAATAAAATCACCGATATAGAGGATGGGAAAGACAAAGACACTCAATCAGAGCAGCAAAGAAAAAGAAGCCAAGACAATAATAGTAATTTAAGGAAACTATGGGACACTATTAAACATACAAACATCTATATCATAGGAGTACTCAAAGGAAAACAAGAAATTGAAGAAGAACTATTTGAAGAAATAATAATGAAAAACTTCCCTAATCTGATAAAGGAAATAGACATACAAACCCAGGAAGCTCAGAAGACCCAAGAAAGATGTCCGCAAAGAGACCGAGACACGTTATAATTAAAATGCCAAAGTTTAAATACAAAGAGTGAATCTTAAAAGCAGCAAGATAAGAGCAGTTCGTTAGCTACAAGGGAGCACCCATAAGACCAGCAACTGATTTCTCAATAGAAACTATGCAGGACAGAAGGACTTGGCACAAAATATTTAATGTGATGAAAACCCAGGATATACAACCAAGAATATTTTATTCAGCAAAGCTATCATTTAAAGTCGAAGGACAGATAAAGAGCTTCCCAGACAAAAACAGGCTAAAAGAATTCATAAACATCAAGACAATATTAAAGGAATAGTTGGAGCAACTTCTTTAAGAAAAAAAAATGTATCAAAAAACAGGAATAAAGAATGGTAATAACTACATTCCTATGAACAAGTACCTCAAATGGAAAAGAATTAAGTGCTCCAACTAAAAGACAGAGTGGCTGAATGGATAAGCAAACAAGACCCCTCCTTATGCTGTCTACAAGAGACTCGCTTCAGATGAAAAGACACACACAAACTAAAAGGAAGGTGATGGAAAAGATATTGCCTTGATAGACCTAAAGGGTATTTTGCTGAATGAAATGGGTTGAATTGAGAAAGAAATATCACATGATTTCACATACATATGAAATCTAAAGAACATAATAAACAACAAAAATGGAAACAAATTCATAAATACAGAGAATATTTTGATAGCTACTAGATGAGAGACATGTTTAAGAGGGACAGCAAAAAAGGGCAGAGGGATTAAGAAGTATAAATAAATAGTTACAAAATAGACGTGGAGATATAAATTGTAGCATAAGGAAGTAGTTAATAATGTAGTATATATGTAAGGGGGAAGAAGGGTTAACTAGATTTAGAGGGGTGAAAACTTCATGAGTTACATAGATCTCAAATCGCTGTGCTGTACAACTGAAACTAATATATTATCGTAGCCAACTATAAATGAAAAAAAACATTGAATTGTACAATGTAAATATGAGCGACTAATTGTCTATTGTATTTCAATAAAGCTGGAATAAACAAAAGAAAAAAAGAAATGGATGCTGAATTTGTCACAGGCTTTTTCTGCATCTACTGATCATGACTTTTTTTTAATTCAAAGATTTTTTTTATTAGTTTCAAGTGTACAGTATTTTGGTTAGACATTTGTATAGTTTATAAAATGATCCCCCTATGTTCTCCTTCTCTTATCTGGTTTTCCACCTAGAAAATATATTTATGCTAACTGCATTCCTTATGCCATGCTCCCCATCCCCATGATCATTTATTAACTACTAATTTGTTCTTTAACCCTTCACCTCACTCTCCCAGCCCCGCAACCTTCTCTCCCTTCTATCACCAAATTGTTCTCTATATTTGTGAGTCTGCTTTGATTAGTTTGTTCTTTTAGTTCCTTAGATTTCATATATGAGTGTAATCATATATTTATCTTTGTCTGACTTATTTCTCTCTGCATAATAACCTCTACATCCATCTATGTCACTGAAAACAGTACGATTTTATTTTTTTTAATGACTAAGTAACATTCCATTGTATATATGAACCATAACTTCTTAATCCAGTCATTTTTTGATAGGCATATCTTGACTGTTTGTAAATGTGCTGCCATGAACATTAGGGTGCATTGATCTTAATGAATTATTGTTTTAGTTTTCTTTAGATAAATACCTAGAAGTATAATCACTGGGTCAAAAGGTATACTCATTTTTAATTTGTTGAGAACCCTCCAGACTGTTTTCCATAGAGGCAGTACCAATTTGCATTCCCTACAACATATGAAAGGTACATTTTCTCCACATCCTCGTCTACATTTGTTATTTGTTTTATTGATGATAGATAACCATTCTAACATGTGTCAGGTGATATTTCATTGTGATTTTAATTTGCTTTTCCTTCATGATTAGTAAACTTGAGCATTTTTTTCATATGTCTATTGGCCATCTGTATTTTCTCTTGGAGAAGTATCTATTCAGATTTTCTGACCATTTTTAAATTAGATTGTTTATTGTTGAGTTGTATAAGTTCTATATATATTTTGGATATTAACCTCTTATTAGATGCATAATTAGTGAATGTCTTCTCCCAATTAGTTGGTTGTCATTTTGTTTTGTTGGTGGTCTTCTTTGTTGTACAAAAACTTTTTAGTTTGATGGAATCCCATTTGTTTATTTATTCTTTTGCTTCCTTTGTCCCAGGATATTTATATATCCAAAAAGAAATTACTGTTAACAACATCAGAGGGTTAACTACCTATGAATTCTTTTATCAGTTTTAAGGTTTTGGATCTTACATTTAAGTGTTTAATCCATTTTAAGTCTTTTCTTGTATATAGAATCAGAAGGTGGTCCAACTACTTTTTTTTTTTTTTGCATGTAGCTGTCCAATTTTCCCAATACCATTTATTGAAGAGACTGTGTTTACTGCATTGTATATTCTTATCTGCTTTGTCAAATATTAAGTGAGCATATAAACTTGTATTTATTTCTTTGCTCTCTATTCTGTTCCATTATTCAATGTATCTGTTTTGGTGCCAGTGCCATGCAGCTTTGATTACTGTAGATTTGTAGTATAGTTTGATATCAGGTAGTGTGATACTTCCAACTTTGTTCTTCTTCCTCAAGATTGCTGTGGCTATTCGGGGTCTTTTATGGTTCCATATAAATTTTTAGGATTATTTGTTTTAGTTCTTTGAAAATTGCCATTAGTATTTTAATAGGGATTGAATTGAATCTATAAATTACTTTGGGTAGTATGGCCTTTTAATGATGTTGATTCTTCCTATCCATGAGCATGGTATATGCTTCCATTTATTTGTATCTTCTTCAATTTTTTTTTCAATGACATAATTTTCTAAGAACAGACCTTTTACCTCCTTCATTAATTTGTTTCTCAGGTATTTTATAGTTTTCAATGCAATTGTAAATAAGATTGTTTTCTTAACTTCTCTTTCCAAAAGTTCGTCATTGGTGTATAAAAATGCCACTGACTGCTGAATATTTATTTGTAAACTGCTGCTTTACTGAATTCATTGATCAGTTCTAACAGTTTTTTGGTAGAATCTTTAGGGTTCTCTCTATATAGTACCATGTCATTAGAAAATAATGAGAGTTTTACTTCTTTCTTTCCAACTTGGATACCTTTTATTTCCCTTTCTTATATTATTGCTGTGGCTAAGACTTCCAATACGATGATGAAGAGGAGTGGTGGAAGTGGACATCGTTGTTTCATTCCTGGTCTTAAGGAAAATGCTTTAGCCTTTCCTCACTGAGTATGATGTTAGCTGTAGGTTTGTCATATATGGCCTTTATTATATTAAGACGTGTTTCTTCTATTCCCACCTTGATGAGAATTTTTATCATAAATGGATGCTGGATTTTTTCGAACACTTTTTCTGCATCTATTAATATGATCATATGGTTTTCATCTTTCAATTTGTTAATGTGGTGTATCACATGGATTGGTTTGTGGATATTGTACCAACCTTGCATCCCAGTAATAAATCTAACTTGATCATGGTTTAATATTTTTAATGTATTGCTGAATTTGGTTTGCTAATATTTTGTCGAGGATTTTTGCATCAATATTCATAAGTTTTCTCTTTTTTTGTATTGTCTTTGTCTGTTTTTGAAATCAAGTAATGTTGGCTTCATACAAGGAATTAGGAAGACTTCCTTCTTCTTGAATCTTTTGAAATAGTTTGACAAGAATTGGTTTTAATTTTTCTTTGAATGATTGGTAAAATTATCCTGTGAAGCCATCTGGTCCAGGACTCCTGTTTTTGGGGAGGGTTTTAATTATGAATTCTATTTTATTGGTGGTAATCAGTCAGTTTAAATTTTCTGTTTCTTCTTGACTCAGTCTTGAGAGATTATATGTTGCTAGGAATGTGTCCATTTCTTCCATATTGTCCAATTTGTTGGCATATAATTGCTCGTAGTATTTTCTTATGATCCTTTGTAATTCCGTGGAGTCCGTAGTTATTTCTCTGCTTTCATATCTGATTTTATTTTTTTTGAGTCCTCTCTCTTTTTTCCTTGATGAGTCTGGCTAAGGGGTCTGTCAATTTTGTTTATCCTTTCAAAGAACCAACTGTTGGTTTCATTAATCTTTGGTATTGTTTTTCTAGACTCTATTTTATTTATTTCTGCTCTGATTTTTATAAATCTTTCCTTCTATTCACTTTGGGCTTTGTTTGCTATTCTTTTTCTAGATCTTTTAAGGGTGAGTTAGATTGTTCATTTGAGCTTTTTCATTTTTCTTGAGGCAAGCCTGTATTGCTATGAATTTCACTCTTAGTACTGCTTTCACTGTGCCCCATAGATTTTGAGTTGTGTTTTCATTTTCATTTGTCTCTAGGTATCTTTTGATTTCTTCCTTGTTATCAGTAATAACTCATTCATTGTTTAGTAGCATGTTATTTAGCCTCGATGTGTTTGTATATTTTTGTTTTTTTCTTGTAGTTGATTTCTAGCTTCATACCATTGTGATCAGAGAAGACGATTGATAGTATTTCAATCTTCTTAAATTTATTGATACATGATTCGTGTCCTAACGTGTGGTCTATCTTGGGAAATGTTCCATGTTCACTTGTGAAGAATGTATATTTTGCTGCATTGGGGTAAAATGCTGTGAAAATATCTATTAAATCCATCTGGTCTAGTGTGTCTTTTAGGCCCATTGTTTCCTTGTTGATTCTTTGCCTGGAAAATCTGTCCATTGGTGTCAATGGAATGTTAAAGTCTCCTACTATGAGTGCATTACTATTGATCTCTCCTTTTATGTTGGTCAATAATTACTTTAAGTATGTAGGTGCTCCTATATTGGGTGTGTATATGTTTACCAGGATTATGTCTTCTTGATTTATTGATCCCTTTATTATTATGTAATGCCCTTTATTTTTTTTATCCCTTCTTATAGCCTTTGTTTTAAAGTCTATTTTATCTGATATAAGTATCACTACTCCGTCTTCTTTTTTTTTTTTTTCATTTCTATTTCATGAAATCTCTTTCCATCCCTTTACTTTCAGTTTGTGAGTGTCCTTTGATCTGAAGTTAGTCTCTTGTAGACAGCATATGAATGGGTCTGTTTTCTTAAACATTCAGCTATCCTATACCTTTTGATTGAAACATTTAATCCATCTACATTTAAAGTGATTACTGATAGATAGTTACTGCCATTTTATTATTCATATTTATTACTTCTATTTTATTTTTTACCCTTCTCTTTTTATAGAAGTCCCTTTAATATGTCTTGTAATATTGACTTGTTCGTGATGGATTCCTTAAGACTTTTCCTGCCTGGAAAGCTCTTTATCTCACCTTCCATTTTTATCAAAAGCCTTGCCGAGTAGAGTATGTGTGGTTGTAGATCCTTGTTTTTCATAACTTTGAATATTTATTACCAGTGTCTTTTGGCTTGCAAAGTTTCCATTGAAAAATCAGCAGACATTCTTGCAGGGGTACCCTTGTAAGTAACTAGCTGCCTTTCTCTTGCTGCTTTTAAGATTCTCTCTTTTTCTTTGACCTTTGACATTTTAATTATGATGTATCTTGATGAGGACCTGTTTGAATTCCTCTTGTTTGGGACTCTTTGTGCTTTCTGAACTTGTATGTCTAATTTCTTGGCTGGATTAGAGAAGTTTTCTGTCATTATTTCTTCAAATATATTCTCAATCCTTTGCTCTCTATTTTCTCCTTAAGGTACTCCTATGATCTGGATATTATTATGCTTCATGTTGTCCCATAGGTCTCTTATACTATCCTCATTTTATTTTAATTCTTTTTTCATTTTTGTTGTTCTTATTGGATAGGTTCTGCTACCTTGTCTTCCAGTTCGCTGATTTAATCTTCTGCTTCATCTAATCTTCTGTTGAATCCATCTAGCATATTCTTCATTTCAGTTATTGTATTCTTCACTTGTTTGGTCTTTTTCTTTTTATGATTTCCATGCTCTTTTTTATGCTTACTATCTCTCTGCTGAGGTTCTCGTTGTGTTTATCAATTCTCTCCCTAAGTTCATTGAGCATCCTCATAACCAATATTTTGAACTCTATCTCTGGTAGGTTGCTTGCTTCCATTTCATTTGGTTTATTTTCTGGAATTTTCTCCTGTTGTTTCATCTGTGGCATGTTTCTTTATTTTCTCATTTCATTAGCCTTTCTGTGTTCATTTCTATGTATCAGGAATATTTGTTCCATCTCTCAGCCTTGGCCAGATGACCTAATGTGGAAGGTGTCCTGTGTGGTTCATTGGCACACTCTCCCTGATCCCCTATGCTGACAGCTGCTCTGGATGTGATCTTTATGTGGGTTTTGTGTGATATTCTGTTGTCACTAAAAATTTATTCTTGTTAGTATATCAGCAGATAGGATTAACACTCAGGCTGACTAATTCTGGAATTGGCTGCACCCACAGGGTAAGAATTCCTGTCTGGGGGCTGACCTGACTCAGTGGAATTTGCCTAGCAAGCTTGTGTACTTGTTGCAACCACCCTTTGTGTGTATCACTAACAGGACTAGTCACAAGTTGCTCTGTTGTGGTCTGCTGTCAGCCTCCAGATGCACTGGTTCATGATCCCTTGAGAGAGGGTCTCCAGTAGGCCAAAATCAACCACTGCTTTTGATTACTCAGGGCTACCCAGTAGGAACTACAAAGCAATCCACAGTTAGTTGTTCCCTATGCTAGATCTATAGGTAAGTAGAAGAGACAACACGAGGCAGCTGTCTGGTTATCCCCTGTCCCTGACCTAGGGAAGTTTAGTAGAGGCACCAGTGCTCCTCCAGGCCTGACACTGCCTGTCAGTTGCTGTAAGTCTCTGAAACTGGATGAGCCTTGGGATGATATGCATGTTGGGTGGTGTGGTGACCCCCAGAGTCTCCTTTGTCTATTAGTGAGTTTCCCCTTGTCACTGCATTGTTAGTTTACATGCCAGCATCATTTTTGTAGCTCTCTGTACAAGTTTCCAACCATAGGATGGTCAGCTGCTGTCCACCTCGGGCCTGAATGTGCAGCGGACATTTTTCGTATTGGATGGGCCAGGAGCTCAGGGATCCAAGGCCCTTCAGGCCAATAGCCTCAGTTTTCTGCAATTTCTGTTTCTGCATGTTACCGCAGTAGTCACAGATCACATGGAGACAAGCTGCTGTCTAGGGCAGTCCTATAGACCCCTGTGACCTCCTCAAGAAATATTGCAGCTCGTATGATCAGCAGTGGTTTTCCCACAACTGTTTTCCCTGAAATGCACTCACTGCACTAGCCAAGGTCTGTTGCCTGAGCAGAATGCGCAACCCAAGAGTCCATAAGGGTATGGGAGGCTGCCTGTCAATGAGCTGCAGGCATTTTATGGCTTGAGTGAAGCAGGATCTCAAGGAGACAAGAACTATCAGGCCAATACAGCCTCAGTTTTGCTACAACTTCTGTGCCCATGCATTCTCTCTGTAGTCACAGATCACAGCAAGACCAGCTGCCATCTGGGGTGGCCTGCAGACCCCTTCGATCCCTGGTCACAATACTCCAACTCTTGCAGGCAACCGAGGTCTGCCTGCAACTGATTCCACGCCCCCACCCAGCAGTGGCTTCCCTGTGCTAACCAAAGTTTGTTGCCTGTGTGGATTAGAAGACCCTGGGGATAAGAGCCTGGCTGTGGTGGTTCATTGTCAATGTCAATGGGCCACCTGGGGTAATTTGTGGGTTGAGTGTGGCAGGGTCTCAGGGAAACAATGGCAATCAGATCAATACAACCTCAGTCTTGCTGCAACTTTGGTAATCATTCTCAGGTTTCTACAGAACTCCAAAATCAAAGCAAGATCAGCTGCTGACTGGGACTGGCCCACAGGTCCCCAAGATCCACCCAAGTTTCTTTTGGCAACAGTGATCTGCCTAAAACTCTCAGAAATGCTTCCTCATAGCTCTGGCTGCCAGCTGGGAGTGTTTGGCCCTGAATCTAAGCAGGGTGTGGCAGCCATCCACTACAAAAACCCTGGGCAATCTTAAGGTTGGGTGGGGAGGGCTGATCTCTTCAAACCAAGGCTTCCTCATGGCCCTGGGGGTAGGGTCTGCACAGTCAAGCTGGAGCAGTCTGAAGATTGCCAAATAAGAAGACTGGGCTAAGGCACAATGGTGGCTGTTCTTTCAGCACTGTTTTGGCACAGGTAATGCAGACTTTCTCAGTATAAATCCTCCAGGAGTGTCTGACCCACCACTGGTGTTCAAGGTGAGTGTCTGCAGGTCAGAAAGCCTATGTGTGCACCCTTCAAAAGGGTATCTATGGTTTCATTTTCCTTCCATCTCACCCAGACGGCTAGAATCCCCTCTGGTTTTCAGAGTTGCAGTTATTGGAAGCATATCTTCCCTGGGCTGGGACCCTGGTCTGGGGAACCCCTGGATGGTTTGAGGAACCCCTCTCCTTCAGGGGAGCCCCTGCAGTCTCACCCTTCTTCCCAGTGATTTTCCATCACCCGCAGATGCGGTTCTAGCCCTATTCGCGATTTTGCTTCTTTTAATGACTTCAATGTGACTCCTTCTTTACATTACCAGATGTAAGTGTTATGATCAGCTGGACTTCAAATGATTCGTCACATGGATTATTTTATAATTTGGTTGTAATTTCAATGTGAACTTGGGAGGAGGTGACTACTGCTTTTACCTAGTCTGCTATCTTCTAGAATAGGACTAAATTTTTAATGTGCGTGTGTGGGGGGAGGGGGATGGGGAAATCCTGGTTATCCACCTTAAGGTAATAATGGATAATAGAGGTTATTTTGAGAAAAAATAAGCGTCATCATCTGAGTCATTTGTGTCTGGTAAGGTCTTTGTAGAATGTCCTCTACCAAGGGAGGAACTTTTCTTTTTACTTAGGGAAATCTAGGATTTTGAGATTTTAAGGCTCATTGACCCAAATGTCCTCAATTTAAGTCTCAAGGTTCTACTCTTTTCCTATCACGAGACTGGTTTTGACATAGCGAGCATGCTATGGCTATGCATTCAATCTTTTTTGCAGCTTGCAACTGGACTTAGCAATGGATTTTTAGCAAAATTATTTCTGATGCTGCAGAAGATGTTTTCTTAAATGTTGGCATACAGTCACTCTGGCTTTCAAAGAGTACCTTCATTTAACCTGAGCATGTTATTTTCTTTTTCAAGTCTTAAAAAGTAGTTAACAAAGTCAGCCAACTCCAAAGTATATATTTTTTTTAATTACTACAGCTCCTGTATGTGCAAGTGACCTAGCTATTGAATAACCTAACACTCACCTACAACTCATCTCAATCCACTTCAGTGAGAGTCTTGGTACTTGAGACACTAAATATTCTATTTCCAGCATACCACCTACTACTAAGGTATTCTTTATAATGAATTATGCATGATCTAGTCCCCAAATTCCATGCTGAGAAATGCTTTTCAGGACCACTCCTGGTACCAATAGAATTAGCCTAGTTTCCCACTGAAAATACCAAAATGAAGGCTTTTTATGTCATACATCTTTGAGTGCCTTATGAAAAGCTATATATATAACTGTCTAATTGAGAAAAGGAAGTGCCAACAACAGGTACATGATTGTAAATAAAGTTTCTGCTAGGATGGTAACCATATATGCATTGCCACTTAATCTGTCTTTGAAATCACATGCTGCTGCTCTGGCTAATGGATTTGCATAGGAGGAGTCAGAATGGAGTTTTCAGCCAGAATATGATCAAGTGACAGAGATCTTATGAGGTTCTCTATATCCAAATTTAGCTGTTAGAATTGGAACTGAAGACTGATTCTGGTATGTGATCACTTGTAATATGGACATAGAAGTGAAGTCGCAGAATTTTTTCAGCTTTCTAACATCACAGTAAAACACTCAAATTTTTGGACCCTTTACCCTTTCTGATTCAGCACTGGTTATACTTCCTCACATTATATGACTGATAATGAACTCATTACAACAACAAAATAATAAAGCATGAGGCAAAACTCTATTTTATTGGAACGGTTTAATGTATGGTCTTTATACTGTGTATATATACATACATATGTATCTATATGAATATATCTATATCTACTATATATATATGCATATGAATGCCTTTAATTTATTCAATGAGTATAATACTAGCTAGATGAACAAAAGCTCATTGCTCATCCCACTAGTTTTTCCAAAAGCGTAATATTCTACAACTCACAAGATATTAAACACTTTTATTTCCTGAACGTTTTATCTATTGTCATATTCTTCCTTGAAAAACTTATAGTTGGTCTAATATTCTACATGAGAAATAATAGTGATTCCACTGCTGTCTTTTAAAAACTAACAGTTAATACTTTATCGACAGCATTAAACTTGTTCACATTTCTATTGACAAAAAAAGACTTTGGGTTTAGTTGTGTGAACTCAGTACAGATGCCCATTTCTTAATTCTTAGGACTTACGTTATAGATTTCTGCAGGAAAGTAGGATTGATAAAGATGATGTCTTCATTTATGACTTATTAAAACCAAAAAAAATGAAAAGAGAATTATATTTAACTGTATGTTTTTACTTCTACCTTAATGATTTGAAACTATTTTTGGATAAACTGAAATTATGTCCCCCATTAAGCTTTATTTTTTTCTGGTTCTATAATATAGTTCACGTGATGTGAATTAGAAATGGTCTCAGCATGGTCCTACTATTTAATTACTATCAGAATGATTGACTTCAGCTAAAGTATTCCAAGACCCAAATTGTCATTTTTAGCAGAATCCTCCTACATTTAATTGGCTTATGTCAAGTAATTCTAAATTTCAGGTCAGCCTATGTTGTTATTTAAAGTTTTGTTTTACAATTAATTTCTCCCAGAGGGTTTACCATTCCTGATTATATTGCTTAAAATATTTCATGGACATATAATTGAGATTTCTCTTTGGCTAGAGTGTTCAAGTAGTGATAACTAGTTTGCATATTTTCCAGGTAAAATTATCACAAATATACTCCAAAATATAAAAATTTGGGGCCTCAGTAATCCATTGTTTTTCAGATTTTTAAGGAAATGCAGAACTCTTCTCTAAGGTAAAACCTTGCCATTTTTCTTTGGGGTGGGGGGATACTATTTTGGTGCATCTTATTCTTGTATTTATTTACACAAAAATTATTGATTTAAATCCTTAATTAAAATTATTGCTTATTAGGACAAATGAATCTGATGTTAGTTGAAAATTAGACAATTTTTATTTCAGATTTTTGCCATAAAATATAATCTCAGACTATCTTATATTTTCTCATTAAAAAAATCATAAAATAAGGTTAATGGATAACCCTGAATTTTATAATGTTGATAGTGATTATCTCTGGATTCTAGGATTACAAATTGTAATTTTTACTTGCAAGATTCTTTTGTGCTAGCTTATTCTTTTCTATTTGAGGTTCATCCCTTACTTAATCCCCTCATATTCACTAATAAAAGGGCCTTGATTTTCTTTGTTCCTGCTCTCTGGTAACCATATGCTTGTGTAGGTGACTTGGAACTTGCACAGTTGAAGTAGGAATTTAAATCTAGAATAATAGATCTAATGTCAAAGGGACTGTTGAGATTCGTTCCATAACTTATAGCACTGTTGGCTGCTACTTTGCTGCTTAAAGTCTGTGGACCAGGAACATCAGCATTACCTGAAATCTTGTCAGAAATGCAGACTCTGGCCCACACCAGCCCTACTAAATTAGAATCTGGGGTTGAACAAGATCCCTAGGTAATTTGATGAACATTAAATTTGAGAAGCCTACCTTACTGGTAGCCTGCAGTTTGACAGCAGCATCTGACCAGGCTATTTCAACTACAAATAGTATTTTGTTTCCATCTTCACAGACTTCTGGATTAGCCCTTGTTCTTGCTCATTTTCAGCCTTGTCATGTTGAATCTGTGAGTCCTTGGTATTCTTACAATAATGTTTTTGGTTTGTTTCTGTTTGTTTGCTTAAGAGTCAGTTTCTATTACTTGCAATTGAAAAAGTCCTAATTGATGTGCAGTTTATTTTATGTTTTAAAAGCATCTCTAGTATTTCCAAAATATCTACAGTGTTCATACACTACTTTTATAATTAGTAAAACCAAAAAGTTATTTTAAAATGTATGCCTGCTTGAAACCAAAGAGTTGTGAATTTAGACCACATTGCTTTGGTCCTTCATATTTAAGGCATAATTTAAAAAAAACTACATTGTGTTTTGGTGTTATGCTCTCTACCTACACTGAGAGGTAAATCAGAAGCATCTGAGTGACATTTATTATTGTTTTTGAAGGAAGTTTTTGAGGATATTGTTTGTGAATTTAATAGTATAGTAGTTCCCCCCCCCCACCCCTCCCACTTATCCATAGGGGATATGTTTCAAGTTTCCTAATGGATGATTGAAACTGTAGGTAGTACTGAACCCTATATATACTATTTTTTTCCTATACATATATACTTATGATAAAGTTTAATTTATAAATTAAGCACAGCAAGAGATTAACAGCAATACTAATAATAAAATAGAATAATTATAATAAAAGTTATGTGAATATTAAGTAAAAAAAGAGTTACTTGAACACAAGAACTATGATGTCGTGACATTCGATCTGATAACCGAGAAGGCAATTATAGAATAGAAATGGTGGGAAAGGGATGATGCTCATCCTGGGCAGGATAGAGCAAGATGGCACAAGATTTTATCACATTACATGAAACAGTCCACAATTAAACATTTATGAATTGTTTCTGTAATTTTTCTTTTAATATTTTCAGACTACAGTTGACCATGGGTAACTAAAGCCCCTGCTCTTCACTGATTAAAGACACTTTGATAATTCACACTAAACTATAGCATCTCTGCATATATCCTTGGGTTATGATCCAATTTTGGAGAGCAATAGTTAAGCCATTTACCTCTGGTTCCACCCATCTGCTTTTTTTTTTATTATTGATTACTAAATCAGTAATATTAAGAGTTAACATTTACTGAATACTTACCCTATGGCAAGAATTTTGCATGTATTAACTCATTCGATCCTCACAAAACTACAAGGGGGTAGGTGTTATAATGTTACCTTTACTTTTCAAATGAGAAACTGAGATGCAGAGACGTTAAGTAAATTACCCAAGGTTGTACCATAGTGGTAAAATTGCCTGGAGTAGAGTCTCAGAGTCATGCTTAATCACTTTCCTGTGATCATGTCACTGCTGCATATTGTGCAGATGACAGCATGGGTTTATCTAACTCACCACCAGGGAATTTACTTATTGCTTACTATACTCCTTCCATTGGAATTCATCCTTGCTTTGTGACTATGGCTTTTTATTCATATCTCTTGCTCAAATATCCTTGTTCCGCCCTAGCAGAAGGACAGCAAGATCCTGGAAGAGCCATTTGCTATTTAAGGAATTCTTAAAAACTCCCTTTAACATGCCAAAGTGTAGTATAAAGCATACATCGACATGCACCAGGTCTCAGGAGAGAAAATCTGACAGTTTGATACCATCTGTTTCTACTCCTATCTATACAGACCATCTGTTCTTGTTCAAAATACTGCAAGAATGCTACTTAGAGTCATTTAAGGTCAGAAGAATCATCAGCCTTTCAACTTTGTCTATCTATGAGCCCATCTTATTTTCTACTGCTGCCTTCCAAGCCCCACACTTCACTGCTCAGATCTGTATCCAGCTTTGACAACTAGATTGATAATGAGAATATGTGATAAGGAAATACTATATTACCATTACTATGAAGGCAGACTCAAGCAGCAGGTAATATTGAAAATATAAAGCTGAAAACTTTAGTCAAACCTTCCCACAACAAAAACATGGAGTCAAACCTGGGATCCCCAGTCTTATCTTGCTATGGAAGAGATGCTAAAATGAACAGGAAGAACTTATGCCTAATCTACCCCTGGCTATATAAACTTGGCCTCTATTCATCATTCTTTTGCTGACCCACAGAAACAGGTCTAAAAATTTAGCTAGAATTCTAAACAATTATCAGCATCTCCTTTTCCTACACATTCCCTCTTCTTTATCTGTTTGTTCCCAGCTTCATTTCATTCACTACCTTCCTGCTGCAAGCTAGTGGATCTGTATTCCAATACCAGGTATTGGTATTGGAATACAGATCCATTGCTTCTGGCCTTACCAGGATGTGGTGCTATCTCAGGTGGGTTCTTCAGAAGTGCATGCTGAAGCAGAGTTTATCAGGGATTAACACCTAGGAAAAGTAGGAGAAAAAAACAGGATTAGTGTCTGAAGGAGAAACTGAACTGCACGCAGACCCAACAGAGTCTCTGCCAACTCAGAACTTTTGAGGAAGTATTGATCATCAGAGTTATCTCTTGTTGGGCCAAAATGGTGGGCATTATCTTTTACCCTACTCAGTCTGCAAATGTAGGCTGCCAAGGGAAGCTATGACTTTGGATGAGGTAACTCTCTGTACCTGTGGCAGACCCTCAAAAAACTGACAACTGAAGGAAGTGTGCTGACTGTACTCTCTGCATCTGGGCAGGAAATCTTTTCTAGAAAGGGGATCCAAGCAGTGCATCTTTTTGTCTACCTCAGGGTGGAAACATCAAGTTTCTGGTGTGAGATTCTCACTTAGCTTGTTCTTCCAACCCCATCTCACACAATATTCAGTGAAGATAGTTTGCTGGCCTGGAGAACCCTACATCTGGGCAGGGGAGAGGTTCAAACCCAAACAGGATAAACTCAGAACTTCCATTATGAGTTCTATTCTATCTTCAGAAATTGATTTCTTTTAGCTATTAGAAGGGGCTCTTGGTATTGTTTTTCTATACTTCTTATACTTTTTCTATTGGTTTTCTATACTTTCTTATTTCTATCATCTTTGCAGAGGTTTTTTTTTCTTTTATTCATACCTACTTTCTTGAAGAATCTGAGATTTTTTCCGTTCTAAAGACTTCATTTTATTCTATCTCCCTATATGGACCTCCCTTTCAGTTCTGAGATGACTCTTTTTTCAAAACTGGTTCAATACATACAAAACTTTTCCAGAAAAGAATTCTTGACATCAGAGAAATAGAATCTGCACTCTTTGGTGGTCCCAAAAGGACAGCTCAGACTTACTTTCTCTAGGCATGCAATTTCTTTGAAATCACTGTATTTAATCTTAAAAATTATGTGAATTTTGCATTCTACTCTATTAAGTGGATGTGCTAGTTTTAATATTAAAATAATGTTTTAAGCTCCTTGCAAGTGGATAAATTAATTCAAGAAAATGTACCAATTTATGCATGGTTTCATGTACTTTTCCCAATAACCTTGCTTATATCATCTTTAATTTTATAAAAGTAGGAAGTTATACTCCTGTAGCTTGGTATAAATCTCTCATAGAATCTTAGAATAATAACTTAGAATGTTTTAAAATCAACTTACATGCACTGAATTGTATTTTACAATACTCTATATTTTAATGCTCATTTAAAATGAAATTATAAATGAAAAAGACTAACATATTTCTTCTAAAGAAAGAGAATTTTCTATCAAATTATAAATTAGATGCCTAGTCAATTAAATACAAATAAATAATCTTGCTATTCTATACTATATAATCTGGCCACACAATTTAAAAACAATTCATTAAAGACATTTATATGAGAAAATAAACAATATATTTTAGAGTTAAGACTTTTAGATTACCTGATTTAAGAATTTAATTTATAGATCCAGTCTGGAGAAATATCTAAAATACCAAGACTTCAGCCTCTGGAGAAACAAAAAGGAGGTATATCTCTTGGGACAATTTTTATTATATTTTTCCAACAAATAGGTTTTTATAAGAATCAAGTAGCATCCATTAAACAACTGTTGAGTACTATTGAGTACCTATGATACATCAACTTCTATGCTAAGCGCTGAGAAAGAGTGAGGAACAAGTCAAAACTTGGTCATTCTTCCAGGCAGCATACGTCGCAGAATAGGGGTGGAGGATATACCTGAGAGTTTAAAGTGGTAATCTTTGGCAAGAATTTATAGTTTAGGTATTCTGAGATATTAATAAAAGGCAGACCCATGTACTTTTACCATCATCCAGGCAGAGAAAAGGCTTACAGTCCTCTTATAAACACTAAGAAACTTTAACTGAGATATATGCTTACATTAATGGCCCCTCCAGCATGTAGCTTATTCCAAATATAATAAAGACAAATACAAAAAAAATTTTCAAAAACTATTCTGTATATTTCAGTTAAGCAAATACTTAGTTTTCATTTATTGTATAAACACTTTGGAGGATACATAGGGCAAAATAATCTTAAGGGTTTGGTATTATTATTCATACACACCACCCCCAACTTATCTGCTGTAAAAAGACTCATCCATAATAAATGGTATAGTGGTGCTCATATTTTAATGTTCTAACAGTCTCTACTATTTTATGTAGTATTCCATTATTCCATTTTTTTATTCAACAAATGATTCCTGAGGATCTACTCTGTGACATCACTGTCCTGGAGGCTGAGTCTACAACAAAGAATAAAACAAAATACTGTCTCTGCTTTCTCTGAAGTTTACCATTGACAGAAACTAAATATATAATAAGAAAATACAAATTGCTATAAAAAAAAAACTAGTGTATTTTGATAGAGAACAGTAAGTTTGACCCCTTTAGATAAGATGTTCATGGAAGGCCTTTCTAAGATGGAGATCTAAAAGGAGAAAACGAGCTAGCACTGTGAAGAACAGAGAAAAGAGCATTCAAAGCCAAGGAAAAAGGTATGCAGTGTTCCAATCTAGGAAGACCTTTAGAATGTGAGAGGAACAGAAAGAAAGCCAGTGTGGCTGGGTCTTCATGACTGAGGAAAGAAGTGGTACATTATAGGATGAAGATGAGAGCAAGAACCAGACAAAACTTAGTTCTGAATTCACTTAAAATGTAATAAAATATAATTTAAATGTTAAAAAGCAAGGGAAATAATATTATTTGACATATATTTTTAAACCATCAATATGATATCTTTATAGAGAATAGCTTTAGGGGAACAAAATAAAGCATGGGGAGACCCATTTGAGATGTCATTGAAATAGTTCCAAGAAAGGTTTGATTGTCACTTGGTCCAGGGTACAAAAAATATGAATAATTTGTGGGTATATTTTAGTATAACTGGCACAACCTGAGATGAATAGGGAAGAGAAAGACTTGCTCTAACAGCATCTTTTAGCTAGGAGTCCTTCTAGGTGGGACTAAATACTATGCTAGGAAAGACTAATGAAAAATTTGATTGATGAGAACCCCTCAAATTATTTTCAATCTGTGAAGTTTATGATGCCTGGGAAGCTACCACACAGAAATATCAGGTAGAGAATTATATGTAGAAGACTAGTGAAAACTTGGCTTGAGGTTTAAATTAGGACCATAAAGCTGGTATGTAAAGCAGTGGGGATGAATGAGATCACTGGGGTATAGAAAGAGTGAGAAAAAAAGGACCCTGGGAAATAGCAATATTTAACGGTTGAATGGAACAGGAGGGGGAAAACAGTAGATGATATTTCCAAAGAGAAGCCAATGATAGCAGTAAAGAAATAGAAGGTAATGGCATCAAAAACAAACAAACAAACAAACAAGCAAACAAAAAACAGAGGGTCAACTATTCGAGGTATAGGATTGATAAACAATAAACACCACTGAGTGCTTCTGATTGAGCTACTAATGAGTAAATGGAAAGCATTCATTGGCTTTATTAACACGAAATTCATTTTTACCTTGATAAGAGCAAATTTAGCAGAGAACATAAGCTGAAGAACATGAGATTTCTTGGTGAGTGAATGGGAAGGAAAGAAGCGCAAGAGAACCAAGGCTAGAATGCATAGGATATATATGGGAAAAATGAAGTGCTGACCTATTTGTTCAATGTCTATGTAAGTGTTATTTAGAAGCAAGTGACAGAATTGCATAAGGAAGAATGAGACTAGATTGGGGGAGAATGTGACAGTACAGCTGCGGAATTACTCTAAGTAACAGAAATTATCAATATATAGTCCCCAGTAAGTTACAATAATTATTCTGCTATTCCCTAGTTTGTAACTATTGGGTAAATTACATAACATTCCTATGCCTCAGGTTTTCACCTATAAAATAGGAATTATAATGAATTCTATCTCAAAGGCTCATTGTGAGAACTTAATGATATAGTATATACAAAATGCTTTGGGCAGTGCCTGGCCTCTATTAAGTATTCATTAATCAGAATTATATATTCATTATTATTAGTAGTAATTTGTACAATTAAAAATGACATATTTGTAATAGTAAAAGAGTCTCTCTTTGTTTAAACTACAGCCATTGGACTACTCACAATATAGCATGTTCCTCAGAAGGAAAGAACAATTGGGAAAAGTTCAAGGATGTTAGTTTTCCCATTTTTTCTTTCCCTTAGCCCCAGATAATTTCTATTTTACTTTCTGTTGTTATGAATTTGCCTATTCAACTGGGTAAAATTTTTAAGTATGTAAAAATTATTATTTTTGGAGATTCTTCCCATTGCCTCCTCAAAAAATTCTGGAAATGGAGAATGGCAATGATTGCACAACATTTTAAATATACTTAATTTCACTGAATTGTACACCTAAAAATGGTTTAAATGTTAAATTTCATGTTATGCATACTTTATCACAAAAATTACCCAGGAAAAAAATATGTTAGTTTTAACATTGTTTCTGACAAGGCCAGGTGGCTTTAGGGAAGTCATTTACAAACTCTGCAATTGCTTTGCTCATCTATAAAATGGAGTTGAGACTAAGAGTTTTAAGACTCTTAGTTAAGACTAAGTCTGTAACTTCAGCATTCATGAAACTTAGAAAAAAATATAAATGAAATAACAGTGCAGAGAAGACTAGATATGCCAGGAACATGCTTTATTGTGAGTAAAACCCACCATATCCAATAATATTTTATATAAAATGTAAATATACATCTTTATATATTTGGCTTATTTACTACTCTCACAAATAAAATTATGGTTTATAATTGTTCCTAGAATTGCAGCTTATTTGTTTTTGTTGTTGTTATTGAGTCATAAGAGTTCTTTGTATATTTTGGATATTAGCCCCTTATCAGAGGCGTTGACTGCAAATATATTTTCCCATTTGGATGGTTGCCTCTTTATCTTGTTGACAGTTTCTTTGGCTGAGCAGAAGCTTTTTAGTTTGATGTTTATTTTTGCTCTTACTTCCCTTGCCTTTGAGGTCAAATTCATAAAATCCTCTTTAAGTCCAAGGTCCATGAGTTTGGTTCCTATGTCTTCTATGCACTTTATTCTTTCAGTTCTTAAATTCAGGTCCTTAATCCACTTTAATCCCACTTTTCTGCCATCCCTGTTTCTCTGCTTTCTGCCTTGATGATTGGGCACTGCTTCCAGCCACATGGAGCTCACAGTACTCTCAGGCATGGGTTTTCAGGGAAGTTACCACACCTTCTCCTCTCCTCATCCTCCTATAATTTTGTCATGTGATGATAGACAACAGATTAGTTTCATTCTTTTGTGGGTGACTTTTCACTTTTCCCAGCACCACTTATTGAAGAGGCTTTTCTTACTCCCCTGTATATTTTTGGTGTTTTTGTTGAAAATTATTTACCCATATAAGTATGGATTTATTTCTGGACTCTCGATTCTGTTCCACTGATGTCTGTTTTTCTGCCAATACCATGCCGTTTTGATTACTGTCGTTTTATAATATATTTGAAGTCGAGCAGAGTGATGCCTCCAGCCTTGTTCTTTTTTCTCAGGATGGCTTTGGCAATTTGGAGTCTTTTGTGCTTCCATGCAAATCTGGTGATTTTTTGTTCTATTTCTTTAAAAAATGCCAATGGGATTTTGATGAGGATTAAATCTGTATAATGCTTTTGATAATATGGTCATCTTAACTATGTTGATTCTTCCAATCCAAAAACACAGAATATCTTTCCATTTCTTTGTATCTTCTTTGATTTCTTTTAATAGGGTCTTGTAGTTTTCATTACATAGGTCCTTCACATTTTTTGTTAGATTTATTCCTAGGTATTTTTTGTTGTTGCAATTGCTAAAGGAATTATTTTTTCCACTTCTTTTTCTGCCGGTTCATTATTAGAGTATAGGAACACTATGGATTTTTGAACATTGATTTTGTATCAAGAAGCTTTACTGTATTTGCTTATTGTTTCTAGTATGTTCTTACGGAGTCTTTAGGGTTTTCTATATAGAGAATCACATGATCCGCAAAGCGTGACAGGTTGACTTCTTTGTTTCCTATTGGATGTCTTTTATATCTGTCTCTTGCCTATTGCACTCACTAGGACCTCCAATAGTATATTGAATAGCAGTGGCGAGAATGGACAGCCTTGCCTTGTTCCTAATCTTAGAGGAAAGCTTGTTAGTTTTTCACCATTAAGGATAATATTGGCTGAGTGTTTGTCATAGATGGCCTTTATTGTGTTAAGGTACTTTCCTTCTATACTGATTTTGTTAAGGGTTTTGATCATAAATGGATGCTGTATCTTGTCAAAGGCTTTTCAGGCATCTATTGATATAATCATATATTTTTTATTTTTTAAATTATTTATGCGATGTATCACATTAATTGATTTGCGTATATTGAACCATCCCTGTGCCCCTGGGGTGAAGACCACTTGATTGTGGTGTATAATCTTTTTAATAGGTTGCCGTATTCAATTTGCTATTATCTTATTTAGGATTTTTGCATCTGTGTTCATGAGAGATATTGGTTTGTAGTTTTCTTTTTTTGTGTTATCTTTACCAGGTTTTGGTATCAGGGTGATATTGGCCTCATAAGATAAGTTGGAAAGTATTGCCTCCTCTTCAATTTTTTAGAAGAGTTTGAGGAGAATAGGTATTAAGCCTTTGAATGTTTGATAGAATTCACAGGTGAAGCCATTTGGTCCTGGACTTTTACTTTTTGGTAGGTTTTTGATGATTGTTTCAATTTCCATACTACTGATTGGTCTATTTAGATTTTCCAGTTCTTGATTCAGTCTAGGAAAGTAGTATCTCTCTAAGTACTGATCCATTTCTTCTAGGTTATTGAATTTGGTGTTATATACTTTTTCATAGTAGTCTTGTAGTCTTGTATGATCCTTTGTATTTCTGCAGTGTCTGTCGTAATTTCCCTTCTTTCATTTCTGATTTTGTTTATTTGTGTCTTTTTTTTCTTTAGCGAGTTTAGCCATGGGTTTGTCAATTTTATTAACCTTTTCAAAAAACCAGCTACTTGTTTTATTTATTTTTTCTATTGTTTTTTGTTTGTTTGTTTTGTTTTCAATTTCACTTATTTCTGCTCTAATTTTGATTATTTCTTTCTTTCCACTGACTTTAGGCTTCATTTGTTCTTCCTTTTCTAGTTTTTTCAGATGAAGCATTACATTTCTTATTTGGTATCGTTTTTGTTTTTTGGAGGTAGGCCTGTAATGATATGAACTTTCTTCTTATGACTACTTTTTCCATGTTCCATAAGTTTTGATATCCTGCACCATCATCATCATTCGTTTTTATGTATCTCTTAATCTCCCTGTTTATTTCTCTCTGACCCAGTTATTCTTCAGTAGTATGTTATTTAATCTCCATTTTTTTGTGGTTCATTCTGCTTTCTTTTTACAGTTGATCTCTAGTTTCAAAATATTATGATCAGAGAATATGGTTGGTATGATTTCAACCCTCATATTTGTTGAGACTATCTCTGTGTCCCAGTATGTGGTCAATCCTTGAGGATGTTTCATATAGACTAGAGAAGAATGTATAAGCAGCTGTTTTGGAATGGAAGGCTCTATAAATGTCTATTATGTCCAGTTGGTTTAATGTATCATTTATGGACGTTATTTCCTTACTGACTTTCTGTTTTGATGATATGTCTATACCTGACAGTGTGGTATTTAGGTCTGCTACTATGATAGTGTTTGGTCTGTTTCTTCCTTTGGTTCTGTTATTAATTGCTTTATATATTTCGAAGCTCTCTTATTGGGAGCATTGATATTAATAAGTGTTGTCTTCTTGGTGTATGATTCCCTTTTTCATTATGAAATGTCCCTCAGTATCTTTCTTTTCCTTTTTTATTTCGAACTCTATTTTATCTGATATTAGTACTGCTACTCCTGCTTTTCTCTGAATGCCATTTGCTTGAAATCTCCATCATTTCACTTTGAGTCTATACTTCTCTTTGGAGCTGATATGTGTCTTCTGGAGGCAGCGTGTGGTTGGGTTTTGTTTTATGATCTATTCTGTAACTCTGTGCCTTTTTATTGGTGAGTTCAGTCCATTTACTTTTAGGGTGTTTATTGAAATATAAGGTCTTCTTTTAGTCACTTTATCTTTTCTTTCTGGTAGCTCAGTGTTTCCATTGCTTCTTTGTCCTTGTGTTTCTGTTTTCTTTATTTTGTTTGGTTTTTGTGGGGTTTCTCTCTGGTTCTTCTTGTTTTATGTTAAACACTTTGGTTCTAAATCTTTGGCCTATGGTTACCGTTACAAATATGAAAAAGATAGATGTAAATATACAGTTGTCCCTTTTCTTCTGGGTGTGCCTTTGAAAATTTGCCTCTTTGAATCCTCCCCTTTTCAGTCATTGTTTCAATTTGTCCTTAAGTATGCTAAACATTCATTACTATCTTGCTATAGCAAATCTCTTCTTATTTTAAGCTCATAATGCCCTGTTCACAGTAAGCATTGTACTCCTCTGCTTTTATCAGCCTACTAGTCACCTTACTCCTAATTATGCATTTTTTTGGTCATTTTGTTTTAGGTGAGCTGACCTCTTCCTGAATTTCTTGTAATGCAGGCCTTATATTGGAGCATTCCCTCAATTTTTGTATGTCCGGAAAGGTCTTTATTTCTCCTTCATATCTAAAGGAGAGCTTAGCTGGATACATTATTCTTGGCTGGTAGTTCCTTTCATTTAATAGTTTGAATATTTGATTCCACTCCTTTCTGGCTTATACAATTTGTGCTAAGAAGTCCAATGATAATTTAATGGGTTTTCCTTTACAGGTTACTGTCTTCTAGTCCTTGGCTGCCCTGAGAATTCTGTCTTTTTTATTGATTTTTGATAATTTTAATATGATTATCTTGGTGAAGGCCTTTTGGAGTTGAGATAATTGGATGTTCTATTGACTTCTTGAATTCCAAGCTCTAGCTCATTCCTTAGATTTGGCAAATTCTCATCAACCATTTGAATGAAAATGCATTCTAATTCCTTCTCCTTTTCCTCGCCTTCAAGAATGCCCATTATTCTTATGTTTCCTCTCATGATGGTATCAGCTAGTTCTTTTACTTCTCTTTTATTATTTTTCGTTTTTCAGTTTCTCTCTTCTTTCTGATTTATTTCTAGATTTCTGTCTTTGATATCGCTGATCCTTTCCTCCATTTGGTTTGACTCTATTTCCCAAACTTATTTCATTTTTCATTTGAATGTTTCAATCTGTTTGCTAAAGAACTCATTCTGCTCATCTAGTTGTTTATTTAAATTCCTGAAATTGTTGATATGATTTGTTTCAATCTCACTTAGTTTTTTCAGAAGTGCCATCTTGAATTCTCTCATTTAAGTTGTGAATTTCTATGTCTATAAGCTTATTTTCTGGAGATTTTTCTCTTTCTTTCTGAGCTGCCTTGTCATCTTGTCACCTTGGTTGTTCCTGGTGTTTAATGGACTATTTCTCTGCCTGGGCATTAATAGAAGTGTATTCTGTTTTTGTTTTTTTTTTCTTTTTTCCAAAAAGATTTATTATATAATAGTCTCTAGCCTGTTGCAAATAGGGTGTTTTTCTTTTGGTTTCCAGTAGGTGGTCTCTAAGCCTCTTGGATTTCTGCTTTATATAAAGTGTTAATAATATCTTTTTTCCCCTCTATAGATGTTTAATTATGCTTGCTACCCTCAATCTCAGGTCCTGTTAGTGTTAGTGATAGTTTCGGTAGTATTTGCTCAGATTCCTATAGGGCTGCGTGGCACTCTGTCTGTGAGGGTATGGGGGAGGGGCCACTGCTTTGGGTGTTGGAGGCTGTGGCTCAGAATCAGTTTTGCAACTGTGGCTTGTAAAAATCAACTGTTGTTTGTCTGCCTTTCCCGTGCTTCTGCCATCCCTGTTTCTCTTCCTTCTGTCCTGATGATTGGGCACTGCTTCCGGCCACGTGGAGCTCACAGAACTCTCAGGCAGGGCTGTTCAGGGAAGTCACCGCACCTTCTCCTCTCCCCATCCTCCTATAGGGCCCTCCAGCTTTGAGAGGCAGCTTCTTTTTTTCTCCAATTCCACTGCCCAACACCCAGGGTTCTGACCTGTGGTAGCCCTTATGAACAGATCCCACACTCAGACGTGTTGGTGTGCAGTTTGGGTGTTTTTTGTTGAGTTTTAGATGTTCAGCTTATTGTTGTTCCAAGAGGAGAGATCTGAGAATGTCTCTCACGCTACTATGTTTAATCTATCCTCACTTTTTAAATTCTGTTTTCTTTTTACTATTCCAATTGGATGCATTCTGCTACCTTGTTTTCATATCACTGATTTGATTCTCTGCTTCATCTAATCTGATGTTGACTCCATGTAATGTACTCTTCATTTCAGTTATAGTATTCATCATTTGTTTATTTTTTATTTTTTATTTTCTAGCTCCTTCTTTATGTTTTTTATATTTTTGATGAAGTTCTTTCTAAGATCATCTATTCTATTAAATTCATTAAGCATTATTATAACCAGTGTTTTGAGCTCTGCATCTGGTTGATTGCTTGTCTCTATTTTGTTTAATTCTCTTTCTAGAGCTTTGTTCTGTCCTTTCATTTGGGACATGTTTCTTTGTCACCTCATTTTGACTGCCCTGCCCCCCCACCACATGTTTGTTTCTATATATTGAGTAGATCTACTACATCTCCTAGCCTTGGAAGAATATCCTTATGTAGTAGGTGTCCTGCGGGGCCTAGTGGCTCAGTCTCTATGTCACCTGAGCCAGGTGCTCCAGGCATGCCCTTGTGTGTGTTGTGCGTGGTCTTCTATTGTAGCTGAGCTTTGATTGCTGTTGGCACATCAGTGGATGAAATTAAACCTTAGGCTTACTGGCTGTGAGGACTGGCCATGACTATACAGGATAAGCTGTTGTGTGCAGGCTGATCCTGTAAAGCAGGATTCACTTTAGTGGTGCTCTGGTACCTGCTGAGTCTACCCCTTAGGTATGCCATTTGTAGCACTAATTGGCCGGCACTCTGGTGTGGTCTGAAGCTGGCCACCACCCGTATTAGTTCTGGGCTTTCTGGAGAGGGACTCCATTGTAGTCCAAGGTCAGCCACTGCCTGTATCTTGCCTGGGGCCTTCTTAGCTACAAAGTGATCTGCAGTTAGTAGCTGCTTATGCTGGACTTGGAGGTACCTGGAAATGCTTTTGCTGTGAATTGAAGCTGACTGCTACTAATGCTGGGTTTGGGCTCCTTAACAAGAGGCACAGGGTACACGGAACCCTGCTACTGTTTGTTAGGAGTTTGTGGATCTTTGAGAGATTTTAGGAAAATCCACAGTATGGCCCAGGCTGGCCTCTTGTGTGGATTAGCCTCCAAAAGAAGTTAGAACCTGGTGCATGAACTAGGTGGGGTGAGGTCTCAAAGAATAACTAGGTAGGGTGAGAGTGGCATTAGCTAGGTTGATGTAGACTTGGATTTGACATCCACCTACGCCTGCAGGCTATGTGTAGGGAAGGTTCAACAAAGGAACAATGGCATCTGCCAGCACTTTAATGCTGGAGAGAGCTGCTCCTCTAGCCCCTTGTCCTCAAGGTAGACAATTCAGTTCCTCCCAGTACATCCCACTTTTTAAGCTACTGTTCTTTCTCTGGAGTTTAGGGTGAGTGTTTGTGAGGAAGTGAGTCCATGTGCAGCCTTTTAAGAGAATGTCTGCATCTATAGGATCCCTCTGTCTCACACGGACTGAGTCCCTGCTGATTTTCATAGCCAGTTGTTGTGAGAACTCCTCTTCCCAGCACTGGTGCTCCAGGCTGTGGAGCCCAGAGGTGAGGCTGAGATCTCTTACTCCTTAGGGGGTACTTCTGCAACCAAGATATCCCTTCCAACTCTTAACTGCCACTTGTGAGTGTGGGACCAGCTAGTTTCTCATCTCCATTACTCCTGCAAGTCTTGTCATGACATTTTAATATCCTTAGTTATAGGAGTATTGTTCAGTTAGTCTTCAGGTAATTTTCAAGTGTGATTCTACAATTTAGTCATAATTTTGATGGAATCGTGGGAGAAGGTGAACATAGCACTTCCCCACTCTGCCATTTTGACCAAAAGGCTGGGATATTGTCTGAGAAAATATGCAATGGCTAAACTGTAATCTCTTCCCAAAGTTTTAGTTTTTTAGGATACATACCTAAAAAGCATATTATTTAATCTAAAATATGCTATGACAATTCTTCCAGACATGTTTTTTTTTTATTTGAAGCAGTTCTTTTTGATGACTCCTACTATTTGTTGTTATATAATTGCATCTATAAAGTATAGCATAAAATCATAAAATCATGAAGTCCTACAAAATAATCAGAAGTTGTCATGCCATACCCATTTGGAAATAGACTTTGTAAGGAAAGGATAAGATATAATCTCATTTATTTTACAATATGACAAAAGCCAGTCATGGCTTAATTAATTCAGGGTTGTTTTCATTTTGGTTCCATGGGACAGATCTGTTAATAGAAACAATGTATAATAAAGAAGATCCAGAAAATGATGTTGAATATTGGTGGTGTTAAGGGAGAATGCTGTCAGAAACTTAAGTCTGCAAAATATCATTTTTTCCATGAGAGACAAAAACTAGCTGCAGACAGATGCTTATAAGACCCCAGCTTTGTTGAAGAGGACAGCTTTATGACTAGATGCACAATAACAGCAGACAGCTATTCAGAATAATTGTCAGGTGACATTTGGTGATGACAACCTGCAGAAAGTCATCAATGCAATTATTTCACACCAGATCCGTCCAGTGGATCTGTCGAACCCTCTTGACTGTTGTGAGTAAAATACTCATTATTGTAAAATGCCAATGTGGCTTGCTAGTTTAATCTAATAAGAAATGACTTCAATTACAATTAACTGTTGTAACATCATTAATAATTTAATCAGAAACAAGTAACTCAGTGAGTTGAATTTTCAAATAAGTGAGAGTAAGTTTCAGTAAAATTATGTCTACAGAGAGATACTCTGACCCAGTATTTCAGACTATGTTCTTAACACTAGTTATTTCAGAAAAGCTGACTGTAAATCAGGATGATGTCCTATTGTTGATCACTTTTTATCAATAGTCCTATGAACTCATTCAGTTGTTTCTCAGATAAATTTATTTTAGAATAGTCATCATCATTCCTTTATTTCCTTCTATTGCCTCCCAAATACCCTGAAATATTCTCTTCTTCCTTTCCAAATCTCTTCTGTTTAAAGCCCAGTTTAGTTATTTAACTTTCAATTTTCTAAGGCTAAACCATGGTTTCAAAAACTTTTCAGATCTTCATAAGGCTTTAATGTTAAAATGTTATATTATTTGATTAACATGCTAATGACATTTTTTTTTCTGATACATTTACAATATTGTATTTTATGTGAAGTTTAAACAAGTATTTGTAGCAGGTCTGCTTCTTTCTTGAAAACAAATCAGATTTTCATGAAACCACATCATTGATTCTAGGACAATTTATTTACCTGTAGTTCTCATCTCTATCTTTAAATACTGTTTCTTAAAAAAATGCTTTGGTTTGGGGACACTAATTACATAAGTAAATATTTCCTGGGCATCCATTATGTGTAAGTAACTTATGCAATCTGACCTAAATCATTGCCAACCTTATTGCTTATGACCACTCTTCTTAGAGACCTTACCACTTTTTGCAGGGCTTTGCATCAATGCCTTTTATCGCAATGTGCTAGTTGCTTGAAATGCCATTTCTAGCTCCTCTACTTAATATAGAACTACTTTTTCTTCAAAGCTCAGCTAAGTTTATCACTCTATCAAGAAACATTCTCCCACTTCTCCAAGAAGACACAGTCTCTTCTGTTATTTATTGCCCTAGCTCTTTGTTGGAAGAAAGGAAAAAAAGGAGGCAGTCTGGGGGGATAGGTAATTCACACTCTGCTAAGGTGTTGGTTCACAGACTACTTGTCAATTGCGATGGAGACAATGTACCTTTACAATGGAGATAACTTGCTTTCTTCACCCTGATCAAGTGATCAACTGTGAAACAAACTTGATATTGTATGTGTAAACTAAAATTAATTCTAGACTATAATAAAGAATAAAAAGAATTTATTTGAGAAAAAGGGAGTTGTGGCATAGGAGACACAGATTCAGGTAGCAACCTAAATTGTGTTCCACCGAGAGGAAGAGGATGCTGCCTTTTGTAGCTTAAGTTCCTGCCCAGGTTCTCAGTTAGCTTCCTTTTATGTAAATGAGGCCTCCAAATTGTGCATCTCTGATTGGACAGGACAGGTCTCAGTATGTTGGTAGAAAGCCAAAACTAAGATTTCTCTGCAGCAGTTGACTCAGAATCCAACACATTGTACAAGAGAATGAGTCTGATTTAGTCATGTACAGGTATACAAAATAGATTTCAGGACTATTGTTGTGAATGGAAAAAAAAGACTAAAGAGAGAAAATATCCAAATATATGATATAAAACATCATTAATCCTAGATTATTCTTAAAACTATAGAATACATTTTAGGAACAACTGGGAGAAACTTGAATTAACAACTACTTAGATGATACTATATATTTTTGTTAATTTCTTGGGTATGATAATGACATATTGTGGCTATAAAGGAAAGTGTTCTCATTCTTAGAAGATACATACTGGATTATCATAATATCTTTCACAGACTTTCATAAAGGTCATTTAAAAAATAAATATACACGCATTTATAGCTACATTAAGCAAATGTGGCAAAAGCTATCAATTATTAAATTTAGCTGTCAGGCATATGTATGCTTATTGTTCATTTAAATATTTCAGCATTGTAAATACAAATTTGGAAACATGAGAGAATAATGGCATTTGTGTTTTGTGTGTGCAATTTTATTTGTATATATGTACATAATTTAATCTCTAGAAATTCAATAAAAATCCTTTGTCTCAGGATTCTTTGTATGTTCATATAATGCTACTTTGTAGAGGGTTGATGGACCCCCAAATCAGCCTGTGAAACAATGTCAGTTCATTTTGGATGGAAGCATCCTCCCATCCCCTAAAATAGGTAACTTATGTACAGATTTTATGTGATGTCAGCAGAGTGATGAATGTTCCTAACACTGTGAAAGAATTATTGACATATGTTGCAGTCTTAACTGTATAGACCGACATGAAATGAGAATGAACAGGGCATGGCAGTGAAATCTGGGATGAAAGTAGAGATCAGAAATCTAAGAGCAGGGGAAAATTGTCAAAGTATATGAAAAGGGGATTAAGATAATGTTGAGCATAAGGAGGCAGGATGTATGAAAGCCATGTGGCATAAGAATGTGCCATATGGTGCTGAAAGGTGGCAAAGAAAGGACAAGTGCCCTGAAGAGATGATGAAGGTAAAATCACATTGACAAGGACCCGAAAGAGGTCAGCACAGCATAAGTGGGTGGCGTTTCTATCATAAGATGATGGGAAACCTAGAAAAAATTTAAAGCTAGCAGGGTGGTAAAAATAAAGAAATCAGCTTGAGTTGGTAAGTAGAGGATTTTGAGGTCAGTAAATGTCAAGTGATTTGAAGCCAAGTTACCTTAGATGAGTGAAAAAAATGTGAGCTTTGGAATTGACTAAATCTAATTTTAAATTCTGGTTTTGCTATTTTCTGCCCTAAGCAAATCACTTGGGTCTTAATTTCATCTCTTAAAATTCATAAGTCAGAATTTTGACTAAAGATAATAGGTGAACAATAAACTTTTAATTTTATTAATGCTACTTTGTAGAAGGTTGATGGACCCCCAAATCAGCCTGTGAAACAATGTCAGTTCATTTTGGATGGAAGCATCCTCCCTTCCCCTAAAATAGGTAACTTTTGTACAGATTTTGTGTTACATGAGCAGAGTGATGAATGTTCCTAACACTGTGAAGGAATTATAGACAGAATTATAGACAGAATTAATTACATATAATTTGATATATGGATTAATTTGATTATATACATCTTAATATATATTATATATATAACTTAATATATATACTATATATATATATATAACAATAGCAATTTAGAGAAGATTAAAATCTATTAGGAGTTTTAACGTTATTATTACCCCTCTCTGACAAGAGAAGAAAGTATGATTAAGTGGAGCAGAGAACAATCATAAAATAAAGAACTCACGCTGAGTAAAGTCATGTAAATTAACCTCATTCATTATTCATATTGATTCAAAAATATTTATTGAGGACATACTATATACATCAGGCAATATAATAGAAAATGGGCTAATACTGGATAGACAGTATGTCTGTCCTCCATGGATTTGTAAGTCTCTGCTTTATCTATTTATATGTTTCTTCAACAAACACTTATTGAGCATTTTCTATATGCTTTTATTGGGTACCTTTCATGCACAACATTACTAAAACTAATCACATACATGTGTTTTTTTCTCAGGTTTTACTTCTGAGGTAACCTAGGCCAAGAAAGTGCTAGAAACTGTGCTGCATAAAAGATATAAAGATGAATAAATTATGTTAACACCATTTGAAAAACTTTCCATCTGATAATTAGGGAAGGTCACACAAAAATGACAAGCACCAGGTAAAATATGATACTCCAGAAGAGTCACAAACCAAGCTCAAAGAAAGAAGAGATAACATAAATCATCTAATTTACTAATAGGGAAGAAGCAATAGGAACATCTTGATGGAGTAAGTGACATTTGAGAGTTTAATGAATGAATGGAATTGCAAGGGATTAAGATTGTGTATTAGTTCCTCCTGGCTGCAGAAGCAAATTACCACAAACTGGGTGGCTTAAAACAAAAATTTATTTTCTCACAATTCAGGAGAACAGAAGTATGAAATCACGGTACCAGGATGTTTGTTTCCTTTTGGAGACTTTGAGGGAGAATCTGTTCATGCCTCCCAGCTTCTGGTGATTACTATCAATCATTGGTTTTCCTTGGTTTGTAGCCACATCATTCCAATCTCTCCTTTTACCTTCACAAAACATTCTCCTTAGTGTATCTCTGGGTGCCCTCTCTTCTTCTTCTAAGAGCACTAATCACTGGATTTAGGGCCCATACTGAATCCAGGATAATTTTATCTCAAGATCCTTGGTGAATTACATCTGTAAAGACCCTATTTCTAAATAAGGTCATATTCTAAGGTTTTGAATGAACATCAGTTTTATGGGGGACTTTATCCAACCCAATACAAATTGGGAAGGAGGTCTTCTAGGTGAAGAGAAAAAACCTGATCAAATGTGCTTTACAGATATGTTCGCAGGGAAGTCATCTGGCTTATCTGGAAAGTATACAAGTTGTGAGAAAAGAGTGATATGGCCTCAAGAAACTTTTTAAACCTTTAATGCTCAAAGCTAGTGTTCATGTGAATTCTTATTCAAATAATTCTTTTCTGTCCTCCAGGAGATTTAGTTGCTCCTTCCTTTATATTCCTATCATACTTTGACCTTAGCTTTGTAATAGCATTCACATTATATTGTAACTTCATGTACACATATCTAATTTCACTAGATTAATTGGGAGTGAAACTGATTTATTTGACTTTGTATTCCCAAGCCCTAGCACAATGCTGGGCATATAATAATCAGTGAGTACTTGTGGAAGGGTGAAAGAAGAAGCAAGGAAAGAAGAAAGGAGGGTGGGATGGATGGACGTATGGATGAATGGATGAATAGTTAGGCTTGCAATGGAATGCAGAGGATCCTCAATGCCAATTTGAGAGTTCTATACTTCATTGTGTAGATAATGGGCAATTTCTGAAGGTTTCTAAATAGGGAAATAATGAATTATAATTATGCTTTAAAATGAAATATCTGATAATTGTATTTAATATGGATTGAAATTAAAGAAAAATCCCAAGAGAAAGATCAAGTTCAGAGATAATTGGGATAGACCAAAGTTAGGAATTGAATACCCAAAATATCCCTTGTACATTCGGGGTAGAAAGAATAAAAAACAGAAGTAAAATGAACAAGCTTAGTGATGGTACTCTTGTAGTTTCATTAACATAAAAAGTTAGGTAGAATAAACATAGGTAACTTTTTTGTATAAATGAATAATTCACCTAGGGATATTTTAACAGTTTAGGTAGAACATCTCAGAATCCAGAATTTACAATTCAAGTAGATATTCAGGTGTAACTTCGAAGGAATCGAATTTGAAGTTTGGTATTGGAGGTCATTTAAATAGAGAAAGGACTTTCAGCATGGAGTAAGATTGCCTGTAAAGAATACAAAAAAGAAAAGGAATAGCTTAAGGGGAGAATATTAAATGTAACCAATATTTAGGGAAATTGAGAAGGAAAAAGAATCTTCAAAAGAATCAGAAGAGCAACAAGAAAGTTCTGTGCATTTCCATTACTGCTCAGAACAATTTAATGTGCATTTGTCTGTCTAAGTACAATATACTCATTCTGGATTTCAAGGTTTTTTTTTTTTTAATAATATGGACACTTCAAATTATGCACAACAAATTACTTTTAGACTAGTACTCTGTATAATTTTTTTTCTTGTGATTGATATGCTCTGGGAAATAAATACTACTATGTTTATTTTGGCACATGTTAATTTTGCTTTTGGAAAGAGAAGATCACATTTTAATAAATGTTTTGAGGTAGGCATTCAGATCAGAACTCCCAAAGAACAAAATTACAGCACATTAAAGCTTTGTATTTAGAATCTCTTCTATTTTGTATTTGCCTTCTTTATAAACTTTTCTACTTTATGTAGTTGATCTCTCCTGACACTCAGAAAGTATAGAAGATTGACCGATATATTTACACAAAGGAGCCAATAGATGTAGTTGGCAAAAGCGCAGCATGTTTACCAGCACTTTCTCACCTTGTGCCTATGACAGACATCACATTATGAACCCATAATGACCAATATTTTTGCTGAACTCCTTGAAATCATTCACAATGTGACATTCCAGGACCTGAATACCAATTAATGGGTGTCGGTATGGGTGATAATAGGCATCCGTGATCTTATTAAACCATCAAGAATTACATACAAAATAAGGAGAAAACATGAACAGAGATACTCATCCAAAACACTGTGTTATTATCAGGAATTTCAGAATTATGAAATCATTTTACTGGCTGCTGTCCTTCAAATCAGACAACATGAGTGAAAAACTATCTTGCGGGGTAAGCTTTAAGGGGAGGACAAAAGGAGATATTGTAATACAACAGCCATGTTTAAAAATGAACTATGAAAAACTGTTTTGGGGTAAAAGAGTTAAGGAATACTGAAGTTGGAAAGAGAAAAAACATTAAGGGAAAAATAAGAAAAATCAAGAAGAAAATGTATGTAAGTGAAAGAAGTGAAGCAGGTGGGAAAGAAGCAGAAAACAGAATCTTTTTCTTTAAATGAAATCGTACATCAATATCTCTCTGAGTTTCATAAAAATGTTGATAGACATGTACTGGTCCTTCTGATATACAGCCCATTGAAGATGTATAGGTGATCCTGATTTAAAGCATCATTTATTGAGAGGTTCACAAAGCATCAATTCATCCATCTAGATATACATAGACTGGAAATTGTTTTTTTTTATTTTTTAAAAAGCAAACCTTTTCTTAATTAGTTTTACTAAAAGCTTTACTTTTAAGTAAATTATTTACAGATGATTTTGGGGGAGTTGGTTTGTTCTGAAAGTGAGAGTATTCCCATACATTATGAAGTGCTATGTGTTTTATCATATGTTGATTCTTTTTAAATATTTATTGAACCTCCAAAACTTGTCAGACATTCATTAGTCACCCTCACCCCTTAGCTACAGCAAAAATGGTCACTTGACTTAGGGTTTGGGATTCTTTTATATTGAAGGAGGTTGAAAATTCATCAAGAGTATCTCTAACTTTCTCAGAATCTTTTTACAATCATTCCTATTGTAAAAAGATAAGCTAGATTTTGATTTGGAAATCTCAAATTTAATTACTACTATTTTTCACTCCCCCAACCACATGAAAAAAAATATATAAAAACTAGTGAGTAAATGTGGCACAAATTCTTTTCCTTTTCTAACTGTGATATCGACCTTGCACTACTGCATTGAAGCATTACTCTGAAGGCCTTCTTTGATGTTAGGCTTAATGGGAGAATTTAACAGTCCTGTCTGCTGTCCCGATGTTTTCTAATTGCTTAGGGCTGATTGTCAGCAGCTTATTTGGCAACCCAGTAGGAGAGGTTAATTAGCAGGGAGAGTTGAAGAGTGCTACCTAGAGAGAGCAGGAGTTCTATGTCCACTGGGAGCCTGGAAGACAAAGAAGTTGAGAAGTATGTATTTTCTCTGTTGGGGAATCTTTTTCTCTATGGGACTTGAGTTCAAACAGCGGCCAGCACCTTGTTACTTCAATATGAGAGACACAGAATCAAAGTGTCCTGAAAATGAATGTTGGTTAGAATGGGGATCAGAGATTTGTCTTGCATTCAGAAAGCCAAGATAGTTTTGTTGCTCTCCATAGTGAAAGGCTATTGATTGCTGCAAATAAGAGCTCACTGTTCCCTGAAGTTTAAGTTTATTCAGTGTTTTGCCCTTTCAGAGCTCCTTACTGTTAAGAACTGCTATGGGATTTAGCACTTGTTTAATATAAGATGAATTATTTGTGATCAGTCATGACTAGTCTTACAGGCTACAAATCTGCTGTCAAGGTGAAAGTGAAGAACACTTTACATAATGTAGATTTTACTGAGTGGTCATCTTCAAAGGGATCTTAGCACCACACATTCTGGAATGCTCTTCACTGTGTCTTACATTCAAAACTGATGGAGTGCTGGAACAGAAGAATCATTTTTAAAAAATTTCTGCTACTGTACTAGAAAGCACTGTTGTTGTTTTAAGCTGGAAAAAAGGTAACAGCTATACCAGAAAAATAATGTCTTCTAAACAGTATCAATTAGGTTTGCAATCATTGATACATATACTAGTGTGATGTCAGAGAAGAGGGTTAACAATGTGTGTCTGCTCAGTTCTTTTATCTACAATCCCTTTAACAAGGGTCTGGGCATTCATATTACAAGCTAAGTGCCACAGAGGTTGTTTGTGGTTTATGCTTCTCCATTTCTAGCTTACAGGGTAGTGTTTTTTTCTGGAATACTTTATTTTTAAGATTACGAAGGTAATACCTAATGATAAATATTAATGTTTTTTTAGAAAATTTTTCAGTTTACAACAAAATTGAGAGGAAAGTATAGAGATTATCCATATATTCTCTCCCCCTATTACCAATATCACTCACCAGAACAATACTTTTCTTTTCTTATTCTTTTTTTATTATCAAGGGTGAATCTACATTGACACATCATTATCTGCTAAAGTCCATAGTTTACAGTGTACCTTAGGATTCACTCTTGATATTGTATATCATATGGGTTTGGACGAATGTGTAATGATACTTCATTATATCATACAGTGTTTTTACTGCACTATAGATCCTCTGTGCTCTGACTATTTATCCCTCCCCATCCCTACCCTTGGCAACCATGGACCCTTTTATTGTCTCCATAGTTTTGCCTTTTGCAGAATATTATATGGTTGGAATCATACTATATGTAGCCTTCTAAAATTGGCTCCTTTCACTTAGTAATTTGCATTTAAACATTTTCCATGTCTTCCTGGCTTGATAGCTCACTTATTTTTAACACCAAATAATATTTCATTGTCTGGAGGTACCACAACTTATTTATCCATTCACCTACTGAAGGACATCTTGGTCGTTTCTAAGTTTTGGCAACTATGAATAAAGCTGCTATAAACATCCTAGTGCAGGCTTTTGTGGACATGTTTTTGACTTCTTTGGGTAATATAAAATATATATGTGAACACACATAATTAAATACACTGTTGCTATTATTATTTTGAGAAAATTGTTATCTATTAAATTAAGAATAAGAAAAATAAATTCTTTATTTTACTTTCACTTATTCCTTCTTTGATGCTCTTCCTTTTTTAAGATCTGAGTTTCTGACCTCCATTTTTTACCTTCTTTCTAAAAAACTTCTTTCAATATTCCTTATAAGGCAGGTCTACTAATAACAAATTCTCTCAGTTTTTTTTCTAAGAAAGTTTTATTTTTCCTTAACTTTTGAAGAAAAATTTCAGTGTATAGAATTCTAGGTTGGTGGTTCTCTTTCTCTCAACACTTTAAATATTTCACTCTACTCCCTTTTTGCATGCATAGTTTTCAGTAGAAATCAAAATGTAATTTTTTTCCCTCTCTAGGTAAAGAGGTTTCTTCATCCAGATTTTCAAAGGTTTTTTTTTTCTAATCTTTGATTTTCTGTATTTTTTTAATGAAATACCAAAGTGTAGTTTTTGTTTTTTGTTTTCCGTTTTATAATTTATCCTGCTTGATGTATTCTGAGCTTCCTGAATCTGTTGTTTGGTAGATGACATTTATTTTGGGGAAAATTCACAGTCATTATTGTTTAAAATATTTCTTCTGTTCCTTTCTTTCTTCTCTATCTAGTATTCTCTTCATTTTTATGTTACAATCTTATAGTTTTTCCACATTTCTTGGATTCCCACCCCCCAATCTTTATCCTCTTTGCTTTTCTGTTTTTAGGGATTCTATTGACATATCTCTAGGTCAGAGATTCTTTCCTCAGATGTTTATAGTCTACTAATAAGCCCATCAAAGGCATTCTTCATTTGTCTTATAGTTTTATCTTTAGCATTTCTTTTTGGTACTTTCTTAAGATTTTTATCTCTCTGCTTGCATTACCCAACAGTTCTTACATGTCATATACTTTATCCATTAAAACCCTTAGCATATTCATCATAATTGTTTTAAATTCCTAGTTTTATAATTCCAACATCCCTCCTATATCTGCTTCTGATGCTTACTTTGTGTCTTTAAATTGAGTTGTTTTGTCTTTTGGTATGTGTTGTAATTTTTCTGGATAGCTTGACATGTAGTATTGAGAAAAAGGAACTTCTGTAAATAGGCCTTTAGTAACTTGAGGATGAGATGAGAGAGTAGTGGGGGACTATATCCTATAGTCCTATGATTAGGTCTCAGTCTTTGATTGAGCTTGTGCTTTTGGACTTGAACTTTACAAGTAGTTTCTCATTTTTTTCTCCACTCATATAGATCAGGATGGCTAAGATGGCTTGTAGTTGGGTATTTCCCTTCCCCATGTCAATTAGGCTTTGAAAATACCCCAGGCAGGTTAGGCTTTTGTTAACTGATTTTCCCTGAGTGCAGGACTTGTTAAGAAGAACATGGTGCTCTGGTATATTCCAAATGGCTCATTTACCCCTTCCTCAACCAGTACCCTAAGAGAAATTTTCTCTGTTATTTTCTATGGAAACCTGGTCAAGTACCTGAATCACACAATATTGTGAGACACCCCACATGACCATTTCTCCATGGAGTTTTTAACTCTCAGAGTTGTCTACACTGAGTCTCCAGCAATTCATCATTCAGTATGGTTTTTCTATCCCCATACTAATTCCCATGACACTTTCCAACTCATGAGTCTTTGTTGCAATACCCTACATTTGTTTTTTAGTCTCTTCAACTTGAGGCAACAATTTACCCTGTGTCCCCCATTCTTTTATGAACTAAGGAAGAGTTGTTAATTTTTCTTTATTTTTTTCCATCTTTTTACTTGTTAGGACAATGTGACATTTTCCATGCTCCTTACATGTACAACTAAATTGAATTATCTTTTGAACCCATAAAGTACATCATTAATATTTTGACAATGTATTTTCTTTACTTAGCTTTTCTTAGTTTATTTTTATATTTATATTTATCAAAATAGCTTTTTTGAGTAACTTATTAGCTTATTTTAAAATGCTTATCACAATTATGTGTACATCAAAACAGAAATTATAAAAACAATGAATGGGTTACTACATTTTAAAATATTTTTATTTTTCAATTATGGTTGACATGATATTGTATTAGATTCAAGTATACAACATAGTGATTAGACATTTATATAACATACTATGTGATCACTCTGATAAATCTAGTACCCATCTGATACCGTATATAGTTATTACAATATTATTGCCTATGTGCCTCATTCTATACTTTATATCCCCATAACTATTTTGTAACTACCAATCTGTACTTCTTAATCCATTTATCTTTTTCATCCATCCCTGAACTGCTTCACCATTAAAATGTTCTCCGTATCTATAAATTTGCCTCTGTTTTGTTTATTTTGTTCTTTAGATTCCACATGTAAGTAAAATGATGTAGCATTTGTCTTTCTCTGTCTGACTTACTCCACTCGGCACAATACCCTCTAGGTCCATTCATGTTATTGCAGACAGCAAAATTTCATTCTTATTCTTATTGCTGAGTAATATTCCATTGAATATATGTACCAACTCTTCCTTACCCATTTATCCCTTGATGAACACCCAGATTGCCTTCATGTATTGACTATTATAAATAATTCTGCAATGAAAATATGGATTCACATGTCCCTTCAAAGTAGTGTTTGGGTTTCTTTAGATAAATACCCAGAAATGGGATTACTGGGTCCTTCTTTGTCTCTTGTTACAGCCTTTATTTTAAAGTCATTTTGTTCAGTGTAAGTATTACTACCCCAGCTTTTTTGTTTGTCTGTTTTTGTTTTCATAAAACATATTTTTTCATCCTTTATGTTCAGTCCACATGTCTTTTGATCCGAAGTGAGTCTCTTGTAGTCACCCTGTGTAAGGGACTTGTTTTCTTATCTATTCAGCCATCCTATCTTTTGATTAGAGCACCTAATCCACTTACATTCCAAGTAGTTATTGACAGATATGTAGTTACTGTCATTTTATTATTCATATTTTCCATTTTTTTAAATTATTCTTCTTAAAGAAATCCCTCCAACATTTCCTGTAATACTGGATTGATAGTGATGAATGCTTTTAGTTTTTTCTTGTCTGGTAAGCTTTTTATCTGTCCTTCATTTCTGAACACTAGCTTTGTGGGTAGAATCTTATTTATAGGCCCTTGCTTTTCACCACTTTGAATATTTCATGCCAATACATTCTGGCCCATGGTTTCTGTTGAGAAATTAGTTATCGTCTTATGGCTGCCCCCTTGTAGGTAACTAATTGCTTTTCTCTTGTTGCTTTTAAGATTTTCTCTTTGTCTTTAACCTGTGACATTTTAATTATGATGTGTCTGGGTGTGGGCCTCTTTGGGTTCTTCTTGTTTGGGACTTTCTATGCTTCTTGAGCTTATATGTCTATATCCTTTACCAAATTAGGGATTTTTTTTGTCATTATTTCTTGAAATAGGTTTTCAATTCCTTGCTCTTTCTATTCTCCTTCTGGTACCCCTATAATAAGAATGTTGTTATGCTTAATATTGTCCCGGAGGCCCCTTAAACCATCCTAATTGTTTTCAATTTTTTTTCCTGTTGTTCTGATTGGGTATTTTCTGCTACCTTATCTCTTAAATCGCTGAATTGATATTCTACTTCATCTAATCCAGTGTTGACTCCTTCTAAGGTATTCTCCATTTCAGTTACTGTATTCTTCAATTTTGACTGTTGTGTATGTGTTCCACCTCTATTTTTTATGTTTCTAACTCTGTTAAATTTCTTGCTTAGTTCATCTACTCTTCCCCTAAGTTCATCGAGCATCCTTATAACCAGTGTTTTGAACTCTGCATCTGGTAGATTGCTTGTCTCCATTTTGTTTAGTTCTTTCTCTAGAGCTTTGTTCTGTTCTTTTATTTAGGACATGTTGTCTTCTTATTTTGACTGTCTCCCTGTGTTTGTTTCTATGTATTAGGAAAAGATTTTTGGTCTCCCGATCTTAAGAGTGGCTGTATAGTAGGTGTCAAGTGGCACCCAGTAGCATAGTGTACCTGGTCACCTGAGCCAAGTGCTCCAAATGTGTCCTTTGCATGAGTCATTGGTGTTCTCCTGTTGTAGTTGAGCCTTAGATGCTGTTTGCACATCAGTTTGTGAAGGCTGACTGTTGACTACAGTGGAGGAGCTGTTGTGCACGGGCTGAACCTACAGAGTAGAATTTCTTTATCTGGGTGTGTCATTCTTAAATGTGGCCACAGGTAGTGCTCCTGCTCAGATCAAAGCTGGTCACTAGGTATTCAGAATAGTGCCTCCTGAAAAGAGTCCAATCATAGGCCAAGTTCAGCAGCACCCTGTATCTTGTTCAGGTCTACCTGCCATGAACCACCAAGCAATCTGCAGATGGCTGCCTCTAATGTGGAGCTTAGATGTGCCTCAAAAGACCAAGGTGTGAAGTGGGTCCAGCTACCACTAGTCTGGGCTTAAATGCTGCTCAGAAAGAGGTACAGGGCAAGCTAAGGCTGGATGCTACTTGTTTAGGTTTTGTGAATCTTTGTGAGATTTTAGGAAAGTCTGCAGCATGAACCAAGACAGGCCATTTAAATAGAAAATCCATTGAAAATGGCTTGGGTGGTCCTGTAAATTGGGTGGGGTGGAGTTTCAGGGGATTACCAGGGCAGGGTGACCAGTATTAGCTGGGTTGATAGAGACTCAGATATGGTGGCTGCCTGGTCTGCATGCTGGGTCAGGGGAGAGCTAGACAAAAAACAATGCTACCTCTTGACAGAGCCTCTGTCTGGAAGAAAGCTGTTTTTCTCACCCACACCCTGAAGCCAGACAATTTAGTGTCTTCCCATATGTCTCTGGTTCCTTTTGAGCTGCTGCTCCAATACTGGAGCTCAGAGTGAGGCGTTAATAGGTAAGTCCATGTCTTGGCCCTTTACTGGGACTCTTGCAGCCCTCTGTCTAACTCAGCTACAATCTCCAATGATTTTCACATCCAGATTTTGTGGGGTCTTCTCTTTCTGGCACTAAAATCTTGAGCTGGGGAGTCTAGTGTTGGGCTGGGACCCCTTAATCCTTTGGGGGACCTGTGCAGCTGAGATATCCCACCTGATTTTTAACTGCCACATGCAAGTGTGGGATAAGCCCTTTCCATATCTCTGCTTCTTCCTCCAGTCTTGAGGTGGCTTCTTTTGTATGTCCTTAGTTGTAGGATTTTGTTCAGCTAGATTTCAGGCGAATTTCAATGATGATTTTTCTGTACTTAGTTGTAATTTTGATGTGATCGTGAGAGGAGGCAAACACAGTATTTGCCTTCTTCATCATCTTGACTGAAAATTCAAGTTTTTCTTAGGTTTTGATGTTTATTTTATCACATTGGAATATTTACTAGAATGGAATATTAATAGATTCAATTATCCTATTTTAAGTCTATTAGTGAGTACAAATTGGTTTTTTTTACATAATTTAAAAAACAATTTAAGCCATTTCTATCGTCATAACAAATTAGGTTTTCATTTTGTATAAGATGAAAAATTTAATCCCAATCGCTTTACTTACACTTTATGTACCCATTTTTTATTTACAGAATAGGATTTAGACTCAGATCACAATTATGAAATTAATAGTTTGATACAATCTATTGTGTTTTCTGTAATAATGTCTGATAGTTGCATTAAACTTTAATACCCTATTAGAAATAATTATTTAGACTTAACTATGTTTATTCAGTTTCACTGCTCACTTTTAATCTCATATAATTCCTTTATTATTATTTTCTTAGCTGGAGCACATCTTCAATTAATTGTGTCAGAAGAGTTATTTGAGTGGCATACTTTCTGAATTCTTGCATGTCTAAGAGTGTCATGGCAGCCCTACGTATGAGCCATGGTCTGCTTTTGGCCTTTTGGAGGTAAGGAAACATTAAAAGGAAGCTCTTTAATACTTCATCTAATTCCTACTGATAGTGTTCTTTCAGAAAACTGCAAGAAACTGTCCTCCAGTTCTTCCTTCACTCAGATCCTATCTGTACTCTACCTGGTGGAAATCCTGATATTTCATGTCAATATCAGATGTAACATATTGTAGATTCCAGAACTGAACTGATGTGAGTTTCTTAATATTTTTATATTTTAGTGGTAATTTCTGTAGGATTCTGAAGGGGGGTGTGTGTGTGTGTACATGAGGTAAGGAGAAGATTCAATGAATAAAACAAAAATTAAATGCCTGTGTTTATATTGTCATTGCACTAAAAATATTGTCACATCTAATTCAACTTTCTAGAGCTCTTGTGTCTAGCTGTGTAGTGTGCCATTAGAAAATGGTTGATAAATTTAAATGGCCAGAATAGTTATGTGGTTGGATAAATTGGGCTATCTTAGGCTGTAACTGATTTAATAGACTGAGAAGACTTGCTTTACCCAAACTATCCCCTTAGGTGTCCCCATTTCCTCTCTCTATTTTTTGTTTACTGTCTTACCATTTGAGTTTATCTACCCTCTGGGAAGTTAATAAACCGAAAGAAGATAAATTTGAAACTGCCTATCAATAGATAGCAATCATACTAACATTTACTGAATATTTAATATATACTAGGCACTTCAATTTCTCATAGAGAAACAACTGCGGGGTTAGGGATTAGTATGTGCTGCTGATATCCATTAGCAGTATTATCACGCATGTTGCCCCTTCTACCACACACAGATAGCCATAAAAGCAACTTTCTCTTTCCTGTAGTTTAAAAGTATTGTTTCCATTTTAAGAGGTTATTTTATTCATCTGCCAACACACAGATCATGAGCTAATAATTGTATGATTTAGAAAAAGTACTAAAATGTAAAATTCAAAAGGGAATAGAGAACTGTTCAGGAATCAGTTCCCGAAAAAAAATGGATCAAAGGAAGAGCTCTAGTACCTTCTCATAATTGTACTGTTTATGTATTTTGTGCACTGGTGGTTCATATTAACTACAGGAGATCCTCTACAATTTTCATAAAGTTTACGGTCCACATTGTTTCCAGTTATTTCCACTGGAAATAATAACTTTCCAGTTCCATTACTGTGTGCATCATGAGATATTACTATCACATTAACTTGTAGTGAGACAAAATATTTAACTCACACCACCACAATGTATTCTAATGCATTCTTCTTATGAAAACTTCTGACCATACTTTCTGTTCATTATTAAAATGAAAGGTCGTGAGTGTACTGCCTAGAACCAATGAATGCCACATAAATGCACTCAAATAATTTCACCAAATCATTTCACTTTTGATACTTCTTGCTGGGTCACTCCACAGCTGAAAACCCATATAGACAAATATAAGCATATACATATTTATTTTCAGAAGAAGAAAAGGATTCAGAGAAGGTAAAAGAATGATAAACAAACAATTACAAATTGAGCATCTATTATGTGTTTAATATTTTCCATGTGTTATTTAATGCCCAAACTACCCTATGATTCATCTCCCATTTCTCTCTTTTTCCAACTCCAGAAATGAAATATCAGAAAAGCTACATTATTTGCTGAAGGTAATGCAGTCCATCACAGCACTAGCTAACTCAGAGTTAAACTATCTCTAAAGTTCCAGGTTTTTCCATTTGAATCAGAAACAACCTCTATTTCACTATCTATAAAACTTCTTTCATGATAAGCAAAATTCTAGCTTTGTATATGAGCATTTCTGTCTTGCACTCATATTAGTCATTCATAATTTTAATTTAAAAATATTAATTGGATTAGCTGACAAATATAAAGAAACCCCTTTCTGTAATTTAGTGTTTGTATAGTTAAGCAAAAATCAAACAGGGGTGTATCTAACCAATGCAATTTGTTTCATTTATAAATGCTAAGTTACTTAGACCTAAACTTGAGTTATTGGTAATAGAAATTCAATTTAGGGCTACATCAAAAATCAACCACACACAAATGAAAATACCTAAGGGAAGAGAAACCATAAAGAGTATAAATAAAGGACAAAGGAAAATCTTACATTATTTTTCTGTTTTATATCTGTGGCCAAAATTATTTCCGCTGTCCTTAAAAGAAGAAAGGTTCATCCGGTTTTCTGTAAAAAAGGGAGAACACAAGAGATTGAGATGAGTAGAATCCATTTTAAAAACTCACATTAACCTCAGATGTCAAACTCCTTGTCTCAGTGGGAGGTTGATGGCAGTTAGTCAAACTTAAAAGCTGATATAATAAAAATGCTACATATAAATATACATTTCAGGAGACATTAAAAGGAAAACAAACACAATTTAGGAGAAATAATTAAGCTATAAATTAATGTAAGACCAATTAATAAAGTTTTGTTTTCTAATTAACATTTCATGTTTTTCTTTGCTGATTTTAACCTCCCAGTATTAGACTCTTTCCAAGAGATAAAACTTGTTCATAGAATGGGATCTTAAACCAACCAACATGAAATATTTGTAATTTAAGCAGGAAGCAATATTAATTAGTCAATAACAAAACTTAATAGTATCTTTTACCTAAAGAAGTCCTTAAACACTCAAAAAACAATAGCAGTTAATATTTATTAAGCATTTATAATAGGCCTAACCCAATGAAAAGTACTTTATACGCATTTCATGGCACTCCTACTGTGGACTAGCCACCATTTCAGGATTAACAGGGAGACAAAGTATTTCTCTTTAAGAGCAAATGATTGAGAAAAGGCAGCCAGTAGAGCTGGGGCCAGAAGTACCTCTCTGCATGTGCAGTAGCATAGCGTCAACACCTGCCATAGCAGCCTGGTACACATGCAACCAGGGTTAATAATCATAAATTGTCGTATTCAAAAAATAGGTACAATAGCAAGTTAGGGACAGTGTGCAAAACATGACCAAACCAGAACTAAGATTCCTATCCATGATTAGGGTCTCTGTTCATGTGTTCATTCACACATTCAACAGGTATTCACTGAGCACCTCCTATGTACCAAGTGCTGAGTTAGATGATGAGGATATGAAGATAAATATGATGTATTTCCTATTCTCAAGGAGCTCCCAGGGTAGTTAATAGAAAAGACAGATTCCAGATAGATAAGTCTCAATAAAGTGTAGTTGTAAAAAAAAAAGGCAGAAGTACTAGGTAAAAAGTAAGTGTTCACCCTGAATATGTCAAGAGAAGACAAACTGAGTTGTTGTGGTAGACAAGGGAAAAAATAATATTTCAGGCAAATGAAACAGCATTCACAAAGCACTTAGGCATAAACTAACATGGTAACTTTTGGGACCTCAAAATAATTAGAATGGAGAGGGCAGCATAGACTGACTGTAAAGTGATTTATATGTATTTAAATCATTTGGATTGTTTTCTTGTCCATTCAGCCACCCCATGTCTTAATGGATAAATAAAGAAGATGTTTATATACAATGGAATATTACTCAGCCGTGTAAAAGAATAAAACAATGAAGAAAAGAAAGCCCCTTCAAAATGGTGCTGGAAAAATTGGAAAGCCACATGTAAAATAATGAAACTAGACTTCTGTCACCATACACCAATATTAATTAAAAATGGATCAAAGACCTAAATATAAGACCTGAGACAATAAATTGCATAGAAAAAAAATAAGTACCAAACTTATGGACTCTGAATTTAGAAAGAACTTTATGAATTTTACTTCAAAGTCAAGGGAAATAAAAGCAAAAATAAATGAATGAGACCATATCAAAGTAAAAAACTGCTCATTAGTAAAAGAAACCATCAACAACAACAAAAAAGAGGCAACCAATTGAATGAGAGAAGATATTTGCAAACAATACATTCTAATAAGGGGCTAATATCCAAAATATACAAAGAATTCATACAACTCAACAACACTAAAACAAACAATCTAATTTAAAAAATGGCCAGAGGACCTCAAGAGACACCTATCCCAAAAAGACAAACAAACGGCCAACACTCATATGAAAAGATACTCAACTTCACTAGCTATTAGAGAAATGCAAATAAAAACCACAGTGAGATACCACCTTATACCTATGAAATGTCTATCATCAACAAGACAAGTAATAACAAGCATTGAAGAGGTTCTGGGGAAAAAGGAACCCTCATACATTGCTGGTGGGAATGTAAATTGATATAGCCACTATGGAAAAAGTATGGAGGTTATCAAAAAATTAAGGGTAGAATTACTATATTACCCAGCAATCCCTCTTCTGGGTATCTACCCACAAAATTTGAAAATATGTACCCATAAAGATAGATGCACCCTGGTGTTTATTGCAGCATTATTTATGATAGCCAAGAAATGGAAACAACCAAAATGTCCATTAATACATCATTGGCTAAAGAAGATGTACATATATACAACAGAATATTACTCAGCCATAAGAAAAGAGAAAATACCGCCATTTGTGACAATATGAATGGATCTTGTGGCTATCAAGCTAAGTAAAATAAGTCAGCAGAAAAAGTTGAGAACCATATGATTTCACTCATATATGAGATATAAAACTGAAAGTAACAAACAAACAAGACAAATAAAAACAAACTCATAGACATAAACAACAGTTTAGTTATTACCAGAGGAAAAGGGAAGAGGTGAGGAAGTAGATACAAATAAAGAGGGTCAATGTATATGGTGACAAAAGGAGATATGACTTTGGGTAGTGAACACACAATGCAATATAGATGATATATTATAGAATTGTACAATTGAAAACTATATAATTTAATTAATCAATGTAACTCCAATAAATTTAATAGAGAAAAAAAATAAAATCTTGCCATCTGCAAGAACATGAATGGACCTAAAGACTGCGCTTTGATTGTTCTGTAGGAGACTGGGTGTAAAACCAAATGAAAACAGAATTACAATTCAATTTGTACCCTGGGAAAGTTAATTCTGGTGAAAATGTGGATAGTAGATTATACAAAGGCATGTACAAGGTATTCTGATTATTATATGGAATAGTTGGACATTGAAAAAAAGTCTGCAATACTTTCTATATATGAATTATGTAATGAGATATCTTCACTTGTTCTTCTTTTACTTTCTTAATTCTGTTAGGCACATGCATATTTATGTGTGTGTTCCTGTACTTTTTTTAATGTTATTTTCCAGAGATATTTATAATTTCTAGCATTATTGCCCTGAGCAACAATCAGAAAATTGGAACTACATTTTAACAGTAAGGCATATCTATATTTACATAAAAGAGGGTTCATTTTTCTTTTTCTGATTTAATTTAAAATTTTTATTTTTCAATTAGAGTTGACATTTAATTTTATTTTATATTAGTTTCAGGTGTACAGCATAGTGGTTAGGCATTTACATAATTTATGAAGTGATTCCCCCTGATTAGTCTAGTACCCACCTGGCACTATAAGTAGTTATCCCAATATTATTGACAATATTTCCTATAAAACACTTCACATCTATGTGACAATTTTCTAACTACCAATTTATACTTCTTCATCCCTTCACCTTTCTTATCCAGTCCTCCAACCCCCTCCCATCTGTCAATCAGCAGTGTGTTTTCTGTCTCTATGAGTCTGTTTTCATTTTATTTGTTCATTTATTTTGTTCATTCAATTCCACATGTAAATGATACCATATGGTATTCATCTTTCTCTGACTGACTTATTCACTTAGCATACCATAGTCTAGATGCATTCATGTCATTGCAAATGGTAAATTTTCATTTTTAATGGCTGGGTAATATTCCACTGTATATAGACCACCTCTTCTTTATCCAATCATCTATTAATGGATACTTATATTGTTGCTTCCATATCCTGGCTATTGTAAATAGTGCTGCATATATTTTTTCACATTAATGTTTGATTTCCTTCAGATAAATACCCAGAAGTGCAATTGCTGGGTCATAGGTAGTTCTATCAGGAGTTTTTTTTCTTTTAAGAAACCTCCAAATTGTTTCCCACAGCAGCTATACCAATTTACAATCCCACCAAGAGTGCATGAGAGCTCCCTTTTCTCCACATCCTCCTCAACAGTTGTTTTTTGATTTATTGATGATAGTCATTCTGACAGCTGTGAGGTGATATCTCATGGTGGTCTTAATTTTTATTTCTCTGATAATTAGTGAGGTTAATCACCTTTTCATATGTCTATTGGCCATCTGTGTGTCTCTTTGGAGAAATGCCTTTTTGGGTCCTCTGCCCATTTCTTAAATTGGATTGTTTCTTTTTTTGTTGCTGAGTTGTATGAGTTCTTTACAACTTTTGGATATTAACTTCTTATCAAAAGTATCATAGGCAAATATCTTCTCCCATTCAGTAGGCTGTCTTTTGCTTTGTTGATGGGTTTACTTTGTTGTACAAAAACTTTTAGGTCTTCTTTATTTTTTTTTTAAGTTTGATGTAGTCCCATTTGTTTATTTTTTCTTTTGTTTCCCTTGCCCAAAGAGAAACATTTCTAAGAGCAATGTCAGAGAGTTGATCGCCTATATTTTCTTCTAGAAGTTTTACAGATTGGGATCTTATGTTTAAGTCTTTAATCTATTTTGAGTTTATTATTGTATGTGGTATAAGAAGATAATCCAGGTTCATTTTTTTGCATGCATCTGTCCAGTTGTCTCAACACCATTTATTGAATAGAATGTTTTTGTTCCATTGTATATTCTTGCTTGCTTTGTCATAGATTAAATGAACATATAAGTGTAGATGTATTTGGGGGCTCTATTCTATTGTATTGATCTATGTGTCTATTTTTGTGCCAGTACTAATGTTTTAATTATTATAACCTTGTAATATAGTTTGATACCAGGTAGCATGATATCTCAAACTTTGTTCTGCCTCAAGATTGTCAGGGTCTTTTATGGTTCCATATAAATTTCAGGATTATATGCTCTAGTTCTGTGAAAAATGCCATTGGTTTTTTTGATAGGAAGTGCATTGAATCTATAGATTGCTTTGTCTAGTATGGACATTTTAATGATGTTCGTTCTTCCTAACTGTGACCATGATATATACTCCGTTTATTTATATCATCTTCATTTTCTTTAATAATTTATAACTTCTTGAATATAGGTCTTTTATCTCTCTGGTTAAATTTATTCCTAAATATCTTTTTATTTTTAGTAAAATTTTAAATGGGATTTTTAAAAATTTCTCTGATAGTTCATTATTGGTGTGTAGCTATGCAACCAATTTCTGAATATTAGTATTTTTATCATGCTACTCTACGAAATTCATTTATCAGTTCGAATAATTTTTTGATGGAATCTTTAAGGTTTTCTCTATATGGTATCATGTCTTCTGTAAATAATGACAGTTTTACTTCTTCTTTTCCAATTTGAATGTCTTTTTCTTTTCTTGGTTGATTGCTGTAGCTAGGAATTCCTGTACTGTGTGTTGAATAATAGTGGTAAAAGTGGACATCCTTGTCTTATTCCTGATCTTAAGGAAAATGCTATTAGCTTTCCCTGTTTAGTATGATGCTATCTGTGTGTTTGTCATATTTGGTCTTTAGTATGTTGAGGTATGTTCTCTCTATTCCCACTTTGTGATAGTTATAAATGGGTGTGGAATTTTGTCAAATGTTTTTTTCTGCATCTATTGATATCGTTATTTTTATATTTCAATTTTTAATGTGGTGTATCACATTAGTTGATTTGCAGATATTGAAACAAACTTGAATCCCAAGAATAAATTCTCCTTGATCATGGCATATGATCTTTTTAATGTCTTGCTAAATTATGTTTGCTAGTATTTTGTTGCAAATTTTCGCATCTATGTTCATAAGTGATATCATATATTTTTATTTTTTTTGTAATGTCTTTGTCTGGTTTTGGAATAAGAATAATGGTGACCTCATAAAATGAGCTTGGGCACTTTACCTCCTCTTGAAATTTTTGTGATAGTTTGAGAAGAATAGATTTAACTTTTCTTTGAATGTTTGGTAAAATTCACCAGTGAAGTCATCCAGTCCAGGACTTGTTTGTTGGGGGTTTTTTCATTACTTATTCCATTTCATTAGTAATAATTGGCAGTTCAAATTTTCTTTTTCTTCTTGACTCAGGCTTGGGAGATTGTATGTTTCTAGGAATTTATCCATTTCTTCCAGATTGTCCAATTTGTTGGCATAAAGTTGCTCATAATATTTTCTTATACTCTTTTGTATTTCTATAGATCTCATAGTATCTTTTGATTTCTTTCTTGATCTCATTGTTAACTTATTCATTGTTAAGTACCATGTATTTTAGCCTACATTAGTTTTTGTATTTGCAGGGTTTTTTTTCCTTGTAATTGATTTCTAGTTTCATATAATTGTGTTCAGAGAAGATGATTGATATAATTTCAATCTTAAATTTATTAAGACTTGATCTGTGGCCTAACATGTAGTTTATCTTGAAAAATGTTCCATGTACACTTGAGAAGAATGTACAGTTTGCTGCTTTGGGATGAAACACTCCAAAAATATCAACTAAATCCAACTGTCCTAATATTTCATTTAAGGCCATTGTTTCTTTGTTGATTTTCTGTCTGGAAGATCTGTCCATTTGTGTCAACAAGGTATTCAAGTCCCCTACTATGACTATATTACTATTGATCTCTTCCTTTATTTTGATTAATATTTGCTTTATATATTTAGGTGTTCCTATGTTGATTGTGTCAATATTTCCAAGGTTGTGTCCTCATGTTGGATTGATCCTTTTACATAATGCAATGTCCTTCTTTGTCTCTTATTATAGCCTTTGTTTTAAAATCTAATTGGTATAATATAAGTATTGTGACCCTGGCTTTTTTCATTCCATTTTCATGAAATATCTTTTCCATCCATTTACTTTCAGTCCATGCATTTCTTATGATCTGAAGTGGGTCTCTTCTAGACAACATATGTATGGGTCTTGCTTCCTAATTCATTTGGCTACCCCTTGTCTTTTGATTTTAGCTTTTAAAGCAATTACTATTTAAAGCAATTACCAATAGGTACATAGTTACTGCTATTTTATTATTCATATTTATAGTGTCTTCACCTCTTCTTATTTTTAAAGAAGTTCCTTTAACATTTCTTATAATCCTAGCTTGATAGTGATAAATTCCTTTAGCTTTTTCCTTTCTGGGAAGCTCTTCATCTCACCTTCCATGTTAATTGATAGCCTTTCCGGGTAGAGTAGTCTTGGTTGTAGATCCTTGCTTTTAATCACTTTGACTATTTGTGCATATCCTTTCTGGCCTGTATTTCATGAATGGGTGTGGCAAAGTTCCATGGAGTCAGTTGGGTAGAGTGAGCAGATTTCACCAGGTCAGTGAAGATTCAGATTTGGCCATGTGGGGTAGGTCTCAACACAGGCAGGATGGTGCCTACCTGTAGGCTGTACAAGAAAGGGCTCAACACAGGGATAATGGTGGCTGCCTCTCCAGCTCTCAATCTCAAGCTACACAGTTCAGTATTTCCCTATATGTCTCTGGCACCTCCTGTGCTGCTGTCCCTCCACCAGAGCTCAGGGTGAATGACTGCAAGCAAGTGAATCTGTGCATGGGGACTTTGCAGGGACATCAGGTTTCCAGTTGCCTTTAGTGTCACCTGCAAGGTTGGAATCCCCATTGGTTTCTACAGCCAGATTTTATGGGGGCTCATTTTGCCAGCACTGGAAACTTGGGGAGCCCAGTGTGGGGTTGGGTAACTTTGCTTCTCTGGAGGGACATCCATAGCCAAGATACCTGTCCCAATGCTCAACCGCCCATTCAGATATAGGATCAGCTGGATTCATGTCTCTGCCCCTCCTATCAGTTGTAATGTGGTCTCCCTTTGCATCCTTAGTTAAAAGAGTTATGTTCAGTTAGTCTTCATATGGTTCTCCAGATTATTCTATTAGTTGCAAGTTTAAAGTGGTAACAGGAGTAGGCAAGCACCATCTTCTCTGCTATCTTGACTGAACCTCAGGGAGCTGCATATTTGTATATAATGTTTTTTTGCCTGGAATTGATGACAGGCTACATTGACTCACATTAGTGCTCAGTGGCAATTTTGATGATTTGTTTGATATGAGAAATAAACCTAAGTCCTTGGGATAGAACATTTTTTTCAGTTCCAATTTTACAGAATCATAAGAGGTGGAGGTCAAGACCTTAGATTCAGTAGCCCCATATTTTAAACCATTAAATTGGCTGATCTAAGCTCAGTCTCACAATTTCACATTACTATAATGCCTGACTCTTTAAAATACTTAATACCAAAACATCTGTATTCTTTTTGTATAAATGATCCAACATATATTCCTTGCAAAGAATTCTGGTCCAAGTAACACAATAGATCCTGAGCCTTGAGATGAGAAGTCTTTCAGACAAGTATCCTGCTGTCCCAACCCCACACTGTATAGTCATAATACCCTTTTCCTAGAACTATCTATAGAACTATCATAGTCTTTACATTTGGCTTTATGCATAGGATAATATAAAATAAACATGAAATGAAGCTTTATGCAAGGGTATTTCAAAGGATCATACATAAATCACCTAGCTCAATATCGTCATCTTTCTTACCTATAAAATGGAGACATTAAGAAGAATATCTACTCATACATCTCATAGGAATGCTTGAATATTAAATGAGGAAGCTTATATAAGAACACTCTCAGTATAAAGAGCTCTATGTAGCCAAGCTAAATGTTTTACAATGGAAGAATGTCCTGGGGCAAATTAGTGTGTCTACTTCTCTGAATAGAAAAATTTCTTGGTAGAGGATTTGGACTATGTGAAGAGATGGCTAGATAATACATGTTAAATTACACACAGTAGAGGACTCCCAACAGCATTAACAAATCATTTCATCTTTACATTTGAGGATAAGATCAAAATGAGAAACTCCTTACCTCAATGTCACCTTATACTTTACTGGAGAATACACATGGCTGAAGTAAAAGAACATGTGGCCTTTGCCCTACATAGATTTGTGAGCACAGAAAAGACACCTGAGCCCAAGGGCACAAGATCTGGGAATGAATAAGCATCCTACATATTTAACCCAGGTCCATTCTATGTATAAGAAAGGGTTGAAATCCCATGCGTTAGAATCATAGGAATTTTTCTTTTTTAATTAAACATACAGAGCTCCAGGCCCAAATTTTATGTATTAAAAACAGCTGCATGGCCTGGGGTAGCTGTTGAACTTTTCTCTATTTTAGTGTCCTCATCTGAAAAATAAAAATAATATAAGTTTGGTTGAAGATTATAAAAATTTCTTCTTCTTTGTCTTTTTCAAATTATTATTTATAAAAAATTCTTTGAGTTATTAAGTTTAATAGAAGACTTTCTTATTTAATTATTTGCTTCCATACAACATTGAGACTGTTGGTTTTCTTTATCGGTCCAGGATTTTAAATCTTAAACACAAAGAGCAGGGCCATATTTAAAAGATAATTTAAGATAATTCATAGTCAAGTTGCAGTTCCCTTAGGACTAGTAGCTCTTCTTAGTGCCACACCTCAGATCTGTGGTGTGTTTGTAATGAAGGCAGCCTCTGGGTCAGGCCATGAAATTTGACTTGTGCTGGGCTGGAATGTATTACTGAGAAGTAATAAATAATTTGACCTAATTCAGCTTGAGCCACTCATGAGCTTAGATGAGATTACCAATTGAACACAGTTATGGAGGGTGGTTTTGTGCTTCTAACCTACAGTCAGCTGGATCCAACTCTAGTTGGATCATCTCACCTGTGAAATTTCCTTGGGGGCTTCCAGATAACGATTTTAAATGTTAAGTACTACATGTAGTGAATTTTCTGATAAAATTGAGAGCATTTAGGATTTATGATGGATATTAAAGAGAAAGAATGAAACTCAATATATTTAAAGGATTTCAAGATACCCAAGATGTTTTGGGACAAAAAGAAAACTGCAAAGCCCTTTCTTTTCAATAGTCATATTTATTTCAGCTCAGAAACATCTCTTTATTACTGCCAATGATACCGCTATAGAAATTGACCCAATTCTGTCCAAATGTGCAGTCATTCTCTTTTTTTAGTTAAAAAAAAAATGTGTCTTTTTCAACTTGGCAGCAGTTCTAGGCTCCTTAGAGATCTAATGCTGGACTAATTAGAATTTTAAAGGCAGAGCCAGTCTGGATAGCTCTTCTTAGATCTATCTAGCTGAAGCTAATCAAAGAGGATCCAGGGATAGAGACTAGGAGTTTCCAGACTGAGATTCACACCACCCTCAATCTTGTCCCTTAGATCATTTTTCAAATATTAGAGATTCAGCATAGTTTAGTGACATGAACCTGGGCATAGATGTCAAGACAAATAGTGTTCAATAAAAGCTATGACCTGTGCTGTATGCTGCAAATGTGGCAAATTACTTAACCTTTCTAAATTTCAGCTTCTGTAAAAATGAGGATTACAGCACTGATTCTTCATACAATTGTTACAAGCACTAAATGAGTTAAGTGCCTAACACAGGTTGAGTGCTCAATGTATGCAAAGAAAACCATTCTTCCTTTAATATGTTCAGGGACATGGGTTAAAACTTTGATTTTGCTATTATGTACTCTCAAGCAATAACATTTTAACCTCTAGGCCTCATTTTCCTTTTTTTCAAAATGAAATGGTGAAGCTACATTAGAGTTTTTTTTTAAACTGTTTTAATAAATTCATATTTTCCAAAAAAAATACTTCACAGGGTGAAGCATTTTTTAAAACTGTAATACAGAAGTATGTGTATATGTATGTGTATATATATGTGTGTATATATATATGTATATATATATATATGGGTTACACATCCATTTTTTACCATATCGATGGAACCGAATAATATATAAATATTCTACTTTGAAATGCTAAAATCAATTTTATCTGGTGTGCATTTCAAATACTGGAAGTCCCATCAGGTTGCATTTGAAATAAAAGATTCATTATACTACTAAAATATTTTGAATACCATAGAGCTAATGATCTCTGAAGATCCATCCAATATATAATTTTAAATAACTGGTTTCTTAAATTCAACAGAATAAAAACAAAAACAAGTGATCTTTAGCATTCTCTTGATGTGCTAGATGACTCGGTGTACTGGAGGCATTTGAAAGTCAGAATCTTTGGCATCTCTCCCAAATGTAAAACAAATGCTCCCTTGGGTTGCTTTGGATATAGTTACTTAGTCATATAGAATATATGTGACATAGCAATTAATGCAGCAACACCTTCATAATTACAAATCTGAGATAAATATAAATTACAGATGCTCTTTCCTACATTATTAAAAATAATAATAATCATCATCACCACTCTATGGAAACCATGATTTGAGCTCAGAAGCAGGATTTATTTTAAAGAATACTCTGGCTCAGGCTTTCTGGGTGATAGAGATTATTGTTATTGAAAGCTTATGAAATTAAGAATACCTGGTATACACATCATCATAATATTAGACATGAATCCTTCACGTACACATGAAGGACAAAGAGTGTAGGTCACTATAAACTCTGTTTCAGAGAGGTTTACATGTACCCAGCTAGTTGCTTAACTAGTACAAAAGAAAAAAAATGTCACTGTTTTTTCTTGAAAATTTTTTAAGAATAAAGTTAGTCCTTCTCTTAGGGACTATTTTCATATATCTGTGGTTGAGTTTCTGTGGAAAACATTTTATTTATGAACTCTTTTCTGTGTCCTTTTGTTTGAAGACAAATGCAAATGATTTTACAGACAAGTTATTTGATTAGATTAGTTTATTGGATTAGCTTTTTAAGATCACTATAATTTCCTTGCTTTCTGAGAAGTATTTAAGTACTTTATTGTTGCTATTCTTTCTATAATTTTGTAAGACTGAAGAAAACATGTTAGCATACAAGTCAACATTTAATTACAACCTTGGTGGAAGGCCATATAAATTATATGAGAAAGATATTAATTCTTACACTTACTAGGGCACATCATGGTTTTTTTAAAGTAGTAGACACTTCAAGGGAAACAAGATGAATTGTATTATGTACCGGCCTATATTCAAAAAAGTGAAATACATGAGGAGGTAGGGAGTTCCCCAATTGCAAAGCAATATGCATTTTTCCATTATTTAGTTTTTCATTTAAGCCAGAAAAATCTTCCACTTACCTAAAAGGTAATAATTTGATTACAAATTCTGGTTTAAAGATCAAGGAAATAACATTTAGTAATCAGACACTCATTAAAATTAAGCTAGTTACAGTGTGTATTTAAAGGACTTTTCCATATTGTGTTTAATTTTATTTCTTTGGGAAGAAACCTTCTAAGATTTGAGATTGGCTTTTTAAAACATTTTGAGGAAGCATTGTATATGAATTTGGGGACCAGTGGCACTATGTATTAGCTTCAAAAGAGGTAGAAACCAAGTCTGGCTTGTTCCCCACTACATTTTCTCTGCCTTGTACAGGTCTAATCCTCAGGACCCAAAAATGCTTGTTGAGTGAGTGGAGATTGTTAACTGAGCAGGGAAGTGACCTATATGAATATGAGAAACAGAGGAGATTGTAGAAATTCTCATTTGACCAATACCAGCTGTGTGACTTGAAGAAAACAGTGCCTATTTCAGAAGATTTCTGTGAGGGTTAAATGAGATAACCATAGTAATGTTAGCAAATGCCTGACAGGTATCAAATGCTAGTTCAACAAATACTAGTTCTCACCATTACCAGAGCTTTTCTAGGTAATGGAGTTATCACCATTTTTATGTTTTCTAATTTCACAGTATGCCTTGTATTATAAAAATTATAACGAAAATGAAGTAGTCACATTCTCTCAGGTCAAACAGGTAAAATTCTCTCTTATCACTTTCAAAACTTTCCTGATGATTCATGTCTAATATTATGATGATGTGTATACCAGGTATTCTTAATTTCATAAGCTTTCAAGATTTCCTATATCCAAGGGTAATTTGAAAGAGTTGCACATAAAACCAATAAATGTTTCCAAAGGTATATTGAACACGCTTTATATTAAAATACGTAGACAAATTTTGACCTGTCACTGCCATTGGGGTGTGCCCTCCTTTCTTTCCCCCTTCATCTCCTGACAAGAGAGATTTAAGAGGCACAGAGCTCTGGAAGGCCAGTCTGGTCTCGGTGCTGTTTCAGGGGCCCCAGGCCATGGATGTGAGCCAACTGAGGGTGAACAAACTTCCAGAGGAGCTGCTATGCTGCAGCCTGGTCACTTTTGGCCTCAAGGCTGAAGTTGCTGAGCAGTTGCAGGAGGCACTGCAAGCAGAGGAGCCCGATAATGAGCTCTGGAAGGTCAAGGCCAATGAGGAACTGAAGTGACCCAGGCATAACGGCGAGGAGGTTGAGATGAAGGCGGCTTTAATCTTGAAGAGACAGCCATCACTGTCCGGTCTGCAGCAACACTCGGAGCCTGGTGGCTACTGGGGCCAAAGAAACATTTTGTCATGGACAACGTTATCAGGCAAAACCAATTCTATGAGACTTGGTTCATTAAACAAGAGAACCAGTCAGGCTATGAGAGGTTACTACTGGAAGTAGATCAGCAGCAGGCCTATCGCCCAGTGGACATAAAGAAACAAGAAGCACTCACCAGCTACCTCCCATCTGAAGCATCTCAACTCAAGCCAGACAGACAGAAATTCTAGAGTCGCAAGAGGCCTTATGAAGAAAACCAGGGATAGAAGGTTATTTGAGCCCCAAGAGAATAGGAGAGGCCACACTCCTCTACCTCCTACTGAGAGGGTGAAGATGATTTTGATGACAACGTTGTTGTCATTTACATATATAACTGCAACTCCCATGTCAAGGCAGCCTCTCCTATTGGACTGGAATAGTGGTTACCTGCTTACAACTGAGGGCTTTGCATACTTATGGTCAGGAGCCTGTGCCAGCTATGGGGTCAGAAAGGTCTGTGTGTATTTAGAGATGAATATCAATGGGGAAATTTCCATGAAGCACTTTCCATCTGTGGAACCCAACCTGCATGTTGTCTATAGGCTGGCCCCTGGACTCCTTCTTGCAGTACCCAGCTAAGTGAAAGCCTTTCTCCTATGGCTGTGGAGACACTGGGAAGAAGTTTACCAATGGCTGGCTGAAAACTATGGAGATGAGTCTGCAGACAATGATGTGACTGGCTGCTTTGCAGACTTCACATGTGGAAATGTTATGGAACTATCCTTCACCAAGAATGAGAGATGGATAGCTGTTGCTTTTTCAATTCAGAAAGAAGACGTGTGTGTGTGTGTGTGTGTGTGTGTGTGTGTGAGAGAGAGAGAGAGAGAGAGAGGTGTGTGTGTGTCTGTTCAGGCCCTATACTCTCATGTCCCAGCGAAGAACTGTGCAGTAGAGTTCAACTTCAAGAAGAGAACAGAGCCCTATTGTCTGTTCTCCCTGGCTTCACCTTCATCTAGCACCTTCCCCAGAGTGAGTGGATCCAGGGCACTCTCTGATCAAAGACCAAGGTAAAGTGTGAGATTCTTATGATGGTGGGCCTGCCTGCTGTAGGTAAGACCATGTGGGCCATCAAACATGTAACCTCCACCCCTTCAAGAAATACAGCATCTTGAGTACCAATGCCATCATGGATAAGATGCAGGTGATGGGCCTATGCCAGCAGCGGAACTATGCCAGCCTCTGGGAAGTTCTGGCCTCAACCACATCTTCCAGATTGCCACTTGCAAGAAACACAACTATATCCTAGATCAGACAAATGTTTATGGGTCAGCGCAGAGATTTAAAGAAAAAGAGAGAGATCATTTGCAGGCTTTCAGTGCAAAGCTATTGTCATTTGTTTCACTAAAGAGGACCTAAAAGGCCAAACAATAAAGAAAAACTGACAAGGAAAGGAAAGATGTCCCAAATCACACGGTCTTGGAAATGAAAACCAACCTCACATTGTCAGATTCTTGGGACTTCCTGGATGAGGTACTATCCATTGAGCTTCAGTAGGGCAGTGCCTTGGTGGGGCATAACCATCTACAGTGACATTTCTCACTCTATCCTCTATATCCCAATAAAAAAAATTCACAAGTCAAAAAAAGAGCATAATTACTGAAATAGGTCACTGCTTCCTCCCTCTACATTTTGCTTTTTGAGGTTTTTATTTATTATTATTTTTTAATCCTGAAAAGTAAGTAGTAAAACAGCTCCTGGAAGTATTAGTTCTACAAAAGATAGTAGAGGATACTGCCATTTTCTCTCCAGTTTTCTTCCACATTAGATTTTGCCAGGAAGTTTCCTCTATGAGACATATAAGCCCTAGTTTTTGCAATAGCCCTAGTTTTTGAGAAAATCTCCAACAATGGTGAATAGTGCAAGTGTATCTGACTCTCCAAATAAAGCTATGATGATGAAAACAATATTAAAGACAAGTAACCTCTTTGGGGTAGCCATCCATTTCAGTTTTCCCAGGGCCATCCTAGTTTTAGCACTGGAAGTTCCATATCCCTGGCAAACCAGGACAGTTTCTCACTGCCCTCCACATGTTTCTGTCTATACCTGCCTTTCAATATGACCACAGAATATTGGGCCTACTGCTTGGATGAATACCTTCACGTGTACATAGATTGATTCAAAAAGATAAATACACACAGGAGTGCACATTTATAGTTGTGAATTTTGATAGCATAATGGATGAAAGGGATTTATTTGAAATTTTGGAAAATCAGATTCTTAGTGATTTAAATTACAAGTGTGAAAATGATCTGTTCTGGGCCACATTTTCTGCCATAAGAAGTACATTTTAGGAACACATTGGAGAACTAAAGATGTGTACTTTTGTGTGTGTGCAAGTAAATATGATGCTTTACCTAAAATGTCTTTTTATATTATAGGTACACAATGAATATATCATTGTACTGATGTGATATTTAAAGAACATTACTATGAAAGTTTTATAATATAATGTTCTAACCTATAGTTCTGTCCTAATCGTCTGACTAAACATGTTGCTTATTGACACTTGAATGACTTAGTGGCAAAGACTTTGTTTTCTTGTATGAAATCTGTGTACAATTTCTTGGCAAAGAGGATAGAATATGCTTTGAAATGGATCTTTGCTCAAAACACTTCTGAAGAAATAACAGAGATTTGTGAGTAAACAAATAAGGCTATTCTCAGATGTGGAGTAAAGGAAGTGATGAATCAAATTTTTTAGATGCAGTGATCAGATCCTATCCTGTGAAAGGGGTTAGATGGATGCTGGCCTTGCTGTTAACGAACTGGACCAAATATTAGTTTCCCACCATTCTTTCATTGTTTTGTTTCTCATATGCTTACACTTTTATACACACACACACACACACACACACACACATATAAACATATACATACACCACCACTAAAAGAGCATGTGTATATATATATATATACATGCTCTTTTAGTGGTGGTGTCTTTCTGAAGGAGGAGGATTTACATAAGATGACAGGGGTCTGGGACAGGGGTCTGGGAGTTTCTGACTCAAATGCACTGATGTAAAACTCTCCTTTGTAGAAAAATGTTAGTTACCATACAGTATTCATTTGCACTTTCTAAAATGTTAGAAAATCTGTGCAACATACTAGGAAGCAACAGGAGGCAAGTAAAAAGATCACAAATGAAATAGACTATGATATAATCATTCACTTGTTTAAAAGAATATATAAAGCATCTATTAAATGTTTGGCACAGTAGAAGACGCTAGGATAATTAGAAAATATTTTTGCCCTAAACAGCTTGTGTTAGTAGAGAAGGATTTTTTTTTAATAAGTAATTTTTAAAAAACATAAATTAGTTACAATGAGAATTGAGATATTGGAGATATTGTTTCTTCCTTCCTCCCTTCCTTCCTCCCTCCCTCCCTCCCTCCCTTCCTTCCTGCCTCCCTCCTACTCTCCCTCCCTCCCTCTCTCTTTTCCTTCCTTCCTTCCTTCCTTCCTTCCTTCCTTCCTTCCTTCCTTCCTTCCTTCCTTCCTTCCTTCCTTCCTGCCTTCCTGCCTTCCTGCCTTCCTGCCTTCCTGCCTTCCTGCCTCCCTGCCTCCCTCCCTCTCTACCTTCCTCCTTTCTTTCTTTCCTTCCTTTGTTTCCTTCTTCCTTCTTTCTTTCCTTCCTTTCTTCTTTCCTTCTTTTTATTTTCCTGTTCAGTGTTTCAGGGAAAGTTTACTAGAAAGAGTTTCAGTTTTGTGATGGTAAGATATTATAACATTCACAGTAAAAAAAACTATACAGTGAAAATAATTCTTAAGTTTCTTTCCTTAGGATCACCCCTTTTTGTCCGCTTTGTGCACATTCTCTCCTTTTCATTTTTCACAGATAAAAGCATGAATATATGCTGTTTTGCCCTTGCTTCTTTTAAACTAAATATATTTAAAAACTTTAAGTATATTTAATTGACATAACTTTAGTTCAGGGAAATTAATCTTTTTGCCATATTTGCTGCACATATTTTCCATTTATCATCTGTCTTTTACTTTATTTGAGTATTTTTGCCATGCAGACTTTTAAATAAATTACTTGGTTAAATTTACCAAAATTTTAATGACTTTTACACTTTTTGGTATTTTTAAAAATTGACTTATTTATTTTAATTTATTAAAATAAATTAATTTACTTTGTTAATTTATTTTAATTAGTTTTAAGTATACAATACATTGCTTATATATTTATATAATTTATAAAATGATCCCCCTAATTACTCCTTCTCTCCTCTGGTTTTCCACCTATCCAATATATTAATGTTAACTGCATTCCCTATGCTGTGCTCTCCACCCCCACAACCATCTATCAACTACTAATTTGTACTTCTTTAACCCTTCGCCTCATTCTTCCAGTCAGCCCCCCGAACTCCCTCCTCTCTGTCTGTCATGAAATTGTCACTATATTTGTGAGTCTATTTTTAATTAGTTTGTTATTTTTGTTCTTTAGATTCTTCATATAAGTGAAATCATATGGTATTTATCTTTTTCTGTCTGACTTACTTCACTCAGCCTAATAATCTTTAGGTTCATCCATGTTCCAAATGAAGTTCATTTTTCAATAGCTGAGTAATATTTCATTGTATATATGAACTGTAACTTCTTTATCCAATCATCTGCTGATGGGCATTTAGGTTGCTTCCATATCTTGGCTATTATAAATTGTGCTGCCATGAATATTAGGGTGCATAGATCTTTATGAACTATTTTTTTTTTAATTTTCTCTGTATAAATACCCAGAAATGCAATTACTGGGTCAAAAGGTATATTCATTTTTAATTTTTTGAGAAACTTCCATACTGTTTTCCATAGCATCTGTACCAATTTACGATTTCATCAATAATGTATGAGAGTTCCCTTTTCACCTCATTCTTGCCAACACTTGTTTCAATTTATTGATGATAGCCATTCTGACAGGTGTGAGGTGATATCTCATTGTGGTTTTAATTTTCATTCCTCTGATGATTAATGATCTTAAACATCTTTTCATATGTTCATTAATCATCTGTATTTCCTCTTTGGAGAAGTATCTGTTTAGATCTTCCACTCATTTTTTATTGGAGTTGTTGTTGTTGTTGTTGTTGAGTTGTATGAGTTCTTTTTATGTTTTGGATATTAACCTCTTATCAAATGTATCAGCAAATCTCTTCTCCCACTCAGTAAATTGTCTTTTGGTTTTACCGATCATCTCCTTTGCTGTACAAAAACTTTTTAGTTTGATGTACTCCCATTTATTTATTTTTTCTTTTGTTTCCCTTGCCCAGGGAGATATATCCAAGAAGAAATTACTGTTAGTAATATCAGAGAGTTTACTGCCTGTGTTTTCTTCTAGAAGTTTTATGATTTTGGGTCTTACATTTAAGTCTTTAGTCCATTTTGAGTCTATTCTTGTATACAGTGTAAGAAGGTGGTTTAATTTCTTTTTTTTTTACATGTTATATGTCCAATTTTCTCAACATCATTTATTGAAGAGACTGTCTTTACCCCATTGTGTATTCTTACCTCCTTTTTCATATATTAAGTGAGCATATAGACATGGATTTATTTCTAGTCTCTCTATTCTGTTTCATTAATTAATGTATCTGTTTTGGTGCCAGTACCATGCAGTTTTGATTACAGTAGCTTTGTAGTATAGTTTGATATCAAGTAATGTGATACCTCCAAATTTTTTCTTCTTTCTCAATATTGCCATGGCTATTTGGGGTCTTTTATGGTTCCATATCAATTTTAGGATTATTTCTTCCAGCTCTCTGAAAAATTTCATTGATGTTTCAATAGGGATTGCATTGATTTTATAGATTGCTTTGGGTAGTATGGCTATTTGAATTATGGTGATCATTCCTACCCATGAACAAGGTATATGCTTCCATTTATTGTTATCTTCTTCAATTTCTTTTTTCAATGACTTATAATTTTCTGAAAACAGGTCTTTTATCTCCTTGGTTAATTTGATTTCCAGGTATTTTATTATTTTCAATGCAACTGTAAATGAGATTGTTTTAATAATTTCTCTTTCCAAAAGTTCATCATTGGTGAATAAAAATGCTACTAACTTCTGAATATTTATTTTGTAACCTGCTACTTTACTAAATTCATTGATCAGTTCTAACAGTGTTTTGGTGGAATCTTTATGGTTCTCTATATATAGTATTATGTCATTGGCAAATAACAAGAGTTTTATTTCTTTATTTCCAATTTGGATGCCTTTTATTTCTCTTTCTTGCTTATTGCTGTGGCTAAGATTTCCAATATAATGTTGAAGATGAGTGGTTAAAAGGAGCATTCTTATCTTGTTCCTGATCATAAGGAAAATGCTTTTATCCTTTCCCCATTGAATAGGATGTTAGCTGTAGGTTTGTCATACATGGCCTTTATTATGTTGAGATATGTTCTCTCTATTCCCACTTTGCTGAGTTTCTATCATAAATGGATGATGGATTTTGTTGAACGCTTTTTCTGCATCTATTGATATGATCATATGGTTTTTATCTTTATATTTGTTAATGTGGCATATCACATTAATTGATTTGTGGATATTGTACCAACCTTGCATGCCAGTAATAAATCTAACTTGATCATGATGCATGATATTTTTAATGCATGGCTGAATTTGGTTTGCTAATATTTTGTTGAGGATTTTTGCATCAATGTTCAAAAGAGATATTGGCCTGTAGTTTTTTGTTTTTGTTTTTGTTTTTGTAATGTCTTTGTCCGGTTTTGGAATCAAGGTAATGGTGTCCTCATAAAAGCAGTTAGGGAACGTTTCCTCCTTTTGAATTTCTTGGAATAGTTTGAGAAGAATCGGTGTTAATTTTTCTCTGAATGTTTGGTAAAATTCACCTATGAAGCCATCTGGTCCAGAATTTTTGTGTTGGGGGAGGTTTTTGATTACTGATTTGATTTTATTGGTGGTAAATGGTTGGTTCAGATTTTCTGTTTCTTCTTGACTAAGTCAGGAGATTTTATGTTTTTAGGAATGTGTTCATTTCTTCTGGATTGTCCAACTTGTTGGCATATCATTGCTCATAGTATTTCCTTAGGATCCTTTGTAGAATTATAAGAAAATGTGAAGTCCATGGTTTTTTCTCCTCTTTCATTTCTGATTTTATTTATTTGAATTCTCTCTCTTTTTTCCTTAATAAGTCTAGCTAATAGTCTGTCAATTTTGTTTATTCTTTCAAAGAACCAGCTCTTGGTTTTATCAATTTGTTGTGTTGTTTCTCTAGACTCTATCTCATTTATTTTCACTCTGATCTTTATTATTTCCTTTTTTCTATTCACTTTGGGCTTTGTTTGCTGTTCTTTTCCAGGTTCTTTTAAGTATAAGGTTAGATTGTTTATTTGAACTTTTTCTTGTTTCTTGAAGTAGGCCTGTATTGCTATGAGTTTCCCTCTTAAGACTGCTTTTGCTGTGTCCCATAGATTTTGAGTTGTTGTGTACTTTTTTTGGTATTTATTAAAAGCTTTCTCCAAGGAGAGATGAAAAATAAATTCTCCTATGCGTTATTCAAGTGCTTTTATGATTTCGTTTTTTCAGTTAAACTTTTTCTCTACCTAGAATTCATTTTTTATAAGACTTTAATCCAATAGCTATCTACTGAACCCAACACCAATTTTGCAATAACCAACCTTTTCCCCACTGACATGAAGTGCCAAGGATGGTAGCTTTGGAATTTTCAGAGAAGGAAAAGATATAACTTCAGGCAGAAGGACTAGTGTGAGACAAGGAAGTCTATCCCAGCCTTCTGACCTTTCAACCTAAATCTACTGCTCTATTTCAATCTTTTCAGAGAAATTACCTCTGAAAGTAGCAACCAATTACTTGTTCCTCACTATCAACTTGATGTGGTGTAACGTTTTATAGGCATTATCATACTCAGTCCTCGCATCAAGTAAGTCATAACTGTCTTCAGTTTCAAGGTGAGAAATCTAAGAGAGTGAAAGTCTAAGTAACTTTCCCAAGACCACACATCTAGTAGTGCATCACAAGTCTGAATTAACTAGCCAGGTTGATACCAGATTCTGTGTTCATAAACCCTAGGCTCATAAACCCTATGCAACCTAATTTGAGTAGAAACTCATCTTTCCCCTGAGAACATTTGCTTCAATTATATTTTTCTTAGTCGCGATTGCCCATTTTCTAATGCAGCAGGTGGAGGAAGATGGAATTCAAAACTCAAGGCTAAGAAATGACACTGGAAAATGTTTCAGAAGTTCAGGTAACAATGTTAAATGTCTGAACTAGACTGGAATAATTGGGATGGAGAGGAGAGGACAATATTTCTGAAATATGTAGAGGATAAAATAGCCCAGAATTAATGGTTGAGTAGATTTAAAAAAGGAGAAAGAAAAGTCAAGGATGACGCATATTTTTTAACTTATTCAGCTGACCAGATAGATTGTTAAATTGATAGTTGCCCTCAATATAGAGAGAACTCAGAAGAATAATATGAATTTCAAGGAGAGAACTTAAAGATGACTTTAGTTTTTTTTATTGGAAATAATATGCAGTCATTTTACATGTGGTTTTATGTGACTATGAGACCTAAAGTAGAGATTAAGACTGGCAATTTAAGCTTGGAAAATCATTGGTGAATAGGTAGAAGTTGAAATTTTGAAAGTGAGTGAAAGAAAATGAAGTATGAGAAAATCTACAGAACAAAGACAGAAACTTGTTGAACACCAGCATTCAAAATATAGGTGGCTCATTTTAAAAGGGATAGAGAAAAGAAAGAAGAAATTGGAAAGTCTAATGTCAAAAAAGTAAATAAACAAATAAAATCAAATGTAACCAAATTCAATTATTTCAAAGAGAAATATCCTTAAGGTTGTAATTACATCAGTGATTTTATTAAGAATAACTTCAATAGAGTGGAGTGGAATACAAATTATAGTCAGTTGACCTATTTATAAGAAGTAATGTTAAGGAGACAGTATGAATTACTGTTTTAAGATATCTGGAAGCCATTTAAATTGTAACTTAAAGGGAAGATGCGATCTGGAGCTTTTCTTAGGGTAAGAGAGACTGGAACATGTTTGTTTATTGACTGAAAGAAAAGGAACTAGCATAGAGATACATGAAAGGGAGAAACTCTAATCATAGAAGGCAGAAGAAAAAACTCTCAAAGATGCAGATGGTATGAGGAGGTCGGCTCTATTTTTTAAGACTGAAGGAAATGTATTTACAGATACAAGGTAGATATGTATATAGGGAATTAATGACGAGGGAGATTTGAAGAATTCACTCATAATTGCCTTGATGTTCATAATGAAATATATACATATATAATAAAAATATGTAAATATATATTCATCTTCTGAGAATGAAAAAGCTGGCATGGTGTCAGATTCTTGAGAAAAGTAGTAAAAATTTGTTGATGATTGAGAAGAGCAAAAAAATATTAGGATAATGTAATATTCTTTATTAAGAATATATTAATAATTTATTGGCAATTCTGAGTACTTAGCTGACAACAGATGCAAATTTTTTTGTGATGCCAATTCATGATGTTTTCTTCTTGCTGTAGAAGAGAAGGTAGTTTGGTAACACTGATTTTGTGTTACTTCTAAAAAGTTAAAGACATAAGAAAATGTAGCATATCTATAACATAATAAATAAAATGTTCAACATTTAGTTGCAGTTACATAAGGACAAAGATGAGCAATAGGGCTAATAATCTAGAAAAAAAACTATCAAGGACTTTGATACCCCTATGACATGCAAGAGTAATATAGTGGGAGTGGAAAATGAAGGTTACAGTCGGAGAGTGAGGTGCAGTTATTCAGAGTGCTGACAACATTCAATTTGGTAACAAGTATAGGTGAACCTCAAAAAAGTAGAGCTGAAGGTCACTTGAATAAGAAAGATTCAGGGATTTGAAGGTGTGTTTAAATAATGTATTATTTAATATTTAACAATGTAAAGTTTAACAGATTATCATAGTGAAGGAGAAAGATTCTGTATCAGAGGAGTAATGGTGGCAGGGAGGTCAAGAATAAGGATGGCATGAGCATCAAAGGAGGATGAACAATTTTATCTGTAGATGAAGGTGCAATCAAAATGACAAGAGAAGAATGCTAAAGGTGAGTGTTTAATGAAATAAACACTTTGTTAGAGAAAATCATGTGTATATAGATATATAATATGATGAACATTTCAATTTTAACAAACATTTAAACTAATGTTTTTTCAGTGTCAACACGGATAATTCGTTGAGCCCAATAACTTATCATCCCAAATAAGACAAGGGTTTGAATATGTTTTCACTTCTTTCTTGTTGCTAACCACTAGATTATCATTAATTTTTGTTACATATTTACTCTATCTTTTAAGTATTCTTCCTCAATGTGGTGGTTTTAAAACAAGTGTGAATCTAGTACCTCTCTCTTTGCATTTGGACCGGAGTTAGCGACTTGCTCCTAATGAATAGAAGGTGGTAGAAATTATGTTGTATGACTTCTGCGGCCTGAGTATGGAAAGGGATATAGTTTCCACCTGGTTCACTCTCTTTTGTATGATTGCTCTTACAACATAGCTGTCATGCTTTAAGTAAGCAAAGGCCACATAGTGTTCCAGCTGACAGCCTCAGTTGAGACCCCAATTGTTAGCCAACATCCACTCCCAAATATAAGCGAGGAAGCCATTTAGATGACTCTGCCTCCAGCTATCATCTGACTGCAACCACATTAGAGCCCCTAAATGAAAAGCATCTAGCTGAGCTGAGTCAACCTCATAACTAATATAAAAAAATAAATAAATGATTATTTTTGTTTTACACCACTAATATTTAGGGTTATGTGTTCTGCAGCTATAATCAGAACATTAAACAATTAAATTAAGCTTCACAGTTACATTATTATTCTGATGTTACTTAAGCTTTATTGATTTATTTGACTGATTATATACCTTGTTATCCTTGTCCTTATGTTCTTTTTTTTCATTCTGCTGAAATATGTAATAAAGTTTTTGCTCAGAATAAACTCTGTCCTTACATGTCTGAAAAATTCTTAAACAGTAGTTAGAACTTTTATAAAAATCCTAGGCTCAAAACTTTTTTCTCTCTTTTTTCTACCATACAGTTTTGCAGATGAATATTCAGATTCCAGTGTTATATCTTCCTCCTAGGTAATCGATGTTTCCCTTTTTTTCCTAGACCTTAGCAGTTGGAAATTTTACCAGAACAAGGAAATTTCACCTTTTGCTTGACATGCTCTTCTCCCAGATCTTTTCATGGCTAGAACTGTTTTTGCTGTTCAAATCTTATAGTAAATGTCACATCATCAAAGACATCTTCTTTGACAACCCGGTATAAAATAGCTTCACATAGTCATTATCTCATTATCCATAATACTTTCTTCAGAGAATTATTGCTTTTTAATTTTTGTTTATTTATTAATTTTAATCATTCTCCCTTTTTTGAAAAAAATTGTCTCTTCACTTTAGAATATAAAATCCATAAAGAATAAATCTGGTTTTTCCTGTTTATGGCTATATCTCTAACATATCTAACATCTAGTAAATATTAAATAAAATAATTGATAAAGAATGAGTGTATTGCTTGCTTCATTTCATTTTATTACTAGATATCCAGTAAGCTTTTAAATTTGAAGTTCTGTATGTTTTTTAGCTCATCTGTTTTTTTTAAAAAAAAAACTTTATCTCTTCATTATTTACTTTTCTCATTCTTCTTCTTTTTTAGAACATTAATATTGATTACATTGGAACTCTCCTTTATGTCTCCTGTAAGTTTTTCTTCATATTTTTCATTTCTTCTTTTTTTTTAGAGATTAAGCATTTTATTTCCTTTTTTTTTAATTTAACTTCTTAAAAAATTTATTTTTATTATGGTAACATTGGTTAACGAAATCTAGTAAGTTTCAGGTATACAATTCAACAGTAAGGCATATATATATATATATATATATATGTATATGTATATGTATATATATATACACACACACACACATATATATGTATATATGTGTGTGTGTGTATGTGTGTGTGTATGTATATATATATATATATATATATTGCAATGTGTGTTCACCACCCATAGTTAGATTTCTTTCTTTCATCACATATTTGACCCCTTTTATCCCCTCTACTTCCCTTCAACTCTCCTTCTCTTTGGTAACTATCAGTTCACTGTACTGGTGAACTGTCCATGAATCTGTTTGTTGGTCATGTTTGTTCCTTTTAGATTTATACCCCACATATAAGTGATAGCATGTGGTTTTTAACATTTTCGTCTGGGTTGTTTTGCTTAGCATGATTATCTCAAGATCCATCCATGTTGTCGCAAATGGCAGTATTTCATCTCTTCTTATAGCTGAATAATACTCTATTGTATATAGATACCACAGCTTGTTTATACAATCATCTATCGTAGGACTCTTCAGTTGCTTCCATATCCTGGCCACCGTGAATAACACTACTATGAACATCGTTATGAATATATCTTTTTTGATAAATGTTTTCAAGTCTTTTGGGTTAATAACCAGAAAAAGGATTGCTGGATCATATGATAGATCAATTTTTAGTTTTTTGAAGAATCTCTATACTGTTTTCTATAGTGGTTATACCAAGTTGCAGTCCCATCAGCAGTTTATGGGGATTCTTTTTTTTCTGCATCCTCTCCAACAATTTTTATTACTTGTCCTGTTGATAATAGCTATTCTAACAGGTGTGAGATGATATCTCATTGTGGTTTTGATTTGCATTTATGATTTCTAATATTGTTCTTGTGGAGTCTTTAGGGTTTTCTATATAGAGAATCATATCATCTGCAAATAGAGATAGTTTGACTTCTTAATTTCCTATTTGAATGTTTTTTATTTCTTTCTTCTGCCTGGATGCACTCACTAGAATTGCCAATGTTTTATTGAATAACAGTTATAATAGTGCACAGCCTTATCTTTTTCATGATCTCAGAGAAAAGGATTTTAGTTTTTCACCATTAAGGATATGGCTTTGTTATGTTGAGTTATGTTCCCTCTATAACTATTTTAAATATTTTGATCATAAATGGATTCTGTATCTTGTCAAAGGCTTTTTCTGCATCTGTTGATATGATTATATGATTCTTATTTATTTTGTTTATGTGGTGTATCACATTTATCAATTTGTGTATTTTAAACTATCCCTGTGCCCCTGGGATGAAGCCCACTTGATCATTGTGCATTATCTTTTTAATATGCTGTTGTATTTGGTTCTTTAGTATCTTATTTAGGATTTTTGCATCTGTGATTATTTGATGAGAGATATTGGTCTTTAGTTTTCTTTTTGCATGTTATCTTTACCAGATTTTTGTATCAAGGTAATCTTGGCCTCATAAAAATAGGAAGTATTGTCTCTTCTTTGATATTTTGGAAGAGTTTGAGAAGAATAGCTATTGTATCTTTGAATTTTTGGTGGAATTTACTGGTGAAGCAATCTGGTCCTGGACTTTTACTTTTTGGTAGGTTTTTGATGATAGTTTTAATTTCCACACTGTTGATTGGTCTATTTATATTTTTCAGTTCTTAATTCAGTCTAGAAAGGTTGTATATCTCCAAGAAATTGTCCATTTCTTCTAGGTTATTAAATATGGAGTTATATATTTTCATAGTATCCTTTGTATTTCTGTGATATCTGTCATAACTTTTCCTTTTTCATCCTTGATTTTGTTTATAAGTGTCCTTTCTATTTTTTCTTTAGTGGGTATTGCCAGGGGTTTGTCAATTTTATTAACCTTCTCAAAGAACTAGCTCTTTGTTGTATTTATTTTTTTCTATTGCTTTTCTTTTCAATTTCATTTAATTCTGCTCTAATTTCGATTATTTCTTTCCTTCTGCTGACTTTAGGCTATATTTGTTCATCCTTTTCTAGTTTTTTTTTTTTAGTCGAAGCATTAAGTTGTTTATTTGGGTTCATTCTTATTTTTGGAGGTAGGCCTCTAATGATACAAACTTTCTTCTTACGACCATTTTTGCTGTGTCCCAAAAGTTTTGATATGTTGTGCTATCATTATCATTTCTTTCCATGTGCCTTTTGATCTCTCTTTTTATTTCTTCTTTGACTCAGTTATTCCTTAGTAGCATGCTGTTTAATTTCCATGTATTTGTGGTACTTCCCACTCTTTTTTTATAGTTGATCTCCAGCTTCAAAGCATTATGATCAGAGAATATGGTTGTTATGATTTCAACCCTCTTATATTTGTTAGGCTACTTTTGTGTCTTAGCATATGGCCAATCTTTGAGAATGTTCCATGTGCACTAGAGAAAATGTATACGTAGCTGTTTTGAAATAAAAGGCTCTGTAAATGTTGATTATGTCCAGTTGGTATAATGTGTTATTTAAGGATGTTATTTCCTTATTGATTTTCTGTTTGGATGATCTGTCCATAACTGACAGTGGAGTATTTAGATCCCCTACTACAGTAGTGTTTTGGTTTTGTTCTTCCTTTAATTCTGTTATTAATTACTTTATAAATTTGGGAGATTCTTGTTTGGAACCACAGATATTAATAAGTGTTACATCTTTTTGGTATATAATTCTCTTTATCATTATGAAGCGTCCTTTAGTATCTTTCTTTACCTTTTTTTTTTATTTTGAAGTCTATTTTATCTGATATTAGTACCGCTACTCCTGCTTTTCTCTGAACGCCATTTGCTTGAATTATAATTTTCCACCCTTTCACTTTGAGTCTATATTTGTCTTTGGAACTGAGATGTGTTTCCTGGAGGCAGCCTATGGTTGGGTTTTGCTTTTGGTCCAATATGCAACTCTAGTAGTTCAGTATTTCCATTGCTTCCTTGTCCTTGTGTTTCTGTTTTTTACTGTTATTATTTTAGTTGACTTTTGTGGGTTTTCCCTCTGGTCCTTCTTGTTTTATGTTATATACTTCAGTTCTAAATCTTTGGCATGTGGTTACCGTTACGCATGTATAAAAGATAGATATATATACAGTAGTCCATTTTCTTTTGTGTGTGCCTTATCTCCATTCCCCTTTGTGAATTTGGATCTACAATTCCTCCCTTTTTCTGTTATTGTTGTCTTGAATTATCCCTATGTATGCTGAACATTTATTTCTGTCTTCCAATAGCAATTCTCTTACTGTTTAAGATGATAATACCATGTTCTTGATAAGAGTTGTACTGCTCTGCTTCTGTCTGTCTGCTAGTTGCCTTACTCATAGTTATATATTATTTTGTAATTTTGTTTCAGGTGGGCTGGCCCCTTTTAGTATTTCCTGTAATGTAGGCCTCATAGTGGAGAATTCCCTCATCTGTTGTATGTCTATAAAGGTCTTTATTTCTCCTTCATATGTAAAGGAGTATTTTGCTAGATATATTATTCTTGGCTGGTAATTTCTTTCACTTAATTGTTTGAATATTTTTTTCTACTCCTTTCTTGCTTATAAGGTTTGTGCTGAGAAGTCTGAAGATAGTCTAATGGGTTTTCCTTTATAGGTTACTGTCTTCTTTTCCCTGGCTTCTTTGAGAATTCTTTCTTTGTCATTAATTTTTGATAATTTTTATTTAATGTGTCTTGGAGAGGCATTTTTGTGTTGAGACAATTGGGCATTCTGTTAGCTTCTTGGATTCAAAGCTCTAGCTCATTCATTAGATTTTGGAAATTATCATCAAATATCTGTCTGAATGTGCTCTCTTCTTCTGGAGCACCCGTTATTCTTATGTTGCCTTTCCTGATGGTGTCAGCTAGTTCTTGTATTTCTCCTTCATTATTTTTCATTCTTCAGTCTCTCTTTTCTTCTTTCTGAATTATTTCTAGATTTCTGTCTTCAATAACACTGATTCTTTCTTCCATTTGCTCAATTCTGCTTTCAAAGCTTGCTATTTCACTATTTATCTCTTTTTAGTTCTTCGTTTCCAGTAGTTCTATTTGATTCCTTTTTTAGGGTTTCAATCTTACTAAAAAAAATTATTCAGTGGCTCTATTTTTTTAAATCAGTTCTTAGAATCACTGATCTGAGTTATTTTGCATCTCATTGAGTTTTTTTCAGAATTACAATTCTGAATTGTCTGTCCTTTAAATTGCATATTTTTATGTCTTTAAGTTTATTTTCTGGAGGGTTTTCTTTTTCTTTCTGAGCTGCCTTGTCACCCTGGTTGTTCATGGTGTTTAATGGCCACCTGAGCATTAATAGCAGTGTACTCCTTTTTTTTTTTTCAGAAAGATTATTAAATAGAGGTCTTTCTTTAGCCTGTTGATAAGAAGGTGTTTTTCTTTTGATTTCCAATAGGTGGCATCCAAGCTTCCTGGTTCCCTGCTTTGAGACAAATCAAATATTGCCTCTTTTTTTTTTTTTTAATCAATATTCAAGTCACAATCTTTACCCTCAGTCCCGGCTCCTGTCAGTGGTACTGACAGTGGATTTTTGTTTCAGTAGCATTTGCTCAAATTTCCCTGGGGTTCAGCGGTGCTAGATCTGGAAGGGTGTAGGGTAGAGAGAGTGTGCTTTGGGTTGGTGGTTTGGGGTTGCTGCTAGCCTCCTTGTTTTAGCCTCATGCTTGGCAACTGCTGTTGCTAAGACCCAGCTCTTTCTCCTCTGCACTTAGTTCCTATTCTACTTTCCGTCCTGTCCTTGGGTTCTGCTGAGGGGAACACGCAGATTATTCGCAGATCATTCGGGCAGGGCTGTTTGGGGAACTGGCCAGGATATCTCCACTTCCCTTCCTCCTGCAGGGAGCTCTGGCTGTGTGAGGCAGCTTCTTTGTTCCTCTTAATCTACCCTCCAGACTCCCACAGTTCTGACCTCTGGAAGCTCTTATGCACAGATCATTTGCTCAGATGTGCTTGTTTGCAGGTTGGGTGTTATTTGTTGAGTTTTAGATGTTCAGCTTATTGTTATTTCAAGTGTTGGTGACTCAACCATGCTTCTGCAATCACTCTATTTTTCATTTATTTTACTATGACATATGTACTGAAATATCTTCTTGACTTAACATTCTTTAGCAATGTCTATTCACTCATTCAGCCCTTGTATTAATTCTTAAAATTTTTAGCGAGCATGTTTAATTTCCAAGATTTCTTCATTTTTTTTCTTATTGCTATCTTTTACTGAATCTTGTTTTTGCTTATGAATTTAGTATCTTCTTGAATCTCACTAAAATTACTAAAAATATTTAAAGTCTCTATATTGTCTTTTAAGGATGTTTGACGGTCTTTGTTCTTTTTATTGGTAGGTGAATAGGTTAATTAGTTTAATTAGTTACGTTGTGTTTTCTCTGAAATTGTGTCACTCTGTCCCCCAAGTAGTTCTTTCACTTGAGGGAATCTTTGCCACAGCTCTGCTCTTTGTACTTGTTGCTTCTGAGATTTGATCTACTGAGGAGCTTCACTGGGACAAATAGTTTCTACCTAGGTAGAAGTATTCTATGACTGATTTGAGTCATAGTTTTATTCTGCTTAAGATATCTGATCCCACCTACTTTCCCTAATATTCCTCAACTTCCTTTTGTCTGAGAATAACACTCAATGATCTGTATCGGTAGATATAGATACATAGTGAGATGACTTAAAAATTTAATAAAACATATTACACAAAATTTTCTATCAACGTTGGTATTTCATTAACCCCTATAACTTTCTTTTCGGATAAGACCAGAATTTGAGTATGTTTTATTATTTGGCAACATTGCTATATATATATTAAATTTAATATTTTTTTCTGTCATTTCATTGAGATGTTGAGGGTGAAAGAAGGTAAAAAACATGTGCAAGTCAACTATATTTAGACACTACAACTTCCTGACTTGCATTCATATTCTCATTTTACTCAAGCTCGATCTGTCCTAAATTTATTTCAGTTCAGTTTCTATTCCCAACAGTCTACTGAGACTGCTCTCCTTACCATCTCCATTGACTGATTTATCATCATAATCCGTGTCAATTACTATTTTTCCAAATGGTGCTCAATAGACAACATTCTTCTCATTTCTAAAACTCATATCTCTCAAGGATTTTATAACATTACTTTCTTTTGATTTTTTCTAGACTTTCTTTTTTTTTTTTAATTTTTACTGACTCCTCCTGCATATTGCTTAATTATTTGATGCTACCATGAAATAAATTCAGACTCCTCTGCTGATGAATCATCAATCTTATTCAACTCTCTTCACTGATCTGCAAATAATCCTGCCCTATGTATGGTGGTTTCTTTATAGTCCCCTAAGCCTGCTAAGTGTATTTTAAGCTCAGCATTGGCTTATATTATGTATCTTATGTGAAATACCTGTCACCTTTACTAGTTTTCTTAATCTTATCTATCCTTCAGAAAGAAGCCCAATTCTCCATCCTCTGTGAAGCTTTTCCTGGCAATCTTAAAGCAGTTTCTTTTTTGAATTATTTTTGCTTCTCTAGCTAGTCATTTTTTTCTATCATGAACTCTTGCTTATCATTAATTACCTCTAAATTTATGTTCCTTGGTTAATTTATTTAAGAACAGAGTTTGTCTTACATTTTTTAAAATGTTCTCTACCATATACACAATACAGCAACATGAACATAAAAAGTAGTAATATTGTCATTGAAATAAGAAATAAGAAATAAGTTGCTCTATAATTAACACTATTTATTTCTTGGCTAGGACAAAAGAGGTAAAAATTTTGGAATTAAGATTTACTGTCCCTCTTCGAATAGCTGTGGGTGAAAAGGGTTAACAACATTTTAATAATGACCTACTAGGGAAAGCACATTAATCTAGTTAAACAGAGTGTTAAGCAGTTAGCATCTGAGTTTTTTTTTTTCCTTTTGTTGTTATTGTTTTGTTTTGTTTTGTTTTGTTTTTAGTTTCTCACTTTACTATGTAGTAGTAAAACATTAGAATACCCCTCTGCTAATCTGGCACAACTGGTTGCAAGAGAGATGCCTACGACCCACAACTTACTGAAGATTTCATAGCTTCATAGAATTGTATTGAAAAGGAAAACATCTGTTATGGCAACCTCCTCAGATAAGAATATTTCCACGCCTATTCTTCAGGAGCTAAGCTGCTATGTGAAAGAATCAAGATTTTAAAAACTTCTTTTAAGAAATGCTGCTTTCTCAGCTTATAAGACAAAAAATTCTTTGTGAAAGAGCTTTCTAATTTATCTGATTTATCTATTTTTCTATTATATTCTTCTAGAACTTAAAAATATTAAAATTGTGTTTCTATATTATCAGGTTAGATATTAAATGAGAGAAAAGTCATATAATTTCTAGAAAATATCTTCGTAAAAAATAAAATTATATTGTCTTTGAACTAGATTCCATGAGTTTTCAAGCTTTCTAAATTCTATGGTCCAGGCATCAGAAGAGTCAGGTTGGATATCTGATATAGAATCAGGACACATGTGGCTAAAGGTACCTACTGGACTTTATGTAATAAAATGTGGGTTTTAAGAAGAAACTATCATACAAACGTTATCAAAACAAGTTTTTCTACTTAATTTTTTTTATATTCATTCTGTTAAAATGCTTAAAAAGTTGTTTTCAATGAAAGGATATTTATGTCAGAGTCTTCCCGGAATTTTCATAATGGTATTTTCTCTTGTTTATGTTAACAAAAACTGCCCAAACACCCATTGCCAAGAATAAAAGTTTTAAAGGAGTTACCACTAACTCTGGAAAGAAATGCAGGTTTTTTTCTACAATTATTACAACTCAGAAGAAATGTCACTCACTAGTAAGATGATATTTATTGAGATATAGTGAGATATCATCATGCAAATATTTGTTGTTACCTCAGTTCTTTGGAATGAAATGAATGTAATTTAGGCCACCTTAAAGCTGACATTTCTGATGCTAAGTTAACAATATCAAAACCTTAATTTCATCCTGTGTTATCATGATGAAGTGTTCCTATTTGTGTTAGTTGTCTGAAAAATTCAGATAAGGCCTTAATTAAGCACTAAAATTACTTTCAGTAAGTTTTTCTAAATTTTCTCAAAGTATTTAAAATATTCATAGCTTTAATTTACCAGAAAACACTGAACAAAATTTATTTTTTTTTACAATCCAGGATCATTAATGTAACAACAGGTTATGTGACCAAGAAAGTTCATTATCTAAAACATTAGCTATGCCCCATGGCCAAATCTGGCCCTCTGCTGTTTTTGTTAAAGTTTTATTAGACCACAGCCAAGCTCATTATTTACATCTTGTCTAAGACTGATTGCATTCTATTTCACTAAGGTTGAATAGTTGTGACACTGTGTGTCCCCTAAATCCATAGATATTTGTTATCTGGGCCTTGATAGAGAAAGTCTGCAAGCCCTGATTGAAAACATGTTTTGCTTAGTTTGTTTATTTGTTTACTGTTCTCTGGAATACTGGATAGTTCCTGGAAGTCACTTTTGGTAATCTTCTTTCCCACACCCCATTTATAATCCAAATTAAAAAATAAATAAATAAAAGCCCTTCTAGCTATTTCTTTTTTAATTTAATAAATGTTTACCTCCTAAATGGTTTTGGATTTTTTTCCAATTCTCTCCATTTTCACTGTTAGCAGTCCAATCAATCCACCATCATCTTCAGCTATACTACTGTAATAGTCTTCTCACTGATTTTCCCACAATCCTTCCCCAAGTAAATCTATTTTTTTATACTGCAGCCAGAGTGGTGTTTTTAAAATACACACTTCATTACTTCGCTCCTATTATGAATTTTTTTATAGCTTCCCTGCGTTTGTTAGAATGAAAGTACTATCCATAACATCTTGCATCTATTAGTTGCATATTCCAGCCCTAAGTTTTAAGTTTACCTCATCTTATTACTCTCTTTACAGTGGTCTTTTTAAACTTCCTAAAATTCCTCCTACTTCAAGGCCTTTACACAAGCTATATCCTCTGTATGAAAAATCTGTGTACCCTTCATCTCTACCCTATCTTCTAAAACAGTTATCTTCTACCTTTTCTTCAAATCTCAGATAAAATTCTCTTTATTCAGGAATGCTTTTTAAATATATATTGTAAACAGTCAGACACTCCATAATTGTCTTTCTTACTACATATCACAGTGAAAAAATATTTTTTGCATAATACATACTTACATTAGAATACGTCTGTTCCCCTAACCTATGAACTTCATAATGTTAGGGACCAAGCCTATTTTTCTCACTGTTTTATTTCCAGCACTTAGCAGATAGTAGGGCATGATAAATAACTTGCTGACTGAATTCAAGTTTAAGTAATTCCCTCTGCAATTGCTTCAGTGCCTTTGCCCCTCACAGCAGGTTCTTTTAATTTGCCTGACTCTCTTAGATTGTGTCTTCTTTGTTGCTGAAGCTTGGGAAAACTGACATTTAAATGTAAAATATCACTATCTAAAAGAAAAATAAATAAGTAAAGTTAATGATTATCTAAGAGGCACTTTAAAAAAAAAATAAAATCCATGATGATCAGTAGGTTTATCTGTGAATTCTTTAGAGGTTATTCACAAAACATTTTTACTTATAGGTTCTCTGGTGATTTCTCTAATACTGATTATTTTGAGTAAGAAACATCCAGATAAATAATGTGCTACTTTAATATTATGCCTCACATCACCTTTGGCTGCTTAATCCAAAAGCAAATGTAGAGATTTCACCTGTCATACTTTTTCTGAAAGAGAAAAGCCCACTTATTTCCAAAGGCATGCATTTCTGAGTCAACATCTTAACTTTCATTGGAATACTGGAATACTGGATAGTTCCTGGAAGTCAACACTACTGTTATAGAAACACTACTGTTTCTATAACAAATGATGGAATCAGAACATGTGTGTTCATAGACACTTGGTAACTAGAAGGACAAAGAACACAGGTTTTCTGTTATGCTCTAATTTTATTGAGAACCAAAAAAAATTAGAATAATAAAACTTAGACTCAGAAGAGGGCATTTAACCAATAGTTTTACTTGGAGGCATTTGCACTTAAATGAACAGTGAAAATAAACAAATTAACAAATAAAACAAAACGTAGAGGACTATTGGGCTAAGGCAAAAATAAAGTGAAACTGTACCCTGGGCAAAGAAAATATTTACTGAAAACTAAAACACTATCTTTTCATTTTATCCATGTCTACTACATCTGTATGTATGTATATATGTGTGTATATGTATTCATATACTATATCTTTACTTATTTTTTAATTTTTATTATTCAATTAGAGTTGAAGTTTTATATTATTTTATATTAGTTTCAGGTATACAGCTTAGTGTTTAGGCATTTATATAATTTACAAAGTGATCCCCGTCTCGTGTAGTAACCATCTAGTTTTATACAGTTATTATTGTATTATTGACAATATTCTTTCAATTTTACTTAACATCCCAATGACTATTTTGTAACTACCAATTTGTGCTTTTTAATCCCTTCAGTGTTTTCACCTAGCCCTATAACCACTTTCATCTGACAATCACCAGTTTGTTCTTTGTATCTGTGAGTCTGTTTGAGTTTGTTTATTTATTTTGTTCATTAGAATACACAGATAAGGGAGATCATATGGTATTTGTCTTTCTCTGTATGGCTTATTCACTTAGCATAATACACTCTAAGTCCATTCATGCTTTTGCAAATGGTAGATTTTTTTTTTATGGCTGAGCAATATCCCATTCTATATATGCACCACAACTTCTTTATCTAATCATCTATTGGTGGGTACTTAGGTTGCTTTGCTATCTTGGCTATTACAAATAACACTGAAGTGATTAAAGAGGTGCATGTATCTTTTCGAATTAGTGTTTTAGTTTTGTTAGGGTAAATACCCAGAAGTACAATTGCTGGATCATAAGGTAGTTCTATTTTTAATTTTTTGAGGGACCTCCAAACTGTTTTCCATAATGGCAACACATATTTGGATCCCACCAACAGCACACAAGTGTTCCATTTTCTTCACATTCTCCTCACTTGTTTTTTGATTTACTGATGATAGCCATGCTGACAGGTGTAAGGAAATATCTCATTGTGGTCTTAATTTGCATTTCTCTGATGGTTAGTAACCTTGAGCATCTTCATATATCTGTTGGCCATCTGTTTGTCCTCTTTGGAGAAATGTCTATTAAGCCTTCTGCCCATTTTTTGAAATTGGATTTGTTGTTGTTGTTGAATTATATGAGTTCTTTATAAATTTTGGGTTTTAACCTCTTAACTAACGTATCATAATCAAATATATTCTCCCATTCAGTAGGCTGTCTTTACGTTTTGTTGATGCTTTTCTTTACTGTGCAAAAATTTTTGGTTTGATGTAGTTTTATTTGTTTATTTTTTCTTTTGTTTCCCTTGCCTGATAAAAATATCGGAAAAAAAATATTGCTAAGAGCGATATCAGAGAGTTGACTGCTTATGTTTTCTTCTGTAAGTTTAATAGTTTTGGTCTTACTTTTAACTCTTTAAACCATTTTGAGCTTATTGTTGTATATGTTGTAAAAAAGATGATTTGATTTCATTTTATTTTTGCATGTATCTTGTTCAGTTATACCAAAGCCATTCATTGAATATATCGTCTTTGCCCCATTATATATTCCTGCCTCCTTTGTTATACATTAAATAACCACGTAAGTGCAAATTTATTTCTGGGCTTTCTATTGTGTTTCATTGATCAATATGTCTGTTTTAATGCCAGTTACATGCTGTTTTGATTACTGTAGCCTTGTGATATAGTTTGATATTACATACTGTGATATCTCTAACTTTGTTTTTCTTTTTCAAGATTTCTGTGGCTATTCAAGGTATCTCATGGTCTGTATAAATTTTAGGATTCTTTGTTCTAGTTCTGCAAAAAATGCCACTGGTGTTTTGATAGGGATTGCATTGAATCTATAGATTACTTTGTATACTATGGACATTTTAACAATGTTATTTTTTTTCTAAACATCATAATAATATATGCTTTCATTTATTTGTATCTTTTTCAATTTCTTCAGTGACATAATTTTTCAAGGACATATCTTTTACTCCTTTGGTTAAATTTATTCCTAGGTATTTTATTGTTTTTGTTATAATTGTAAATGGGATTGTTTTCTTGATTTCTCTTTTTGATAGTTCATTGTTGATGTATAAAAACACAATTGATTTCTGACATTAATTTTATATTCTGCTACTATACCGAATTCATTTATCTGTTTTATGGTGAAATTGTTAGGGTTTTCTGTATATAGTATCATTTGCAAATAATGACAGTTTTTCTTCTCCCTTTCCAATTTGAATGCCTTTCATTTTTTTTTTCTTTTTGATTGTTGTGGCTATGTTGAACAAAATACTATGTTAAACAAAAGTGGTGAAAGTGGACATCCTTGTCTTGCACTGACCTTCAGGAAAACACTTATAGGTTTCCCTCATTGACTGTAGTGTTAGCTGTGTGTTTGTTGTATCTGGCCTTTATTAGGTTGAGATTTGTTCTTTCTATTCTCACTTTGGTGAGAGGTTTTATGAAAAATAGATGCTAGGTTTCAGTAACTCTTTTCCTGCATCTACTTTTTATCTTTAAAATTGTTAATGTGATGTATTACATTAACTAATTTGTGGCTATTGAATTGATCTTACATCTCAGGAATAAATTGAACTTGATCATGGTGTATGATCTTTTTAATGTCTTGCTGAATTCTGTTTGCTAATATTTTGTTGAGGATTTTTGTGTGTATGTTTATCAAGGATGTAATTTTCTTTTTTTATAATGCCTTTGTCTGGTTTTGGAATCAGGGTAATTGTGGCCTCATAAAATGAATGTGGGAGCCTTCCTCCTTCTCGAATTTTGGAATAAGTGTTGAGAAAAATAGGTATTAAGCTTTTGAATGTTTGGCAAAATTCACTTATGAACACATTTGGTCCAGGACTTTTGTTTTTTGGAAATTTTTTCATTATTCATTTCATTTCATTAGTAGTAATCAGTTGGTTCAGATTTTCAGTTTCTTCTTGACTCAGTTTTGGAAGATTCTATGTTTCTAGGAACTTATTCATTTCTTCTACATGGTACAATTTGTAGGCATACATTTCCTTATAATATTTTCCTATAATCCTTTGCATTTCTGTGAAGTCAGTTGCCACTTCTCTTCTTTCATTTCTGATTTTATTTATTTGGATCCTCTCTCTTTTTGTGTGTGTGTGCTTAGTTAAGGGTTTATTGATTTTGTTTAACTTTTTAAAGAACCAGATCTTGGTTTTATAGATTGTTAGTATTGTTTTTTAGACTTTATTTTGTTTATTCTGGCTCTGGCATATTTTTTTTTAATTCACATTATTCTCATTTTATTCTTGTGATATACATTATTGCTTTGTATTACTTAATATTTTTACTGGCCTCACATTTAACAAAGACAATTGAGGGATCCAATGATTGTTCTCAGATATTAATTAAGCAGTAAGCTAAAAGCTTATATTCACTGAAAGCTGTGTTCTTTTAACTTGCCGTTTACAAATGGCAGTATAGAAATTTTTTTTTAATGTCAAAATTGGCCATTAACTCTTAATAATATGTTTTTCCCCCCTAGGAAACAAAATCATAATTACGAGATTGTAATTAACGATAATCTATAAATCTGTGATATTTTATATATTTTTTTTAAAAAAGTAAAACATTCACTTTGCCAGTGTTTCTAAAGCACAGAGTTTGGTAATATTGCATTGAAAATGAACACTCTAGGGATTGAATTCAAGACTGACTCACTTTTCTTACCCTTACAGAACAGCCTGATAGGGCAGGAGTAGAGGCAATAAAGTGACTGGTCTTATTTGAATGTGTATGTGACTTTAAATTTCTTTGACTTTACAAAACTTACAATTAATTCCTTGATATCTTCCTGTTGTCATTTCTTCATAACACCTTATGTGAAGAGGTTAAAAGGAAAATTGTGCTTCTTGAACTAATTAGGTTTGAAGCATAAATCAAATAGAAATAAATGCTCCCACTGTTCCAAATATAGCAGTCTTAACAAAATTTCTAAAAATGTTGAAGACAAATCATTCAAGCACATTCTGAGGACCCAAACAAGAAAATAAATAGAAGTAGAGAAAGGCCATTAGGTAGTTTCTAACCATCTTAACTTATGTCAATTATATTTATATTGAGGACTTAATAAGGGAAACCTTTACTGAAGGTAGCACACTGTACAATGTGTAGTGCAGTACTTATACAAAAATAAGGGTGTCCAATAAGTTATTTTATTGTTAATAATATTTTAAAAGTAATCTCCAACTTATCCTCCAGTTATTTTCCTAGAAGTAACATGAAAGTTAATTTAAATGTTGATCTATTTAATTCTGCGTGTGTGTGTGTGTGTGTGTATGATGCGACACACACACACACACACACATATAGTACAAAGTGAAGTAGAAAACAAAAGGAAGTCAAGGATTTTTTGTATATTGCTTTTTTACATTTAAATAATATTTCCTTTAAAAATGATAATATGTCTGCCTTTTAATAGAGCAGCATGCTTTTCCTTGCTCTTGTTTCCAAGGAAAAAAAAACAGCATTTTATATGGTCTGAGTTTCTGGCTATGGAGTAGGTTGAACTGACATGAAGGAAAAGCTACTTTTGGTGTGCAGTGCCCTGTGATTCTATCTCAAGGCTCTCTTCCTCAAGGATTTTGAAGTTAATCCATCAGAGAACCAGGTGTAGCTTTAGAAACTTGCCCTGGATAGAAAGGGCATGAAACATGAACTATAGTGATCTTCATGACAGGTGCTGGGGAGATCCCGTGTGCTTGGTCCTTCACAGAGTGAAGTCTATTCTTTGACTTCACTTGATCAGATTTTTCTCGCTTTTTTATGTAAAAAAGGGCATGATTTGTGATCTTAGAGTAGTAAGATAGTGTTCAATCTACCTTATGTTTATATCACAACTCTAAGCTTAGCCTAAACACAAGTTTCTACTGTACGATTTTTTTCTCAAATATAGAAAATTATACTGAAGTTAGCATAGTAATTTGAGACCAATTATAGAACCTCTGTCTTTGGTGGGGGGAGGGGAAATTAAATCAGTGTTTAGACTCCAGAAACGGTTCATTAATGAAATTCAAATGGTAGTTCTGGCAGCTCTGATCTTTATTATTTTTTCTTTTTCTACTCACTTTGGACTTTATCTGATATTCTTTTTCTAGTTCTTTTAAATGAAAGGTTAGATTGTGTATTTGAGATTTTTCTTGTTTCTTGAGGTAGGTCAGTATTGCTATAAATTTCCATCTTAGAACAGCTTTCCCTATCTATGTCCCCATTTCATTTGTCTCACGTTATCATTTGAGTTTTTCCTTGATCTCATTGTTAACCCAGTCATTGTTTAGTAGCATGTTATTTAGCCTCTGTGTGTTTCTGTATTTGTCAATTTTTTTCTTGTAATTAACTTCTAGTTTCATATCATTGTCAGAGAAGACGCTTGATATGATTTCAATCTTCTTAAATTTACTGAGACTTGTTTTGTGGCCTAACGTGGTTTATCTTGGAAAGTCTTTCATGCGTACTTGAGAAAAATGTATATTCTGCTCCTTTGGGGTGAGATACTCTAAAAATATAAATTAAACCCATTGATCTAGTGTATCATTTAAGGCCAATGTTTCCTTGTTGATTTTCTGTCTGGAAGATCTATCCATTGGTGTCAACAGGGTATTAAAGCCCCCTACTTTTGACTTCGCTCTCTCTTTATTTCAGTCCATGTGTGCTTTTTATGTTTACTTGCTCCTAGGTTGGGTGCATAAATGTTTACTAGGGTTCTGTCCTCTTGTTGGAATGATCCCTTTATCATTATGTAATGTCTTTCTTCTGTGTTCATTTACGTGTATTAGGTAGATATACTACATTTCCTAGTCTTGGCCAAGTGACCTTATATAATAGGTGCCCTGTGCGGTCCAGTTGAGTAATTTTTCTTATTGCTTCTGCTGGCTACTCCAGTAATGTCCCTTTTGTGTGTTGTGCGTGCCTTTCTGTTGTAGTTGAAACTTGACTGCTATTGAATTGACTCTCAGGCTGACTGTGAAGATTGGCCATATCTACAGCGTATGAGCTGCTGTGCGGGGGCCGACCCCACAAAATAGGATTTGCCCCAGTGGGCTCATGTGCTGTTGAGACCATCCTTTGGGTATGCCACTTGTGGGGCTAGTCAGGGGATACTCTGTTGTGATCTTACACGAGCTTCCATGTGTGTTTATTCTGGGCGCCTTGGAAGGGGGTATCATGCAGGCCAAAGTCAGCACCTACCTGTAACCAACCCAGTGCTACTTAGTAAGAGCTATAAAGCTATGTGGTTTGTAGCTTCTTGTGCTGAACCTGGAGTCATGTGGGAGAAACCACCCTGGGAACAAAGGCTGGGTGCCACCAGTACCACGCCAAGGACAGCTTAGTAAAAGGCTGGGGCATTCCCAAGGCCTGAGGCTGCCTGCTGGCTACTCATAAGGCTCAGTAACTAAAAGAGCCCTGGGACATATGCTAGTTGGGTGAGAAAGGGTCCTCTGGGGTCACCAAGGTGGGGCAAGTGGTGTTCATTAAGTTAGTGCAAATTCATATTTGGTACCAGTCCTGAGCCTGTAGCCACTCGCAAAAGTCTCAGATCACACTGGGGCCAGCTGTCACTCTTCTTGGCCCACCAACCCCTAAGATTTGTTCAAAAGATACCGCAACTCATGCCAGGACTGGTTGCCTGCCACCAAAGATGTCTCTGGAGGTGTGGGAGTATGTGCCTATTGTTGCTGCTGAAAGAGCCCCCTACAGAGAGTGTGTGGTGGGACTGGTTATATAGCCACTAATATGCCTCCAGCAATACACGAGGTTGGTGAGGTAGGGTCCAAGAGAGTCACCAGGGTGGGACAAGCAGAGTTCACCAGGCCAATGCAGATTCAGGTTTGGCCATGTGTATGGGAGGGTTCAACACAGTTAAGATGATGCTTACATGTAAAATGCATAGGAAGAGATCTTAACACAAGGATAATGATATCTGTCCCTTTAGCCCTCATCCCAAAGCCACACAATTCAGTCTTTTCCTATATGTCTCTGGTGCTTCTTGAGCTCTGGTCCTTCTGCTGGAGCTGAGGGTGAATGCTTACAAATGAGTGAGTCTATGCATAGGTACTTTTAGGTTGTGTCTGTGTTTTCAGCAGCCTTCCATCTCACTCATATTGTCAGAATCCCGGCACTGAAAACCTGGGCTGGGGCCCCTGGCTCCTCAGAGTGTACCTCTGCAGCCACAATATCCTTCCTGCTACTAACCGCCACATACAGGTGCAGGGTCAGCCTGTTTGGTGTCTCCACCCCTCTTACCAATTTCTATGTGGCCTCTTCTTTATATTTTTATATCTTTAGTTAGGAGTTCTGTTCACCTAGTCTTCAAATGGTTTTCCATGTTGATTATTCTATAATTTAGTTGTAATTTTAATGTGGTCAAGGAAGGAGGCAAGTACAACATTTACTTACTCTGCCATCTTGACTAAGACTCCTCCTCAGATATAAATTTTTAAGCAGAGGATCATCTAGTAACAATTCTTATGCGAATATTCATTGTGTTGCTAAAAAAAAATTGACCTAAACTATCTGAGACAGAGTGTAGTCTGTTCCATTTCCACAATTTCTACAATTTTATAACAAGGGTTTTATACTGTTCCTTGACAATCTGTCCTAGAGAATATCACCTCCCCAAACCTACTGTGTTCTTTCTTATGTCTATAATAATCTCACGTACTATAATTCAATTCTATAGTCAGTAGAAAGAAGAACAGCTGACAATTTCCTCTTCCTTATAATTTTTTACATTATTACCAATGGGCAGTCATCAACCCTTAGTGTTTTTTGGCTACACAAAATAATTTTGGCATTTTTTAAAAATCTTTCTTCACAGGATATATATAGAGAGAGATATATAGATATATAGATATAGATATAGGTATAGATAGATATAGATATAGATTAGATATAGATATATAGATATTTTGATAGACCACACTTTTCATGATATATATTATTAGCATTCTATATTTTTCTTACTGATTCTTTTATTCAACATACAATGTTATAAAAAAAACCTCATGCACATTGGAAAAATTGAGACTAATTTTCAAATGAGAAGCACACTATACAAAATGCCTATTTTAGAGTTACTAGATCTAAAAGTCAGCCTAATTGCATTGATAACTAAGGCAGAACCAAAGAGAATATGGCCTTGTTTTGAAAAGTAACTCCTGGTTTGTTTAAAAATATAATTCACTGTGATTTTTACTCAGCACTAGCAGTGAAGGTGAGAAATTTGGAGAGCATTATTATCATTCATCATTTCAAGAGCTCAGTCAAGATAATGATGTAAACCTGGATAGAGAGAAAGAAATTAGGGTAAGGGAAAATTATCCAAGAGTGAAGAAGCTTGGGCAGAGTTTGTGGGTGAAAAAACAGGTGGAAAATAAAAAATAAAAGAGTGAGTAAGTGAGCATATAAGTAACTGGAGAAATGAGTTCTTAGAAGAAGGAGGTAGTAGAGTGAAGTGCAAAGGTAGATTTTAACTTGCTTTGACTTTTTAAAATTTTTCTTTTATTTATTTTTTTACAGTAGAAAAGAAAAGTTTTATTAGAAGGGAAAGTACACTTCCAGATGTGGAACTGGGCCTGAGCAAGAGAATCATGGCTCAAAAGGCTTTGCTTGAACTTTTTTAATAAGCAAAATTCTACAGTGTTACTCTGACTGTATAATACTGTTTTTAAAAAATTTTATTCTCTGATTTTATAAGCAGTTGTTTTAGATTGCTAATTTTTTTGGCAACATTTAAAGCAAAAAAATAATTTTTCATTTTTTTCTACTTGAAATAATTACTTACAACACCGTTATGACAATGTCTCAAGTAATAGGTGGACTAGATATAGACTTTTTTTTTCCTCTCTCAAAGTCTTTGGTTGACTTAGGCTTTAAACCACTTTTTATTGAGAAAAAAAAATGATATAGATGATAGAAGCTCTGTTCATCCCTCTGGCGACCAAATCAAAGTTGTAATGGAAACAAGGAGCAACAGAAAGGAAAAATCACCTGCGACTAGAGGAACAAGCCATACAACTAGGGAGAAGTCCAAGAAAGCACCCTACAACAGCAGAAAGTAGGACTGGGCGAGGACACAGGGCTGCCTGGACCTAGCAGCTGAGTGAGATGGAGGCTGCGGCAGTGGCAGACGCCTCTTAAAGGGGCCGCATCCATGAACAGAATTTTGCAGTGATGGACCTGCTCTCAATGAGCACCAGTGCCAATTTGGCTGCACACAGGGGGCACCAGGGACTTACAGGGAGACATTGTTGGAGCAAGGGCTGAGGCAAGATTTGCTCTGTACAGAAGTGCCAGAGGTATCTATTGTTCCCTGTTGAGCCCTCCCCACTCCCAGTTCGTGGACATAGTGCCGCCATAGCTGTGAAGTAATCAAATTGGATAAAGAGGTTGCTCTGCTCAGAAGATTTCCTAAAATCCCACCTCCCACAATTCGTGGCTCCACCCAAGCCACATCTTGTATAACCTCAGTGAGTGAGGTGCTCTTTGCTGAACAGCACCTAGACTTGCACTGGAGGCAGCTGGGCCTCAGTTTCTGGTGTGGCCTTTTGAGGCAACTATAAGCACAGCAGCTATGGATTGCTTGGTGAATCTTAAGAGGTGGCTGTGGAGGTGGCTTGGGCCAAGTTTGACCCGCAGCTGAACCCCTCTCAGGACTGTGCCACTGGACACCTATTTCACAAATCCACAAGTGATACTTATTAACCCTTGTTAATAAGACTAAGAGACTTAGGAGCTTTGCTTTGTATGTAGAAACAGATGAGGAAAGGCAGCCAAATGGGAAGACAAAGAAGTAGAAACCATATGAGAGAAGAACACAGTGATCCGGATATAATGGAGTCAATTAGTCTAACAGATGCAGAGTTCAAAACACTGGTTATAAAGATACTTGATGAATTTTTGGGAAGTGTAGATAAATTCAGTGAGAACTTCAACAAAGAGATAAAAAACATAAAAATGGAAATGGAAATTATAAAAGGGAACCAGTGTGAAATGAAGAATATATTATCTGAGTTAAGAAATATAGTAAATGGAATAAACAAAGTAATAAACACAGTGAATAAAGAAGAGGATCAAATGCCCTATCTAGAGGACAGGAAAGCAAATCAGGACACTCAATTGAAATGGCAAGAAAAAAGATGCCAAGACTATAAAAATAATTTAAAGACAATATAGGACACTATTAACTTTCCAATTATTCTTCCGATCGACTTAACTGAAGAAAATCAAGATGTTGAACAGCTGTTTGAAGAAATAATGATGGAAAACCTCCCTAACCTGTTGAAGGAAATGGAAGCTCAGAGAATTCCAAAATCAGGGATCCAAAGAGGCCCACGCCAAGACACAGCATAATTAAAATGCCAAAGTTTAAATACAGAAAAAGAATATTAAAAGCAGCAAGAGAAAAACAAATAACTACATAAAAGTGAAAACCCATAAGACTGGTAGCTGTTTTCTCAAAAGAAACTATGCAGAACAGAGGGCATAGCAAAAAAATTCGACAAGATGAAGACCCAGGATATACAACCAAGAATAATTTATTTAGCAAAGCTATCATTTAGAGTTGAAGGACAGATAAAGAGCTTCCCAGACAAAAATCAGCTAAAGGAATGTATCACCATCAAGCCAGTATTACAGGACATGTTGGAGGGACTTCTTTAAGAAGAAAAAACATGTATCAAAAACAGCAATAAAGAATAGTAACAACTACATTCCTATCAACAAGTACCTCAAATGGAGAAGAATGAAGTGTTCCAACCAAAAGATAGAGTGGCTGAGAGGAAAAGAAAACAAGATTCCTACATAGGAAAAGGAAGGGCATGGAAGAAGATATTGCTTTGATGGACCTAGTTGGTATTTAAGTCAGACAGAGAAAGATAAACACTATATGATTTCACTTATATGTGGAATCTTAGGAATAAAAAGAACAAACTAATTTTAAAAAACTTTATTTAAGTTTTGACTATTTCATATTTAAATCATTGAATTATTTTAATTGCATTAGAACTCAGTTTTAAAATGTAAATTGTTCTAATTAGCTTAAAACTGTAACTTTTCCTTTTTGAGCACTTACAGTTTTTGTCATGACTTGACTTTTCATAACTTCCATTTCTTTGCAATCTGCAACCTTCTTTATTAAAACAATCAGGTGTTCCATTAACTGGCCAAAATACTTGGAAGCAGTTCCAGATTCCCAATTTTTAGTTCTTTCAAATGCAACCTTCTCTCAGCAGTTCTTTTTCATGGATGATATAAAAGCAGAGGATGTGATTCGAAGTAAACTGAAAAAAGAATCCATTTTCTTAAGATGGATTTTAATTAGTCAAATGGGACATGTTAACGTTTTTAATTTTAATTTTGAGGAGAAAGGAACCAAACACAGAGGAATGCAGCAGGCATGGAATCCAAGTCATATCCTCTGACTTCTCTAGAAACATGAGGTGGCATGTGCCTTAATTTTTTCAACAAAAGTGTAATAAAAGAAAAGAGTTGTGAGAGACTAAATGTCATCCAAGAATATAGTAGCATATGCACCACAAAGATGCTAAAGACTCAAATATTAGGCTTACAGCATTTCTTCGCAGCACAGTTGCTTATCAATGAAGCGTGTATGTAGTCTAATTAACATAATTGGAACTACTATAATTATGCTATTATTTTGTTTACTTTAGCACATTCTGTTTAGGTAAATATGTAACAATATGTGCTATTAAAATATTGCCCCCTTGCTGCAGGCAGGTTATTTAATCGCCTTGTTTATTCTACCTTCCTTATGGTGCTGTCCTGCTACTCAAAGGTGAGGAAAGCGTTAAGTGCTTGTAGCTAGAAAAGTAGAAGACAAAAACAATTAAACTAATCAAGGACCTTCAGCTGCAGAACTCCAAGAATGGGCAGTTTTGCAAAAGCACAATGGAGAAAATAATACTCTCCAGTTCAGAGAATTCGATCTAAAATGATGAAGGAAATTAATTTCAAACAGAATGCATTCATCATATGTGGTTTGCCCCTCTGTTTAAAGAAATTTAAACAAGTTATATCTCATTTTGGAAAACAGAACAAATCCATAAAGGCTCAGTGGGAGTTGCTCTAAAAATCCATTACCAAAATGATACCAAAAGATTTTACTTGCTTTGACCTTTTAAGTGAGGCTGCAGTGAGGATAGGAAAGTGATACTTGCTACTCAGTATTCCTGCTCTTACTTCTTGTTTTTAGAGGCACTAAGAATTACTTTTCCTGATATTTCACCAGAAATAAAGGAGATAAGACCTTCACAGGCCATCAGGAACTTGTATGATCACTCCTTTCCTTCGAAGGGAAGCGGAGAGCAGAGGACTTGATTTTCAGAATTTTTATACGGCTGTTCTATGGCATAGAAGAGGTTACACAGGTGTTTCATGCCTTTGAAGTTTTCTTTTTGCCCATTTTGTTTCCAAAAAGAAGGTGTGGATAAAGCATTCCCGATGATTTCTACCAGGTGCTTCAAGCCAAGACAGATGTTGGTTCCACATTCACAGCTAACAAGTGTAATATCTGGTTTTTCATAACTACTCTTCCAAAGAGCATAAACGGATCACAGTATAAAGATCAATAAAACAGGAGGAGACATGCTACATGCCCTCTCACCCTACTGAGCTTTCTGAATGACTCCATATCCTCAAGTCTACATTTCCTGAACTCCCTGTTAGACACCATAACTCACTGAAAAAGCTACGAAGGTGTATACATGCTCCTCCTTAAAGGTACATGATATATTTTCAGTGGAGGTCCAAGGTATGGATCTTAATAATCTACCAAATGTTTTTATTTACTAGTTGTTATTTAAAATAGCTTTTAGAATTTTCTTATTTCATTCCGATCTCATTCCATTTGGAAGTCTTTAAATGCATGCAACACATGTATTCCTGAAGCAAAAATTTGGCTGTGAAAGTATTTTGTGAAATTCACACAAAACCTCTCAACTGCATGAACATATTAAACACTATTTCATACTAATCTTAAATAATAAATAAAACAGGAACATTTTAATAGAGCAGTGAGGGAAGTGAATGCTGTTAGTGTCTCTGGTCAAGATCCCCTTTTCTTAGCCAGTATACCTACCCCCCTGTTCATCATGCCCAGCTTCTGTGAATGTTGATGGTTAATGACTTATAACTACCCCCCTTTCCAGAGACTTTTCCTAAGCTGATACAAACAGGAATGTTCTCCTCAAAGGTTGCTTTCATATGTGCGCGCGTGCACACACACACACACACACACACACACACACACAAATTGGGATAGCCCACTGTCAATAACTGACTATCATGGGTGTATATAGGGCCTGACCTCTTGACCGTGGTGCAATTCATGTCCCAGAGCTCCCAAAAGATTAGCCTAAAGATGGACACCAGCTGGTACCACATTCTTAAATAGATTTTTTTCCTCTGTTCTATCCTGCCTCCCTCACTGTCTCTTAAAAGCATTCTTTTATGTACTAAAATAAATTATTTTATGCTTTTTGAGAACCTAACCTATAAAATGAGAATGTATAAATAATTTATATCACTAGCATTAAGGTTATAAATTAATTAAAATATGGCCTTTACTAAGCAATAATACACAGAGCCGAAGACACTATCTAGCACTGAGAAGCACTTCTATGATTTTTAAAAATGATAAATAAATAAACAAACCAAAGTGAGTTGAAGACTATTATGGTTATTTTGAGAGGCACCAAAATCGGTCATTAAGAGCCAGGCTCCACAGCAGACACTTGAGTTCAAATCTGGGTGTTTTCATTCTCTGGTGCTATGGTTTTCTCATCCAAAAAATGGAGATAATAATAGTACCTCTTAATAGAGTTGCTATGAGCATTAAATGAGTTAATGAATGTACATTTCAGGGCAGTATGTAATATAAAGTAAGTACTCAAAGAAAGTTAGCTTCTATCAATATTATACATGTCTGCAAGGATAACATTGCCTTTATCAACAACTATTATAAGTAGCGGATGTGAGACACTTTAAAAAATTCCAAAATGACAAGGAATTCTTACCTGTTCTGAATCTTGGGAAGCCTCACTAAGACTAGATACAATGGATTCAGAAAGGAGTTCTAGGTTTCATAGAATACAGAGGATGTTATTCATTTATCCAACAACCACTGTATACCAGGAACTGTTCTGAAAACTGTACATATAATAGTGAACTGAAAATAAGATTTTCTCAGATAGTGATAAGAGATATAAAATTAGACAGTAATGATCTAGAGTAGTGTTGGTCAATAGATCTCTCAGGATGATGGAAATGTTGGATATCTACATTGTCCTGGTAACCATTAGCCACATGTAGCTACTAAGCACTTGAAATATGGCTAGTGAGATAGAGTAACTAAATTTCTAATTTGGTTAAATTTAAAATAAAAATCAAATAACCACATGTAAATTGAGTTTTACAGAAAGATAAGCGAGAATCTAGAAACAGACTTACATATATATGAACACTAGAATTATGAAAAAATAACACTACTAGGGGGACACTGCAGAGTGAGAAATGGATATTTTATTCAACACTTTTATTCCTGAATATATATTTACTAATAGAATGTATACAAATGTGCTCCATAATATGTGTACGACACTATTTATAATTGCCCAAAACAGAAAAAATGCAAATATTTATGAACCGAGAATGGATAAACAGTGTTAGATTAATACAGTAAATTATTATGAGGTAATTAAAATGAATAAATAATGTTATATATAATAAATAGCATGGATGAACATCACCAACATAATATGGAATGAAAGAAGCCAGTTAGAAAACAGTACACACTATATGAACAGTAGATACTCTAAATAGAGTATCTAAATAGGCAAAAGAAATCTACAGAGTGAGAGATGAGGAGTGGTGAATTTGAGGAAGAGGAAGCCTCATGGAGAGATGAGGATATTTTAGTTTTTGATAGATGTTACTATCATTTAGTTGTACAATTTTCTATATTTTTCTTCAATAAAAACTTACTATAAAAAAGCACACAGAGAGTGACATCAGAAACATGGCAAAGAAATGTCTCTAGATCACTCCTCTTGTAACAACAATAAGTTGAACATTTAAAACTCAACAAAAAACACCCAAACTGCATAACAGCACATCTAAGCATGGAATCTGCGAATAATAGCTACCACAGGTCAGAACCCTGAAGAGTCAGGCGGTATCTGGGAGAAACAAAGAAGCTGCCTATTGCAGCCGGAGGGGCAGGGGAGAAGGTGCAGTGGGTTACCTGAACAGTCCTGCCTGGGAAAGCTGTGGGCTCCATATGGCTGGCGGCAGTACCTAGGCATCAGGGCAGAAAGCAAAGAAGTGGGGATGACAGAGAAGCAGAGAAACAACAGTTGATTATTATGAGCTGCAGGTGAAAAACACGAAGCTGAGCTGCATCCCTCATCACCCAATTCAGAAGGCCCCTCACACCATATCTTCCAAGACTGAATACTGCGGAGCCCCAGGGGAATCTGAACGAACACCACCGAAACTATCACTAATATTGAAAGACTCTGAGACTGAATGTACTGAGAGTGATTGAATATCTATAAGGAAAAAAAAAAGACACTACTAAGACTTTATATAAGGCAAGGATCCAAGAGGCTTAGATGCCACATATGGGAAGCCAAAAAAAAACCACCTTCTTTCTGGAAAAAAAAAAAAAAGCAGAATACACTTCCATTAATGCCTAGACAGAGAAATAGCACATTAAACACAATGAACAACCAAGGTGACAAGGGAGCTTAGAAAGAGAGAAATATCTCCAGAAAATAAGCTTAAAGACATAAAAAATATATGACTTAAATGACAGAGAATTCAGGATGGTACTTCTGAAAAAAACTCAGTGAGATCCAAAATAATTTATATCAATAATTCCAGAAATAATAATAATAATAATAATAATAATAATAGATCATCAGAATGGGTTCTTTAGCAAGGAGATTTAACCCTCAAAAGGAACCAAGTAGAACTCCTGGAGATGAAGAACACACTGAAAGTAAGATAAAAAATTGAAAAGCAAGCTTGGGAAATAGAGTCAACTAAAGGAGGTAAGGATCAGATATATTGAAGACAGAAATCTAAAAATTAATCAGAAAGAATAAGAGAGAAACTGAAGAATGAAAAATAACACATGAGAAATGCAAGAACTAGCTGCCACCATCAGGAGAGGAAACATTAGAACAAAGGGCATTCTTGAAGGGGAGGAAAAGAAGTAGGGATTAGAAAGCATTATCAGACAAATAGTTGATGAGAATTTTCCAAATCTAAGGAATGAGCTAAGCCTTGTCATTCAAGAAGTCAACAGAACACCCAATTATCTCAACTCAAAAAGCCCTCTCCAAGAAATATTGTACTAAAATTATCAAAAATCAATGACAAGAAAAGAATTTTCAGGGCAGCCAGGGAAGAGAAGACAGTAACCTATAAAGGAAAAGCCATTAGATTATTGTTAGACTTAGCACAAACCTTACATGCCAGAAAGGAGTGAATCAAATATTTAAACTATTAAATAAAAGAAACTACCAGCTAAGAATAATGCATCCAGCAATAATCTCCTTTAGATATGAATGAGAAATAAAGACGTTTCCAGACATACAACAATTAAGGGGATTCCTCATTAAGAGGCCTGTTACATAAATACTGAAAGGAGTCACCTCACCAAATCAAATGGCAACAACAGGAAAAAAAAATACATAACTAGAGTAAGGTGAATAGCAGGCTGATAGAAGAAGAAGAGTGCAACCGTTAATAAGAACAGGGTATTATAAGCTTGAACAATAAGACATTTTCTATAGCAAGATAAGAATGAACATTCAGCCAGTGTAGGGATAAATGGAGACAACAATGACCAAAAAAGGGGAGGATTCAAAGATCCAAATTTGTAAAGGGGAATGAAAATAAGGTGCATGTGGAAGAAAATGGACTACTGTCCATCTATATATATATATATATATATATATATATATATATATATATAACTATCCTCTACATATTCATAATACTAACTACATTCCAAAGATTCAGAGCTGAAGTATATAACATAAAACAGGAAAAATCAAAGGGAAAACCCACAAAAGACAACCAAAATAAAGAGAACAGAAACATGAGGACAAGGAAACGATAGAAACACTGAGCTACTAGGGAAAAAAAGGTAAAATGGCTATAGGAAAACCTCATATTTCAATAATTATCCTAAATGTAAATAGACTGATCTCTCCAATGAAAAGGCACAGAGTTGCAGAATAGATCAAAAAACAAAACCCAACCATATGCTGCCCCCGGGAGACACATCTCAGCTCCAAAGACAAATATAAACTCAAAGTAAAAGGGTGGAAAATTATAATTCAAGCAAATGGCATTCAGAGAAAAGCAGGAGTAGTGGTTGGTACTAATATCAGATGAATTAAACTTCAAAATATAAAAGGTAAAAAAAGATATGGAGGGACACTTCATAATGGTAAAGAGGATTGTATACCAAGAATACATAACACTTATTAATATCTATGACCAATAAAGAAGCCCCAGAACATATAAAGCAATTTCTAACAAAACTAAGAAAGAAACAGATCAAAACACTATCATAGTAAGGGACCTAAATACCCCACCATTAGATATGGACAGATCATCCAAACAGAAAATCAATAAAGAAATAACATTCTTAAGTGACACTTTAGACCAATCAGAAATAATTGAAATTTACAGAGCCTTTCATTCCAGAACAGCTTCTTATACATTTTTCTCTGGTGCACATGGAACATTCTCAAGGATTGACCACATAAGCACAGAGATAGCCTCAACAAATATAAGAGCATTAAAACCATACCAACATACTCTCTGATCATATTTCTTTGAAGCTGGAGATAAACTGTAAAAAAAAAAAAAAAAACCACAAATGCATGGAGATTGAACAACTGATACTAAAGAATAATTGGGTCAGAGAAGAAAGAAAAAGAAAAATGAAGAGATACATAGAAATAAATGATAACAATAGTACAACATATCACAACTTTTGGGACATGGAAAAATCAGTAATGAGAGGAAAGTTTATATCATTACAGGCCTAGCTCAATAAACAAGAATGAGCCCAAATAAACAATCTGACACTTTATGTTAAAAAAAAACTAGAAAGGGAAGAACAAATGAAGTCTCAAGTCAGTAGAAGGAAAGAAATAATCAAAAGTAGGGCAGAATTAAATTAAATTGAAAAAAAAGAAAAATAAATGCAACAAAGTGCTGGTTCTTTGAGAAGGTTAATGAAATTGACACATCTCTGGCTAGGCTCATTAAAGGAAAAAAGAGAAGAGACACAAATAAACAAAATCAAAGATGAAAGAGAAGTTATGACAGATATCACAGAAATACAAAGGATCATACAAGAGTACAATGAAAAAGTATATAACACCAAATTTATCAACCTAGAAGAAATGGACAAGTACTTAGAAAGACACAACATTCCTAGGCTGAATCAAAGATACTGGAAAATCTAAATAGACCAATCAGCAGTATGGAAATCGAAACAATCATCAAAAACCTACTAAAGAGTAAAAGTTAAGGACCAATCAGCAGTATGGAAATCGAAACAATCATCAAAAACCTACTAAAGAGTAAAAGTTAAGGACCATATGGCTTTGCCAGTGAATTCTACCAAACATTCAAAAAAGATTTAATAACTATTTTCCTCAAACTCTTCCAAAAAATTGAAGAGGAAGCAATACTTCCTCACTCATTTTATGAGGCCAATATTACCCTGATACCAAGACCTGGTAAAGATAACACAAAAAAGAAAACTACTGACCAATATCTCTCATGAAATATTCATAGATGCAAAAATCCTAAATAAGAAACTAACGAATCAAATACAGCAACATATTAAAAGGATTATATACCACAATCAAATAGGCTTCATCCCAGGAGCACAGGGATGACTCAACATATGCAAATCAATTCATGTGATACACTACATAAAGAAATTAAGAAATAAGACTCATATTATTATATGAATAGATGCAGAAAGAGCCTTCTACAAGATACAAGATCCATTTATGATCAAAACACTTAACAAAATCAGTGTAAAAGGAGAGTACCTTAACATAATAAAGGCCATATATGACAAACTCTCAGCCAACATTACTTAATGGTGAAAAACTAAAAATCTTCTAAGATCAGAAATAAGACAAAGCTGTCCACTATCGCCACTGTTATTCAATAAAACATTGGCAGTCCTAGCCAGTGCAATTAGGCAAGGGAAAGATATAAGTCATCCAAATAGGAAATGAAGAAGTCAAACTGTCATTATTTGTGGATGACATAATTCTCTATATAGAAAACCCTAAAGACTCCACATGAACAGTAATAGAAACAATAAGCAAATACAGTAAAGTTTCTGGATACAATATCAATGTTAAAAAATCCATAGCATTCCTATACTCTAATAATGAAGTGTCAGAAAAAGAAGTGGAAAAAATATTTATTTTTGCAATTGCAATGAAAATAATAAAATACCTGGGAATTAACCTAACAAAACATGCGAAGGACCTATATAATGAAAGCTATAAGACCCTATTAAAAGTAATCGAAGAAGATACAAAGAAATGAAAAAAATATTCTGTGTTATTGGATTGGCAAAATCAATATAGTTAAAATGACCTTATTGCTTAACACATTATATGGATTTCATGCAATCCCCATCAAAACCTATCGGCATTTTTAAAGAAATAGTACAAAAAAATCATCAGAGTAGTATAAATGCACAAAAGACACTGAATTGCCAAAGCCATCCTGAGAAAAAAGAACAAGCCTGGAGGCATCATTTTACCCAAGTTCAAAGTATACTACAAATGACAATAATCAAAACAGCATGGTATTGACAGAAAAACAGACACAGACTAGAGGAACAGGATCAAGAACCAGAAATAAACCAATATATATATATATGGGCAAATAATTTTTGAGAAAAAATTTGGAGAAAGGAAAGCCTCTTCAATAAATGATCCTGGGAAAACTCGAAAGCCACATGCAAAAGAGTGAAACTAAACTGTTGTCTATCACCACACCAAAATTAACTCAAAATGGATTAACGACCTGAACATAAGACCTGAAACAATAGAATACATAGAATAAAATCAAGGATCTAAACTCAAGAATCTTGCACTTAAAGAGGATTTTATGAATTTGACCTCAAAGGCAAGGGAAGTAAAAGCAAAAATAACTGAATGGGACTACATCAAACTAAAAAGTTTCTACACAGCGAAATAAATTATCAACAAGGTTAAGCAATACCTATCCAAATAGGAAAATATATTTGCAAGCAACGCCTCCAATAACGGCCTAATATTCAAAATATACAAAAACGTCATACAACTCAATAACAACAAAACAAATGAGCCAATCCAAAAAAAAGGACAAAGGACCTGAACAGACACTTCTCCTGAGAAGAGATGAAAATGCTCAACAAATATGAAAATATGATGAACATTGCTAACTATTGGGGAATGCAAATCAAAATCACAATGAGATATTATCTCACACCGGTTAGAATAGCTGTTTCAACAGCATAAGTAATAACAAGTGTAAGAGAGGATGCAGAAAAGAAAAAAAAAAACCCTCATACATTGCTGGTGAGACTGCAAACTGGTACAGCCGCTATGGAAAACAATATGAAGTTTCCTCAAAAAACTAAGAGTTGATCTACCATACAATCCAGCAATCCTTCTACTGGGTATTTGCCCGAAAGACTTGAAAACCCTTATCTGAAAAGATATTTGAACACTGATGTTCATAGCAGCATTATTCACGGTGGCCAGGACATGGAAGCAACCAAAGTGTCATTTGATAATGATTGCCTAAAGAAGCTGTGGTACATACATACAATGGGATATTACTCAGCCATAAAAAAGATGAAATACTGCCATTTGCGACTACACCAATGGACCTGGAGATAATCATGATAAGTGAAATAAGCCAGACAGAAAATTTGAAACCACATGATATCACTTATATGTGGGCTATAAACATAAAGGCAAGAAATGAACAGGAGAAGCAAACAGAGACTCATGAACACAGACAATAGACTAGCGGTTACCAGAGGGTAGAGGGAAGAGGGGTAGCGGGAGGTAGATTGGGTAAAGGGGGTCAAATATGTGGTGATATAAAGAATTCTAACTATGGGATGTTAACACCCAATGTAATATACCTTACTGTAGAATTGTACACCTGAGAGTTATTGGATTTTGTTAACCAATGTCACCATAAAAAAAAAAAAGAGAGAGATGACCAAACACATGCGCGCGCGCGCACACACACACACACACACATACACACAGAAAATGTATGCAACTAGCAGAATGTATAGTTTGATTTCATCTCATATTATAAAAATATGTATGGGTACCTATTAAGAGGAATGAATTATATTTGGGTGTTTGAAGGGAGTTATTAGCAATTTGTTTTTTATCCCCTTATTATCTTTTTAATTCATCTGCAATAAAAGTGTATTACTTGGTAATAAGAAACTATTTTTTCCATTTTCACAACAATAAAAACAACACAAAATAAAGTGGTAGGCAAAAAGATTTCTTTTATAAAATATGAGAGATCTGAACATTTTTATGTACAGAATGTCCTTGAATAATGTCGGTTAAACTTCATTTCACTATAATATTGTTGAGAATAAATTGATTCCCTCTTGAGCCCCGTTTTGTGTGGCGTTTGCACGTTCTCCTCATGTCTGAGTGGGTTTTCTCAGGGTACTCCGATTACTTATTACATCTCAAAAATGTGTACGTGAGGTGGATCAGCATGTCTACATCATCTCATTTTGAGTGAGTGTGTGTATGTGAGTGTGAATTGCCCTGTGATGGAACGGTGTCCTGTCCAAGGTAGGTCCCATCTGGTACCCTGAGCTGCTAGGCTAGGCTCTGGCTACTCTCACTCGTCAGCTGAAATAAGCAGATTGAAAAAAAAAAAAAAAAAACTTATGTTAGTTGTTTTTATTAATCTTTCTTAAATGCATATATAGTTCACATTTATTTTAATGTTTACTATTACAAGGGTTTGGGGTTTTTATTTAGAAGTTTGCTGATGTTTTTGTGAAAAAAAAAGATATTAAAGGAATTTACTCTTGTTTATATCAATTAGCTTATGATAAAATTGAATTTGCTATATGTCATATTGCTTAAAGTAACAGTTTCTAAGAACCTATTGACCACATCAGGTGAGGACTTACTGAGTGGGAAGAGGTAGGGAGAGAAAGGAGCTGAGAAATTTTTATTTCGTTTTGTCATTGTAAAAACTGAAAGAACCATTTTATCTATTGATAGTACCAAAGAGATAGATTTACTGTATGCAGTTGGCCAGAATTTGCCTTGGACAGGAGTTATTATCTTAATTAACTTTCTTTTCATTTCCATTATAGTCAAGCACTCCAATACACCACATTTGAAAAGTAGTTAATTCTTTAATAAAAACAAACAAACAAAAATGACAACAGCAAAAACAACAAACAAAACTATACAAAACACCAGTGTTTTCCTTGGCTTATAGCAAAATCTTCAGATATTTTAGCATGATACTCAAGGCCCTTTATAATGTAGTACCAACCTTCTTTTCTTGCTTTATTCTGTCTCCCACATCAGCCATGCTGTTTTAGGAATATTCAACATATGTGTAGGCTTTTAGTTGTTTCATATTGTATTATGATCTAGCCCCTTGGCAAAATCCTTCTGGTGTTTTAAGACTCAGCTCTAATGACAGATTTGGGGGGAAATTTTTCTAAATTCCCCTAATTGTAACAGTTATCATTTCTCTATATGTTTTCTGAACACTTTAAACTAGTAGCCTTGTGTATGTGTCTGGCTTCCTCACTACATTGTGCATTCGAAGGCAGGAATCATACCCTATTAATTTTGGTTTCTTCAACACCTGGTACAAAAATCACAGTTATAAATTTTTGTATAAGTGAACTGCATTGATTCCAATTTAGGAAGCGTAACATTATACACAGGCTGAATTGGTATGTTGAAGTCTTAACGCTGGTATCTCAGAACATGGCTGTATTTAGAGGCAGGGCTTTTCCAGGAGTAATTAAGGTAAAATAAGGTGATATAGGTTGGCCCTAATTTAATATCACTGGCATTTTTATAGAAAGGGAATAATAGGACACAGATACTCACAGAAAAATGACCATGTGATGATACAGAGGATGATGGCCATCTATAAACCAAGGAGAGAGACCTCAGAAGAAACAAACCCTGATGACACCTTCTTCTCAACCTTCTAGCTTACATAACTATGAGGAAGTACATTTCTGTTTTACCATCTAGTCTGGAAGCCCAGATAAACTGATATAATTGCTTTGGTCATATTGCCCGAGAATGTGATTTATCAGAGCTCTGCTGATTTACTTTTTTTTCCTTCTTTTCTGCTTTGTCTTCCTTGTTTTGGGTCTGCAAGTCTTCCAGTTCCTGATTCTTCTTTACCAACCATTCCAAGTCTCCAACTACCTTGTTCTTCCTTTAGAATTTGTGGTTTCCTGTTTTTATCTATCTATGTGATTTCTCTCGAGCTTTGTCTTGTATATCAGTCCTGTTTGAGGGTTGCTTACCTGATTCTGGCTTGTGGTTTCTGTTATTTTGGATTATTATCTGACCAGAGTTGCCAGATTTAGCAAGGAAAAATTATTATTTAACTGAAATTCAAAATTAACTGAGTGTCCTATATTTTATCTGGCAACCTTATGTCTGATCTGTTATCTATTGCCACAGTCTTCAGTGTACTTGATGTGGCACAATTAATTATAAAATGGGGGAAATTATACTTGCAATTAAACAAAATGAATATCAGGATTTAGAGCAAGGCATTAAGTTCAAATTCTATATATTCCCACTAACTTCTCAAGTAGCATTCTATCACGTAGTGTCTTTTTAATCTGTACATTAGAAATTCTTTATCAAACCTAGCTAAGAAAAAGAAGACTTAATCCCATTTTATTTATATCTGTCCAGCCAGTTCCTTCAAATTGTTGGGCTCTTTATTATTTTTCAAAGCCTTCATTATGCTTTCTCAACCAGAACCAAAGCAATGTCAAAGTGCTAGTTTATTTCATTCTCCATCCTATCCCATCCCTACCCCTGTCTTCCCCTGCCACTAAATTGTAAGGAGACTTTGCATTCATTCCTTTGATATGAACCATTGGAAACATGTCCAAGAGCCATTTACAACTCCCCTCCCCATAACTCTATCCCCTACCCCAGCATTTGTGTCTTTTACAAATAAGTCTTTTAGAAAAAGAGCCTACATTGTTTACCAACTTCACAAAGCTTTTTTGTAAATAAACCAGCTTAAGTTTCATATGTGATCTCCTTTTTTGTTTTTGTTTTTGTTTTTGTTTTCAAAGAGCAGAATCAATAGTATGTTTTGTGACTCTGCTTAAACGGAAACACAATTAAGTTTAACAGAGTAAGTCTGGGCCATACAGCAGTTGCCCAGGCTCAGTAGATGTCAATTAACTCCCCAATGTTTCCTTTTAGACAGATGTTCTCTAGGAAACTTGCCAAAACACATGAATGTTCTGTTAGCAGCAAAGAAATTAAATAGAAAGCCACTTCCTCTTTTCCCTGAATGCATGCTTGAAAATCAGAAACCATAATTAAATGCATATGTGACATTTTTCACAATATGTTAGGTTGGTGGTTCTAATTATTACCGTACATACCATATTTGATCTGGTAGAACATGTGAAAATGTTTATATACTTTTACATTATGGTTTAACACATATATAAACATTTGGGTATGAAAGGATTATAAGTTTTGTTAAAGGCATTGAGTTATTGTCAAAAAGAGAAACTCTAACAATTATCCCTGCATTTTGCAAACCTTTTGTCATAGAACGAGCTGTTTTCAAAAGTAAAACTGTAAGGAAAACCCAAATTGAGGAAGTGAAACTGAAATGTGTCAAATAAACAGAATATATTGTTGGAGCCAAGTCTTTTGGGGGCTCTGCAGGGATCTGAGAATCTGGGAACCAGATCTCACCTATCTCCTGTTCTCCTTGTGAAAGGTGAAGAAACAGAAGTGGAGGTAATGTGAATTGCCCAATATCACAGAGCAGGTGGCTGTCTGCAAATTATTGAGATTCTACTATGTTCCAGGCACTTTTCATACATGAATTCTAATCTTTACAACAAGTAGGGCAAAGGGTCAAAAGTTTTAAGTAGCTTTTCTAATATTATTTAACTTATAAAAGGCAGAACCTGAAGTGAAAGTCACACTCAGGTCTGAGGGTAAAACTTCCTTTGTCTCAGGTGGAATGAGGGTGTGCTTAATCAGAGCTTCCCCTCCAAAGCGTTAGGGGCGTTAAATTAATTTAAAAACAAGGCCATTAGACTGAGGTGACTCTATTGCTAGTGTAACATACATAAGCAAACCAAAATCTAAGCCTGTAAATGCCTCAAGGTAATTAAGTTGAAACTTAAAAACAATCGGTTATAAATGGCCAACTAGGCTTGAAGCTATTGCGGATCAATAAGTTTCTTACTTTCCACCTCTTCTTTGTAGAAGTCTCTCCCCAGGCCCTGTTGGCAAAGTGCTACTAACCACTTCTGGTTTGACATTGCCTGATTCCAGTGTTCAAATAAATTTCTAAAAATTTTAATATGCCTCAGTTTATCTTTTAACAGGATGAAGAGATCTTATAATTTTTATATATGTGACTTGTATTAACTTTGTTTTGTCTGCTAGAAATATGGCAAGTAGTATGCAAGTGATGTTTGAGCAAATTTGTATATCATCAGTTTATAAGATGTCAAAGCTGGAAAACCTTAAAAGGACATCTTGCCCATTCCCTTCGTTTTAAAGAAGAGGAATCTGAGGTCAAATAACTGTGTAACTTGGAATAAGCAGCAATGAGTGAGGGTATTTTGAAAACACCACCTTCTGGCATCCTCATATCTCTGATTTTAGAGCAGAGGGGTAGGTGAATGTAGTTTGGGTTCTGTTGGCAATCTCTGAACATTAATGTATTTTCTTAGGCTGTGAAGTCAGTGGGAATGACCTGGCTAGGTCACCCAGTAACTATTGCACAGGAGGAGAAATCTCCTAGGATGTTTAAGCATTTAGATAACCCAGCCAATTAATAGAGTTTCTCTTAATGTTATTTTCTTAATGCAGAGGATCAGTTAATCAAAATCAAACTTCTCCAGCTATTGTTGGCTATTTCCCATCTAATTGACAAGGCTGAAGAGGCCACCCAGAGAGAGCCTCTGTAATCCCCATTTGTGGCTACAGATGAACTTTGAGGGAAGTTAAGATGCCTTGAAGTCTAGACACAAAGGCTCATCTTTAAAGGTGGAATACAGGGATAGTTATAAAAGCACAGCTAAGGAGTCTGCTGGACTAATGATAACTACAAGCGACTGCCCTAGTGCTCCCTCCTGACTTAAACTATTAGAGGTAACTACTGTGATTTATAGACAGACGAAAGTAGAGATCAGCTTCCTTCCGACCCTCTTGTTACTCTAATGCATTTTGAAGTTTGATGATATCATAGGAGCCAGTTTTATTCATTTCTAGCTGTGAAGCAGATTGCAATTATAACCGTAAAGTTGCTTTTAAAAAGTCACATTTTAAGGAGTGTTTTTAACATCATATGGTTGGGTAGTGACAGGATACAGCACAACAAGATACAGCACAAAGACAACAGGAAATAGTAACAGAAGCATTTTCATTATCTTTACATTTTTCCATTCCTGATTCTCATTTCCAAGGCTGTTTGGGACAGAAATTAGTGCTAGTACTCAGGAAAAGACAAAACTACTACTGATCTCACAGGGAATGGTACAGTTGTACTGAAGAGGTGGTGGGGTGAAGTTCAGGACTGCCTATTCTTTACATTGTCTTACAATAAAAAAAATGTTCCCTTATTCCTTCTCTTTAGTTATTCCACTTCTAATGGTCATATTTCTTTTATTCTTTCCTTATTAAAGTACATCCATGCGATAAAATCTAATTAAAAATGAAACATGAGAAACTACCTCAGAATATGAATCACTAAATTCCCAAAGAGACCTCAAAGTTAGGTTCATCATACTATTTTTTAAGTATTTATCAAAAACCTACTAAGTGTAAGTGTTGACTGAGAACTGTGCAAAATACAAAAGAATCACATAAGCTAATAACCAAGGAAGAAAATAAATGTTGCTTGGAAGTGATGGGACTGTGGCATGTTTTATGACGGATTCTAGTATGAATCTGACTCAGTAAAAAAGCACACAACTATTGCTGAAGATCTTTGCCATGCACTGGAAGTGCCTCAGCATCTCATAAAAGCCTCCCAGCAGCCCTGCAGAGAAGAAAGTAATTTCTCTCAATTCACAGATTGGGAAACTTGTCATCATAAAAGTTAGATAATTCACCACAAGGCATATAAACCATAAAGGTATTTATTTTAAAAATATATAACAATATTATATTAGCTACAGATGTATGATATAGTGATTTGACATTTATATACCTTATAATGTGTTCACTACATGATTACAATTTATTTTTTAAATGTGTATACCACATTGGATGTTTGGGAAAGACAGTGAGATGAATGTAGATGTTTAATTATCTTTTAGTAAAAGAACACTAGAAAGCAGATAGAGGAGACTCAGGAAAATGGGACAGACAGCCCTCAAATTGGAGAAAAGAGGGCAAAAATGAGAGCAGATTAAATACCACACAATAGGAAAATGTGAATCTGATGAAACCAAGAAGACACCTTCTGAACAATGAACTTCTGCAGGCAATACTTTGGACTAGAGGCAAAGTTACTTGCAATGATTGTCCATGTTCTGACAAACTCCCTTTCTACTACTTGGTCTATAGAATACAAAAGCTAATCAAATAAAACTATGATAAATCTAGTTTTATCCTTTTTTTAAAATTTGAAAATGAAGAAATTAGATAGAGACCTACACCAATCTTAATTCCAAATTTACTTTAATTCAATCTTGGATAAACAGACTGCCCTAGTCAAAGATAATCAAAAAATAAGCAAGCAAGAAAAAAAAATTGCCATGCCCATTTTTTAACTGGATTGTTTATTTTGTTGTTGAGTTGTATAAATTTTTATATATTTTGGATATTAGCCTCTTATCGGAGGCGTTGTTTGCAAATATCTTCTCCAATTCAGTTGGTTGCTTGTGTCTTGATGATGGTTTCTTTTGCTGTGTAGAAACTTCTTAGTTTAATATAGTCCCATTCATTCGTTTTTGCTTTTACTTCTCTTGCCTTTGAGGTCATATTCATAAAGCATTTTCTAAATCCAAAGTCCATGAGTACCTGTTTCTTTTATGCAATTTATTGTTTCAGGTCTTATATTTAGGTCTTTGATCCATTTTGAGTTAATTTTGGTGTCTGGTGACAGATAATAGACTAGTTTCATTCTTTTGCATGTGGCTTTCCAGTTTTCCCAGCACCATTTATTGAAGAGGATTTTCTTTCTCCATTGCATGTGTTTGGGTCCTTTGTTAAAAATTAGTTTCCCATATATACATGGTTCATTTCTGGGCTCTTAATTCTATTCCACTGGTCTGTGTGTCTGTTTTTCTGCCACTACATGTTATTTTGATTATTGTCACTTTGCAGTATAATTTGAAATCATCAGGGTGATACCCCCAGGCTTGTTCTATTTTTTCAGGATCATTTCGGCTATTTGGGATATTTGGTGGTTCCATACAAATCTGATAATTTCAACTTCACTGAGTATTAGGGAAATGCAAATTGAAACCACAATGAGATACCACCTCACACCTGTCAGAATGGCTGTCATCAATAGGACAAGTAATAAGTGTTGGAGAGGTTGCGGGGAGAAAGGAACCCTCATACACTGCTGGTGGGAATGTAGGTTGGAACAACCACTATGGCAAACAGTATGGAGGTTCCTCAAAAATTAAGAATAGAATTAATATATGACCCAGCAATCCCTCTTCTGTGTACCTACACCCAAAATTTGAAAACATATACTCATAAATATAGATGCACACATATACTCATAAATATAGATGCACAGCATTATGACTAAGACAGAGAAACAATCAAAGTACCCTTTTATAGATGATTGGATAAAGATGCGGTACATATATAAAACGGAATATTACTCAGCTATAAAAAACTGAAATATTGCCATTTGCAGCAACATGGATGGATCTTGATGTTATCAAGTTAAGAGAATAAGTCATGCAGAAAAATTTGAGAACCATATGATTTTATGCATGTGTGGGGTATAAAACTGAAAACAAGAAATGAACAAGATAAACAGAGACTCATGGGCATGGACAACAGTTTAATGGTTACCAGAGGGAAGGGGAAGGGGCATAGGAGAGGTAGATAAAGGTGAAGGGGGTCAGATATACGATGATGGAAAGAAATTTAACTTTGGGTGGTGAACATACAATGTAATATACATATGATGTATTATTGAGTTGTACACTTGAAACCTGTGTGATTTAATTACCCAGTGTCACATGGCCAAATTTAATAAAAATTAAAATAATAATTAAAAAAAGAAGTCGCCATGCTTTTGAAATTATATCACAGTTCAAAAGAAAGCATAATCTCAAGATTATCATAGTATCTTCTTTTGAAATAGGTTTACTGAAAGAAAATGTTTTATTTTAATTCTAACATGTGTTTTCATATACACAGAAATCACTGAATTAAATTAAATGCAGTAGAAAGTCATAAAGAAAAAAAGATCTTAAATAAGAAAATTTGTACAATATGAAAGACATAATTTTGCAATTAAAATTATAATATAGTCTTTTCATATGCTGCATATGAGAGAAAATTAATTTAGTAGAGTACAAATTTAATGTTTTAATATAGAGTTCAGTGGAACAAGGTAAAGAGATCAATAATATGATGAGAGATAAGATCAGATTCAGTGGATTATATAAGATTTATATTTAGAATCTTCATTTCTGTGTGCAGACGCCTAATATTTCAGACATCCAAGGGGGTCTTGAAAACAGCAATTCAAAGATGTGCTTTAACAAATTAAGAGAAAAATCAAAATAAGAAATTTGAAGTGTTTATATTTAACAATACTATAATGTATACTTAATATTTTCTTAAGAGAGTAGATCTTAGGTGTTCATATTACAGAAATGTAAAGAAATAAAGAAGGCAATTCACGCCTGTTAAGATGTCTATTATCAAAAACAAATACAAAACAAGAGATAATATACTATTGAGTGGACAAAAGGAATGCTAGTACACTGTTGATGGGAATGCAATCTGGTATGGCCACTACAGAAAACAGTATGAAGCTTCCACAAGAAATTTAAAAAAAGAACTACCATATGATCTAGAAATTCCACTTCAGGGCACATAGCCAAAGAAAAGGAAATCATTATCTTGAAGAGGTATGTGTACTTCCATGTTCATAGCAGCATGATTCACAGTAGCCAAGGTATGGAAACAATCTAAGTGTCTGTCAGTGGATGAATAGATAAGGAAAGTGCCAGATATATATATATATCTACATCTCTATCTATCTATATTTGTATCTATCTATCATCTATCTATCTATCATCTATCTATCATCTATTTATATCATCTATTGTTATCTATCTATACACATACACACACAAAATGAAATATTTATTAAGTCTGAAAAAAGAAAATACTGTCATTTATGACAACATGGATAAAACAGGAGGGTGTTATGCTAAGTGAAATAAGCCAGACAAAGACAAATATCATGGTAACACTTAAATATAAAATCTTTTTTAAAAAAGTCAAACTCACATAAAAAGAGTAGAAAGCAATTTCCAGTGGAGTAGGGTAAATAAAAAGAGGTTGGTAAAAGGGTACAGACTTTCAGTTATAAAATGAATAAAATCTGAGAATCTAATTTATAACATGGTGACTGTTATAACACTGTACTGAAGAATCACATTTTACTAAGAGAATAGAATTTAAATGTTTACATGTTCTCACCATAAAAAAAGTAAATATGCGAGCTCTGTTAATTAACATGTGTGGATGTGTTAGTTAACAATGGGAAGAATCTTTCATAATGTATATCAAACAATCAAATTGTGCACTTTAAATATCTTATAATTATATTGTCAATTATATCTCAATAAAATTGGAGGGTGAGAAAAGGGCAGGAAGAAATTTTTGGAGGTAATGGATATGTTTAAGGCATAGGTTATGGTGATGATTTCACAGTTGTATACTTATCTCCAAACTCATCAGGTTGTACACATGAAATATGTACAGGTTTTTGGTATGTCGATCATACCTCATAAAAGGGGTCTTAAAAAAATTCAAGAATGGGCAACAATGGGTTTAAAAAACTGAGGTGAAAAGTGAGACCAGTTATATTGGACCTACATAATTTCTAACATGGTTATGGAACTTAATGCAAATGTGAATAGGGTCTTTGAAGACTAAGTACATAAAGTAATTCATTGCAATAATATTTAAGTAAAATCTCATTTATGTATTACATATATATAATATTATATAAATCTTCCATACAACTATACACCCACACGTGCGTGCGCGCACACACACACACACAGATATGTGTCTTACATATGTACCTATTTATATACTTGAAAATGTATATCAGGCTCTCCTGGGTGTGAATCCTTGTTTTACCACTTAGTTTTGTGGAATTTTGAGCAAATATCTTTACAGCATCCACATACATACACTCAAACACCAATGCACACACATATAACACCCATGTAATAGGATAGTCCAACAAAACACTCATCATAATTATATATAGTTGAAAGAATTATGTGAATTTTTTCTTATTTTCTCAATACACTTCTTGTCCTACTCAAATTTGTAAAGTAATTATTTATCACTTTAGTAATCATAAAATGTCATTAAATACAAGAAAAGAGGTATTAAAACATAAAACTGTAATTCTAGCTAAGGATCTTTTCCTCTACAAATTAAATCTTCCATACAACTAGGAACCTGGGTTGAGTTTCAGTTGAACCTATAGTGGTAAGCTTATTAATCATACATGTCCCTCTATACATCTTGAATACTCAAGATCACATAATTAGAATTATTGACACTTTTGAGTATGCTATTAATTATTGACATTATTGACAGGAAGTGGAGAAGGCTGCTGAGAACAGAGCACTGGGGTCAAATAACCTAGGCTTGTTTCCTACTCAGTCCTTACCTATTCATATCATCTTACCCAGGGTAAGATATGTAAACTCTTTGGGTCTCCCTTTTTTAACCTGTAAACTAAGAATAATAAAAATAATTATATCATGGCTTGACTCTGAGAAGGAAGCCAGTTATGGCTGATGAGGAACCTGAAGTTTAGGAAAACTACAGAGTATTTTCAAATGTAGAGCTGACTCCAGAGTTCTACCTCATTGCCTTTGGTTTCTCTCAATCCTCAGGCTGGGTCTCCTGCAGAGTTGTGTTATCTCTATCCTTCTGCCTGGGCTGAAACTATTTGTTGCTGCACCAGAACTCTTCCACTATTGACAAATCACTTATTTGGGATTTTTTGAAGCTCTGTCCTATGATATTCACAGCTGTCATATTATGATCATTTAAAGTTTCTATTCAGCATAACATATATTAGAAATCAAATCAGAAAAATTACTCATGTTATTTCCATTCTAACTCTGAAAAACTTATACAGACATTATAGCCAAGGGTACCGTAGGACTAGACCTCTCAGGCTCCTTTAAAGTTCTGACAATAGCAATATGTATTCTCTATGTAGATAAGGTGCCTGTAGAGAAATAAAAGGTAAGTCACAGTCACTTTTCCAGAGACTTTTGCCTTTGTTTTGTAGTTGTCATACTGAGAATACTCATTCTTCTCTTCTTTTGAATTGACTATCCTGTTCTTTTGGTTTCTGTAGTTCTTGCCTGAATAGAAGCAAGTTAAAATACAACTGATTGGCCAGTTCCAGGCTATTATCTGGAGGTAATTAATTTGGATAGCAAACATAAACCTAGCATTTTGGGGGGTGCCTTGAGGCTTGCTTAACTCAACAGATGAGTTATTTCATTTTTAAGAAGCTACTCTCCCAAAGACCAATCAATAAGACAAGTGTTCAACCTCTGGTCCCTTATTTGACTCAGTTCCAGTGCAGCACTAAGTTTCCTGAATATATCGGTGGAATGTGTTGGTGTTATTTTTCGTTTAACTGTCACCTAGCCAATCGATTAATTATTTTTTTTTTAGATCAACACGCTCCCAGGACCTCCCAAATCAGAATAAAATTGAAAAGTCATGTTAATTATTCTCACATCAGAAACTAAAATAAAATGCTAAGATTGATTTTTCTTATTGAGTAATTATGAAACATATATACCACATTTTAAAAGTATTTTATAACAAGGGCCATCTGACTAATCTCCAATATATTATTCTCTTCTAAGAAGAATGGAACCTTTAGAACATTGCTCACAAAATATGTTTGTGTATTATATCATTACATATGAAAAATGGTGAAATTTGCAGTCAACAACTAAAATATTTTCAAGGACACCATATAAAGAGAACACCATATTTTCAAACCTTAAACAGATGTACAACTATTGGAGGCTCAGTAACTTGAGGCCCTTTTGGAACTGGGAAGTATCACCCAGATGTTGTTACCTGGAAGGCCTTCAACAACTTGCATATTTTGTCTAACATAATAGGACAGTGACCCAGCTCCTTTGTTCAGAGGTGTAGCAGAAATGTAGCAGAAAATGCAATTGTCCAGCGTGGTGGCAGTCACTGATTTCTTCCTTCGACTTGATAATAAACTGAGTCATCTTGTCTGACTAAGGACTGAACTTTCATGCTCCATTTATTTTAGTCATGCTCCACTGACATATGGTTAGTCGAACGGACAGAAGTTAACCTCAGCCTTTTCAACTCCCAGAAATACTTTTGTCTGTTTCATCTGATTTAACATTAGCACATATGTGCCTTACAAATCTTCATTGAAGACACTAACCTTAATGTTTGACAAAGGGCACTGCTGAATCCGATTCATTTAAAACATGGAAGGATGAGAACCAAGAATTTCACGAGATTGCTTTTATTAAAAAATGCTTTATTAGTCAGGACTTCCGAATGGGGAGTGTATCAAAGGTAATGCTACTACAAAGAAGAAAAGTACTTTTCTTTCCCTAACATATGTTTTGTAGCTGAACCCTGATCTCAGTTTTAACTCTTGTTTCATGAGGCACTCTGATTTTCTTCTTTGACCTAAAGCCCAAAAGTCTCTGATGATTTTTCCCCTATCTTCCCAGACTTTATCTTCAGACATTGAACATAAAGTATTAACATGCAATTCCATCTCTATGCAATCCAGACTTCAAATGACATGTTTGTCCAAAGGAAAAAGTAAAACAAACAAAAAAGTCACTTTTGCTAGTTGGAAAAGCATCCTGGGGAAGCTGTATGTTTCCCCTCCCCACCCCCACCCCCAAATATTCTTTTTTCTTCTTTTCAAAAGTGAGTGAGATGAGAAAGAAAATACAAAGAATAGAAGAGGAGAGAAAATTTTTGAAAATTGGCCAAACAAAATGTGAAGATTCAAAAATGTTGTTAATGGATCTAGAGAAAGGAGTGTCACAGCAAAAGGAAAAGTGGTTGGTGTTAACACACATTTTTAAGGTGCATAACACTAATGCTAATTCCATTGAAAAAATGTAAGTGTTCCTGAAGGATGAAAAGGTTAAGGCTTTATATCCTGCTCACCATATGTCAGTGATTTATGACTAAAATAATTGCTGCAGTGCTTCCTCTACTCAGAATAAGATAAACTACAGAAAAAAAATTTGCAACCCCTGCTCTTTCATGAGGTTTCATGATTCTTTAGCAAGCCCACCCCTAGTCTCGATAACTTTGAATTTTATTTTTGCAAGTTTCTTCTCAATGTTCACAACTCCACTCAGTTATTGAGGAGACTGACCTTTCCATTCCAAACCTTTCCAAATTTTCTTTGTCCTTTATTATCTTTAGAATAACAAATGAAATTATGCAAACATTTGTACTGACAGTTCACTAATTCACAATCTCTATCTCTTAAAGGGAACTCTTCTAGCTCCTCCCCTACACTCCACAACTCCAGTTGTTTATGGGAGGTCTTATGAGTTCATGAACAAGTCTGCTTATAGGGTAGGAATGATACTCTATAACATTCATCACTGCTTCATGAAAAACAAGTCTCTGCAATCCTATGCAGACATAGGAGAATCCCTGCTTGTGAACACCACTGCTCTGTTGGGACCAAGAAGCACAAACATTCCTCCAGCCCATACAGCCACTCTCTCTTCTTTCTCTTCTAAGTACGGAAATATTATTTCGCCTTGGTCTCTCCTGAATCTTTTTCTGTGGCAGAATGAGGGCGATGGCATATTCCTCTGTGGGTCATATACTCTTAGAAGCACTCCTAAAATAGAGTTATTTGGACCAACTTGGGGTATCACTTTTAATGAAAAAACCTCTTTTAGGTATATTTACTGAATTTTCTAGAATTTAGATGTGCTGGAAAATTAAAGCCAGAAATACATTCATATGGAAGACAACATAATAAAAATCCATATTCTACACCAAATACTTACTCTCTACATTCATCAAGGTCATCATATTTTGTTCCTATTTTTTTTTCTAAGTGATCCCTCAGCCTTCCCACCAATAAACTTTCCTTGGGCATTTCACCAGAGCTTCTGATTTGCCAAAAAATGCCTTTACTCTACCAGAAAATGATCTCCTCTTGTAGATCTTCCATTTAGACACCAGACATACCAAGGCTATATATATAATATGTTATGTATAATACATGGACATATTATATATGATGAGTCTCTTAAAACTTAGGCCAATTTCAACTCAATTTTTAAATTGAATATTCATTGCAGCATTAAGATTAAATAGATTTCACATTCTTAAAATAATTACCAAATCGAGATAGAAACTTACAAAAAAAATATTTAAAGATAAGTTTCATGGTTACTATCTCTTTAGCTAGCTTGCAGTTTGGGTCTTATTATATAGAGATTATAAAGCAATTTTAGAAATAAACCCCTTGGAACAAATAATGGTGTGATATGAGTTCCACCATTTTGAGACCAAGTGAGAGGGGCTTCCTAGGACCCCTTGAAAATTTGATTTGTGTCTCCTGCAGCTGAAACATTTACAGTGGGCTCATGTCAGATTTTACCTATTAAATATAAAGGTAGACAAGTTGGCTGACTGATCCAAAGTTGAGAAATGTTATAGCCAGAAATGGTTTATATCCTTACAGTTTGTTTAACCGAAGTTTTAAAAGTCACATGAGATAGAGAGTTTCAGTCCAAGAGAAATACCTAAAGGCCCAAACAGGGTTCAGCAAAAAATAGCTGAAGCAAGGCCAAACCGGGAAAGTACAAGACCAGTCTAAGATGGTACCAGGGAAATAATACTCTTTTACACTCTTTACCTTTTCTGCTTCCATACAATCTATTATGCCATCCACCCCTTCACAAAGCAGTAGTTATCAAGTGGAGGAGGAGGTGATCCAAAAATGGGGAAGAAGATGACCGTAATCTCTTCTTCCAGAGCAGATTGCTTACTCTAAGAGCCCTCGTAGTTGTGAGATGAGAAGGCATGCTCTTAAATGAAGGATTCAAATATTTTATTTTTTTTAAATTGAGACTTGATTTTCTGATGTGAACAGACTAGAAAGTCCCTGACCAGAAAATCATAGAAATGCTAAATTTTTATTCAGAGTCATAGAAAACTAACTTCAGTAATTAAGAACAACAGGACAATGATAATACAAAATAAAATTGTTCTATAAAGGCACTCCATGAATCCTGTGTGTTCAATATACCAGGTATGGTAACCACAAATCCCAGATGACAACAGCTAAATATCTCACATGGTTATATCTGGTTGAATACCTTTTTTTCCTTTTTTGACCCCCACCCTTTAAATCCATGTGAAACTTCATGTTTCTAATTAGAACTTCTCTAATGTTTCCCACTTCACCGATTATACCAGAGTTAACGATCATATAAATTTTAAAGGTGGAGGTAAAGTTGAGCATTTGGTTCAGTGATCCCCAATCTTTTATGTGTAAATGAATCACCTAGACTCTTGTTAACACTCAGACTATGATTCAGTATATCTAACATGCAGCTTGAAAATCTGTGTTTCTAATATACCCTAAGATGATATCAGTAGTGCTCGTTCATGAACCATATTATGCATAGCAAGACTCTAGTCCACATTTTCTCTATTTTAACAATATAACCAATAAAAAATCAAAATAAAGGTTGAAGGGCTTCACCCTAAGATGATATCAGTAGTGCTCGTTCATGAACCATATTATGCATAGCAAGACTCTAGTCCACATTTTCTCTATTTTAACAATATAACCAATAAAAAATCAAAATAAAGGTTGAAGGGCTTCATATGAGGTGATAAAATCAAGAAGAGATGGTTCTAGAACAAGGGCCTATGACATTTACTTCCTTAGGCCATGCTTCACTGTCATTACTACGGCCATGTGTTATAACCAATTCAGATGTTAAGTGACCTATGAAGTTCTTCATCCATATCAAAATATGGTATAGAGTACACTTGTCACACTTCCCAACTTATTCTACAATGTCAGTATTATTCTCCTAACAAAACCAGACAAAGAGATCATTAGAAAACTAGAATCAAATATAGATGTAAAAATACTTAATAAATTATTAGTAAATGCAATCCAGCAAAATAAAATATCTAAAAAAGGTTATATAGCATAGTCAGTTAGAATTTTTTCCCAGTAATGGAAAGTTGGCTTTATATTACAAAATTTAGTTAATATATCATATTCATAAACAGTGAAAACCACATAATTATCTTGCAAAATCACTTAATTATCTGGCAAAAATCTAACATTGAATTATTTTTTAAAAACCCTCAGCAAACCAGGAGTACAAGGAAAACTTCCTCAATCTCATAAAGAGCATCTAAAAACAAAAATAAAAACACCCAGCTAATATTACACGAATGATAAAAGACTGGATGTGAATGTTTTCCACTGAAGATTGAAAACAAGGTAAGATGTCTGATCTTGCCACTTTTACTCAACAATGTATGGACGGGCCTAACTAGAGAAATAAGGAAAAGAAAAAAGAGAAAAAAAATTTTTTAAGGCATCCAGGTATTAAAGAAAGAAGTAAAATGATTTATTAGCCATGACATGTTGCTGTTTGTTGAAAATCCCAAGGAATCTTCAGAATTACTATGACTGAGTTTAGCAAGGTCTTGGAATATAAAGTTAAAATACAAAAATAAGGTATTTCTATACAATAGCAATGAACAAGCCAAGATGAAATTAAGAAAATAATTTCATTCAAAATTAGATGAAAAAAGAATAGAATATTTAGAAAAAAGTTTTAAAAAGTATAAGATCTGTTCACTGAAACTATAAAATATTATTGTGAGAAATATAATAATTTAAATAAATGAAGAGACATCTTATGTTCATGAATTGGAAATCTCAATATTGTCAAAATGGTGATTCTCCCCAAATTAATCTATAATTTCAGTGCAATCACTATCAAAATCTCAGTAGACTTTTTAATAGAAATTTATAAGAAGATCCTAAAATATAGAGAGAAATGTAAAAGACCTAAAATTGTCAATAACAATTTTTAAATTTTAATTTTATTGTATTTTATTTAGTTTCTAGTATGCAGTACATTTGGAGGAATTATACTACTGATTTTAGAACTTACTATAAAGCCACATAAATCAAGATAATATGATATGCACACAAAGAAAGGCATATAGATCAATGAAACAATTGAAAATTTATGAATAAACTCTATACTTATGGCCAATTGATTTTCAACAAGGATGCTGAAAGCAATTGAAAGGCAGAAAGAACAGTCTTTCCAACAATTGGTGCTGGGACAATTGGATACCCCCATGCAAAACAAACAAACAAATAATATCTCAAACTATAAACAAAAATTAATTGAAAATTGATCATAGGTAAGAGCTAAAAATATAAAACTTCTGTAGCAAATCATAGGAGAACAACTTTTTAACCTTGGGTTAAGCAAAGAATTTTAAATATGACATCAAAAGCACAATGCATAATAGAAAAATTGATTAATTGGACCTCACTGAAATGAAAGACTTTCATATTTACAACAACACAATGCAGAAAATAAAAAGGTAAGCCACAGACTGGGAGAAAATATGTGCAAATAAAATATTATATGAAGGCCTTGTAAACAGAATATTTAACGATGTCTTAGAACTCAATGAAGACAAAATTCAATTTAAAAATAAGCCAAAGATAAGAATAAACATTTCACAGTAATCCATTAGAACAGCAAAAAAGACAAGTCAACAAGTATCAAAGAAGAGTATTTTTAAATGGTGTAGCTAGTTTGGAAAGCAGTTTGGCAGTTTCTTTAAAAGTTAAACATACCGTACGATACAAAAATTCTATTCCTAAGAATCTACCCAACATAAATGCAAGCATATATCCACAGAAAGACCTGTACATGCACGTTCACACAGCATTACTTGTAATAGCCCCAAACTAGAAGCAATACAAATATCCAACAACAGGTAAATGGATAAACATAATCTATACAAATGTAATACCGTTCAGGAATGTAAAAGAATTTACCACTAACATATGCTACTATAGAAAACATTATTTTTTATTAATTCACCCAATAAACATTTATTTTCTTTTATTGAGATATAATTGACATGTAACATTGTATTAGTTTTAGGTGCACAACAATGATTTGATATATGTATATATTACAAAATGATCAACACAATAAGTTTAGTTAATATCCATCATCATACATACTTACAATTTTTTTCTTGTAATAAGAACTTTTAAGATCAAATTTCTTAGCAACTTTCAAATATACAATACAGTATTGTTAACTATAATCACTATGAAATATTGTTTTAAGTGAAAGAAATCAGAGATAAAATAACTGCATGCTTCCATTTATATGAAATGTCTAAGAAAGACAAATTTATAGAGACAGAAATCAGAGCAATGGGTACTGAGTGCTGGATGTGGGAGTGTAGATAAACTGAAATTGTGTACAAAGGAAATTTGGGAGAAGACGAAAAAGTTCTAAACTTGGATTATGGTGATGCTTGCATAACTAAATTTAAATCCTTAATTGGAAAATAATTGTTTAGGGAAAAATGAGAATAAAGATGAGAAATAAGGTTTTTCTTTGATTATTTCAGCACCTCAGCCAACTTTTGGTTAATATACTAATTCATGTTGATATTAACTGTGTAATCAGTTCAAGAAGTTAGTCATAACATTGTCTTCAGAAAAACATGTTTTAGCAACAGGAAGTTTGAATGCTGTGCTAGTTCTAAAGGAACAAGCTGAGTCCCTGTTCAACATGGGTTTATTTCACATATTTTTTGTGCCATTTTAGATAAAATCTCAAGCAGTGGAGCTTCTCATCCTGCAGCATTATCATGGTTAAATGACTTATGGATCCATGGGAATGTGTGATTAGCTAGTTGGAGTAATTTTATAAGCCAGCAGGGACTGAAAAATGCTACTCAGGTTGTTTGGCTAGGGTACATATTCTTAGGAGCAGAGGAGGAAGGGAACTTGTAGTAGGCCAGCCAAGACCCCTAATTTTGCCAAACATCCAGACGTTAATTTTAGGTCTTAATATTGAGACTTAATTTTAATATTGAGCCTTAATTTTAGGTCTTACATCACACCAGGTTAAATGTGTGACACATCTCATTCTGTATGATTTTATACCCAGAAAAGTGAATCGGCAGTCCTTTGCGAATCCTCTATTTAGCTTTTCTGTGCCTCCATTTATAATTACAGAATCTGTCAATTATATAAGTTGGACAGAAAATTAATTACCAAGAAGTCATCCATCAGATGTTTTATATTCTTGGATGAAAAGCACTAAGCATGATTTTATATATCATAAATCAAATAATAAATAGATGGGAAAGATAAGTATTATATATGGTTCCCATTGAGCATCTGAGCTCTTTTGTCATCCTAGCATACTGTATTGCTGGCTTAAGCTCCTTGAGGATGAAGCTGTGTCATATTTGTCATTATGCCTCCAGCACTGAGTCTAATTTCTGGCAAAATACAGGAAATGGTACTTAGCAGTTAATGATAATTTACTACATGTCAGATGATATCCTAAGGAATGTGAATGCATTATCCTGTTTAATTGTTGGTACTATCATTTCAATTTTCTAGATCAGGGGAAGGCAAGCTTATTCTGTGAAGAGCTAGACAGTAAATATTTTGGGTTTTGTGGGCCCTGTGGTGTTCGCTGAGAAATTTTACTATTGTGGTGTAAATGTAGCCAAAAACAATATGTAAATGAATGGACATAGCCCCATTCCAATAAAGCTTTATTTACAAAAACAGGAAGTGGGCTGAATGAAGCCGTGGGCTGTAGTTTCCCAGTCCCTGGTTTGTTTGTTTGTTTGTTTATTTCCCCTCACCCCCTGGTTTAGACGATACACTAATGCTTGGAAGGATTAAGTAATTTGTTCAAGTTCACACAGTTCACAAGAGACAGTATGATTTTAAATCCAAATGTGTCTAATTCCCAACTTCTTTTCCTAACTACTATTCTGTACCACATCTAAGTCACTCCAATAGTCATTGGGGCTCATATGTGTTGTATAAATGAAAACTTCTATTATTAAATTCATTTTGCAATAGCAAACATGGAATCAGATAACATTAGTCAGAACATAGTAAAGCCTTCTGATTCCTACTCTAAATCGAATTTAAAATATAATGAAAAATTAATCAGTCTGGAATCAGTATCCCTCTGTCTACTAGTTTAGTAGTGTATTAAGTCCATAACCAAAAGAAATGACCGGTAAAGAACAAAAGAGAAACAGACCTGGAATATAGACTCTATTTTCTATTATTTAGATTTTCATCTGTAGGGGCCTCACCTCAATTCACTCTTACTTCCTTCAGGTTATGACTAAATATTAATGTATTTGGCTTTCCAGGGCTGTGAAATACTAATTCTATTCACATTCCCATATTTGAATAAATTCAAATACCCCAGCAATTAGCATTTTTCTCTTTCAAATTAGTTACATAAGACTAACAAGGTATATATATATATATATATATATATATATATATATATATATATATATATCGGTTGAAAAAAATTGCTTCCCAGCTGGGATACTGTCTTCTGATTTTTAACCATAAATACATAGGATAGAGAATGGAAAATTTGCTAACACATCTTTGTGTTTAGAATGGCATTTATAAGAGAGTTCAAGTATTATTTTTCACAAACTGGAGGAATGAATAGCTACAATGTTGTTTTTTATAATTTAAAGCTTACTGATATTAAAACAAGCAAACAGAAGACTTGACATCCAGAAAATGTAATTAATTTGATGGTATAAGCCTTCATAAATTATCAAGTAGTCTCAGTAGCAGCCATGAAATACTCAGAGAGAACATGAGCTGCCTTTAAATTGCTTAGCTTGCTTACAGCCCAAATTATTTTAAGGTGGTTGAGTTGTTGTTGGTATCAAAAGATCTTTGAATTATAACCATTAATGGCTGAATCAACCTTTAAGTAAGATGATAGAAATCTGGAGTCAATACACAAACCAGTATCAGTGTCTCACAGTTGTCTTTTTTCTCACTACTGAAGTTCACAGAAATCAATTACAGGGGAAAGGTTACTCTTACCACCACCAGGAATGAAATCTCCAGATTTCAAATCAAGTGTTACTGAGGAGGGAATACAGAGGCTCCACTTCCCAAAGCTCTGCTCACATTGTGCTCATTGTGCCAGAAACAAACAACATGTTTGACTAAAAAACGGAAGAAAATGACTTAGGGAAAAAGTTTTAATGTTCACAGTAAGTAAAAAAGAAAAAAAAAGTAGTCTCAGGTAAACAGAATAATTGAATGGCTAGAACAATTCCCACAGCCAGAGTAGTGGGTTCTGGGCCAAGGACTCTGAGTGACCATGAATTTACCTTTCAATATCTAAATGGTAGTTGCAAAATAAACGAGGTAATATTTGACCTTTTCTACTTGTCTAGAAAAAAAAATACCCACATACATATACGGATATATATGAATATATATACACACACACACACCTGTAAAAACATACATATATAATATAATAATATATATAAATATATATTTTTAAAAGTAAATATAATACATAACATAATTCTGTCTTCTGAAATAATAAAAGATGTTTATAGTCTGCAAAGTATTTAGGTGGGATCTGAAGATCATCCATATTATCCTTTGCTATTTGACTGTGGTAGAAAAACAAAGCAAACAAAATATCAGTTTCTGTTATTAAGGCCTAAACTGTCTACCTACTTTTTTGTCAGTTTGTATGGAAGATTCAAATATCTCCGATAAGTTCTAGTACTGGGTAGTTCTGAGGTTATTTTTATTCCTGTGATTCTTTTATTATGTAACGACATTTATAAAAGAGATGGGCAATTAAAAATTAGAAAAATGAATTATTTGACTTAGGTAAAAAATAAAATAAGAGATCATTCCCAAAATCATTCAAAATACTTTCTATGTGAGAACAGGAGTAGAAGATTGACGACTAAACCAGCCTGCAGTAGAATAGAAGTTTAGCGCCTTTAGAGTTAAACTGACCGTTTTTCCAACTGCCAATTGCCGATGACTGATTTTCAGGCAACTTTACAAAAATATTCTCATTGTCTCACTTACTGGAAATAAGAGGGAAGAGATAAATGGACTGTGTGGATGACTTGTATGAGAGGGGTGCTGGGGATGAGAAACACTAATTTAAAGGCATCCATTATTAACATGCTCCTTTTTCACTGGCAACATCAGAGATGTGAATGAGCTATAAAACCCTTTGAAAATATTAAAGAATGTTTTCTATAAAAAATTCTATAGCTACTGGTGTTGAATACTCAGTGCAAAAATTTTTATTCTTCTCTGTATATATTTATTTATGATAATTATAGGATATATTAAATTAGATAGTGGTAATGATTTCTAAAACAAAACAAAACAAAACAAAAAACACACATTGAAATATACAAAGATAAAAATGCTCAGTTGTAGAAATGCATTTCTTCTGAAAAAAGAAGGCACAATGTTGTCAGAGTCTTACCACAGTATCTGCTCTCAGAGATCCAAGTCTATCATGTCTCCTTGTATCTGAAAGTCTGCAAAGCTGATGACACTAGGGGCACTTGCGGCTCACTGGTACAGCTGCTGAGGATACTTGCAGAAAACACATTTTTCTATATCTATATCTATCTATATGTATATCTATATGTATATGTATATCTATATCTATATCTAATCTATATCTATCTATATTATCTATCTATCTATCTATCTATCTATCTACCTACCTATGTCTATATATCTATATCTACCTATATCTATATCTATATCTATATCTATATCTATCTGTATCTATCTGTATCTATCTATATCTACATCTACATCTATATCTACATCTATATCTATATCTAATCTATATCTAATCTATATATATCATCTGTCAATGGATAGATTGATCAGTTGATCTATCGATCTACATCTATTTAATACAATGTGTGAGCCCTTCCTGCACAGGTCACTCACCTGTCAACCTTTTCCTGTCTTACAGTTAATGGTGTAGTGGAGGATCACTCTGGGAAGTTGCTAATTAAAGCCTTGGGAAATTAAAAAACATTGACGAAAATGATTTAGCTCACTTCATTTTGTTTAAATAAAACACACAGTGTTATAATTTCTGTCTCTCTTCTTTTATTTTGTAACTTATAAGCTAACATATAGATTAAAGAAAAGCAACAACAAAAAAATACATTTAAAGAATAGAAAATAGGATCCAGGAAAAACTGACATAAATGATAGAGACTTTGTTTATCCCTCTTGCAACTATGTCAAAGTTGTGACAGAAACATGGAGCAAACAGCAAGCAAAGTTGCCTGGGATCTAGACAAACAGAAGCACTACAACTAGGGAGACAAATAATTAGTCACCCTGCAATGGTAGAAGGTAGGAGGGGTCGAAGATGTTAGGCTGCCTGGTCTCTAGTGGCTGAGCAGTACAGAGGCTATGGCAGTGGCAGCCGGCAGCTGCAGACCCTATTAAAGAGGCTGTGTTCACCACTGAACTTTCACGGCGATGAACACTGGCTCTGAGCACCAGTGCCAACTTGGCTGTATTGAGGGGCACCACGGACTTATAAGGGGGCACTGAGCAGTCGGAGGAAGAGTTGGAGGTGAAAATCTCTCCTGGGGAGAAGTGCTGGTGGAGTCTATTGTTCCTCTGGTAAGCCCTCCCCCATTCCCATGTGCAGAGGCAGCACCACCATAGCTGATATGTCATCAAATAGGATAACAGAGGTTGCTCGGCCCAGAGAACTCCCTGAAACTCTGCCTCCTCCAACTGGCAGCCCCAACCAAGCTACATCCAGTTGTGTCCTTGACGAGTACAGTGCTTCTTGCTGAGCAGAGTCAGGACACACACTAGTGAGAGCTATCCTTGGTTTCTGGCCTGGGCTCTTGAGGCAACTATAAGCACAGAACCTGTGAATTACTTGCACAAGCTGGGGCTAAACTTGACCTGCAGATGAACCCATCTCAGGACTGTACCACTGGACACCTACTACACAAAGCCATGCTAACAAGACTTGGAGACCTAGGAACTTTGCTTAGTATGTAGAAACAAACACAGAAAAGCAGCCAAAATGGGAAGACAGAAAGAAACCATATAAGAGAACAGAACAGAGATCCAAGAATAATGAAGCCAAGCAATCTCACAGATGCGGAGTTCAAACTACTAGTTTTAAAGATGCTCAATGAACTAAGGGAGAGTATAGATGAACTTGGTGAGGACTTTAACAAAGAGATAAAAATACAAAAATAGAAAAGGAAATTATAAAAGGAAACTAGTCAGAAATGAAGAACATTATCTGAGATGAAGAGTATATTAGATGAAATCCATGAGTGGATAAAAAAAGAGGATCGAATCACTGATATAGAGGATGGGGAATCCAAAGACACTCAATTAGAATGGCAAGAAAAAAAAGCCAAGACGATAATAATTTCAGGAGCCTATGGGACACTATTAAATGTCATAGGGGAACCTGAGGGAAAACAAGAAGTTGAAGAGCTATTTGAAGAAATAATGATGGAAAACTTTCCTAACCTGGTAAAGAAAATAGACACACAACTGCAGGAAGCTCAGAGAGTTGCAAGAAAGAACCCAAAAAGGCCCACAGCAGGACACATAATAATTAAAATACCAGAGGTTAAATACAAAGAATCTTAAAAGCAGTAAGAGAAAAGCAGTTAGATAGCTACAAAGAAGCACCCATAAGACTAGCAGCTGATTTCTCAAAAGAAATTATGCAGGACAGAGAGAATTGGCACAAAATATTTGATGTAATGAAAACCCAGGATCTATGACCAAGAATACTTCATCCAGCAAAGCTATCATTTAGAGTTGAAGGACAGATAAAGAGCCTCCCAGGCAAAAATAAGCTTAAGAAATTTATCAATGCCAAGCCAGTATTACAGGAAATGTTGGAGGGTCTAGGGACTTCTTTAAGAAGAAAAAACAGGTATCAAAAACAGGAATAAAGGATGCTAATAACATGCACCTCAAATGGAAAAGAATTAAGTGGTCCAACAAAAGGCTAGAGTGGCTGAATGGATAAGAAAATGAGACTCTTACATATACTGCCTATAAGAGATTCACTTCAGATGAAGAGACATATACAGACTAAAAGGAACAGGATGGAAAAGATATTGCCCAGATGACCTAGAGGGTATGACACTGAAAGAAATAAGTCAGATAAAGACAAATATTGCTTGATTTCACATACGTGTGGAATATAGAGAACAAAATAAATAACAACAAAAATAGAAACAAACTCATAAATACAAAGAATATTTTAATAGCTACTAGATGAGAGGGAGATTAAGGGGGACAGAGAAAAAGGGCAAAGCAATAATGCAATTGGATAGTTACAAAATGGACATGGAGATGTAAAGTGTAGCATAAGAAAATAGTTCATAATGTAATAAATATGTAAGGGGGAACAGGAATACTAGCCTTAGTGGGGTGATCACTTTGTGTGTTGTATAGATTTCTAATCACTATACTGTACAACAGAAACTAATATATTATTATATGCCAACTATAATTGAAAAAACTCATTGAATTGTACAGTGTCAATACGAGCAACTAATTGTCTATTATATTTCAATAAAGCTTGAAAAAAAGAATAGAAAATAAAGAGATCTTTTTGGGGGTATCATGAGGAATATAAAGTTACAAAGGCCATTTATATCCTCTCTTGAATGAAGGGGATACTTGCTAAATTATCTTAAACAATACCACATTTACCTTGACAGGTACATATTTAGCCAAAGAAAATACTCCTAGTAAAAGTATTTAAAAAATTGATCAATCTACTGGAAAAAAAAGATTTAGGCAACTAATGAAGCAGTTAAAGAGATTCTGGAACTGTTTAATTTGGTAAATTAAAAATTTACAACTGTTTTCTGTGCTTTCGTGAAGATAGTTTTATTTTTACAGCTCTTCAAAGAGGCATTTTAGAGATTAATGCAAATGGAAGAGAATGAATAAATTCATTCATTTAGTACGAAGAGCATGAATCACTCCAGGAATGAGGACTACATGAAAGCCCCAGAATGGAATTGGGAAACTCAAGTCCAAGCTTCTCATTCTACACAGGAGGACACTGATATTCAAACAATAAAAACAAATGCTTCCCAAGGTTTAGAATTTGTAGAAATTATCTTGAAATCTTGTTAAAATAATTATTCTGATTCAGTAAGTCAGACCGAGAAATGGGATTTTGTATTTCTAAAAAGTATCTAGCTGCTGCTGCTCCTTGAACCACACTGAGAATAGTGAAGAGCAAGAGGAATTTTTCACCTTAGTTGATAAAAGAAATAGGGCCTGGCTCCTGCGTCCCATTTTATATTAAATGGAATAACAATTTTTTCACGTATTAGCAAATAGTAGTTTATTTTTTATTATTAATCAGAGGTATGCTTCATTTTCCTCATAGAGAAGTAATATGATACACTTTTTTAGAGATAAAAGCTGGATTCTGCAACAGGCTTTTTGGGTTAAAGCCCAGTATTGTTACTTACTACCTATGTGACCCTGGGCAAGTTTTCTACCTTTTCTTTGTCTCAACTTCCTCAACTTTAAAATAGTGATAATAATATTATCTACCACATAGAGGTTGTTTTTTGTTGCTTTTATTTTTAATCACAAGTAAACAGTAGCTAAGATGAGCTAGCACTTAAAAAATATTAGACTTATTATCAAAAAAGAGTGAAGTCTGACTGATAACTATAGAACCTGAGCCTTAGTAGAAAAAAGAGCAAAATTAGCATTAACTTTATTTATTGTCACTTGTGATACTAGGAGAGATAAAAGACTAAGAGTTCAAAAGGAATATTATCAACTTGTTCCATAATGAGAAGAAAAACTACATGTACTGAATGCTGATTATACCTCAAGTACCAAAAATTACCACCTTTAATTTTTTTAAAAGCTCTGTGGGATTTCATTATCATCTCCATGTTATAGGTGAGCAAACTAATGCACATACATTAAATGATGAGTCAGTGGCCTAACAGCTTCAAACATGGCAGATCCAAGATTTGGAATCAACTTTGTTGACTGAAACCTTAATGAGGCCACTGAGTGTGAGCCCTGTACTGTGAGAAAACAGCGAAGTAAGGCAAGGCTACCAGTGCCATGCATGGTCACCCTCCTAATTCAGAAGAGTGAAGTGGTTAGCTAACACTTTAAAACTTGTGGGGGAATGGGACAGCATAGTAGTTCTCTCACACATCAAAGAAACAAGTCATTTTCCTCTGACTAGGTGCATCTTTTTCTATTCTAGGTGCTAAAGAAGAAAAATAATAGAGGCCCTCTCTCCCTAGATCCTTAAAGTTTCTCTTGGTCTCTCTCCTACCTCTCTTTTTTTTTCATCTTCTTCTAAAGAATATATTCCCACATACCCATATTAGTCTTCATTCTTACCCGAGCCAATGTGGCTACAGAATTTATTCCCTGTCTGGATCACCATAAATATAATAGCTTCTGATTGAGGGGTAAATTGAGATTTACTGATAATTTCAGAGGAGAAATGGAAGAGGTTTATGTCAGAAACACCTCACCAAACTTCCTGAAATCATTCTCCCACAACGTTTATTTTCTCCCATGCTTAAAAAAGGAGTTCTTGATCTCCCATTTCTCACCTCATTGTAGCATTCACATTTGCTGGTTCTGCTCCTCCCTTCAATATCCGCTTTGAGTTCTCTCATTTTTCTTGTGCAAAGCAATTTAGCAGGCTTCTTTCTCAGAAGGACACATTCATAGCCACTTGAAGAAAACCACAGCCTTTCAACTACCAGGCCATATTTTTCTTAGAAGGCAGTAAATGGCCTGCAACAGGAGGTTTATTGGCAAGTCACAAAGTTTACAAGTAGCACTACTGTGTGCCAGGCAGAAACAACCCTGAACAACGAGCATCTCTCTGCTGCTTATAGTCCAGTGGGAAAAAACAGTTATTGATTCAATGACTCCAGGTGCTGGAGGAGTTGTAAAAAGAAGACTGAACATTATCTCAAGGGAGAGTGCTTAGCAGGAAGAACTTCCAGAGGGAGAAATGTATCAGCTGAAAACTAAAGGATGGGACAGAATAGCCCAGATGACAAGGTGGAGAAAGGAGAGTTTAGGCAGGAGGAACAGCATGGGCAGTCTTCTGGCTGGAGAAAGTCCAGCTCATTCTAATTCCTTGGTTCTTTAAGGAGCAAACATCCTCCCCCTATCCCTTGATTCTCAGTTTGCAGGTGACCAGATGTCATAAGTGGCTTCAATTCTTATTATAAGCTCTCAAATGGCACTTCAGAGACACATTAATGGCCCACCTTAATCCAGAATGAGGTTCTGTGGTCTCTCTCTGAACATTATTACACATCCCCTGTAATCTATTAAAATATTCATATGGACTACTGTTTATGTCTAATAGTCCATTTTTGGAGATTATAGGGAGTAAAAACTTTAAATGTCATTTTCCAACGTACTATAAGAATACATATATGTATTTTACTAATACATAACATTTGCATAAATAACAAAAAGGGAATTTTGATTGCAACAATTTCCAAACAATGCTGTATACATGATTGTAATTGTAAGTAACCAAAAGGGATGATTAAGTCAATCAGAAGTTTTACTTTGGACTCTTTCTCCATGACTTCTGTCAGCCCTGCACTTAATCAAAATTTATAGAAGCTCGAAAATCTGAAATTCTTCAAAATAATTGTCTAGGATCACGTCATCTTTGAATTCTTGTTCCTGTAATTCCAGTTTCTACATTTGTTTCTTTATCATGTAAAGACAGGAAAGAGCAATGATTTCTATCTCATTCAAAGACAAAGCCAAAATTCTTAAAATTGCCAGCCTGAGCTGAATATTCTGTGCTGACTGCCCCAAATTTATTCACTACTCTTTTCTCTGCCTTGTCCTTGTCTCAAACATAAGCTTTATGAGGATATGGATTTTTGTCAGTTTTGCTTCCCATGGTATCCCTAGATCCTACAACAGTGCCAGTAGATCATTACTCAAAAAAGGTATTTTTTAATAACAGAATTGTAATTGCCTTGCCATAAATAAATAAATTTCCATTCATGGGCCTTTCTCTTCACCTCTCATAGTACCCTGAGATGTTATTAAATACGAATAGCTACAAGATTTTATGTATTTTCATAAGTCTATATGATATGCAAATAGGCACATCTACCTTGTACTGTCATGACTTTATATTGTACTTGTCTTCTCTCCTTTTACTGGATAGTAAACTCCTTGAGATTAAGTGATTATTTCTGATTCAGTTCTGATTTATTTTATTACCTAGAACTGTGCTTGGAACATCACAATGAATGTTGGTTAAATATGTGTGAAAACACAAGAATGAGACATAGAATTAACATAAACTATAAACTAGGTTTACGCTTTCTTACTAGGAAGATAACACATTCAGTCATTCTTTTTAAAATTGTATTGTTGATGGTTGGTCATTCTATGTGTCTGGAACACTTCAGGGCTACTAAAGTTTTCATTCTGATGGCTCAATAGTTGTCACTGATATTCCCATGTGGCAGGAGGGTGAAATGAGAAAAGAGACTGAACTTCCTCCTCATTGACTATGCTCTCCAGTAGCATGACTGTTTTTCTTAAGCTGGCAGGTGGCACAAACGTTCTGCTGCCCAACAGGGGGTGTTAGCCTGATGCTCAAGACCTTGTTGATGCTAGCAGCTGCAGCAGAAGGGGAGCCAACTTTCTCTACATAGGTTCAATTGATTACACTATAAGTCCCCACAGTGCTTGTGCCAGAGGGCCCATGGAAGTGACTGCAGCTAACTTTCTCATTTATAGGTTTCCCTTTCTGTGACCAAATGTGCTTCTGACTAAATAAGATTAAAACCTAGGTGTTTTGATTTCAGTTGAAGACTGTTTCATTCTAAGATTCAGAAATAAAATGAGATTTTTTTAAAGCACAATGATAGCATTTTGGGGGAAAGAAATCAAATACAAATTAAAATGCAGGAAATTCCACCTTTATTCAAATTAAAAACCCAAACTTCTTTTATCTGATATGGCTCTCTCCTGAATTCTTGTTCTTGCCTATTAAATATTATATAAGAAAAATGGACAATGAACTACATTAAAAAAAACTCATTCATCATCATAGAAATGCAAATTAAAACCACAATGAGATATCACCTCACACCTGTCAGAATGGCTATCATCAATAAATCAAAGGACAACAAGTGTTGTTGAGGATGCGGAGAAAAGGGAACCCTCATACATTGTTGGTGGGATTTCAAATTGGCACAGCCACTATGGAAAAGAGTCTGAAGGTTTCTCAAAAAATTAAAAATGAATGTACTTTTTGACTCAGGAATTGCACCTTTGGGTATTTATCCAAAGAAAACCAAAACAATAATACCTAAAGATCTATGCACCCCTATGTTCAAGGCAGCACAATTTACAATAGCCAAGATATGAAAGCAGCCTAAATGCTCATCAACAGACACTTGGATTAAAAAGTTGTGGTTCATATATAGAATGGAATAATAGTCAACCATTAAAAAAATGAAATCCTACCATTTGAAATGACATAGATGGGCCCAGATATTATTATGCTGAGTGAAATAAGAAAGAGAAAGATAAATGCAGTATGATTTCACTTCTAAGTAATCTAATGAACAAAAAGAACAAACTAATAAAAAACAGACTCATAAGTATAGTAGACAATCTGGTGACAGCCAGAAAGGAGGGGTTGGGGAGATGGGAGAATGGGGTGAAGGATCGAAGAAGTATAAATTGGTAGTTGAGAGATGGTCTAAATGATGGGGAGCACAGCATAGGGACTGCAGCTAGAACTAATGTAATGACTAGATGGAAAGCCAGAGGAAAGAACAATCAGGGAAATTGTTTTATAAGCTATGTAAATATCTAACCTGTGAACTGTATACTTGAAACTAATAAAATAAAAATTTCAAAAAAACCCTTCTATTTTGTACAACCTCTCATTTACTAGACGCGATGCTACCCAATTCATTAGTCACTTAATAAACCCAATTAGATATTTTTTCTTATTTATTTATTTTTATGATGACATTGGTTAATGAAATCCAATAGGTTTCAGCTGTACACTTTATCAATAAGGCATATATAGATTTACACTGTGTGTTCATCTCCCGTAGTTAGTTCTCTTTCTGTCACCATAAATTTGACTCCCTTTACCCTGCACATTTTTTTATTGGATCATTTGTTTTGTTCTTGTTGTTATTGAGTTCTTTTTGTTGTATGAATTCTTTTTATATTTTGGATATTACACCCTTATTAGAGGTATTGCTTATAAATATATTTTCTCATTTGGATAGTTGTCTCTTTACTTCGTTCATGATTTCCTACTGCTGACTTTAGGCTTCCTTTGTTCTTTCTTTTCTAATTTTTTAAGAGGAGGTGTTAGGTTGTTTATTTGTGCTCATTCTTGTTTTTGGAGATAGACCTGTAATGACATAAACTTTCCTCTTATTATAGCTTTCGCTATGTCCCGAAAGTTTTGATATGTTCTACTACCATTATTATTGCTCCTATGTATCTCTTGATCTCTTTTCATTTCTTCTCTGACCCAGTCATCCTTTTTATTATGTAGTTTAATCTTCATTTATTTGTGGTTCTTCCCACAAATGCTTCTTGCATTTGATCTCTAGTTTTTAAGCATTATGATCAGGGAATATGGTTGCTATAATTTCAATCTCTTATGTTTGTTGAGGCTATCTCTGTGTCCCAGTATGCAGTCAATCCTTGAGAATGCTCCACGTGCACCAGAGAAAAATGTGTAAGCAGCACTTTTGGGATGAAAGGCTCTGTAAATGACAATTATGTCTATTTGGTCTAATGTGTCATTTAAAATTGTTATTTCCTTGTTGATTTTCTGTTTGGATGCTTTGTCCATATCTGACATTGGGGTATTTAGTTTCCCTATATAGTATTTTGATCTGTTTCTTCCTTTCATTCTGTTAGTAAATTTTTTACATATTTTGGGGCTCCCTGATTGGTAACATAGATATTAATAAGTGTATGTTTTCTTGGTGTGTGATCCTCTTTATCATTATGAAGTATCCCTTTATATCTTTCTTTACTTTTTTTTATTTTGAAGTCTATTTCATCTAGTATTAGTATCGCTACTCCTGCTTTTCTCTGAATGCAATTTGCTTGAAATATCATTTTCCACTTTTTCACTTTGAGGCTATATTTGTCTTTGGAACCGAGATGTGTCTCCTGGAGGCAGCATATGGTTGGGTTTTGTTTTCTGCAACTCTCTCCTTTAATAACTCTGAGTTCAGTCCATTCACATTTAGGGTGATTATTGAAATATGAGGTCTTCTGAGAGCCATTTTATCTTTTGCTTTCTGGTAACTTGGTGTTTCCATTACTTTCTTGTCCTTGTGCTTCTGTTTCTTTATTCAGGTTGGATTTTGTGGGTTTTGTCTCTGGTTCTTCTTGTTTTATGTTATATATATATCAGTTCTGAATCCTTGACATGTGGTTACCATTATGAATATGGAAAGAATAGTTACATATATGCAGTCGTTCATTTTTTTTCCATACGTGCCTTATCTCCTTTCCCTTTGCAAATTTGAATCTTTGAATCCTCCCCTTTTCAGTCATTTTTGTCTCAATGTTTATTACTGCAATGCTATATCAAATCTCTCTTATTGTTAAGCTTATAATGCTCTCTTCTTAATAAGGTTTGCACTTCTCTTTCTATTTGCCTGATAGTCACCTTACTCTTCTTTCTTTTCTTTCCTTTCTTTCTTTCTCTTTCTTTCTTTCTTTCTTTCTTTCTTTCTTTCTTTCTTTCTTTCTTTCTTTCTTTCTTTCTTTCTTTCTTTCTCTTTCTTTTTCTTTCTTTTTTTCTTTTCTCTCTCTCTCTCTCTCTCTCTCTCTCTCTCTCTCTCTCTTCTTTCTTTCTTTTTCTTTTTTCTTTCTTTCTTGTCCTTTTGTCATTCGACATTTTGTTTTAGGTGAGCTAAGCTTTTTCAATATTTCCTGTAGAGCTGGCCTTGGGGTGGAGAATTCCCTCAATTTTTGTATGTCTGGAAACATCTTTATTTCTCCTGCATATCTAAAGAAGAGTTTAGCTGGATACATTATTCTAGGCTGGTAGTTCCTTTCACTTAATAGTTTGAATATTTGATTCCATTCCTTTCTGGCTTATAAGGTTTGTGCTGAGAAGTCTGATGATAATCTAATGGGTTTTCCTTTATGAGTTACCATCTTCTTTTCCCTGGCTGCCTGAGAATTCTGTCTTTGTCATTGATTTTTGATAACATTAATACAATGTGTCTTGGTGAAGGCCTTTTTGAGTTGACATAATTGGGTTTTCTGTTGCCTTCTTGAATTCCAAGTCCAGCTCATTCCTTAGTTTTGGGGAATTCTCATCCACTATTTATCTGAAAATGCTTCTAGTCTCTGCTCCTTTTCCTCCCCTCAAGAATGACCATTATTCTTATATTCCTTCTGATGGTATCAGCTATTTCTTGTATTTCTCTTTTATTATTTGTTATTCGTTGGTTTCTCTCTTCTTCCTTCTGATTTATTTCCATATTTCTGTCTTCAACTCTATTTCCCAAGCTTCCTATTTCATTTTTCATCTCTTTCAGTGTGTTCCTTATCTTCAGGTTTATTTGGTTCTTTTTTGAAAATTTCAATCTCCTTTCTAAAGAAGTCAATCTGCTCATCTAGTCGTCTTTTCAAGTCCTAAAATTGTTGATATGACTCATTTCGGAACTCAGTGAGTTTTTTCAGAAGTATCATCCTGAATTCTCTGTCATTTAAGTTGTATATTTCCATGTCTGTAAACTTATTTTCTGGAGATTTCTCTTTCTTTCTGAGATGCCTTGTTACCTTGGTTGTTCATGGTGTTTAAAGGACTATTTCTTTGACTGGGCATTAATGAAAGTGTGTTCTGCTGTTTTTACAGAAGTATTTATTACATAAAGTTTTCTCAGTAGCCTGCTGCAAAGAAGATGCTTTCTTTTGGTTTCCAGTAGGTGGTGTCTAACCTCTTGGATCCCTCCTTTATATAAAACCTTATTAATGCTTTTAATTTCCTCGCAGATATTTAATCATGCTCACTATCCTTAGTTTCAGTTCCTGTCAGTGTTAGCAACAGTTTTGGCATCATTTGCTCAGATTCCCCTGGGGTTTCACCGTGTTCCATTTTGGAGGTTACGGGCGAAGGGCCCTTCTAGATTGGGGGATAAAGACTGCAGCTCAGTCTCAGTTTTCCAACTGTGGTAGTATATATCAACTGTTGTTTCTCTGCAGTCCGTTTCTCTGTTTTCTGTGTTAATGACTGGACTCTTACACTGGTTGTGTGGAGCTCACAACTCTCCCAAGCAGTACTGTTTAGAGAACTCACCACACCTTCTCCCCTCACCCTCCGCCTACAGGGAGCTCCAGCAGCTGCAAGAGGCAGCTTATTTATTTCTCCCAGTCCATTGCCAACAAGCAGGGTTCTGACCTATGGTAGCTCTTAGTTACAAATCTCACGCTCAGATGTGCTAGTGTGCAGTTCGACTATTTTTTGTTGAGTTTTAGATGTTCAGCTTATTGTTTCAAGGGCAGAGATCTGGGGATATCTCCCCACTATGTTTCTCCAAACTCCAATTAGATCTTTAAAACAAACTAACTAACTAACAAAACTGAATAATGGTGGTATATCCTTAAAGTTTTGTATTATTTTTTTATTTTTTATAGTTAATGCTTTATCTATGTTAAAAAACAAAACTGTCAAAATTATTCTCTGATTACCAATTTTCTCTCACTTTCAAAGTAGGGTTTTTGAGTCATTAATTTTCAAGTTCACTGCAGAGTATAGAAATGACTTAACATCAAGCCAGGATGAAATCAGAAACTCAACACAATCAGTACCGGTTTGGTCACTTTCCAAACCAGTTTTGTTTACAGCAGAGAAAGTAGTTTGTTCATTAAAGATATATTAAGCATAACTACAGAATATTCATTAACATTCTTCAGCCCCAAGAAGGTCCATAATCCATATGTCCCTTTTATTACTGAGAAATGTCTTTTGAACACTATGGAGTTTTTATTGTTTAGAAACTTAAAGATGATCTATTCTAACCTTTCAAATAGCCTTGTTTATTATAGGTTTCTCTTTGTGATTGTGGGGATGCAGAATTAATAGTGAGTATTCCCAATCTTTTCTACTGCCACTGATTTTTTCACGATCCTGTGATTGTACCCATCACCACATCACCTCCATTGCCTATGCTCTTGCAGGCATTTTATTTTATGTAATTATTTTTAAAACTAATATTGCTTTGAATATAATTATATATATAATTTGAATACAATTATAAATATATATAATTATATATGTATGTATGTGTATGTGTGTGTGTGTGTATGTACATATTAACAATTAAGAAGTGATATGAGCATTTCACTCTTAAAGAAACTAAAATAGAAAAATAATGCCGGAGATTGTGTAAGGTCTTTTTTGTTTCATAGGGCAACCTGAAATTGCTAATGCAGAATTTGTCTTAGAAGCATTGCCTCTCTCTGTATGAGTCAACTTCCTTCTGGGCACATAATCATGAAAGAGCTTCCCCTATAAGCTTTCTAGAATCTCATAGAACTTTGAAAAACAACCATGGAAAATATTTACTTAAGAGTTTCCCAATAACTTAAGCATTTTGTAACTTCATTATAGAGAGTGAATCACAGTAATGAATGTGTGCTGAGCATACTGAAAAAGATGGATTTCACAGAACTTTTGTCGAACACCTAGAGACAGCAATGACTGCTAAGGAGCTTTTATATCAGTGGTGGCATCCTCTGCAGCAGCAAATTAAGCTCTAAAAAAATTATAATGTTATTTTTAAAATAATAATAATAAAAGCAACAAATATTCTTATTTCTGATGACTCATACAAAGCAACAAGAAGAAAAGCCGCTATTCCAATCCAGTCAAACTTCCTAGGAGACCTCAGACAATCCTTTATAAATTTCTAATGATCAGTATTTAAGCAACAGCAAGAAAACACATATAAAGATTTTTATTTTCTTTTTTATTTGTGAAATCAGTATATGCCTTTACAGAACAAGGTAGGAAATAAAATGAAAAGTCATTTCCCAACATGAAGAGAAAATAAGGCAATGGCAAAGGAAGGAGGAAGAAAGATAGTTTTATAGTTCAAACCAGTAAGCTTACTGAGATCCAAGAGTCAATCACTTTCAATGCTATCATCTAAGGTTTTTAAAAATATGACTCCTCCTAATATGTCCTTTTGAGATGAAACCATTGAGCCATATAAAGGTGTTGTGAACCAGGTGCCCAGGATGAACCAAAGGAGCTCTCCAGCTGTGCCAAAATGATGAGTCTGCTCAGCAAATATTGTGGATGAAATCCCACCCATCCCAAAGTTTACCAAGGCAATTTAGAATACGAATCTATAAACTATGAGAAATTCTCTACCTCAGATGAGGTAACTAAGAGAGGTGAGGGGCTTCTACCCTTTGATTTTTTTCTTCTTGGAATCTTATTTATTTCCTCTGCCCGCCAATTTCTGTGATAATCTTTGCCTTGCCCAAGGGCATACCAGAATGCCCCAGTGGGTTGCAGCATGTGCGTTTGAAAAAAAATTCCAATAGGTAGTTTTCATTTTAGTTCGCTCAGATCATCCTTTTAAGGACCATTTACTGCAATATTTCCTTAAGCCCCAGTATTCTAGTCTATTTCTAGGCCTCCTCCACTCCGTGTATCAAATCTTAACTGATTGATTCCATTTCATCAGTTTCTGTGGCTAGATATATTAATGATTTTCTTATGAGTATCTCTGACTGAGATGTGAATATTTAACTTCATATTAGATGTTACCTCTTTGAGAGAAACGCAGGTCCATCAAAAAGTGAAAGTAAGACCGTCTGTTGCAAGGGGTTTAAGATCTCTCAAATCAATTTAAGTAGAAGGGTAAGGTTTATTAAAGCGATACAACAAAAAAATACATGCGTATCCAGGGACAAATGCTAAAGTGGAGTGAGCAGGTGAGGATTGGACTGGGAAATCAGGAATCAGGCTTCCTCCTCTGAGTGTATATAATTCTACATTGTTACCCCTGTCTGTCTAGTCTCAGATGCTCTTTTTCTTTTTTCTGTTTACACTTGCCTGCTCAGTGGTATTATAACTTCATATTACATTTAGTATTGATTTTCCATATTTTTTAAAAGATGATTTTGGTTGTAATAATAAAAAAAACACCTACTCAATTTGCCTTATACTCTATGGAAATTTTTGTTCTTTTATGTTAAAAAAAAGTAACAAGAATACGTGGCTTAATTCAGCAGCTCAACGACCTCATCCAACCCAAATTATTTGTCTTTCTACTCAGCCATCTTGAGAGATCTACTTTTTTCTTTAGGCTAGTCTCTATCCTTGTCAAAAGATGGCTGTCGCAATTCCACGCATTTAGGAAAGCCGATGGATTTGTGTAGCTCTTTTCAAAAGTGAGGAAAACTTCTGAAGAAACTCCCAATCAGACTTCACCACAAGTTCAGTCAAATCATATTGCATGCCTATCCCTAAAGTAATTACTAGCAGATGCAAATAGATGTGCCAACATTTATCTGTAATTACAAGAAAGGAATTAGGTGAAGTGTCCATTGAGTGGGTTAACCAACAGTTACCTGTAGTGAAATTTAGCCCCAGGCTTGAATAATCATTCTTCATTTGTCATTGGCAACCTGACTACCTCCCAGTTCTTATTTTCTACCATTCTTCTCCTCTTTCACTTTATTTAGGCCATCTTCTCAACTACATCAAGAAAATTTCCACCTAGGCCATCATACTTGTTTCCCGCTTCATTCGGATCTTTGCTCAAAAGTCACCTCACCTTCTCAAATATTTTCCTATTCCTAACCAAGTCCAAAATTAGCACACCTACCACTTTCTATTCTCTTACTCAGCTTTATTTTTCTTTATAGTACTTATCACTATTTGACATTAATATACATTTATTTTTTTATATGATTTTCTACTAGAATATGACTCCAATAAAGAAGGGTTTTTTCTTGTTTGTTCATTGCTATGTCAACAGTATCTGAAACTTTTTCTGGCTCATAGTTAATGCTCGATAAGTTTTGGTTTGTGTGTTTGTTTGTTTGCTAAATGAAGAATTTCTTCATTTCTTCATCTCAAATTCTAGGGAGAAAAAACCTTATTGGTTAAAATAGATTAGGTGGTTGTCCATTGTCCAGTCAATTGTGGACTGTGGGCAGGATCATATGTTTCAAAATTGTGGTGCCCTTTATACCCTACTGGCTCTGTAGAGTACCAGATAATACCTGGTGTTTTGTGATAATTATTAAAAGCTTCCTGTTTTCACTCTCTAATATTCTCTGATTTAGATGATAAATTAGATGATGGCCAGGTATACAAGAAATGCTCCTTCCAGATGCTGCGGAAAGTGAGGTTGTTTTCAAAGTAAAGGAGTGTGAGTGGGAAGCAATGATTAGTTTATCTAATACACTTTCCAAGTTCTGCTTCTCCACTGGGGTTTTCTGTGGACAAAACACCACCAGTTATTCAGATGGCCAAATCATAAAGCTATTCTCCACTGAAATTTTTAATTCTAAGAACATGCTAGCCTCATTTAGTTCATAACAAACTTTTTAATATATACCTCTTTATCATTTCTTATAACTACCTCTTTCTTTTCATCCCCAGTGCTAATTTATAGGATTAGACAGACCCTCTCTCCTGGAATATCGTAATATTTGTATTTATTTAATAAATGGTTGCTTAGCACCTTACAATGCTGCAGATCCTGCCCGCAAGGCTCTACAAATATTAAATTATGTAATTCTCATAACAACCTTATGAGGTAGGCACAATCTTTATTATCCTTATCTCCTTTTGAAAGTGAGATAACTGAGGGACAGAGAGCTTAAACAATGCCACACTAGGAGACTGAAAGAAAAGGCATAAATGATAGAGGCTCTGTTCATCCTTCCGGTGACCAAATCAAAGTTGTGACAGAAACAAGGAGCAGCAGCAAGAAAAAATCACCTTCGATCTAGAGGAACAAGCCATACAAACAGGGAGAAATACAAGAAATCACCCTGCAACAACAGAATTTAGGATACGGCGAAGACATGGGGCTGCCTAGTCTTGAGCAGCTGAGTGAGACAGAAGCTGAGGCAATGGCAGTGGCAGACGCCTCTTAAAAGGGCTGCATCTGTGAATGGATTTTCACAGTGATGGACCTGCTCATTCTGAGCACAGTGCCAATTTGGCTGCTCACAGTGGGCACCAGGGACTTCAAGGGAGATATTGTCAGAGTGAGGGCCGAAGCAAGACTCGCTCTGTACAGAAGTGCCAGCGGTATCCATTGTTCCTTGTTGAGCTCTCCCCTATACCTTTGCGCCAGAAAAAGCACCACCATAGCCTTGACATTATCAAACTAGATAACAGAGGTAGCTCTGCCCAGAGGATTCCCTGGAACCTCACCTCCCCCAACTTGTGGCCCCACTTATGCCACGCCAAGGTATATCCTCAGCGAGTCAGGTGCTCCTTTCCGAGCAGTGCCTAGACTCACACTGGAGGCAGCTGGCTTCGATTTCTGGTGTGGCCTTTTGAGGAAACTATAAGCAGAGCATCTGTGGATTGCTTGCTGAATCTTAACAGGTGGCCCCAGAGGGGCAGAGGCTTGGGCTAAATTTGGCCTGCAGCTGAACCCCTATCAGAACTGTGCCACTGGACACCTACTTACTTCACAAATACACAGTAATAAGACTGGGAGACTTAGGAGCTTTGCTTGGTACATAGAAATAGACATGGAAACGTAGCCAAAATGGGAAGAAAAAGGAGCAAAAGCCATATGAGAAAACAAAATAGAGATCCAGATATAATAGAGTCAAATACTCTATCAGATGCAGAGTTCAAAACACTGGTTATAAAGATGCTCAGTGAATTTTTGGAAAGTGTAATTTTTTAAAAGAGATTAAAAACATAAAAATTGAAATGGAAATTATAAAAAGGAACCAGTCTGAAATGAAGAACATTATCTGAGATGAGAACTATATTAAATGGAATAAGCAGAGTGAATAAAGGATCAAATGGCCTATCTAGAGGGTGAGAAAGTCAAGGACACACAACCAGAATGGCAAGAGATAAGATGCCAAGACTATAAAAATAATTTAAGGAGCATATGGAACACTGTTAAGGGTCCAAATATCCATCTGATTGGCATAACTGAAAAAAATCAAGATGTTGAACAGCTGTTTGAAGAAATAATGATGGAAAATTTTCCTAACCTGGTGAAGGAAATAGACATAAAATCACAGGAAGCTCAGAGAATTTCAAAAATCAGGTATCCAAAGAGGCCCATGCCAAGGCACATTATAATTAAAATGCCAAAGCTTAAATACAAAGAAAAAATATTAAAAACAGCAAAGAAAAACAGATAATTACTTATAAGGGAATACCTATAAGACTGGCAGCTGATTTCTCAGAAGAAACTATACAGGACAGAAGGGCTTGGCAAAACATATTCCACAAGATAAAAACCCAGGATCTACAACCAAGAATATCAAGCAAAGCCATCATTTAGAGTTGAAGGACAGGTGAAGAGCTTCCAAAACAAAAATAAGCCACAGGAATTTATCATCACTAAGCCAGTATTACAGGGAATGTTGGAGGGAATTTTTTAAGAATAAAATACAAAATACTCACTTCAGATTAAAAGACCCACACAGACTAAAAGGAAGGGGATGGAAAAAAATATTGCTTTGGTGGATCTAGAAGGTATTTAAGTCAGACACAGAAAGATAAGCACTATATTGTTTCACTTATATGCAGAATCTAAGGAATTAAAAAAACAAACTAGTAAAAAAAACTCACAAATATAGTGGACAATTTGGTGATGAACAAAGGGCAGGAGGACTTGAGGGGCTGGGAGAATGGAGTGAAGCATTAAAGAAGTACAAATTAGTAGCTGATGGATGGTTATAGGGATGAGGAGCACAGCATAGAGAATGCAGTAGTGTTAATACATTGGTTAGGTGGAGTGTCAGGGGAGGGAGGGAGCATTTGGAAGGAATTAAGCCCAGACAGTGGAGGCTCAGTCCCTATACTGTATTGCCTTAACAGAGATCTCTGCCAGTAATTTCATTCCTTTCCTCTCCATATCAAAGGAGCAAAGAATATGCCAAACCTAACACTCTTTAGCATCATATGCAAGGACTTGTGTAGTCTAACCTTGTCACCTACCCTGGTCTTACCTCATCATGACAACCTCGTTTTACCTTTTACTAAAATTATGTTGAATAAGCTACCTTTCACCTAATGGACCATGAATATTCATGTCTTTTCCTTTGCTCACAGACCTCATTCTAACTAGAATGTCACAATACTCAATCTAAAAAATATCAGTGCAACTTTTGAGATTCAGCTTATGTCACCCCCTCTAAAAAACTTTGCTCTTATGTTAATTTGTATCCTCACTGTTTCTGCAGCATTTCAATAACACATTATTTCACTCCTTGAAAAAAAGAGATCATTTTTTGGTCATTTATGAATATATGTTTATTGAATAAAGAAAAGAGATCAAAGATAATTAGGGAGAAGTTAAAATTCTAGTCATGGAAAGAAAGTGTCCAGAGAGGAAGCAGCATAAAATATTTCTCACTGAATAGCAGAGAGATAGCTAAAAATATATATTTACTTCTATTTCCAACAATACTTGGAAAACTATGACCCATGGACCAAATCCAGCCTGCCAACTATTTTTGTTAATAAAGACTTATTGGAACACAGCCATCCCCATTTATTTCTGCATTGTTTATGGCTGCTTTCATGCTATAACTACAGATTTGAATAGTTGTGACAGAGACCATATGTCCTGCAAAGCTGGCATTATTTAATATCTGGTCCTTTACAGAAAAGAGTTCAGAACCTCAGTTCTACAACATAATATTCTGTGACTGTCATACAAATACTATTTTTGAAGTTCCATTTGTCAATCTAGACCTGTTGTCACAGGATAAGTCTAGAGATAAACATCTTGCAGAAAGAGCAAGCACAGCTTGAAATCATCATTTTTATTTTCAACATGGCATGATAGAATTTATCTCCTACCTTCTTGGGGGATAAGATATAACCATGCTCCTTTAGGGATGTGACCTAGATTAAACTAGAACACTTTTGAAGACATAAAGACATAAGTTATGTTTGGAGATGGCTTATCTTAATGAGGAAAACCTTTGGTCTTGTAGGTGTTTCACCCTAATACTGGACCAGGAAGGGTGACTTTTCATCATTCTTTCCTCATCTGTACAAGATTTGAAAAGAGTTCCCCACTCCAGCTAGCCAAGCCCCACTAAGTAATTGGATGGAAGCAAATAATAGAGTATTCCTCAAAGACCAAGAGAAAGAAATGGATAATAAGGAAGAGGCAGAGTGATCAGGAGTTTTAAGGAGGATAATGGTGGTGGAGAAAGAGATGAGGCTTGTAGGAAGGAGTTTCCTATATTTTGGAGTTAACTTAATGAAGATCCATAGGTTTCATAAGGGAAACAATAAATTTCACCTTTGTTCTCCAGGGTCTTGATATAGGGTTGGTTGTCTAACAGTAAAGGACTATTCCTTACCATTCTTGTCATTGTCAAGGGAACAGCTAAGGGGTTTAATTAAACTCATTGGTGTCCCATTAAAATGTCAATCAATCTTATATGGAGAAAAAATTTCAGCAAATAAAATCAAAAGAATACTAGATCTCCTGTTTCGGTCCCTTTTCCCAAGCCCTGGAACAAAACAGAAGAAAACAACACTGGGTTTGGTATCCAGGAGAGTGTGTTTGCTTTTAGTTCTACAGATATTTGCAGTTCATGATGACATCTGGACACATGTGGGCAATGCTAGCAGGTCTTTACAAAAACAGATGTTGTGTGAATCATTTTGCACTACTCACCAGTAAAAGGGGCAAGCAAGCAGAACGATGTCATTATTTGCTTGGCATTTTGGGTGGGGGGAGAAAAATAAATGCATTTTTGACATCTGTTCCTGTTCATTTGTATAGCTTAGCTCTGCCAGCCAAGCAGACCTGATCAGGCATAATTGATAAATAATTAAAGGCAACTTGGCAAGGAGGGCAACAAAAACTAATAAGAAGAAAAAGGAGAAATACATTGACTCATATTTATCAGGTGCTTTGAAGAGAAAAAAAACTAAAGGGATAGACGATCTTTAAAAATTACTATTATTTTAGGAAATCTTCTGCAGTACCATGGTGACTAAAACATGAATAACTTTGTTCCTCTTTTTGCTTCCTACAAGTTATTGGGAACAGATTGAAGACCTAAATCCTTCGTATTATACAATAAAAAGAGCTACAATTTATTGAGCACTTTGTAAGGTGCTTTATAATCTCTAAACCCATAAAATAAATTATTTTAGAGATTGGAAAACAAATTCCCAGAAAGTGTCATACACTGATCAAATGGTACTGGCAGAGTATGAAAGTCACCGTAAACATCCCTTTTCTGCTGACAAATTACTTCCATGGCTATATTTATTTTGAGAGGAATGGCTGGTGGCAAGAGCTTGGACTCTGACACTAGAGTTTTGAACCTTCCTCCACTTTATTGCAGCTAATGGGTTTAGTTTAGTTTAGTTTCAACTTTTAAACTCAATTTCCTTGCCTGGAAATGGGCAAAAAATATTATCTCATTGGGATTTAGTGTGAATTAAATGAGGAAATTGTGTGTGTGTGTGTGTGTGTGTGTGTGTGTGTGTGTGTTTGTCAAATGCCTTAGAAGTAGTAGACACTCAGTAACAATTATCTTTTTTCCTTTTCTTGTTGACTCACACCTTGTGTACCCAGCTCAAAATAGCATTCAGAGAAGACAAATAGTGGTACTTAATATATGGTGGTATAGTTAAAAACATTGTTTTAAGCTGCTATTCTAGATGTAAGATGTCTCAAATAAAAAGTATTATTTGCACTGGTTACATCACCCAATCTTACCAGTAGTTAGTTATGCTACCAGTTTAACAAACATCTTGACCCTCGTATCCTTAACTGGATCAAATTTTCCATACCCTCCTCCCTTTCCTTCCTTTCTTCCTCCCTCCCTTCTCTCTCTCTCTTCCTCCCTCCCTCCTTCCTTTCCTCCCTCCCTTCCTCCCTCCTTTCCTTCCTTCCTTCCTTCCTTCCTTCCTTCCTTCCTTCCTTCCTTCCTTCCTTCCTTCCTTCCTTCCCTTTCTCCCTCCTTCCTTCCTTTCCTTTCTTTTGTTTTTTTTTTCTTTTTTTCCCCCTTTTTTCTTTTCCATCCCCTTTCTCTCTCCTCTCTTCTCTCTCACTCTCCTTCTTTGGTCTAAATAACAGAAATGAATTTTCTCATTTTTTTCACAGTTCTGGAAGCTAGAAGTTCAAAATCAATGTATTTGTTAGGTGTTGGTTTCTGGTGAGACCTCTCTTCCTGGCTTGTAGATGGCATCTCGTTCCTTGTCTTTACATGTGTGCATGCAGAAAAAGAGAGATGTCTAGTATCTCTTCCTTTTAAAAAAAATTGTTAGCATAGAATATTATATTATTTTCAGGTGCACAACATAGTGATTCAATATTTATATATAGCTTACAATGTAATCACCACACTAAGTCTACTAACCATTTGTCACCATGCAAAGTTATCACAATCTTATTGATTATAGTCACCTTTATCGCTCATCCTTCCAACCTCCTCACTTCTGTGAACCATTGGTTTGTTCTTTATTTCTATGAGTCTCTTTGTGGTTTGTTTGTTCATTTCTTTTGATATATTTAATTCCATATATAAGTTAAACCATGCAGTATTTGTTTTTTTCTATCTGGTTAATTTCACTTAACATAATACCCTCTAGGCCCATCCACGCTGTTGCAAACAACAAGATTTCATTCTTTTTATTGCTGACATATTATATTATATATATGTATGTGTATATATATATATACATACATATGTATATGTGTATGTGCATGTGTATATAATTACATATAAATATCACATCTTCTTTATTCTTTTATCCATTTATCTATTGATGGATACCTTGGTTGCTTTCATGTCTTGGCTATTATAAATAATGCTGCAATGTGCATAGAGGTATATATTTCTTTTCAAATTAGTGTTTTTATTTTCTTTGTATAAATACTCAGAAGTGGAATTACTAGGTCATATGGTAGTTTTATTTTGAGTTTTTTGAGGCATCTCCATCCTATTTTCCATAGTGGCTTCACCAATTTACAATCCCACCAGCAGTGCACAAGGATTCTCTTTTCTCCACATTCTCTCTAACTCTATTTGTTGACTTTTTGATAATAGCCATTCTGACTACTGTAAAGTGATATCTCAGTGTGGTTTTGATTTGCTTTTTCTGATGATTAGTGATGCTGAGCACCTTTTCATATGTCTGTGGACCATCTATATGTCACACTGTTGCTCTAATTATCTGTTGACTGAGCTGGATCTGGGCCATGCTGCTCTGTTTGCTCACACTTTGCTGCCCTACTTGTTCTTCACTTTCTTCTGACAGTGCAACCATATGTGCAAGCACAGCAGTGTTCTACTCATTCTGCACTTTCTCTGGATGGGGCAGCCCTCTGTGTGGGCACCCCATGTAGCACCCTACTAGTTTCAGAATTTCTTTAGTTGGGGGTGGTGGTGTCTGTGTGTGCTTATAGTCTGGTAGGTGTACACAGCAGTGTCTTATTGTACCTGCTGGATCTATTTCTGGGTGGAGAGGCCCTGTGTGTGTGTGCCCTATGGTGCCTTCCTGTTCCTGTTGGAGCTAGCTTTGGGAGGAGTGGCTGGGGATGTGCTATAGCATTACAGCAGGTCAGTCCTAGAGAGTTCTTGGGTGCCCCAACCTTCTCTATGCCATCTCTCTCTTGTTTGTTTTGTAGAAGCTGTTCAATTGGCTCTCAATTCTTTTTCAGGAGAAATTATTTTAAATATAGATATATATTCCATGTGTTCTTGGTAGAGACAAACTTGGCATCATTCTATACTACCATTTTGGACCTGTCTCTGAAAACTCTTTCAAAATGAATGTTTTAAGGCAAAGATCTGGAACAATGGAAAGAGGGCTTCTTAATGTCCCAGCAGAAATATAACTAGCAACTGAAAGAGAATTCTTCATCTACCAGTAGCATCTTAATCTGGTAATTAAAAATTCTCTATTATATGTTTTTTGCCTCTGTCTCATTTGTTATCTTGTAAGAACTTTTGATTATGCTCTTGTTTTTTTTATAATTGAATATGTCAAATGAATGTTTAATTATTCATCGACACACAGAAGAAAATGAAGTTTTATAATAAATTACTTAAAAATATTTTCTGAGTGTAATGTTTATGAACAATTTGGCAGAAGGAGTGGAATTTTTGCCTTTGTAAGTGCTAAGATGCCATTTACTCTTCAGTATTTTTTTAACTCCTCTAGGAAACACTTCAGAAGCCCTCCCTATTCTCCTGTGATAATACCTGAGATGAATAGAAAAAAGTATGAAGCACAGCTGTAAATGTTCAGCAAGGTTGCATTCTGCAGTTTGAATATTATCAGAAAAAAAATTAAATATAAGTAGAATCAGTGTGTATAAGGAGACTGCAAATGAGATACTAAGTAGTTCCTTTTCTACTTTCATTTCCACTGTTTATTTCTAATAGCAGCTTATTTAATTAATCAAGTGTTTCACATTTATTTTTAAAATCAATGCCATAATTAAAGCAGACATCCTAGGGAATGAAAGCAAAAGATCTAGGTCAGATGAACTTGTGAATGATTTGAAATTTGAAAAGAGAGATTGCTTCAACACCATAGTGGTCTAAAAGTATTTTCTTTATTCTGAAAGCCTTACATCTTACCCATGAACCTGTAATTTCCAAAGTCATATGTGTTAAAGATCTGTAGGCATATATGAGAGAAAACAATTATGATTGAAATTTATCTTTCAATTACATCAAATAGTTACTCAGGAACAATTTTCTTTTAAATATAAAAGTGAACAAAACTTGAGGTTGGGCTCTACAGTTTACTCGTTTTAAGTCATTAGTCAAATTCCTTATCTACCATAAAATTCCATTGCCTCATCTGCAAAATGGAGATGATACTCGTGTCCATTACCTATTACTGTAAAACAAATCACCCAAATCATTAATTTTGTTCAGAAGTTGGTCATTTAAACAGAGCCCACCAGGGAGAGCTTATCTCTGTTCCTTGTAGCATCAGCTGAGGTAAGAGAAAGGCTGGGGCTAACTTATCGGCTTGGGTCTAAAATCACCTCTCCAGGTTCACCACTCATATCTGATGGTTGCTGGCTGATGGCTGGAATATCAGCTTGGAATGTAGAGTGTGCACACTGCTTCTTCTCCACATGGGCCACTCCATGTGATGTTCGAGCTTCCTCATGGCTTGAAGGCTAAGTTCCAAGAGTAAACTCCCTGAAAAAAAATGTAGAAGCTGAAAGTTGTATATTATTTTATAATTATCCTTGAAAGTGATATATTGTAACTTCTGCCACAATAAGGAGCCTACTCAGATACAAGGGGAGGGAATGTAGACTCACCTCTCATTGGGAGGAATGGTACAGTTTCATGGTAAGAAGAGTGTGTGGCCTGGGAGATATTGCTAGGGCCATTTTTGGAATATACAACCTTTCACAATAATAAAACCTACCAGTTAACATACATTTCTATTCCACTTTTTCTTCTTTCAGAAAAATTATTTACAAGCCTTTGCACATATTTTAACACATCAATTTCTAAAAGTAAGAAAAAATTTTAAAGTTAATACTAAATTTAATTTTTAATCTTAAGTTTTTGCCCCTCAGGTAATGGCTTCATAATGGGTAAGGAAGTAAAGTAGTTTTAGTGTACTATAAGTGATGGAGGAGAATGAAAGCTAAAACACCCTTTTTGTTGTTGTTGCCTTGAATTGTGAGAACACACTGAGTAAACTTTGCTAGTGAGACAAACAGTACTGCACTTTTATTGAAACTATGTTTACTTTATGACAATATCCTATACATTTAATATCCATTTGTGAAATATCTCTCCTTCCTGTGCCCTTTTGTTTCTCATGAAGTAAGAGCATTAAGTAAGAGATAAGGTATCTACCATCTTCAACACTGGTTGAATAAGCAAGCTTTTTGTCAAGTAAAATCCAAATATCATGCAATTATCAAAAGAATAAAGTTTACTGATTGGCAAGCTAGCAGTGCATTATTTATTTTGAGTCCCAACATCCTCGATTCTTATCAAGAGAATTACATATAAGACCATTTGGGAGAAATAAAAAGCTTTGGTACAAACTTCCACCCAATTCCCCAAATGTTTCCTAAATGTTGTAAAATAGCCCACAAAGAAAACTCCTTAGCTGTTTGTTTTCTCATTAGAAAGCTGTTGTAATACTCATTGCCAAATAGTCAAACAAAATAAGCCCCCAAATTATTTATAAATCTACATGCTCCAAATCTCAGATACTTAACATCACAAAGACTCAATTAAAATCCAAGTTTTATTTTGGCATTGATTTATTAAATAGAAACTGAGAAAGTCATTGAGAAAGTAGCAAATTTAAGTGTAGTATTGAAATGTCAACAAAACTGCCAGGCATATTTTTAATTTGCGGGAATAGAAAAAAATAATGTAGCAGACAGAGTTTTCATTACTCTCATTAATTGTTCCAAATCATACTATTTGGGTGCAGTGCACTGAAGAAGGGGTACACATTGAAAATCACAACAGTAGTCAATACTTCACCCGAGGTGTTTCCTGCTCTCTATATTCAGATACTAAGTCTTCAGTAGCTTTTTTCACAATGGTAAAATCAGTGGTGCATATTCTGTTGCTGTGAAAAGGAACACTACTGGAAATTTATGTTGGACCCTGGAAACCAATGTTGGCTTTGAAAAATGTTTTTTAATCAATGTACAAAAAAAGTCAGTTACATTCTCTGTGTATGTTGTCAAGTTTAAATAGCAGGGCATATTTTATCAATACAAATATAACTATTGGGTTTCACCAGCGATGATAAAGTAATTAGTTAATTAACTTTTGTGAATAACTTAAATAACTAGATTAAAGATGTCACTTAGATGAAAGATCCTTTGTATGGAGAGAAATGAAATAAAATAAAGGAGCCTTGAGAAGTGCAGCATCTGAACTTTTATACATTCCCTATTCTGTGACTTGATGCTTTCAAATCTGTGACTATGCCTTTGGTACAAATTAAAGATACAAGACAAGTGCTCAGTTAACTCTCACTTATCTTCGAAAATGGAAAGTATGAATAAATGAAACCCACAGATAACCCAAAAAATATCTTCCACAGTCTTGCCTCTGGAGAAGAAGTGCTTGGACTTTTTAAAATCTCAGCTTGAGCTTGAATTTGGTTGTGCTAGTTGGTAAGTCAGACTGCCAGGATTTGATTCACATGTAAAACAGGAGTTTTGGAAGCTCTCTGTTGGAAGGTATACTCATTACCTACCTCTGTAACAAACTATCACAAATTGAGTGACGTGAAACAGTACATATTTATTATTCTAGTTTCTGTGGGTCAGAAATTTAGGCACAACTTCTCTGGGTCCTTTGTTTCAGGATTTCCCAAGAGGCTGCAAGCAAAGTGTCAGCCAAGGCAGGAATTTCATCTGCAGGCTCAACAGAGGAAAGATGTTTTCTAGTTCAGTGGTCATTGGCAGATTCCTTAGTGGCTGTTAGAGAGAAGATCTCATTTTTTGTGTGTTGCCAGACTGAGGGCCTTAGGTCCTCACTGGCTATTAGCAAGAAGCCATCCTAATTTCATGCTATATGGACCTCTCCACATGATAACTGTTTTTTTCAGTGTCTGCAAGCCAAGAAAATAATAGATTATGCTAGCAAAACAGAAGTCAAAATATTTGTAGCTTCATGACTTCTCATGATCTTCATTGGATTCTATTGGTTAGATGCAAACAATTATGTCTAGCCCTCGCTCAAGGGATGAGGAAAAAGTGATATTACACATGGACATGAAAGCCAGGAGGCAGGAATTATCGAGGCCATCTTAGTATCTGCCTTCCTCAGGATGGTTGAGCATAGGATTAGGATGAGAGGAGAGCTGTGTGTCTGCCCTGGATAGTGATGTTTGAACCTGTGCCCAAGTTCCACAGTGAGACAGACATTTAGGAGGCTGAAATTGGAGGAATCAATGTGGCTTTTTTTCCTCTGTGATAGCATGTGAAACTGAGTGAAGATAAAAGGTATATTCCTTTTTTTCTTCATGTAACACAACATTGCTTTGTCTTCAAAGCACCTGTGTTCTTTGTGATAGGAAAGCAGGTAGTTGACCTTGGCTGTTTCAAGAGTTTGAATTGTGAGGAGTGCTAAAACCTTGTCTTCCTGGGTTTTTATGCAACAGTAAAAAGGAATAATAAATGTTTTAGGAGTGGATGATTTGTCTGTTTGAGCAGGTTTGCATATTGAATACAGAATTGAATATCTAATTATTTTTTAAAATGTACACTCTCTGTTGAGTAGTTCTGTTTTCTTTACTTCCATTCTTCCTTTTACTCAGTGACCAGGTTTGCTGGTGGGTTTAAGCATTCTAATTTGTATGTAAAAATAATAAGGAAAGCTAAATAAAATTAATCCTTTAAGTTTCACAGAAGGCTGTGGAGCAGCAGTGACCTCTGACCTATGTCTAGAGATGTTTTAAAGAATACTTGTGATATTATACTAGTTTGGATGGGTATGTGGATATCTCAGCATATTCTAAATTTTTATGAGTGAATTTCTGGCCATCGAAGTGTGTATAGTTATCTACGCACATAGTAGATCCACAAAGAGGCTGTAAGTATTGATGTCAATCAAGTAACAATAGGATAAAGAAAAAAAAAAACAGAACAGGTAGAAGCATAGGAAGAGAAATGTGAAGGTAGTATTTTTTGATAACCCTTATCAGATCTTTTCTGAATAATATACTCTAAAGACCATTACAAAATGTTCATGCATTTGGGGAAGGGGTGGAGGACAAAGCCCCTCAGACTTCATGGAATAAAAGAAATGACAATTGGTGACTGAAAAGTCAGAGTTGTCTATTAAAGTGGCCCAACAATTTCTTTTTAAAATAGTTTTATAATGAGTTTATGATAGACTATTTTTCTGAAAACCTGGAGATTTCGGGATGGTGTTTCAGTACCACCTTATGTCTAATTATCAAAATAAGAGAGGCTCAAGGATTAAAATAGCAAATTTTATTACATATTTGTGTCTGCTGGCAAGACTAACAGTTGTTAATATTAAAAATGTGATGAAAGATGTTCTAAATTTATCTTATCAATATTGTTTTTCGATGTGATGATAATTACTTGACACTATCACATTGTCTTTTAACCAGTTGTAACCAACTCTGAAAAGACACAAATTCATTCAGAAGTCATGGCTCAGAAGAAATATATAGTTATGCCAAATGAAATAGATAAGTGTTCATTCACCTGGAAACCATATTTTGACTGCATTATAGTGGAAGTTAAAAAAAAAAGAGCAATGTTCACATCAATTTAAAATCATACTTAAAACCCTTCAGATGGAAACTATATATTTTTCCTATAGCCATATATAAATTAACATGTACCATCTGGGTTACATCTGGTGACATAAAAATGTTGTCTTATGAACAACAAAGGTGTAAGAATCATCAAGCAGATCCAAGCTGATTTGGCACATATGCTCACAAAGGGGGTAGTTCTTTATGTGGTAACATTTAACCTAGAAAGTAAATAGAAATTTAAGGACTCATCACAGCATACACAGTTTGATTAAAAATATAAAGAGATGTATTGCATTAGATAAACAAATTGCTTGCTACATTATAATATTATAAAGAAAAAGAGTAAATTTTGAAAAATAAATTTGGATCTTTTTATCAAGGCTATTTTGCCCCCACATTAGAAATATAATATTATATTCAAAAATTTTGTTTCTCCTAAGTAGGAAAACCAAGATAATCCTTAGTCTATCTGTACAAAGGTCTGTGCTCAATGCTATATGATAAAGTTCAAAGCTCACCAAGGTGTAGTACATGCTGACCATAATACAAAAAGCCTCAAATTTGATTCTTCTCTGTATATCTTAGTATCAACATTGAGAAGAGTGTTTAGTATGCTGCCTATTCCTTATTGTTGTTTTGGAAACATCATTTATAAAGAGGTTACAAAAATGAAAACAAAATTCTTTCCAAATTAACACAATGTTCCCATTTATTAGGAGTTATCCTGGCTAAAATTTAATATGCCTAAGTGAGTCTTGATATTCGGTATGAACAACAAACAGATGAAATAAGGGATAAACAGGTATACAATTTGATATACAGATGATATTAAATACTTGTAATTATTTTATGGATGTATCAATTTTGAATGGGAATATACTAGGTTGCAGTTGAAAAATAACAACATGACCATATTTATAATTGGAAACACCCATTCCATAGAATTGGCAAAGTTGTGAGAAAAGTAATAACATCAAGTAATAGAATATACTTATTTTCCTTAATCTGAAGGATGGAAACGAGTCTACCTGTCAACCCATGCTTTAGTCTTTTCTCTGAGATATGACCCTGGGTGGCAGGGTGGAACTGTGCTGTTTAGGGGGTAAAGTGTGGGGTGAAGAAAGCAAGAATCCAGAAACATACTGAGGAGGGCTGAGAACAGCCCCCAGGCTTTGCTGAACCTGTGGGTCTGGCTTCATTTCTGGGACCCTCAGCAGGGTGGCCAGTCCATGCCAAGCTATTGGATAGGGTCACAAATCATCCCATTCACTTCTTTTCTTTTGGTCTCTACAGCATTTTGCTGCAGGTTAAATCTGTTCAAAGTGAGAAACAAGGGCAGCACTAGGGAAAAGAAATAAATAAGGGTATGATGAGAGTATCAAAGATAACAGGGACTGCTGTCTATCAAGAGTGGGGACACAGCTGGCCACTGAGGGAGCCAGTTGCCTGGTATGTGCTAACAGAAGAGCAGTTAAGCAGGGCTAGCCTGTGAAAGGTCTCCTTGACAACGCAGCCTGCAGGCTCTTGGGCACCTCACAAGATGGCAGCACTGTGTGAAAATTACGTAATCAAAAACCTGAAATCCATTCAGGCTCAGAAACCTGATTCAGGACGCACCTTGAAAAGATGTGTCTTCTGAGGCAGATTCACATGAACTAAATTCATGAGCCTTATGAATACAATACAAAGGCCATTTTATCCTCTTCGGTGGCCTTCAAGATTCTGCCTATCTGCACTCCTATACATTATCTTTCTGAGCTAATCCCTTCTGGCCTGCCTCCTTGCTCACTGTGCTTGGGCCACCCTGAACTTCGTGATCTTCCTCAGACACATGTTCCCTTCTCCCAGAACCCTTTTTCTCATTTTCTTCTTAACTTGCTCTCTCAGCTCTTATCAGTCATTTCACAAATGTCATTGAGGCTTTTTCACTAATGTCCCTGTTTAAAATTTAAATGTCTCTCCTCCTCCATCCCATTTCTACTGCTCTCTCTTCCTTTTTTTATTTTTTTCATATCCTTATCACCATCCGATGCAACTTTATATTTTACTTGTTTATTTTGTTTATTTACTAGAACAAAAACTCTGCTTATTTTCAAGAAGGTAAACTCTAAGACACCAGGGGCTCTTGTCTATTTTATTCATTTCTGCATCCTCCAAATCTAAAACATTGCCTGGAACATAGTAGGTACTCAATTAAAAAATATGTTTATTATTTGGTGGCAGAAGGAAATTTAACTTTGGGTAGTAAACACACAATGCAATATACATGACATATTGGATTGTACACTTGAAACTGATTTTATTAACCAATGTCACTTCAATAATTTTAATAAATAAAAATAAATAAATTTTAGTACATGAAAAAATAAAATAAACCCTGGACAGAGATGTAATATGGGTTAATGATTATAAAATGGAATTGCATCTGGAAAAATAGCAGAATTGGAGGACTGCAAGGGCTGAGAGGATTCTAGATGCCTAATCTTTGGCTGTAAGAAAGTTTAAAAAGAAAGAAAGGGAGGAATACAATGATATTGTGGGACAGATTTATTTCCTCTCCAATATGCTCATAGAACAGATAAGGGATTGTGGTGGCAGAATAAATGAATGAATGAATGAATGAATCAGTTGAACAGCAAGCCGAATTAATAGCCCACAAAGACAGCATAGCTTTAGAAAGTAGCTTCTGTAGATATTGGTGCAACTACCAAGGCAGTTAAAGTTAATTCAAAGTCCAGGGGGCCTATTGTACTGTATTCATTTGTAACAAATAAAATAGTACATTTTATTTTTGTTAAAAAAATATGTTTAATAAAGTCTAAAATGAGGACCCTCTCCCAACAAACACACACCAAAATCAGGTCCCTTCCTTGATCCTATAAGTTGTCACAAATTGTAGGGGTGGGGGAGGAGAAGTATTGGTGATCTGCAAAGGGCTCCTATAGATGGGAGAGTGTTTTGAGATTTCTGTTTTAAAATTAACAGCCTATTATGTAAATTTGTTTCTGTGTTAATAAAAACTGAAAGAAAAAATGTGTTTAATTAGTTAATTAACTTACAAAAGAAAAATATAACTGTAACAATGTATATTAGTCAGGGTTCTTCAGAACCAATGGGGGATAGATAAATATTTCCATATAAAGAGCAGACACGATAAATATGATATTTTGTTGCAAAGTGTATATAGATATAGATGTAGGTGTGTTACCAGAGAGTGGAGATCCTCTCCTGGCATGTTGTCCAGGTTCTTGATGTCTCAAATAAAGAATTGAGCAAGACACTGAAATACAGTAGAAGAGAAAAGCTTTATTAGAGGGGAAAGTACACTTCCACACTTGGAAGCAGGCCTGAGAAAGAGAGGCATGGCTCAAAGGCCTGGTAACAAAGCCTTTGGGGTTTTGATCACCTTTTACTGTGGGAGGTTACTTTTCTTAGAGGGGCGGGCTTCCTCGCTTGGCAGCTAAGATTGACAGGACTCAGCAATTCATCATTTACTTTCTGCGCATGTTTGTTCCCAGAATTCAGTCTATTATAATGATATTAATGAACTTCTGGACATTTGCATCATATTATAGTGATGGCATAATGAGGCTCAGGTGAGTTGGAGGTTAGAGTCTTCATTGAGCTTAAACTGGTACCTAATTCTCTGTTTCTTTGTGTGAGTTAAAAAATATGTCTTCTGGCTTGCTTAATTGTGAGTAGATTAGAGCGGACCTCTTCTAGAATAGGATGACTTCAGTGTCTTTGCAGGCAGACTCGAAACCCCCTAACTTCACTGCCTAACTCTTTTCTAAGAGCCATGAACTGACTTATTATTAGTACAGTTGTTGAGGGACTGAAGGTCTCTTATGCATCTGCTTTTTTTCTGAGAAGAGCAATTGTCCCTGCCTATAGGAGTTACATGGAGCAATTTCCCTTTTAGCCTAGGTCAGGGTGGGGTCTTGGGTTTCCTGTTGAAGTGCCACCTCAATCACAAAGATACAAATTTATTATTTAAATCATATATACATTAACTTCTATTATCGATTTGCCTAATAAGCGAGTTAAGGAAAACAGGCTTGGTTAATATATTTCTTAAAGATTAAAAAAAGACCCTAAGGGCCCTGTCTGGCTTAACACTATTTCTGCTAACAATGGGCTGATGACCCTTATCAATAGCCAGAGGATCTGAGTCTCCAGTTTCAGGGTAATTATCAGGATTTGAGGGAGAAGCCCTTTTCCTCAAATAAAGGAAGGAAAATTAACTAGGTTTACTAAAAAGATTAAGAACTCTGAAAGGGATGTCCCATTTCATTTCCTGCTAAAAGGTTAGGAATTTTACAAGAGAAGTTCCATATCAGATGTAGATGTAGATTTAGATGATCGATAGATAGATAGATGATAGATAGATAGATAGATAGATAGATAGATAGATAGATAGATAGATATAGATAAAGATAGATTAGATAGATATAGATAGATATAGATATATAGATAGTGAGAGAGAGAGATATCTTCGTTTATTTTAAGAATAAACTCATGCAGCTATGGGGTCAAGAAGGCCCACAGTCTGCCATCTACAAGCTTGAGGACAAGAAGTGTTGTTGGTGGTGTTATTCATTCTGAGCTCAAAGCCTGAGAACCAGGAGCACTGGTGTCCAAGGACAGAAAAAAAATGGATGTCCTAGCTCAAGCAAAGAGACTAAACTCATCCTTCCCTGTTCTTTTTGTTCTATTCAGGTCCTCAATGATTGGATGATGCTCTATCACATGGATAAAGGTGATCTTTTCTATTCAGTCTTCTGATTCAAATGCTAATTTCTCTCAGAGTAACTTTCACAGACACATCCAGAAATGATGTTTTACCAGTTACCTATGCATCTCTCAGTTGTTATCCCTTAGAATTACTCTGATCATTGTATCAATCAAGTTGATACATAAAATTAACCATTGCATTGTTTAAAAATATAAATATGATAATTTATGTTACATGATAGCTTACATGATAAATATGATACTTTGTTATATACAAAATACAAATATGATACTTATGTACAGAATGATTACTATATTTACTCAGAGTAGACAGTGGAGCTTGGTAAGAAAATTAAAATTTTAAAATTGCTTGAGGATTATGCAATCAGACTAAGGGAATTAACTATACACATAGTAGCAACTAAATCTCAAACCATAATTTTGGGCAAGTGCCTCAAAAAATAGTTTTATTTAATTTTACTTAATTTTTAACTGAAGTCCTTTCTGGTAGCAAAATAACTTCCTTTCTGGCAGTTCAGAGTAAATATGTCAATTCAAGGTAGACTCAGTCAGTCCAAAATTGGCCTCATTATTCTCTCTGCTTATTTCTAAATTTTAGGAGATTTACTTAGTGCCGCTGCATGAGAGGAGCTAGGTCTTTGGTCATCATTTTCTACATTCCTGGTATCTGATGAAATTTCCACACATTTCCACTTGTCCCTTTATATGGCTCATGGTAGCATTCCTTGGCTTTCCTTCATTCTAACTTCAAGGGCCTCTTCACGTCTGTTATCTTTCTTTACATCACCTTTGTGTTCCTCTGGAAGAAAATTGGGAAATACACAAGAGAATAGCCTAGACTTTCCCATGCCATTCTCAGGCATATGAAACTGCAAAGGAGGTTGCTAAAGAGGGTAGTGGTGGGTAGTGAATATTTTTGAACTTCTCTGACTAGACAGGCTACATGTTTTGTGATTGTTACCTCATTATTTCTGAGGAATCTCCTCAAATCTTGCTACTTTCCAGAAAAAAAGAGATGGGATGTGGGATACACGTTGACATTGTCTTAGTGGCAGAGATGGCCAGCTTTTCACCAAACTAAGATGTTTCTCCATCCATAGTAGGGAGTTATTGGTGGGAGGAGGCTGTACAGATAGAGGCTGTATTTTCAAGTTCCTCTTACATTCAGCTGCAGGTACTAACTAGTTCTTGCCAACTGAAGAAGAGTAGAAATAATGCATGTTATTTTTATACCAGAGTTTATATCAGAAGCACGTGTGACTTTCTCATTTTCTATCTATTTTCTCTTCTTCCTGCTGGATGCCAAGTTTCTAGGCAACTGAGGAACCACAAGAAAGAAGGAGCCTGGGTATCCCAGACATCGCAATGGAGAAAGGCTGCCCACTTCCTTGGATTATTGCATAATAAATAAAATATCATATTAAGACACAAAAATTTGGTTATTGCAGCAAATATTACTTTAATTAATATAGAGTTATGTGGTCCTCCTAAACTAGATCTTAAGATAGAAGATAGACCTTTTCATAGTACACTCAGTTGCATCCAGCTAGCTTGCTTCCTCTATCACATACTCTACTCCTAGTGCAAGGAATCTTCATCTGGCCTCTATCACATACTCTACTCCTAGTGCAAGGAATCTTCATCTGGTCTAAATTTACAGGGAAAAGTTGTTCTTGTGTGATATTTATTCTTTTATGAATATTGTTTAGTACTACACAATCTGCTCTATGAAGAAATCAGTCTTTGCATTTTAAAAGTATGCTTTGAAATTTAAAGTTAAGTATTTTCTGAAAACTTTCTGTTTGCATTCTCACTGCCATAATTCTTCTCAGGTACTGAATGGTTCTGGCTGAATGGAAGTTTGAGAGGGTAGCTTTAGTTAGGGTAGTTTGGGTAGAGGAGGTAAACTTCAATTAAGATAATATTGTCTTACCTCCTGTAATTTATTCCATTGTATCACATGGGTAGGGACTTCCCATAGAACTGTAGTACATAAAGTCTGAGCATTAATGATTGTTTTTGTTTGTTTGTTTTCATAGAGAGTGCTTAGATGACTTTTGCCAACATTTATCTTGGTGACCTTCCTTTATCTGTACTTTCTTGCCTGATCCCCATTTCTGAACAACACATGATTTCTTTAGACAGTTCATCCTTCCAATCAGGTTATCTTCAATGCTGCTTGCTGGATAGCATTTGAATCTTTAAGGTGATTGTGTTCATCTGTGTTTTTGTTAATTGCATATTTATTTCATGAAACATATCAAAAATATATGTTTCATGAAATAAATAATGTATCAAATAAAATACTCCTTATTTATAATATTTTGGGAACAGGAACTATCTCTCTGCTCCCCACATTCTTAAACACCTATATGTTTAAGGAATAGGTATTTCTTCTGTTGTAGTTTGGCAACCAAACCACTCCTTCTGGTGGTGAACTAAATTTGTGTCCCTAACCTGAATACTAGGCGAAAATCTCTGGATTTATAGAAGAAGGTCCTTCACTTGTGGATGGATTGAAAAGTTGTGGATATAAGGATTTTCTTTTATGGATCTTTAATAAGCAAAATATATATATATATATATATATATATATATATATATATATATATATATCCTGGTTGTGGATACAGGATATATATATATATATATATATATCCTGGTTGTGGATACAGGAAACTGAGATCACATGTTGAGAATCCTAGCTCTTTCAAAGCTAGGCTAGTACAAGTATGATTGCTATCACTCTTTGAAAAGGTTCAGTTAGGATAGTGAGAATTTGGAGTTTAGACAGGGAAAGATACTTATATTTGATTTTTGAGTTCAGACTGTGAAATTTTAGATGGTAAGGGGTATTTGCATTTTCAGTTTCTTTTTTATAAGAAAAAGGGTTTTCTTAAAATGGTATCCTTCTGTTGTGTCAACCAATGTCTTCCTACTCAGTTTGGAGATAAGGCAATTAATTTAATAATTGGGAATTGTTCAAATGTTTGCATAATTAACATTAAATTAAGATAATTACCAATAAATATAGTGTATCTTATGAAAATAGTATGTATCTCTTTCTTCTAGAACTGGAATGCATTGCCTTTTGCATTGTCTGTGTGTCTCTGTAGAACTGTAGAACTGTAGAACTGAGGCTCAGAAAGGTAAAACCCTTACCTAAGGTATGTACAGAATGAGAAAGAACGGTGAAAAAAAATACATAAAATAATACTAGATAGGGAAGAAATATAATGCATAAAAACACTTTTAATAATACAGATGTTTTTTGTAATGTATCAAATAAGATACACATATGCATATATATATTGGATAGATATAGTTCTCTCTCTCTCCTCACACATGCACACATGCACACATGCACATTTGCTTTATTAAGCAAGAAACATGGTATACTAACATAATAAAATGCATAAAACAGCTTACAATTTTTTCTCTTTTTAGAATGATATTATTTGTTATAGACACATTTTTAGAGGCTTTGGCAGCTGAACCATTTTATAAATTGAAAACAAGTAAATAAATGAAGTACTCAAAGATGCACAACAAAACAGCTTGAATATTCAAGAGGAAATTTGTAATAACAATGAACTAAATTATAATAACTGCTAATGTGCTAAAGATTTTTATGTTCATTGAATTCTTGTAACAACCTGATACTAGTGTAAGGATTGTCATTTTAAAGACATAGAAACTGAGGCTCAGTGGGATTAATGAACTCTTTTCCAGAACAACTAAGCAGCAGGGCAAAATTTGAACAATTTTGTCTCACTTCAGACTCCACTCTCCCATTGTAATATGTTGTCTCCTTAATCATCCCAGAAAAAAAACAGCTTTTTTTTTCTTATAACTTACTTTTCCTCTTTTGTTCCAAATCTACTTCTTACTATAATGGCAGCTTGTCCTAATGTTTGTTAGGGCCCTTGTATACATTCAAGGAGTCATTGCCCTCTACTGCACATCAAAGAAACACGAATAAATAGGAAATCTGTTATTCTTGTAAACTAGAAATTCAACACTTAGTCTAAGGAAATTTCCACTGGAAACTTTCAAGACTCAGTAGTCCATAAAGATAAAATAAAATCTTCCTTGACAATCTGCCCGAAGAGTCATTGTGTGAAAAAGGGTGGCCATCAGTAAAGCATAGTAGTAACCTAAAAAATTATTTTTTGAAACATAGATCATTGGTAATATTATTTATGCTACTTCTTTCTTTCATTAGTATGAAATGCACAGTTATGTGAACGATAATAGAATTTGAGATAGAGCTTACAGATAAAATCTGGCTGAGCCGAACAAAGTTTCCCACCCCTGCTTTCACAGAGTCCTCTTGAGAAATCTCAGATAATGTTCCCCATTCTCAGTCAGCATCTTGATATAGTTTTCACTACAGTGGTAAATGGAGATGGAGGAAAAGTAGGAAATCGTCCTGTTTCAATCAGACATGCACCATTTATCTATAGAGAAATGGCTAGGTACAATACTCAGAGCCAAGTCAGGGCATAGAAAGAAGAATCAGGCAAGGCTGCTGCACTCAAGGAGCTTACAGTTCAGAGGTGTGTGTGTGTGTGTGTGTGTGTGTGTGTGTGTGTGTGTGTGTGTGTGTTTTCCTTCTTATCCATGTTCCAGTGATTGAATTGGTATCTCCATGGTGGGATCAACGTTATAAACTAAGGCAGGTATTTCTGTTGAAGAGTTGGCAGTGTGGAAATTCCAATTCAGAAACAGAGGACACATGAACTCATCAAAATAAATTTCCTAGCTCCAGCACACTGACATATCAAGAATCACACACTATAGCCAATAGCACATTTCACAACAAATATTCAACTGCCTTCTAAATGATATATGCCAGAGGATAGAGTTAACAGACAGATTTTCATCATTATTACACATTTGTACAGAGACTATTCCAGAGGTAAACATTTCCTGGATAATTTGGTCCCTGTACTGATCGCCAGCTTTATTATATCTCTAGACCGTTTGCATGGTGTTTTTCATGAAAACATTTTTTGTAATAAAATGAGTTATCGCTTTAAGATTGATCCAGTTTCCTTCTCTGCTTGTACCCTATAGCTTTTTAAGTTCAGCTCACAAACTCTCTTCTCCACTCACATGTCACATTTCCCCACCACTGTGAAATAGAATCTCTGAGTGCGTGAATGTCAAAACAATGTGCTAATGTTGAATCCAGCCACCCCAGTTTGCTCTGAGCACAGCTAGTGCAAAATCCAATCTATTTTATCACTCTGTCTTCGTGCTGGATTTAGCAGCTTTATAATTCCACACCTCTGTCAATGAGCCCCTCATCATGCAAGCTTCTAAACATTTTACTTGGGGAAAGAATAACAACATACTTAATACTAATAAAGTGAGATATTGCTTTTTTTATTTGCATTGCTGTTTAATGATTGTAATATCTCCAGCACTTTGAGCTCTGGGAGCTTGTTTTGACATGCAGTTTTTCAGTAAGCAGCTCTTACAGACAACCACATACTTGCACAATGCAGTTTGTCACATGTTCTGGATGTGTGGCTTCAGAATTATAACAAAATGAGTGCCCACGGTTGCTGTATAGGTAATGCTATTCATTTTGTTTATGTTTCAGCATAAGCACTTAAAATAGTGTTCACTAACCAGAGAGACTTAATCATAACATTTTTTTCTGTATTTTTTCTACTCCTTCTCTTGCTATATACAAAAAAAAAAAAAATGCCAAAAATTTAAAATTTAAAATTTCAAAGATAATTCACTTAAGCAAATATTTACTATTACCCTGTAACATAAAGTTAAATACTCCATGCTCACTCCAAACTAAGCATGACTGATAGCAGCAAGTTTCGCTCTCTAAATAGTAAATAGGGAAGGTTTGGGAGCAGTAGAATAATTGCAAAATTAACTTCAGGACAAGTCATATGCAAAGACAACATGAAAATAATAGAGAATTCATGGCCATTTCGTGCTGGATTTGAATTCCGGTTGTGCTACTTAGAATCTCTGTAAACTTGTGCTACATACTTAATTAATTTGACACTCCAGTATTTTATCAAAAATAGGAATTTTAAAATATCAACCTTATTTAGTCTTAAAGATTAATGAGATCATGTATGTAAAATTCCATTGTATGGAGGTCTGGTGCATACCAGGCAGTCAATACATTTTTGCTCATATTATTATTACTAAAATACTCATACCAGAGTGAGGCAAGTACATAGATAATTGATAACTCTACGTAGAAAAATTGAAATGGTACTAGAGCTGAGTGTTCACATAGAGACCAAAAAGAGCAGCATTTCTTTCTCTTTTTGTTTAATTCCTGAACTTTGAAAGCAAAGGCTGCTTTCCATTTACACCTAAATCTTTAGTATGCCTAAGAGATATTAAAGTTTCCAAATTATTCTACCATTAGGAAGAGATAGTCCTCAAACAAGTTAAATAGTTGGTACCTTGTAACATGTGATGTCAAATCTCAAATCATAACTTCAAATTTGTCTTTGTAAACAAATGAATTACAACAATGTATCATGAAACATAGTTAATTTAATTTTAAATTTGTCATTGGAAATCATTATTCTGGAGTGCAATAAGAACTTCTACAAAAAAAAATTGTGTGTGTGTTTTTTGTTTTTTTTTGGAACTGGTTTTGAGAAATCCCCAAGTATAGTTTATAGTTTATAGAATTCACATGCATTCAGTGAATTCCAAATTTCAGGCACTGTGCTAGGGCCTGCAATACCTCACGGCATGAGTCAAACACAGTGCCAATTTTGGACACAGATTGGTCCAATAAGCCTGTGGCCTGTTTAGTACTGTCATTATTCTGGCATGTGGTATGAAAGGGAAGCTGAAAGTGTAAGCACAAAGATTTGAGAACAGGTTGGAAGGAGTATGATAGAAATAGTAGGACTGAGTGAGGGAGAAGAAACAGGAGGTTTGAGATCTCTCAAGACTCTTACTGAAAAAAAATTTCAGATGTCACTTAATTTCCATAAGTAACTATTTATAGGTGTTTTAAATTTTTATAGCTTCAAGGAAATGCCACATTTAATGTTTCATATTACAGAATATACAGTAAATTGCTGCATTAAAGTAAGAACTGGCTAAAGATTTGAAGTGGTGAGTGTCTTTTTTTATGTGTTTATAATGTTTTGGTATATAGTAAATACACCAAAGATGGGGTTAAAACTTTCATAAAAGGAGAATTACATAAAAATTTGGGTACTAGAAACTATAATTACAAAGGATTCAGTAGGTATTGAATTTGGACACTATGTAGATTTTAATTTACTCTTGGTTAAATGCATGAACTTTATTGTAATTATAACCAATATGGTTGGCATCCTATAAGCTAGAAATAAGTTAGAGCACACTTAATGTTTTTCCAAGTCAATGGCAATGATTGCCAATACTTACTTAATGAAAGGGTAGGAATTAGTTGAAAGAGATTACCAGTAATTCATTGGAATGTTATTGTGTTAAAAAATACATCTTGGAAATTTACTCATTTTATGGAATTAATTTCTTTCTTTCCACAATATTAATAAATAGCATAGACAGGACTCTGGATTCATTTAATAAAATATCATGTGTGTATCTCTAAAGGTGTAGAAAAGCATGGAAATCAACCTTTCTGAGAATTAATTCCTTCAACCCTTCCAGCTTTCACGCATTACCCTTTAAGAGCCATCTTTCTGCCTCTGCCTGAGGCAGGGTCTTAGGGAGATGGTGACACTCTCAAATTTAGAATAGCAGCACTGCAGAACATTTTTCATCACGTACATGAATCTTGACAAGTGTAACTACTTATTGGTCTAGTGTCCCCAGATTTTCAACCTGCTGCTCATTTCTTTTAATGCCTACAGTTATACAACTTTTATTTTATTTTATTTTATTTTACTTTTACCAGCAATGCATGCTAGGACTTACTTAAATAGGTCAAATTCGAACCTGTTTCCATCAATTCAATTTTCCTGTGAACCTCTGAATACATGGGCAGGAATTGTTACATTTTGTCTTTTGGAGGACATAAATAAATGCTGAAATTCTTATACAGAAATTACAGGCTCCCGCAGAAGTTAATATCAAGCTTGTTTTCTGTTGACAAATGGAAGTGCATTCTATAAACGGTGAGGAAAATAACAGACTTGATGAGAGCCAGTAGAAATATTTTAAATACACTAAATGAACCATAAATGCATTTTCATAAGTTAATGTGATATATTATGATTAAGTGAACAGAACACTGCACACACCGCTTCACTTTAAAAATTCAATTTGCCCAGGAACGTACATATAAACCATGAAAGGAGAAAAGAAAGGAGGAGAAAGAAAAGGCTCCTTTTGCCCTAATTACAGTAGAGAGGGATATCAGATAGTTGATACTATAGAAGTTATATCTTCTCCCATTTTGTCACAACTTCTCAATTCGGGTGTCAATGCTATTCACTGGTTTCTTTCATTTTTTAGTCATAGAAGCAAATATTTACAGTAGACATTATTTTTTTCTGCAAACATTTCTACACAGAAAATGTTTCTAAAAGCTGAATGTAAATTTTTCTTTGTTTTTATTTTATTAATGTACATAAAAACTCAATTCTAATTTGAATTTCAAGAATTTACATTGAGCTCAGTAGATAATAATTATCTATCATTCTATGCTGTTTTCTTCTTTCCATTGGCCTGGTCTGTCTCCCATGTTATACTGATCTTCTCTTGTTGTGTGAGGATGGAGTGATGAGGATTACTAGCCCTGGGTCTATAGTCATAACTAGGTTGAGATGGGACTGAGATTGAAATAAAGTATTCCTACTCTAGACAATATCAGTTCCATAAATAAGTTCCACTGGAAAGTGTCAATATTTGAATATTAACATGACAAAGTCCAAATGCTAGCAGACTCAGGGATCAGGGTAAAAAACTTAGTTCATTGTTACTGAACAAAGAGTTCATATTAAATTAAGCAGACTCAAATCATGAGTAAAACAGGAGTAAATATAAAATGTGAGTATTAATCATTTATCTAATTCTTGTGAGTATTAACTATTTATCTTTAAGTATCAGGAAGTAAGTGGGCCAGAGATGCAAAAATTATTAAGACAGAGTTATACCACTGGGCATATGCTGACATTTCTGGCATCTCTTAACATTTTAAACTGTAGCTATTATTTCACTCAAATCATTAAGTTGTTTTTTTTCATCTATAACCAACAAAGTTAAAAATTAAAACTAAAAGAATTATTGGAACGATCTAATGTTGTTTAGATTGGGATGAAGCCAATTAGCAAAAAAAAAAAAAAAAATATGAGTTTTAAGAATGTCTATGAAAATCTAATTTCCTAGAGGTACATGAGACTCACCTGGAGAGCTCAATGTTTCTTGTTGTTGTTGTTGTTGTTGTTGTTGTTGTTGTTGCTGTTGTTGTTTGTAGTAGTAGTGATAGTGGTTTGTTTTAGTTTGATTTGGTTTAGTTTTTAAATATTAATGCTTTGGCTCCAACCAAATCAATGTAATAGAATATCTGGAGGTTGGTCTCAGATGTCAATTTTCATTTAAAAGCTTACTAAGGAATTCAAAATCAAAGGTCAAGTTGAGAGCAGCTAATCTAATTCTATCAGTTCTAGGAGTCAATTCCACTCTTTAGGGAAAGTTGAGACAAGCTACTGAATAAATTTTCCAGTATAAAATATGAAATGAGGAAAGGATAGTTACTACTCATTGAAAATTAGCCTTCATTTTGTTAACTAATCTATTCAATGAATGATTTTTGAATGGCTACTCTGTGCCAAACGCAGGTTTCATAAGCAGAAACTTGTCCTCTGTCTTTTAAGGAAGCCCAAAACACACCACACCTCTCTACCCACAGGCCAGTAAAAGGGTTCTGAGACAGTTTAAGGTCATTTCAGGAATTTCCCTGGACTTCTTCATTTGCTCTCATCCTGGTCTTTCATAGACCTTTTCTACTTGGCTTGAGATCTTTTTTTCTGCAGCTCTGATTCTGTCTGTGGACCTTTGAGCCTATCATTTATGTATGTTCTCCTCACTATTTTGTTCTTAGATTTTTCCAGGACTTTTAGTCTTTACAGTGCTTTCTGACTCTTCTCCAGGCTGCCCTGGATAGATTTTTGCTCTTCAAATAATAAATTTTTTAAAAGTTCTAGTTCACTACTAAAATGGAAAATTTTTAATTCATACATATTTATTTCCATATCCCAGGAAATAAGAAGTTAAGGTGATTTTGATTTAAAAAAAAATTAACAAACAACAAACAACAACAAAAATACAGCATAAAAATCCCCAGCATTTTATACATGTTACCAATGTAGGAGATAACTGAATGTCAAGCATAACCAAATTTTACTTGATCAATAAAGTATAAATTAGATGCCCACAAAATCTCAGTCTTTCAAGAAGTGGTTCTCAAATTTGACTTGTGTCAGGATCAATTATTGTTGAAGGGTGGAGTGGAGATTTGAAAATAGTATTCCAGGTACCATTCAGAGTAAGTGAATCTGAAACTTGTGGAAGAGGTATGATGAAAGACAGGCACCCTGTTTTACCATGATTTTGATGCAAAATGTGATTAAGAACCACAGCTCTAAAAGAATATATGAATGTGGGGGGGAACCCCATCTTTAGTAGTTGTTTTTAACTCACCAGGAAACCCGCAAAGGTATATGTCATCTTCTCGTCAGAGCCTATAGAAAGCTCGTAAAGTGAATTCCATTGCCTCCATAGCAGTGGTACCCAACCTTTTGGGCACCAGGGACCAGTGCTCCTATAAAAATCTAATGCTTAATGATCTGAGGTGGAGCTGAGGCAGTGATACTAGCACTAGAGAATGGCTGCAAATAGAGATAAAGCTTCTCTTGCATGCACATCTTTCACCTTCTGCTGTGCAGCCAAGTTCTTAACAGGTCATGGACTGGTATTGATACATGGCCTGGGGTGGAGGTGCAGAAGAGCACTTTCTCCATAGAAAAGAGAAAAAAAAAAGGAAACTTAAGCAAAGCACACTGATTTTGCAAGGTGGCTACAATTTAGGTTAGTACCTCAAAATTTATTTTTGTTATGTACTTTGCCCAAGGATTTTTACATTTTAACGACATATTTTGACTGAATAATTAAAAAAAAACTTTATTCTGCAAGACTGTAATCATAGCTCTCCCTCCAAAAGTTGTTATACTTCCCAAACTTATGTGGCTTTTAAAGAAAAAGAAAACAAGGTAATATTGAAAACAGATCAAGCAACAGTCAATATAGATTAGCACTTTTAGTCTGAAAAGAAAATTAGTGTTATCTACTTCAAAAGTTAATAAGTACCCTTTAATTTATTTTGAAAACCTGGTTACTAGTTGTATAACTCCATCATATCTCTTTAAAAGAATTTGTGTTCTCCGGACACAGTAAGGGTTTTTACAACTTTCTAACATCTCTCTTTAATTACACAGTAGGCCCTTGTGTACTTCACTCTCATCCATGGGCTTCCCAACTGGCAGTGTCATTGTACTGAACAAAGTATTTAGAAAATAGTTTTCTTATAGAAATTTTATCCATAAACTAATGGTTTTACTATATTCTCTTTTCCAAGTGGAAATATCCCATTTTTTCTTTTAAACTTTTTCTTCACTCCTTACTTGTCACAATACCTTCCTCTGAAGGAAAATTTATGAATAAAACAAATGCATTATTAGACTAATGTCTTATTTTTGTAAGAAAAGCCTTAAGATATGCTAATCCTATACATATAAGAAATCTTAGGCCATTTTTTTTCTTATTTTGACACAAAAATTCATATTTTGTCACTTTAAAAATCTTTTTTTACTTAAAAATACGAAGTTTTGTAGGATTTTTCTAATTTGCACCTGGCTTTAAATTTAGATGTATTCATGTTTGGAATCAAGTATGAGTTACTATTTTTATCCTAAGTATAGAAACACTTTTTCTAAAAAAAACCGTTAACAAACTGGATTGTCTATACACTCATTTTTTAATTTTTAGTCACATCAATAATGCACAAATCCTCAATTCGTTAGCAGGAAAGATATTGCCATATCAGAATAATGTATATCAATGTTGTCTGTATTTTTCATTTATTCCTTTCTGTCTTCATTAATCATGTGTGATAATCACCTATGACAATATAAACATGAGCAGGACATTGTTTCTGTGCTCAGAAATCTTGAATTTAAATGGCATGAGAAGGATAAAAACTAAATAAAATAATGTTATCAGAAGTTGATGAATATCATAAGAGACAAGTAAATTACTATGTCGGTTTATAGGAGAAGGAATAAACACATTTCACTGGAGTAGTCATAACAAGGAAGTCTCTATTTTTAATTTATTTAAAATCCAATTCCACCATTCTTCATGAGTTCAGTGAGCAAAATAACTTTAAGATTCAGAAGTGTTCCTTTGTTATAATCCACATCTGTCTTACAATGAAAGAAAGTTAGCTTTCTCCACAGATGAATAGGTGCAAATAAACATGGCTGCATCTATTAACCTTTAGAGGTAAGGTGTGGATGGGTGAGGGCAATCTGCCTTACTGACACAAAAGCATTGCATTAAGTAGCACCACTAATTGTCAACCTGCTTAGCATACAGCCAGTAATCCTCATAGACCAGGGCCAAATTATTCTTATCAAAATAAATCTTAGCTTTATTAAGAAGTAGGCAAATTTATCTTCAAAATTTCAGACGTTCTTTCTGGATTTTTTCCACTCCTGTTTAACATACTAATTTCCACCAACTTGCCTCAGAAACCATGAAGCATATTACATTTAAATATATTTTTTGATCCTTCAAACTCACATAAAGATATAAATAGCTAATACTACATAAATTTATGCTATCAATGATAAAGATAAATTACTAATGATAATAACAATAACTTTATCTTTGTATATATCTTATAGTTTACAATACCTCTTTGCTTTACTTTCTAATTTGCTCCTCACAATAACTCTGTGAAGTAGGTATGTAGTTATCATTGTCCATATTTTGCAGGTGGTAAAGTAAGGCTAAAAGAAATGTTATGTATCAGAACTACACAATGAGCAAGTTCCTTTGCCATTATTCAAACACTAAGTCTTCTGACTCTAACTTCATTGCTATACATACAGGTAATAGTAAAAGTTGGGTGCCCATTTTGTTCTTAGAGAACTATTTGGCAGCTTTTCCAGTTCTTGAGGCACTGGATGATAAAGACAGTAATTTATTTTGTCTCTTTTGACCACCCCTGGTTATATTACTTGTAACATGTAAGTTTTCTGATAACTTTCCCTTTCTCCATTAACTTGTCATTCAGAGTAAATGAAACCAGGGGAAAAAAATACCCCACAGGAAATCAATATTTAAAATTCAAGGAGGAGCATGATTTGGATGAATTAAGGATGTCAAGTGGTATCTGCTGATACTATAGCTGTCACTCAGTAGCTTTCTTAGCATTCTCCTCCAGTAGCAAAATCAAAGTGCTTAAGCTTAGCCAAAGTAAGACCAATCATATGGAATGACAGAGCTTTCATTTCACAGAAGACAATTTAGCTAGTTCTTGCATTAGACTCCTAAAAAAATGCAGATGGAACACTTAGTCTATGAATGAAACATGTGTGATATTCAGAGAGAGCTGGCCAAAGTGCTAAAGTGCATGGATTTCAGATAAGTCAGTGTGAACATGTGGCACAGTGTGAATAAAATGTGATAGCGCCTATCAGAACAAATGTGCATCATAGTCTTACTTGACACATAAAGCAAAGCTTTCAGTTTAGGCGTACTAATGATGGAATTTTGTTCACAATTGTTTTATGATATCTTGTTCCAGAACTTTAAAACTAGATACTCTCTTCAGAAAACAAACAAACAAACAAACAAACAAACAAACACAAACCTTTAAAAAGTACCATACACTTAAATAGTGTATTCTGTACCTCCAGGGTTGAGATCTCATTTGTTCTCACCTTTGTCCTAAAAAGCTCAGCCTGTTGAATACTTCAGCAAATATTATGCTTTGTATAAAGCACTCTACTGAGAGTTACAAATTTAAATTGCAACAACACATTTTTGAATTACAATTTTTTATTAGATAAAATATAGAGAATAATTGTGTGTGTGTGTGTGTGTGTGTGTCCTCCAACATACTTGTTCATACTTACTGAGCTAAACAAATGGATATAATACCTATGTTTGTTTTTGCTTATTTGTTTGTTGGCACCTCATTTTACATGTTTAATTTTTACCAGTATAATTCTTTGCTATGTTATTAAAATAATACTTTATAAAAGTGTAGTACATTATTTCAGCTAAAGTTATTTGATATTGAGTGGCTCTTGGGAAATGGCTGTCAACAGTCTCAGCCAAACCAGGCTGACCTCCAAAATCTTTCTTGCTAGAGTGTTAGTGCCTGATAGTAGATCAGTATGACTGGTGGGAGAAGAAGGAAAAATGTGAGAGTGAAACATTCACGAATATAATTGGCAAAGATAAGTTTCTAAAATTGCTTTAAATAAGCTGGTGGCTTCTGAGCTTCCCTTCTTTCACATCATTTCATCACATACATTGCTTTCATATTGTTTTCACTCTGACCACAGTCTTTGAGTCTGGGTCTGCAAGGCACATTCAAAAAGATATGAATCAGCAACGAGTCTTTTATTTTTTATTATTTATTTTTATTTTTATTTTTCAATTAGGGTTTACATTCAACATTTTTATATTAATTTCAAGTGTATAGCATAGTGGGTAGACATTTATATAATTTACAAAGAAATCCACCTGATTAGTCAAGTACTCATCTGGTAGTATAGTTGGATATTATAATATTATTGTCTGTATTTCTTATGCTGTACTCCATATTCCCGTGACTATTTTGTAACTACCAACTTGTTCTTAATCCTTTCACTTTTTTTACTCAACTCCCCCAAACCCCCTCACAGCTGGAAATCGCCACTTTGCTCTCTGTATCTTTGAACATGTTTTTGTTTTGTTTGTTCTTTTATTTCATTGTTTAGATTTCACGTATAAGTGAAATCATACGGCATTTGTCTTTCTCTAGCATACTATTTCATTTAGTATTATTTCCTCTTAATCCATCCATATCATTGCCAATGTTAAGATTTCATTTTTTTATGGCTGAGTAATATGTCATTGTATATATGTATCCTTCTACTTTATTTAATTTGCTATTGATGGGCACTTAGGTTGTTTCCATATCTTGGTTATTGTAAATAGCACTGCAGTGACACAGGGGTGCATGTATCTTTTAGAATTAGTGTTTCAGTTTTCTTTGGATAAATACCCAGAAGTGCAATATCTGGGTTATAAGGTGGTTCTATTTTTAATTTTTTAAGGGATCTCAAAATTGTTTTCCATAGTGGCTGGACCAGTTTGCACTCCAGCCAGCAGTGCATGAGGGTTCTCTTTTCTCCATATCTTCGCCAACACTTGTTTTTTGATTTATCGATGATAGCCATTCTGACAGATGTAAGATATCTTATTGTGGTTTTTATTTTAATTTCTCCAATGATTAATGACCTTGAGCATCTTGTTATATAGCTATTGGCCATTTGTATGTTCTCTTTGAAGAAATGTCAATTTAGCTCCTCTGCCCATTTTTTTTATTGGTTTGCTTGTTTTTGTTTTTTTTTTTTTTTTTTTGGTGTTGACTTGCTTGAGTTCCTTACAAATTTTGGAAAGTAAATCCTTATTGGATGCATCATTGGTGAATATCTTTTCCTATTCAGTAGATTCTCTTTCCAAAGAAAAGTTTAGCTTGATGTACTTCCACTTGTTTATTTTTTCTTTTGTTTCCCTTGCCCCAGAAAGTACACAAGAAAAAAAAAATTACTAAGAGCAATGTCAGAGAGTTTACCATTTATGTTTTCTTCTGGAAGTTTAATGGTTTCAGCTCTTACATTTAAGTCTTTAATCAATTTTGAGTTTATTTTGTACATGATGTAAAAAGATGGTCCAGTTTCATTTTTTCTCATACATCTGTCCAATTTTCCCAATGCCATTTATTAAATAAGCTATCTTTGTCCCAATATATGTTATTGCTGCCTTTATCATAAATCAAATGACCATAAATAATGGGTCTATTTCTGGGCTCTCTATTTTGTTCCATTGATCAATGTATCTATTTTTATTCCAGTGCCAAAATGTTGTTTTGATTACGACAGCCTTGTAGTATAGTTTGATATTGAGTAGCATGATACTTTTAACTGTACTTTCTTTTCAAGATTGTTGTGACTATTCAGGGTCTTTTATGGTTCCATATATCTTTTAGGATTTTTTTTTCTAGTTTTGTGAAAAATAACTTTAGTGTTTTGATAGGGATTGTATCGAATCTATAGATTACTTTGAGTAGTATGGACATTTTAATAATATTAATTCTTTATATCCATGCTTCTATTAATTTCTATCTTCTTCAGTCTCTTTCTTTAATGTCTTATAATTTTCTAAGTACAGATATTTATCTCCTTGATTAAATTTATTCCTGAGTATTTATTTTTGATGCAGTTGTAAATAGGATTGTTTTCTTAGTTTCACTTTTGAATAGTTCATTATTGGTGTATAAATATGCAACTGATTTATGAATATTAATTTTGTATCTATGAATATTGAATTTATTTATCAATTCTAACATTTTGGGGGATATAATCTTTAAAGTTATCTCTATATAGTATCATTTAGTCTTCAAATAATGCACTTGATTTATTTTTCTTTTCTGATTGCCATGCCTGTGACATCCAACACTACATTGAATAAAAGTGGTGAAAGTGGACATCTTCATCTTGTTTCTGATCTTAAGAAAAATGGTTATAGCTTTTCTCCATGGCATATGATGTTAACTGTGGGTTTGTTATATGCAGCCTTCATACTGAGATATGTTCCTTTTATTCCCACTTTGCTATGATGCTGGATTTTTTTCAAATGCTTTTTCTGCATCTATTGATATAATCTTATAATTTTTATCTTTCATTTGTTAGTGTGGTGTATCACATTAGTTGATTTGTGGATATTGAACCAATCTTGCACCTCACGAATAAATCCAACTTGATTATGGTGTACAATTTTTTTAATACTTGCTGAACTTGGTTTGCTATTATATTTTTGAGAGTTTTTGCATCTATGTTCATCAGAAATGTAAGCTAATAATTCCTTTTAATGTCTGTCTGGTTTTGGAATAAGTGTAATGATGACTTTGTAAAATGAGTTTTTCCTCCTCTTGAATTTTTTGGAGTAGTCTGAGAAGAATAGGTGTTTATTATTTGAATGTTTGGTGAAATTTACAAGTGAAACCACTTGGTCCATGACTTTGGTTTGTTGAGATTTTTTGATTACCGATTGTATTTTTTAGTAGTAATCGGTGGGTCTAGATTTTTTCTTTCTTCTTGACTCAGTCTTGAAAGATTGTATGTTTCTAAGTATTTATTCATTTCTCCTACATGTTCCAATTTGTTGGCATAAAATTATGTGAAGTATTTTTTAAATAATCCTTTGTATTTCAATTTTCACTTTTTTTCATTTCTGATATTATTTGTTTAGATCTTCTCTCTCTCTCTTTTCTCTTTTGATGAGTCTAGTTAAATGTTTATTCATTTTGTTTAAAAAAAAACCAGCTTTTGGTTTCATTGACCTTTCGTATTTGTAATTTTCTTTTAGACTTTATTTTATTTCCACTCTGACTCTTATTATGTCTTTTATTCTACTCACTTTGGTATTTGCTATTCTTTTTTGAGATTTTTCTTGTTTCTGGAGGTAGGCCTATATTGCTATAAATTTTCCTCTTAGAACTACTTTTCCCATGTCTCATAGATTTTAAGTCATTGTGTTTTCACTTTTATTTGTCTCAAAGTATCTTTTGATTTCTTCTTTGATCTTATGGTAAACCCATTCATTATTTAGTAGCACGTTATTTAACCTTCATGTGTTTATGTATTTTTTAGGGTTTATTTTGTAATTGATTTTTAGTTTCATATAATTGTGATCAGAGAAGATGCTTGATATGATTTTAATTTTAAATTTACTGAGACTTGTTTTGTAGCCTAACACATGGTATAGCTTGGAAAATGTTCCATGTGCACTTGAGAATAATGTATATTCTGCTGTTTTAGAGTAAAATGCTTTAAAAATGTCAGTTAAATACATCTGTTCTAGTGTGTCATTTAAGGTTGCTATTTCCTTGTTTATTTTCTGTCTGAAAAACTGTCCATTGGTGTCAGTGAGGTGTTAAAGTCCTGTATAATGACTGAATTAGTGTTTGTCTCTCCTTTTATGTTGGTCAATGTTTACTTTATATCTTTACTTGTTTCTCTGTTGAGTGCATAAACGTCTACTAGGGTTATGTCCTCTTCTTAAATTAATCATTTATCACTATGTAATGTCCTTCTTTGTCTCTTAATATAGCTTTTGTTTTAAAGTCTAATTATCCTGATATAAATATTGCTACTCTAGCTCTTTTCCATTTCATTTACATGAAGTATCTTTCCATTCTTTACTTCCAGTCTGTGCATGTCTTTCAATCTGAAGAAAGTCTCTTGTAGACAGCATATGTATGGGTCTTGATTTCTTATTCATTCAGCCACTCTGTCTTTTAATGGGAGAATTTAATTATTTATCTTTAAGATGATTATTGGTCAAGATGGCAGAGCAGATAAATCCTGTGCTTTCTCCTCTCAAGACCACATCAAAATTACAACTAAACCATAGAACAGCCATAAATGAGAGTTGCCTGAAGTCTAGCTGAACAGAAATCCTACGACTAGGGGCACAAGGAAGAGGCCACCTTGAAACTGGCAGGGTAGGTGAAGATGCCAACAGAGCTGGTTCCACCCCCTCCCCTTGTGGCAATTAAGAAACAAAAGGGATATATTAGCAGTAGAGATCCCCCCAGAGAAGCGTCGCATCCTGGCCCCACACTAGACCCTCCAACCTAGGATTCCAGTGCCAGGAGAAAAGTCACCATAACTTCTAACTGTGAAAATGAGCAGAGATTATGACTGAATGAGATGGATGGCTGATAGAGTTTCGAACATTCCTTTTAAGGGGCCTGTGCACAAACATACTTTGACGGACTCACTTAATCCGTGCTCCAGCATTGGGAAAGCAGCTCAAAAGCTGTCAAAGATATATGGGGAGGGACTGAATTGCCTGGCTTCAGGGTAACGTTGTAGGAGCAGCTTTCTCCCAGACTAAAGTGCCAGCAGAATCCATTGTTTTTTACTTGAGCCTTCTTCAACCTGGCAGATGCAGGCAGCTGCCATATCTGAGTCTCCATCAATGTGGCTCCCACACTCAGGTGATCTCTTAAGACCTTTTTATACCCTACTTGTGGACCCTCCCAAGCCATTCCTATTCATTTCTCCATACAAATGGCATATCTTGGCTCATGCTGTGAACTTTCCCCAAATCTCTCAAAGATTCACAAAACCTGAAAAAGCAGCATCTGATTTCAGTGGGCTCCATACCTCTTTCTGAAGACCCTCAAGCCCAACATTAGCATCAGTCAGCCTTGGTTTGTAGCTTAGCCTCTTTAAAAACATCAAGCCCAGCATGGGTGGTGGCCATCTGCAGATTGCTTGGTGGTTCATGCCAGGTAGCCCGGGGCAGGGCACAGACTTCAGCTAAACTTGGCCTGCAGCAGGACCCTCCCAGGAGGCCCCAACCTGCATGTCTGAGCCCGCTTCAGTCTGAGCCAGAGCACAACCCAGAGCTGCATTTAAGGATAACTCACTTAAAGGACAGACTGGGCAGGCACTGAAGCCCTGCTAAAGTGAATCCTGCTCCATAGGGTGAACTCTGTACAATAGCTCCTCCACTGTAGTCAGTGGCCAGTCTCTGCACACAATCGTCTGAGGGTCAGTCTCTCTCACTGACAAACCAAGAGCAATCAAGGCTCAACTACAAAGGGAGGGCACACACAACACATACAAAGGACATACCTGGAGCACCTCACTTGGGTGACCAGGTAGACTGTGCCACTGGACTGTACAGGACACATACTACATAAGGCCACTCTATGAAAACTGGGAGATGGAAAAGCTCTACCTTATACATAGAAACAAACAGGGAGGCAACCATAATGATAAGACAAAAGAACATGTCCTACATAAAAGAACAGAACAAAGTTCCAGAAACAAACAAACAAACAAACACTAAACAAAATGGATATGAGCTATCTATCAGATGCAGAATTCAAGACAGTAGTTATAAGAATACTCAGTGAACTTAGGGGAAGAGTAGATCAACTCAGTGAGAACGTTAACAAAGAGATAGAAAACATAAAAATAGAAATAGAACACACACACACACACACACACACACACACACAAACTGTCAGAAATACAGAATACAATAACTTAAATGAAGAGCTCCATAGGAGGAATCAACAGTATATTCGATAAAGCAGAGGATCAAATCAGTGATTTAGAAGGTAAGGTAGCAGAAAACACCCAGTCAGAACAGCAACAAGATAAAAGAATCCAAAGCAATTAAGATTGCTTAAGGGGCCTCTGGGACAACATCAAACATACAAACATTTTCATCGTAGGAGTACCAGAAGAAGAAAAAGAGCAAGGAATTGAAAACCTATTTCAAGAAATAATGATGAAAACTTTCCTAACCTGGTGAATAAAATAGATATATAAGCCCAGGAAGCACAAAGAGTCCTAAACAAGATGAACCCCAAAGAGGCCCATACCAAGACACATCATTATTAAAATGCCAAAGGTTAAAGACAAAGAGAGAACCTTAAAAGCAGCATGAGAAAAGCAATTCATTTCCTACTAGGGAGCTCCCATAAGACTATAAGCTGATTTCTCAAGAGAAACTTTGCAGGCTACATAGACAGGAAATATTCAAAGTGATGAAAAGAAAGGACCTATAACCAAAATTTTTTACCCAGCAAAATTATCACTTAGAATTGAAGGACAGATAAAGAGCTTCCCAGATAAGAAAAAGCTAAAGGAGTTCATCACCACCAAGCCAGTATTACAAAAAAATATTAGAGGGGCTTCTTTAACAAGAAGGAAAAAAAAAAAGATAAAAACAATATGAATGATAAAATGGCAATAACTACATGTTTGTCAACAATTACTTTAAATGAATGGATGAAATGCTCCAATCGGTCTATGGCCATGCCACCCTGAATGTGCCCAATCTTGTCTGACCTCAGAAAGTAAGCAGGGTCAGGCCTGGTTAGTACTTGGGTGGGAGACCATCTAGGAATACCAGGTTCTATAGTCATTAAAAAAAAATGCTCCAATCAAAAGTTAAGGTAGCTGAATTGTGAGAAAACAAGACTCTTACATATGCTGCCTACAATAGACTCACTTCAGATCAAAAAACACACACTGACTGAAGGAAAAGAGACAGGAAAAGATGTTTCATGAAAATGGAAAGAAAACAAAAAACTGGAGTAACAATACTTACAACAGACAAAACAGACTTTAAAACAAAGGCTATACCAAGAGTCAAAGAAGGATTCAGTTATCCCACTTCTGGGTGTTTAACTCCAGAAATCCAAAACACTACTTTGAAGGAATGTGAGAATTGATATGTTCATTGCAGCATTATTTACAATAGTCAAAATATAAGTTATCAATGGATGGATGAATAAAGAAGAGGTAGTACATATATTCAATAAAGTATTACTCAGCCATAAAAAAAAAAGAATAAAATCGTGCTATCTGCAACAACAAGGATAGGACTAGAGGGTATTGTGCTGACTGGATTAAGACAGACAATGAAAGACAAATGCCATATGATTTCACTTGCATATAGAATATAAAGAACAAAATCAACAAACAAAACAGAGACAAACTCATAGATACAGAGAACATTTGATGGTTCTCAGAAAGGAGGGGTGTTAGAGGGTGGGTAAAAAATGGGAAGGGATTAAAAAATACAAATGGGTAATTACAAAATAGGTATGGGAACATAAAGTATAACATAAAGAATATAGTTAATAATATTGTAATAACTATGTATGGTGTCAAATAAATACTAGATTTATTAAGTGGTCACTTTTTTAGTTATATAAATGTGTAATCACTGTGTTGTATACCTGAAACTAATATAGTATTGTATGTCAAATGTAGTTTAAAACATTATTTTAAAAAATAAAAGCTGAGAAAAAATAAAAAAATAAAATGTTTGTTGATAGGTACATAGTATTGTCATTTTATTATTCATATTCATGGTTTTTCCCCTTAAAGAAGTCTAACAGTTCTTGTAATTCTGGTTTGGTGGTGATGAATTTTTTTAACTTTTTCTTGTTTGGGTAGTTTTTATCTCATCTTCAATTTTAATTGCTGGGTTAACTAGTCTTGGTCGTAAGTTCTTGCTTTTTATTATTTTGAATATTTCATACCAATCCTTTCTGGCCTGCAAAGATTCTGTTGAGAAATTAACTAACAGTCTAAGGGGGCTCCCTTAGCTGCCTTTCTCTTGCTGTTTTTAAGATCCTATTTGTCTTTAATCTTTGCCATCTTTATTGTGATTTGTCTTTATGTGTACCTCTTTGGGTTCATCATATATGGGACTCTCTGAGCTTTTTGGACTTGTATGTCTATTTTCTTTGTCAGGTTAGGGGAGTTTTCCATTATTATTTCCATAAATAAGGTCTCAATCTCTTATTATTTCTCTTCTCTTTCTGATACCCCTATGCTGAGAATGTTGTTACATATTGTTACATCCTCTTTTTCTTTTTGCTGTCTCACTACCTTTTTTTTAAATCACTGATTCAATACTCTGCTTCATCTAATCTACTGTTGATTCCTTCCAATATATTATTCATTTTTGACTGTTTTTTTTTGTGTGGTTCTTGTCTTCTTTTCTGTGTTTGCTATCTCTTTGTTGATGGTCTCACTGAGATCATATACTCTTCCTCTAAGTTTGTTGAGCATCCTTATAACCATTGTTTTGAACTCTGCATTTTGTAAGTTGCTTGCCTCCATTTTATTTAGTTCTTGTTTTTCCTCCTGTTTTTCCATTTAGAATATCTTTTATTGTTTTCTTATTTTGGCTACCTCTCTGTGTTTCTTTCTATGTACTTGGTAGACCTATCACATCTTCTTCTCTTGGCTGAGTGGCCTTATTAGTAAGTTCCCTTTGCGACCCAGTGGTGCAGCCTACCTGATCAACACTTCAGGTGCTCCAGAAGGGGTCCTTCTGTGGATTGTGTGTCCTGTTTTATTCTAGTTAAGCCTGGATTGACCTGAGGATTATAATCAACATCTTAGTTCATAACTATCTAGTTTTAATACCAAGTAATGTCAACAGTATATACATCTTTTCTCCTACATAGCTCCATTGTCTCCCTGATTTTATTTTTAAAAATTACATCTTTATACATTGAGCACTCATCAAAAATAGATTTATAATTATTGTTTATTAAAATTGTGTATTTTAAAAGATATGAAAAAGAGTTTACAATCAAGAAATATATTAATACTGAGTTTTACATTTACCTATTTAGTTGCCTTTACCAGTGTTGTTTCTTTCTTTGTGTGGCTTTGAGTTACTGTCAAGAGGTGTTTGTCTTAAGAATTAATCCACAGTTATCCCAAGAAAAGAGTGTGCCTTTTGGTATTTTGACTCTATGCTTAATCATTAGATTATAAACAAGCAATAAAAGCTACAAAAAGTTGTTAAAGAGTGATATCAATGAAAATGGTAGAGTAATAAACTGCAAAAATTTGTTCCTCCATAAAAGCAATTAAACTCTGGCAAAAATGGTCAGCATTTAATTTTTTTTTTCAAACTCTGGAAGCTAGCCAAAAGACTTTCACAATCAGGGTAAAACTATATCGAGAAAAAAAACAGCTAAATTTTGGTAAGAAATGCAAGATATTTTAGCTCAACATGGTTCTAATTCCCACTCCCCAAATCAGTAGTGATCTTGAGGAAAGCAGCCTGAATTTCTGGTACATGTACTGGTACCAGGGAGAGCAGACTGGAACTCATTCATCTAACTTCCCTTTGATTTTTTTAATCTACTACTGTTATTTAGAAATGCATTTTAATTTCCACATCATTGTGAATTTTCCAAATTTCCTTTTGTTATTAATTTCTTATTTTATTTTATTGTTGTCAGAGAACACACTTTATTTAATTTTAATCTTTTAAGTGTATTGAGATGTTTTTGTGATGTAATAGTGTCTGTCTTAGAGAACATTACCTGTGCATTTGAGAAGAATATGTATTCTGCTGTTTTGGGGTGCAGTGCTCCATAAATGTCTCTTAGGTTTAGGTTTAGGTTTAGGTTTAGGTTTAGGTGATTTATAGTGTTTCTCTAGTCTAGTTAGTGTCATTGATTTGCCTATTGTCCATTATTGAAAGTGAGGAACTTAAATCTCCAACTATTATTGTTGATTTGCCTATTCTCCTTTTAACTGTTTATTATTTGCTTCATATATTTTGGGGCTTTAATTTTGGTGCATATACATTTATAATTGTTATATCTCCTTGATGGATTGCTCCTTTTATCATTATATAATGTCTTTGTTATGTTTCATAAAGTGGATTTTGTCTAATATTAGTATAACCATCTGGCTCCATTTTGGTTACTATTTCTATGAAATATCTTTTTCCATTCTTTTACTTTTAACCTATTTGTGTCTTTTAATTTATAGTGGGTCTCTTGTAGACAGAATTTAGTTGAATTATTTTTTAACCCATTCTGACAATTTCTGGCTCTTATTTGAACAGTTTACTCAATTTACATTTAATTTAATTACTTATAAGGAATGACAATTCAGTGGTACTAATATCAGATAAAATAGATTTTAAAATAAAAAAGGTAAAGAAAGATACTGAGGGACACTTCATAACAATAAAGGAAATCATGTGCCAAGAAGATATAACACTTATTAATATCTATGCTCCCAATCAGGGAGTCCCAAAATATGTAAAGCAATTATTAACAGAACTTAAGGGAGAAACAGACTGAAACACTATCATAGCAGGGAACCTAAATACATCAGTGTCAGATATGGACAGATCGTCCAAACAGAAAATCAATAATGAAATAACAACTTTAAATGACACATTAGACCAACTGGTCATAATTGACATTTACAGAGCCTTCCATTACAAAACAACTGCTTATACATTTTTCTCTATTGCACCTGGTACATTCTCAAGAATCAATGACATACAGAGACACAGAGTTAGTCTCAACAAATATAAGAGAGACCATAATAGTTTGAAACTAGATATCAGCTGCAGAAAGAAATAAGGAAGAATCACAAATACAAGGAGGTTAATCATGCTACTGAAGAATAACTGGGTCAGAGAAGAAATAAAAAGAGAGATAAAGTGATATATAGAAACAAATAATAATGATAGTACAATGTATCAAAACTTTTGAGACATGGCAAAAGCGGTCATAAGAAGAAAGCTCATATCATTACAGGCCTATCTCCAAAAATAAGAATGAGCCCAAATAAACAGCCTAATGCTTCATCTTAAAAAACAAAACAAAAAAAACTAGAAAAAGAAGAAAAAATGAGGCCTCAAGTTAGTAGAAAGAAAGAAATTGGACCGATACATAGAAAAATACAATCTTCCTAGACTGAATCAAGGTCTGGAATATCTAAATAGAACAATCAGCAGTATGGAAATTGAAATAATCTCAAAAACCTGCCAAAAAGTAAAAATCCAGGACCAGATGCCTTCACCAGTGAATTGTACCAAACATTCAAAGATTTAATACCCATTGTTCTCGAACTCTTCCAAAAAATAGAAGAGGCAATACTTCCTAACTCATTTGATGAGGCCTATATTACTCTAATATCAAAACCTGGCAAAGAGACAACACAATAAAGAAAACTACAGACCAACATCTCTTATGAACATAGATGTAAATATCCTAAATAAGATACTAGTGACCCGAATGTAGCAACATATTAAAAAGATTATACCACCATGATCAAGTGGGCTTCATCACAGAGGCACAGGGATGGCACAACATACTCAAATCAATTAATGTGATATACCACATAAACAAATTGAAAAATAAGAATCATATTATCATATCAATAGATGGAGAAAAAGTCTTCGACAAGATACAGGATCAATTTATAATCAAAACACTTAACAAAATCGGTGTAGAAGGAAAGTACCTGAACATAATAAAGGCTATCTATGACAAACCCTCAGACAACATTTTACTTAATGGTGAAAAACTAAAAACGTTCCCTCTAACATCAGGAACAAGGCAAGGCTGTCCACTATCACCACTGTTATTCAATATAACGTTGGAGATCCTAGCGAGTGCAATTAGACAAGGGAAAGATATAAAAGGTATCCGAATAGGAAATAAAGAAGTCAAACTGTCACTATTTTAGGATGACTTGATTCTCTATATAGAAAACTCTAAAGACTCCACAACAGCACTACTAGAAACTATAAGCAAACACAGTAAAGTCTCTGGATACAAAATCAACATTTAAAATCCATAGCGTTCCTATACTCTAATAATGAAGTGTTAGAAAAAGAAGTAGAATAAAATAATTCCTTTTGCGATTGCAACAAAAAGAATAAAATACCTGGGAATAAATTTAATGAAACATGTGAAACACTAAAAATCTCACACTTCCAGATCAATAAAAGTCTGCTCTTTCCACTTCCTTTCAACATTTTACTGAAAGTTTTAGCCAGAACAATTAGGCGAGATAAATAAATGAAATTCATTCAAACTGGGGAGAAAGAAGAAAAATTACTTATATTCACAGATAACCCTAAGAATCCCTAAAGAATTCACCAAAACTATTAAAGCTAATAAGTAAGTTCGACAGAGTTGCAGGGTGTAAAAATCAACACAGAGAAATCAGTTGTAGGTGTATACACTTGTATAAAACAATCTAAAATGAAATTAATAAAGCAATTACATTAAAAAGAATAAAAGAACTAGGAATAAACTTGACCAAAGAGGAAAAAGACTTACACATTGAAAATTACAAAACTGCTGAAAAAATTCATAAAAACACAAATAAATGGAAAGACAACCCAAATGTCCAAGAAAGATAAATGGATAAATAAAATGTGGTATAGCCATACAATGGAATATTATTCAGATATAAAAAGAAACGAAGTATTGATTCATGCTACAACATAGATGAACCTTGAAAACATACTAAGTGAAATAAGCTAGTCACAAAGTACAGCATACTGTATGATACCTTTTATATGAAATGTCTGTCCACAATAGGCAAATGTATAGAGACAGAAAGTAGATTATTGTTTGCCAAGGTCTGGGAAGAGAGGGCAATGGAGAGTAACTGCTTAATGGATACGGGATTTCTTTTGTGAGTGATAAAATATTCCAGAATTAGATAATTGTGTGGTTGCACAACATTAAATATACAAAAGAAAAAATAATCCACGAAATGGAATATTTTAAAATGTTTTAAATGAATTTTATGTTATATGAATTTTATCTCAAAAAAAATTTTAGATTGTTGAAGAAAATATGTCAAATATTTATTTTTGCACTCTCAATTATCAGAGTTAAAATGTTAAGTTATAATTTATATAATAAACATATCTAAATTCCCATGAGTAAAGTAAGTGATATACACATAATTTTTAATTTTGTAGCACTTAGGATTTTTTTCTTATGAAAGGTAAAGAAATAGATTATAAAATTATTTGAAAATCTCTCTTAGGCTGCTATTAAGTATGATAACAAGGCTATTTTTTTAATTAAACAAATGGAAACATTTTTATCTCAAATCATTGGATTCAAGGAAATAATGCATTTTAACTATACTTCTAGTTATATTCATTTAAATTCAAATTTGTGGCTGAAATCAAAACTCTTTAAAGTAAATTACTCAAATATATAAATTTATGTCTATGTCCCTAGTACTGGAGGTAGAGCTCCTTGATGTAATTAAATCTTTCATCATTTGGAGACATTCTAAGAGTATAATAATTATATTCACACTGGAAACTTTCAGGCAATAAAGCATGAGCTTGGACTTTGTTCTTTCTGTATGACTACAGCATGAGTGTGCTTTCAAGGCTCACTAACGCCTTCTATTGTTGCACATATAAAATTTTTTTCTGAACTAAATTGTAATGAAATGCATGGTACATCCTTCAAGTTGTATTTGTTTTAAGGTATTTAAGACAGGCTGGATGAAACAATATCAATAAAATAAATGCAGTAAAACTGGTAGTGTCTGATATTAACCATTTTTATTACTATTCATTCATTCACTTGACAAACATTTTTTTATTTTTATTTTTTATTATTTTTTAAATTTTTAATTAAGTTTGTTGGGGTAACATTGGTTAATACAATTATATAATTTCCAGGTGTACATTATCATTTGACATCTCTATTGTGTGTTTACCACTCACTCAAAGTCCAGTTTTCTTTAGCTACCATATATTCGATCCTTTTTACACATTTCGCCCTCCCTCTAAACCCTATATTTGACCCCCTTTACCTCATCTACCCCCCCCCTTCCTCACCCCACTAGTAATCACTAGTCTATAGTCCTCTGGTAACCACTAATCTATATTCCATGTCCATGAGACAAACATTGAAAATGATTTTTCATTCTTTAGCTAGACTCTGCTCCTGACTAGAAATTTAAAATACACTGTTTTCAAGGAGACCACAATTTATCAGGAGTTCCGGAGACAAAAATAAAAATAATAGTAATGTGGCAAGTATGACAGAAATATGTCAGAGTAAGAACACAAAGAAGTACATAACATAATATGGATGGTAAGGGGAGCCTTCCTAGAGGAGTAAAGTCTGTTTCTGTAGGCAAGACAGGCAACTGTAAAAAGAGGAAAAGGAAAAGTAATTTATAGCAAAGGTTGAGAATTCATGAACGCACAGGTAAGAAACAACATCAGATGCAGTTAAACTGCAGGATATTTCACCTAGAAAGGGTTAGATCAAGAAAAGTTTTGTATGCCATGTTGAGTTTAGACATTCCATGTTGGGAATGAAAAGCTACCAAAAGTTTTTAAGCAACAGCAAACTACAGATTGGTCTGTAATTTACACAGTATGCTGTTGAAGGAATATGAAATTTCAATAGATATACCAGAAAATTTTAGAATGAATAGTCTGTATGACATATTCTATGTATCATCATAAAAAAATTTCCAAATTTGCAGCATATTTCCAAAGAAAATTAAGAGGATTTTTTGGAATATATGAGCATGGGCTTAAAAATTGAGGAAGAGTGACATTTGTAAATCTAAGGACTATATCTTCAAAGGGAATTTTTTCTGAGTCAGGAGTAGATAACAGGCTAGTGGATAAAGATTAAGCCTAGGATTAAGGTTTGGGATTGACCACTATCATAAAAATTCCAATCTTTTGAAAAATAAAAAGGAAGGAACCCCAAACTTCTTATATCAGGTCCTGGATACTTGCTCTCAGTGATGTCTATAGATTCCTAAATTTCAAAACAATCAAATATGTAAAATTTTATTTGACATTTTTCAGTAAACTTGGAGTTAAATAAAAAAAAAAAAAGCAAAACAAAACAATCAACCAGATCACCACAAAATCCAATCAACATGGTACTTTTTGTTTGGTTTTGTTTAAGAAAATTTTTAGTGGCTATATCAGATTGACCACCAATGTGGTTATTGCAAACATGGTAAAGAGCACAATGCACAACATTTAGTAATGTCACCAATTGCTCTGCAATAAATTGTGAATATAGATATGGCCAGAGGACAAAGCAGGGAAGAAGAGTTGTGATGAATCTCAGATAAAGCATAAAGCATAGATTCCTTTTTTTTCTCTGTGAAAACTTTCATCTTATAAATTGAAACCGTATCTTATTGTTCTGAACAAAATCCCTCCTTTTTCAGAGAAGAATACCATGAAAATTAACATCCACTAATATCAATGTTTGTTTGAAGTAAAAAGTCTATCATAACTCCATTAGAAAAAACTGCCTGTGGCATCAACTTACCGTGGGAAATCATTCTGTGCTCCACCTTTCCAAACACACATTGCTAATACTCCATAGAGAATCCATTATTGGGACCCAGAGTCACACTATCCTATAAATTTTCTTTGCCTCAGGAAACAGCAGCCTGTAATTTCTCTTTCCTTGCCCGAGGTTTAAAAAAAGCCATCATCCTTGGCTGATTTTCACACATGCTGTTACAATCTCAAATCCAACTCAAATCCTGGTCACCTTCTGGACACCTCAAGAAATGAAGACTCACTGGAAACAGTCCTTCTTGTGAGCAAGGACTTACTTTTAGCCCAGCCCTTTTTCTTTATTTTTCATTGTAAGTTTGTTTTTAATTTTATAAAATAAAGATTCTCAAATATTTTGTTTTAGTTTAAAATTAGATATGTTCTATCATCAAGATTGTATTTGATTTTGTAAACTTTATACCAATGATATGGACATTAACTGCACTCTGTTAAAATAGATTCTTTGTTATTATAAAAGGTTATATTTTAATAATCATAGTGTAATATTTAAATACATTGTATTAAAGTATCTCTTATGTTACTTTGAATGATAACATTTATGTAGTTATGGAAAAGAAAAGTTAAAATAATTATTAGAGTAGATCAAACATAGATTTACTCAAAGGTACAATAATCTCTCAGTTGTTTATATTAATGGAAAAAAGAAATTTAAATCTTAAGGACAGTCTATATATTTAAAAGGCACAATTTTAATTTGGTAATTTAAAAAAATTCATCAAAATCTAAACTAAGTTACAGTTCCTAAGCAGAATTAGCCTGATTCTTTAGGTTAATTCTTCTAAGGCCTTGGACTAATGATAAATCAGCAATGTCTCCTTAAGAGAAACTTTTGTCATATTTTAACATACTTTAATATTACATAATGTTGCTCTTTCCTTCTCTAATAATTCTTGTTGGGGAATAGGAGTTTGATAAAACAGAGGAGGAAATATCACCAAACACATTTCTTTGGGTGTGAGAGTATTACTTATCACATACATAGAATTTCATCTGCTATGATCTGTGAACTTTGGTTAATTGCCTTCTTTGACCATATGATATTGTCATCCAGGATAGAGGTACTGATTTTATAGCAATAGGCTATAATGGTGAACCAACAAAGGAAAGTCAAAATCCCAGATAATTTACATATTACCATGTATTCAAAAATAGTTAATATCAGCAGCATTTGACATAACTAAAAATTGCACAAACACAAGAAGGTTAAATAAAATGCTACTAAACAATGAATGAGTTTACAATGATATCAAAAAAGAAACCAAAATTACCTTGAGATAAATAAAAATGAAAACACAATGACTCGAAATCTATGGTACACAATGAAAGCATTTCTAAGAGGGAAGTCATAGCAATATAAGCCTATCTCAAGAGACATGAAAAATCTCAAATAAACAATCTAGCCTTACACCTAAAGTGAGTAGTAGGAAGGAAATAATAAAATTCAGTAGAAGTAAACAACATAGACTCTAAAAAAAAAAGGATACAAAAAAATCAATGAAACCAAAATCTGATTTTTGAAAAGATAAATGAAGTAGACAAACCTTTAACTAAACGCATCAAAAAAAAAAAAAAAAGAGAGAAGACCAAGATAAATAAAAATCAGAAATGAAAGAGGAGACATGACAACTGACTCATCAGAAAGCCAGGGAAATATAAGAAAATACTGTGAACAATCTGGAAGAAATAAATTCCTAAAAACATATAATCTCCCAAGCTTAAGTGAAGAAAAAAACAGAAAATATGAACTAACCAATTACTACTAAAGAAATTGAGTAAATAATCCAAAAATGCCTAACAAACCAAAGTCCTGTACTGGATGACTTCACAGGTGAATTTTACCAAACATTTTAAAAAGATTTACCACTTATTCTTCTCAAATTAATCCAAAAAATTCAAGAAGAAGAAAAACACCCAAGTCCATTTTATGAGGCCACCATTACACTGATTCCAAAACTAGATAAGAAAAAAAATATATAGGCAGATATCTTTGATTGACATAGATCCAAAAATCCTAAAAAACATAGTAGCAACTCAAGTTCAGTAAGCATTGAAAAGATCATACACCATAATCAAGTTGGATTTATTTTTGGGATGCAAGATTAGTTCAATATTTGCAATCAATTAATGTGATACGATACATTAAAAAATTGAAAGATAAAAATTATATGATTTTATCAATAATACAGAAAAAAACATTTGACAAAATCCATCATCTACTTATAATTAAAAAAAAAATCTCAGCGAAGTATAATAAAAGAAACATCTTAACATAATAAAGACCATATATGGCAAACCCACAGCTAACATTATATTCTCTGGGAAAAGCTAAAAGTGTTTTTCTTAAGATCATGAACTGAACAAAGCTGTTCACTTTTACCACTTTTATTCAATATAGTATTAGAAGTAATAGCCATAATAATTAGAAAAGAAAAGAAATAAAAAGCATCTAAATTGGAAATGAAGAAGAAAAAGTGTCATTTGCAGATGACTTGACTATAAATAAGAACTCTAAAGACTTCACCAAAAAACTGTTAGAATTGATAAATAAATTTAGCAAAAGTAGCAGGATACAAAATAAAAAGTCATCGGGAGTTATATAAAAACAAATGAAAATGATAGCACAACATATCAAAACTTTTGGGACACGACAAAAACAATAATAAAAGGAAAGTTCATATCATCAAAGGCCTATTTCAAAAACAAGAACAAGCCCAAATAAACAACTTAACGCTTCATCTTTAAAAAAACAAACAAACAAAAAAAACTAGAAAAAGAACAAATGAAGTCTAAAATCAGCAGAAGAAAAAATAATCAAAATCAGAGCAGAATTAAATAAAATTGAAAACAAAAAAAAAGAGAAAAAAGAAATGCAACAAAGAGCTGGTTCTTTTAAAAGGTTAATAAAAACAACAACCCTCTGGCTAGACTTACTACAGAAAAAAGACAAAGGACACAAATAAACACAATCAGAGATGAAAGAAAAGAAATTATGACAGATACCACAGAAACATAAAGAATCATACAAGAATACTATGAAAATATATAACTCGAATATAATAATCTAGAAGAAATGGACAAGTTCTTAGAAAGATACAACCTCCTTAGATGAATCAGGAACTGGAAATTTTAAACAGATCAATCAGCGGTTTGGAAATTGAAACAATCATCAAAAACCTACCAAAAAGGAAAAGTGCAGGATCAAATGGCTTCACCAATGAATTCTACCAAACATTCAAAGAAGGTTTAATATCTGTTCTCCTCAACGCTTCCATTCAGAAAGGAGGCAAAACTTCCTAACTCATTTTATGAGTCTAATATCACCCTTATACCAAAACCTGGTAAAGATAACACACACACAGAGCACATGCGCGCGCACACACACACACACACACACCCATGCACACACACTCACACAGACCAATATCTCTCATGAACACAGTTGGAAAAATCCTAGATAATATACTATCAACCCAAATACAACAACATATTAAAAAGATTATATGTCTCGATCAAGTGGGTTTCACCTCAGGAGCACGGGGATGGTTTAACATACACAAACTGATAAATGAGATACACTAGATAAACAAAAGAAAGAATAAGAATCATATTATCATATCAATAGATGCAGAAAAAGCCTTTGACAAGATACAGCATCCACTTATGATTGAAACACTTGATAAAATTGGTGTAGAAAGAAAGTACCCTAACAGAATAAAGGCCACATATGGCAAACCCTCGGCCAACATTATACTTAATGGTGAAAAACTAAAAACCTTTTCTCTAATATCAAGAGCAAGACAAGGCTGTCCACTATTACTACTGCTATTCAATATAACGCTGGAGGTCCTGGCAAGTGCAATCAAGCAAGAGAAAGAAATAAAAGACATTAAAATAGAAAATGAAGAAGTCAAACTTTATTTCCTATTCCTTCACTATTCAAAGATGACATTATTTTCTACATAGAAACCCCTAAAGACTCCATAAAAACACTACTAGATACAAATACAGAAAACAAATACTAGAAGCAAATACGATAAAGTTTCTGGAAACAAAATCACTGTTCAGAAATCTATAATAATTCTGTACTCTAATAATGAAGTGTCAGAAAAAGAAGTGGAAAAAAATAATTCCTTTTGCAATTGCAACAAAAAGAATAAAATACCTGGGAATAAAACTAACAAAACATGTGAGGGACCTATATAATGAAAATTTTAAGACCCTAGAAGAAATCGAAGAAGATACAAAGAAATGAAAAGATATCCAATGTTCATAGATTGGAATAATCAACATAGTTAAAATGATCTTATTACTTAAAATATTACACAGATTTAATGCAATACCCATCAAAATTCCATAGGCATTGTTTAAGAAAATAGAACAAAAAATACTCAGATTTCTATGGAACCACAAAAAACCCTGAATCGCAAAAGCCATTCTGAGAAAAAGGAACAAGACTAGAAGCATCACTCTGCCTTACTTCAAATTATACTACAAAGCAGTCATAATCAAAACAATATGGTTCTGGCAGAAAAGCAGGCACTAAGACTAGTGGAACAGAATCAAGAGTACAGAAGTAAACCTGTGTTTATATGGGCAAATAATTTTTGACAAAAGAGCCAAAAACATACAGTGGAGAAGACATACATATGAAAGGATGCTCAACATCACTAGCTATTATGGAAATTCAAATCAAGACCAAAATCAGATATCATCTCACACCTGTTAGAATAGCTATTATCAACAGGACAAGTAATAAAAATTATTGGAAAAGATGAGGAAAAAAAACACTCATACACTGATTGTGGGACTGAAAATTGGTACAGTCACTATGGAAAACAGTATAGAGGTTCCTCGAAAAACCAAGAATCGATCTACCATATGATCCAGCAATCTCTCTACTGGTATTTACCCCCAAAGACTTGAAAACATATATGCAAAAAGATATATGCACACCAATGTTCATAGCAGCATTATTCATAGCGGCCAGGACATTGAAGCAAGTGAAGTGTCTATAATAGATGATTGGATAAAGAAGATATGTTACATATATATAATGGAATATTGCTCAGCTATAAGAGATGAAATACTGCCATTTGCAACATGGATGCATCTTGAGGTAATCATGCTAAATGAAATAAGCCAGACAGAAAAAGTTGAAAATCACATGATATCACTTATATGTGGGCTATAAATCTAAAAGCAACAAGCAAACAGGACAAATAAACAGAGACTCATGTACATAGTCAGCAGACTAGTGGTTACCAAAAGGTAGGGGAAAGACGGAGATAGATGGGTAAAAGGGGTTAAATATCTGGTGACAGAAATAACTTTAACTATGGGAGGTGAACATACAATGCAATAGAAATATGATTTACTGTTGGAAAAAATCATCTATAATATTATTTTTTATTTAAATTCATCTTATTTTACTTATAAAAATATATTTAGCCAAAATTCTATTATTAAATTAGTGTCACCATATATGTAGTTTACATATGTATATTTTACCTATTACCTTCTTAATAATAATGTTTACTCTGATCAGTACAACAGTGGTTGCCTATACAAATAAATAGTCTCTTAATAAGCCATCCTACTTTAAAAATCAAGAAAAATATCCCTCATTTTGCATCCATAAAAAAGCAATTATAAATTAAGATTTCTTTTTGCCTCAGGAAAAAAAATAAAGAAAAATTAAAGTCATGACTACAAAATATCATATGACTAGCTTATTTGCATTTTTCTTTTGTTAACAAGCGATTGACATGTAGACAATGCACATGTTTTCTTGATGCCAAAACATTTATCATAACAGTCAGTTGACATGTGGGGGGATGGGAATCAACTTGATTTTTTTTCATATACTTAATGCTGAAGAACTGATTTGACTTGTTTTAAATGGAAACAGCTACATTACCCAACATTTTAAAAGTTTATATCCTAGTCCCTCTAAGTTAGACTAACAAAGGTTGGGGAAAAAACACGAATAGATATTTTTTCTCCTCCAGGAGACTGCTTGCCTCTATAAAACCAGCAGAGAACCCTTGGCTGAAAGAAACCAGGTTTTACCACTCTAGAGTCTAGTGACAGTCTGCTAAGGAGGGAGAAATGCTCTATTGATCACAAGCAGAAAGTGACTAAGGAAACTTCTACCTTTACAAATAAAAGCTCAGCTGAAAGCTTGTGACACTGAAAACATGGTAAATTGATTCAGATAAGGAAACAGACCATTTTTTCAAATCAGAAAATGCCACCATTCAGCATTTTCCTTTTACCTAAAGGCAAAGAAAATAGTATTAAACTAAGCAATCATAAATTATGTCCTATTGTATTATAAATACACCATATTTTTTCCCTTGCATTTTATAATAACTTAGATTCTGATATTTCCATTGAGGTGTAAGAACATTACATTATAAACTCTAAAATCTATTTTCCAAAAAGTACTAAGGTAAAACCAATATCTAATACTGAAGGGAAATAAATCTTGGAGCCAGAAGACTTGAATTCAACTTTCTGCTTTCTCATTAACCAGTTCTGCTTTATCATTAAGTTATGCTACCTTGGGCTGGCTGCTTTAACTTCCTGAACCTAATTTCTCATCTATAAAATATAATTATTAATACCTGTTTTACATTTCTATGGTGAGATTAAATAAGAAATAATTTTTTTGTAAGCCATTAAAAGCTAAAAATAAAATAAAATGTTGGCAGCCCAGATTACTAATAATTTTGTTATTGTTACTTATACATCAGATAACAAAAGGGCTATATGGCTATCACATCCTTTTATATACTCAGCATTGCTGCAACAATTCACTGTCCCTTAAAAATATGGATGGGTTAAGTCCCATACTCTTGTGACTATTCAGTGTGAAGTTGGATAAAGCACCTGCAAGGTTGATTCAATTATTTATTTTCTTTTAAATATTAATGATGTGTGGGCAGAATCTATACAGATGTATTTGCATTTGGTCAATAAAAATAAAAGTGTAAAAAGTGCACAAGATATAAGGAGTGCCAAGCAAAGATGGCAATCACACTAAGAACTAAACAAGTAAACAAACCTACTCCAGTGTACTCCATGCGGACAAGATTGTAAAGATCTAGAAGTGAGCTTAGAAATCAAATCCTCCACTTATCATCTCATGAGAGAATTCTTTCTACAATTTTATTACAAGTCAGATCCTTTTTATTATATCTCCATATTCAAACATTTTCTTCTTCACTCTATAGCTATATGAGTCAGCTTTCTCATAGTCATTCCTTAAATAGCATGACAGTGTCTAGATCCTTTTGAATTGTTCCTGTTATGATGTCAGTTCCTGGATTAAATATCAGAGAATCTTTTGGGATAGAAGTAAGGAATGGCATAAAAGCAATCTCTTTTGTCTGTTATTTAAGTTAATTTCAAGGTAACAAACATTTTCAAAAATTATTTCAATCTAATGTAGATGTACATGATCTTAAGTAAAATATATTTCATTCCTGTTTTGTAAATATTTCTGTCCTATATAATTTCTTAAATGATATTTTTAGTAGATAGTCTGATAGTTCTTATATATTAAGTGTTTTCAAACTATTTGTTTATTAAAGTATTCAAAAATAGATAGATATTTATAAAGTCATGTTTGTTTTACACATAAAATTAATGCATATAGAACATGTTAACGTAGGTCCTGAAATTAATTTATAAAATGATGTATTTTCAATTTTAAGTCATTACTATTTTTCAAGTGCTCTAACATTACTCTTCTTTCTTTTGTCCATTTTTCTCAAATGTGATCAATGGCTTTGCTGAAAATATAAAACCTCATTTCTATTTACAGGTGGAAAATTTAAGATATTTGTTTTATCATAAACTGGATAATAAACAATAACAATTGAAAAGAGAAAAAAATTTCAAATGTGTTAAGTCATATTCTCCAGCCTCAGATAACTGTGACTTCAAAAATAAAGTTATACTTTCTTTAAAAAAAAAAAAAAGATTTATTTTGGTACAGGCACTCATTCTGTTTGACTTGGGGATGCTAGTCTATTATTAGGTTTCCTGCTCCCATGTGCCTCTGAGAATCCAAAGAGCATTTTTTATATGTTCTCAAATTTTTTTTTCTGGAATAACCAACATCTTACTATGGACCAGTTCTGAGTCAAGTTTCATTTCATGTTTGTCTCAGGGTTGGGGTGGTTCCTCCTCTTCTTTAGCTTCACCAAGCATATTGGCAAGATCATCCCTTAATTCTCTGTAGCACAACTCAATTATGTAATGTTTAATACAACTATTCCTAAAAGAAACAAGAAAAATAAACTATAGTATAGGAAACCTAGAATTTGCATCGCTTTCATAAGCCACAAATTAAAGGTCTTTTGGCACCATTTTTTCCTCCTAAATCTTGGCCTGCTTTACTGTGGTAAAAATAAACCTCCATGCCATCTCTTGTCTCTTCCATTTCATAAGGTCCAGCTTAACTTCTATGAAATAAACAAGAAGAATCCCCTATGTATACCTCTTCTCCTGAGTCTAGATGCCAACTCCTTGAGGCCAGAAAAGAAATGAAAAAAAAAATAGCTTTTTCTTCCTCTTGACTACCTTAGGAATTCTCAGTTTCTGCTCTTGATCAGCCTCTCCCCAGCCTGATTAGTGGGGAATGTGCATTCTCTCCAGGGAGAACTCCACCCACTACCCACAGGTGTTGGTCTCTCCAGGCTCTCCTCAAGACAATTCTACAATAGAGAATTCCCTGTCTATTTCCCAAAGTGTATAATTCTAAGCATTGAAAAACATCAGCGGAGTTAAGGAGGTTGCAGCAAAGCTTTAATTAGTTTCTAAAATTTTATGAGTAAATGCAGCATAGGAAAACATATATTCCCTAAGAACAAATGAAGAAACAATAATTCTTAACAAAGGACAAACTAAATTAGAATCATATTACCGAAGAGAATATTTGTTATCTTAGTCTTAAGTTTCTGATTTCAAGATTTTCTCAAGAAGAACATTTATGTATTTCCTGTATGTCTAAAATCCTTCAAAAGTAAACCTTCCCACCCAGAGTAGAGAGGGATCATCACAAAAGGAGAGGAAAAACTTCACACGAGAAAGTAGAAATTAAATAACAGTATTTTTTTTTAAGAAAAAATGTTAGAGCAGTTTTAGGTTCACAACGAAATCAAGAGGAAGTAAGATAGATTTTCTATTCATCTTCTGCTCCCATAATGCATAAATTTTCCCATTATTAACATCCCCCATCAGAGTGGCACATTTGTTATAATTGATGAACCTACATTGACACAACATAATCACTCCAAATCCATGATTCACATTAGCGTTTATTATTGAAGTTTATTCTATGGGTTTGGACAAATATATAATGACCCTCTATTACAGTATCATACAGAGTTTTTCAATGCCCTAAAAATATTTTGTACTCTGCCTATTCATCTCAACCTTCCTCTTAACCACTGGCACCTACTTATCCATCTGTTTAATGTCTCCATAGTTTTGTCTTTTCCAAAATGTCATACAGTTTAAATCATAGAGTATGTTAGCCTTTTCATATTGGCTACTTTCACTTAGTAATATGCATGTAAGGTTTTCCAAGTCTTTTCATAGCTTAATAGTTCATGTCTTTGTAGTACCAAATAATATCCATTTTCTGGATACACCGCAGGTTATTTATTCATTCACCTACTACAGGACCTTTTGATTGCTTCCAAGTTCTAGTAAATATGAATGAAACTGTTTTAAATATTTGTACACAGATTTGTGTGTACACATAAATTTTCAACTTTTTTGGGTAAATACCAAGGAGGACAATTGTTAAATTGTATAGTAAAAATATGTTTAATGTTATGGGAAACCACAAAACTATCTTCCAAAATAGCTGCACTATTTTACATTTCTACCAGCAATGAAACAGAGTTCCTGTTCTGCCACATCCTCATCAGCATTTGGTATTGTCAGAGTTTAGAATTTTGGCCTTTATAATAGTTGTATAGTCATATCTCATTGTTGTTTTAATTCACATTTCCCTGATGACATATAATGTGCAGTATATTTACCTATTTTTGAATTCCCATCTACATATCTTCCCTGGTGAGGTGAATATTAAGGTGCCCAGCCCACTATTTTTAAAAAATTCTTTTTCTTTTTTTCTTTTCAATAATGAATGTCACTTTAAAAGTAAATTAAAAAATAAATCAAAATTAAAATTAAAAAATAAATGAATAAATAAATATTTAATCACGCTCGCTACCCTGTCATTGTTAGTGACAGTTTCTGTAGGGTTTGCTTGGATTCTCCTGGGGCTCCACTTTTTTAGGACTTGGAGGATATAGGAGAAGGGGCCCTCTCTGTTAGAGGATGGGGCTGGGGCTCAGCCTTGTAGTTTGCAGCTGGGTCTGGTAACAATCAGCTGTTGCACTTCTGCCTTCCCCACTTCTCTGCCTACCCCACTTCTCTGCTTTCTTCCCTGATTTCTGGGCACTGCTGCTGCATTGAGCTCACAGCTCTCTCAGGGAGGGTTGTTCAGGGAACCCGCCACAAATTCTCACCTGCCCTTCCTCCAAGTGAGTGCTCTGGCTGCTAATGGCATCTTGTTTCTCCTAGTCTACCGCCAGATTCTTGTGGTTCTGACCTGTGTCGCTCTTATTCACAGATCCCTTGCTTATACATGTTTGTGTGCAGGTTGGTTGTTTTTTGTTGAATTTTAGTTGTTCAGCTTATTGTTGTTCCAAGGGGAGAGATTTGTGGATATCTCTCACTCTGCCATGTTTCTGACATCACTCTTGGTCTTGTTTTTTATCCATTCAGCTTTTAATTGGAAGATTTAATCAATTTACATTTAAAGTTATTATTGATAAGTACAAAATTGTTACTTTTTTATTATTCATACTTATGCCTTTTCTCTTCTTTAAAAGTTCTTGTAAAACTAGTTTGGTGGTGATGAACTTCTCTAACTTTTTGTCTGGGAAGTTTTTTAGCTTTCCTTCAATTTTATATGATAGCCTTGCCAAATAAAGTAATCCTTGTTGTCTGTCCTTGCTTTTCATCACTGAATATTTTGTGGTGTTCTCTCCTGGTCCACAAAGTTTTTGTTGAATAATCAGTTGACTATCTTGTGGGAGCACTCATGTAGGTAATTAAGTGACTTTTTTGTTGTTTTTAAGATTCTCTCTTTGCTTTAACCTTTATCATTTAAATTATGGTGTATCTTGGTATGGGCATCTTTGGGTTCATCTTATTTGGAACTCTCTGTGCCTCCTACATTTGTATGTCTTTTCTTTCTCCAGGTTAGGAAAGTTCTCAATCATTATTCATTAAAATAGGTTTTCAATCTTTTGTTCTCCTCCTTCTGGCACCTCATTGATGTCAATGTTGTTACGTTTGGTGTCCCAGAGACCCCTTAAATTACTCTTGTCTTTTTTACTTTTCTATTTGAGTGTTTTCTGCCACCTTGTTCTCCACATCTCTGATTTGATCTTCTGCTTCATCTAAACTGATATTGATTCTTTCTAGTTATTTTTTGTTTTAGTTATGGTATTCTTTATTTCTGACTAGATCTTTTTTATGGTTTCTATTTTCTTTTTATGCTTACTATCTCTTTTTTAGAGTTATCACTAAGTTTCTTGATCATTCATATAACCAATGCTTTGAACTCCATATCTGGTAGATTGCTTCTCCTTTTCACTTGTTTTTTTCCTGAAGTTTTCACCTGCCCCCCCACCCCCACCATTTGGGACTGATTTCTTTATCTCCTTATTTTGGTCTGTGTTTGTTTCTATGTATTAGATAAATCTGCTGAGTCTCCCAGTCTTGGCAGAGGGGCCTTATGTAGTAGTTGTCCTGTGAGGCCCAGTGGTACAGTCTTTCTGATCACTTTAGCTAGGTGTTCCAGTAGTGTCTGTTGTGTGGATGTGGGTCCCCTTCTACTGTAGTTAAGCCTTAATTCTGTTGGCACATCAGTGGGTGGGATTGACCCTCAAGCTGACTGGCTGTAAGGACTGGCCACAACTACAGTGTACACGTTGCAGGTGGGGGCTGGCCCCATGGAGCATAATTTGCCCTATTGGGCTCTGGTGCCTGCTGAGACTACCCTTTGGGTACACCACTTTGGGTCAACTCAGTTAGTGCTCTGTTGTGATCTGAAGTTGGCCACTGGCTTTGTTGGTTCTGGGGATTCTTGGTAGGGACTCTGATATAGGCCAAGGTCAGTCACTGCCTGTGACTAGCCCAGGACTATCTGATAGAAAGTATAAAGTGTTTCTTGGTTGGTAGCTGTCTGTGGTAGATCTGGAGGCATATGGGAGAGACAAAACTGTGATCCAAGGCCGACAGGCCTGGGGCAGCTCAGCAAAATGCTCATGGCACCTTGAGTTCTGCTGCTTCTTAGCAGCTGCCTGTAAGGCTCATAAACTTAAAGAATCTCAGCCAGTATATGAGTTGGGTGAGGTAGAGTTTCAGGGAATCATCAGGGTGAAGCAAGTGGTGTTCACCAGGTAAATGTAAGTCAGATTTAGCTATATGGAGGGAAGGCTCAACACAGGAAAGGTAGCACTTGCCTGCTGACTGGCCAATGGGAAAAAAGCTCAACACAGGCAGCTATCTCTCAATTGGTCACCCTGAAGCCACACAATTCAGTTTCTTCCTGTACATCTCCGGCACTTCCCGAACTGCTGTCCTTCCACCAGTGCCCAGGGTAAGTGCCCTCAAGCAAAATAGTCTGTGTATGGGCCCTTTATGAGGATGCTTGGGTTTCCAGCAGCCTGCCATCTCACCCAGACTGATGGAATCTCCCCTGAGTTTTACAGCCACATGTTGTTAGGGCCTCTCTTTCTGGCTAAGGAGTGCGGTTTGAGGCTGGGACCTCTTTCTTCTCGAGGAATGAGGACTTTGCAGCTAAGATATCCCTTCCAATTCTCAACTGCCACACATGAGTGTGTGGCCAGCTCATTTCATATTTGCTTCTTCTATCAGTCTTAAAGCAGCAGCATCTTTATATCCATAATTATAGGGCTTCTGTTCAGCTAGTCTTCAGATGGCTCTTCAGGTTGATTAGTCTACAGTTAGTTGTAATTTTGATGTGATCATGGGAAGAAGTGAGCAAAGCATTTACCTACTCTGCTATCTTGACCAGAACTTTCTCTGGCTCATTATTTAAATTGATTGTTTGCTTTCTTATTATTGAATTTTAAGAGTCCTTTATATATTTTGGATAACAATTCTTTATCAGATATGTCTTTTGTAAATATATTTTTCCAGTCTGTGGTTTGTCTTCTTATTTTCTTTACATTGTCTTTTTCAGGAGAGAAGTTTTTAATTTTCATCAAGTCCAACTTTCCATTATTTCTTTGATGGATCATGCCTTTGGTGTTCTATCTAAAAAGGAATCACCATTCTAATGTCATCTAGATTTTCTCCTATGTTTTCTTGTAGTTTTGTGTTTTATATTTAGGTCTATGTTCTATTTTTAGTTAATTTTTGTGACAGGTATAAGTTCTGTGTCTAGATTAATTTTTTGCATGTGGATGTCCAGCAAATATCATGCAATAAATATAACATCTGCAAAATTAATATCAAACTTACATCAACAGATTACTTTGTTTTCATTATTTTTTATTTGAACTATTACTAACAGTAATATTTTAGATATTTGTAATATGGAGGACTCTCTTAATATGAATTCTTAATTATAATTTAGTGAAAATTTTATTATACTTTTCCTAAAGTGATATGAATATGTTTGTGTATAACTATGCATATAAGTTATGTTATACTTAATCCAGATCCATAAAAAAATGTAAGATCCATCACTTGTTAAAAGTTTTACTAATTTCTTAATATCAATTCCTAAATCTAATCTTATTAAAACCAGTGAATATATATCATATTAAATATCTAAGTAGTCAACAACTCTATTTTTGAATTATGTTATATACCTTTTTTAAAAAGTATAATCATATTTTTAATATCTTTTGTCCTTTGTGATAGGTAGAATTCTAAGATAACATCCAATGAGTATACCCTAATAAAGTAACCTCCCCTTGAATGTAGGTAGGACTTATAACTTGCTTCTTATAAATAGGATATGAAAAAGATGGTGAGATAATCATGGCCTTAATTAGGTTACATTCATGATGAGAGTGAATGGACAGTTCAGATATAATTAAGATTTATAATTAGTTGACAGTAAATTAATAAAAAAATAGATTTCACTCATTGGGCCTTTTGAAAGAGGGTTTAGATGTCAGTAATTCTTTTTCCTACTAGCTTTGAAAAAACAAGCTACCATGAATTCCACTGTTGCAAAAATATTAATTGTGCCAATAGTCATATAAGTTTAGACATGGACACTGAGCCTCATATGAAACTCCAGCCACAGGAAGCACCTTGATTGCAACTTTGTGAAGTCCTGAACAGAGGGCCTAGTTATAGTGGCCATTCCCAGATTCTTGACCTATGGAAATTTTGAAATAGTAAGTGTGTGTTGCTTAAGCCACTAAACTTATAGTAATTTGTTATGTAGTAATAGAAAACTAAAACAACTTTAATCAACAAATATTTATTGACCACTTACTATTTGCCAGGAACTCTTCTAGTTTTGGCGTATAGCATTGAAAAAGACCAAAAATGTCCTTGCCCTCAAGAAGAGTTTGTTATGCACTGACAAATGAAATCAATGCTATGGTCAATTTAATAAAATAAAGCCTTTTTTTCTTTTTCTCTGAATGATGCCACCTGTTGGGTGTTTCCTGTTCATTAAGGTAACAGTTGCTGTTACAACAAATAAATCTCCAAATTTTAGTGGTTTAATATAATAAAAAGTATATTTTCCTTCACACAACAATTCAGTGAGAATGTTTGGCACATAATCTACATAATGATTCAAGACAAAGAATCTCTCCATGTGATGGCTCTACCAACCCCTTAGTGTCTCATTTCTTGCCCTGCTTACAGCTAGAAGAAGAGGAAAGTAAAAATAGAAAAGATACATCTGTTCTTTTTTTCATTTTAGCTTGGAAGTGGCCTACCTCTGCTTCTATTTCATTTACAAGAGCTAATCTCAATGCCTTATTTACTTATAAGCAGAACAAGAAATGGGCAGCAGCTTTTTAACAAATATTCTCCTTTATGGAAGGTGAGCATACATATTTACTAGACAGCTGAATTTTTCTCCACAATTCCCATTAGCTAGACATTTGGCCTCAGGTAGACAAAACCATATTATGGCCATTCAATGAATAAATGAATGAATGAACGAATGAGCACATTATGAAAATGTCCACATATTTTGGTATATACATGTTAATTGAGCCTATGGAGAGTGTAATGGACAGCAGTTGTTTCTGTTTGTGCAATATTTTTTCCCACTTCTGATATCACATTCTTTATAGTTTGATTAGACGCACAAACCCACTGCCACCATCAATTGGGGAGCACACTGACAAGCATAATCATTCAGAGTTGACTGAATTGTTTCTCTCACAGCAGTAATTGGCTCATGAACCATTCTGGGTCAAGCGAGATTCTCCACAGGATTTAACAGCTTGGAGAATATAAATACAGGAGTTCCAGCAACTACCATGTCTTTCATAAGAAGAGTATTCATTAGAAAGAAAGCTTCAGAGACCACTGGAGAATACCCAGCTCAATATTATTTTATTTTCTCATTTTCATCTATCACACATTATTTTTACCTTTATTCTCCCTGATTTTTAATAAAATACTCAGCAAAAAGAGAAAAAGAGCTAATTAACAATAAAGACACATTTATGAAAAAAAGGAGGGGAGCATTTACAGAAGACACTCACCTGACTGGACAATGAGCAGGCAAAGACTTAAAGGAAGGCAGAGTTGCTCAGTAATTGTGGCCATATTAGAAAATGTCCTTAAAGTTGGACGAATTAATGTGAGATTTCTTCTGAAGGTGGACATTAAGTATTATGGGGGGAAAAAAGTAATATGGAATCATAAAAGTTAAAAAAAATCTGTAAAGCTTCAGAATTGGAAAGACATCAATATTATTTTATCAAACACTTTTATTCTCTATATCATTAAGTTCAGGTTCAGAGGTGAAAATTGGATAACTGGAAGATAAATCTGGCATCTCCTGGAAAAATAAAAAATGGTATAGTTCAAGGTGATATCGAAGTGGGCTTGGGCTAAGAACATGACCCTGATGAAGAGGGGATGGTTATTAAAAAGCATTCCATATAGTATTCCAAAGAGAGGAAAAATCATATGCATTGAGATTTCAGGTGAGATAATGGAGAGAGATGATACACTAACTGAAAGGGAAGTTGAGTGAGAATGTCAGTTCTATGGAAATACCATAAGTACTCTACATTTAGAGTATGTTGACTTTCAGAATATAGCTTATTACCCAGGAAAACTTTCTAGTAGAACTAGTTGTAGAGCATATATTATGAGTTAAGAACCATGATATATGATTTGCAGATATCAAATTTGATTTTCACAACACTTCTTAAGATGTTTAACAAGATAATTTAGCAGCTTTGCTTATTATCCCACGATCACTAAGGGCCAGGGCTGGGAGTAAATCCAAGACTCAGCTGTGTTCCACTTAACAATGATATTTATCATTATTCTGCTTTACGGAAGATATTTTGGAGGAGTAACCAATATGACTCAGTGACTAACTACATATGAGACTTAAAGGAGCTGGAAGAGTCGAATACTTCTAAAGTAGGGGTGGACATGTGAATTTTTAAATCATTCATATATAGATAATTGTGGATGCTTTGAGAAGGATATTGGTCAGTTCTTAGATTGTAATAATGGAGTAAGAAAAGGGTTTAGAACAAAAACAAGATTTTGAGCACCCATATAGTCCTCAACAGAAAAAGAAAAAGAGAGATAATAACAGGGTAAAAAAGGAAACTCAGAAAACTAGAAAATTTAAAAATTGCAGGTTTTAAAGTACATAGTATCTTAGAAACCAAGGAAAAGAGCTTTCAAAAACTTGAATTTGATTACTCAGGTCAAATGCAACAGAAAGATTAAGCTAGAATTGTGGAAAAAAATAGATTTGGCCATTACAATACCATAGGGACTGTAGAGGGTACAGTTCCACTAGTAACATAGTGATTAAATAGTAAGAAAAGTATGGAAATGAGATCAGTGAGTCTAATCCTACCTTTCACAAATTCTTTTTTCTTTATCTGCTTCTATATCATATATTGCTAACTGTAATCTATATTTATTTCTACATTTACACTCTAATCCAAATATTCATCTCATTTAGCCTTTTATCTTTTGCTGTCTGGCTTCCCCAGTTGTTTCAGGTCACCCATTTTTCATAGGTGTCTACATGCTCTAAAAAGAACAGATATTGCTGTCTATATTCTAATCATAGTGACTTAGAACAGGCAGAATTCCATTACAAGGGAAAACAGTGGGAAAGAACAACTGTGTAGTGATAAAGGAAAGAAGACAGACTTGATACAGCTTTTGAAAGAATTTCTTTCTTTCCCCATTGTACCTGCCTGGCCTCAAATCACTCACAGCCAGATGGAACTATGCTTGCATGAGCTTTCTGGCAGAGGACAGACTTGTCTCACTTCTCAAAGAGAAAGTAGCCAGTTCTGCTACAGAAGCACCCCTCCTAGAATTCAACATGGCATTTTCATGCAGTTGTGGTTGATCCTTTTCATTGTTATAAAGCAGTAAAACCAGATGAATATAATTGATACTTATACAAAATTTTTTCATTGAATAATACTTGGATGACTTATTAAATGAATAATAATATTACATCCATCATCAATGAAATACTCCACATTTGACTGAATCTAATCCATTCATTATTTCATGAGCACACTGGCCTTTAAAGAGAGTCACAAATACAAATAGTGGTGCCGAGTGATGGCTTTTATGTTATCTTTTCAAGTATAGCTAAAAAATGTGTGAAATCCTCTTTGGCAAATTACTGAAAGAGTCTTATAGAAAAGTTTCATGAGACTATTTGGAAATGTTTTTGTCCAGCTGCAAACATTCTAATAGGCGAGGAGGCAAACAGCAGATAGGTAAATATAGCTTCTGATAAATAGAACTGCATGAAACTTTTAGTCTCTATAAAATCATTTGATAAAAGAGACTGGATTTGGAAGAGTATGTTTCCTTCACTATTAACTCACCCATTGTGATTTACAACAAAGTCCAGGAAATTAAAAATTGCAACAGTTTCTTCATTTCCTTAACTGAATTCCCTGTTATATATGACATTTTTCTTTGATTTGTCATATTTAATCTCTCTTTGGTGAACTATAATACCTTTTATATAAGAAACAAACCATTTGTGTAAACTCAAGTCTAAAATAAAAAACAGATGACTGGCGCAACTCTAGAGGCTTTACACATCCTCTCTTATTTAAGTCTATAAGACCTATATGAGTTGGGTTATAGTATTAGCTCAATTTTAGGAAACAAAAATGAGAAAAAGAGAACTATTTTAAAAATTGCCTAATATCAATTGACATACTTCAGAAATCCAGAACTCTTGCTCTTAACCATTAAATATAATTCTTTGCAAAAGCACTTGTACAAGAAAATTCCCCAGAATTAATATATATTACTTCTCAGCCAGTGCAACAGATGAAAGAGGGATCTTGCCAAAGCATATCTTTTTGAAAATTTACAGCAAGAGTAGAATAGTAAGTAAAAGCTTCAAAAGTAATAAACATCAGCAATGAAGAAATGGCGAGTCATATGACATGAGCCATTTTAACAGAAAGTTCCAGTAATAGATGAAGATCATAGAGAAATTTTTGAGAAGTAAATTTTAGCCTAGAATTTTATACCCAACCAGGCTTTTAACCAATAGAATGAAGACATTTACAAAAATATATGGTCTCAGAAAATTTCCCTGCTATATATTCTTTTTTGGGGATTTTCTTGAGACTGTACTGCAGCAAAAATGAATGAGTAAATCAAGAGAGAGGAAGACACAAGGTTCAGGAAACCACGGCTGTGACCCAAGAGGACATTAATGGGGCATCCCAGGATGATGGCCATGCCCCAGGTCCTGAAAGCATTGGACCAGGACTGGAGCTAGTATAATGAAGCTCTTCAGAAAAAAAGGTCACTAAAGAAAGACACATGGCATTAAAATATAAGAAATGATGGCATATTTGTAAAAAAGAAGGAGGAGGAGGAGGAGGAGGAGGAGGAGGAGGAGGAGAAGAAGAAGAAGAAGAAGAAGAAGAAGAAGAAGAAGAAGAAGAAGAAGAAGAAGAAGAAGAAGAAGAAGAAGAAGAAGAAGAAGAAGAAGAAGGACTACTATTTTAAGTCATTGACTTGGGAAATGAGAAAGAAGAGATATTTCAAAAAGAGGAATTAGTGATCTGATGTTGAATACACTGGCAAAAGAATAACCAGAAGTAAGTAAAAAGTTTTTTGAAAGAGAATTACCAGTTAAGAAATCTTTATCGTGTGTTTCTAAGATAATGAGATTACAAATTTATTTTATTGTTCTATTAGACCATCTCTAAAGTATCTTTTTTTTTAATATTATAATTACATTTTTTTTCTGTCTGGGAAGGGACTTTCTTGTGGATGATGCTAAATGGGCTCTGTCATCCATCCCCACCCTTAAGGAGTCATCTCTGGCCCCATCAACTAGGGGAGAAAGACTAGATTGCTACATAGAATCAACAAAACTAGCCCAGATCTAGAAAGACTTTTGCTGTTTCCAAGTCTATGCTGGCATTATAGACAAGAATTGATTAGGGAGGGATGAGGAGGCACTGTTAACAAAGGAATTAACATTTGAACTTGGAGAAGGAGTTAGTCAAGCCAAAGTGAGCAATAGGGAAAAATTTCCAGGCCGAAGGAACAGTTTGGCAAGAAGCGAGGAGACCATATCACAATCTAGAAACTGATGAAAAGTTTTTCGTGACGATATTATGAAAGATCTAATTTATGTTTGAAAAACAGACCAAAAAGGAGGAGAGCAGTTCAGAAAATCCTTGCTGGGGAATGAATCTTCCAAACCTGAGCCATTCGATATAAAACAATTCTGAATCCTTATCCAGATACAGGGAATTTAGATGTTCCAATGTAAAAAAAAATAAGAACATGGAAAAAAACACATGATAATGGAGAAATAAAACTTTGCATATAAATTTACAAAGAAAAATGGTGAAAAGCCAATCTGATCAGACTGAGTAAAGATAATTTCCATAGTGTTCGAACATGATGAAGAATTATTGATAGATTTAGAAGACTGAAATCAATCAAAAGCATTTATAAACTCATTTTCTCATTATTAAAGTCATGGGTGTTGTATGTTCAAAGTTAAAACCAGTCATGATAAGAATGGTAACTTGCAGGCTTCATCAGGCTGTGGCTTCAAGTGATACTTAATGGGAAGAGTGTGTACCAAGACCAAGTTAGAAAGTGAATGACCCTTTCATAATCGCAAATCACATTGAGGTAGCTGGACCAGTAAACAAAGACCTGAAGTGAGGTTTACTAAACTAGAGTAGATCATCTGAATTCTATTCAAAATAACTGAATCTTGAAATTATTCACATAATGATAACTACCTTCTGAAATTTAAACAGTGAGAGTCAGGAAATAAAACAGGATTAATTTAGGACATTTTCTGATCCACACCGGTACTGCATCAAAAGAACTGAGCTTCTTATTCTAGTGATGTGTGCTTTTCACATGGAGGGTCTATTGCTACTTATATTTTTATTATGAACCAAGTACTATATATTTTGGCTGCCTTTGTAAAAGGTGAAAGATTTATGCAATCTGAAGAGAAATCAGAGTATTATTTTGGTTGCTTTTGTATTCTGCTACCATTCTATAACCATGAGATGAGAGATTAAAAAAAATTATTCCCAAAGCAAGTCAGATATCATTTTGACAAAGTACAAAGTCCATTGGGAGCTCCTCCACTCTCTAGGAGACACAGTGGACTTTAATATCAGGATCACAGATGTGGGAAGTATAGCTTTTAGTAAAAGGGCTGAGGCTAGGGAAAAGGCCAGGAGGAAGAAATGTATGGTTTAAGGAGAAGTGGAAACATTTGAGAAACACATAAGATCAATGAATTTCATTGAATTAGAAGTTTGAGAAGAAGCAGCATGAAAAGCAACATATGCATTTATCTGTAACGCTTATATGTACTTACATTCTCCAAAAACCCAAGCGATTGGGACTTGAGGCCTCAATTATGTCTCTTTCCTTCAAGAACATATTAATAAATATTACCACTAAAATGAAAACAACTGATAAATTCTTTTAAAGTACTCTCTAGATATCTATAACCAATTGCTTTAGGATAGAATGTCTTTTTTTGAAATAACAGAATGGAAAAATAAAGCAGACTAAAGGGCAGTTATTTCTTTAAAAAAAATAAAAGACACACACACAAGCTCTACCGTATTTTTTCTTATTATAAATATACATTTCTTTTAAAAAATTGAATATATATAATTATAGTTTTTCAAAAAAAAATGAATCAATCACATCATACCAAGCTTTATAATCTGCTTTTTTATTTAAAACATACCTGAATACACTTATTTACCATTAACTAGTCTTCTATAAAATCATTTTTAATGATAGCATGCTACTTCATTCTATGAACATCTTATAACTTATATTATCAATAATTATATATTTCACTTCTTCTTGCTCCCTTCTTCTCTTTACTTACTGCTTTTATAACGAATAAAGCAGGTTTCTGATACTTTCTTATTAGTTTTTGAGTTTACCAGAACTTCAAAGGATACCAGTAGAAAATACTAAAGTAAAAACTGTTCTTACCTTGGCCAGGAATGAAAACACTTCATACTATAATAGGAAGAAAAATCATCATGTCTGTTGGTTAAAATGCTAATCAGCCTATGCAGTTAACTAATGGGAATAAAAAATTGAGTGAGATGACCAATAGTCTCACTCCATTTTATATTAAGACTTATAAAACACCTAGAAAGTAGAAGGAGAATCAACATATTCTTTTTCCCCACATTCGGTTTTATGTTAGGGTAGAAAACATAAGTTTCATTTATTTCCAACTCAGTCTGATAGAGCGATGTTAAGGCTAAGAACCTACTAAGAAACCTTTAAAAAGAAACTTATTCTCATGTCTGCTTGAATAAAACATTATTTTGAAATAAATCTCTTAGGTAAACAATTATATCACATACATACCTTTAACTAACTTTCTTTCCTTCCTCCCTCCCTCCCTCTTTCCCTCTCTCCCTCTTTCTCCCTCTCTCCCTCCTTCTCTCCTTCTCTCTCTCTCTCTCTCTCTCTCTCTCTCTCTCTCTCTCTCTCTCTCTCTCTCTCTCTCTCTCTCTCTCTCTCCTATATCTTGAACTGGGTAGTTTCTTCATTCTTTAATGTTAATAGCCTGTCATAAGTAAAACTGTTGACATAATGGGCAACTAGGGCTTCTGGAATATGAACTCAGACCCTCTCACTTTAATCAGCCTACAGTGCTTACATATGAGTACATCTACCATTACTTTAAGATTATATTATATGCCATTGCTAATCTTTCTTCCTCATTAGATTGGAAGCATCTTGAGGACTGGGATCTAATCTTTCATGTCCTCATATATTCACTTCCTATCAAAACAATGGAAATGTAGCAAAGCTCAACAAGTATTTGCTAAAGAATTAATTTATGTCCTTTATGCATACCCAATAGGTCACCAAACTACTTTTTGTTTACTTAGCTGGCACACATGTTCAGACATGTTTGGTAGAAAGAATACTAGCTTGTGAAAGAATGTAAAGCTATTCTAAATATTGTTTTGAGCTTTATCACCACCCTGTTTATCTGCACTCAAGAACTCATGGCAAAGGCATTTAAACAGGAAAATAAAACTTGGCATGACAATAAAAATAATTTGAGATAAATTTGACCTGTATGATATGCAAAATCAAACTGAGCCTTTCATGTTTGATATAATTATTGAAATGGATGACAGATAATCCCACAGAAAGGTGGTGCTAATAAATAAATTTTAGCTTCCTAATAATGAGGAGAAGGGACTCAGTATATTTCAATCTCTTTTCTGTTTAGAACTTAATCTGCTATATTTAGATCAATACGGTTGGGAAGGTTCAATGATCACTGAGAATAAAAGAATAAGTAATAAGGTGGCTTAGAGGCTTTGTAGACTGTAATCGAAATCCTTACTTTTTAACAGGGAAATTTCTTATACCAACTTTATTTTCAAGCTAAACAGACCATTGAACTCTCTTTAAAATATATATCAACACCGTACTCATATGTCTCTTTGCTAAGAAGGCCGAACTGTGCCAGTATCAAAGCTGACATGTAGGACTGGTTGAATATCAAAATGTGTCTCTTTGTAGACAACACGTTGTGCTGTTTGACTCACCCATATAAAAAGAAATTATTTCCTTCATTTCTATTTATTTTAAATATTTTAGGAACCATTTGATGGCAAATTATTTTTACTAAAAGAGAAAGAGTGACATCTGCTGGAATAATCTAGTTTTATCTCAAAGTCTAGTCGTTAACATTTTTACTCTTTCAAAATAAGTGTTTAAAATGCATTTTCTCCCTGGAGAACAAATGTGCTTTTATGATGGAAGTGGTATCTGATACATATAGCAATGTTATTTTATGGTGTTAATATCAGTAACTAATTCTCTTCTTAAAATAAAAGCACAGAAATTCTTCAGTGGATTTCTAGAACAATAATTTTTTTAAAAAATACCGATTACAAGAATTTGAGATTCTATCATTCTAGCCATTTGAACAATGTAACCTAAATATAGCAAGCATTATGTTCTGTACAAAGATATGAAAATATACTCATATAGGTATATATATACATGTGTATTTATATATATGTATGTAATTTGTGTAATGTTTATTATAATATTATTATATTTGTAATATATATTTCTGTTATATATTTAATATAATTATGTAATATATAAACATAATTAGTGAGATCAAGCAACATAGAGGAACATAGGTTTATAATGTTCAAGAGGGCTTAACCCAGACCACCATGAATTTATGAATGTTCAAATGCCTATGTAATCTATAGTTTTTTTTAATTTTGATTAAGTTTATTGGGGTAACATTACTTAATACAATTATATGATTTTCAGGTGTACATTATCATTTAATATCTGTATATTCTATTGTGTGTTTACTACCCAAAGTCCAGTTTCCTTCAGTTACCATATATTTGATCCCCTTTACCCACTTCATCCTTCCCTTATCCCCCTATATTTGACTCCCTTTACCCTATCTACTTCTTCTCTCCTCTCCCACCCCATACACTCTGGTAACCACTAGTCCAGAGTCTCTGTTTGTCCATGTCCCTCTCCCACCCCATACACTCTGGTAACCACTAGTCCAGAGTCTCTGTTTGTCCTGTTCATTTGTTGCTTTTAGGTTTATATCCCACATATAAGTGATAGCATGTGATTTTCAACTTTTTCTGTCTGACTTATTTCACTTAGCAAGATTATCTCAAGGTCCATCCAGGTTGTCACAAATGGCAGTATTTCATCTCTTCTTGTAGCTGAGTAATATTCCATTGCTTCTTTAGCCAGTCATCTATTGTAGAACACTTTGGTTGCTTCCATGTCCTGGCACTAGTGAATAATGCTACTATTAACATTGATATGCAAATATCTTTTTGGATACAGGTTTTCAAGTCTTTGGGGTAAATACCCAATAGAGGGATTGCTGTCATACGGTAGATCAATTTTTAGTTTTTTGAAAAACCTCAGACTGTCTTCCATAGTGGCTATACCTATTTGCAGTCCCACAGTCCGTGTATAAGGGTTTCTCCACATCTTCTCCAACATGTTATTATTTGTCCTGTTGATTGTAGCTATTCTAACAGGTATGAGATGGTATCTCATTGTGGTTTTGATTTGTATTTCCCTAGTAAGTAGCAATGTTGAGCATCTTTTCATATATTAGCTAGCCATTTGTATGTCCTCTAGGGAGAAGTGTCTGTTCAGGTACTCTGACCATTTTTTGATTGTATCATTTGTTGTTGTTGTTGTTGTTGTTATTGGGTTGTATGAGTTTTTTGTATATTTTGGATATTAGTCCCTTATCAGAGGTGTTGCTTGCAAATATATTTTCCCATTCAGATGATTGTCTCTTTACTTACTTGAGGGTTTCTTTTTATGAGCAGAAGCTTTTTAGTTTGATGTAGTCTCATTCAGTTGCTTTAGCTTTTATTTCTTTTGCTTTTGAGGTCAAATTCATAAAATCCTATTTAAGTCCAAGGTCCTTGAGTTTCGTTCCTATGTTTTCTTCTATGCATTTTATTGTTTCAGGTCTTATATTCAGGCCCTTAATCTATTTGAGTTAATTTTGGTGTGTGGTAATAGACAAAAGGATAGTTTCATTCTTTTGCAGGTGGCTTTCTAGTTTTCCCAGAATCATTTATTGAAGATGCTTTCCTTTCTCCACTGTATGTTTTTAGCTTTTTTGTAGAAAATTATTTGCCCCTATAAATATGGGCTTACTTCTGGAGGCTTTATTCTGTTCCACTGGTCCATGTGTCTGTTTTACTTCCAATACCATGTTGTTTTGAATACTATCACTTTGTAATATAATTTGAAGTCAGGCAGGGTGATGCCTCCAGCCTCATTCTTTTTTTCTCAGGATGGCTTTGGCAATTTGGTGTCTTTTGTGTTTCCATACAAATCTGATAATTTTTTGTTCTATTTCCTCAAAAAATGTCTATGAGATTTTGAGGGGGATTGCGTTAAATCTGTACAATGTTTTAGGTAATATGGTCATTTTAACTATGCTGATTCTTCCAATTGAAAAATCATCAAATATCTTTCTATTTCTTTGTATCTTTTTCAATTTCTTCAAATAGAGTCTGTAGTTTTTATTATATAGGTCCTTCACATGTTTCATTAAATTTAATCCTAGGTATTTTATGCTTTTTGTTGCAATTGCAAAAGGAATTTTTTTCTCCACTTCTTTTTCTGACACTTCATTACTAGAGTATAGGAATGCTATGGACTTTTGACGGTTGATTTTGTATCTAGATACCTTACTGTATTTGCTTATGCTTTCTAATAGTGTTGTTGTAAAGTCTTAAGGGTTTTCTATATAGAAAATCATGTCATCTGCAAATAGCGACAGTTTGATTTCTTCGTTTCCTATTTGGATGCCTTTTATATGTTTCTCTTGTCTGAATGCACTAGCTAGGACCTCCAATGTTATATTGAATAAGGGTGGCAATATTGGACAGCCTTGCCTTGTTCCTGATCTTAGAGGGAATGTTTTTAGTTCTTCACCATGAAATGTAATGTTGGATGAGGGTTTGTTATATATGGCCTTTATTATGTTCAGGTACTTTTCTTCTATACCAATTTAGTTAAATGTTTTGATCATAAATGGATGTCATATCTTGTCAAAGGCTTTTTCTGCATCTATTAGTATGATCATAGGATTCTTATTTTTCAATTTGTTTATGTGGTGTATCACATTAATTGATTTGAATATGTCATACCATCCCTGTGCCTCTGTGATGAAGCCCACTTGATCATGGTGGTATGATCTTTTTAATATGTTGCTGCATTCGGGTCACTAGCATCTTAGGATATTTGCATCTATGTTCATAAGAGATATTAATCTGTAGTTTTCTTTTTGTGTGTTCTCTTTACCAGATTTTGATATCAGAGTAATATTGGCCTCGTAAAATGAATTGGGAAGTATTGTCTCTTCTTCAGTTTTTTGGAAGAGTTTGAAAATAATGGGTATTAAATCTTGTTTGACTGCTTGGTGGAATTCACTGGTGAAGCCATCTGGTCCTGGATTTTTACTTTTGGGCAGGTTTTTGAGATTGTTTCAATTTCCATATTGCTGATTGGTCTATTTAGATATTCCAGTGCTTGATTCATTCTAGGATGGTCGAATTTTTCTAAGTAGTGGTCCATTTCTCCTAAGTTATTAAATTTGGTGTTATATACTTTTTCATAGTATTCTTGTATGATCCTTTGTATTTCTACGATGTCAGTCATAATTTCCTCTTTCATCCTTGGTTTTGTTTATTTGTGTCCTTTCCCTTTTTTCTTTAGTGAGTCTAGCCAGTGATTTGTCAATTTTATTAACCCTTTCAAAGAACTAGCTCTTTGTTGCATTTATTTTTTCTATTCTTTTTTTTTTTCAATTTAATTTGTTTCTGCTCTAATTTTGATGATTTTTTTCCTTCTGCTGACTTGAGGCTTCATTTTTTCTTTCTTTTCAGTTTTTTAAAGATGAAGTGTTAGGTTGGTTATTTGAGCTCATTCTTGTTTTTGGAGATAGGCCTGTAATGATACGAACTTTCTTCTTATGACTGCTTTTGTCATGTCCAAAACGTTTTAATATGTTGTATCATTATCATATGTTTCTATGTATCTCTTGATCTCTCTTTTTATTTCTTCCCTGACTCAGTTAGTTTTCAGTAGCATGTTGTTTAATTCCCATGTATTTGTGGTTCTTCCTGATTTCTTTCTGCAGTTGATCTCTAGTTTTATAGCATTATGATCAGAGAATATGGTTGGTATGATTTCAACCCTCTTATATTTGTTGAGGCTATCTCTGTGTCCCAGTATGTGGTCAATTTTTGAGAATGTCCCATGTGCACTGGAAAAGAATGTATAAGCAGCTGTTTTGGGATGGAAAGCTCTGTAAATGTCAATTATGCCCAGTTGGTCTAATGTGTCATTTAAAGATGTTATTTCCTTATTGATTTTCTGTTTCAATAATCTGTCCGTACCTGACAGTGGGGTATTTAGGTTTCTTACTATGATAATGTTTCTCCCTTTAGTTTTATTAATAATTGCTTTGCATATTTCGGGACTCCTTGATTGGGAGCATAGATATTAATAAACATTATGTCTTCTTGGTGCATGATTTCCTTTATCATTATGAAGTGTCCCTCAGTATCTTTCTTTACCTTTTTTATTTTGAGTCTATTTTGTCTGATACTAGTACCACTACTCTCACTTTTCTCTGAATGCCAGTTACTTGAAATGTCATTTTCCATCCTTTCACTTTGAGTCTATATTTGTCTTTGGAACTGAGATGTGTTCCCTGAAGGCTGCATATGGTTGGTTTTGTTTTTTGATCCATTCTGAAATTCTGTGCCTTTTAATTGGTGAGTTCAATCCATTTACATTTAGGGTGATTATTGAAATAGGAAGACTTCTTAGAGCCATTTTATCTTTTGCTTTTTGGTAGCTTGTCGTTTCCATTGCTTTCTTGTCCTTGTGTGTCTGTTTTCCTTATTTTAGTTGGCTTTTGAGGGTTTTCTCTCTAGTCTTTTTTATGTTATATACCTCCATTCACAATCTTTGGTGTGTGGTTACCATTATGAATATGAGAAGATATATATACAGTCATCCATTTTCTTCTATATATGCCTTATCTTCTTTCCCCTTTGCGAATTTGGGTCTTTGAATTCTCCCCTTTTCAGTCATTGTTATCTCAATTTGTCCCTATATATTCTGAACATCTATTACTACGTTGCTACAGTAAATATTTTCTTATTGTTTTAGCTTATAATGCCTTGTTCTTAGTAAAGATTGCACTCCTCTGCTTTTATTTGCCTGATAGTCACTTTATTCCTAATTATGTATTTTTTTTTTTTTTTTTTGCTTTAGATGAGCTGATACCTTTCAGTATTTCCTGTAGTGCAGGCTTTGTAGTGGAGAATTTCTTCAATTTTTATATGTCTGGAAAAATTTTAATTTCTCCTTCATATCTAAGGGAGAGCTTAGCTGGATACATTATTCTAGGCTGGTAGTTCCTCTCATTTAATAGTTTAAATATTTGATTTCATTCCTTTCTGGCTTGTAAGGTTTACACTAAGAAGCCAAAGATAATCTAATGGGTTTACCATAAAGGTAAATGTTACTGATTTTTTTCTCCTTGGCTGCCTTGAGAATTATGTCTTTGTTGTTGATTTTTGATAATTTTAATACAATGTGTCTTGATGAAGGTAAATTTGGGTTGAGATAATTGGGTGTTCTGTTGACTTCTTGAATTCCAAGCTCCAGCTCATTCCTTAGATTTAGAAAATTCTCATCAACTATTTGTCTAAAAATTTTTCTAATCCTTGTTTTCTTTTTTCACCTTCTGTAACGCCCATTATTCTTATTTTTCCTTTCTGATGGTATCAGCTAGTTCTTGAATTTCTTTTTCATTATTTTTCATTCTTCAGTTTCTCTCTTTTTCCTTCTGATTTATTTCTAGAATTCTGTCTTCTCTATCACTGACCCTCTCTTCCATTTATTCAACTCTATTTCCCAAGCTTGCTATTTCATTTTTCAACTCTGGCAGTGTGTTCTTTATCTCCAGAAGTTCTGTTTGATTCTTTTTGAGGGTTTCAATCTCCTTGCTCTGTTATCTAGCTGTTTTTTCAGTTCCTGAAATTGTTGATTTGAGTTGTTTTGGATCTCATTGAGTTTTTTGAGAAGTACTATCTTGAATTCTCTGTCATTTAAGTCAGATATTTCTATGTCTGTAAACATATCTTCTGGAGATTTTTCTCTTTCTTCCTGAGATACCTTGTCACTTTGGTTGTTTATGGTGTTTAATGGACTATGTCTCCTCGTGGACATTACTGGAATTGCATTCTGCTATTTTTTTCAGAAAGATGTATTATATAAAGTTCTCTCTTTAGCCTGTTACAAAGAAGGCACTTTTCTTTTGGTTTCCAGTAGGTGGCATCTAAGTCTCTTGGATCTCTTCTTTAAAATCTTAAAAATGGTTTTAAATTTTTCTTATAGATATTTAATCATGCTCACTACCCTTCGTTTCAGTCCTTTTCAGTGTCAGTGACAGTCTCGGCAGTGTTTGCTCAGATTCCCCTGGGGCTCCCTGGCAATTGACTCTGAGGGTATGGGAGGAGGGGTCCTCTGAGTTGGAAGTTGGGGGCTGCATCTCAGCTTTGATTTTGCAACTGTGGCCAGTAAAAATCAGCTGTTGTTCCTCTGCAGTCCTGTCCCGCTTCTCTGCTTTCTGCCCTGATGACTGGGCCCTGCAGCCACAGCTATCTCAGGCAAGAATGTTTCGGGAACTCGCCTCACTAACTTGCTACTCCTTCACCTCCCCGCCCCCCTCCTCCTGTAAGGAGCTCCGGTGGCTGCAGGAGGCAGCTTCTGTATTATTCCCAATCCACCGCCCAACACCCAGGGTTCTAACCTGTGGTAGCTCTTATGCACAGATTCCATGCTCAGAAGTGCTTGTGTGCAGTTTGGGTGTGTTTGTTTGTTTGTTTGTATTTTAGATTTTCAACTTGTTGCTGTTTCAAGGGGAGAGATCTGAGGATGTCTCTCACTCTGCCATGTTTTCCGCAGTTTCCAACCAATAGTTTTTAATTAAATTATGGATGAATATTAATAGTGTGTCACAAAGTAGCTGTAAATTATAGTACTGAAGAGCAAGCTAGCCTGGCACTCACACAGCATCCACAACGAGTTAATGTTTTCATGATTACTAACTGTATTTTATGTCCTAGAATATGAGTCATTTGCAGCTATCTTATACTGCAAATTCTAAGTCAAATAAAGTTAATGATTTCCCCTAGGTTACATGGAGAGCATTGTTGAGAGGTAGTTATGATTCCCACAGATCTGGGTTAGAATCCTGATTCTGCTAGCTATGTAAAAATGGACAAGTCGGTTAATATTTCTTATCTTAGTATCCCCATTAATAAAATTTGGATAAGAAAATAGAACAGCTGTATGTACTAATTAAAAAATGTAGGTATAACATTTTAATAGAGTGAGAAAAATAGTGCTTCTTTGTCACAGAAATGGTTATTCTATTGCTTCCTTTCTGTGTCACGCATTGTTGTGTAATATATTGTGTGACATAATATGTTGTGTCACATCTCTTATAGTATAAAAATTTATTGTAGGTTATTGTTTTACATTAATAAGAAAATTCAGAGCTACATAGCATTTGAGAGCTTGGAGTCTAGAATTAGATCAGAATGTGGTTTGAATCATGGCTGTCACTTATAGTATGATCTTTGGCAAGTTACTTAACTTCTCTGTAACCCAGTTTCATCAGTTATAAATTGAGGATAAAACTTTATTTTACCTCATACAGTTTTATTATGAGGATTTATGATGAGGTTTTATTGTGAAGATGAAATATGTTAATGCATGTTAATCTTGGCTCAAGGTAAGAGCTATATAAATGTTGGCTCTTAGTATCACATTATCGAAAATGTAATAACACAAAAAACAAAGAGAGCATTTGGCTTACTCTTCCAAATAATTTCAGGAGTATTGGTGGGGGGAGGGTTGATCTAAGCTTGACTTGTGGAGTATGACTACCTCAGAAGAGATAATCATATGGCCTCTAATCACTTTGTCTTCTTATTTGTTTATGAATACATATACTCAACTGAAATATGTAATATATTTTTACTTCTTATAGAGAAATGATCTCAGCTTGAGCCTAAATTATGTTCTCTCCTGGGATTCAGACATGATTGGGTATCTCTGGCTGACTGGAAAAGCTGGTCCATCTTGAGTCTATTTCTATAAGGAAATGAAGTTTCCTAGGAAATAATCTATCCTAAGAGAAAAAATTTCACAAACAGATGTGCTTAATGGCAAAGCTTGAATTCTCAGAAGAGGCAAGTAAGACTCTATTACTTGAGTTTGCTTCATTTCATCTTATAGACTTATATGACTTATGTTTGAATCCTGTGAAGGAGAGTGGAGGTCAGTAATATTTTAAAAGTCCATAGGACAATAAGGCCTAATTGGCTTTAGAACCAATATGAAAATGTGTAACATAAAGCAAGGAAAAACATTAAGAGACAACGACCTTGTCATAGACATTAGAATTCTCATGCTAACCTTAACTATCAGAAAAAGTAATAAGTGATAAAATCCCTGTAAAAACAATGAAACTCCAAGCCAGAGGTCTTTTTGAAAGAAAAACTGGGATTACGAAAATAGCAGATAAATAATAGGAATTGAAAGAATTTAATTTTGAATTAATAGACAACCAACAGGTATCTAGAAATAAATGAAGCTTTGAGAAAGACTACAGACCTGTAACAGAGAAATAAAAATAGAGCCAAAGAAATGGTATTCATATCTGTATTTTCTAAAATTACCAAAAATAGGTTACTTAATAATTGTTGAATGAAGTGGACAAAAAAAGACAAAACGAAGGAAAGGGAGCTATAAGAAGAAAAAGACTGGTCATTCCACACCTGAATATTGGATATAAAATTATGTAATCTTTTGAGGTTTCAAGAACATTTTAATAAACATTTTAGTACCTTTTCAATGTTTCCAATTTACTGTCGCTGATTACCTACTTATTCTTCTTAAGTCCTTTGAACTTTCTCAAATTCAATTTCCTTCTCCATTCATCATTCATGCATTCATTCAGCAAAGATTTACTGAGACATTACCATTTGCTAAGTACTGTGCTAGGCACAAAAGTGCAAATGACATATTTCTTATGTCCAAAGTAATTATAGTCTTGTTGAGAAAATTCAGAGGAAACTAAATAAGATTAGGGACAGGCACTGAAGGAAGGTTTTGGGCAGGAGGAGGCTCTTGAGATAAGTTTTTGAAGAATTAGTAGGAATAGTTTTGACAAAAGGAGAAAAGCATTTTAGGTCTGATTTGAATGTGTGAAGGCACTGAGGCATGAAATGCCATAATGCATTTGAGAAATTGCTAGAAATTCTGCATAACTAAGTCCAAGAATATGATGGGAGAATACTGTGCATTGTAACTAGAATGGTAGGTAGATGTCAAATCAAAAAAAGCCTGGAGTATTAAACATAGCTGTCAAATGGAGAAATTGCGCAAAGATTCCTGTTCTCTGTCCTATAGCATTTTCTTACAGAGACATAAAGCTCTTTTTTTTACATCATGTGGAGACACCTAGCCCCAAATTCCAAAATGAGGGAAGAATTCTGTCAATATTTTTCTTGAATGGTTGTCCATTCTCTGCTTGAATACCTCCAGTGACTGAGAATTCATCACCTCTTGAGAGAGCATATTCTTTGTTTTAGAAAGTTATTACTGGAACTTCAAGTCAAACATGTGAGATCAAACAACCCATTTTCTCCCCTGGTCATCTCCAAAATCAAGTTAAACAAGTAAAGAATTTCTAAAATTCCCACAAGAACAAAGAGCCAGGGATATCAATAAAATTTTAGAACCTGATATGACAGAATAGAGAAACTTGAAACTTAAGCCTTCAAGGGAACAACAAACCACTAAAAAGATCAGATACATCTGAGGTGTAGTACAGAGCTGAAAATGGGAGAATTTATTGAGAGGCTTTATAAGATGAGTCAGACACCTAGATCTTCTTACCTCATTAAGCCAGGAAATTATCCTTTTCACAGTGGTATAATGGTTTACCTTCTGAAGATGTTGAATCATTAGACTGTTGACATCAGGCACAATGGATAATAAAGGTGAAGCACCTCTGAAAACAAGGGGATTGGGTGTAAATCTGCACAATGAACACTGAGCCCCTTTACTGGCCTTCTAGCACACTAGCTACTGCTGAATTCCTTCTCCAATTTTATCTGTGGAAATTTTCCAGCCCAGGAATAATTCATCTAATACGAACATTTGAGACTTTCCTTAAACGATCTCCTAAAAGGGCACCTTGTAGTGAGGTCTGCCATTTGTTTAACTTCATTCACATTACAGCATTTGAGTGCCTCGCTTCAGTGGAGGCTATAGTGTAACACCCAGATTCCCTCTTCAGTGTTCCCAATTGTGGGAAGTGCTAGTGTCTTGTGGATCATAGCCAATTCCCTTTCAAAGAATTGTCTTCAGATGATGAGAGAGCTGTGTTTTCCAAGGTCAAACCCCTTACCAGGGGACAGCATAAATCTAGTAGATGTAGGGCAAATAGATCCGGCCGTGTTGCCTCAACTTGGTACATCTCTGAAGAGCCAGCCCAACCCCAGAGGTTTTCATGGGATTGACTAATAATTAGTTGAAACCATATTTCCATACCTTTTGTTCCTTCCTCTCTCAGGTGTTCATCTCAAGAGGATTTTCAGTAAACTTGCATCTCAGAGTCCATTTTCCAGAGAGCCCAATCTAACATGCTCACTCTAAAATATGGAAAGATATTCTAGTTTTTTAGGAAAGGCTCTAACATGAAAGACTGTCTAAATCAGTGCATGGCAGGGGGAAAAAAGTAACTGGCAGGAGACAGATAACGCAAAAAATATTAACACTAAATTATTCTCAAAAAGATAAGATACTTCATTTATAAAATTAAAAAAACAGGATGCTTTAAGAACATAACTTTCAGAGAAAAGAAAGAGCTCTTTGGACTTCAAAGTACAGTAATAGAAATAAAAATTTTGATAGACTAATTAAGTGTAAAATTGTGGAACTCTTCGGAATATGAAACAAAATACAAAGAGATGGAGAATAAGAATGACAACATGAGAAAATTAGAAGATCTGGGATGTATAACATTTGACTAATAATTATGGAAAGAAGACAAAAATGGGAGTACAAAATTAAATTTAAAAAAATGATAAAAACAGGAGAAACTTTCTCAGAACTTAAGACCAAGAGTTTCTAAAGTGTTTCATACAATAAATAAAGTTCCACTTTAATGTATATCATTGAGAAATTTCAGACTAACAAAAATAAAGAGAATTTACTGAAAATTTTCCAGAATAAAAACAATCAAATGCAACATACATGCAAAGGACAATATCAAGCTTTATAACAACAATACTGGAAATTAGAAAACAATAGCATAATTAGCACCTTCTAAATTTTAGAGTGAGTATAATTTAAAACCTAGAATTCTAGGCCCAGGAATACCCTTAATCAAATCTAGGGAAGAATAGAGATAATTTCAGATGGACAAGTTTCAAATTTTTATTCATTATACATCTATTCTGAGGAAGTTTCTGGAGTAAATGTTCCATCAAAATAGAGAAATACAACACAAGGAAGAAAATACTGTAAGTTTTAGGAAAGAAGCAAAGGAAATTATAAGAATCACAACTGCATAAAGATCGAAGCTGGTAAGCTGATGTCTCCAGAGAGAATTTGCCAAGGAAAAATAGTGCTGAGAGACTATTACATTGTTCTGTGTTGACTGCCTTGCAGCTCTGATGGAAAGTTAGGGGATAAATTTTTACCCAGGGGGAAAAAAATAAGACAATCAATTTTAAGAAAGACAAAACATTAAAGAAAATATAATCTTAATACTTTATGTGTCTCAATTATGAGCTATTTACATAAATTACATCCTGAATATTGATTTAACTAGAAATAATTATTTAACTATATTGGGAGAATGAAAGATGGGTAGAGGAAGATCATAAAGAATCAAATAGAACAATTTTCTATAGTAGAAGTCATTAGATTTAATTAGTTTTTAAAAAGCAGAATATTTTCCATGAAAATAGAGGGAAATAACAGAAGAATAAGTGAAAGTCCCTAGAGGTTGCCCCTGGGGAGCAAGGATTAAGGTAGGGAGAGGGAAAATGGCTATAGTTTTTAAGTACATGCTTCATAGTATTATTTGTCTCTGTAAGCTCTGTGTGTGTGTATATATCACTTTGATAAACACTTTTTAAAAGGAAAGAAAATTTATTTCCAATGCTGATCCATCAGCTGTCTCTTAATAATAATAATAGTTTCTCTTCGCCATGACTAACCTTCAAACACTTAAAACCAGAACTCATGTTCTTCCTTTAGTTTTCATTTATAAGGGCTAAAATCTCCTAGTTCTTTCAACCACACCTCATATGGATCATTCCTTTGCCTCACCTGACTGCTTTTCTCCATACTCAACAGAGTAGTGTTCAGACTGAGGATGATACTCTGGATATAGTCTGGCTAATTTACAACAACTCTATCACCTCTCTCATTTTTTCTATTATAATCCATTAAAGGTAACAAAAATTACATCAACTTTTAAAACCCAAAGCACATTATGCTTCATATTAAAACTTTAAAGTCTTTACCACACATGATTTTTAAGTTACTTGCCTCATGGGTGGAATTTGTTTTTTAGGGTCATTTTTGCTTTTTGTCTTGGTGGAAGATCCTACATTTATCTCTATTAAAGTGTGACTGTAAATTCACTTACTTGTCAAACCGAAAAGAAAGTATATTTGGCTTTTGATTTTTTTCACAAAAGATATTTGCTATCTCTTCCAAATTTTGTCTCTCATAAGTTTGATAATTGTACTTTCATTTAGTGTTGAGTAAAAATGGTGAATACTCCAAATCCATCAAGGCCAAGCCCCTCAGTACCAGAACATGTGTTTCAGGTTAGCAAACACCTGTCATCAGCTTTGAGTTGCAAGTTGTTCAACCATTAGAAGTTCGTCTAACCTGGCTGAGAGCCTGATACACCAAGATGATGACAGTATTCTATTTTAGGTATTTATTAAACCAGTGATTAAAATGATAAATTAATCTAATTAAATCTATTACTCTTTTTCTGATATGCATTATTATTAAACAAACAAACAAACAAACAAACAAAAACAGCTACTATCATTCTTACTTCACCAGCTTTTCAGGAAAAGGAGATATCATTTGACTTGTCTAAGATCTTATAGTGACAAACCTGAGATGCAGGTTTTAATTTTGATTCCTGACTTATTTTTACCCCTATTTTCTAGAACTAGACCAGTGTCTTGGAATACATTACTGTTGTTGTAATCTTTATATGAAGTTGTAAACTAAAGATTTTTAGCTTTATTTTCATACCATGAAATCCTATCAAAATATGAATTAACTCAGTCCTGGATACCATGCCACAGATATTTAAATTGAAAGGGGCAAACCCTGCCCTCTCCAGGCCCAGCTATCCCATTGCTTTCTGACAACTGACTAAGGATACAGCATTAAACCTTTTAAATCTTAGGCAGAGTCTTTGCTTTGACAATTACATTTATCTCATTTTGTTTGATTGGCGTATTGAGATCTATAAGCTTGTGGTTAATATGTTGCCAAGGATTATTAATCAAGCTGGTTGTACAAAAAAGACATCAGTTTCTTGAGAAATGTATAATCTATGCCAGTTATTCACTTTGAATTTGCCTACCTGCCCTGGTAGTATAGCGGTACTACAGGAGGATTGGAGCCTTGACATAAAAAACAGAAGCTTTTCTAACCTGGTACTGCCATCTGAGTTAAGAGGAAAAGTTGACTATTACAATACAAAAGGGAGATAAGCAGAATATCTAAGTTCAAATTTCCCATGGATAAATGGAACAGAAAAAGCTATCAGTTATATTGCAAGGAATTATTAAACATTTGCATGTTTACTTTCTACTTACATACTAGACTTTTTTTCAGGACTTGAAAAATGTTGTGCCCAAATCTCTGCTGATTCAAAGCCACCTATAAACACTCCAAGTTCCCCGTGTTCTGTAAGGCAGCGGGTCTCAAAGTTTGTTGCCTGGACCATCAGAATCTGTATCATTCGGAAACTTAGGAATACAAGTTTTCAAGTCCCTCCACAGACCTATTTAATCAGAAACTAGGTGAAAGTATAGAAATATCTGTCTTAACAAACCATATATGTAATTCTGATACACTTCAGTTTGAGAAACACTGCTGTAAAGGAACCACTCAGGTTTTCCAAGGGAGAATCCCTCAAAAATGATGATTGAGTGATTTCAAGCAAAACAAGAACAACTTTTGGAGAACTCCAGCCTGATCATGCTCACTGGCTCATTTCCCCCCATTATGCCATCTTGACTGCCATTACAATAGTATTCTCTGTGTGACAAATGCCACAGGGACCACAGTGTTCATCAGATGTCCTCACGAGTTCCCTGCAAGGAGCAGCAAAGCATCCCTATAGGAAAGGCATGACACTTCTACCATGACTCATTACCTTTGCCTTCAGCCTTCCTTCCTTTGTCTCATGATCATGAGCTTTGGGGGAAAAAAAATTAATTTTGTTGGCTACAGACATCATGCAGTCATCTCTTTCCCATCTCTCACCCCATCCAAAATTCCTCTAGGCATTCCCTTTATGGCTTGATTTCAGCAGGATGTTGCAATTTGAATGTGTTTCATTCAATAAACAATGTGCTGCTGGATGCTAGGCTACACTGCTTTCCAAATACCCTGTTGATTTCAAATGATCCCATTCTGAACTTTGCTCCAGACTTCTAGGTGATGCTTTCTTGGCTCAGGGTGACTGAGACTTCTCAACTTTTCTGTTTCCACTGAGAATCCATTCAAAACAGAAAATGGGTAATGGGTTTTAGTTCAAGAAGGGTTGGTGACATTTCCCTTATTTGTCATATACATGGAATATTCTTATGTCATGCACCCCTCCACAGTAATTGCTCTACTGGGAGCCATTTGGGAGTACGTGCTTTAATAAATGCATTGAAATCTTTTCAATCTGTGAATTCTTAGGTTCTTTTCCTTTTGCTATTCACTCACTATGACTAACAATTGCAGAGCTATCTCTTAACCACAGGTTTTGTTTGCTGCCTTTAGTCATTTTCAGTTTCTTAGAAGAAGCAAATATGAGGGTAAAAGTCAACGGAAAACAGGTTTAGGTAAGTTCCATCCCATCCATAAATATTGCCAAGAATCCTAGCATGTACTTGAGACAAGGAAGGAGTTTCTATTCTGATTTGAAACACCATAAATCAAATAACTATAATTCGACCACCCCTAAGACTGCTGATATGGCAGCCTCCTAGTATTTATTGCCAAAAATAAGATCTTACAAATACCAGCATGAGTGTGCTGCCTGTATCAGGTAAGTTACCTCTGGTTTGTCAGAAAATCCAATGACTGCTTTTGTTTGATGTTATCATTGTTCAGTTATTGTTCCAAGTGCTGTTTACATGATAATCACATCACAGCATCACAGAGAGTGGGAATCACCTGGAGAACCACCAGAACTCATATTGAATAATTCTTTTTTTCCTTAAGCACTAACTGAGAAGCCTCTCTTCATATGAGCCAACATCTAAACATTTCGAAGATAGAGTTGGTGAGTGAAGTGTTTTCACAGTTATCTTCCATAGTTTATTGAGTTTTCTTAACATGAATGAAAAAAAAAAACAGTATATTTGATGACCATTTCGTGGGCATCCAGTATGTGTCAGTCACTCTCCTGAGGATGGTGTACACTGATCTTACCCTTAGGAAGTTTACATGCTCTCGCACCATTTAGAAGATACTAAAGGGAGATTACCCCTGTACTATCTCACTCCAAGTTCTGTGTGGCTTTCTCATTCTATTGTACTCCAAGGTGTCTGAGCAGTTCTTAGCTGCTCTCTTGCACTAAGCTTTGTGAGGAATTAATTATATGCATTGTCCCATAGCTATGGGCAAAGCACCTAGAACACTTAATAATAATGACTAATAGCATGACTAAAGTTAACTAGAATATACTTTTCAGGGGATAAATATTTTTTTCTAAAAATCTTATAGTAACAATAGATTTTTAACTTAGAATTTGCAAATGTAAATATTTAGGTAGAATAACAATCTCATTTCCAGAAAAAAAAACTTTTGATATCTTAATGTAACTAAAAAAATATGCCTATTTATAAACATAAAATATGAATTTTAATGTGTATATAGGTTTTTAAAGTTTTCATGAGTCTGTTTCTGCTGTATTTATTTTTTCTTTAAATAGCACATATAAGTGAAATTATATGGTATTTGTCTTTCTCTGTCTGAGTTATTTTACTTTGCATAATACCCTCTAGGTCCACTTATGTTGTTATAAATAAACTATGCTGTATATCTGTACACCTAAAATTAATATAAAATATGTTGAATGTCAGCTGCAACTGAAAAATAAAAGCTACTACACGAATAAACTTAGAGGGTATTATGCTAAGTGAAATAAGAGAGAGAAAGAAAAAGATCATATGATCTCACTTATATCTGAAATCTAAATAGCAAAATAAGTGGCCAAAAAAACAGAAATAGATTCAGAGATACAGAGAACAAACTGAGAGATGCTGGATTAAAGTGATGTTCGGAGGCTAGGTGAAAAAAGTGAAGGGATTAAGAAATACAAATTGGCAGTTATAAAATAGTCATGAAGTTGTAAAATACAGCATAAGGAATATAGTTAAAAATATTGTACTATGTATGGCGCCAGGTGGATACTAGACTAATTGAGGGAATCGCTTAATAAATTATACACTTTACAAATTAAAATTATGTTTTTAGAAACTTTTAAAATCAGAAAGTGTGAAGCCTCCAAGCTTTTTTCTGTTTCAAGGTTTATTTGGGCTATTAAGAGCCCCTTAACACAAGTTTAAGGATGTATTTTTAAATTTCTGTAAAAAAGTCACTGCAATTTTGATAGTGATTGTCTTTTAGGTAGTATTGACTTCTTAAAAATATTTTTTTCAACCCATAAACACCGGATATCTTTTCTTTTATTTGTGTCTTTTTTAATTTCCTTCAGTGGTGCTTTATAGGTTTCAGTGTACAAGTCTTCGGTGTATAAGCTCTTTGATTAAGTTAATTCTTAACTATTTTATTCTGTTTGATGATCTTATAAATAAAATAATTTCCTAATTTCCTTTTTAGATTGTTCATTGTTATTATATAGAAACACAATTGATTTTTGTGGGTTGATTATAATTTTTGTTTGTTAATAAATGAATTCATTTAATAAATCTAACAGTTTTTTTTGTGGAATATTTAGAGTTTCTACATATAAGTGTGCCATCTATGAACAAGATGACTCTATGTTTTCCTTTCCAATTTAAATTCTTTTAATTTTGTTCACCTGATTTCTTGGTAGAACTCACAGTACTACATTGAATTTTACACACATTGAGAATATGAAAACTGAGAGGAACTAACTTCGAAGATCACCTAATTGAATTTCTTCATATTACAGATTTGTAAATTTGGTCATGAAAATGAGAAATGTTGTCTCCTCCTCCCCTTCATTCTCATCCTCTTCCTCCCCCTCCTTCTCCTCTTCCTTCTCCTTCTTCTTCACCTTTCGGCTAACAACTGGTGAAAATGAAAAATGAATCTTTTAATGTTTGAAATAGAAATAATTCCACTATAGTAATATTTGCTATCTGTTTGATTTTTTTCGGGCAGTATACTATAGGCTTAAAAGAAAAAAAATGAATTTTACTTGACACTGATAGGCCCGGGCTTAAGTCCTATTCTGCCACTAGATGGTTTCAGTAACTTTAAGACAGCTCTAGAAAATTCCTTCTAAACTTCACTTTACTCAGTAGATAAATTAATATATGATAGCACTCTCTTACGGGGTGGCTCTGAGAGTCAAATAAAATAATATGTGCAAACACAATATATATACTTTAAATCCTATTCTTTGATTAACTACTACTTTTGACAGATTATGATTCTTAATCAGATGCTATCTTCTGAATACTTACAACTGTCATTGTATGAATACTAGGTTTTCAGTTTTATAGGTGGTTTTTACAGAAGTCTGGTCTTGAGTCTGTGGTAGAATTCAGGTCAACTAAAAAGCAGGGAGGCAGTAAAAGACTAGGGGTAGAGGTTATTTGCCAGCAAATATAAACTATTTCACTATTTAAGCAACTCATTAAAATAGTCATACAGGTGGTACAAGCTGAATATCAGTCCTCCTCTTCTGTATAATGTCTTATTCTAAAAATTTTTATATAGATCTATAAGTGTAAAAATAATGACATCTTCTCATAAAAGATTATATTTTTGGATCAGATATTTATTTTTGGATCAGATAGTTTTTTCTTTATTTATCATGAAAGACTGGTTATGTTTACAAAAGGTAATAAACAATATTTTTAAATTGCTTACTAAAGTGACCTTTAAATTTTAAGCTACATTTATAATCACTTGCCTATGAAACTTGATTTGATCATATATTCCCTTTTTGATAACTTTTAATAGTTAATAATCTCTAGACAGAAATAACATCACAACTGTCCTAATTTTTATTTGTTACTTGTCTCTAGCCAATGATTTTCTCCTGATGAGTGTTGCTTTTATAAATTCACAAATTTTACTCTAAATGTGATCTTAGTTATGTATTTTTGACTTTATGGAGGTATAATTCATTTACCATAATACTTGACTTTTCAAAACATACAATTCAGAGGTTTTTAGTATATTACAGAGTTATCTAACTTTAGAACATTTTACCACCCTAATACTCATTAGCAGTAATCATCTACTCTTTAACACCTGAAATTACTAGCCCTCTTTCTGTTTCCATGGATTTGCTTATTTCCAGACATTTCATATAAATGGAAACATACAACATGTCTTTTGTGACTGGCTTTTTTCACTTATTTTAATGTTTTCAAGGTTTATTTATTTTAGCATGTTTCAGTACTTCATTACTTGTTATTGCTGAATAGTATTCTATTGTATAAGGATGCTATATTTTACTTATCCAGTCATCAGTTGATAGACACTTGGGTTGTTTCTATTTTTTGCTATGAATAATATTGCTTTAAACATGTATGCACAAGTTTTATGTGGATACATGCTTTTTATTTCTTTTGAGTATAGCTAAGAGTGGATCTGCTGGATCATGGAAAATATTTATTTAAATATTCTATCAGAGCTACAACAATACTATCTATACAATAAGCCAAAATTTTTTGATCTTAAATCACTGACTTGAACATTTGTAATATTAAGCTAAATGATAAATTCATGTTGCCCATTGACTACTATAGTTGGAGTCCTCATCTCTAAAGTGCTGTTTATAAGGCAAGGTTGATCAAGTAAATACCAAATGCAAATAATTTAAGATTTGCTGAGAAAATTTTAATCTTTGAATACATGACATCTGCTCTTTTTCTTCAGTATACTTAAGTCTCATTCTTGTGTTTCTTTCTTTGCTGTAATTTTTTTATATAAATTAAGAAACCAACAGTCAGTATTTAGTTTAAATGAAATAATTATCAAACGCATTTTATTGAATTAGCTTTTAAGGCATTAGTTATATCTGTATTATATCTTATGTTTAAAGAGGCAATAAATAAATTAAAAACTTCATGCCTATTGTAAACTTTATCCCAAGGTTCAATTACTATCAATGTAAGTAATAACATCACTATATGTAAGTTTGATACTTACTTTTTTGAGAATATCAGAATGTCCTTCCATGTTCATAAATTATGCTCAAAATGTAGTTCTAATAGTGTCATTCATAGTTAAAATAACCTTTTGTACTACAATTTAAAGTAAAATTACAAAGCACACATCCTACTTAAACATATGAAAACCATATGTAAACTTGAACTGACTTCTGAATTATTCACAAAATTCACATGTAAAATCAGGCTTCCTTGCAAATGGGTTATATCTGTTACTGTTCCTCTTCTGAGAATCATAGTAAAACAAAGAAAAACTTTGAAATATTCATCTAACCTTTCACTGGTTGCACTGTGATTTATCCAAATATTATTTTTTTATAGTTCCTGTGTCCCTGCTCATTCATGGTTGAGTTGGTGTTATTTCTAAAGAGGTTTAAGGCCACTTCCAAATCTCCTATGATTTGTAGTTATATTCTTTTGGAACCTGCAAGCAAAACTAACAGAGTGTGCATAAAATGTTAAAACAGCAGGATGGTGCTGCTGGTCAACACTCTCTTTCCTGGACTTTATGAGTATAACGCAGAAAGTATCCATAGAGCTTTCAAAAAGTCAGTACAATGGAGTACAGCTTTTGGAAGCAGAGATCAAGTAGAATAGCATTACTGTCATATTTATACTGTAACTTGTCTTCTAAATTACTTAATTACATTGCCAAGAGAGAAATAAAAGGCCATCTCTTTCTCTTTGCAAGCAACTGGGGCAGACAGCTTCTCAGAATGAACATGGGAATTCTAACATGGTTGTAATAGATGGGACAGAAAGCTGAAGATGTTTAAATCTTCCTATAAAAAACTCAGTTCTCAAAAGTTCTGATTTGTGAACAATTACTTGTAGATACTAAAGCACACTCATAGTTTCTAAATTTAACCTGATGCAATGCCTAATGAGGAGCAGGAAAAGAGGGAGAAAGGCTAACAATCGAGCTGGCGTAAGAGGTATTCAGAGCCTAGTGCAAAATTTGATGAATTTGGGAGATCTAGGCAAGGCTCAGAATGTATGAATTCTCTTAGCTGCTCCTATTTGATGGTTTTATCATTGCCTAAATGAGATGGAACTAGAATTCTGAGATTAAATCCAGATCCACTCTGTGGTTAAATTGTATAAGATTTTAAAGCAACAGAGTTCAAATTCTAACTCTACCACATACTAAAAGTGCAAGCTACTAAATTTCATGGTGCTTTGACTATTTTTTTATCTATAAAATGGGCTTGATAATATTACTTCATCAGTACTATTATTTATATCATCAAGAATATTTAGTTCCATCAATTTCTATACTTATTCCCGCAATGCTAGAATTTCTATGCTCATTCTTAGAAATTGCCTGCTACAGTGATTGCAAAGGGCAGGGACTTTTCTCTCTAAGCAGTGTCTCTGAGGGGTTGGAAAGAGGTATTATAGGACAACCTGACACTTAGCCTAAAACAAATAGGATAAATCATAATACTTCATGATATCAGAATTACTGTAGACTTTATGTAAAGTACATAGAACTCTGTTGGGATATAGTAAGCATTTGGTAAATGTTAGTAGTCCTATTTGTTTCTGTTCTTGAATACTATTTAAAAATCAATTAATTTTTTGAATCATGTGAGTTCATTTACAGCAAAGTCAAAAAATCATGTTATGGTCTTTATATAGTTCTGACCTAAAATTCCACTTCAGATATTCCAAGAACTATTATTCAAATTGCTGCCTCTAAAACTGAAGATCATTCTCAATATTATTGTGCTTCTAAGGCTGAGCAGGTGAACAGTGTACCTTATGGACTATATCAGAGTTAAACTCATTCTTTACTGGTCGAACTAACTATATGCCAGCAAGACCACTGGGATTGGGATTCATGTTCATTGCCTTGAAGTGGTAGTTTAGCCATGCATTTATTTAATGGCTGTCAATTTAATTTTCAATCTCCATATTACATTGGTGGTGAAAAATTTTATGTATGGTTTTTAGAATATTGTTAGGTTACAGGCTCTGCATTCTCCAGCAAGCAAGGTTTCACTCATTCACACTAGGATTTCATTACTTCTAGGATTGACTATTTTAATTTGTTCCTGGTTGCATTCCAGATTGTTTGCCAGACTGGCTGCAGATGGTTCTGAATACTGTTGCTGCCAGCGTTGTTACTAGAACTTGATCTACAGATCATGTTTCCCCATCTTACAATCTCAATCTTGGCTGCCTCTTAGACAGCATATGGATTTCAAAATCCTTTTAATGAACTATAAAGCTCTCAATGGCCCTGATTCTGTTTACCTTTCTGACCTTTTAAATTTTTATACTTCAGCACAGACTCTTTAGCCATCTAATATGATGTTGTCTCATGCTGTGTAACTAATACTAGTGGACTAGTAATTCATTTATAGTCCAGGCTGGTCTCAGCCTGTCCTGGGCATCAGAAACCAGAATGATCTGAAGAGTGCACAAAAGGCAGAGATTTTGTGGCTAATAACTTTAGATGTATATAAGGACTAAGCAATTTTCTTTAATTCTTACCTTACCTCATTGATGTCTTTGGTTATTTCTTGTTTTCTTATTTTCTGGCCAAAGAAATTAAAGAAATGTAATGGCCCTCAAATGAGTACTTAAGGTGAGGTTAAGAGTAGTCATTGAATTAAGGTGCTAGGAGACAATGTGGTGTGTAATGACCTTAATTGTCTTGAAAAATAAAACAATGTAACATACTTACCTTGAGGACTCACCATCTATAAAATCATATACTGCAGCAAGTCATTAAGGGGTGACATTTGACTTAATAGTTGAAATCAAGTTATTCTTTAGGGAGCAGAGGAGTAACAGGAAGTAACTAGTCTTCTTTCCCATTTCAATTACCATAACTAGCAGGTAAGATTTGTTTGTGTTTTCTTGCATCATTTCTTTATCTATCTTAACATAATTCCACATATAAATTTAAGCAGGAATGGAAAATATTTTTAAATATATATTAATGTTTTGGGAAACAATTGGCTAATAAGACATAGAAAACAGAGAACTGGAGGTCAAATATAAGTTTTATTATAAATAAACTTAATTAAAAGATATGGTTATAGATAGTCAAAAGGCATAAATTTCCAGTTATAGGATCAAAACAAAAAGAATATGGTTATAAAGTTACAATTAAATAGACTAGATAATGCTCCTTCCTGCTAACTCTAGACTTTAGAACAGCTCATATAATGGAGAATTTGGTTTTCAGAGAAGTCACACTTACCCAGAATCACTACCTCACCTTGCACTGGTGCCAAGAAGGAAGGGAACAATTTTCTCATTTCTCATGATTTTAGCTTTTTAAGAAATTGGTTTGAAGAAATTCTACTTCTGGGAATGGTGGGTTAGATTATTTAGATTATCTTTTCTTGCTGAAAATAGTAAGATATAGTGAAATGATATGCTAATTCTATATATTATATATAATATAATATAAGTGACCTCAGAAGCATGGCAATGTGATGGGTCCCTTTGATTGCTCTCCTTGAAATTATAACAAATTGAACAGCTATAATGCGCAAACATTTATGAGATTCCTAGCCTAACACACAAACATTTATGAGAGATCTGTACATCAAAGCCTCTGGGTGAACAGGGAAAACAAGGGAGGAAGAAAGGAAAAGAAGTGGAGATGACATGCTGCAGCCTTTAGCTCTCAGCAGGACTTGGGTAGAGGGGATAAATCAGGTTGTGGCATCAAGTTGAAGCATGCGCTCTCTAGCCCTGAGCATTCCTGCCTGAGTGATGAGCATCCACAATGGCAAAACCCAGTGATCAGGGCAGAGACCAGGGCAGAGATTGAATATAGAGATGAGACAGCTGTGTTATAGAAAGCAGAGTCATGGAGCCTGGCCACCTCCCACCAACCTCTCAAAGCTAGCAGAGGGCCCAGGGAATAATGCAGTGATGAGTGTTTGGTTACAAATAAGGACATCTAAATCCTCAGAAATTGAGTATACAGTTTATGAGTAGCAGACACACACTGTGGCTGGGCCCAGTGACAGAGGTGGAGATACAGAGACAAGTGAGCTGAAGCACGGCAGTCACCATTAGTGGGAAAACGCACAGGTAAACCTACCCCACCTCCACCCATTCAGGCTGATTGTGGCAGAGGCACCTGGGGTACCTCAAGCACCATAACACTGTAACTGCCTTCTGGTGCAGCACTGAGATTTCAGGAACTCCTTAGGAGCCTGAAACTCCATCATCCACCACAATCTCCCATGAATGTGGAGACCGGGTACCAAGACAACTTGGTAACAGAGGGGATACACACCTCTCCAGGAAATAAAAGACATGTGTTTTTTTGCCACACGGTAGCGTTCTGGGAGGCCTGGGCATTGCAGGTGCCACCTACTGGACGACAAAAGGAAACATCAACCTACTAAAGAGGGATCACTCTTAAAAAAAAAATAGGCAAAATGATAGAAGATTTGCTCATCCCCTATTGCAACCACATCAAAGTTAAGAAGAAAACACAGAGCAAACAGCAAGCAGAGATCTAGAAAAGCAGAGAGACTACAACTAGAGAGAGAAATAAGAAATCACCCCAACAGTTGGAGGCAAGAAGGGGCAAAGACATGAGGCTGCCGGGTCCCCAGTTGCTAAGTGGGACAGAGGATATGTCAGCAGCAGCTGGCAGCTGCAAACACCTCTGAAACAGGCTGTGTCCACAACTGAACCTTGTGGTTATGGGCCATCTCACTCTGAGCACCAACGCCAGGTCAACTGCTTGGGGGTCACCAGGGGCTTACAAAAGGATACTGAGTTTTTGGAGCAAGGGTCTGAGGCAAGGCTTTCCCCTGGGCAGAAGTTCTAGTGATATCCATTGCTTCTCTGTAGAGACCACCCCCCTCCCAGTGTGTGGACAGAGGGCTGCCATAGCTGAGACATCATCAAACTGGATAACAGACATAGCTTTGCCCAGAGGGTTTCCTGAAACTCTGCCACCCCCAACTCACAGCCCCATCCAAGCCACATTCAGTTGTGTTCTTAGCAAGTCCTGTGCCACTTACTGAGCAAACCCCAAGACTCACACTGGTGGCAGCTAGCCTTGGCTTCTGGCATGGCCTCTTGGGGCAACTATAAGCACAGCACCTGTGGATTGCTTGATGAATTTTAATAGGTGCCCCTGGAGGAGCACAGGCTGGGACTAAATTCGGTCTGCAGTTGAACCCCACTCAGGACTGTGTCACTGAACACATATCACACAAAGCCTTGCTAATAAGAACGGAAGACTTAGAAGCTTTGCTAAGTACATAGACACAGATACAGAAAGGCATCCAAAATGGGAAAACAGAGAAGGATAAACAATATGAGAGAACAGAACATAGATCAAGAAAAATGGAGTCAAGCAGTCTAACAGATACAGAAATCAAAACACTGTTTCTAAAGATGCTCAACAAACTTAAGGGAAATGTAGATAAATTCAGTCAGAAATTTAACAGAGAGATAAAAAAAAAAAAAACAGAAAATTGGAAATGGAAATTTTAAAAAGAAACCAATCAGAAATGAACATGTTATATGAGGTGAAGAGTATATTAGATGGGATCAACAGAGTGGATAAAGAAGAGGATTGAATCACCAATATAGAGGATGGGAAACCAAGCACATTCATTCAGAATAACAAGGAAAAATGAAGCCAAGACTATAACAATAATTTAAGGAGTCTATGGGACACTATTAAATGTAAAAATATACATGTCATAGGAGTATCTGAAGGAAAACAAGAAGTTGAAGAGCTACTTGAAGAAATAATGATAGAAAACCTCCCCAACCTGGAAAAGGAAATTGTCGTACAACCCGAGGAAGCTCAGAGAGTCCCAAGAAAGAGGAACCCAAAGAAGCCCACACTAAGACAAATCATAATTAAAATGCCAAAAGTTAAATACAAAGAGAGAATCTTAAAAGTAGCAAGGGAAAAGTAGTTAGTTACCTACAAGGGAGCACCCATAAGACCAGCAGCCAATTTCTCAAAAGAAACTTTGCAAGACAGAGGCACTTAGAAAAAATATTCAACATGATGAAAAACCAGGTTTTACAATGAAGAATACTTTATCTGGCAAAGCTATCATTCAGAGTTGAAGGACAGATATAGAGTTTCTCAGACAAAAATAAACTAAAGGAATTTATCAATGCCAACCCAGCACTATAGAAAAATGTTGGAGAGACTTCTTTAAAAAGAAAAAAAAAACACGTATCAAAAACACGAATAAAGAATGATAATAACTACATTCCTGTCAACAAGTATCTCAAGTGGAAAAGAATTAAGTGCTTCAACCACAAGACAGACTGGCTGAATGGATAAGAAAAAAAAGACCCCTACATATGCTGCCCACAAGAGACACTTCAGATGAAAAGACACATACAAACTAAAAGGAAGAGGATGGAAAAGATATTGCTTTGATGGACCTAGAGGGTATTGTGCTGAATAAAGTAAGTCAGATAGAGAAAGAAATATTTCGTTATTTTACATATATGTGGAATCTAAAGAACAAAATAAAACAACAATGACAAATATGGAAACACATCCATAGATACAGAGAATATTTTGAGGGCTACTAGACAAGAGAGGAAATGGAGGAAACAGTAAATAAGGACAAAGGGATTAAGAAGTACAAATAGGTAGATACAAAATAGTCATGAAGATAGAACAGTAGCATGAGGAAATAATCAACAATTTAAAAAATATATAAGGGGAAGAGGGGTACCTGATTTAGGGAGGTGACTACTCCATGAGTTAGATCTCTAATCACTATGCTACATAACTGAAATGGATATATTATTATATGCCAACTGTAATTGAAATATACTCATTGAATTGTATAATGTATATATGAACAACTAATTGTTTATTAAACTTCAATAAAATATAAAATAATAAAATAATAAAATAAAATAAACCATAAATAAAAACTAAACAAATGAAATAATAATAATAATAATAATAATAATAAAGCAGAGTTCTTTCCCATAATCCAACAAACATTATGAACAACTAAGGTAACAAGGCAGCTCAGAAAGTAAAAAATCTTCATGAAACAAATTTAAAGATATAGAAATATATGACTTAAGTGACAGAGAATTCATGATTGCAGTTCTGAAAAAACTCAATGAGATTACAGAAAACTCAGATAGGAAGTATAATAAACTCAGAAAAAAAGATCGATGAACAACAGAAATACTTTACCAAAGAGATTTAAACTTTAAAAAATAAAATAGAAATTCTGGTACGAAAAATTACTCAATAAATGAGGTGAAGAATAAAATAGCTAGTTTAGGAAATAGAGCAAACAGATGGAGGAAAGAATTGGTGATACTGAAGAAAGAAATCTGGAAATGACATAGATTGAAGAAAAGAGAAACTTGAGAGTAAAAGAAAAAGAAAGAAAGGAAGGAAGGAAGGAAGGAAGGAAGGAAGGAAGGAAGGAAGGAAGGAAGGAAGGAAGGGAGGGAGGGAGGGAGGGAGGAAGGAAGAACTCTACCAGAAATATCTAACATCAGAAAGAGAGATATAAGAATAATAGGTGTAACATAACATAAGAAGAGGAAAAAGAGAAGGAAACAGAGAACTTATTCAAGCTAATAGTTAACGAGAACTTCCTAAACCTGTGGGAAGAACTGGATCCTCTAATCCAAGAATCAAACAGACCACCTGTTTTCTCAGTCCAAAAAAGTCTTCTCCAAGGCACATTATATTAAAACTATAAAAACTAATGACAAGAAAGAAAGAATTCTCAAGACAGCCAGTAAAAGAAGATGGTAACCTATAAAGGAAAACCCATTGAGTTATTATCAGAATTTTTAGTAGAAATTCTACAAGGTAGGAGATAGTGGAATCAAATATTTAAACTATTGAGAGGATTCGGGAAGCATTGCAGAGTGAGAGACATCCTCAGATCTCTCCCCTTGAAATGATAAGCTGAACATCTAAAACTCAACAAAAAACACGCAAACTGCACACCAGCACATCTGAGTGTGGAATCTGCACATAAGAGCTACCACACAGGTCAGAACCCCGGATGTAGGGTGGTGAACTGGAAGAAATAAAAAAGCTGCTTCTTGCAGCTGACTGAGCTCCTTGCAAGAGGAGGAGGAAGGGTGAAGTTGCAGGCGACTGCCCTGATCAGCCTGCCTGGAAGTACTGGGGCTTATAGCAGCCGGAAGCAGGGCCCACACATTAGAGCAAAAAGCAGAGAAGTGGAGCAGGACAGCAGAGAAACAACAGTTGACTTTTACCGATCCCAGCTCCAAAACTGAGGCTGAGCTGCAGCCCCCAACCCAGTACTCAGAGGACCGTTCTCCCCATAGTTTCTGAGATGATCAACCTGGAATCCCGGGGGGAATCTGAGCAAAAGCTGCCAAGACTGAAGCTAAGGAGGAGAAGAAGGGGAGAAGGAGCAGTGACTTCCATGATAAGCCTGCCTGGAAGTGCCAAAAGTTCTAGCAGCCGGCAGCAGGGCCCAGTCATCAGGGCAGACAGCAGCGAAGCAGGACAGGACCACAGAGAAACAATAGTTCATTTTTACTAGCCCAGGTTGCGAAACCTAGGCTGAGCCGCAGTCTCAACTTGCAACCCAGAGGGCCCCTTCCCCCATCCCCTCTGAGACTGATCACTGTGGAGCCCCAGGAAAATCTGTGCAAATGCTAATGAAACTGTTGCTAAAACCTACAGGGACTGACACTGAGAGTAGCAAGGGTGATTAAATATCTACAAGAAAATAAAAAAGACATTTAGGCTTTAAATAAAGCAGGGATACAAGAGGCTTAAATGCCACCTACTAGAAACCAAAAGAAAAGTGCCTTCTTTGCAGCAGGCTAAAGAGAGAACTTTACATAACAAATCTTTCTGGAAAAACAACAGAATACACTTCCATTAATGCCCAGGCAGAGAAACAGTCTATTAAACACCATGAACAACCAAGGTGGCAAGGCATCTCAGAAAGAAAGAGAAAAATCTCCAGAAAATAAACTTACAACATAGAAATATGGAACTTAAATGACAGAGAATTCAGAATGGTACTTCTGAAAAAACTCAATAATATCCAAAACAACTCAAATCAATAAATTCAGAAATAGAAAAAAAAAACAACTAGATGAGCAGAGCAAGGAGATTGAAACTCTCAAAAGGAACCAAATACAACTTCTGGAGATGAAAAATACACTGCAAGATTTGAAAAATTATTTAACAAGCTTGGGAACTAGAGTCGACCAAAAGGAGGAAAGGATCAGTGATATCGAAAACAGAAATCTAGAAATAAATCAGAAGAAAGAAGAAAGAAACTGAAGAATGAAAAAAAATAAAAGATAAATACAAGAACTAGCTGCTACCATCAGGAGAGGAAAAATAAGAATAATGGGCATTACTGAAGGTGAGGAAAAAGAGCAGAGACTAGAAAACATTTTCAGACAAATAGCGGATGAGAATTTCCCAAATCTAAGGAATGAACTGGAGCTTGGAATTCAAGAAGTCAACAGAACACCCAATTATATCAACCCAAAAAGGCCTTCACCAAGGTACACAGTATTAAAGTTATCAAAAGTCAATGACAAAGAGAGAATTATTATTATTTTTTCCTGTGGGAGCCATGTTAAATGTGGCATTTAATCCATTAGGCGGTGCTGCCAGCTCAGCCTCTTCAGAATTCCTTGGGTTCCTCTACAATTAATTATTTTTGAAAATGATAACAAACATCATAGCTTGTCAATAAGCTTACAGTAATAGATTAAAAATAAAAAACCTGTGAGCTCTGTGTGACTTCAGCATCCCAGGTGCCACAATAACTTTGCTTCTAAAGGAGCAGCTCTTTCTGGGCAAAGAAGATGGTAACTTATATAGGAAAACCCATTAGATTATCCTTGACTTCTCAACACAAACCTTACAAGCCAGAAAAGAGTGGAATCAAATATTTACACTATTAAGTGAAAGGAACTACCAGCCTAGAATCATGTATCTAGCTAAGCTCTCCTTTAGATACGAAAGAGAAATTAAGACTTTCTAGACATACAAAAATTGTGGGAATTCTCCACTACAAAGCCTGCACTACAGAAAATATTGAAAGGTGTCAACTCATCTAAATCAAAATAACAACAACAACAAAACATAATTAGGAAAAAAGTAACTATAAGGCAAATAGAAGCAGAGGAGTGCAACCCTTACTAAAAACAGGGCATTATAAGCTTAAATAGTAAGTAAGAAGAGAACTGCTATAGCAATATAGTAATGAATGTTCAGAATATATAGGTACAAATTGAGATAACAATGACCGAAAAGGGGAGAATTCAAAGAGCCAGATTCGCGAAGGGGAATGGAGATAAGGCACGTGCAGAAGAAAATGGATGACTGTGTGTGTGTGTATGTATATGTATATATACATATATATGTATATACACACATATATACGTATACATACATATATATGTATATGTATACATATATATGTATATATACATATATATGTATATATACATATATATGTATACATATATATAACTATCTTTTTCATATTTGTAATGGTAACCACACACCAAAGATTCAGAATAGAAGTATGTAACATAAAACAAAAAGAACCAGAGGAAAAACTCATAAAAGCCAACCAAAATAAAGAAAACAGAAACACGAGGACAAGGAAGCAATGGAAACATCAAGGTATCAGAAAGCATATAAGAAGGCTATAAGAAGACCCTAAATGTAAATGGATTGAACTCACCAATAAAAAGGCACAGAGTTGTAGAATGGATCAAAAAACAAAACCCAACCATATGCTGCCTCCAGAAAACACATTTCAACTTCAACATCAAATATAGACACAAAGTAAAAGGGTAGAAAATGATATATCAGGCAAATGGCATTAAGAGAAAAGCAAGAGTAGCAGTACTAATATCGGACAAAATAAACTTCAAAATAAAAAGGTAAAGAAAGATACTGAGGAACACTTCATAATGATAAAGGGAATCATGCACCAAGAAGATATAACACTTATGAATATTTATGGTCCCAATCAGAAAGCCCCGAGATATATAAAGCAATTACTAACAGAACTAAAGGGAGAAACAGTTCTAAACACTATAGTAATTGGGGACCTAAATAACCCACTGTCAGATATGGACAGATTATACAAACAGAAAATCAATAAGGAAATAACATCCTTAAATGATACATTAGTCCAACTGGACATAATTGACATTGACAGAGCCTTACATCTCAAAACACCTGCTTATACGTTCTTCTCTAATGCACATGGAACATTCTCAAGAATCAATCACATACTGGGACACAGAGATAGACTCAACCAATAAAAGATGGTTAAAATCATACCAACCATATTCTTTCATCATAATGCTTTGAAACTAGAGATAAATTGTAGAAAGAAATCAGGTAGAACCACAAATACATGGGGATTAAATAACAAGCTACTGAAAAATAACTGCGTCAGGGAAGAAACAAAAGGAGATCAAGAGATACATAGAAACAAATGATAATGATAGTACAACATAGTAAAACTTTTGGAATATGGCAAAAGCAGTCATAAGAGGAAAGTTCATATCATTACAGGCCTATCTCCGAACAAGAATGAATCCAAATAAACAACCAAATGCTTCATCTTATAAAACTAGAAAAGGAAGAACATACGAGGCTTAAAGTCAGCAGAAGGAAAAAATCATCAAAATTAGAGCAGAAATAAATGAAATTGAAAAAAAAGAATAGAAAAAAACACAACAAGGAGCTGGTTCTTGGAGAAGTTTAATAAAATTGACAAATCACTGGCCAGACTTACTAAAGGAAAAAAGAGAAAGGACACAAATAAACAAAACCAGGGATGAAAGAGGAGAAATTATGACTGACATCACAGAAATACAAAGGATCATGAAAGAATACTATGAAAAAGTATATAATAACAAATTTAATAATCTAGAAGAAATGAATCAGTACTTAGCATGCAGTCTTCCTAGACCGAATCAAAAAGATCTAAAAATCTAAATAAACCGATCAGCATGGAAATTGAAACAATCTCAAAAACCTACCAAAAAGTAAAAGTCCAGGACCAGATGGCTTCACCAGTGAATTCTACCAAACATTCAAAGAAGATTTAATACCTATTCTCCTCAAACTCTTCCAAAAAATCGAAGAGGAGGCAAAACTTCCTAACTCATTTTATGAGGCCAATATTACTCTGATATCAAAATCTGGTAAACAGAACACACAAAAAAAGATAACATACTCACCAATATCTCTCATGAACACAGATGAAAAAATCCTAAATAAGATTTTAGTGAAACAAATACAGCCACATATTAAAAAGATCATACCACCACGATCAGGTGGCCTTCATTTCAGAGGCACAGGGATGGTACAACATACACAAATCAATTAATGTGATACATCACATAAACAAATCAAAAAATAAGAATCATATGATCATATCAATAGATGGAAAAAAAGCCTTTGAGAGAATTCAGCAACCACTTGTGATCAAATTATACTTCAAAGCAAAAATAATCAAAATAGCATGATATTGGCAGTAAAACAGACACACGGACAAGTAGAACAGAATCGAGACTCCAGAAGTAAACCCACATTAATATGGGCAAATAATTTTCAACAAAAACACCAAAAATTTACAATGAGCAAAGGAAAGCCTCTTCAATAAATGGTGCTGGAAAACTGGAAAGCCACCTGCAAAAGAATGAAACTAGGCTGTTTTCTATCACAACACATAAAAATCAACTCAAATTGGATTAAGGACCAGAATAAAAGACCTGAAACAATAAAATGCATAGAAAAGAAACACATTAAACTCAAGAACCTTGGGCTTAAAGAGAATTTTATGAATTTGACCTCAAAGGCAAGAGAAATAAGAGCACAAGTAAATGAATGGGACTACACCAAACTAAAAAGCTTCTGCTCACACACACAAAAAAAATCATCAACAAAATAAAGAGACAACCATTCAAATGGGAAAATATATTTGCAAGCAATATCTCTGATAAGGACCTAATATCCAAAATATACAAAAAACTCATATGACTCAATAACAACAACAACAACAACAGATAAACAAACAAACAAACAATCCAATCAAAAAAATGGGCAGAGAACCTGAACAGACACTTCTCCCTACAGGACATACGAATGGCCATCAAATATATTGAAAGATGCTCAACATCGCTAGCTATTAGGGAAATGCAAATCAAAACCACATTGAGATACCATCTCACACCTGTTAGAATGGCTACAATCAATAGGACAAGTAATAACAAATGTTGGAGAGGATGTGACGAAATAGGAACCCTCATACACTGCTTGTGGGACTGCAAATTGGTATAGCCACTATGGAAAATGGTATGGAGGTGCCTCAAAAAACTAATAATTGACCTATCATCTGATCCAGCAATCCCTATACTGGGTATTTCCCCCAAAGACTTGAAAACTCATTCGAAAAGATATTTGCACATCGATATTCATAGCAGCATTATTCACAGTGGCCATGACATGGAAGCAACAGAAGTGTCCCACACTAGAAGATTGGCTAAAGAAGCTGTGGCACATACATACAATGGAATATTACTCAGCCATAAGAAGAGATGAAATACTGCCATTCGAAACAACCTTGGATGGACCTTGAAATAATCATACTAAGCTAAATAAGCCAGACAAAAAAAGTTGAAAATCACATATCACATATGTAGGATATAAATCTAAAAGTAACAACTGATCAAGACAAACAAGCAGACTCATGAACATGGAAAATGGAGAAGTGGTAACAAGAAAGGAGGGAGTGGGGGAGGGAGATAATAAAAAAAATACAATGTTAAAAAAATTATGTATAGTATTAAAAAAAATAAACTGACATTAAACAAACAAAGGGGGGAAAAAAGAACAAGCAGTTGGATATCCCATGTCCTACTCACTATCTTACAAGCAATTGAGTTTGTGCATTCTAGTTTACAATAAAGTAATAAAAGTAAAAAAAAAAGAAGAAGAAGAAGGTATTATTGAAGTGTTCTACAATAGATGATTTGCTAAAGAAGCTGTAGTACCTATATACAATAGAGTATTACCCAGCCATAAGAAGTGGTGAAATACAGCCATTTGTGACAGCATGGATGAACCTTGAGATAATCATCCGAAGCAAAATAAGCCAGAGAGATAAAGTTGAAAATCACATGATATCACTTATATGTGGGATATAAACCTAAAAGCAACAAACGAACAGGAAAAACAAACAGAGACTCATGGACATGGACTAGTGGTTACCATAGGGTAGGGGTGGGGGAGGAGGGAGAAATTAGACAAGGTAAAGGGGGTTAAATATAGTGGGGAGGAGAAAGGGAAAATGGGTAAAGGAGATCCAATAAATGGTAGCTGAATGAAACTGGACTTTGGGTGGTAAACACACAATAGAATATACAGATGTCAAATTATACTATACACCTGATAATTTTATAATTGTAATAACCAATGTTACCCCAACAAACTTAATTTTAAAAAAGAATGGAGTATCATAAAATTAAACATTACATAATGGTTAAAAAAGTTTAAAAACTTTTTAAAAAGAGGAGACAATAGCTACCGAAACTCAAAATGAACTCACAGCATAAATAGGGATAATTTGAGACAACAAAACAGAAAAGAGAAGGGAGTAAAAGTCTCAATCTGCAAAGGTTAATGGAGATGAGACACATGCAGCAGAAAAAAAGACTACTGTATATAGGAAAATTTCTTTTACATAAACTTAATGGTAACCACACTAAAAAAATTCAGAACTGAACACATAACATAAAAAATAAGAAGCAGAGGGAAAGATCACAGATACCACCAAAAAAAAAAAAAAAAAAAAAAAAAAAAAAAAAAAAAAACAGAAAACAGAAAACAAGAGACAGAAGGACTATAGGAAAACATCACATACATCAAATGTAAATACCTTAAATGTAAATAACCGAACATACCAATAAAAGACACAGAATAGCATTAGTTAAAAAAACAAAACTGTACCATATGCTGCCTTCAAGAGAAACATCTGCAAGACACAGCTGCAAGAACAAACATACACTCAAAACGAAAGAGAAGAAAACGATGATCCAAGCAAATGACATCCCAAGAGAAACAATATTAAAGATAAAAATGGTAACAAGAGACAAAGAATACTTCATAGTGATTAAAAGCGGCAATATATCAAGAAGATATAACACGTATCAGTATTTTTGCTCCCAAATATAAGGGGAGCACCAAAATATACAAAGCAACTACTAACAAAACTAAGGGGAGAAAATGACACAAACACTATTACAGTAGGAGACCTAAATATCTCATTGACAGTTATGGATAGAGCATCCAAAAATCAGAGACTTTCATTCCAAACACCAGAATATAAATTTTTCTCTAATGTAGATGGAACATTCTTGATAATAGATCATATATTGTGACACAAAACTGGCCTTAAAAAATTCAAGAAAATTGAAATCTTACTAAGCACATTCTCTGACCACAATGCTTTGAAACTGTAGATTGACCTTAAAAAGATAGTGGAAAACCCTTCAAACAAGTGGAGATTAAACACTATACTACTAAAGAACAACTGGGTAAAAGAAGAAATAACAGGAGAAATCAAAAAATAGGAATGAGAAAGAAAATAAAATGTATCAAAATTTTTGGATACAGCAAAAGCAGTAATAAGAGAAAAGTTCATATAATTATAGGCCTATCTCAAGAAACAAGAAAAATCTCAAATAAACAACCTTTTATTATATCTTAAAGAACCAGGAAAAAAAAGAATAAACGAAGCTCAAAATCAGCAGAAAAAAAAGAAATACTAAAAATTAGAACAGACTTAAATAGAATTGAAAACAAAAGACTAAAAATTTATACAGTAAAGAGGTTAATAAAACTGACAAATCCCTTGTTAGCTCACTAAGGAAAAGAGAGAAAAGACAAAATCAGAAACAAAAGAGGAGACATTATAACAGATGCCACAGAAATATAAAGGATTATACAAGAATACTATGAAGTTTTATATGTCACCAAATTCAACAATCTAGAATAAATGGAAAAGTTCTAAGAAATATAAAAGCTTCTTAGACTGAATCTTGAAAATCTAAATAGACTCAATAGTAAGAAAGTTGAAACAATCCTCAAAAACTTCCCAGAAAGTAAAAGCCCAGGACCAGATGTCTTCACTGGTGAATTCTACTAAACACTCAAAGATTTAATCCCCATCCATCTCAAACTCTTCCAAATAATTGAAGAAGAGACAATGCTTTCTAAGTCATTTTATGAGGGCAACATAATAACCCTGATACCACAACCTGGTAAAGATAACACACACAAAAAGCTACAGACTAATATCTCTGATGACTACAAATGCAAAAAAATCTGAACAAAATACTAGCAAATCACACAAACAATAAATTTAAAAGTTTACACATTACAATCAAGTGGAGTTCATCCTAGGGGTATGAGAATCTTTCAACATACTCAAATTGATCAATGTGATATATCACATAAACAAAATAAAAGATTAAAATTATAGAATCATATTAATAGATGCAAAAGAAAGCATTTGACAAGATATGTTAACATTTATGATTAAAACAATTAAATGAGTATAAGAAAAGTACCTTAACATAATAAGGGCTATAGCTAATATATTTAATAGTAAAACAAACCAACAAACAAAAAAACAACCTTCCTTCTAAAATCAGGAAAAAGACAAGATTATCTATGCTCACCACCCTTATTCAACATAATATTGGAAGTCTTAACTAGAGCGATCTTCCAAGAAAAAGAAATAAAAGGCATCCAAATTGGGCATGAAGTGAAATTGTCACTTTTGCAAATGAAATGGTTCTCTATATAAAAAACCTTAAAGACTCTACCAAATAACTATTAGAAACAATAAACAAATACAGTAAAGTTACAAGATACAATATCAATGTACAAAAATTCAGTGCTCTTATGCATTAAAAATGAAATTTTATAAAAAGAAATGAAAACACAATTCCTTCTGCAATTGTAACAAAAAGAATAAAATACCTAGGAATAAATTTAATGAAGCATGTGAAAGACCTATACACTGGAAATTATAAGCCATTATTTTTTAAAAAAATGAAGATGACAGAAAGAAAATAAAAAATATTCTGTGTTTATGAATTAAAAGAATCAAAATGGTTAAAATTGTTATATCACCCAAAACAATATACAGATTTAATACAATCTCCATCAAAATCCCCATGGCATTTTTAAAAGAAATATAAGAAAAAATATTATCAGATTTGTATGAAATCACAAAAGACTCTAAATATCCAAAGTAATACTGAGAGGAAAAAGATTCAAAGCCAAAGATATCACATTGCCTGACTTCAAATTATACTACAAAGCAACACTAATCAAAACAGCACGGTATTGACAGAAAAACAGACACACAGAATTAGGAGCCCAAAAAACCTCACATACATATATGGCCAAATAATTTTCGATAAAAGAGCCAAAAACATATGATGGAGAAAGGAAAGCCTCTTCAATAAATGCTGTTGAGAAAATTGGAAAGCCACATGCACAATAATAAAAGTAGCCAGCTGTCACCATACACCGAAATTAACTCAAAATGAATCAAAAGCTTAAATATAAGACCTGAAACAATAGAAGAAAATATAGGTACTAAACTTATGGACCTTAAATTTAGAGAGGATTTTATGAATTTGACCTCAAGGCAAAGGAACTAAAAGCAAAAGTAAATTAATGGGACTATGTCAAACTAAAAAAGCTTCTGCATAGCAAAAGAAATCATCAACAACACAAAACAGCAACCAACTGAATGGGAGAAGATATTTGCAAACAATGCCTTCAATAAGGGGCTAATATCCTCAATATACAAAAAGTCATAGAACTCAATAACAACAACAACAACAACAAACCCCAAACAATCCAATTAAATATGGGAAGAGGACCTGAACAGACACCTCTCTCAAGAAGACATACACATGGCCAACAGACATGAGAAGATCCTCAACTTCACTAGCAATTAGGGAAATGCAGGTCCAAACCACAATGAGATACCACCTCACATCTCTTAGAATGGCTGTCATCAACAAGTGTTGGAAAGGTTGTGGGGAAAAAAGAACCCTTATACATTGCTGGTGGAAATGTCAATTGGTACAGTCACTATAGAAAACAGTATGAGGTTTCCTCAAAAAAGTAGGAAGAGAATTACCATATGACCTAATTCCTCTTCTGGATATATACCTTCCAAAATTGAAAATGTTTATCTATGAAAGTATATATACCCTGATGGTTAGTGCAGTATTATTCATGGTTGCCAAGACATAGAAGTAACCGAAATGCCCTTTAATAGATGATGCAATAAAGAAGCTGTGTTACATATATATATAATGGAATATTATTCAGCCATAAGAAAAGCTGAAATACTGTCATTTGTGACAACATGGATGGACCTTAAGATAATCATGCTAAATGAAATAAGACAGTCAGAAAAAGTTAAGAACCATATCATTTCACTCACATGTGTAACATAAACCTGAAAGAAACAAATAAGCAAGATAAACAAACAAAGACTCATGGACACAAACAATAAGTTTAGTAGTTACTAGAGGACAATATGGGGTAGAGGGGGTTCAAATATATGGTGACAGAAGAAAATTTAACTTTGGGTGGTAAACATACAATGCGGTATACATATGACATATTATGAATTATACACTTGAAACCTATGTAATCTTATTAACCAATATCACCCCCAATAAATTTAAAAAACAACACACGTAAATCTTGTGTGAGTTAAACAATATTAAAATGAAAATAACACACTTTACACTGAAAGCTAGCAAAATATTCACATGGAAACGTTCGTGTTAAAACTATATTAGTATTTAGAGTGTAGTTTAAAGCCTTAAATTAGTAAGGTTAAAACAAAATAAGTATTTATCTCAGAAGTTAGAAAAGGAACAACAAAAAGAAACACAAGTAAAGTAAAAGAAAGGATGCAATAAAGATCAGAAAATAGTGATATAGTACAGAAACATAAAATAGTGAGAATAGACAAAACGAAGAGCTGATTCTTTGGAAAAAAATGAATAAAATGAATAAATATTTGGCATGTATGAAATATATTTGTTAGGGTCCAGTCAGGAAGCAGAAATCATACCACAAATTTTAAAATTTAGTATAAAAGTTTAAGATTAACTAGTATCAGGGAATGTATTTAAAGAAGTAAAGAAAATTATAATCAAAATAGAAAGATCAGGTATAGGGAGAGCCTAGAGCTGAAAGAAGTTTCTCAAAGAAGGAAGAAACTTGGAAGAAGGCCCCCTACAAGGATGAGTTTCAGAACTTGAGAGTAGGATGTGGCTGTGGCTCTCACTGCTTGTCAGAGAAATTTGCAGAAGTGCCACAGGCCAGAGCTGGCAAACAGAGGTGCCAGTGAAACTCACTAGGAAGCTGCCTGCTGGGGTGCTGGGAAAATTTCTGAATAGCCAGCCATTAATGTGCCACTAAAACTCACTGTAGGGTGAGAGTTACTAGGTGTCCCCTCACATCTGTAAGCCCCAGAAACAAGAAGAAAACACACTGGAATCAGGAAGGAAATCCCTAATTCTACAGTGTCTCTCCAGTGCTCTTTACTCAAAAACAACATTTTGCTAGCTGACAAAGCAGAAATATGTGTAAAGTCCAGCTCCATTATCACAAAGCTAGGCTAAGAAAGGGTAACAGAGATAATAAATTAATAACTGGCACATTTGGAATATTAATGGTAATAAAAGTAAACAAATCACAGTTGGCTGCAACATCTTTCAAATATGATGATACCTTTAAAAAGCAATTCACAAAGATGTATATATGATTCTGTTTTATATAAAGTAAAAAACAATATTGATGAATATATAAAGTACAGCAAGAATATAATTGCCTTAAAGTCATTTTCACATCTCAAAGAGGGAAGGAAACCGTTGTAATCAGTAAAAGATATAAAGTGGTTTTGGAAGGAGGTTGGTCATGGCAGTATATTCTCTTCCTAATCTGGATGGTGGGTACAAAGCATGTACTTTACAGCTATTTGTTAAATTATGTTGATATGTTTAATAATAGAATTAACAGTTATACCATCTTAGTGTTAGCTTATTATATCTTTTTCTATTCTTTATTTTCAAACATCTTGAATACTTAGATGTGTTATACCTCTATCTAGAGAGCTCAAAGTGTTAACCAGGGTGTTAACAAAGAAGTTTCTGAAGACAACTCTAATTCCTTATTCTGAACTGCTATGTTTTTTAATGATGAATCTCTGACTCTTTGTCCTAGAGCTTGTGAAATTTAAATAACTCGATAGATGAGTAAACTGGAATCAGAAAGGTAAATGAGTAGCCCAAGGTCACATGACAACTTGGGCTAACATCTAGATCATCAAGGACTCCAAGATCTCAATTTAGTGCCATTTCTGTTCCCCCATGCTATTTTACATATCAGATATTTTCAATACCTTCAAAGAATGCATCCTACATAAGCTGGATCAAAATTTGGGAAAAGTGTTGATCCCAGGTAACCCTATAAATAATTTATATTCTAAAAAGTCCTAACTGAACACTTTACAGAGGTGCAAGATACTTTGATCACTTTTCTTTTAGTTAAAAACAAACAAACAAACAAACAAAACAAGAAATATGCACATATAAATTTTATCAAAATTAGACATGTAGTGTGTAATACCTAATAACCACATTCTACTCAATGTGGTTCTGACTTGGCCTAAGATTTTATATCTCCTTTAGCTCCATGAGATAGTTTGAAGTTATACATTTTAATGGGTTCTTTTTGCTCTAAAGTAGTATATTTCAATGTTTTTTTAACCTATTAGAACTAAATAGTAATTTTTGTCTCGTGAAACTTAGAACTCTAGAAATGAAGCCAGCTTCAGGTACATCTGCATCCTGCAAATCAGATTATTATTAAGATTCTCTCTCTGTTCTGCTGATCTCTACTTGACTTCATTCTGCAAGCAGGTTCCCTTCATGTGGCAATCAGAATGGCTTTCTGAACTTCCTCCTGTAGTCCCTGTTAGCTCAAATGACAAGCTTTAGTAAATACACTTATTGGCTCTTATAGAATCATGTGATCATATTGGAAACATCAACCTTGGGTCACTTTCTCTTCCTCCTGTGCCTAGAGGAAGGTATAGTAGTTTGAATGAAAGCTCACTGTAGAATTTCAGAAAAGAAGAAGCTAAAGGAGTTCATCAATAACGAAGCAGTGTTACGAGAAAACAAAATGGACTTCTTTAAGAAGAATAAAAAAATAAAAGATAAAAAGATATATAGTAAAAGGGCAAGAATTACATATCTATCAATAATTACTTTAACTGTAAATAGATTAAATGCTCTAATCAAAAGACGTAGGGGGCTGGATGTATAAAAAAACAAGACCCTTACATATGCTGCCTATAAGAGAATCACTTCAGATTGAAAGACAGACTAAAAGTAAAGGGATAAAAAGAGATATTTCATGCAAATTGAAATAAACAAACAAAAACAGCTGGTGTAGGAATACTTATATCAGACAAAATAGACTTTTAAACAAAGGCTATAACACAAAAAAAAGAAGGGCCCAGTAATTCCACTTATGGGTATTTATCCAAAACAAACAAATAAAGAAACAAAAAAACTAATTCAAAAAGACATATGCATCTTTATGTTTATTGCAGCATTATTTACAACAACCAAAATATGAAAATAATCCAAATGTCCATCAACAAATTAATGGATAATGAAAAGTGGTACATATACAATGGAAAATTACTCAGCCTTAAGAAAGAATGAAGTCTTGCCATCTGAAACAACATGCTGAGTGAAATAAGCCAGACAGAAAAAGACAAATACCATATGATTTCACTTATATGTGGAATCTAAAGAATAAAATAAATTAACAAACAAAACAGAAACAGACTGACAGCTACAGAGAACAAACTGGTGATTGCCTGAAGGAGGCAGCATTGGAGGGCTGGTTGAACAAGGTGAAAGAATTAAGAAGTACAATTTGACAGTTACAGAATAGTCATGGGAATGTAAATTATAGGGAATATAGTCAATAATATTGTAATAAATATGTATGGTGTCATTTGGATACTAGATTTATTATGGTGATTATTTTGTAAATTATGTAAATGTCTAACCACTCTACTAGACACCTGAAACCAACATAAAATAATATTGAATGTCAACTGTAATTAAAAAGTAAAAAAAGTTACTACAAATTACAGTAATCAAAAGAGTGTAGTACATACATAAAGGCAGATATATAGACCATGGACTAGAATAGAGAATTCAGAAATAAACCATTATGTATTTGGTTAAATGATTTTCGATGAGTATCAAAAACACTCAGTGGAAGAAGGAGAATCTTCTTGACAATGGTGTTGGGAAAACTGAATGTTCATTTGCAAAAAATAAAGTTGCAGCCTTATCTTATATCACATATCAATGTTAATTCAAAAGGATCGATTATTTAAAAATAAGACCTAAAATTATAAAACTCTTAAGAGAAACACAGGAAAAAGATTTATGACATTGGATTTGTCAATGATTTATCGGTAATGACAAGGAGCACAGGCAAGAAAAACAACAGTAAAAAATAGATAAATTGGACTACATCTCAATTAAATTTTTTTGTGCATCAAAAGATATTATAAGCATAATAAAAATACAACCCACTAAATGGGAGAAATTATTTGCAAACCATATATTTGACAAGGGGTTCATATCCATAATATATAAAGAACTCCTACAACTCAACAATCAAATTGAAAAATGGGCAAAGGGCTTGAATAGATATTTTTCTACAGATGATATACAAATCTCTAATGAGTATATAAAAATATGCTCAATGTCACTAATAATTAAAGAAATGCAAATCAGAACCACAATGAAATATTACTTCATACCAATTAGAGTGGGTATAATAAAAATCAGAAAATAACATTTGTGAGGCTATGGAGAGAGACATTGGATTCATTGTGCATTGTTGGTATGGATGTGAAATGGTACAGACATTATGTAAAACAGCATGGTGGCTCCTCCATAAATTAAAAATAGAATTAGCATAGGATCCAGCAATTCTACTACTAGACATATACTCAAAAGAATTGAAAGCAAAAACTCAAAGAGATATTTGTAAACCTATATTTATAGCAGTATTATTTACAATAGCCAGAAGATAGAAGTAACTGAAGTGTAGACCGAAGGATAAATGAATAAACATAATGTAGTATAGCCATTCCATGGAGTACTATTCAACTTAATACAAGGTCTTCCAGGGCTGCCATAATTGAATACCGCAGACTATTTTGTCACACTTCAAGAGGCTGAGAGCAAGGTGTCAGTGAGGATGGTTTCTGGCAAGATGTCTTCCTCGTTTGTAGACACCTGCCTTTTCTCTGTGTCCTCAGATAGCCTTTTCTGGGGCATGTGCAGTCCTGGTGTCTCTTCTTTGAATAGCATAATCCTATTGAATTAGGACACTACTTTTATGATCTTATTAATCCTTAATGACTTCCTTAAAGGCCCTGTCTCCAAATAAAATCGCACTGGGGGTTAGGGCTTCAGCATATGAATTTTGGGAGGACACAATGTAGGGTACAACAGACCCTTATGTACTTGCATAAACCATTTCATAGCACCATTGTCATAGACAAATTGCTAACAAAATTGTATCTAACAATTTCAATAATATCAACCTTACAAAATTTCATTTGTAATAATCATGATTATGTTGTCAACTAAATATAAATTTTCAAACCAATAAACCAGTTCAAAATGTAGTATATTTTGGGAGAAAACACAAGTTTTCTTGAGAAATGCAAGTTCAGTTATTCAATTCAGTAAGAAAGCAGAGAGAACATTACACCTTTATACAATACTATATTTATCAGACCAGATAACTACACCTTCACCCATTGTTAGGTATAGTCGAAATAAAATTATTAAAACATCAATGTAAACTGCTATAAAACTAAATATTTTATTTCAGTAAATGTTCTGGCTGTTCTTATGATTCCATCTTATAATACAATAACATTATCTGTAGTCCATATTCCTTTTTTAATTAAAAAAATTTTTTTTTCACTTATAGTTGACATTCAATATTATATTAGTCTCATGTTTACAGCATAGTGGTCAGACATTTTTATAGCTTACAAGGTGATTCCCTGATAAATTCTGAATCTATACATAACTATTACAATATTATTGACTATATTCCCTGTAATTTATATTCACATGACAATTTTGTAACTCCCAATTTGTACTTTTTAATCCGTACACTATTTTCACCAAGCCCCCTAATCTCCCTTTGATCTGGCAATCATTAGTTTGTTCTGTGTATGTGTAAGCTTGTTTCTGTTTTTGTTTGTTCATTTTTTTTTGTTTTTTAGATTTAACATATAAGTGATATTATATAATATTTGTCTTTGACTTATTTCACTTAGCATAATACCCTCAAGGTTCATCCATTTTGTTGAAAATGGCAAGATTTCCTTTATAGCTGAATAATATTCCATTGTATACATGCACCACTTCTTTATTCATTTGTTTAGCAATGGACACGTAAATTGCTTCTGTATCTTGGCTCTTATAAATATTACTGCAATAAATATAGGGTTGCATATATCCTTTAAAATTAGTGTTTTGTATATCTTTGGATAAATTCCGCAAAGTAGAATTAATGGGTCATATGGTAGTTTTATTTTAATTTTTTGAAGAACTTCCATACTGTTTTCAACATTGGCTGCAAAATTTTGCAATCCTACCAACAGTGCATGAGTGTTCCTTTTTCACCACATCCTCATCAGCACTTGTCGTTTGTTGATTTTTTGATGATAATCATTCTTACAGGTGTAAGGCAATACTTCATTGTGATTTTAATTTGCATTTCTCTGATGATCAGTTTCATTGAGCACCTTTTCTTCTTATGTCTATTGGCCATTTCTATGTCTTCTTGGGAGAAATGTCTATTCAGGTCCTCTGTCCATTTTTCTTTTTAAATAAGAATGTATTTTTTTTTAGTTCTTTATAAATTTTGGCTATTAAGGCCAAATTTAATGTATCATTTGTAATATCTTCTTCCATTCAGTAGGTTGCCTTCTTATTTTGTTGATGGTTTCCTTCACTGTGAAAAACTTTTTAGTTTGATGTAGTCCCTTTTATTTTTTCTTTTGTTTCCTTTGCCCAAGGAGAAATATCCAAAAAAATATTAGTAATATCAGAATGCCTACTGCCCATGTTTTCTTCTAATGGTTTTAATGTTTTGGGTCTTACATTTAAATCTTTATTTCATTTCGAGTTTATTCTTATATGGTGTAAGAAAATGGTCATTTAATTTTTTTTGCAGCCTTCTCAATACCACTTGTTGAAGAAACTGTCTTTATTGTATATTATTGACTCCTGTCATAGATTAATGAACCATATGGAAGTGAGTTTATTTCTGGCCTATCTATTCTGTTCCATTGATTTATGTGTCTGTTTTTATACCAGAACCATGCTGTTTTGATTACTCTAGTGTTGTAGTATAGTTTGATATCAGGTAACCTAATACCTCTAACTTTGTTCTTTCTCAAGGTTGCTGTGGATATTCAGAGAGTTTTTGGTTCCATATAAATTTTAGGATTATTGGTTCTAGTTCTGAAAAATGCCAATGATATTTTTATAGGGATAGCAGTGACTCTGTAGATTGCTTTGGAAGTGTAGACATTTTAACTATGTTATTCCTCCCTACTCATGAGCATGGTATGTACTTCAATTTATTTGTGTCTTAATTTTTTTTTCTTCAATATCTTATTGTTTTCACAGTAAAGGTCTTTTACTTCCTTGGTTAAAATCATTTCTAGGTATTTTTTGGTGCAATTGTAAATGGAATTGTCTACTTAATTTTTCTTTCTGAAATTTTATTATTGGTGTATAAAAATGCAACTTGTTATTTAATATTAATTTTGTGTTATCCTACTTTACTAAATTCATTTATTAGTTCTAACAGTTTTTTGGTGGATTTCTTAGGGTTCTCTATGTAGAATATCAAGTCATGTGCAATAGTGAGTTATATCTCCTTTTTTGCAATTTGAATACCCTTTTTCTTTTCTTTTCTTTCTTTTTTTGTCTGTTTGCTGTGACTATGACTTCCAATACTATGTTGAATAAGCATGGTAAAAGTGGACATCTTTGCCTTCATCTTGATCTTTAAAAAAAAAAGCTTCAAGTGATCAGAAAAACATGGTGGTGAGAGATGTCCCCAGATTTCTCCCCTTGAAACAACAATAAGCTGAACATCTAAAACTCGAAAAAAAAAACGCACAAAATGTACACCAAATGTCTGAGTGTGGAATCTATGCATAGGAGCTACCATTGGTCAGAATTCTGGGTGTCGGCCAGTGGACTGGGAAAAACAAAGAAGCTGCCTCTCACACTGTCCAGAACTCCCTGCAGAAAGAGGGGTAGGGGAGAAGGTGCGGCAAAAGAGCCCTGCCTGGAAGTGCTGTGAGTTCTGCATAGCTGAAGGCAGGGCCCAGTCATCAGGCATAAAGCAGAGAAATGGGAATGGACTATGGAGAAAAAACAGTTGTTTTTTACCAGCCACGGTTGCAAAACCCAGGCTGAGCCGCAGCCCCCAACTCCAAAAAAAAGGACCCCTCTCCCCATACCCTCAGAGTCAAATTACCTCGGAGCCCAGGGGAATCTGAGCAAATGCTGACAAGACTGTCGCTGACATTGACAAGGACTGAAACCGAGGGTAGTGAGCATGATTAAATACCTACAAGGAAAAAAAATTTAAAAGGCATTTTTAAGGCTTTATATAAAGCAGGGACCCAAGAGGCTTAGATGCCACCTACTGGGAATAAAAAAAGTGTCTTCTTTGCAACAGGCTAAAGAGAGACCTTTATATAATAAACCTTCTTTCTGGAAAAACAGCAGAATACTGTCCAAGTGGAAAAAGTCCATCAAACACCATGAACAACCAGGGTGACAGGGCATCTTAGAAAGAAAGAGAAAAATCTCCGGAAAATAAGTTTACAGACATAGAAATATGCAACTTAAATGACAGAGAATTCAGGATGGTCCTTCTCAAAAAAACTCAATGAGATCCAAAACAACGCAAATCAACAATTTCAAGAACTGAAAAAACAGCTAGATGAGCAGAGCAAGGAGATTGAACCCTTCAAAAAGAACAGAATAGATCTGGATCAACACTGCAAGAGTCGAAAAATGAAATATATAGCAAGCTTGGGAAATAGAGTTGACCAAATGGAGGAAAGGATCAGTGATATCGAAGACAGAAACCTAGAAATAAATCAGAAGGAAGAGAGAAACTGAAGAATGAAAAATAATGAAAGAGAAATACAAGAACTAGCTGATACCATCTGGATGAAAAATAAGAATAATGGGCATTATCAAAGGCAAGGCAAATGAGCAGGGACTAGAAAGTATTTTCAGACAAATAGTGGAATTTCCAAAATCTAAGGAATGAGCTGGAGCTTGGAATTCAAGAAGTCAACAGAATACTTGATTATCTCAATCCAAATAGGCATTCACCAAGGCACATTGTATTAAAATTATCAAAAATCAATGGCAAAAATAGAATTCTCAGGACAGCCAGGGAGAAGAAAACAATGACTTATAAGTGAAAACCTATTAGATTACCATCGGACTTCTCAGCACAAATCTTACAAGCCAGAAAGGAATGGAATGAAATATTCAAACTATTAAGTGAAAGGAACTACCAGCTTAGAATAATGTATCCAGCTAAGCTCTCCCTTAGATATGAAGGAGAAATTAAGATGTTTCCAGACATACAAAACTTGAGGGAATTCTCCACTATGAGGCCTGCACTACAGGAAATACTGAAAGGGTTCAGCTCACCTAAAATATTAACAACAACAAAAAAAATACATAATTAGGAGTAAAGTGACTATAAGACAAATAAAAGCAGAGGAGTGCAACTCTTACTAAGAACAGGGCATTATAAGCTTAAATAATAAGAAGAGAATTGCTATAGCAATATAGCAATGAACGTTCAGCATACATAGGGACAAATTGAGATAACAATGACTGAGAAGGAGAGAATTCAAAGATCCGAATTTGCAAAAGGGAATGGAGATAAGGCACACGCAGAAGAAAATGGACGACTGTATATATAACTATCTTTTTCTTATTCACAATGGTAACCACACACCAAAGATTCAGAATGGAAGTATATACATAAAACAAAAAGAACCAGAAGCAAAACCCACAAAAGCCAACCAAAATAAGGAAAACAGAAACACAAGGCCAAGGAAGCAATAGAACCACTAAGCTACCAGAAAGAAAAAGATAAAATGGCTGTATGAAGACATCATATTTCAATGATCACCCTAAATGTAAATGGACTGAACTCACCAATAAAAAGGTGCAGAGTTGCAGAATAGATCAAAAAACAAAGCCCAACTATATGATGCCTCCAGGAGACACAACTCAGCTCCAAAGACAAATATAGACTCAAAGTGAAAGGGTGGAAAATGATATTTCAAACAACTGACATTCAGAGAAAAGCGGGAGTAGTAGTATTAATATTGTATGAAATAGACTTCAAAATAAAAAGGTAAAGAAAGATACTGACAGACACTTCATAATGATAAAGGGAGCCATGCACCAAGACATAACACTTATTAATATCTGTGCTCCCAATCAAGGAGCCCAAAAATATGTAAAGCAATTACTAAAAAAACTAAAGGGAGAAACAGATCAAATTACTATCATAGTAGGGGACCTAAATACCCCACTGTTGGATATGGACAGATCATCCAAACAGAAAATCAATAAGGAAATAACAACCTTAAATGACACATTTGTTCAACTGAACATAATTGATATTAACAGAGCCTTCCATCCCAAAACAGCTGCTTATACATTCTTCTCTAGTACACATAGAATATTCTCAAAAATTGACCACATACTAGGACACAGAGATAGTCTCAACAAATATGAGGGTTGAAGTCATAATAACCATATTCTCTGATCATAATGCTCTGAAAATAGATGTCAATTATAAAAAAGAAGTCAGGAAGAACCACAAATATATGGAGATTAAACAGCATGCTACTGAAGAATAACTGTATCAAAGAAGAAATAAAAAGAGAAATCAAGAGATCCATAGAGATGAATGATAATAATAGTACAACGTATTAAAACTTTTGGGACACAGCAAAAACAGTCATAAGAGGAACGTTGATGTCATTACAAGCCTACCTTTAAAAACCATAATGAGCCTGAATAAACAACCTAACACTTCATCTTTAAAAAAAAAAAACTAGAAATAAATGAGGCCTAAAGTCAGCAGAAGAAAGGAATTAATCAAGATTAGAGCAGAAATATGAAATCGAAAACAAACAAAAAAAAAACAATAGAAAAAAGAAATGAAATAAAGAGCTGTTTTTATGAGAAGATTAATAAAATTGACAAACCACTGGCTAGACTCACTAAAGAATCAAGAGAAAGGACACAAATAAAATCATGGATGAAATAGGGGAACTTATGACTGATATCACAGAAATACAAAGGATCATATCAGAATACTGTGAAAAAATATATAACATCAAATTTAATAACCTAAAAGAAATGGACCAGTACTTAGAAAAATAAAACCTTCATAGACTGAATCAAGAACTGGAAAATCTAAATAGACTGAGCAGCAGTATGGAAATTGAAACAATTATCAAAAACCTACTAAAAAGTAAAAGTCCAGGACCAGATGGCTTCTGCAGTGAATTCTACTGAATATTCAAAGATTTAATACTTATTCTCCTCAAACTCTTCCAAAAAAAAAAAAAAAAACTAAGAGGAGCCAATACTTCCCAATTCATTTTATAAGGCCAATATTACCCTGATACCAAAACCAGATAAGGATAACACAAAAAAAGAAAACTACAGACCAATATCACTCATGAACACAGATGCAAAAGAAAAAAATCCTAAATAAGTACAACGAACCAAATACAGCAAAATATTAAAAAGATATACACAACAATCAAGTGGCCTTTATTCCAGAGGCAAATGGATGGTTCAACATACACAAATCGATTAACATGATACACCAGATAAAGAATTTTAAAAACAAGACTCATATGATCATATCAATAGATGCAGAAAAAAAATGGGCAGAGGACCTGAATAGACACTTCTCCCTACAGGACATACAAATGGCCAACACATCTATGAAGAGACACTCAACATTGCTAGCTAGCTATTTGGGAAATGCAAACTAAAACCACAATGAGATACCATCTCACACCTGTTAGAATAGCTATAATCAATAGAACAAGTAATAACAAATGTTGGAGAAGATGCGTAGAAAAAGGAACCCTCATGCACTGCTGGTGGGACTACAAATTGGTACAGCCACTATGGAAAACAGTATGGAGGTTCTTCAGCAAACTAAGAATTTATCTACCCTATGATCCAGCAATCTCTCTACTGGGGGAATTTTATGTCCAAAGACATAAAAACTCATATCCATAAAGCTATTTGCACACTAAAGTTCATAGAAGCATTATTCACAGTGGCCAGGATATGGAAGCAACTGAAGTGTCCTACAATAGATGATTGGCTAAAGAGGCTGTGATACATATACACAATGGAATATTACTCAGCCATAAGAAGAGATAAAATACTGCCATTTGCGACAGCATGGATGGGCCTTGAGATAATCATTCTAAGTGAAATAAACCAGACAGAAAAAGTTGAAAATCTTACGATATCACTTATATGTGGGATATAAACCTAAAAGCAACAAACGAACAGGACAAACAGAGACTCTTGGACATGAACTATAGGCTAGTGGTTACCAGAGGATAGGGGGTAAGGGAATAGGGTGGAGACAGACAGGGTAAAAGGTGTCAAATATAGGGGGATAGAGGAGAGTGAAGTGGATAGAGGGGATCAAATATATGGTAGCTGAAAGAAACTGAACTCTGGGTGGTAAACACACAGTAGAATACACAGATGTCAAATGATAATGTACACATGAAAAAATATAATTGTATTAACCAATGTTACCCCGATAAAGTTTATTAAAAATATCTTTAGCTCTTCGCTGTTGAGTATGATGTCATCTGTGGGTTTGTCATATATGGCCTTCATTATGGGGAAGTGTTTCCTCTGTTCCTATTTTGCTGAAAGCTTTCATTATAAATGGATGTTTAGTTTTGTCAAATGTTTTTTTCTCCATCTGTAGATGTGACTATATGATTTTTATTCTTTATTTGTTCATTTCTTATATCATATTAAGTGATTTGCAGATATTGAACCAACCTGTAATCCCAGAAATAAATCCCACTTGCTCATAGTGTATGATCCTTTCAATATATTATTGAATTTTGTTTACTAGTATTTTGTTGAGAATTTTGCATCTAAATTCACAGAGGTATTAGCCTATAATTTTTTTTGGTAATGTTTTTACCTGGTTTCTGTATGAGGGTAATGAGGTTGGGATCCTTCATTTTTTTTTAATAGTTTGAAAAGGATAGATACTAATTATTCTTTCAATGGGTGATAAAATTTACCCGAGAAGCCATCTGGTCCAGAACAGGAGTTTTATGATTATTGATTCGATTTTTTTAGTAGTAATCAGTCTGTTCAGATTTTCTGTTTCTTCTTGATTCAGTCTTGAAAGATTTAATGTTTCTAGGAATTTGTCTATTTTTTCCAGATTGCTCAATTTGTTGTCATATAATTGTAGTATCTTCTCATAATCTTTTGTATTTCCGAGGTGTCAGTTGTCATTTCTCCTCTTTCAATTTTGATTTTACTTTTGATCCTCTCTCTTTTTCCTTGAAAAATCTGGTTAAAAGTTTATCAATTTTATCTTTTCCAAGTACCAGCTCTTGGTTTTATTAATCGTTTGCATTGTTTTTTAGACTCTATATTGTTAATTTACCTCTGATCTTTATTATTTCCTTCCTTCTGCTCTCTTTGGTTTTTGTTGTTTGTTTACTAGTTCCTTTAGGGATAAGGTTAGATTATTTAAGATATTTTTTTGTTTCTTAAGAAAAAAACTATTGCCATGAATTCAAATTGGGCCTTACAGATTTGGAATCACTGTTTTTATTATTATTATTATTATTATTATTATTATTATTATTTTTCTCAACGTATCTTTTTATTTCTTCCTTGATCTCATCTTTTAAAATTAGTTCTAAATATACAGTACATTGGTTAGACATTTATATAGTTTATAAAACAGTCCTCCTAATTGCTCCTTCTCTCCTCTGGTTTTCCACCTAGCCAACATATTAATGCTAACTGCATTCCCTATGCCATGCTCTGCATCCCTATAACCATCTATCAACTACTACACTGTACTTCTTTAACTCTTCACCCCATTCTCCCATCTCCCCAACCTCTCATCCTTTCTCTCTGTCATTAGATTGTTTATATTTGTGAGTTTATTTTTGATTAGTTCATTTTGTTCTTTAGATTCTTCATATAAGTGAAATCATATGGTATTTATCTTTCTCTGTCTGACTTATTTCACTCAGAATAATAACCTCTAGGTCAATCTATGTCATTACAAATGGTAGGATTTCATTTTTTTATGGCTGAGTAATTCCATTTTTTATGGCTGAGTAATATTCCATTTTTTTATGGCTGTATATACAAACCATAACTCCTTGATCCAATTGTCTGTTGATGGACATTTAGATTACTTCCAAATCGTGGCTATTGTAAATTATGCTGCCATGAATATTAGGGTGCATAGAACTTTACAAATTATTTTCTTTTGATATCCAGAAGTTCAATTGCTGGGTCAAAAGATATCAATTTTAAATTTGTTGAGAAACCTCCAGACTGTTTTCCATAGTGGCTGTACCAATTTGGAATCTCCCTACAGTGTATGAGGGTTCCCTTGTCTCCACGTCCTTGCCAGCTCTTGTTGTTTTTTGGTTTATTGATGCTAGCTATTATGACAGTTGTGAGGTGATATCTCATTGGGTTTTAATTTGCATTTCTCTGATGATTAGTGACCTTCAGCATTTTTTCATAAGTCTATTGGCCATCTGTATTTCCCCTTTTGAGAAATATCTATTCATGTCTTCTGCCCATTTTTTTAAATTGGATTGTTTTTGTTGTTGTTACTGAGTTGTATAAGTTCTTTATATATTTTGAATATTAATCTCTTATAAGATGTATCATAAGCAAATATCTTTTCCCATTCAGTCTGTTGTCTTTTTGTTTTGTCGATGGTTTCCTTTGCTGTACAAAACCTTTTTAGTTTGATGTAGTTCCATTTGTTTATTTAATTTTGATTGTTTCCCTTGCCTGAGAAGATATGTCTGAGAATAAGTTACTAGTAGCATATTAGAGATATTACTGCTTATGTTTTCTTCTGGAAGTTTTATGGTTTCAGGTCTGTCATTTAAGTCTTTAAACCATTTTGAGTGTATTTTTGTATATCGTATAAGAAAGTGGTCCAGTTTCTTTTTTTGCATGAATATTTCCAATTTTCCCAGCGTCAATTCTTGAAGAGAGTGTCTTTATCTCATTGTATATTCTTTCCTCTTTGTCATATATTAAGTGAGTGCATATACATGGATTTATTTCTGGGCTCTCTATTCTGTTCCTTTGATCAAAGTATCTGTTTTTATGCCAGTACCATTCAGTTTTGATTACTGTAGGCTTTGTAATATAGTTTAATATCAGGCAGTGTGATACCTCCAACTTTGTTCTACTTTCTCAAGATCGTCCTGGCTATTCAGGGTCTTTTATGATTTCATATTTTAGAATCATTTGTTCTAGCTCTCTGAAAAATGCCATTGATGCTTGACAGAGATAGCACTGACTCTACAGATTGCTTTGGATAGTATGGCCATTTGAATAATATTGATTCTTCTTACCCGTCAACACTGTATATGCTTCCATTGATTTGTGTCTTCTCAATTTGTTTTTTTCAATGACATAATTTTCTGAGAACAGGTCTCTTACCTCCTTGGTTAATTTGGTTCCCTGGTGTTTCATAGCTTTTGATGCTATTGTAAATGGGATTGTTTTCTTTATTTCTCTTTCCAAAACTTCATCATTGGTGTATAAAAATGCCACTGACTTCTGAATTTTTATTTTGCAATTTGCTACATTATTGAATTAATCAGTTCTAACAGTTTTTTGGTGAAATCTTTAGGGTCCTCTATACATAGTACCATGTCATTGGCAAATAACAAGAGTTTTACTCCTTCCTTTCCAATTTGGATGCCTTTTATTTCTCTTCTTCTTTATTGCTGTGGCTAAGACTTCCAATACAATGTTGAAGAGGAGTGGTAAAAGTGGGTATCTTTATCTTGTTCCTGATTGTAAGGAAAATGCTTTTAGCTTTTCTCTATTGAGTAGGATGTTAGCTATAGGTTTGTCATATATGGCCATTACAATGTTGAGATATGTTCCCTTTAGTCCCACTTTACCGAGAGTTTCTATTATAAATAGATGCTGGATTTTATCGAATGCTTTTTCTGCATCTATTTCAGTGATCATATAGTTTTCATATTTTGATTTGTTAATGTGGTATATCACATTAATTGATTTGCGGATATTGCATCAACCTTGCATCCCAGGAATAAATCCAACTTGATCATGGTGTATGATATTTTTAATGTATTGCTGAATTCGGATTGCTAATATTTTGTTAAGAATTTTTGCATCAATGTTCATAAGGGATATCAGCCTATAGTTTTCTTTTTCTTAATGACTTTGTCTGGTTTTGGAATCAAGGTAATAGTAGCCTGATAAAAGGAGATAGGGAACCTTCCCTCCTCTTGAATTTTTTGGAATAGTTTGAGAAGAATAGGTGTTAATTCTTCTTTGAATGTTTGGTAAAATTTGCCTATGAAGCCATCTGGTCCAGGACTTTTGTTTTTGGGAGGTTTTTGATTACTTATTTTATTTCATTGGTGGTAATTGGTTGGATCAGATTTTCTATTTCTTGAATCAGTCTTGAGATTGCATGTTTCTAGGAATGTGTCCATTTTTTCCAGATTGCCCAATTTGTTGTTATATAATTGTTCATAGTATTTTCTTATGATCCTTTGTATTTCTGTGGAGTCTGTAGTTATGTCTCATCTTTGATTTCTGATTTCCCTCTTTGGACTGCTTTCGCTGTGTTCTATAGATTTTGAGTTCTTGTGTTTTCATTTTCATTTATCTCTAGGTATCTTTTGATTTCTCGATCTCATTAATAACCCATTCATTGTTTAGTAACATGTTATTTAGCCTCATGTGTTTGTGTATTTTCCAGTTTTTTTTTCTTGTAGTTGATTTCTAGTTTCAGACCATTGTGATCAGAGAAGATGGTTAATATGATTTCAATCTTCTTAAATTTATTGATACTCTTTTGTGTCCTAACGTGGCCTATCCTGGAAAATATTCCATGTACACTTGAAAAGAATGTATATTTTACTGCTTGGAGTAAAATGCTCTAAATAAAATATCATTATATCAATCTGGTGTTGTGTGTGTGTTAGGCCCATTGTTTCCTTGTTGATTCTTTATCTTGAAGATCTGTCCATTGGTGTCAATGGAGTGTTAAAATCTCCTACTACGAGTATATGACTGTTGATACTTCCTTTTATGTCAGTCGATGATTGCTTTATATATGTAGGTGCTTCTATGCTGGGTGAGTACATGTTTACTAGGGCTATGTCTTCTTGATTTATTGATCCTTTTATCATTATGTAATACCCCTCTTTCCCTTTCAATATAGACTTTGTTTTAAAGTCTATTTTACCTGACATAAGTATCACTACTCCAGCTTTTTTTTTTATTTCCATTTGCGTGAAATATCTTTTTTCCATCCCTTTACTTTCAATCTGTGAGTGTCATTTGATCTGAAGTGAGTCTCTTGTAGACAGCATATGCATGGGTCTTGTTTTCTTATCCATTTGGGAACCCAATATCTTTTGATTGCAACATTTAATCCATTTACATTTAAAGGAATTACTGATAAGTACATAGTTACTGCCATTTTATTATTCATATTTTTATTTCTATTTTCTTTTTTACCCCTTCTTTTTTTACAGAAGTCCCTTTAACATTTCTTGTAATACTGAGTTGTTTGTGATGAATTCCTTAAGTTTTTTTTCTGTCTGGGAAGCTCTTTATCTCATCTTCCATTTTAATCAAAAACCTTGCTGGGTAGAGCATGCATGGTTATAGATTCTTGTTTTTCATAACTTTGAGTATTTCTTGCCAGTGTCTTCTGGCCTGCAAGGTTTCCATTGAAAAATCAGCAGACATTCTTATGAGGGTACCCTTGTAAGTAGCTGCCTTTCTCTTGCTGCTTATAAGATTCTCCCTTTGTCTTTGACCTTTGGCATTTTAATTATGATGTGTCTTGGTGTGGGTCTGTGAATTCCTCCTGTTTGGAACTATTTGTGCTTCCTGAACTTGTATGTCTAATTCCTTTGCCAGTTTACCGAGGTTTTCTGTCATAATTTCTTCAAATAGATTCTCAATCCCTTGCACTCTCTCTTTCCCTTCAGGTACTCTTATGATTCAGATATCGTCATGCTGCATGTTGTCCCAAGGGTCTCTTAATCGATCCTCATTTTTTAAAATTCTTTATTCTTTTTGTTCTGATTGGACATATTCTGCTACCTTGTTTTTCAGTTCACTGATTCGATCTTCAGCTTTGTCCAATCTACTGTTGAATCCTTCTGATGTATTTTTCATTTCAGTTAATGTATTCTTCATTTCTCTCTGGTACTCTTTTCTGGTTTCTATGTCATTTTTTATGCTTAATATCTCTCTGTTGAGGTTCTCATTGTGTTCATTATTCTGCTCCTAAGTTTGTTGAGCATCCTTATAACCATTATTTTGAACTCTGTCTCTGGTAGGTTGCTTACTTCTATTTCATTTAGCTTATTTTCTGGAGTTTTCTTCTATTGTTTCATTTGTGCATGTTTCTTTGTTTTCTCACCTTATTAGTCTCTCTGTGTTTGTTTCTATGTTCCAGGAATATTTATTTTGTCTCTTAGCCTTAGCCAGATGGCCTAATGTGGAAGATGTCTTGTGTAGCCAGTGGCATACTCTCTCTGATAATCTATGCCAGGGGCTCGGGATGTGATCTTCGTGTGGGTTTTATGTGATCTTCTGCTGTCGCCAAGCCTTTATTGTTGTTAGTACATCTGTGGATGGGATTAATGCTCAGGCTAATTGTGGGAATTGGCTGCACCCACAGGATAAGAGTTGCTATGCGAGGACTGACCCCATTGAGTGGGACTTGCCCTAGCAGGCTTGTGTACTTGTTGCAAGCACCCTTTGTGTGTACCATTAATGGGGTTAGTCAGAATTTGCTCTGTTGTGGTCTGGTGCCAGCTTCTGAATGCATTGGTTTTATGTCCTCTTGGCAGGGGTTCCCTAGTAGGCTAAGATCAGCCACTGCTTTTGATTGCTCAGGAATACCCCGTGGGAACTTCAGAGCAATTAGCAGATGGTTGTTGCCTATGCTGGATCTATATGTAAGTGGGGAAAACAATGCTGTAGGCAGAAATCTAGCTATCCTTGTCCCTGACCTATGGCAGTTTAGCAGAGGAACAAGGGTTTCTCAAAGTCCGACACTTACTGTCAGTTGCCCGTAAGTTCGTGAAACTGGAAAAGCCTCTGGGTGATATGCGCGTTGAGTGGTCCAGAGACCCAGGGAGTCCCCTGGGTCTATTGAGTAAATTTTCCCTGTTAGTGCAGTGTCAGTTTACATGCCAGTGCTGTCTCTGTGGCTCCCTTTACAAGTTTCCAATCATAGCAAGGTCAGCTGCTGCCCACTTTGGGCCTGAATGCACCACCCCAGGGCAGGGGCAGCTACCTATCAAGGTGCAGCAGGTACTTCGTGTATTAGATGGGGCAGGACCTCAGGGAGACAAGGGCTGTCAGGCCAATTCAAACCCTTGCACTCCCCACAAGAGATACTGCAGTGTTCCTTTCACAACTGTTTTCCTCTAAATGAGCTCACCATGCTAGCCAAGGTCTGTTGCCTGTGCAAACTGTACAACCCCAGAGCCAAGCAGGGAATGGGAGGCTGCTTGTCAATGGGCTGAAGAAACCTTGTGGATTGGGTGAAGCAGGATCTCAGGGAGACAAAGGTCATTGACCAATACAGCCTCAGTTTTGTAGCAACTTTTGTGCCCAGAAGTTCTCGCTGTAGTCACAGATCACAGTGAGACCAACTGCTATCTGAGGTGGTCCCACAGACCCCTGCACTCCCCAGGTGCAATATTGCAACTTTTGCAGGCACCAGAAATCTGCCTGCCACTGATTTTCCTGCAGTGCCTGCCCTATGCTAGCCAAAGTTTGATGTCTGTGTAGATTTGAAGACCAGGAAGAAGGAACAGGGCTGTGGCAGTTCACTGTCAATGGGCCCCCTGGAGCAATTTGTACATAGGGTGGGTCATGGTCTCAGAGAGACAATGCCAATCAAATCAATACAGCCTCAGTTTTTCAGGAACCTTTGTAACCATCCCTGTTGCCACTCAGTCTCAGATCACAACAAGAGCAGCTACTGTCTGGTACTGTCCCACAGATCTCCAAGATCCGCCCAAGTTTGTGTTGACGGCAATGATTTGCCTGAAACTATCTCAGAAATGTTAGCTCACAGTGTTGGCCACCAGTTGTGAATGCTTGGTCCTGAATCATTGCAAGGCATGGCAGCCATCCAGCAACGAAAGCCCAGGGGCAAGCTGCTGATTGGGTGGGGCATGCTGATCTTCTCAGGCCAGAGCTTCCTAATGGTCTTATGAGATTTATCTATATAGTCAAGTCTGTAGATTGCCCAGTAGGTGGGCAGACTAAGGTGGCTGTCCTTCCAGCCCTCATTCTGGTGCCAGGTAATGCAGACTTTCTCGGTATGAATCCCACGTGAGCCTCAGACCCATGCCAGTGTCCTGGGTCAGTGTTTGAAGGTTAGAAAGCCTGTGCACAGGCCTTTCAAAGGGGTATCTAGGGTTTCAGTTTCCTTTCATCTCACCCAGATGGCCAGAATCCCCTCTGGTTTTTTTACAGTTATTGGAATCTCCTCTTCCCTGGAATCTCCTCTAAGACCCTGGGCTGGAGAGCCTCTAAATGAGGCCAGGACCCTTTCTCTTTCAGGTAAGAGTCTGCAGCCTCGCTCTCCTGCCTGGTGATCTTCCAACATCCACAGGTGCATGTCCAGTCCGATTCGTGACCTTGCCCCTCCTACCAGCTTGGATTGGCTCCTTTATATTATCAGACGTAGGTGTTACAATCAGTTGGACTTCAGGTGATTCTCCATATTGATTATTTTATAATTTTGTTTTAATTTTGATATGGACCTTGGAGGAGGCAAACCCTGCTCTTACCTAGTCGGCCATCTTCCCAATACTCTTGATCTCATTTTTTAACCAATTCATTGTTTAGTAGCATGTTACTTAGCTTGCATTTGCCTATGTGTGCGTGTATATGTGTGTGTGTGTGTGTGTTTAGTTTTCTTCTTATAATTGATTTCTCATTTAATATCATGGTGATTGGATAAATGCTTGACATAATTTCAGTCTTCTTAAATTTATTGTGACTTGTGTCGTGGCCTAATATGTTGTCTATTCTAGAAAATGTTTCATGTGCTCTCAAAAAAAAAGTATATTCTGCAGTTTTTGAATGAAATGTTCTAAGATATTAATTAAATCCATCTGATCTACTATGTCACTTAAGGCAGCCATTTCCTTGTTGATTTTGTCTAAATGATATATTCATTGATTTTAATAGGGTGTTAAAGTTTCCTACTATTACTGTATTATGTAAACATCTCTTTTCATGTTCATCAATATTTGCTTTATATATTTAGAAGCTCCTACATCAGGTGCATTTGTGTTTATAAGAATTTTATCATCTCATTGGATTGATCCCTTTATTATTATGAAATGTCCCACTCTGTATCTTGTTATAGCTTTTGTTTTGATGTGAATTTTGTCTGATACAAATATTACTTCCATAGCTTTTTTTCATTTTTATTTGCATGAAATATTTTTCTTGATCTCTTTACTTTCAAGCTATGTGTATGTTTTTCCATCTGAAGTTCATCTCTTATAGACAGCATATAAAAGGGTCTTGTTTTATTATTTATTCATCTATCATATGTCTCTTAATTGAAGCATTTAATCAATTTACATTTAAAGTAATTATTGATAGGCATGTAGTTATTGCCATTTTATTAACTGTTTTCTGATTGTTGTAGTTCTTTGTTTCTCGTTTATTCTCTTGCTCTCTTTTCTTGCATGTTGATGGATTTCCCTAGTATTTTGTTTGGATTGCTTGCTCTTTATTTTTTGTATCTCTCTTGTAGATATTTGGTCTGTGGTTACCTATGCTTCATACGTTCCAAGCTATGTTTATAGCAGTCTAATTAAAGTTGACGGTTACTTAAGTTTGAACACATTTCCAAATAACTAAAATTTTTACTCACTTCTTCCACATATACATTGGTGTCATTTTTACTTCTTCGGTGTGTGTGTTTATCTATATATCTTAATTTACTGTCATAATTACACATAATCTTCCCACTTTTGCCTTTTAAACTTTGTACTAGCTTTATAATTGGTTGGTTTATTGCTTTCATATGTGTGTGACTTTGTCAGTAAAAGTTTCACTTTCTTTGTGATATTTTCTTATTCATATTTTTTATCTTCTTCTTCTTAAAGAAATCCCTTTACTATTTCTTGCTATACTGGTTTGGTGATAATGAACTTTTTTAGATTTTCCTTCTCAAAGTAGCTATCTTTCTTTTGATTCTAAATGATAGCTTTTCTGAATAACGTAATCATGGTTATAGGTACTTTCTTTCCATCATTTTTAATTTCATACCAACTTCTATGACTTACAAAGTTTCTGTTCAAACTTCAGCTGACAGTCTTTTGGTTGGTCCATTGTAGGTAACTAACTGCTTTTCTCTTTATGTTTTTCAGATTTTATTTTTGTCTTTAATCTTTGGCATTTTAATCATGATATATCTTGAAACAGATATCTTTGTGTTGTTTTTTTTTTTATTTGAGACTCTCCAGACTTTCTGGACTTGTATCCCTATTTCTTTCACCAGGCTAGGAAAGTTTCTGTCATTATTTCTTCAAACAGATGTTGAACTATTTGCTCTTTCTCTTCTCCTCTATTACCCCGATGATATGAATGTTGTTATTCCTGATGTTGTCACAGAGGCACCTTAAACCATCCTCATTTTTAAAATTACTTTTCCTTTTCAATGTTCTGATTAGGTGGATTCTGCTACCTTGTCTTTTATGTTTCTGATTGGATCCTCTGCTTCATCTCCTATTCTCTTGAATCTATCTAATGTATTGTTCATTTCAGTTATTGTATTCTTTATTTCTGATTTGTCCCTTTGTTGTTTTCTATCTCTATCTTTATGTTTTCTATCTCTTTGTTAAGTTCTCACTTCATATACTTTTTCCCTAAGTTCATTGAACTTTCTTATAACTAGTCTTTTGAACTCTGTATTTAGTAGATTGCTTAATTCATTTCAATTAGTTCTTTTTATGAAGTTTTCTCCTGTTTTTTTTTTTTTTTTGCGTGTGTGGGGGGTGGACATGTTTCTTTGTCTCTTCGCCATGGCTGTGTTTGTTTTTATATATTAGATAGATCTGCTACAACTTCCAGTCTTGACAAAGTGGCTTTATGTAGTAGATGTCTTGTGAAGCCCACTGGTACAGTCTTCCTGATCATCTGATCTGGGTGTTCTGGGCTTTCCCTTGTGTGGGTTGTGTGTATTCTCCTGTTTTTGATCCTTGATTGCTGTTGCCACATCAATGGGTGGGATTAATTCCCAGGCTACTGGCTGTGAGGACTGGTCATGACATCAGTGGATGAGCTGTTGTGCAGAGGTTGATCCCACATACCAAGATCACTCTGGTGCCTGTGGAGTCCACCCTTTGGGTGTGTCATTTGTGGTGCTAATTGGATGGTGCTTTGGTTTGGTCTTAAGCTGGCCACAAGACATGTTGTTTCTAGAGCCTCTTGGTAGGAGGACTCCAGTGCAGACCCAGTTTAGCCACTGCCTGTGCTTGGCATGGGGTCACCTATGATATTCACTTTGTAGCTCCTATTTGGATTTGGTAGCTTCCTGTTTTGGACTTGGAGGTACCTGGGAGAGGCTATGCTGCAAACTGAGGCTGGCTTCCACTGGTACCAAGCTTCGGGCTGCTTAGCAAGAGGTATAGGGCACAGCAAGGTCAGTATAGACTGTTTACTACTTGATTAGGATTTCTAAACTTTTGAGAGATTTTAGGAAAGTCCACAGGGCAAGCCCAGGCCAGTCATTTGCCTGAATTAGCCACATGGGTGGAGCTTATTTGGTGGGCAGGTAGGGTCTCAGTGAACCACAATATTTAGACGAGTAGTGTTAGCTAGATTAATGAAAACTAAGATTTGGCATCTGTTTGCAGCTGCCAGCTGTATGGGGAAGGGATCAACACAGGAACAATAGTGCCTACTATTACTTCAGCCCATGTCCTAAAGGTGGACAATTCAATTTCTCGTTGTATGTCCTTGGCTCCTTTTGAGCTGCTGTTTCTTTGCTGCAGCTTAGGGGGAGTGTTTGTAAGTGATTAAATCTGTGCTTTGTCCCCTTATGAGGACTGCTGAGTCTAAAGTGTTCTTCTGTCTCACCTGGATGGAGTTCCCAATAAGTTTCATAGATAGGTGTTTTAGGGACTTCTGGTTCTTGTTCTGAGGCCAGAACCATACATTTCTCAGTGGGGACCCCTCTCTTCCAATTTTTAAACACCACACGTGAGTGTGGTACCTGCCTATGTTGTGTCTCTGCCTCTTTTACCAGTCTCAACGTGGCTTCTTCCTTATATCCTTAGTTATAGGAATTCTGTTCAGCTAGGCTTCAGGTGGTTATCAAGGGTGGTTGTTCTACAATTTAGTTGTTATTTTGATGTGGTAGTGGGAGGAGTTGAGCATAGCATTTATTTACTCTGTCATCTTGACCAGAAGTCTGTAGTTCACATTCTACCCTTATAGTCTTTGTTAATTTAAGTAACAACATTTGATTCAATAAATAAAACAGAGCCTTCTTTACTCACATAGGCTGTATACTTTAAGCATACTTTTAGTCTTTGCTTGTTCATTTTCTTTCAAAAAATAGCAGGTTGCTATCTTGCTTGTCATAAAACAGTGATATATATTACACCTCATCTGAGCCACATAGACTTGAGATATATAAACACTGCCTTACTCTTGCCACTTAAGACCTATCTAGTTTTTTTCAGTCTATCCAAAGATGATGACCGCCTGGTTTACTATCCCTGAGCCCTCCTTGGATGTGCCCCACTGCAAGCCAAGTTAAACCGCAGCCTATGTCTAGCCTGGGGCCTCCTGGCATGAGCCACCAAGCAATCCACAGATGACCACCACCACTCTCATTAAGCTTGGAGGTGTCTGGGGAGGCCACACTGCAAAACAATGCTAGCTGACACTTGTGCCAGTCTTGAGGCTGCTCAGCAGGTATGGGGCATGCCCAGGACAGATACAGCTTGTTCGAGGTTTGTGAACCTTTGAGAGATTTTAAGAAAGTCAGAAAAATAAGCCAAGACAGGTCATTCATGTGGAAAACAGTTTGGAGTGTCTTGGGTGGATCTGCAACTTGAGGGGTATAGAGTTTCAGGGAACCATCAGGACAGAGTGAACAGTGTTATCCAGGTTGATAGAGACTCAGCAACAACACCCGTCTGCATCTCCAGGCCAGGTTGGGGAAGGGCGCAACAAAGGAACAATAGCTTATGCCAGCACTTCTGTCTGGGAGAAAGCTACCTCTCCAGTCCTCACTCCAAAGCTAAACATTTCAGTTCTCATATGTTCCTGGAACCTTTTGACCTGCTGCCTTAGCACTGGAGGTCAGAGCAAGTGATCCGTCTGTGATTAAATCCATGCACAGACACTTTAAGATGGATGCCTGGGACTCCTGTATCAATTGACCACAATCTCCCCTGTTTTCACCAGCCAGAAATTGTGGGACTTCTCTTCCTGGTGCTGAAACCCTGATCTGGAGAGCCTGACATGGGGTTGGGACCCTTCACAATTCAGGGGAGACCTTCACAGCCAAGATACCCTTCCCATTTTTTAATCACAACACACAGGTATGGTGACCAGCCAATTTCATGTCATTGTCCCTCTTACCAGTCTTGAGGTGGCTTTTTTCGTGTCCTTAGTTGTATGATTTCAATTTAGCTAGACTTCAGGTGATGCTCTATGAGGGTTGTTCTTAGTTTAGCTGTCATTTTGATGTAGTCATGAAAAGAGGAAAACACAGTATTTGCATACTATGCCATTTTGACTGGAAATCACAGCATATTATTTTGAGTGGGCTTTTTTTTTTTTCTTAAGTACTCCATGACCACCGGTAATACAAAATTACTACTAATATTTACTTCTTTCTCATGTGATTCTATCACTGCTGAAAAAATATTAAACACATAAAGATATCTTGTCTCGGTTATTTCATGTGGGTTTCTTAATTTGGCTGAGTATTTTTCATCTAATCCTCTAGCACTTCTCAAAAGAAAAAAAAATGGAAGTATTTGGCCAAAGGCAAGAATATCAAGTTATGGAGAAGTTATGCTAACTCAACTCTTTTTAGCTCACTGACACTTCACATATATTTTTAAAAAGGAAAAAGAAAAGTGATAAGAGAAAGGAAGGGGAAAAAAAACCTCAGCTCTGGTAGCCCAGTTAAAAAGTATGAGAATTGTCAGCTCTATTATGGTTTTCTTTCAAGCAATTGCAGTTGGAGAGAATGATTATCAAAAAGCAAAAATTTCCACTGAAACATGTTTTATTAAAATAAATTTCCCCAAGTTTTTAGCTTACCTATAGGAAATCAGTTTGATTCAAACACTCGTTTCTGCCTATGGGATTAAAATCAGATGGACCCAGATCTCTTTCTTGGCTAAAAACCTCAAAAGAAAGGAAAGAAGATATGGCAGTTGTTAACTACAGATGAGAGAAATTATTGGTTTGATTTGGAGCTTTCATGATGTTTAATAAAGAAATTTTCTCTTATAATTATCAGACTCAGCACTGTATTATATTACCAGATTAAAAGATATCTTGAGGCATGCTGAAGAATTTAAGAATGTTGCTATTAGAATTAAAGGGCACCGTTTACCATTATTCGATCTCAATCTAGTTGCCTAGAATTATATAAAACTATTATCAATTTGGAGATTAATGAATCTCAATAAATAAAATTCCATTAAATCATCAAATGATTTTTTTCAGTAGATTACAGTGAACAATACAACAGAATTTGAAAATAAAATACGGAGCTTGTGTGATGGAATGTAATTCAGACTAAATTAGAATTTTGTTTTGAATATTAGAAAACTGACCAAAATTGGGAAGGTACAGAGCTTTCTTTGAACAATTTCACATAAGTACACAAATTTATCATTTTAAATATTTAAACAAAATGGATATGAAGCTTAACTTTTAAGCAGCTATATATATCAAGTTTGAAATTGATATGTATTCTGAGAACTTTGCCTCAAGACTTGGCTGAGTCTCCACTGGTTTGTTTCCTATTAAAACATATCTTCACAATCTCTAGAAACCCAATTTCTAAAGATGTACTTTAAGTTTAATTCTCATTTTTTGTTAACTTCTATGTTTGACAAATACTATAAACTGACTTTTTTGGAGTATCTTTTCGCAAAAAATATTACTGCCTAATAAGAGAAATACATGAACAGATACGAAATGGTAAATTCTGTAGCTATGGTGAGGTTTCCCAAAGCAAAATGGTCAGCTTACTCTGAAGATACCAAAAATAAGAATTCATCTTTAGATAAAGTTGAAGGATGATTCTTCAGCTCATCTACAAAAAATATGAGAAGAAATGCTGTGTGCAATGACATAGTGAGGAGATTTGTGAATGTGGTATGGTATGGCTAACCATTAAATGTACGTGTGGAGATTATATGAGTCAGCACTCTTGTGGTTGCAAGACAGAAGTATAGCTCAAATAAACTTAAGCATAAAAGCCAAATCTGTGGATTTAAATAACGTAATTACAAACAGGTAAAGGCAGCTTTTGAGATCCAGGGGCAGAACTTTTATTAGTAGTGTTTCTCCATCTTTTCTTCTGTCTGTTTCTTATTTCTGCTTTGTTTTGTATCTTGTAGCTCTTTTCTTTCTATTATACAGGGATTTTCTCTACATTATAGAGGACACAACCACTAGGAATTAGAGACTCACATCCTAACCATTTCACCAAGAGAGAAGAAAGCCAGATCTAGAATGAGAATTTACATGGGAAAAACTAATAATAAAATAGGCCCAGATTGAGTCTATAAAAGGGAGTAAATGTAATAGCTACATCAGTATAACAGATAACATAATTGCAAGATAGGTCATGGTCAGATTTTTGGCAACCTTTATACCACACCAAATTTGATTTTCACCATATAGGTTAAATGGGACAAGTGAATGATTTAACAAGAGAATAATAAGTTCATATTTTTATACTTAGAGCATGGAAGATGATGGAGTAAGAGGGGATAGGGCAGAGTGACAGTTAGGAGGTGGTTGCAATGATCTATGTGTGAGATACTAGATTGAACTAGAACAATAACAGTGGTAATGCAGCAGAAATAGAATAAACAGAAATTGATATTCACCAGACATAGATGTTTGAGAGGGAAAGTTATTTAGAATAAAAGATTTCTGGTTTGGATGCTAAGTAAATAATGGTACCCATAACCAGGATGAGAGCTATACAAAGAGGAGAGGGACAAGTTCATTTTGAACAAGTTGAGGATCATGTGAAATATCAAGGTGATATCCAGCAGGCATTTTAAATACCTAAGTCCATAGCTCAGGAGAGAAGTCATCTTAACTGGGTACATAAAGTTGGGAAATATTCACATAAAGATAGTCAAAATCATGAAGGGGACTGAGATAGCCAAAATAATATATAATGTTAGAAAAGAGAACAAAATACAGAACTCTATAGAATTCATGAATGACTGTCATAATTTTGTAATATACCCACTTGGTTAGACTAAACTATATTTCCAAGAATTCCCTTTTCTTATGTACTTCCAGGTAGGTTGAGCTGGAGATTATATTTCTAGAGTTAGGGAGCAGAAGAGAAGTGACAGTTATTTTGTTTTGTAGCTTAATATATGCTCTGTCTTGGAGAATGTTCCGTGTTCTAGAGAGCATCTATTCTACTTTTGTTGGATGAAATGCTCTGTAATGTCTATTAGATATAATTCATATATAGCAAGGGTCCCCAATCCTTAAGCTATGGACTGTTACTGATCCGTGGCATGTTAGGAACTGGGCTGCACAGCAGAGGTGAGCAGTAGGCAAATGAGTGAAGCTTCATCTGTATTTGCAGCTATTCCCCAACACTAGTATCACCACCTCAGCTCCACCTCAGATCATCAGGCATTAGATTGCCTTAGGAACACCAGTCTCTGGTGGCAAAAACATTAGGGACCAGTGGTCTATAGTGTTGTTCGAGTCCAATTTCTTTATTGATTTTCTGTCTGATGTATCTTCCTATTATTAAAAGTAAAGTATTGAAATGTTCTATTATTTGTGATCGTCCTTTTTCCCCTTCAATTCTGTCAATGTTTGCCTCATATATTTGGGTTCTCTGTTGTTAAGTGCAAATATATTTATGTGTTATATTTTCCTGGTTAATTGATTATAAATGATTATATAATGCCCTTCTTTGTCTCTTGTTTTTGCCTGAAAGTTTATTTTGTCTAATCCAACTATATCTATCCCTAGTCTATTTTGTTTACCATTTGCCTGGAATATCTTTTTTTATCCTTTAATTTTCAGTCTATGTATGTCATTACATCTAAAGTGAGTCTCCTTTAGACAACATATAATTAAACCTTGTTTTTTATATCCACTCATCCACTCTATGTATTTTGATTGGAGAGTTTAAGCAATTTATATTTTAAGTAATTAGTAATAGGGAAGGACCTATATTGCTATCTTGTTCATTGCTGTCTGTATGCTGTACAGTTATTTTGTCCCTCTTTTCCTCTCTTGCTGCTTTCCTGTGGGTTTTATTAATTTTTTGTAATGACATAGTTTGATTTATTTCCATTTTCTTTTGTGCATCTTCCATAGGTATTTTCTTTGTGGTTAACTTGGGGATTATATGAAACATCTTATAGTTATAAAAATATATTTTAACCTGATAACAGCTTATTTTCAGTCACATAAAAACTGTACTCATCTCCCCATCACCACTTTATATTATTAATTTCACAAATTATATCTTTTGTATCTTTATCCATTATCATAGTTTTATAGTTATATTTTTATGTTTTTATTTTTTTAATTTTATACCTGAATTTAAAATGATTTACATACCACCATTACAGTGGTGCAAGATTCTGCATTTGTCTGTATTTTTACCTTTACCAGAGAGCATTATATTTTCATATATTTTTGTGTTGCTGCTTAGCCCTTTCATTTCGACTTGAAAAACTTTCTTTAGCAATTCATAAGTAGACCTAGTGGTGATGAAGTCACCTTCTTCAAAGTTCTGTGAACTCCAGTCTCTTGTGTGTTTCTGGATAGAGTCATGGACTTATGGGTTAGGCCCACCTGGCTTCTCCTAAGCTTTCATGTTTGGGGGGGTCAATTGATTCCTAAAAAAAGTCAATTTTTATCATTTTTATCTCACACAATTAATATTGGTTGCCAGTTATTTGTTCAAAATTTGTCCTCTTAAATACTTACCCTGCGTCCTCAGTACTCAGTCAGAGTAATATCAAGTTACATCTATGAGTCGATAAAATAATATACTTACTGAATGAGTTTACTCAGGTATTTGGTCCACACACAAAATAATTTCTTATTTAGTTTTTTAAAATAACAATAGAAAACTGTGGCTTCTTGGTGATTTAATCTACTTAATATCCACAATTTTTAATATAAAACCATCATTAACTAGGATTATGAATAAATGTTTCTCTCTTTAGAAAAAAATCAAGTATACACATTTTAGAAATCTTGGTCAACTTTGATTAAATAAAATATATAGATCAGACTATCTAAATTTTTCTGGTTTAGTTTGTGTATGCAAAGTGAGTTGAATTAATCACAAACTCAAGCTAATTCTTTTTGCATCCTTATTATTCAGACTAAGGTTTCTGTTCTATGAATGTAAACACAGAAAGCTCAACAATTTTACTAGAAGCATGGTCCAGGAAATGTGAATTAAGTAAGAAGTCATTCTTCATTCCCTTGCTAAACTGAAAACAGCCTCAATCCTCAATACTGAGTTTTAGAACACGTGAAATGTGCTATATTAACCAAGTATGTAGTTTCTGAGCAACAACAAAGGATATTTATTATAGGATTGTCAGCCAAGGCTGCAATGATTCTTTCATTAGTGAAAAGTGTTTTTGAATGTTATATTTCTTTGCATTTTTTTCCCAAAATAATTTTGTGGATTGTGCTAATGCTCCATATGCTACTCTTACTATGAGATTTGTTCTATTTTGTGACAAAGGTGATGGGCAATAAAGCAAATAGCTTAAATTAATTTAGAAATTTTGTTTTTCTCTAAGGAAGAAAATATATATTACTTTATGAGCCTTCATAAAAGACAGCAGCAAGGAATTTGCTTAGGGCAAAATTCTTCTTCACTCTTATAGTTTTATAATGTAACCAGTTTGAAAAAAAAATGCAAGAACATGGATGAGTTTTTGGATTTGAAACTTCTGCTACCCCAACCACAAACCCATCTTACTCTCTCGGATACATTAAAACACCAGCTATTGCTTCTTTGTTGTGAGGAATATAAGGCTTCATAGGATCAGGCAAAAGGATTTCAAGTGAGACCACTCATTTAGGTAACTTGTTTCATTGAGTCAAATAATTAAATGTGGCATCTAAGAAATAATGTCTGTCTTTTGAGCTTGGATGTGAATCTCTTCTAATTTCTACAACTTATGGTTTTGTCCAATTTTCTGACATTCTGGGTATTTACCAGATCCAACAATGGGAAATCTATACCTAAGGTCACCCAAGATATTTGAAGACCAGTGTACTCATTTTCTCATTAATTTATTTGTTCAACCATTGAACAAATTTTTATTGGACCCTTCTTCAAACTAATCACCATATTAGATATTTGAGGTAGGGATATGTATGCAGAGGACAAACCAGGCTTTATTCCTATTCTCATGAAGCTTATACATTAGCAGGTCCACTAATGAACCTTTTTTTTTTCTAAAAACCTTGAGATGTTCTTCCCTAGGAGGTCTCAGCTCCCTCTGACACAAGTAGTTTTCTCAGTTTTCCAAAAGCATGTTTTTCTGGCATTTCAATTCCAGTAAGCACAACCCAATAAGGACAATAGTTACTCTCCAGTGAAAATCACTATCAATACATTGCTCGAGAACAGTCCTCACAACTAAACCACAGGATATTCCATTATCTAAAAATAATCTGTGGAGTCCTATGTGTACATTGTCTCCAGTTATCCTATAAAGCCAACAATCTAACAAAAAAATTAGATCCTCTTTCTTCTCTAGCTTCTAAAAGCCATTTACTAACCTTCTAGCTTAAACAAGAAGCAGTACCATAAAACAATTATTGCCCTCTTGGGATGAAACTGCCACTGTTGGAATACAAAGACAGAAATCACATCTTCTGCCCACAAGGGGCTTATAGCTTAGCTCAGTCCCTGCTGTGTTATCTACCACTTCCCCTGCTTTATGCTCTCACACATATCTAGGTGTAGAGCTTCCTGATGCTCTGATTGGCACTCTAACTCAGGTCTCATAGTACAACTGATCACTGGAATTTGAACATTTTATCCCACAGTTCTGTTTTGGAATCAGATATGATCTCAGATACTTTGGTACCCAGATTGGTAATACAGAGTAGATGGCCTATGTGCAGTTGGCCAAGGCAGATCTCTCTAGACCTGACTCTAAGGCATCTGGGTAGCCAGCACACTTGTCATGGGTTCTAGGAATAGCACATGATTCTTAGCCTTACTAGGCTGAGGGTAGTTCATCTGTATCACCCTTTTGTCTATAGAGAGTCTGGAGTACCCACTTATTCAGTACCTACCAAGAGTCAGGTTCAGTGCTAAAAATTCAGCACAAATTATTAGTATTAACCTCCACTAACAAATTCTTATACAGGGTAAGTACAGAGAAGCATTTTTTTATCCAAAGACCAAAACCAAGATTCTAACTTGTTTTAACTTTCTGTTTGTGGTTCTAATTCCCTGATGGGGTTGCTGTGCTACCCTGAAACTAGCCCATTTAGCTGAGACTTGCTTAATCTGCCTGGTTTTGCCAGTTTTTTTTCTTCCAAAATGAAACTGATTCTCCAATGCCCACAAGACATTTTCAAAGGCTCTGCTTTTATTTGGACAGACTCTATGTATCTTGCTGCTGCAATTTACCTAGCTGAAAATATCACCATCACCTGGAAACTACTGGTGAATTCACTGACCTGGTTTAACTCCTTGAATGATGATGAGGTGAGCAATATTTATGAGAGTTATCAGGTTTGACAGTGTCAGACTCTATACTAGGATCTTTATGTGTAGTAGATAATTTATTTCTCACAAAAAAATCTGATATAGGCATTGTCATCTCCAGCTTATGAATGAAGCTCAGAAAAGTTAACTAATTTGCTCAAGACCTATGACTAGAAATTGTATTAAACTCAGTTTGGTTTACTCCAAAATCCATGTTCCAACTCTTAAGAAATATTGTGTCATGGAACTCCACGGTGTCTCTTTCCATGCTATTACCCTCCATCACAAAGCACCTTCAGCAATTTGCTTTAACATGGCTGTGACTATCTTTTGGGATCTGGCTAAGAAGAAGTTAAGCTGGAAATATGCTGTATTAAATGATATTTAGAAGGATGTTCTGAAAAGTTTCAAAAAACGAAAACTACAGATAATTGATTTGGCTTTCTATTTTGTCTGTTTGAAAATTTGCAAATTAAATAGGTTTTTAAAAATTAAACTAAAATTTAATGGAGTAGAAAATAAAACAAAATGTGTGCAAGGAAATTAATAAAAATAATTCTATAATGAGAAATAAATTGCAACACAACAAAAAAAAATTACATAATACCCAAATCAGTAACTCTTTGTATGAGGGGATGATTGCCAAATAGAAATGATGAATGGTACCATTTTTTTTTTGAGAATCCAATTAATGAAAAGTAGTAAATCATTTAACACATCTGAAATAAGGTTTAAATTATCTGCTGATTTAACCAGTTGAACAGTGTAAAGATAATAAAGTACTCAAAATGCTAAACTACAGCAAGAATACCAATGCCAAACTGTTTAATGTCAGTTGTAAATACAAAGATCTTTTGAGTGTACACATTGTACAAGAAAATTTGGAATGCCCTAAAATGGTAGGGCTAATACATCAAATAATTTTTATAATTATTTTCTTCATTAAATTTATTGGGGTGACATTAGTTAGCAAAATTATATAAGTTAAGTGTACAATTCAATAATATGTCATATGTATATTGCATTGTGTATTCACTACCTGAAGTTAAATTTCCTTTCATCTCCATATACATTTTTAAAAGTAAATTTATTTTATTTTAATTTTCAGTTTATTAACATTTTCAGAATAATTATGTTTGAAATAATGATTAAACAAACTCAGATATGAGAAAAGATAGCTTTTAGAAATACCAAACAAAATAAAATAAAAGATTTTTAGCATTCTTCAGGGAATACACTAAAATGTAATAGTTTCACTTTGATATGTATAGCAACATAAACTTCTATATGCACATGTGATTTTTTAATTTTTATATTTTTATTTTTCCAACTGTAGTTGACATACAATATTATGTTATTTCAGGTATACAGCACAGTGATTAGACATTTTTACAACTTATGGTGTGATCACCTCGATAAACCCAGTATACATTTGATACCATACATAGTAATTATAGTACTACTGACTATATTCCCCATGCTATACTCTACATCTCCGTGACTACTTTGTAAGTACTAATCTGTACTGCAAAAATACTCTTTCTATCTATGAGCTTGTTTTGTTTGATTGTTTATCCTATTTTCTAGATTCTGCATATGACATTTGTCTTTGTCTGACTTACTCCACTCAGTGCAATACCCTCTAGGCCCATCCCTGTTATTGCAGATAGCAAGATTTCATTATTTTCAATGGCTGAGTAATATTCCATTGTTCTATTATTCTGATTATTCCATGATTCCATTTATTCCAATTAGTAAATATTGCATTTATTCATTCATGGATGCCCAGGATGCCTCCATATCTTGGCTGCCGTAAATAATGTTGCAATGAGCATATGGATTTACATGTCCCTTAAAAGTAGTGTTTTGGGAGTGACATCAGAAACATGGTGGAGTGAGAGACGTTCCCAGATATCTCCCCTTGAAACAACAATAAGCTAAACATCAAAAAATAAACAAAAAATACCTGTGGGTCCCAGGCCTGGCTGGTCCAAGTTCTGGCTGTGATCTAGGCTCACAGCTAGAAATAGGACCCTGGATTTAGAATGTTACATTAGTGTAGTAGGGCGCTTTTGCCTAAGATATGTAAACATATTCCAGTTTATTGTATCATGCATGTGTGGCTGAATTCCACTACTGCACTCTTGTATGTATGGAGCCATGCTATCCCCGGGGAGCAGAAGAAGAACACAAGAGGTGCAGAGCAACAGAAGCCCGCTCCCCACAATAAACTCTACTCCCCCCAATAGAACTGTGCACCTCACGATAAAGTTAGTACCTGCCCTTTCAGTCTCATGTGTTCCTCTTGTGCATTCTTCCAACTGAGCATCTCACCACCAAAACCTTCTTTTCTTGATCAGCTCAGCACTGATACTTGGCATAGCCAGCGGGCTGAGGTATGTACAGCCCCCAGTTCTCCGGACAATTTCCAGGTAGAGGAGACCCAGGTGGAGGACATGTGGCCTCTGGCCTCCTACTGGTATCCATGGCCACATATCTGGTTACATAGACACCTGCAGAGGATTGGGGAAGGAGTAAAACTGCATCCAGAAGATGTCCGGAAATCCCTGGAGATGTTGGAATCGAATGTCCTGACCACTTACCAGGAGGCAGCTAGTTGGGTGGCTTGGCTATTTCTGATGGTGCTGTGGCAGGCCAGACTAGAGGCTCAGGATCAGGCTCAGTGGGCACAGCAGCTACAACATCAGGAAGAAATACAAAAAAGGTGGCTGGTGGCAGCAGAATGTATGCTGCAGGACCCTGAAGGGTCACTGCCATGGTCCTGGTCTGGGAGCCCACCCAGAATTCCACGGCAAGCATGGCCTGTTATATGGCAACAGGTTGAAGTGGAATAGCCATTGGCCCCAGGGGGAAAGCTGATGGCAGCCCCGCCCCCAGGTTAAAAGCAAACCACCTTGATCCAGTGGACCCCCACGGAACTATGGGACCTGACAAAACAGGTACGGCAAAGAGCCAGGGGGACAGTTCTGGGGTGGTTGCTATGACTGTGTGATGATGGGGCCAAGGGACTGAATTATCTCTGGAAGAGATGGCTCAACTGGCCTTCATAATGGTGATACCGTCCCTCAAGCAGCACTTCCAGAAAGTGGCCTGTACAGCGCGAGGTGCAGGCAATCACTCCTTGATTAATTGGCTTATGTCCGCTGCCGAACAGTGTGGGTCGACCCTGGAAGCTATCAGAAACAATGATCAGATGGACCACGTACTTAGATCTGGTCCAGATAATTTGGGAAATGGGCATGTGACAGATGATGTTTTGCGCCCAGTATACATCACCGATGAAGAGGTATTTACAACCTGTAAATACCTTGATTTTGACTTCTGGCTTAGTAGGTACTTTTTAGGGCCATAGCGGCGCTGCTGGCCCTTTATGTAGACAGGCGGATCCATGAGATGACACCTGCTATTGCTAGGTTTGGAGATATGGAAGTGAAACGCAAGGAGCGTTCCACACAAGTGCATGTCCTACTGCTCACCGCACTCCCAGACTGCCCAATGTATGGATGGAGGCATAGCCAAAAAGTGGAAGCAGAGCAGCGCCCTGCCCATTTGGCTGTGAGAGTGAGCCACAAGCAAATGCGGTTTGATCTTCTCACTGCAGGGGTCGCTGCAGAAAAGATTGAGCAGCAACCTTATGAAGTACTGCTGGCACTGTGGAATCAGCTGTGCCCTGATTAGGGATTTGGTCAGGGAATCCGGTTGGAAGGGAGCCAGTTGACCTGAGTCCAGAGAGCTTAATAAGGTTACATTACCCTGGCATGCTGCTGTGAAGAATGTCACATACATCATGGACAGGTTGTCACATTAACTTGGAGAATACCATATTGTGGTAGACTTGCCAAATGCCTTATTCTCTAGCCCTACTCTGTGCCATGGTCTCATGGCTCAAGATTCGGTCACGTGGAAATGACCACCCACAGTGTACTTTCATGATATAATGATAACCTCTGATTCTCTTACAGAACTAGAAGCAGAGGTGACCAGCCTGCAAGAAGCTCTTGCTGACTATGGTTGAGCAGTCAATGAGGACAAGGTCCAGGGCCCTGGGTTCTCTGTCAAATTCTTGAGAGTTGTCTGGTTGAGTAAGACAAAAGTAATGCCAAAAGCACTAATTGATTAGTTACAGGCATATACTTGACCTGAGACTGTGAAGCAGCTCTGAACGTATTTGGGGCTGCTGGGGTTATGGAGAGTATTCATCCCTCACTTGGCCTCCTTGATGTGACACCTGAACCATCTAGAGCAATGGGATGTCCATTGGAATTGGAACCTTGAGATCAAAGAGGGCCTTAAGGCTACAAAGCAAGCTGTAGCATAAGCCCAACTTTATGCATAGTAGTTCCAGCCCTCCCATTCCTGCTTATGGTGCAGGTGGATGATACAGGGTTTGGATTGGGCTTGCGGCAGATGCATGGTTCCTGGAAGGTGACAATAGGCTTCTGGTCTCAATTGTGGAAAAGCACAGAAGCGCAGTATTCTCTGATAGAGAAGCAACTGGCTGCCATATATTTAGCCCTATTGGCCAGTGAGAACATCAGTAGCCATAATCCTGTAACCGTGCAGTCCACATAACCCATGGAGGGATGGCTGCAGTCTTAAAGACGACTCTTTGTATGGGAATTGTAAAGACCCCTACACTGTCTAAGCAGAGCTCCTGGTGGAGCTTGCTGAGATGGGAGACATATCGAGTCCCCATGTAGAAGTTCAGACTCCAATCCCTGAGGATGCCTGGTACACAGGTGGCTAGTACCATGGAACAGGTAGTGAAATGATGGGGGCTATCATTGACATGGGAATAGCACAAGTTGCCATATCACAATGCCCCTGGTGTGCTGAGCAGCACCCAGAGAAACAGTGGATAAAGAGTACCCTGGGGGTGATGCCCCATGGAGCTAAGCCACTCAGAAATGGCAAGTGGATTGTGGGCCCAAGGTAGCATCCTCTGGGCCAGATTCTGTGCTGCAACCCTGTAGAGGTGGAGTGTGGGTCCCAGACCTGGCTGGTCCCAGGTCTGGTTGTGATCCAGTCTTACGGCTAAGAATAGATCCCTAGGGAGCAGAAGGGGAGCACAAAAAGGAGAACAGAAGAAGAACAGAGCTACAGAAGTCTACTTCTCACAATAGACTGCACTTCCCCCAATAGAACTGCGCCCTCCGTGATAGTTAGTGCCTACTGTTTCATTCTCATGTCAGCCTCTTGTGCATTCTTCCAGCTGGGCACCTCACCACTGAAACCTTCCTTTCTCGATCAGCTTGGTACTGACAACATCCCAACTATGTACCAGCATGTTTGAGCATGGGATCTGCAGATACGAGCTACACAGGGCAGAATCTCTGGAGTTTGGAGGTATCTTGGAGAAAAAAAAAGAAGCTGTCTCTCACAGCATAGGACTCCCTGCAGGACAAAGGGAAGGAGAAAAGGTGCAGCAGATTCCCTGAACAACTCTGCCTGGGAAAGCTGTGAGCTCCACGCGGCCAGCAGCAGTGACCCAGAATCAGGGCAGAGGAGCAGAGAAAGCAGAGGAACAACAGTTGATTATTACCTACTGTGGTTGCAAAGTATGAGGCTGAGCCATCCTCCCACCCAGAGAGCCCCTCCCCCCAATACTCTAAGACAGAACACCGCAGATTCCCAGCAAAATGTGAGTAAACTCTACCGAAACTGTCGCTAACAATGACTGAGTCTGAGACTGAGGGTAGCGAGCGTGATTGAATATCTCTAAGGAAAAAAAAAAGGCATCATTGAGACTTTATATAAAGCAGGGATCCAGAAGCTTAGACGTCACCTACTGGATACCAAAAGAAAAACACTTTCTTTGCGACAGGCTAAAAAAGACCTTTTCTAAAAAAAAGAAAAGAAAAGAAAAATGCAGAATACACTTTCATTAATGTCCAGGCAGAGAAATAGTTCATCGAACACCAACATGTGAAAGACTTGTGTAATTAAAAATATAAAACCCTATTAAAAGAAATTAATGAAGATACAAAGAAATAGAAGATATTTTGTGTCCTTGGGTTGGGAGATTCAACATAGTTAAAATGACTTTATTTCCTAAAGCATTATACAGATTTAATGCAATCCATATCAAAATTCCATCAGCATCTTTTTAAAGAAATAGAACAAAAAATTATCAGATGTTTATGGAAACACGAAAGACCCCAAATTGCTAAAGCCATCCTGAGAAAAAAGAAAGAGGCTGGAGGCATCACTCAGTCTGACTTCAAATAATATTAAAAAGTGACAGTAATCTAAATGGCATTGTATTGGCAGAAAAACAGACACACAGACCAGTGGGAAAGAATCAAGAGTCCCAAAGTAAACCTGTGTTTATATGGGCAAATAATTTTTGACAAAAGATCCAAAACATACAGTGGAGAAAGGAAAGCCTCTTCAATAAATGGTGCTGGGAAAATTGGAAAGCCACCTGCAAAATAATGAAACTAGACTGTTGTCTATCACCATACATCCAAATTACCTTAAAATTGATTAAGAACCTGAATATAAGACCTGAAACAATAAGTTTCACAGATGAAAACTTAGGAACTAAATTCATGGACCTTGGCCTTAAAGAGGATTTTATGAATTTGACCTCAAATGCATGGGGAGTCCAAGCAAAAATAAATGAATGGGACTACATTGAAATAAAAAAACTTCTGTACAACAAAAGAAACCATCGACAAGGTAAAAAGACATTCAAATGGGAAAATATATTTGCAAACAACGCTTTTAATAAGGGCTTAATATCCAAAATATACAAAGAACTTATATAACACAATAATAATTAAAAAACAAACGATATAATCAAAAAATGAACAGAAGACCTGAAAAGATACTTCTTTCAAGAAGACATGTAAATGGCAACAAACATGAAAAGATGCTCATTATCTCTAGCTATTAGGGAAATGAAAATCAAAACCACAATAAGATACCATCTCAGACCTTTTAGAATAGCTATAATTAACAGGACAAGTAATAAAAAATGTTGGAGAGGATGTGGAGGAAAAGGAACCCTCTTACACTGTTGGTAGGATTGCAAATTGGTACAGCCAATATGGAAAACAGTATGGAGGTCCCTCAAAAAACTAAGAATAGATCTACCATATGATCCAGCAATTCCTCTACTGGGTAGTTAGCCCAAAGACATGAAAATTTATGTTTGAAAAGATATTTGCACATAGCAGCATAATTCATGGTGGCCAGGACATGGAAGCAACCAAAGTATCCTACAATAGATGATGGTATAAAGAAGCTGTGGTATATAGATAGATAGATAGATAGATAGATAGATAGATAGATAGATACACACACACAATGGAATATTACTCAACCATAAGAAGAGATGAAATACTGACATTTATGACAACATGGATGAACCTTGAGATAATTATGGTAAGTGAAATAAGCCAGACAAAAAAAGTTGAAAACCTCATGATATCACTTATATCACAACCTGAGACTCATGGACATGGACAATAGACTAGTGGTTACCAGAGGGTAAGGAGTAAGGGGAAGGAAGGTAGATGGAGTAAAGGGGTCAAATATGTGGTGACAGAAGGAAATCTAACTGTGTAGGAGATTATATATGTGTGTGTATATGTGTGTGTGTATGTATATATATGTGTGTGTGTGTGTGTGTGTGTGTGTGTATACACCTTACTGTTAAATCATTCACTTAACCTATGTCACTTTAAAAAATAATAACTAAATTTTTTTAATTTAAAGAAAATAAATGATTAAAATAAAAATTTATTTAAATGTAGTGTTTTGGTTTTCTGTGGATAAATACCCATTGGTGGGATAACTATAACTATGTCCTTTGTCTTTTGTCATAGACTTTGTTTTAAAGTTTATTTCAGCTGGTATAAATATTGCTACCCCAGCTTTTTAAAATTACTTTCCATTTTCTTAAAATGTCTTTTTTTAAATCCCTTTTCTTTCAGTCTATGTGTGTCTATCAATCTGAAGCGAGTGATAGGCTGCATATGTAAGGACCTTGTTTTCTTATCCATTCAGCCACAGTATCTTTTTATTGGAACATTTAATCTATTTAAATTTAAAGTAATTGTTATTAGAGATATAGTTTGTGCCATTTTATTATTCATATTTTTAATCCTTTTTTTTTCTTTTTCTTTTTCTTCTTCTTAAAGAAGTTCCTTTAACATTTTCTTAATACTGGATTGGTGAAGATGAATTTTAACTTTTTCTTATCTGGGAAGCTCTTTGTCTGCTCTTTGTCTGTCCTTCAACTTGAAATGAGAGCTTTGCTGGCAAGAGTAATCTTGGTTGTAGGTTCTTTCTTTTCATCACTTTGAATATTTCCTGCCAATTTTTTCTAGCCTGGAAAGTTTTTGTTGAGAAATCAACTGACAGCCTTATGGGAGCTTTCTTGGTAACTGACTCCCTTTCTCCTTCTGTTTTTGAGATTCTCTTCTTGTCTTTAACCCTTGGTATTTGAATGATGATGTGTCTTGATGTGGGCCTCTCTGGGTCCATCTTGTGGGCCTCTCTGTGCTTCCTGGGCTTGTGTGTCTATTTCTTTCACCAGGGTCGGAAAGTTTTCAGTCATTATTTCTTGAAATTGGTTTTCAATTCCTTACTCTCTTCCTCTTCCAGTATCCCTATGATGTTCATATTTTTATGCTTGATGATGTTCCAGAGGCCCCTTAAACTATCATCATTTTTTTAAAAAAAATTCTTTTTCTTCTTGCTGTTCTGATTGGGTGTTTTCTGCTAACTTATCTTCTAAATTACCGATTCAATCTTTCTCTTCATCTAATCTACTGTAAATTGCTCCTAAGGTATTATATATTTCAGTTATTATATTCATTTCTGACTGATTCTTTTTTATGTTTTCTATCTCTTTCTTAAAGTTCTCACTGAGTTCATCTATTCTTTCCCTAAGTTCATTGAGCATTCTTATAATAAGTATTTTGAACTGTGCATTTGTTAGGTTGCCTGTCTCCATTTTGTTGAATTCTTTTTCTGGCGCTTTGTTCTATTCTTTCATTTGGAGCACGTGTGTTCACATTTGGCTGCCTACTTGTGTTTGTTTCTATGTATTGTGTAGGTCTGCTATGTCTCTCAGTCTTAATAAAGTAGTCTTATGTAGTAGGTGTCCTGTGGGGCCCAGTGGCATAGTCTTCCCTGGACATCGGTTCTAGGTACTCTAGGTATGTTTCTTTTATAGGTTGTGTGTTGTAGTTGAGACTTGGTCACTGTTTGTTCATTAATGGGAGGATTTATCCCCAAGCTGACTGATTGTGATGGCCGGCTGTGACCAGTGGATGAGCTGTTTTACAGGGGCTTATCCTAAAGAGCAGGATTCACTTTTGCAGGATCTAGTGTCTTCCCTGTCTGCCCTTTTGTTGTGTCATCTTCAGATGTGACCTCAGATTGTACCATGGCTTGGACTGAAGCTAGCCACAAGGCATGCAGGCTGGGACTTTCTGGAAGGGGCCCTGCCGCAAGCCAAGTTCAGCCACTAACTGTGCCATGCCCAGGGCCACCTGGAATGAGCCATCGAGCAATCTGAAAATGGCTGCCACTTGTATTACTTGGAGCTATCTGGGGTGGCCAAGCTGCAAACTGAGGACAGCTGTCACTAGTGGCAGTCTTGGGGCCGCTCAGCAAGAGTTATGGAGCATGCCAAGGCCAGATGTAGCTTCTTCGAGGTTTGTGAACATTTAAGAGATTTTATGAAAGTCCATAAGCCGAGACAGGCTATTTGCATGGAAAAGTGCATGGGAGTGGCTTGGGTGGGCCTACAACTTGGGTGGGTCAGATTCTCTGGGAATCATCAGGGTAAAGCAAACAGTATTAGGAAGATAGATGGAAACTCAGCTATGGCTCCTGGCTGAGTCTGCAAGCTGGGTTGGTTGGGAAGGACTCAACAAAAGAACAATGCCCTCTGCCAGTATTTCTGTCTAGGAGAAAGCCACCCCTCCAGCCCTCGCCCTGAAGCCAGACAACTCAGTTTATTCCCTTATTCACTGGCACCTTTCAAGTAGATGCCCCAGAGCTGAAGCTCAGAGTGAGTGAGCCTGTCAGCAAGTAAGTCCTTTCCTTAAGAGGAAGTATTCAACTCCCTCAGCCTTTCATTTCACTCTGCCACAATCTACTGGTTTTAAAAGCCAAAAGTTGTGGGGACTTCTCTTCCTAGCACTAGAACCCTGGGCTGGGGACCCCATTCTGAGGCCCGGACCCTTTACTCTTCCAGGGGAACCACCACAGTCAAAATATTTCTCCAGATTCTCAACTGCTACACAGGGATTGGAACCAGCACATTTAATATCTCTGCCCCTCCTACCAATCTCAAGGTAGCCTCTTCTGTGTGTCCCTAGTTGTAGAACTTCTGTTCGACTAGACCAGGCGACTTCCAATAATGGATGTTATGTAGTTTAGTTGTAATTTTGATGTAGTTATGAGAAGAGCCAAGAAAAGATTTTACCTACTCCATCATCTTGACCAGCAGTCACAATCTATTTGAACTTCCTTTACCTTTATCTATCACTCCCAACTCCCCTTTCCTCTGGTAAATACTAAAGTATTTTTATGTCTATGAGTTTTGTTTGTCTTGTTTGTTTGTTGCTTTACTTGTATAACCCATGTGTGAGTAAAATCATATGGTTCTTAACTTTTTCTGACTGACTTATTTCACTTAGCATGATTATCTCAAGATCCATCCATGTTGTCGCAAATGGCAATATTTCAGCTTTTCTTATGTCTGAGTAATATTCCATTACACGCACACACACACGCGCGCGCGCGCGCGTGCACACACACACACACACACACACACACACACACACACACACACACCGCAACTTCTTTATTGAATCATCTATCAAAAGGCATTTCAGCTACTTCCATGTCTTGGCAACCATGAATAATGCTGCTATAAATATCAAGGTGCATATACCTTTACAGATAAACGTTTTCAATTTTGGAAGGTATATATCCAGAAGAGGAATTAGGTCATATGGTAATTCTAGTCTTGCTTTTTGAGGAAACTCTATACTATTTTCCATAGTGGCTGCACCAATTTACATTCCCACCAGCAATGTATAAGGATTCCTTTTTCCCCACAACTTCTCCAACACTTGTTGTTACTTGATCTGTTGATGATAGCCATTCTAAGAGGTACAAGGTGGTATCTCATTGTGGTTTTGACCTGTATTTCCCTAATAGCAAGTGAAGTTGAAGATATTCTCATGTCTGTTTGCCATGTGTATGTCTTCTTGGGAGAGGTGTCTGTTCAGGCCCTCTTCCCATATTTAATTGGATTGTTTGGGGTTTGTTGTTGTTGAGTTCTATGACTTTTTTGTATATTTAGGATATTGGCCCCTTATTGAAGGCATTGTTTGCAAATATCTTCTCCCATTCAGTTGGTTGCTGTTTTGTGTTGTCAATGATTTCTTTTGCCGTGCAGAAGCTTTTTAGTTTGACATAATCTCATTCACTTACTTTTGCTTTTAATTCCTTTGCCTTTTAGGTCAAATTCATAAAATCCTCTCTAAATTTAAGGTCCATGAGTTTAGTGCTTATGTTTTCTTCTATGTAATGTATTGTTTCAGGTCTTATATTCAAGACTTTGATTCAGTTTGAGTTAATTTTGGTGTATAGTGACAGATAGCAGGCTAATTTCATTCTTTTATATGTGGCTTTCCAATTTTCTCAGCGCCATTTATTGAAGAGGATTTCCTTTCTCCATCATGTTTTTTTCTGGGCTCCTAATTCGGTGTCTGTTTTTCTGCCAATATCATGCTGTTTTGATCAGTGTTGCTTTGTAGTATAATTTGAAGTCAGGCAATGTGATATATTTGGCCTTGTTTTTTTTCCTTTAAGGATTGCTTTGAATATTCAGGGTCTTCTGTGATTTTATACAAATCTGATATTTTTTCTTATATGTCTTTTAAAAATGCCATGGAGATTTTGATGTAGATTGCATTAGATCTATGTATTATTTTGGGTAACATAACAATTTTAACCATGTTGATTCTTTCAATCCATGAACGTGGACCATCTTTCCTTTTCTTTGGGTCGTTTTATTTTATTTTTTTAAATCATGTCTTATAGTTGCTAGTATGTAGGTCTTTCATATGCTTCATTAAATTTATCTCTAGGTATTTTATTCTTTTTGTTGCAGTTGCAAAAGGAATTTTTTTTCATTTTTTTAAAAATAAAATGTTATTGATAGTGTGTAGGAACACTATAAATTTTTGTACATCGATCTTGTATCTTGCAACTTTATTTGTTTTTTATTTCTAATAAATCTTTGGTGGATTTTTTAGGGTTTTCTATATAATTATATCATTTGCAAAAAGTGACAATTTTACTTCATTCTCAATTTCAATGCCTTTTATTTCTTTCTCTTTTCTGGTTACTCTAAGACTTCTAATACTATATTGAAAAAGGGTAATGAGAGTGAGCATCCATGCCTTGTTCCTGATCTCAGAAGAAAAGATGCCAGTTTTTCACAATTAAGTATATTAGCTAAGGGTTTGCTGTGTATGGCCTGTGATATACTTTCCTCCTGTACCCATTTTATTATGTGATTTAATCTAAAATGGATGCTGTGTATTGTCAAATACTTTTTCTGCATCTATTGATATGATCATATGATTTTTATTTTTTATTTTGCTAATATAGTGTATCACATTGATCAATTTGGGTATGTTGAACCATCCTTATTCCCTGGGAAAAAAATACCCTCTGTTTTGATTTATTATCTTTTTAAAGTATTGATGTATTTGATTTGCTAATATTTGTCTAGAAATTTTGTATCTGTAGCCATCAGAGATATTGGTCTGTATTTTTGGGGGATATGTGTATTTGTTATGCTAGCCAGGTTTTGGTATCTATGTAAGGTCGGTCGTGCAAAATGAGTTGGAAAGTATTGCCTCTTCTTCAGTTTTTTGGAAAAATTTGGGAAGGATAGGTATTAAATGTTCTTTGAGTGTTTGGTAGAATTCACTATTGAAACCATCTGGTCCTGGTATTTTACTTTCTGGGAGGTTTTTGATGATTGTTTCAACTTCCTTACTGTTGATGGGTCTATTTTGATTTTCCAGTTTATGATTCAGTCTAGGAAAGTTGCATATTTCTAAGAAATTGTCCATTTATTCTAAGTTATTAAATTTGGTGGCATGTAATCTTTGATAATTTTCTTATATGAACTTTTATATTTCTGTGATATCTGTAATAATGCCTCCTCTTTCATTTCTGACTTTGTTTATTTGTGTCTTTTCTTTTTTTTTCCTTAGTGAGTCTATCCAGGGGATTTTTTTTTTATTTTTTCAAAAAAAAACTCTGTTGCATTAATTTTTTCTATTATCTTTTTGCTCTCAATTTTATTTAATTCTCCTCTAATTTTATTATTTCCTTTCTTCTGCTGATTTTGTGCTTCATTTGTTCTTTTTTTTCTAGTTCTTTAGGATGTAATGTTAAGTTGTTTATTTATGATTTTTCTTATGTCCCATGATAGGCTTTTAATGATATGAACTTTCCTCTTATTATCGCTTTTGTCATTTCCAAAATTTTTGATATGTCTTATTTTCATTCTCATTTTTTTCTATGTATGTTTTCATCTTTCCTTTTATTTCTTCTTTTGATTCAGTTATTCTTTAGTAGCATGTTGTTTATTCTCCACATATTGGTGTGTTTTCCCACTAACTTTTTGAAGCTGATCTCCAGTTTCAAAGCATTGTAGTCAGAGAATATGCTTGGCATGATTTCAATCTTCTTTAATTTGTCGAGGACAGCTTTGTTTTCCAACATATGGTCTATAATTGAGAATGTTCCATGTGTGCTAAAGATGTTAGGTTCTGTGAATGTCAATTATGTTTCATTGATTTAATGCTTAAAACTTGAGGCTGATATTTCCTCAATGATTTTCTGTTTAGATGCTCTATCCATAGCTGTCAAAAGGTTATTTAGATCTCCTACTATAATTTTTTTTTATTTTATCCCTTTAGTTCTGTTCATAGTTGCTTTATGTGCTTGGTACTCCCTGATTGGGAGCAGGCATATTAATAAGTGTTAAGTCTTCTTAATATAGTGTCTCTTTTATCATTATGTAGTGTTTTTGTTATTGTTGTTGTTCTCTCATTATTATTTTTTTCCTGAAGTATATTTCATCATGCTTTTCAATGGATTCCATTTGTTTGGTGTATCATTTTCACTGTTTCACTTTGAATCTATGTCCTTGCAGCTGAGATGTGTCTCTTGAAGGTGGCATGTGGTTGGGTTTTGTTATTTTGATTCAGTGCTCATCGTATCTTTTATTGGGACATTCAGTCCATTTACATTTAGGGTGATTATATATATATTTTTTCCTATAGCCATTTTATCTTCTGTTTTCTGGTGGCTGGTTATTTCTATTGTTTTTGTATACTTGTGTTTCTGTCTGTTATTTCAGTTTAGTGGTATTCTATGATTTTATCCTTCTGTTTCCTCTTTTATATGTTATGTGTGACAGTTCTGGATTTCTCATGTATAGTTATAGTTATAGTTATAGTTATAGTTATAGTTATAGTTAGTTATAGTTATAGTTATGAGAATATGTAAAAGAAAGTTTCCTATATACGGTAGCCCTATTTCTTCTGCATATGTCTTATTTCCATTCTCCCTTGAAAATTCAGACAATTTAGCTCCTCTCCTTTCCTGTTGTGTTTTTTGGGGCAAAAATTATTCCTATTTATGCATTGATTTTATATCTAAGTGCAATAGCTATTTTTTCTTTTTTAAATGTTTTTATCTCCTTTAATCATAATGTAATGTTAAATGTGTAATACTCTATTTTATATAAGGGTTGCAATATTCTGCTTCTGACTGTCTGTAGGTCATCTTCCTTTAGTTTTGTATCTTTTTATCTTTTTGTATCAGGTAGAATAACCCCATTCAGTATTTCCTGTAATGCAGACCTTGTGGTGGAAAATTCCCTCAACTTCTGTATATCTGAAAAGGTCTTTACTTCTTCATATCTAAAGAATAACTTTGCTGGATATATTATTCTTGTATGGTAATTACTATGTTTTAATAGTTTGAATATTGAGTTCATTCCCTCCTAGCTTGTCAAGTTTCTGCCTAAAAATCCAATCATAATCTAGTGAGTTTTCATTACCATCTTCTTTTCTCTGCCTGCCTTGAGAATTCCTTCTTTGCCATTAGTTTTTGACAGTTTTAATACAATGTGCCTTTGAGAAGGCCTTTTTTGGATTGAGATAATTAGGTGTTTGGTTTGCTTCTTGGATTTGAGGATCCAGTTCTTTTTATAGGTTTAGGAAGATTTCATCAACATTTGTTTGAATAAGCTCCATTCCCTTCTCTGTTTCCTCTCCTTCTGTTATACCCATTATTCTTATATTGCTCTTTCTGACAGTGTCAGATAGTTCTAGCACAGTTCTTTCCTTTGTGTGTGTGTGTGTGTGTGTGTGTGTGTGTGTTTCTCTCTTTTTTCATCTGTGTCATTTCCAGATTTTCATCTTTGATGTCACTAATTATTTTTTTCTATCCAGTCAATTCTATAACATAAGCTTACTATTTCATTTTTCATGTGTTTTATTTAGCTCTTCAGCTCTAGAATAATTATTTTTTTGAGTTTCAATCTTTTTGATAAATTATTTCTTTTGTTCACTGATTTTGTTTCTGAGTTCATCACACTGCCTATCTGAGTTTTCTTGCTTCCCGTTGAGTTTTTTCGAACTGCAATCTTGTATTCTCTGTTTTTAAAATCACACATTTCCATGTGTTTAAGTTTATTTTCTTTATGAGCTACCTTGTTACCTTGGTCATTCATTGTATTTGATTGATTATTCTTCCTTATAGGCATTTATGGGAATGAATTCTGCTTTTTTAAAATTATCATTAATCGATGCTTCTTTATAGAAGGTTGATAAGAGGTTTGTCTTTTGTTTTCTAGTAGATGCAGCACAAGCCTCTTGCACTGCTCAGGACACTCAGGTCTCTGCTCTCAAAAATTGTACTTTATGTGGAGAAGGGTTAAAAAAAGGAGAAATTAATAGTTGATAGATGGTTATGAGAATGAGGAGCATGGCATAGAGAATGCAGCTAGCATTAATGTATTGATGAGGTGGGAGAGCCAGAGGAGAGAAAGAGCAAGCAGGGAGATCATTTTATAAACTGTACAAATGTCTAACCAATGTACTGTATACTTGAAACTAATCAAATAAAATCAAAAAGTAAAAAGAAGAAAAACTGTTCTTCATTCCTGGGGGAAGCAGGTGTCTGCTCTCTGACCAGGTTGCTTTGGTCTCAGGCATCATACCCCATCAGAGAATGTGGTTGGCAATGAGGTTTCGAGTTCCTGAAGACCCAGTGTTACCCTAGCAGCAAGATGCAGGATTGCTTGGCCTGAGGTATCCTAGGTGCCTATGCTGGGATCAGCCTAGATGGGTGAGGGTGGGGTAGGTTGAGAGAGTCCACTTGTATATTTCCAAGTCCTGGCAACTGCCAGACCTCAGCAGTTTTGGCTCTGTATCTCCACCCCTTTCACTAGGATTAGTATGTGTTTGACACTCAAAAGCTGTCTTTTCTGTTCTCTGGGCTGTAGATACTCTGCTTTGTAGTTGGACACTCGTTGATAGTTTTTTTTTTTTTTTTCTGGGACCTACTGCCAGCTCTGGAAGAGTGTGGGGAAAAGAGTTCTAAAAGGGTAGGGGAGGTAGTCAGACTCAGTGGTTTTGTTTTCTGCCTGGCAGTGGTGGTTGTTAGAACATAGCACTTCTGTTTTCTTGTCTCTGCCCAATAGAACATCGGGTTCAGCCATGGTATTTGCTGATCACTCAAGCAGGAATGCTTGGGGGTACAGAGTGTGCATGGAGCAACCTGATTTCTCCCCTCTCCCTGAGTCTCATAGTGAGCTCCATTCAGTCTGCATCTATGAAACCGGTTTCTATTATTCTCCCTTTCCTCCTCCTTGTCCACCCTGATTAGCCCACCTTCAGATGTTTTGATCCACAGATCTCTCAGAAGTGTTTGTGTGTTAGTCTGGGAATCCTTGTTGGATTACATGCTGTTTAACTTGTAATTTCAAAAGGAAAGGTCAAGGGGATCCCTCATATGACCATATTTCTGATGTCACTCCATGAAATAAGTTTTGATAGAAGATTTTACAACTTGGACAAGTATTCTAAATGTCTACATGACATTACTTATACCAAATTATGACTCTAAAATATTTTCAAAATTAACAATACAAAACTACAAATTTTATTCAACCATGCTAAAGGAAATAAATATTTATTTTCTTTTCTCTATTAAAAAATATGTAATTGCTGTTACATGAAATGGTGATCAAAGAATATGAAGGAAAAAGTGTTTTTAAAAATATGGAAGTGAGTCTAAAACTTAATTAATTAAAAAGAATATTATTTTTTTGAATTCAGAAATCTTCATAGTATTTGTCAATTTTGTCACAATTAAAATGTAATTTCTTTAATTTTTTATTTTAAATAAATATTTATTTCATAATTAATTTTGTGATCTTTTCCTAAATTAAAGAGAACACTTCCAGCAGTGAAAGTTCTAGATTCCACTGAGCCTAGCCCTGCTTTCTCAGTGCTTGCAATGCTGGAGAGCAATAGACTCAATCTACCAGGCCTGCCTATGCCATTTCTACAGGCAGAGTCAAAATCCATCTTACCTAACTTGACTCCCACTTTTTTTTAGACATTGGCTTGAGAATTGAAATTACTCAAAACTTTTCAATTTTAATCACAGACATTAGTATTTCCTCAAAGCTAAATTTTGGAAGTATCCTTACTTGTTCAGAGGAGTCCACCACTGCCATTTCCTACAACACATTTTGGAAGCTGTTTTTATCTTATAAAGTTTTGGCCTAAATACTACAGAGCCTCAATAGATGTTCATTTATGCATTAATTATTTGCATGCAGTTAGAATTTGACAATAAGTAAAGTTTTATCAATTTAATCAGACTGGCTTTGTGGATTCAGCTGGTTTCTTCTATTTACTGAAACTATGTTAATGCAGCCAGCAAGCATTAAAACAACAACAATAATAACAAAAACCTAAAATACAATATCAAATATTCCCAACAGGGCTGTTCCACCCCATCCACCTCAGGCCATCTGTTTCTTTGCTTAGCCTAGATTTTACTCATTTATATATAGTGGTAGGAGTTTGGAAAAACTAGATTCTACTGTACAAAAAAAAAAGAAAAAAGAAAAAACTGAAGCAAATCAAATACACCCTGAATCAGTTTATTTAAAATATTTTCAACTTTTTGAGCTATCTAGTTTTTTACTCATATGAAGGGTTTATTAGTAACATCATATCTTATTTAGTAGATAGAGCCCAGATACCATGACAGTCAAGCAAGACTCAAATTATGAGTGAAAGTCCTGATTCTATTTAAAATCTATGACTTATAATTTCAGAACAACAATGCAATAGAGTGAAAAGCATAGAAGAGCCACACTTGGAATTAGAGGACTATACTTCTAAAAAGAAATGTTTTAGCACATACAATTTATATCAGGAAATAAAACTGATTGTAAAATATTTAAAGCAGTAATTGGTTTTAAGTCAGCTTATTAGGGGTTGGAAGCACTGCATATGGAGTTAGATAGACTTGAGTTCAAAAACCATCTGGCACAAGAAAGTTTTTAAACTAGCTATGCCTAACTTCCATGTTGTGTAAAAATAGCATAATAATATTGACCTTATAAGGCTATTGAAATGATTAATTAGAAATACGTACATAATAGACTCCAATAAATGGGAGAATTTTTTAACCCTGTTCTAACAAATTAGACAATGATTTAAAAAAAAAATAAGGGTAGTGTTTAGACTATTTATGTAAAATTGTTTGTTATATTTGTTTGCCAATACACAGTTTTTAAATGATTAAAATAAAAATATTTTTGAAGGATCTTTCAAAATGTATTTGTCAGGAAAGAATCACATTTTTATAGAGGAAGTAAAGAAAAAAAATATGCAGCTGTTTCATAGATGCTAAATGTAGATGAGGTAGTTTATTACTCACAGTACAACACACAGCAAGAGCATCAGCTAGTTGTACCAGATCCTGGGTCCTCAAGTGCTACAGGTCATACTATGGGCTAGATGGATGCTCTACATGTTGTTGGTTGTATTGCAGCTGAGGAACCCAGAGCAAGGGACCAGCAATTCCTGAGCAAGAAGCAAATAATCCAGTCACCCTCCATTAGAAAGTGCGTATTTACTTGGAGGTCATGCTGTGGATCTGCTTGGTGGCCCATGTGAAGACTACTCATTATCAAGAGAGAGATTCATTATGCAGTCTAAACATGTGGCAAGAACATGTGGAGATTCTTAGGATCTATGGCAAATTGCTTCCACTAGCAATGTTATTTTCAAGAAACAACAATCTTCCTTTGAGATTAAACACTAACTAGAGGTGCTATTGTTTATGTAAGCTAATTCTGATGCAGTGATCTTAACCGTCTTCAAAATCTAGAACATTTCACCTTTTTACAAATTATAGATTGTGAAATGATAAGAGCCTACTTCTTCCATTCCCACCTATTCAGAATTCATAAGACTAATTAGCCTTTACAATATAGTGCAATATTTTGAACTGGCATAGAATTGTACAAAATGCTCCTGCAAACCAACCATTTTACATTGGCTATTGTGTTATTCTTTAACATACACAAAATTTTTTTCCAGGTCAGTTTCTACCTCAATCTTCTACTCAGCCATAGGAGGACATGGTAACAGATAATACAAAAATATAGAAAATTCAATAACAATCTATGAAGCATTGGTAGTTCAAAAACAAATAAGTTATTTTTAGGTTTTGTCTTTGCCCTACTTCTATACCTTTGTATATTACTGGCAACCAGAAAACATTTTTTTTCTGCAAAGTTACTATGAGATTCAGCATCATTTTTAATTTCTAAAAAACAGCAAAAGAAAAGAATATGTAAGATTATGGTAAACATCATTTAATACCATAGATTTTCAAAAGATCACTGCCTGATATGATGTTAAATATAGTTGAATATGGTCTTACATCTCTGCCATTTTGTCAAGTTTCTGTTGGATGTGATTTGCAACAAACAACATATTCAACCCCCACAAATAGTCATTATAATGTAAACACCAAACAATCCTTATTGTAACAGTAAAAGCAGCCCCTTCAAAATATATAAAACAGATAAGAATTTTTTTAAATTTCATCTCAGGGCAGGAAGTGGATTTGAATTTGAAGACATGCCAAATGGTAATCTTGGGTACAACTATTTCTAACAAAGTTCATCTCTTGTGAATAATAAAAGTACATGTTAGTTTATAAGTCAGTTTGCATATATCACAGGAAACAATCTAATTCAACAAAGTTATTAAGAGTAAACCATAAGAAAGGTGTGATCAAATTATACATTTTATTTTAATACACATAAACCTCTAACTCTAAAACAACAATATAGGGAAAAATAAATTCTTAAATGAGTTAAATCAGCAAATTAACATTTTTTTCCTTTTTTTCCTAGTAATAGTAACAGCAATAGTATTCTTTTTACATAGTCAGTTGTTATGACTCTTGAGAGTTTTCTTTTAGCTAGCTAAGGCTCAGAGGCTTAAAAAAGACATTTGGCTTTTATAGTATCGGAAGTATAGGTCCCAAGGAGAAAAGGAGATGTGCAAGAAACTATTAAGCACCAATGAGTGAGCACGGATGTGGATTGTCTCAGTTATGTTCATTGAAAAAGATGTGTCCCAGAATTTCCTGAGTGCTGTGCAGGTTCTTGCTGGTGTCAACCCTGTGGTTTAAATAATGAACTTACTATTAATTCTCTCACATATGAACAATTAGAATCACATTAAAAGGTTGACTAAATGCCACCAAAAATTCCAAATATAATTGTCTTTTGTTCATTTGGAAGAAGCTCTGAAGAATCCAGAATCTCAAATCATGATAGTTTGAGGAAAGTAACAGGTCTCCCTCTGGCTGGAGAAAGAAAAATGCTTTAGGAGCAGTTGTAAGATTGCTGAATCCTACTCACTAGGGCATAGCTTCTTTTTTTCCCCCAGATAATCACAATAATGATCATTGCCCCAATATCGAATATAGGGTATCTTATCAAATTGATTCAATTTTTAAATTTTTTTTAGTCATTTCTCTTTTAAAAAAAAACATTTTAGTAAATGAATGAAAAAAAAAAACTTTGGTTGGAGTAAATGGTATAAATGTATTCAAGAAACAAATATGCCAAAAGATTACCAACTATGCGTGGAATATCTAGAGGATAAGACAGCTTAATATTAATACTCTGGCGGGGGGGGCAGGAAAAGTTATGGAGATAGTGATAAAAAAACAAAGACAGATAAAAGCATTATCAAGGGAGACACTCAAAATGTGGTTTGCTTTTCAGAAAATAGCAAAACTGCTAGTAGTGATAAAAATAATAAACACAATAAAAAAATTCTGAAGTTTTTTACACATTATCTTATTTCCTCATAAAAATTTCAAGGAAAAAAACTGAAAGCATTTGTAAATATTTTCTTCATCTAGGCTCTGTACTCACCCCAAACCATCACTCCCAATCCATACTGTTGTCCTATTTTCATTTTAACACTTGAGCTCTTTACTGCTGCTGAGATTTTGTGTCTGAATTTTCCTATATTGTAGTTTTCTCTTGTCTGCTTTCCCCACCCAAATCATGCTATTTTGGGGTCTTTTCTTCTTTATAACCTCTCACTTAAAAATTATCTTCTCAAAGAAGCCTTCTTGGATTGCTACACCCAGGGTAGTTTCCTAACTGACGCCCAATTCTTCTTCTACCTTCCTTCTTCCTGCTGTTTTATTCTCTACCACAGTGGTGACTTCGTTAGTTTTTCAGGGCACTTTTTCAATTTGTATGTTTATTTACATGTTTATTTGCCTTATTTTTTGGCTCTTCCTTAGTAGAGTACAGAATCACAAAATCAAGTTCCAGCTCTTTTTCATTTACCAATCAATATCCAACACATAGCAAAAAAAAACCTGGTACATGGTAGGTACTCAATAAACATTTATTAGATGAAAAAGTGAGCTAAATGCCTTGCTTTAATTTTCTCATTTAAAGAATGATCTTTCTGCGAGCTTACTGAAGACAATGCCCTTTGTCACACAGTTATTAAATACCTATGGTAAAATCTAAAAACAATTCTGTAAAACTTCAGATCATGACTTTAACCACTATCTACCCATTTGGCAATCTTACAGCTTCATATAAGTTTGACATAAACTTTTAGGATTATTTTGTGTTTTTGTGTTTGTTTTTCTTTCTTAGAATCTTTCACAATGTGGCCAATTCTTTTTAGTGTTGCTTTAGTGCTTCTCCTCTCAAGTGTCCATCAGTTACATTCAATTTAGTAGTTCTTCAACAACTTGGAGTTAAGTAGACTAAAAAGAGAAAGTATACAGAAAGCACTTGCTGTATACTAGCCCAGAGAATAAAAATCTCACCTTGTTCTAATACCTCAGAATGGGGTTAAAGCCACATGAGTGATAAAGGGGCTTTGTTAGATGAAACTTTGGTTAGAATATAAAAGGAATCATTATTCTAATTTACTCAGGCTTCTAACTTTCAGTTATTATGATGTGTGGTTTTGTAAAAAGAGAAAAAAAATGATGTTTCATAGACTGAATTGTGTGTTCTCTAAATTCATATATATAGAAGCTTTAACCTTTAATGTGATAATATTTGAAGGCAGGGCCTTTAGGAAGTCATTAAGTTTAGATGAAGCCATAAGGCTAGAGCTCTCCTGATGGAATTATTGCCCTTATAAAAATAAACACACTCCTCTCTCTTTCTCTCCATAGGCCTGCACCAAGAACATAGACAGAAACAAGCATCAGCAACCCAAGGAGCAAGCTCTCATCAGACATCAATTCCGCGGGCACCTGGATCCCATACTTCCAGTCTCCAGAACTCTGATAAATAAATTCCTGTTGTCTAAACCACACAAACTATATATTTTGTTATGACAGCCTGAGGAGAAAGTTTCCTCTGCCAAAAGAAAAACGTCATATAGTGTGATTACTAGCTCTTTCCCATTACACCATTCCTTTGTGACTTTGTAGCACATCCTTATGGTATGCTCTTCCTCATAGTTATTAATCTTTGGAATATTGAGGAAATTTAAAGGAATACAGAAACCACTTTCACATTGGCTTCTAGATATTTGGTGGTATAGCATTTCCCATATCACAGGAGGCAAGCATATTTCTATGCTAGGAAAAATATATATATAAAGTTTTCATAAAACATTGATACAACACAATATTACAATGTTATCTCCTACTGTTCTCCTAATCCCATCTTTATCTCATCACAATAAGAGAAATGGGCAGGAGTGACTCTGAATTTGTCATTATGCTTTGAAAACTAATGATTTCAAGCTCTATAATTCTATAACTTTTAGAAATTGTCCTCAGGTATAATCCAATTATATAGAAGAGGAAAAAGCATAAACTAAAGCAAAACCATGTATAAACCCAACTAAATTTCCCCTTAAGATAAATAGATACACATAGAAATAAATACAGAGAAAGAAATGTGTATTTTCTTGAAATGTTCAAAGAAGAATGTTCAGAATCTTGGATGTCACTTTGGGGCATGGCATCACCTCCAATAATATTCAAGATGATTTTTAAGGGGATGGTGCTGCCACAAGCACTGGCTTTCTGGACCAAAAGGAACAGGAACCAAGGACGGGAGGAAGGCCTCTGGGCCTTCAACTTTGTACAAAAAAATAAGCAAGTTGAAATGGCTACTCAACTGTGAACACCAGCTATTTCTGTTCAAAAGGAGAAGACATCTTGGAGAGCAGAACCAAAATGCCAAAGGGATAGAACCAAAAATCCAAAAATAGATCAGAGAATCACTCCCAGGCTATAGAACTGGAATATATTCAAAATATATGCCTTACCCAGAAAAGAGAGAAAACTAATAATGACCAACAGAAGAGTCTATTGTGGTTATTCTGCCTCTGTCTTCCTATCGTATGTTGAATATGGAAGATCACTTGAGTTATAGTTCCCAACTCCTAGCATTAAAAAAAGCTGCATCCAACAAATGGACCTGAATGGCTTTGTTTACACTGAACCTGACACAGAGCATGAGATCCTGGACTTCAAGTCTGATGCTATAATTGGGGTAAGACTTTGGAATCCTTGGATGGAAGTAAGCGTGTTTTGTATATTGATCTGAATATTTTGTGTGACCAGAGGTGGACTCTGGTATATTGTTTGATGGCTACATTATGCATATCCTTTTGCAAAATGGTTTTGCTGATCTTTTCATCTGGAGAGAGTCTATTTTTCCATTCCCTTGAAATTGGGCCAAACTTATGGTGAAAGAAATGTCATGGAAGTGACAATTTTTGTGTTCCTGAGTATAGACCTCAGGAGGGATTGCAGCTACTGCCTTCATTCTCTTAGAACCCTGAAACTTTCAGGCTTACAAAAAAGTCCAAATGAAAGACAAAGTAGTTGGAAAAAACCAGCCATCCCTGCTGTCCCAGATGAGCCCAGCCCCAGGCTAATTCACTGGCTGAACACAGAAACTGAGCGAGCCCAGGGGAAACCAGCAAGATCCAACCAACACACAGAATCGTGAGAAATGATAAATCACTATGTTTTAAAGTAGCTTGTCAATAAGAAATGGATAATTCACACAGTATAATTGCCTGCTAAAAATATCATCTTTCTATTGATCCAAACTAACCCTAGAAGTTCAATTTACTTGGGTCAGGGTTTTGGTAAGCAATAAAATATAGTTAATTTTAATGGCGAGTTAATATCTTGATGTTCTCTTTTCATATAATAGTGTTTTTATTGAAGACATATAGAATTAATTCTTTACTATAAAAGAGAGTTTTATCAGTAGAAATGTTGAGAGCTGTCACAAATTTTTAAGATAGTTGGAAAATTAAACTTCTGATTTTTCTTCACATGTTATCTGAGAGATACATGCTTACTCTACCTGAAAGAAGAGATAAGTTTTCTAGGAGTCAAGGTTACAAAAATGAATTATAATTGTGACTAACTGGAAGGTTTAAATTGTTTAATAGAGACAGCAACTTTTTCACGAAGAAAGCTCTATTTATTTTTCCAAAATTACCTCAAGTCACTGACCTTGTTCATACACTGGCCTTCTGAGTCCCTTGAAGATAGATGTCAACTCGTTTTCTTTAGTTTATGTCTAGGATTTTAATATCTTTATGTAGGTCTAATTTTGATAAATTGATCATTTAGTTCATTCCTTCAACAAACATGTTAAACATAACATTTAATGGGCCAGGAATATAACAATGATAACTATATAGCCAATGCCTTTAAAAGGATATAAAAGAACAATTATTGTAAAATATTATCAGTATAACATTAGAGAAAAGAACAGATGAGCATCAAATGTAAATTGGATGAATGTAATAAAGACTCTAACTCCATATTTTTATGTTTGAGTAGTGATTACAGCTTTTAAAATTTATACCTCATTCTTTCCCTTCTGTCCCACAGAAAAACTGAGTGCTTCCTCCTTTGTTGTGGAAAGCTCAAAACATTTCAGGAACCCTTTTGCCAGCCACACTTCCTATCAACCATAAACATCTCAAGCTAGTCTCCTTCTCTTAATCTCCCAAATCACTTTTGACTAGCTTGTCCAAGAAAGCTGATTATGTAAGTAATAAACCTTTTCCACTCTTCTTCATGCCTATGTGGTATCATCAGTCTCAATCCAAATTTTGAGTAAGGGTAACCATATCATCTTTAAAAAGTGACCACAAAATAGGTGATTGCAAAGGGTAGTTTGGATGATATGTGAATGGCATCTTAAATTGTGAATACATAGCATGTAGAATTATAATTCTCTTTTTGGCCTCTCTATGTCTTGCCCAGAAGTATGTAACATCACCAAGGGCAAGAAATTACTCATTCTTATATTTATATCAACCAGCATGGTTTCAGGAATGTAATAGATAGTCAAATACTTTTTGAACACATGAATGTTTTTCAGAAGCCAAGAAAGAGTGTGATTTTAAGAAAGACTGTGTGGTTGAGAGAATGAAAATCAAAGAGGATCTGTAATATTAAAAAATAGCCACTGAGCATGGGAATTTGAAAATAAATAACATTTTTTTCCCAAAATCCTTTAAAAGTGTGATGGAGTAAAACTCAGACCGCAAAGGTCAGAGATGAGCAAATCAAGACAGCAACTGTTGACAGTGTTTTAAAAAGTTGGAATAAAAATATTTAGGAGAGACTAAAGATAATCATAGAGAAGAGGCAGAAAAGAAAGCATGAGCAGATGAGGGATTTTTTTTTTTTTGAGCAAGGGGAATAAGATAACAAAGAATTTTTATGGACTATGGTTTCATCCAGTCAGGTAAAAGACGTTGAAGACACTGGAAAGAATTAATTGATAGAGAAGTGCCTGGAAAAGGAAGATGAAAGTTTTCTTTGTTTTACCTTTTCAACAATTAATTTTTTTTCAATTACAATTCACATACAATGCTGTATTAGTTTAAGGTATACATCACAGTGATTAGACACTTATATAACTTCTAAATGAACACCCTGATAAGTCTAGTACCAATCTGACACCATACCTAGTTATTACAACACTACTGACTATATTCCCCATGCTGTACCATATAACCCCAGGGCTATTTTGTAACTACCAATTTGTACCTCTAATCCCTTCTCTCCTTTAGTCATTCCCCAGCAATACTCTCCCATCTGACAATCATCAAAATGCTCTCTGTATCTATGAGGCTATTTATATTTTCTTTCTTCATTTATTACTCTCAGATTCCACATATAAATGAAATCACTTGACATTTGTCTTTTGCTGTCTGACTTACCCTACTCAATATAACACCCTCTAGATCCATTCATGTTGTTGCAGATGGCAAGAATTTGTTTTATATTTTTAACACTGAGTAATATTCCATTGCATCTATGTACCATCTCTTCTTTGACCTTTCATTCACTGAAGGATACCCAAGTAGTCTCCACATCTCGACTATTATAAATAATGCTGCAATGAAATATGAATGCACATATTCCTCTGATATAATATTTTCAGGTACATGCCCCAAAGTGGGATTATTGTGTCCTTTTTTGTTTCTTGTTATAGCTCTGTTTTAAAGTCTATTTTGACTGGTATGCGTATTGCTATCCCAGCTTTGTTTGCTTGTTTTGATTTTTTATGAAATATCTCTTTCTATCCCTTTAATTTCAGTCTATGTGTATCTTTTGATCTGAAGTGAGTCTTGTAGGCAGCATATGTAAGGGTCTTCTTTTATTATCCATTTAGTCACCCTATCTTCTAATTGGAGCATTTAATCCATTTACATTTAAAGTAATCATTGATAGATATATATTTATTGCATTTTATTATTCATATTTTTCTTTTTTTTTCCTTCTCAAAAAAGTCCCTTTAACATTTCTTGTAATATTGGTTTGGTGATGAACTCCTTTATCTTTTTTTTTTTTTGTCTGAGAAGCTCATTATTTGTCCTTTGATTCTAAATAATAGCCTTCTGGGTAGAATAATCTTAGTTGTAAGTCATTTTGTATATTTCATCATTTTGTGTATTTCATGCCAATTTCTTCTGGCCTGCAAAGTTTCTGTTGAGAAATTAGCTGACAGTCTTGTAAGTAATTAACTACTTCTCTTGCTGCTTTTAAGGGTCTCTTTGTCTTTAAATTTGACATTTTAATGACGATATGTCTTGGTATGGGTCTCTTTGGGTCCATCTTGCTTGGAACTCTCTGTGCTACCTGAGAGTGTATGTCTATTTCCTTTGCTAGGTTAAGCAAGTGTTTCATCATTATTTCTTCAAATAGGTTTTCAATTCCTTGTTCTCTCTCTTTTCCTTCTGCTACTCCTATGAAGCCCCTCAAACTATCCTTATTTTCTTCGGTTTTCTTGTTGCAATTCTGATTGCGTGCCCTCTGCTACCTTATATTCCACATTGCTGATTCAAGACTCTGCTTTCTCTAACCTAATGTTGATTTCCTCTAATATATTCTTTATTTAAGTTATTGTATTTTTTATTTCTGACTTTTTTATCTTGTCTTTCTGCATTTTAAGGTTTCCTATCTCTTTGTTGAAGTTCTCACTGAAATCATTGAGCATCTTTATAACCAGTGTTTTGAACTCTGTATCTGGTAGATTGCTTGTCTCCTTTTTGTTTAGTTCTTTTTCTGGAGCTTTTCTCTGTTCTTTTATTTGGGACACATTTATTTGTCTCCTCATTTTGGCCGTCTCCTTGTGTTTGTTTCTATGTATTATGTAGAGGTTCTATGTCTCTTGTTCTTCATAGAGTGGCTTTATATAGTAGGTAACTTCAGGGGTCCAGTGCACAGTCTCCTTGGTCCCCTGAGCTGAGTGCTCCAGGAGTGTCTTTTGTGTGGATTGTATGTGGTCTTCTATTGTAGTTGAGCCTTGATTGCTGTTGGCACATCAATAGGAGAGGTTAACACTCAGGCTGATTGGTTGTGAGGACTAGTCTTGAGGAGCTATTGTGTAGAGGCTGACCCTATAGAGCGGGATTTAATTTAACACGGCTCTGATGTCTGCCAAGGCTGCTCTTTGCATGTGCCATTTGTATATGTGGTTGGTTGGTGCTCTGATGTGGTCTGAAGCTGGCCACCAGGTATGTTGGTTCTGGGGCCTCTTGGGAAGGGCTCTTGTGCTGGCCAAGGTCAGTTGCTGCCTATGCCCTGCCCAGGACTCCTTAGCATGAGCTACAAAGTGATATCCAGATAATTCCCACTTGTATTGGGCTTGGAGGTGTACGGGAGAGGCTGAACTGTGAACTGAGGGCAGCTGCTTGGGGCTGCCTTGCAAGAGGTATAGGGCATTTTGAGGCTAAGTGCTGCATGTTCGGGATTTGTGAACTTTTGAGAGGTTTTAGGAATCTTCACAGCATGAGCCAAGACAAGCCATTTAAAGGTAAAAGCCACTGGAATCAGCTTAGATGGGCCTGTAAATTGGAGGGAGTGGAGTCTCAGAGGGTCACCTGGCCTGGGCCAACAGTGTTATCTAGGTTGAGGGACACTAAGATTTGGCACCTAACTGTGCATGTAGGCTGGGTGTAGGGAGTGCTTAACAAAGGAACAGTGGCTTTTGCCAGCACTTATATCTGAGAGAAAGTTATACCTCCAGCCTTTGCCCTGAAGATAGATAATTCAGCTCCTCCCTGATGCCCTTCAAGCTCCAGTGCTTGAGTTCAGAGCCAGTGAGTCCAACTGTGATTAAGTCTATACATGGGCCCTTTAAGATGGACACCTGGGACTGCAGTAGCCTTCTCCCTCACTCAGCCAGAAGTTATAGGAACTTCTGGATATTTCATAGCCAGAAGTTATAGGAACTTCTGGATATTTCATAGGCAGAAGTTATAGGAACTTCTGGATATTTCATAGCCAGAAGTTATAGGAACTTCTGGATATTTCATAGCCAGAAGTTATAGGAACTTCTGGATATTTCATAGCCAGAAGTTATAGGAACTTCTGGATATTTCATAGCCAGAAGTTATAGGAACTTCTGGATATTTCATAGCCAGAAGTTATAGGAACTTCTCTTTCCACCACCAAAACCTTAGGCTGTGGAACCCTGTGTGGAAATGGAGCCACTCATTCCTCAGGGGAGACCTATATAGCCAGATATCCTTTTCAATTTTTAACTCTTACACATGGGTGTGGGACCAGCCTGTTTCATGTCTCTGCCCCCCTTACCTGTCTTGAAATAGCCTCTTATGTATTTCCACAGTTGTAGGACTTCTGTTCAGCTAGACTTCAGGCAATTCTCAATGACAGTCGTTCTATAGTTTCGTTGTAATTTTGATGCGGTCATAGGAGAAGGCAAGCATAGCATTTCCTTACTCCACCATATGGACAGGAACTCCTTGGAAGATTTGATTTAAAAAAAGAAAGAAAGGTGAAAAAAAGTAGCAAAGCAAAGTGGGAAGGAGAAAAACTCCACATGGCAGATTTGATCTTGATTAGAAGAAAGGTCAACTCAACCAATGATGCTCAAACAATACAAGTACATATGGATTTGTATGTGTATGTCTGTAGTTGGCTAGGTCAGTAGAAAATTGAAGAAAAAAATATGTAATTGCTTCCTGAGGGTGGAGGCAAGTTTATCTGTAGGAGATCCTTAGAAATGGGATTTATAAGGGGGGTTAAGGATGTGGTGATGGTTTAGAATGCTGAAAAACAAGAATGGCAAAATCACTAAGCATAGAGAAGTGAAAGTATTGACTGACAGCACTAAGGGCCTACCTCAGGCTAGTGACAAAATTTTCAGGGACCCCAATCTGTATAAATGTGACCATCTTTCAGTCACTTCATTTGTTTACCAAACAATCTGGTAGTCTCTGTATATCACCAGAGCTGTGATCCAGGATCTCAAGACCACACATATTAGATACTCCACCATTTCAACTCAGACTACAAGTAACTATTCTAACAATTACCATGTTCTATTTTATTCTATCCTCTTTGTCCCTTACACTTGTGTTAACCTGCATGGTTTGCTCTGGGCAAATAAAGTATAAAAAGATGCACAGTAAGGTGCCCATCTCAGCTCCTCTAGAACTGGAGTTGCAGAACATGGTTACTTAATGTTCACTTTAGAATAAATTATGATTTTCTTTTTTTTGGTTTGTGAGATGGAGTCCAAATATATATATATTTCTTAATTTTTGAATCTTCTGAACATTTAATGAACATAAATTTATTACTCATAGAAAGAGAATCACTTAAAAAGTGAATAAGAAATATAGTATAGTAAGCATATTTCAGAAAAATAAAACTTGAAGACATACATTTACACATCTGGCAGTGATTCAAAATTGATTATTTTTTCTTTATTTATGATTGTCGACATTAGCTTCAATCTCCAAACTGAAAATAGCTGAATTATATTGCTGACACCATCTTTTTATCCCAACTCTATATTTGCGGAATAAAAGGTTTAACTACAATTTACTCTGGTTGCATTACAGGAAATTTCAATGAAGGTATTGAAAGAAAATAATTATCCATAAGCTTTAGGCTGGGAGGAAAATATCTCTCTTTTGTGATGTGTTTGTAATGGATATGTATGAGGAGCAACATGAACGATGGGACCATTTTTGTACATGACTGCATTAGTCTCTGTCAGAAACAGTATAAATTTGTGAAATAAGGAGACAACTAAAATTTTTCATGATGAAAAATATTCAGTACAAACTTACCGTATTAGAAAATTCACCCAGGAATATATGAATAAGGATAATATATTTTAGATAATTTCTGATTTTGGCAAACTCATATTAATCAAAAACTATGGTATTTGGCATGGTCCTCTGCCTCATGAATAAACATACACTTAATTCTGGTTACTTAAGAATATCATCATAGATCCATTATATATCCATAATATATTGTGGCTGATGTTCAAGTTTTTAAAAAAAGCCAGCAATGAACACAAATATGCCTAAGAATAAGAGCACAGGGGCTTCTTTCACATACCAGATCCTGCCTCCCACACATACACACACACAAAGAAAGAAAGAAAGAAAAAAAACAACAAAAAAACCATTGTGACTGATTTCAATCTTTAGGGTATAAAACTAAAGTGGATGGTTGTTTTAAAATTGTTATTCCCAAGATCGCCCCAAAGAAATTCTGATCCACTAGGTCTTGCGTGAGGTATTTACCCATAGTGATTCTGGTACAGATGTTATAAGGATCACATTTAAACTAAGATTTATGAAAAAGCCTGCATCACAATTTTATTAGTTTTAATTTATTAAATGTCTATTATGTTAAGCAAGACCCTCACTACTTCAATATTTTCACTGGCAAGTGTGGAAAGAAGAAAGTGAAAAATAAGTTTTACACAAGACAAAAATTATATGGCAGTCACACTACTATTCTCATATTTTAATTTAAGAGACAAAGCAAAAGTCATGGGTCCAAGCCCCAGGCAAAGTTGCTATGTAGGAAGACTTGTGTTTGGATTCATGAATCCCAGTCCTACCACATCTGTTCTTTCAGGATAGGGGTCAAGGAGGACCCTGGTCATCCAAGAATGCCTGAAGCATATCTCTCAGCTTCCCTCTCCAACATCAACTCTTGGGACCCCTTACCATACCAGCCTGTCTCCCAACACCACAACACGACTCCCATCCCTAATCTCAGTAGCACTCTAACCTCCAAAGACATTTCTAACTAGGCTTCCTCAATAAAATTTATTCTGTGCTTTGTTTTCTAGAGTCCTTGATGACAATGTTTTATAAGCTAATCAGATGAAATTCCTAAGGCTAACACAATGCATAGCGATGGCTTACAAATTTTTTTTATATAGTATTTACTCCAGCCTAAATGAGTGATTGATGATGAGATCGTCAGACTCTTTGAAAGACTGATGAAGTAAATATTTAGACATCTAGATATTCCTGAAATTATACCACCATAGTATAAGTTTAATCATGCTAAATCACCTTTTCTTCATATATTCAATACCCTCTGTTAACCTGCCTTTATCTTCAGTCTTTCTTTCTCCCTCAAAATTACCTAGTGCCCAGGCATTGTGTTCACTACTCTCCTTTCTCTGCATTCTCTCAGGCGACATTAGCCTAAGGGAAGGCTTATTTGAAATATAAGTCCTTTACTACAAATTTATGAAAATTTTGAGCATGGTTATTTGGGAACCCTGTAAGATATAAATCAAGGTACAAAGAAATATAGAAACAGTGGTGTTAAATATGGAAGTTGATTTGGAAAACACATTATGGTCTAAGAGACTCAGACTTTTTGTTTGTTTGTTTCCTAACTTTTCTCCCCTCACAAGGGCAGAAATTGCTTCAAACCAAGTTGGGGGTGGAGAAATGGAAAGACAACTCCAGAAGCAAACAAAATAGAGACAGAATTCTAGTCTTATTTTTACTTATTATTGAAGTTTTTTTAATGTGACAATTGTTCTCATTAAGTATAGAGTCTTACCGGACATATTAATTAGCTAATTTCTAAATACAGCCATTAAAAGAGAGACTCCAAATAGGAAAAAAGATATTAAACTGCTTTCTACACTTACTAGAGAGAATAGTCCATTTAGGTCTTTATTATTAGAAAAGAGATAGTTTAACCAAAATAACCTTCTTGATGCTGAATCAATAAAAAATGACCGCAGATTTGTATTTAATAAATACTCTGAAAGAGATCATTTCAGAGTATTTAGCTAATTTTTAGTAAGCTAGGATTCTTTCTTAAAAAACAAGAAAAAAAAGAAACAAAAAAAACAAAATCTCTCAGTGCAGTTAACATCGGGACTCTGTTTTGCACCTGACTTTGTGACAAGCATGTCTCTGTTATTTAAAATTATATATATATATATATATATAATGTATATATAATGTGTATGTATATATACGTGTGTGTATATATATACATATATATACACTAGTTAAATTCTCTAGGCTTTAATCAGACGGTTCAATCAATAGAAACCATGACCCAAATATATCTCAGCTTCTCAACAGCCATTGGTATGTTGCAAACCCATTCCTGACCACTTCACTCTGATTCAAAGCCAGAATCTCATCTGAGTAGGTAGGTATGGCTAGTATTTCTATGATGACTTACTGCCTCTAACCTCAGAATGCTTTAACCAGATAGTTCATATTATTTACCATGCTTTTGATGCAAAAAAAAAAAAAAATCATGTTATATTAAACATAAACAAAATTCTAGTAAGCCTATTTCTCAGACATAAAAATGGAACATTTTTAAATGTATGGGAAATTTATAATTGCCTGCGATGAACTGAATTATGTCCCCCAAAATTTATGGGTTAATACCCCCTCACCCCCAATGAGACTATACTTGGAGACAGAGCATATAAGAAAGTGATTAAGGTTAAATAAGGTCATAAGAATGAGGTCCTCAGCCTATATAATTAGTGTCCTTATAGAAGAGACACCAAACAGCACACTCTTCCTCTCCACCATATGAAGACACACAAGAAGGTGGCTGTCTGCAAGCCAGGAGGAGAGTTCTCACCATAAACTGAATCTTGGGCTAGCACCTTATCTTTGACTTCTCAGCATAAAGAACTTCGAGAAATGAATGTCTATTAGTTAAGCCTTCCAGTATGTGATATTTTGTTATAGTAGCGTGAGCTGATTAAGACATTCCCATTAGTAATTGCCCCATCTAAGGACACCATACACTTTGTGCCATAGTTCCTATCTTTTTTTTTTAATTTCTTCATATGCTTTGCATATATAATTGTTTAACTTATAATAAATATATTTAAAATTTATTCAGATCAGAAACAAGGCAGAGTGAGAGATGGCCACAGATCTCTCCCCTTAAAATAAAAATAAGCCAAACATCTAAAACTCAACAAAAAAAAAATCCAACTTACATACAAGCAGGTCTAAGCAAGGAATTGTATACATAAGAGCTACCACAAAAATGAACTAGAGATTGGAATTCAAGAAGTAAACAGAACATCCAATTATCGCAACCCAAAAAGGCTTTCACCAAGACACATTGTATTAAAATTACCAAAAATCAATGACAAAGAAAAAATTCTCAGGGTATCCAGGGAAAAGAAAATGGTAACCTATAAAGAAAAACCATTAGATTATCATCAGACTTCCAAGCACAAACCTTACAAGCCAAAAGGAATGAAATCAAACATTCAAATTATTAAATAAAAGGAACTACCAACTAAGAATAATGTATCCAGCAAAGCTTTCCTTTAGATTGGAGAGATAAAGACCTATCCAGATATATAAAAATTGAGAGGATTCTCCACTGAAAGGGGTCAGCTCACCTAAAACAATATTACAAAATGGTATTAACTATGAGTAAGGTGATTAGCAGGAAGACAGAAGCAGAGGAGTGCCAACCTTATTAAAAACAGGGCATTATAAGCTTAAACAAGAAGAGATTTGCTATATAGCAAGATAGTAATGAATGTTCAGCATACATAGAGACAAACTGAGACAACAATGATGGAAAAGAGGAGTATCCAAATTCACAAAGGTACATAAAGAAGAAAATGGATACACATACACACACACACACACACACACACACACACTATCTTCTACATTTTTGTAATGGCAACTATACTCCAAAGAATCAGAACTGAAGTATATAATATAAAACAAGAAGGTTTAGAGGAAAACCCACAAAACCCAATCAAAATAAAAAAAAAAGAAAAGAAACACAAGGACAAGGAAGCAATGGAAACACCAACTTACCAAAAAGCAAGAGATAAAATGGTTATAGAAAAACCTCATATTTCAGTAATTAACCAAGATGTCAATGGGATGAACTCAACAATAAAAAGGTATAGGGTTGCAGATTAGACCAAAAAACAAAACCTAATCACATGCTACTTCCAGGAGACACAGTTCAGTTCCAAAGACAAATATAAACTCAAAGTGAAAGGGTGAAAAATGATATTTTAAGCAAATGGCATTCAGAGAAAAGCGGGAGTAGCGGTACTACTATCAGGTGAAATAACTTAAAAAAAAAACTTAAAGAAAGATAATGAAGGGTACTTCATAATGATAAAGGGAGTCATACCAGGAAGACATAACACTTATTAATATCTATGCTCCAAATCAAGGAACCCAAAAATATATATAAAGCAATTATTAACAGAAGCAAAGGGAGAAACAGACCCAAACACTATCATAGTAGGGGACCTAAATACCCCACTTTCGAATATGGACAGATCATCTAAACACAAAATCAATAAGGAAGTAACGTTCTTAAATGACACATTCGGCCAAATGGACATAATTAACATTTACACAGCCTTTCATCCCCAAACAGCTGCTTATATATTTTTCTCTAGCGAAACATTCTCAATGATTGACCACATACATTCTCAATGATTGACCACATACTGGGACACAGAGGTAGCCTCAAAAAAATATAAGAAGGTTGAAATCAAACCAACCATATTCTCTGATCATAATGCTTTGAAGCTGAAGATCAACTGTAAAAAGAAAGCAGGAAGAACCACAAACACATGGAGATTAAACAACATGCTACTGAAGCATGATTGGGTCAGATAAGGGGAAAAAACAGATCAAGAGATATATAGAAACAAATAAAAATGATAGTAAACATATCAAAATGTTTGGGACACAGTAAAAGCAGTATTAAGAAGAAAGTTCATATCATTACAGGCCTATCTCAAAAAACAAGAATGAGCACAAATAAACAACCTAACACTTTATCTTATAAAACTAGAAAAGGAAGAGCAAATGAAACCTAAAATCAGCAGAAGGAAAGAAATAATTAAAATTAGAACAGAATTAAATGAAATTGAAAACAAAAAAGAAAAAAGAAAAAAGAAATGCAGCAAAGAGCTGTTTCTTTGAGAAGTTTAATAAAATTGCCAAGCCTCTGCCTAGACTCTCTAAAGTAAAAAGAGAAAGGACACAAGTAAAATCAGAGATTAAAGAAGAGGAGTTATGACAAACACCACAAATATAAAAAGGATCACACAAGAATGCTAAGAGAAAGTATATAAAACCAAATTTAGTAACCTAGAAGAAATAGACAAGTACTTAGAAAGATGCAACCTTCCTAGACTGAATCAAGAAAAACTGGAAAATCTAAATAGACCAATCAGCAGTATGGAAATTGAAATAATCATCAAAAACCTACCAAAGAGTAAAATTCCAGGACGTGATGGCTTCACCAGTGAATTCTACCAAACATGCAAAGAAGATTTAACACCTATTCTCCTCAAACTCTTCAAAAATTCAAAGAGGAAACAATACTTCCTAACTCATTTTATGAGGCCAATACCAAATCTGGTAAAGTTAACACACACAAAAAGATAACTACAGACCAATATCTCTCATGAACACAGATGCAAAAACCATAAATAAGATAGTAGCAAACCGAATACAGCAACATATTAAAAAGATTTTACATCATGATCAGGTGGGCAGAGGCACAGGGATGATTCAACATATGCAAATCAATTAATGTGATATACCATATAAATTAATTAACAAATAAAAATAGTATGATCATATAAGTAGATGCAAACAAACAAACAAACAAAAAACCTCTGACAAGATACAGCATCTATTTATGATCAAAACACTTAACAAAATCAGTATGGAAGGAAAGTAACTTAACATAATAAAAGCTATATATAACAAACTTTCGGCCAACATTATACTTAATGGTGAAAAACTAAAAACTTTTCCTCAAAGATCAGAAACAAGACAAGGCTGTCCACTATCACCACAGTTATTAAATATAACATTAGAAGTCCTAGAGAGCTCAATTAGGCAAGAGAAGGATATAAAATGCATCTAAATAGGAAACAAAGAAGTCAAACTGACATTATTTGTAGATGACTTGATTCTCAATATAGAAACCCCTAAAGAATTCACAACACTATTAGAAATAATAAAGATAGTAAACTCTCTGGGTACAAAATCAATAGTCAAAAATCCATAGGGTTCCTATACTTTAATAATGAAGTATCAGAAAAAGAAGTTGAAAAAATTAATTTCATTTGCAATTGCAACAAAAAAAATAAAGTATCTGGAAATAAATTTAACAAAATACATGAAGGACCTATATAAGGAAAATTATAGGACCCTATTAAAAGAAATTGAAGAAGACACAAAGAAATGGAAAGATATTCTGTGTTCTTGGACTGGAAAACTCAACATAGTTAAAAATGACCATATTACCTAAAGCATTAAACAGATTTAATGCAATCTCCATCAAAATAATATCAGTTTTTTTTTTAAGAAATAGGACAAAAAAACATCAGATGTATATTGAAACACAAAAGACTCCGAATCACCAAATCTATGCAAAGAAAAAAGAACAATGCTGAAAGCATCACTCTGCCTGACTTCAAATTATATTACAAAGTGACAATAATCAAAACAGCACGGTACTGGCAGCAAAACAGACACACAAACCAGTGGAATAGAATCAAGAGTCCATAAGTAAACCCATATTTATATGGGCAAATAATTTTCAATAAAGGAGCCAAAAACATACGGTGGCGAAAAGTAAGCCTCTTTAATAAGCGGTGCTGAAAAAACTGGAAAGCCACCTGAAAAAGAATGAAATTAGATTTTTGTTTATCACCACACACCAAAATTAACTCAAAATGGATTAAGGACCTGAATATAAGACCTGAAACAATAAGTTGCATAGATGAAAACTTAGGAACTAAACTCAGGGACCTTGAACTAAAAGAGGACTTTATGAATATGACCTCAAAGGCAAGAAAAGTAAAAACTAAAATAAATGAATGAGACTATATCAAACTAAAAAATATTCTGTCTAGCGAAAGAAACTGTCAACAAGATAAAGAGACAGCCATCCAAATGGGAAAAGATATTTGCAAACAGCACCTCCGATAACGGTCTAACATCCAAAATATACAAAGAACTCATACACCTCAATAACAACAAAAAACAAATAACCCATTCAAAAAATGGGCAAGTACCTGAACAGATACTTCTCCCAAGAAGACATAGAAATGGCCAACAAGTATATGAAAAGATGTTTAACATCACTAGCTATTAGAGAACTACAAATCAAAACCACAATGAGATACCATCTCATACCTATTAGAATAGCTATAATCGACAGGACAAGTAATAACAAATGTTGAAGAGGATGTGGAGAAAAAGGAACCCTCATACACTGCTGGAGGGACTGCAAATTGGTACAGCCCCTATGGGAAAATAGTATGGAGGTGCCTCAAAAAACTAAGAATTGATCTACCATATGATTCAGCAATTCCTCTATTGGGTATTTACCCCAAGGGTTTGAAAACCCGCATTAGAAAACATATTTGCTCACCAATATTCATAGTAGCATTATTCACGGTGGCCAGAACATGGAAGCAACTGAAGTGTCCTATGATAGATGATGATATAAAGAAGCTGTGATAGATATATACAAGAGAATATTACTCAGCATAAGAAGAGATGAAATACTGCCATTTGAGACCATATGGATAGATCTTGAGATTATCATGCTAAGCAAAATAAGTGAGACAAAAAAAGTTTAGAATAATACGATTTCACTCATATGCAGGATATAAAACTGAAGCAACAAATGAACAAAAAACAAACAAATATTTATAGACACACACAACAGATTAGTGGTTACCATTAGAAGAAGGGGAAGAGAGAGGTAGATAAGGGTAAAAGGGATCAAATATGTGGTAATAAAAGAAATTTGACCTTGGGTAGTTAACATGAAATGCAATGCACATAAGACCTATAATCGAATTGCACACTTTAATTTTATTAACCAATGTCACCCCAATAAATTTAATCTAAATAAATAAATAAATAAATAAATAAATAAATAGATAGATAGATTCCATTTATTTTTTTTTTCTTTTGTTAGAATGTAAGCTTCATAAGGTCAGGGATTGTTTTTTGTTTTTTGTTTTGTTTTGTTTTGTTTTCTGTTTTATTCACTACCCTATCTTCAACACCTAGAGGAGTGCCTTATCTTCTTGTCCCTTGAGCAGTAACCTTGAAAATGCTGAATAATAATGAATGAGGCCTAGAAAATCAGGAAAGACAATAGTATATAAATGAAACACCCAAACAAAAATTAAAATGTGCACATTAATTAAAATTAGAACAAAAAGGGTGTAAACCTGGTGAAAAATAATTATGTAAATGTTGTCTTGCAGCCAAAAGTATCCTTCTCACACCTTCATAAGTTAATGAGTGGTATCTCACAATCTTAGGATGAAATTATGTAGGAACAAAAAACCAAGAATGGATACTTCTGGAAATTTTCAGCACATAATATTCTGTGGTCAGTCTAAGAAATCTACATATATTATTTGCTTTACAAGAGAGTAAATACTTTGAAATAATGCAAACAAATTCACTTAAGCACATTAGTTGTCAAATTTCAATTTATTTCCATGTGAATTAGGTGTTACATGCTAAGTTAGTACAAAGAATTATAAAAAAGATAATTAAATGCATTGAAAAATAGAAAATAGTAAGTGTAGCATATTAGACTACATAGCTTTTACTAAAAATCTCTGGATTGTGAAAGTACGCTTCACTCCTTACTTGAAAACTAGCAACAAACTCATTGCCAAAAATCATATTCTAAAGTGAATTAGATCATTGTCCCAGAGATACAAAATGTGCATTTCTAAGGCATATGTATGTTAAACATATTAATATATTTTAGTAATAATTAAATGTTAAACATTTTCCATACAAGGTATTAACACATTAATGTTTTCATTAAAAAAAAAGATCTCTTTCCTCATTATATTAAGCATTTATAGAATAAAGATCTGTCAAATAAATTACTGAAAGTACTTCAAGCTTGACATCATGACACTTGGATTATATAATCAAGGGCAAATAACCTTTAAAATAAAAGACAAATGGTAAAATTTAAAAAGCATTTAATTTATATAAATGTAATAGTAAAAGTCTTTTCCTGGTTACACATTTAATGTTTAACTTATATATATATCAGTCTATTAGATCTTCAATATTATTATATGTCAGTTTTATTTTTTTCAATTTTATTTTACCATAAGTGTTATGGAAGTATTCTATCATATATAAAAATAAGGTGATCTTATAAAAGTAACTTAGTGTGACTGGAAACATTCTAGCATCAGGAACTTATTATGTTGTTAATACTTCCTTTGAAATAAACATTTGTGTTTAAGAATCTTAAAAGTTATATTCAGCTGTTGGGCTCTCAGAACTCAATTCCAGGGAGTTTCTCTAAGTCAACAGTCATTGTTACCTTGGTATACAGGATAAGCCTTAAAACAAAGTACTATATATGGTACATGCTTTGGTCTTTCTTTACTTTGAAAATAACATTAACGTTTGACACTAAAGTTATTGGTTATTAAGTTTCACCCATTAAACTTCTACTACAAACATTGAAATGTAATCATTATATCTGTTCCAACAATACTGTGTTAGCTTTAACAATAAAATAAAACAATCTATCCATTGATTAACTATAATGATTTTAATGTAATCTATGGTCCAAATCCCTAACAAATTAAAAAATTACCGCTGTGTGTGAATTTAATTATAGGCCAAATTTGCATAGAAAAATATCAATTTATACATAGCAAAATATATTTAATTTTCTTAACTTTTTTTGACTCATGTTTGTGCCAGTAGCCAATAGATTACAGATAGTGAATGTAACCACCATCCACCGTTGGAATAATTTAGTAAGACAGAGCGAAATTCTTTTCTCTAAGGACATTTTACTTTCAAGTATTACCTCCACCTTTTCTTGGAACAGTATTTGATACAAGTGAAAGTTGGCCTTACTCATTTCAATTCAAATTAGTGATAAAGGGATTGAGGTTTCCTATGGGGCAAAGATTATTTTTTTGTAGTTCGTGTCAATCCAAATTAAAATGACTGGATAAGTTAATGAGAATTTGAAATGTTTATTATTCCTCTATCATTTTATTCCATTGTCATACCTAGGAGTTAATGTTAAAATTAAGGGCCCTGTGAATGTTAACCAAGTGTTTTCTAGGGACTGTTACATCACTTGGCAGGTACTAGAATTTACTTTTACAGATGTCCACAAAAATACCTAAATTACCAGTCTTTTAATTTTGTTTTCAAACAATTTATCAAACTCACTTTAAAGTACTTGGCTTTTTGTTACACTGGTCATTTCTAGAATGGTTAAAATGCCTTAACACTTAGGATAATTATGTAGATATGCCTATCTTTGAGAATAAATTTCTTAATAGGTAAATCAAGTTGCTAGATAGAAATATTAACCAGTGTAATTGTATATGATTTAAAATATATGTACAAGCATGAAAACAATAATCTATACAGGTCAGCCTTGCCTATGGTGTTTGTCAATTACCCTGTTGGTGGGTTTATAGATAATCACATATCCAAGCTCTCCTGTAACAAAAGAAAAAGAAAAACAAGCATATATAAACATAGGGAGATAAATATATTATATTGTATTGACTATCTCTCTGAAATAGTAAAGTCTCAAACTACTGTAGTTAATCCTATATCAGAATAGTATAAAGCTATTCTAATGGTGATATTTTCTCATCTAAAAACCATGTTTATGAAAAAATATAAAATGGGTAACTTCCGCATCCACTAGCTCCAAAAAATTAAGCTGAAAACAGAGACTTCCATAGAGTGGGGATGTGGAGATTAGGGCTACTAGTTCTGAAGGTTCTAAGCATTTCCAATATTCACAGAAAAGCAGACTAATGCCAAAAACTTGGTTTCATCGGGATACCAGATATCTTGAAAACATTTCCGAAAATTTCCATGCATGGAAATATATGGAGAGCAATGATTCTTAGTTTGTCATTTATTTTTGTTTGAATTATTTTTATGTGAATTTCATATCATATTATATAAAAAAACATTTAACTTATTGATACTTAATGGTTTTGTTATTTGGTAAGGGAAAATGTCACATTTGCCCTTGTGTTAGTTACAGATGATTCTGGAGTTTTACAAATGGCTTGCAAATGTTCTAAATCCCTTATGACAAAGTGTTTCTCAGTCTTACAAATTAACTTACAACAAAACAAATAAAACAACACAAAATACTCTGGTAAAAGCAAATAAATTTATGTTTAGGTTTTCAGTATGCTAAAACTAATGCATATCAATTTTTGTAAAATAGCTATATAACCTACTATGAATCTGCTTACTAACAAAAATTAGAAAAAAAAAATTGTTAGCATATCTTGACCAGAGGCTCTATGGTTAAGTCACATCATATTTGTTGTAGTAGAAGTCATCAATAGATCTAAGCAAAAAAAAAAAAAAAAAGGTTGTTCAAAATGCTAGAGTATGTCCTCTTCAGGGCAGTTGCCAAAGACAAGAGCTGCACCATGGCAAAAGTGTCTCAGACTTCAGTCTGGTCATTCATTGAGTTTGCTCAAATTCTGAAATAGAAGAGGACAAAATAAACACATGCCATTGACTCAACTCTTAAGTCAATACCACAGTCAAAGAAAAGAAGTAACTGAAGCAAGCTTCCAGCCAGGCTAAGAAAACATATTCTAAGAGACCTCGGAATACAGCAGTTTAAAGCTCCAAGTTCAAAATCAGAGTACTGACTTTGAAACTGGCTCTACCACTTACAAATGGTACAACTTCCCTGAGCCTCAATTTCCTCATTTCTAAAAATGGATTAAATAATAGTATCTATCTCCTAAGGTTGTGGGAAATTTAGTGAATTAATATGGGTAAAGCTCTTAGTGTATTGCTGGAACATTATGGGCATTCAAAAAATGTTATGTTATAATGGTAATAATGATAGTAATAGGAGTGTAATTATTTTATAAATACATACAGCTCTGATAGAATGTAATAGGAATGACTCTGGGAAGCACCAAATGCTGTTCTGGGGATGAGGAAAGGCAAAATGACTTAAAATCAAAGAAAAATTACAGGAAATCAAAGTTCGAGGAACAGGGCTAAAGCTAATCACAAAGCCCAGTATGTGGAAGATAACTGACACTTTGGATCATGTGAGTGGTGAGCTTTGCAAATAATATTTCTAAAGATGGCAATATGAGTTTAGAGTCAAAGGTATCAGAGCATAAAAAAAGCTAGAAGCCTATATTTAGAGTTTTTGTATTTGACAGAAATAGATTCAAATTCCCAGGATAGTGAATCCTGAAAGAAGCATTTATTTTATAAGCAAGCAGTTTATACTTAATAGGTGATCATCGAATGCGCTAAACTGTGATACTGTTGGCAGATCCAAATTATTAAACAATGTTTATAACTGATTCAAAAAAGAAATGGAAACATTATTTGTAGCAGAGGACTCTAATGGTGAAAATTTTAATAGTTTTTAGATGCCACTGGAGTAATAGGCTAATATTTTTAATATGCAAAGCCTTCGATTTTACATTTTAATTTTTCTTATAATTCTTGCATGCTAACATACTCATCTTACCTTATTTGAATGGATGTTACCTATTGCAGCAGATACCGATTCAAAAAAAATTGGTTCCTCTGAGTCTAGGTTTCCACAGTACTTCATCGCTTTTATCAAGGAAGCTACGAAAAAGCACATGTGGTATGAGATGCATAGCAGCAGAAAGATTATGTTGAATTGTCTAAGATTAATCTTAGCCAAAGACACGCTCTTCCTCACCTGTGCAATGGGTCAATGATACATCCACACTCCTGCTGATACAGTCTATGTAAGCCTGGAAGAATTAAAACAGTATATCCACAATTAATGCAGGATATAAGATGAGCTTCAGAAGAATTTCTTGTAAAAAGAGCCAATGTTTATGATATCAGACCACTAGAGGGAGGCACTGCTGTGTAGTCAGGCATATTCTTCGACTTTCTAAGAGATCGTTTTAACACAGATGAATGCAGAGGGAGGGCATTCACCTTTTACACAAATAAGTTTGGCAGCTTACATTTTCCATTTCATTCAATAAAATTAAAAACATCACCTTTCCTTCCCTATAAGAATTACATTAAATCGTTTTCAACCATCTTTTTTTGGAAGTCAAGGACCCATTTGTGGAAGTGATCAAAACTGCTGACTGTCAATTTTACAATTTGTGTATATTCGTAGACTCTCTACATCCCATCCATGAATGATGAGTAGAGAGCCTCACTATAATCAAAACCAAGTTTGACTGCCCAACTTCCATTTTTCAAGGTTCTTCAAGATAAGACACCCGAAATAATTTGCTTGCCATACTGTAGGGTCTTTCCTCATATATGTCTAAGAAAATCTTAAGAAAGAACAAGTTGTTGAAGGCCTTGATGTTAAATTCACTCAGACCAAAGTTTAGCCCAGAAAACACAGTGCAAGTAATTCTAGAAGTTTTAGTAACTGTAGGATGGATTTCTTTTATAAATAGTGATATATCTTATATATAAAATGTAAAAATCTGCATTTCTAAGAATATGTATGGTACACCCACAAATTTCTCTTATATTCTTACAGCAGCAATAAGTTATTTGTATGTTAAAACAATTGTAGAATAAGAGATGAGCAAGAATAAACAAGCAAACAAATAAACATATAAATGATGCATGAACTGAGCCTTGGCCATTGAATAAACGGTTCCTGTTTTTGTAAGTTAAAATGATTAATTCAAGGTGACCTGTTCGTGTCTGACTTTTTCTTAGGCTCAGTGAAGTACAAACACATTGCTATGGGTGGTTTGTGGATACTGATAAACAATCTGCAGTTCACTGACCTCTCTAGTGTTCTAAGTACAAGGATAAATAGAAGTCATTCCATTTCCTTCAACTTATAACTCCTAGAAGAATGTTCTGTGTACTAAAGTAACTAAGAAAATAATCCAGGAAGTGTTATTAAGAAGCAGGAAGACATGCAAGGCTGAAGAGACTCTGGCTCTTTACTCTGGACTCTCTTTCAGGATGGCTGCAACTAAGACATAGTACTAATTGCGATGATGTTATTTGAATTTTAAGAAATGCTTTTTGCAAAAGAAAAAAGTTTACTTCTACAAACTTTGTGTTTTTATGTAATACGTTATTTCTAAGCTTCACAACAATTTGATAAAGTGGGTATTTCCACTTCCAGTTTATAGAAAAGCAAACAAATACTAAAGTCTAGGTCATAGAACTAGTTGTATAGCTAATATTTGGGCCTTAATATTTGACCATCTTTAAATTAAGCCTATGTTCTTAGCACACATCATAATTTACCATAATCATGATAAAATCAAATAGTAATACAATAATTAAAAAGGTCAAACTAATACAGAACTGCTGGTTTTGTCTATACAGATGAAAGACACGAGGCAAAGGGCAAATGTTATTTTCTGCCAACCTAAAAATAAAATCCATCAGTTGATTTATTCCACTATTCCATTGTGTATTTAAAAAAAAAAAAAACATTAAGATTAACTTTTAAAAGCTCTTTTACATCAAACCCAGTACCTGGATTATTTGATTTCCTCTGAATTTTCAACCTTAGGTTCTAAATTCAGTGGAAATAGGTCATTATTATGTCCCCTTTACAAACTGTAAGTTTTAGAATTGCAATATCTAGAGAGGACAGTTAATAAATATTAGAGCATATTCAGAAGCAAATTTAAAATAAGTACATACTGGCATTTCCCAGTGAAAGAACAATCCTGGTCTACCGTTTCTCAATATATGATCCTTGAATCGTATGCCTCAGAATCACCTATGGTTGTTTAAAATTAAGATTTCTGGGCCAGAACCAGATTCCAGAAGACAGCATTTTAAATGAACACCCCACATTATACTTATATACAGAAATTTAACAGCACTCCCCTAGACCTTGACAACACAGAGTAAATAAAAATGCTGAGCACAAGTAGCCCTCCAATAAAGAGGGATTGTCTATCTACGGTCCAGGTAGAGATGTGAGAAAAGTGTTTGAGTTGAACCCTATGCTAAATTGTGTAGTTTTTATAGTGAACAATAAGAAAACAAAGGTATATAACATGGGAAAAAGAGTGATTTACAAAAAATAGCAACTAGATTTAAGGTCTAATATATTTAAATTCAATTGTTTTTCATAATTTATTTGTTCAGTATATCTACTAATACTGAAACAAAATGACCTCTCATTTTTACAAAATGGATAAACTGAGATCCAGACAGGCTAGCTGATTTTGCCAGCACCTCACAGCTAGTATGGTATTGCTGAGACTACATTCTCAGGCTGTTACATTTTAAGCAGCTTCCCCACCACCTATCCCACCCTGTCTTCATAGGAAAGCCATGTTAAAGTTGTTCTTTGTCCTCTCTTCAGTTTGAAAGGTTGGATATTTTAAATTTAAAATATAAATATATAGAGACACAGTTATGCAACACCACAAGTAAATCAAAATCTACAGTGGGAGACTTTTTAAAGACTACTGATCTTAACTGTTTAAAAGTCAATATCCTATCTCGACTTCTGGCCCTGATAAGTAAATAATACAAGACTATCCCACCCTCCATAAATAAATAGACAACTAAACAAAAATATACAAACAACTGTTTTCAGACAATGGGAACAGGCAACACACGACTCAGTTCCCTAAGAGAATGAAAACAGAGGAGGTGAGCTCTCCAATCATTCCGGCTTTCTGTGGCAAAGCAGTTTCTTGGCCACTGCAGCATGATGAGGAGGAATTCAAGCAAAATACAGCTGCTTCACTGAGCTGAGCAGAAAGAACTGGAGTTCAGGAGGAATTGGGTGGGTGAAATTTGTAGGAGTAATGGAGAAGAGGGAGATATGCAGAGAAATATCATCCAAAATGTTCATAGGTTTTGATTAAGTTTATGACTTAATACAGAGCCGCACACAGGGGAGACTGAATGATGCCAGGATAAGAGAAACTCTTGAGAGCAAACACCAGAAGATAAGGTCAGCTGAGCTCCATGCAACGGAAGCTGGTGGAGGATTGATGACAGCTGAAGGATAGATGCTGTCCCATTCGCAAGACCCTTCCCCAAATTTAGGGTACTGAAGTAGAGGACAAATGGAAATAAGAAAGGGGTACATTCTTTGTTGATTTAGTATTTACTCAAAAAAAAAAAAAGAGGAAAAATTTTAGAAGTATCTGAGTTTTCCTTGAATTGACAAAATCAGGAGTTCTTCCATCTGTGGAAATGAGGCCTTGTGATCTATGTCAGTTTTAAAGAAAGAAAACTTTATGTTTTTTCATATCAGGATTGTGGAGACCCCATGGAGATAATGGGGTAGAGAAGTAAGTACCATCATCCAACAGAATGGAGAAAACCTCATTCAGTGGGCACTGTTTGAAGAAACCAGAAATGGTATTTGGTCAAACTATACTCAGGAATTATGTCAGACAGAACATCCTGTTACCACCAAGGCCATTTGCTCATGAAAGGGACTTTTATCCTTCTTTCTAGAAGCCTTAAGTTGATTGCCCAGTATATGCTATGCTCACTATAGTCTATATTCTTTTCTCTTATTAACTCATGTGAATACCCCCACCTCTGGCCCCCATACAAATGCATATCTAGAAGCCTGATGGAATTTCCTGAAAAGAATTTTACAGTAGTGGAAGAAATAAAGTTCTATGTCTTTTGGAGAGAATGGGTGAGATGAGTATTGAAACAAGCAAGGTCAAGGTTTTGGAGCGGAGAGAGTAGCTGGTGAAAAATATGTTACTGAAGAGAAGGAAAGGAATCAGTCCAACGCAAGCTGTTTAAATACCTCGACAAGCATGGAGACTCCAGAATAGTCAAAAAAGGTCAATCCACTGCAATCCAGGATTACATAACACTTCTCATTTGAGCAGGGCTGTGAAATTTCTTCTGTAGGAGGAACACAGACTTAAGTTAGGGAGAATGCTTAGGAATTTCTGCTGCAGACTTCGTTGAACAATAGTGGTCTCATGTTCAAACACTAATTTCAAATACTTTTTAATATTTACACATTCAATTAATTATTAATTATTTTTAAACTCTTCGATTTTTTATTATTTGAATATTATTTCAGGTAACTATTACATAGCTCAGAGAAGAAGATGGGATAGGTTAATTACTGGTATCATTTCACAGATAGACAAACTAAAGCTCAGCAAGTTGAGATAATTTTAAAAGGATAACTGACAAGTTAGTGCCAAACAAACTGAAATCATCCTCTAGACATTCTGCATAGTGCTCTCTCTTTCCACAATATCGTGCCGTTTCCTTCATAGATATGTCTTGAGGTAGAGACCTGTTTTGTGGTGCCTGGAGCTTAAACGATTTTGAAGTCATGCTTTATCATTGCTAGAGCCTGGCTCTTGGTCTTGGAAAGGATCTGTGTGAGGGGCCTTGAAAATTAAGCTTCACTTGGTACATGGTAAATCTGCTTCTGAAACTACCTGCTGGGAGAAATTAATTTTTTTTTACTTAGGAGTTCATGACCTCTTTTTTAATGATGTCCTCAGTACCAGTCTTTCCTCGCATGACATATTTATAAACAGTAACAGACCATGTCTGAGGTCTCTCTGAGTGATGAGGCTCTTACAGCTGATCTAGTAGGTTAAGTTTTCCCCACTGTTAGTAGGTAAAGTCAATTAAATAAACTCCAATTGATTAATTACTAACAAAATTATCTGAAAAAAGTTCTTAATTAGAAAAATTTTTCCACTTAAAATGCCCATGGTTTTCCCCTAAAGGGGCTACAGCAAAGTGGGAATATGGTTGTTTCTCAATTAGCATTGAAGGGAAGTATAAGCAAAATTGCATATTTTTTAAAACTGCTGCTTACAGGTGAAAAAAACAGTTTAGGGTGGCTTTGATTAAATAAAAGACTTAAACCACTGACATCTTTAGCAATAGACCTTAAAATAACAGTGATGATACAATTTGATATCAAAATTAGTCAAGTCCTTTTTATCCATCTCCTTCAACAATTCTGTTAACAAAAGATGTGTCTCTTGTAACATAGTACATATTTCAAAATAAACAACAATCTAAAATTCATAGTCCAAAAATTAGGAGAAAAAGTTTATATTTGATCCCCATAAAATAAAAATTAAAAAAAAATTACAGGAGGAAAAACAATGGTATAGATGATAGAGGCTTTGTTCATCCCTCTTGCAACCAAATCAAACCTGGGACAGAAACACAGAGCAAACAGTAAGGAAAGTTGCCTGGAATCTAGATGAACAGAAGCACTACAACTAGAGAGAGAATTAATTAACCTACAAATGTAGAATATGGGGTGTAGAGGTGAAGACATGAGGCTGCTCAGTCCCGAACAGCTGAGGGGTACAAAGGCTGTGGCAGCAGCAGCTACGGATGCTTCTTAAAGGGGCCGTGTCCGCAACCAGGCTCTCGCAGTGATGGATCTGTTTGCTCTGAGCACCAATGCCAGGGTGGGCTGCTCAGGGAACACCACAGACTTACAGGGGGACACTGAGTTGTTGGAGAAAGGGCCAGAATGAAGATCTCTCTGGGAGAGAAGTGCCAACAGTATCTATTTTTCCTCTGTTGAGCTCTCCCCACTTCCAGCGTGTAGACACGATGCCGACATAGCTGAGACATCATTAAACTGGATGACAGAGGTCATTTCGCCCAGAGGAGTCCCTGAAACTCAGCATTTGCCAACTCGTGGCCCCACCCAAGCCACATCCAGATGTGCCCTCAGAGATTCTGGTGCTCCCTAATAAGCAGTGTCAAGACTCACACCGGTAGCAGCTGGTCTCGGTTTCTAGCATGGCCTCTTGAAGCAACTATAAGTACAGCATCTGTAAGTTACTTGTTGAATCTTAACAGGTGGCCCCAGAGAGGCATGAGGCTAAACTTGGCCTGCAGCTGGTTCCCTCTCAGGATTACGCCTCTGGACACCTAATACACAAAGCTGCACTAATAAGACTGGGAGACTTAGGAGCTTTGCTCCCTACACAAAAAGGCAGCCAAAAAAGGAAGACAAAAAAGAAACCATGTGAGAGAATAGAACAGAGACCCAGGAATAATGGAGTTAAGCAATCGAAGAGATGTGGACTTCAAAACACTGGCTCTAAAGATGCTCAATGAACTAAGGGACAGTGTAGATGAATTCAGTGAGAACTTTAACAAAGTTAAAAAAGATAAAAATGGAAATGGAAATTATAAGAGGGAACCAGTAAGAAATAAAGAACACATTATCTGGGATGAAGAGTATATTAGACAAAATCAACAGAGTGGATAAAAAAGGGGCTCGAACCACCGATATAGAAGATGGGACAGCCAAGGATGCTCAATTAGAATGGCAAGCAAAAAGAAGACAAGATTATAATAATAATTTAAGAAGCCTATGGAAAACTATTAAATGTAAAAATATCCATGTCATAGGGGTACCTGAAGGAAAACAAGGAGTCGAAGAGAAATTTGAAGAAATAATGATAGAAAATTTCCCTCACCTGGTGAAGGAAATAGACGTACAAACCCAGGAAGCACAGAGAGTTCCAAACAAGATGAATCCAAAGAGCCTCACACAAAGACACATTATAATTAAAATGCCAAAGGTTAAATACAAAGAAAGAATCTTAAAAGCAGTGAGAGAAAAGCAGTTAGTTACCTCCGAAGCACACCCATAAGACTGGCAATGATTTTCCAACGTAAACCATGCAGGACAAAAGGACTTGGCACAAAATATTCAATGTGATGAAAACCCAGAATCTACAACCAAGAATTTTTTATTCAGCAAAGCTATCATTCGGAGTAGAAGGACAGATAAAGAGCTTCCAAGACAAAAATAAGTTAAAGAAATTCATCACCACCAAGCAAGTATTGCAGGAAATGTTGGAGGGACTTCTTTAAGAAGAAAAAAAAGAATGTATCAAAAACAAGAATAAAGAATGGTAATAACTACATTCCTATCAACAAGTGCCTCAAGTAAAAAAGAATTAACTGCTCCAACCAAAAGACAGAGTGGCTGAATGGCTAAGAAAACAAGACTCCTACATAAGCTGCCCACAAGAGACATTTCAGATGAAAAGATACACACAGACTAATGGGAAGGGGATGGAAAAAACATATTGCCTTGATGGGCCTAAAACGTATTGTGCTAAATTACAATTAAATGTATTTAATTATATTAATGCATTTAATTATCTTTTTAATAATTATTTGTACTAACTTAGCGTGTAACACCTAATTCACATGGAAATCGATTGAAATTTGACAACCGTTGTGCTTAAGTGAATTTGTGTGCATTATTTCAAAGTATTTACTGGCCTGTAAAGCAAATAGTATACATAGATTTCTTAGACTGATCACGAAGTATTATTTGTTGAAAATTCCTAGAAGTATCCATTATTCTTGGTAATTTGTTCCTACAGAATTTCATCCTAAGATTGTGAGGTACTGCGCTTTAACTTATGAAAGTGTGATAAGGATACCTTTGGCTGCAAGACAACATTTACATAATTCTTTTCACCAGGTTTACATCCTTTTTGTTCTAATTTTAATTAATGTGCACATTTTAATTTTTGTTTGGGTGTTTCATTTATATGCTATTATCTTTCCTGTGTTTCTAGGCCTCATTCATTATTCTTCAGCACTTTTAAGGTTACTGCTCCAAGAACAAGAAGATAAGGCACTTCTCTAGGTGTTGAAGTTATGGTAGTGAATAAAACAGACAAAAAAAATTCCTGCCCTCATGAAGCTTACATTGTAACAAAGGAAAACAAAAAATAAATGGAATTTATTTATCTATTTATTTATATTTTTAATTAAAATATGTGCATGTTTTCAGATGATCAAAAAAAAAAAAAAACCGAAAGAATTGTGCTGAGTAGTTGTGGGTAATAATTTAAGTAAGCTATTTTAACAGAAGTAATTCATGATGTCTTTTTAGAATAAAAAAGACATCCTTAAATGAAAAGTTACAATTATCAAATGAAACTTAAATACAATTGACATTTCTGAAATCTTATCAAAAATAAGTTATTTTCTTTTACACAGTATCCTCTCATTTCTGCCATTGTACTGATTTTATGGCTATAACTTTGTGTGCTAAACTTCTAAGTAAATCAACCATTGCAATAAAAATCACATTGTCCTAGAAAAGAGTAAAGTAAATACATAGCTAATATCCTGCCTTAAGCAAAATTAGGTAAGCTTGGAGCATGTGCAAAGGAGACAACTAATATCTACCATGTAGAATGTGGTAAAATATGGGCTTTATCTACAAAAAAAAAAAAAAGAAACATTTCAGAAAAAAATTAATCATCAGGTGTGGCTGGGCAATTAACTCCGAACTGTGAAAACTAACTTTCCTGTGGTATATCGATTAAGTCTTCTAATTAAACAGTATTTGTAGTTACATAATTTAGGAGTGCTTTTTATATACTTCAACAGGTTCTTGACAATCTGTGAGTCATTCATAATTTTTTAAAAGAAAGCATTTTCTATTAATATCAATTAACTATTGAGAAGCAGATTTACATCTCTAATTTACCAAGAAAACAAGGAAACAAGAAGTATTTAAGACAAACCACAACACTATTTTTGGAAAACAAATACACACTTTATTGAGCATCTCATTCATTAAGTCATTCATTTAATCAAGCAGTTAGTCAATATAGCTATATTGGGTGCTTACAATGTACACTCTCTTAAGAAATGTCAGTATAATGGTAAATAAGAGAGGTGATGTGCCCTACTCTCAATAGACTCACAACCAAGCCAGTAAACCAACCAATTGAATTAGTAATGTGAAATATAAGAAGTCTGGAAAAATTATGCAGAAGTTGCTAAGGACATAGAGGAGTGACCTGGTGTGGTAGACAAAATAATGGCCTCCAAAGATTTCCATGTCTTAATCCCCAGAACTTGTAGATGTTGCAGTACATGGCAAGAAGGACTTTCTAATTTTATCAAATTAAAGAAAATTGTGATTTGGCCTTGACATGGAGAGATTATCCTGGATTATCCATCGAGGGGATCCAATATAATCGCAAGTATCCTTATGAAAAGGAGGCAAAAGGATCAGTCAGAGAAAGGGACGTGGTGGTAGAAGAAGTCAGAGAGTGATTTGAAATGTCACACTGCTGGTTTGCAGATGAAGGAAGGGAACATGAGAAATGCAGGGGGCCTCTAGTAATTGTAAAGGCAAGAAAATAAATGAATTCATCTCCAGAAAAAAATCTTCAGAAAAAAAATCAGCCCTCCCAAAACCTTGATTTTTTTCCTGTAAGATTCACTTCAGCTTCTATTCTCTAAAATTAAGATAATAAACTTGTGTTGTTTTAAACGACCAAGTTTGTGGGAATTTGTTATAGCAATAATAAGAAACCAAAACATTTGTATTGCTGTTTGGGGGAGTGGAAGGTGGTGGTGAGGGCAGGGAGCTTATTTTAGACTTCAGGATCCATTATGGCAGAAACCATGCCCATCTTTTTCATCTTTGAATATGCAGCACCTATCATTGTGCTCAGGTCTCAGTAGATGTTCAACAAATACAAGAAATATTTGCTAAGTGAACCAGGGCATTCACGAATTAATTCAGGAATGAAAGGAAAAATGGAATGTGTGAGCTGAGACCTGGAGGAGAATTTGAAGTTAAGTAGGTAAGAAAGTGGTAGAGATGAATCTGGAAAATTATAATACTAAGAGAGACATTAACAGAGTGCCTCTTGGTACTAGCATAACGTGATCAAAGTATTTTGAGACATAACTTACTAAACATGGTAATGGAAAATTTATCCTCATTTGAGCAACTTTTGTTTCCATTTCGAGAAATATGATGACTTCCATCTTATTATTTACATAGTTTGTTTTATATATTTTGATTATTCAATTATGTGCTCAACTATAAATCTCCCCCTTCTGTAAAGATTGTTGGGAAAGGGGTATTTTTTGTTCTCTTCCCTCTTTCTCACTTCCTTGCTTAGCCAATATCATCCTTTGCTTTAATCACTTCCAGATCTATTCAGTACTCCCCAAAACCCACTGGATGTCTCCTGCATGACTTCTCAGTGTCATATTCCCTGTCCTCCAAATTAAATGTGTCTTCCCTTTTAGTTCCCTATTATCCCAGTTTGAGAGTTTCAAAGCTTCAAAATTATCACTTATATTGCCCTCTCCCTTCCCCCAACACCCAAAATAAAGAGTGTTCAATACATGATGAGATCTCTTTGAAGTCCATCCTCTTCCTCCATTTTTATAGCCCTATGACCAAAGCAGAGGAATATGGCACTATCACCTCCTTTTATCTAGATTAAAACCACCCAACCTTTCTTGCTTGTGTTCCTGTAGACTACATTTAGATCGATACTCTTGAATTGCCAGCTTTAAGTACCCTTTCCTATATGCATGCCTGCCTTCAACAAGGACTCTAATTCTGCCCCTGGCCCTAACTGCATGATCCAGAGCAGGTTAGTTATCTCCTATAGGCCTCAACTTCTTCATCAGTAAAATGAAGAGTATATTATTATCTATTTGAAAACAAAAGTATAGTATTTACCTATTTTAGAATTATTGAAAAGAAGAACATCTGTCGAAAACTATAAAGTGCTACATAAATATCATCATTGTAATTTTCATTCACTGACCAAGTGTTCATTGGTCAATAAAAGATAATGCAGTGGAAATTAAAAATTCATTCTTTGTCTTAAAAATATAATTAGGAAAAAATATGCATAAATAAGAGAATTCTATAAAAACACAAAATAACCGATTGAGTGAAGCATGTGTCAGACTGTTTTACTATTACTATGATCTCCATTTTATAGCTGAAGATACTAAAATTAAGACTGCTCTTGACTTATATGTACATGAATAGGTCTCATTGACTAATAGTTGTACTTAAAAGGATTGCCAAGAATTGTTACCCTTCAATTTACTTTACTCTGTTAAATCTCGAAGAAAGTGTAAGATTTGGAATGGCAAAGAAGAGAGATAGTTCTATTCAGGAAAATCCAAATAAAGTTTCAGAGCCAGAAATGATTAAATTAAAATGGTGGCCATTAACTGATTTATCTAACATGATGGAGAACTCATGCAATGTGTAGTAAAAGGAAAACCATTTTGAGAAGATAAAGAAGGGTTTTAGGTGTCATGCTTAAGAGTGGGCACTTGATCCCCAGAAAAATAACTTTATAAATTTTTAATCATAAGAGAAATTTTAAAGTAAAGGTGGTTTAAAACTAGTGTGTCATTACATCACAAAATAGAATAAAGCTGGAATTACATTTCAGCTTATGTATCAACGCCAACCACTTGCAAGTGGTTTCTTGCAGCCTCTTATTTAGAAGATTCTCAGGCTACTTTGCTTAATAGGAGGAAGTTCCTTGATCTATTAGTTTTGTTTGATGCGAGCTCAAGAAACTAGGTGTTTTCTAACCATGAAATAAAACCAAGAATATCTCCTAGCAGAAAAATCATTTTTTTTTATTCGAAAATCATACTAATTCACTTTGAAAATGGTTAAGGACAGAATCAAAGTCACATCAGTGAAAAAGTAAAAGTAATAAAACCAAGAATTATAGGTAATTAAATTTTAATTGTAATTAAACTGAGAAAGGAAATCAAGGACAAGAGCAGTAAATGTAACCTCAGCATTGAACGCACAGAGAGGTGAGAGCAGAATGGTGTTCCTGAACAAGAGGGAGAGATGGGAGAACCCAAGATATTTCAGAATGTCAGAAGAGGGGAGAAAAGAAGGATGACAAAAGAAATATTCTGGTCAACCAATCTGACTACTATAAAAGGGATGCTAGGTGCCTAAGGTTTCACAAGGATACTGCAAAGATGACCATGCCCATCAGAAAACAGTTCTTGTGTAAAGTGGGCTTGGTCTATTGATGCAGAAGTAAAAACACCTTTTTAAAAAGTTTCAGTTCAGCAGGATAACATGACACTCAAGAAAAGATCATTAAATTAGCACTATACCAGTATTATATAAGCATTCTTTGAGAACACAAGGCAGGAGAAAGTAAATCTTCTACGAGAAATCAGAAAAAACTAGAGAAGGTAATGTCTGAGCTGCACTCATGTTGATGTGAGTTGTGCAATAGATTCATATATTTATACAAGTTATTTTATTCCTTTATTTTATATGTTATATATTTATTTAGATTATATTACATGCAGTAATATAATAGATATTATCATATATATTATGTCCTCTTATATAAACATTCCACATAATCTTAATATTGTTAATAGATATTTTAGTTCCTTTCGGATTTGGTTAAATTATAAACAAAGCTGCTATGAGCAGTCCTATATATGTTTCCAGGTATAAATAGTAAGAGATTAATTTTATTATTGGCTTTAGAAGTCCAAAAATTAATATAGCTCAGCCTTTTCTGTTAAGTTTATATAAATGGAATTGGAATTTTATAATATGCTTTCCTTTGTCTTGTTTTTTTGTTCTCCAATTATGTTTATAAGACATCCAATCTTCATTGTTGTATAACTATACCAGACAATAAATATACCAAATAAAAACTCGTGCATAAATATACCACAGTTTTTTTTTTACCTATTACTTTTTATGGAACTGTGAACTGTTTTCAGGTTTGGATAGTTACACACAATACTGTATGAACATTCTTGCTTGAGTGACTTGCTATACATAAGCTCTTGTTTATTTAAGATGTATAACTAGGAGTGGAATTGCTGGCCATAAGATATGTGTGTCTTCAATTTTCTACCATAGTGTCAAACTATGGTAGTTTGCAACAGTTTACACTCCCACCCACATTATAAGAATGTGCCCTATATTCTCACCAACCCTTGGTATTGCCAGACTTTTATATTTTACCAAGTGTATGTGTGTGTTGTGTGTGTGTGTATGTGTGTGTAAGTTCACAGTATTATTGTGAGTTTAATTTACAGTTCCTTAATAATTATTATGAATAATAACAGTGAAGTTAAGCATATTCTCTTATACTTATTGGTTAGTTTGGAAAAAAAATTTTTTGAGAAATGTCTATTCATGTGTTTTGCCTACTTTTCTATTGGGTCATTTGCCTTTTTACTCACTGATTTGTTGAGTGCAATTCTTTTTCCATTTTATATGTTACAACTATCTTTATTCACTTTGATTTATCTTTCATTCTTTATTTGGTGCTTTTTGGTAACCAAAAGGTCTTAATAATAATCCAGTGAAGTTTAATAATCATTCTTTATGTTTAATGCTTTACATTTATTATATATATTATTTTATATTCTCTTCTAAATTTACATTTTGTCTACCACTCTAGGCCTTTGATTCATTTGGTATTGATTTGGAGGTATGGTATGGGACAAAGGTCTAATTTCATTTATTATGGATACATGATTGTCTCATCATGTATATTAGCAAGACTATCTTTTTCCCATTGCTCTGCAGTGCCACTTTTGTCACAAATCAAACACTAATGTATGTGACATTTTTCCTTCTCTGTGCTTTACTCTGTTCTATTGATCTGTTCATTTATCTGTGGACAAATACCACGCTTCATTGAGTATTAGAGCTTCATAAGACATCTTGATCACTAAAAAAATATATTTTCTCCTTTCTTCATCTATTTCAAGAGTCTTGTCTATTCTTGGCCATTTGAGTTTCTATACAAAATTTAGAATGAGCTTGTCAATTGCCATTAAAATGTCCTATTAATCTTTTAATTGTGGTTAAATTTATATCTATAAATAAATTTAAAAACTGACAAATGTTTGATATTGAGTATTCTATCAGTGAACATTGCATTTCCCTCTATTTATAAATAACATATACTTAAGCATTTCAGGTATTTTTAATGCCTGTAATAAAGCTCTAGTTTACATCTTCACCCTGTGTAGGTTTATACATCTTTACTTAAATTTACTTCTAAAAGAGAGCAGGAGGAAAGAGTAGGAGGATAAAGAAGAAGAAGAAAAAGAGAAGAAGAAGGAGAGGAGAAAAGGAAGAAAAGGAGGAGAGAGAACAAAACAGGAAGAAGAAGAAAAGGAGGAGGAGGGTGAGGAGAAAGTAGAGGAGAGAAGAGAGAGAATAGGTAAGAGGAGATTAGTGCAAAGGAGGGAAGGGAGAAGAACAGGAGGAGAAAGTAGGAGAAGTGAGGAGTAGAAGTTAAAGATTGGAGGGAGGAGGAAGATGAGGAGGAGGGGAGTAGGAAGAGGACAGAGGAAGGAGTCAGAGAAGGAGGAGAATGGGAAAAAAATTTTATTTTTTGGTCTATATTCAAGTCAAACACTTCAATTATTTTTAAAAAGCTAACTTACCATTGCAATTGCCATTGGACAAAGAATTGAGCAATATGTTTTGTTCAGTCTGAAATAAAAACAAATATATATAAAAAATAACATTGTAATAATTCACCTTTGTCTGTGAAAATGGTATCTCATTCTTTTGTCTATAAATAACAAAAACTAGTCTCCAATAATTATTTTCCCTAGCCTTTTAATTTTTAGAATGGTAACTACAACTGAAATAATAAAATGATAGCTCTAAGTATAAATTCTCTTAGTAGATAATGTATGTTATCAAGTCAGACTATCTTTAGAAAATTTTGTGGAAGACTAACTTTGTTTTTATTTTTTAACAGAAATTAAGCATTTGCATGTGTTCATCATGTAACACAGTCAATCAAAAAGTAACCTTATTAACACAGCATTCACCAAGAGAGAGTCATTAATCATGTAGTTTATATTATACAAAAGTTAACTGTTCATCTGAAGCTCCATGAAAATACTTGAGAAACAGTCTCGATTTAGGCAAACACTAAAGAATAAAAATGACTCTGTATCCTACAATTAAACTTCTTTAAAATTGATAATCATTGAGGTCCTAAAGAAATAATATGCTATCTACCTCTCAAAAATGTTATTGTTATTATTGTTAATGATGGTGATGATGATGATGATAACAATTGGTATTTCTTGAATACTTACTGTATTTCAAGGACTTTACATTAATTATTTAATCTTCAGAGCAATCCTATGAAGTTAGTAATCTCATTTTCTACTAAAAATTGGAAAGTTTCTATCTTCTAAAATTGAAAAAGTTAAATAACTTGCTAAGTCACAAAAGCTCATGCCTTTACATTTTGAACTTCATGCTCCAAACCACTAAATTATACTGCTTCTCCCATGAAATCAGTTTTCATCTTAGAGATTAACTACAGAATATCTAACTATTTTCCCTTCTTGAAACCCAAGGGTACAGATTATATATTTTAAGTCTAGTTCTAATAGTTACCAAATAATTTCCACCAGGTTATTTTATATTCCTAAGTCTCAACCTTCCTTTTTTGTAACATTCAGGTAATGACTAAGTTAGATAGCCCAGTCAAAAGACTAGCTCATAAAAGATATTCAACAAATGTGAATTTTCCCCCTCTTCTTAACAGTACTTTGTCTGAAATATTTCATGCTGAAAATTTTCAAATAATATATGTAGATACCCCATCCACAAGGAGATAGAAACTCTTTAAGTATGAGCTGCACTTAGAAACTTGATTCCAAAGAGTACAGTGGAGAAGCCTGACAAACACTGTCTCATCCAGGTGATCAAGGTCAACATCAACAGTGATAAATAATGTTGATAGTAGGTGCCCTTGATATAACGTAATGAAATGGCACTTTACCTCTATATTTTCCTTCTAAAGCCCAGTATCCCTCATCTTACAGTGAGAAGAACACCAGATAAATTCAATAGAGGAGAATTCTACAAAATACCACACCAGTACTATGAAAAATTGTCAATGTCATCAACAAAGGAAAGTCTGAGAAACTGTCACAGCCAAAAGGAACCTAAGAAGAAAGGACAACTAGACATAATGTGATATCCTAGATGGAATTTTAGAACAGAAAAAGGACACTAGGTAAAACTAAAGAAATCTGAATAAGCATGGACTTTAATGGTAATGTATCCATATTAGTTCATTGTTTGTAACAAATATATCACACTAATGCAAGATGTTAATGATGGAGGAAATTCTGTGTGGTGTAGGGTATATTGGAACTCTCTATACTAACTTTTCATTTTTTTTTTCTGTAAATCTAACACTGTTTTAAAAAATAAAGTCTACTGAAAAATAAATCTTATCTAAGGAGAAGAAAATTTGAATAAGCAGCAGGTTGAAACTTCACTTACAGAATAGTGTAAAGCCACAAAATGGCAATTAATATTATTATTACCTGCAACCTATATAATAATGAGCACAAATCCATTCAAACACCAACAGCCTTAAATTCTCCTAAGCATCCAGGGAGAAACTTAACGGTGTTATCACCACAATATAACGAAATAGAGGATACTTTGTTGGTTTGTGTTTTCTTCCTGCTCTGGAGTATTTTAAATGCCCTTCTATTGTTATCTTCTGTTGAAAATGCAGCTGTCAAAGAAGAGAAGATTGAGGTCCCAGCAGGGCACTCCAGTTCAAGGAAAAACTGTAGACCATCAGTTATAGCCCGATAAAAGGAAGAAACATTGCAATAGAGATTAATTGATTGCAGACTCATTACTCTAAAACTGATCTCAGAATAAGTGCATAGGCCTAAAACAGGCAGATATCCTAGACAAACAATGTGTAACACAGGAATAACATGAAATGCCCAAAAGAGCATCCATGCTACTCAAGATCATTCAATCCATACAACTATTTTTAATAAAAGTTTATCCCAGTTTTCTTCATGAGCAAGACTTCCAGATTGCCATCTGAATTCTTAGTATGGCTTTTAAAATTCACAGTATGCAGATACATACCATATTTGCATTTTTCTCATTATAGTTGAACTCAGTTTCAACAAATTATTCATCACCATTTTAAAGTTTGAGTTAAAGAATCCCTTTGGGTGTCATTACCTACCAATAACCTAGATTCAATGAATTCTATTTGATAAGACTCAAATTTTTGAAGTCCCATGTAGGTAAAATCATATTTGTAGAACTTCCTCACCAAAGGCTGTGTTAATGAAGTTTATTTCTGATTTGACATGTTACAAAATAAACCATGTTAATTTTCAATTTTTGAAAACAAGTTGGAGCAACCTTAGTCTTACAGGAATATATTTTAAGAAAAACATTATCGACTTTTAGTAAAGAATTAGTTATAAAAATTTTCATGTCAGGTACACTACTAGATATGATAAGGCCCAAAAATCAGTATATCATTTTAAGAAGTAAATTTATATTTTGGTAAAATAAGACCACAAACTTCTTGTGGGTTAATTAGTCTATTGAAACTCTAAACAAAATTTCCCACAATATTGTTATGCATGATGGTTGTGAGCTTAATGTCAGCCAAGAGAAACTCTCACATAACAAAATTTAACAGTGCCAGGAGGTAGGCATAGCTTTGGGGGGTGGGGAGGGAGGGCGAAATAGGCCTAGTATCCAACTTAAACAAGTAGGAAGATATCTCCTCCTTTGACATAAGAGCAAGTTCTTCTTAATACAGAATCATGGGTGATGGTTTCTAATATTCTGATGAAAATAACATTTTAAAGAGCACAGTGAGGGATAAAGACAGGTCTGGGGATATATAGGCAGGGCCATCTTTATAGACTCGTGACCTGTGAAGTCACACAGGCTCCCTATTTAAAGGGCCTCCTACTTGGTTTAATATTCTATTGTCACCATCTTGAAATTCTTTTTTCTTTTAATCTTGAAATTCTTAATAATTGTTGAACAAGGAATGTCATGTTTTTATTTTGTCTTTGCCCAGCAAATTTCAGATCTGATATTGTATCTAGAACCCTGTGGTATGAGGTAGAAACATTAAACTGTAAGAGAAAGGAATGTAGTATTAGACAGCAACTGAGATTCCAGAAATGGGAAGGCCGAAGTTTCCTATGTAACTGAATAATTAAAAGATAGTATGTGGTCAAAGATACAAGAGAAAGGAAAGAGCTTTGTGATTTAAAGCAGTCAAGGAAAGCTTCACAGAGAGGGTACTACTTATGCTAAATCAAACTAATAATGCTAATTGGAATTTTATAACATTGAATAGGCCAGGCACTATTATAATTGTTTTAAATATATTAATTCATTACCTCATTTCAATTACCAATGAGGAAACTGAAGTAAAAATGATTCAGTAACTTGATTAATGTCCCACAACTAACCCAGGCAGCATAGCTCCAAAGTCCATGCTCTTCACAATGCATAGGGCTTAAGGATTTAAATGATTACAGATAGTTCATTTACCTGAAATCATCTTCATGTACATTTTATTCACTACCCCTGTTAATTGAGATAATTTATGGAGATTAAAAATGCTGGTATCTTATATGTTATAAATCTAACTCTTCTTTGATTTAAGTGATTTTTCTTATTTATTTTTCTCAAGACTATAATACCTAGTACACATGTCCATTAGTATATGCTGAATTAATTAATTAATTAACTAACTAAATAACAAATGGATGAACAAATAAACAAGTAAGAATGATTCTCTAAGAACTAACTGTAAGAACCGAATAAAAATTATAATACCATATAAGATTTTGCTGAGGGGAGAGGTCTCTAAATACTTTTATAATATATTATATTTATGTGATACACTTTTTAGTATCATCTTATAAGGTTACCTGTAGCATGACATAATCATGAAACAGTTGGTCCTACCTTGCTGACATCATCAAGTGGCTGGTTGCTGGCATTTTCTTTTTGAATTATGTTCATTAGATCAGTATAAAACTTCTTTGCATTCAGAAAAACAAGTGGGTTGTTTATTGAGATAATTTTCACCTGCTGCAGATTCTCCTTTTGGAGGATAAAGGAATAGATTCAGAGTCCTGAATAAAATAAAAAAGGATAACTCTATCCAATGAATCTAAATCTTGTAAGTCCAAATGTCACTCAATTGTATAAGTAACTTCTTAGTTGATGTTTTAATTATTAAAATTAATTTGGATAACTTATATTCTGTCATGTTTCTTAGGGAAAGTATGTACTTCCTCTTTACTGAGAAACATTAATAACCATGAGATGAGTCAAGTTTTTCAATAAATGGCTTTTATTCCTACATACCGGGTTTTGGCAAGGTAACATTCTAGAATATCCAAATAATACTGAGAAAGTTTATCCTTCCAAAATTATCCCTTCCATTCAATCTAAAAATTATAAATTTATTTATTTAATCATTGATATTTTTTAAAATGAAAATATGTCCTAAAAGTTCAAACTGTCAGTCATTTACCTCATAACATTATAACTTTCTTTTGGAATATAACTTTACAAGTGACTGATAATCCTGATTGGGAGAAATGAAAAACAGAGGTGGTATTAGAAATGTAATTTCACTTTGGACAGGACCCTAGGTTATGCTGGATTGCCAGGATGTAGGCAAGGCATGCAGAAAAAGAGAAGAAAAGTTTTGATAAAACAGGTATGTTTTGGCTATTTGACCAGGTCTTCCTGGCAGCAATTGGTGATATGGAACTAAAACCATCTTCTCCATGACCTTTGGTGAAGAGGTAAGACCTAGAAATTGAGAGGATGGTGTGTTCTATGAAATGATATCTCTTTACCAGCTAAATAAAGCAGTACTCCTTCAGGCTTTAGTATTCACACAGAGAATAAAGAAGCATACAGGCAGAGAAACAGATAGAAGAAAATATTAAGTGTGTGAATTTGGGCAATTCATTTAACCTCAGTTTCCTCATATTTAAAATTAAGTAAATATTTAAACTAGATAATCTCATAAAATTCCTATAGCTAGAAAACAGATTATATTCTGGAAAGTGAGGAGATTTTCTGCAAATAACTCAAGAAAACAGAAAGTTGTAAGTTACCAAATCAACTTAAGAGGAAATCCCTTATAAATGAAAAATAAAACAATATTTGGGCCTGAAATATTTAATTATTACAAAACTACACATCATAGATCAACCCACTAATAACATCACAAGATTGTGCCAATATATTGTTTTAAATTAAGATAGTATTTTTTTAAGATAAGCATTTGTTAAAGAATAAAGATTAAAATTGCACCAGAAAAGAAACTTTCAATGGGATTAGATTCAGTGAATGGGAAGAGATGTCCCAAACTTAGAATGAGAGTTTCATGTGAAAAAAAGAGTGGAAGAGTGTATGAGTAAAAGAGAGGAATGACAGATCACCATCATAATTTAAGTTAGCTAAAAACATCACCTAACAGTTCATATTCAAATCATGCTCTCTTAGTCTTATTCTCTCTTATTTTTTATACAAACAAATAACTAGTGAGATGTAGTATTCTAATAAAATTAATATTTTAATGTGATAGATTTATTGTTCAGGTGGGTGACTAGACTATAACCAATCAAAGATTAAAAACATAAAGTTTTCAGCATTTTCATCTTCCTATAAATCTTTCTGATCTACTTCCCCAAATGTTTAGCCTGACAACAAGGTAATAATTCAATAGATTTTTTTAAACAATAATCTCTAAGCTGAAAATAATCAAACTCAAATTTTCTTTTAATGTATACAGCTATATGTGTGGGAAGGATACACAGAAGACTTTAGGGACCCAAGAGTCAGTCTAGGACTTTGTATGAGCACTAAATTCCCACAGAAAAGTTGAAGAAAGGAAAAAAAATACAAACAAAAAATAAAGAAAGGCAGCACAAATGGAAAACTTGAGCCTGCACACTCTCAATGGCTCTGAACTTAAATAGCTATCTATGAAACATTTTTTTTATATTTATTAAAAATATAAGTCATTCTTCTGAATGTCATGGAAGAACTCCTGGTGCTACTTGCTACTTTCAGTCTACTCAGAAATATACTGACAATGTATATTTCTCAGCTGATGGAAGGTCAGCTCTCTGTTCTGAGGGTAATTATGAGGTACTGTAACAAGGAAATGTGAAAAATAGAGGGGAAAAAAACAGTTAGCCAAACATTTCAAACAGGCTCAAAAAGGGGCCAAGTTTTTAAAAAATTGACAAAAAAAAAATTTAGGCAACTTATTTTTTCTCACTTTAAAGTGAGAAAGTTCAAAATTGTTTTGGCCATCTCTCAGAGTAAGAAACTAGAACTCAAATACAATTAGCCTCTTAATCATGAAGAAATCAAGAGAAGTAAGCTGTTTTCTTAAAAAAGATACCCACTGTGAAAGAAACCAATTTTATTGGCATTCTGTAACCATTGGACTTAATAACCATCAGCTAATAATAGTCTCATTGTCCATGTTTAAATAAAAAGAAAAAAGAAACCTCCAGTTAAGATGACAGAGTAGAAAATGCTGGTCTTGCCTCTTCCCATGATGACATCAAAATTACAACCAAACTATAAAACAACCATCATTGAGAACCACCTGAAGACCAGCTAAACAGGCCTACAACTAAGATATACTAGGGAAGCCACGTAAGACTGATAAGAGGGGCAGAGATGTTGAAGAGGTTGTCCCATACTCACATGTTGCAGTTAAAAATCCAGAAGGAGATCTCAGTTGTGAATGTCCCCGCCTGAAGAGCCAGGGATCCCAGCCCCACACCAGGCTCCTCAGCCCAGAGTTCCAGTGACAGAAAGAGAAGTCCCCATAACTTCTGGCTATGAAAACCAGTGAGATTGTGATTTGAGGGGATTGTGGCTCAGTGACACAAGGGTTTGCTGGAGACCCAGACATTCCTTTTAAAGGGCCCACACACAAACTTACTCACTTATAAACTCACTCACTCTGAGCTCCAGCACAGAATCAGCAGCTTAAAAAGTTCCAGGAACATATGGGGAGAAGCTGAATTCTCTGGTTTCAGGGCAAGGGTTGGAGAGGCAGCTTTCTTCCATGGCCTGTCTTGGCTCATGCTTTGGACTTTCCAAAAATCTCAAATGTTCAAAAAACCCAAACAAGCAGTGTGTGTCCTAAGTGTGCCCTGAACCTCTTGGGAAGCAGTCCCAAATCTGGAACTAGTGGCAGCTACGCTTGGTTCACAACTTAGGCTCTCCTAGGTATCTCCAAACCTAGCACAAGCAGAAGTCATCAGCATATCACTTTGTAGCTCTTAACACATGGCTCTGGGCAAGGCACAGGCAGAGGCCCTCACCAGAGACCCTCTCAAGGGGCCTCAGAACCAACACACCTGGTGTCCACTTTCAGACCACACCAGAGCACCAGGCACCACTCAAACACAGCCAAAAACACACACCTAAAGGGTATGCAAAGATAGTACCAGAGTCCCACTAAAACAAATTTACTCTGTGGGCTCAGGCCCTGCACAACAACTCCTCCACTGTAGTCATGGCTAGTCTTCATAGCCAATCAACCTAAGGGTCATTCCTTGCCACTGATGTGCCAACAACAATCAAAACCCAAGTATAACAGACATGGACACACAACTCATAAAGTACAAACCAAGAGCTCCAGCTGAGATGACCAGGGAAACTGTGCCACTGGGCCCCGCAGAATACTTAATATGTAAAGTCACTCTATCATGACCAGGAGAGGTAACAGCTCTACATAAAACATAGAAACAAATCCAGGAAGATGGCCAAAACGAGGAGACAAACAAGCATGTCCCAAATGAAAGAACAGAACAAATATCCAGGATGTGTGGGGGTGAGGCTCTAAACTAAATTAAGACAAGTAATTTACCAGATAAAGAGTTTAAAACACTGGTTATAAAGATGCTCAATGAAATTAGGGGAAGAGTAGATAAACTCAGTGGGAATTTTAACAAAAAGACAAAAAACACAAAATTGGAGTTAGAAAGCATAGAAAAGAACCAGGCAGAAATAAAGAATATAATAACTGCATTGAAAGATGCATTAGAGGAAATCAACAGGATTGAATCAGTAATTTGGAAGCCAAGGTGATGGAAAACACATAATCAGAACAACAACAGCAAAAGGAACCAAAAAATGAAGATAATTTAAGGGGCCTCTTGGATGATACCCAGTGTGCCAACATTTGCATCATAGGGGTACCAAGAGAAGAGAAAAGATAAGTGATGGTGAGCATATTTGAAGAAATAATGATGAAAAACTTCCTTACTTAGTAAAAAAATAAAAATACAAGTCCAGAAATTACAACGAGTCCCAAACAAGATGAACCCAAATAGGCCCATGCCAAAACACATCGTAATTAAAATGCCAAATTTAAAGACAAAGAGATACTCTTAAAAGCAGCAAGTGAAAAGTAGTTACCTACAAGGAAACTCTCAGAAGACTGTCAGCTGATTTCTTAACAAAAACTTTGCAGGCCAGAAGGGATTGGTATGGAATATTCAGTGATGAAAAACAAGGACCTACAACCAAGAGTACTCTACTTGGCAAAGTTATAATTTAAAATTAAAGGAGAGATAAAGAGCTCCCCACACAAGAAAAACTAAAGTTCATCATCACCACCAAACTAGCATTAAAAGAAATGTTAAAGAAACTTCTTGAAGAATTAAAAATAAGTCAATAGGAATGGCAGTAACTACACGACTATCAATAATTACTTTAATGTAAATGAATTAAATGCTCCAATCAAAAATATCATGTGGCTGAATAGATAAGAAAACACTACCCTTGCATAGGCTGCCTACAAAAGACCCACTTCAGGTGGAAAAACTCATATAGACTGAAAGTAAATTGATGGAAAGAGATATTTTATGAAAATAAAAACAAAACAGAAAAAGCTTGAATAGTAATATTTATGCCAGACAAAATAGACTTTAAAACAAGAGAAAAGGACAGCACTTCCATGTATTCACCTATATGTTTATTGCAGCATTATTTACAATAGCCAAAATATACAAGCAACTTAAGTGTCCATTGATAAATGAGTACAAAAGCAGTGGTATATATATATACAAAGGAATGTTACTCAGCCATAAAAAATAAATAACACTTTGTTGTTTGTGACAATGTGGATGAACCTAGAGAATGTTATGATGAGTGAAATAAGTCAGAGAATGATAAACATTATATTATTTCACTTATATGTGAAATCTAAAAAAAATAAATAAATGAACAAATGAAATAGAAACAAACTCATACATCCAGAGAACATTTTGGTTGTTACCAGATGAAAGTGGATTTTGGGGAATGCATGAAAAGGAGGGAGAGATTAAGATGTGTAAAATGCCAGTTGTAAAAGCAGTCATGGGGATGTAAAGTACAACATAAGGAATATAGTCAATAGTATTGTAATAACTATATATGGTGTCAGATGTGTACAAGACTTATTGGGGTGATTACCTTCTAAGTTTTATAAATAATTAATCATATGTTATAACTTGAAAATAATATAATATTGTATGTCAAATATTTTTTTTCAATTACAGTTGACATAGAATGTTATATTAGTTTCAGGTGTACAACATAGTGATTATTCATTTATATAATTTCTGAGTGATAAACCTGATAAGTCTAGTGCCCATCTGACTCCATACTACAATACTACTGACTATATTTTATATTATTACAATACTACTGACTATATTTTATATTATTACAATACTACTGACTATATTTCCCATGCTATACTATACATTCCCATGACTATTTTGTAACTACCAATTTGTATCTCTTAATTCCCATTGCCACTTCACGATCCCCCCAATGCCCTATCTAGTAACTATCAAACTATCAAAATGCTCTCTGAATCTCTGAGCTTATTCCTGTTTTCTTTATTCCTTCATCATGTTCTCTAGATTCCAAATGTAAATAAAATTATATGACATTTGTCTTTCTTGCCTGACTTACTCCACTTATTGTAATACATTTTAGGTTCGTTCATATAGTTATTGATGTTAAGATTTCATTCTTTTTTTATGCTTGAGCAATGTTTCTTTATATATGTGTGTGTGTGTGTGTGTGTGTGTGTGTGTGTGTGTATATATATATATATATATATATATATATATATATATATATATATATCCCAACTCTTCTTTACTTATTTATCCTTTGATGGGTGCCCAGGTCACCTCCATATCTTGGCTATTGCAAATAATGCTGCAATGAAAATATAGATGCACATATCCTTTCAAAGTAGTGTTTTGGATTTATTCAGATAAATACCTAGAAGTGAAAGTGCTGGGTCTTTCCTTCTCTTTTGTTTGGTTTATTTTGTCAGGGTTGGTACCTCAGATTATTTTTTCATTTCCATTTTTATGAATTATCTTTTTCCATCACTTTAATTTCAGTCTATGTGTGTTTTTGATCTGAAGTGAGTCTCTTGTAGGCAGCATATGTAAGAACCTTGTTTTCTAATCAATTAATCCACCCTACGTTTTAAGAATTTAGTTCATTTATATTAAAGAAATTACTGATAGGCATGTAGTTATTGCCATTTCAATATTTTGACCTTATTTTTTTCCTTCTTCTTCAAGAATTCCCTTTAACATTCCTTTTGATACTGATTTGGTAGTGATGAACTCCTTTAGCTTTTTCTTGTCTAGGAAGCTTTTTATCTCTCCTTTGATTCTAAATGATAGCCTTGTCAGGTAGAGCAGTCTTAGTTGTAGGTACTCGCTTTTCATTACTTTGAGTATTGTATGCCAGTTCCTTCTGGCCTGCAAAGATATGTTGAGAAATAAGCTACAGTCTTAGGGGAGCTCCCTCGTGGGTAACTAACTGCTTTTCACTTGCTGCTTTTAAGAGTATCTCTTTGTCTTTAAATTTGGCATTTTAATTATGATGTGTGGTCCTCTTTGGGTTCATCTTGTTTGGGACTCTCTGTGCTTCCTGGGCTTGTATGTCTATTTTCTTCACCAGGTTAGAAAAGTTTTCTTTAAATAGAATTTCAATTCCTTGTTCTCTCTCTTCTTCTGGTACCCCTATGATGTAAATGTTGGTACACTTGATGTTGTCTCTGCTTCATCTAATTAATTCCCTCTAATGTTCTTCACATCAGTTATTGTATTCTTCATTTCTACCTGGTTCTTTTTAATGTTTTCTCTTTCCTTTTTTATGTTTCTTATTTCTTCATTGAAGTTCTCACTGAAATCATTGAGCATCCTTATAATCAGTGTTTGAACTCTGCATCTGAATAATTGCTTGCCTTCATTTTGTTTGGTTCTTTTACTGGAGTTTTGTTCTATTCTTTCATTTGGGGCACTTTTCTTTGCCTTCTCATTTTGCCTACCTTCATGTGTTTTTATCCTATGTTTTAAGTGGAGCTTCTATGTCTCCTGATCTTAGTAGGGTGGCCTTATATAGTAGGTGTGCTATGGGTCCCAGTGGCATAGTCTTTCCTGATTATCTGAGCCAAATGCTCCAGATGTGTCCCTTAAGTGGGTTTTATGTGTCCTCCTGTTGTAATTGAAACTTGGTTTCTATTTACACTTCAGTTGGAGGTACTGACCCTTGAGCTGATTGGTTGTGAGGTCTAGCTAGTGTAGGGCTGACTATACAGGGAAGAATTTACTTTAGCAGGTCTCTGGTGTCTGTTCAGTCTGCCCTCTAGGTGTGCCATTCTTGGATGCAGCCCCAGGTGATGCTGAGTCCAAGGCTTGCCACTTGGCTTGCCAGCCCTGGAATCTCCTAGAATGGGTCTCACTGCAGGCCAAGATCAGCCTCAGCCTGTGCCCTGCCCAAAAGTCACCAAGCAATCCAAAGGTGGCTACCACCTGTGCTGGTCTTGGAGGTGCTTCGAGAAGCCAAGCCTTAAACCAAGGCTAGCTGCCACTAGCACCAGGATAGGAGCTGCTCAGCAAGAGGTATATGACATGCAAAGGTCAGATGCTGCATGTTTCTGTTTTTCAAACCTTTGAGAGATTTAGACAAGTCTGCAGCATAGGTCAACACAGGTTGTTCGTATGGAAAAGCCACTGAAAGCAGCTTGGGTAGGCCTGCAGTTTGGTAGAACGAGGTCTTAGGGAATTTACAGGGCAAGGAGACAAGTGTTGGCCAGGTTAATGGAAACTCAGATATGGTACCCACCTGTGTTCAAGTGCTTGGTGAGGGAGGACTCAGAAAAGGAGCAATGGCTTCTGCCAACACTTCTATCTGGGAGAAAGCTGCCCCACCAGCTCTCATTCTTATGCCAGATAATTTGGTTCTTCCACATACATCCCTGGAACCTTTCAGGTTGTAGCCCCAGCACTATAACTCAGAGGAAGTGAGTCTGTCAGTAAGTAGGTCCATGCATAGACCATTTAAGAAAAAACTCTGGGTCTCGAGCCACCCTCCATCACACTCAGCCACAATCTCTATTGTTTTTCACTGTCAGAAGATGTATGGACTTCCCTTTATTGCACTGGAATTCTTGGCTGGAGAGCTTGGTGTGGGGCTGAAACCCCTTGTCCCTCAAGGGGAACCTCCAAAGCTAAGACATCCATCCAGATTTTTAACTACCACACCTGATTGTGGGACTAGCCCATTCTGCTTCTCTGCCCCTCTTACCAGTCTCAAAGTGGCTTCTTCTGTGTATCCTTATAGAACTTCTGTTCAACCTAACTTCAGGAAATTATCGATTATAGTTGCTTTATAGTTTAATTGTAATTTTGATGTGGTCATGAGAGTTCGTAAGTACAGCATTTTCCTACTCCACCATCTTGACTGGAACTCAAAAAATAAAAATATACACCTTAAAATAATACTGTTATCTAACTTTGCCTTATTCCCTTTCCTATACCATATTTCTTCCATCATTTATTTTGGAATAGCTTATTAGTTTAGTTTGACTGTTTTATGTAACTTGGTAATGAAAAAGAGGTTGCCAAATGCCTAAGTTAATTTGGACTATGATTCTACTGTGCACTGAATCCATGGTATCATCTTATCTGAATGCTAATACAAGATTTTTGTTGCTTTTGTGCCATTGTTTTTTTTTTTTTGTATATTGAATGCCATATGTATGGTAGCTACATTAACACCATTTAAAGTTCACATTTATTAAAAATACAAATACTGTGTTTTCAAATGTCATAGTTTTTTTGCTCCTAGTGATATCTCAAAACTATCTGACCCACAAAAATTGTTAACAATTGCACAAAGTAAAAGGAAACTAAACTTACTTCATTCATTTCTGTCTTCACTTTAAATTCCATTTCTTTCATGTTTTTTATACTCAGAGTCTTTGCTCTAGAATTAAGGCAGATAGAAAATAAATGTCATATCCTACTCACTACATTAACTATGAAGAAGTAAAAAGGATAAAGCAATTTATCTTAACAATAGGAACATATCTAAAATGGTTAAGATCCTATATCCTATTTGTTTATGAAAAATTGGTGAATCCATATTTCTCTGGAATCCTCAGTAATAGAGGGTAACAACAGAAACACCTAAGTAGAGATTTAAAAATGTAATTTACCCCATCTAGGCTCCTAGCTACAATATATCCAAGCCACAAGAGGTGAACTGACAAAAGAAAAGTTACAAGAGAGGCAGCTATACAGTATATAGTAGTTGAGAAAATCTTGTTTTAGAAAGTAAAGAGGGAATCAGTGACAAGATAGAACAAGATGCTGAATCTACACAGATGTATTCTGTAAAATCTCTCTAAAGGTAAAACTTAAAAAATTTTTAGACTATATTATTTAACAAAAAATGTCAGTGGAAGGATGACAAGTGAGTAAAACCAATATCAGATAATAAACACTGAGAAAACAGAAAAAGCATTGGTCAAAATAGTGGAATGGTTCACAGATGGTCAGTAAAATGACCAAAAAAAATGTGTTCTTCAACAAATTATCTATCAAAAAAGTATATAGCTAGATTAATATGACTTCTGAAAAATTAAACTTGCTGAATTTAATTTTCCAAATGATTACATTGTTATATGTTTTGTGTCTCATTGCATATTATATCTCTTCAGCTAATTAAAAATACTTCTGTGGACTCATGGGCATGAACTACAGGATAGTGGTTACCAGAAGACTATAGACTAGTGATTACTAATGGGGTGGGGAAGGAGCAGGGAGGCAGATGGGGTAAAGGAGGTCAAATATAAGGTTTAAGGAGAGGGTGTAGTGGATAAAGGGGATCAAATATATGGTAGCTGAAGGAAACTGGATGTTGGGTTGTAAACACACAATAGAATATTCAGATGTCAAGTTATTATGTACACCTGAAAATTATATAATTGTATTAACCAATGTGACCCTAATAAACAATAAAAAAATTTTAAAATACCTCTGTGATGCAGTGTATGGAAATAGGGTTAATTTATTTACTTCAATAGATTTTGTATATTCTATTTTATAGTGCTGACAAAATATTTTTCTTCATTAAGACCAACATTATATATCTATATCATCTATATCTATCTATCTATCTATCTATCTATCTATCTATCTATCTATATCATGTAGATAAAAACCTTTTCTTTTTGTCTCCAATTTTCTGATACCAAATAAAACATAAGATTGTAGTACTATACATTCCACAGAGATAAAAGTAACTGACAACACTATATGCTTTGCCGCAGTGTCAGAATAAACAAAGCATTTAAATACAATCTTACTTTGGGAAGCGACCAATCACAATGGCTGTGGTACAGACAACACCAAACAGCAGTCCCACGTTGGCAGCAAAACATATTGTAAATACATATGTACTGACCCATATGCCCTGAAAGAGAAACAACAACAACAACAACAACAACAACAACAACAAAAATAGAAAATGTGAGTCCTTTGGTATTTTTGTCTTTCTCATGATTCCTAAATTTATCACAATTTTATCCTACACATTTCTGTGACCAAATCTCTCAAAAAATCTATTATTAATGAAATAATAAACAGAAGCCCAGGGACACAGCAACAAATCCTGGTCCCCTCAGATTCTCAGTAACAGATGCGAAGAAAAGTAACATTATTTTATTTCTAGACACTGCCAACTCTTAGTTCAGTCCTGAACTATTGCCTGTAAAGAGTTGGTTCATTTGTATTGTTCAAAATATGCTATAATTTCCCACTGTTTATCATTTAATGTAATAATATTATAAGCAATTGTTTGCGAATTTTTGTTCGTTCCTAATAATATTTGATTTTCTAGGATTGCTATAGAAAGAACTAACATAGTTTATTACACATAAGACTCAAAACCTAATGTTCAAACAATGGATTCTAATAGCATGATCAAAGCCATTTTTAGATAAGCCATTATAAAGATGATGATGGTGATTACGATGATGATGATTTTGGCAAGTGGCCACTTCTCGTGAAATTGCGAAAGCTAAAAAATCAGGACTAACTTAGTTCTTGGGAACATTTCAAAATATTGCAATTCTATTTTCATTAAGTGGGAATTCAAAAATTATTATAGTTTTGCTTACCACTTGAAATTGCAATTCGTAACAAGATATTGCATTATCAGTGCCATTTCTGTTTATTGTTGGCAAAAAAAAAATATTTTGAAAGCAAAATAATTTCTGAAATTCAAAAAGATATATTTTATAAACACAAAATTCTGCATTTATAAAATACGAAACCAACAAAATCTTTAAATTCTCTCTTTTCCCCATAATTATCTCAATCACTTTACTTAGGCATACAATTCTAAGTCAATATCCTTCTGTCCAAATAGGTATATTATCACTTAAAGATATTTTCAACAACATAATTAAGTCCACACACAAATTATAGAATTAGAAACTTCTATATAATCTTAAAATAGCACAGATTCGTGTGTGTGTGTACTCATGCATGTTGGGGCATGGAGTATAACAAATGTTTCCGAAGGGTCTTTTGTATTATTTATCTACGCTGAGCTTAACAATGGGCTTTTTTTTTTCTTCAAAAACTAAGCACTGGGAAGCAAATGGAGGGGGTTTTATCCATAAAATTCCTTTTGATATAGAGTAAACAAACATTCTAGAGTAAAAGGGAAAATATAGTTAAAGTGCTCTCATGTTAAGATCCATCGCCTACAAATATAATGCTAGGTTGGCACTTACTACATCATCTTCAGTCTGTCATGCAGTTGTCTATTCAAGTGCATAGACAGTCATTTGAATCTTCTATTTGTATATGGTATGTTTTCCCTTCCTAACGTATTACTTACATTACTTAATTATATACAAAACAAGCTTGCAAGTTTTTGATCATTGCTTCGACTTGCCATAATTGCTCTGCTTCTCACTGAACATTTAATGCTGACTTACCCTGCCTCAATGTGACAGAATTAACCTCACTGAAAGCTTTCTAAGTCCAATTTCACCTAACCAACATGCATAATTTAATACAGCATAGGAAACTGAGGTTCCTGGTCCCTGCCATTCTAAAAACCACAGAGCCTGTAGGCCATTATTTTTCAGAGTAACTCAAAATTTTTAAAGTATTTACTCTCCTACAACATCATCTATTGTAAGCCAGAGTTATAATGTTTAATTATTTCCTGGGGCTACATTTATAGCTTTGAAAAAAATATCAAATAGGAATTAATAACAGATCAGTATTTGGTTAAAACAAATTTCAACACTATTCTGTAACAATTCTTATTAGAGATCCAAATGCTGGTCGTCACAGTTATAAAAAATTGGTTACTTCCTTGGCTCCTAATTTTTTTTATTATGTGTTCCCACTTGATCCCTTCCTTATTTTGTACTCTCAGCCCCTAAACACAGGCTAACTCCAAAGTTGACCTCTAGTAGGGAACACATAAACTCTTGTTCCTTACAGAAAATGTATCAATATAAAGAACGATTTAGCAGTTACTCAATTACTTTGCCTCTGCTAGCCTATCTGTTTTGGTTATTGATCCATATTATTAAATTTCTGTAGGTCTGAATTCCATCCCACTGTTTAGTTACTCAAATTCAGGCCTATGAGTCAGGTCTCTATTTAGGATCCTTATTTTTTCGTGACCTCAACAGGGTTTTGATCTACAACTCAAAGTAAAATTGTTATTGAGCTATAGAAATTTTAAAGAAATAGACCACATCAAAATTACAACTAAACAGAATTACCATCATTGGGAGGGATTTTAATCCCTCAAAAAGAGACGGAGACATATAAAGGAAAACTGAATTGTTTGGCTTCAGGGCAAGGGATGGAGGGACAGCTTTCTCCCAGAAAGGAGTTCTGGCAAAGGGCATTGTTTTTTGTTAAGCTCTCTTCTACTCGACTTGCAGACCCAGGAGGGTGTCATATCTGAGTCTCTATCAACATGGCTAACACTGGTCACCCTGCCCTGGTGATTTCCTGAAACCCCACCCCTCCCGACATGTTGGCCTACCTAAACTGCTTCCAGTGGATTTTCCATACACATTGCCTGTCTAGGCTCATGCTGTGGACTTTCTTAGAATCTCTCAAAGGTTCACAAAACCTAAACAAGCAAGATCTTGTCTCAGTATGCCCTGTACCTCTTGCTAAGCAGCTCTAAGCCTGGGACTAGTGGCAGCCATGGCTTGGCCTCTCCAGGCACATCTGAAGCACAGCATGAAGGCAGCCATCTGTGGATTGTTTGGTGGCTCATGCAAGGTGGCATTAAGCAAGGAAAAGTCTGCTACTAAACTTGGCCTGTGGCAAGGCCCCTCTCGGGAGGCTCTGGCCTGCACACCCAATAGCTGGCTTTGGTCTAAGTCAGAGTACCACACTCAGGGTCACATCTGAGGACAACACATCTAAAGCTTAGAAATGGCAGACACCAGAGCCCTGTCAAAGCAAACCCAGCTCTGTAAGGTCAGCCCCTGCAAAACAGCTCCTCAATTGATCATGGCCAGTCATCACAACCAATCAGCCTGAGGGCCAGTCCCTCCCAATGATGAGCAAACAGCAGCTGAGGCTCAACTACAAAGGAGGACACACACTACTCACAAAAAGGACACACCTAAAACACCCAGCTCAGGTGACCATGAAAGACTGTGCCACTGGGACCCATAACATACCTACTATATAAGGCCACTCTACCAAGACTGAAGACATAGCAGCCCTACTTAATACATAGAACCAAACCCAAGGATGCAACCAAAGTGGAAAGATAAAGACAAATGCCCAAAAGAAAAGAATAGAACAAAACTCAAGCAAAAGAACTAAAGAAAATGAAGACAAGCAATTTACCAACCAGAGAGCCTGTGAAGCCTTGTTTCAACCAGGAACAAATCTTCAGATTACCTACCTAAAAATCAGAGCTATAGGCTGTTATACCTCACTTGCTACCTATTGTCCTCCCCCATTATTTTCAGCAAATAGCTAGGTTCATTTAAAATTCATTAGAATCATACAGAAATAAGTAAGGGATATATTAATAGAAATGGAGAAAGGAAGAAAAAAAATGAAACAGAGGATAGGTCTAGACATGTAACAGGCAATATAATCTTGGGAAGAAAAACTCCTCAAAAATAGATATGAAGTTTCAAAAAGAAACTATATTTTTAAAAAAAATGACTATGGCCATGTCACCCTGAACAACCTGACCCTATCTGATCTTAGAAACTAAGCAGAGTCAGGCCTAGTTAGTAACTGGAGGGGAGACCATCTATGTGTAAAAAATAAAAAATAAGGGATTGTAAACTGATAAGGTCCTTGCAATCTGTGAGGTCAACCAAGGGTTGCCTCACATAAATGAATGAATGAATGAATGAATGAGGTAAAAAAGCAGGCTAGAAAATTTTAGGAAAGGAATTTGATAGAAATAAAAACATTACAGAGATAGAAAGATTGGGAAGAAAAATGGTGGACTATTTAAAGTAGGGTTTGTCTCCTCCCAGGTCTACATTGAAATTGCAACCAAATTATGAAAGAATCAACATTGAGAATCACCTGAAGTCCAGCTGATTGTAACACCTACATCTGATAACATAAAGAAGTCACACCAAAGCCTGTAGGAGGGGCAAAGTCCAGAATCGGGACTCACAGCTGCAGGAGGTAAAGAATCACAGAGAGGGAAAGTGAGGCTGCAGGTGCTCTACTGAAGGGGAGAGGTTGTCCTGGTCTCATCTGGGGGGTCCTCAGCCCAGTTTCCTAGCCCAGGGAAGAGGAGATTCCAATAAATATTGCTGCAAGAACCAGAGGGGATTCCGCCCATCTGGGTAAGATGGAAGGAGACTGAAACCCTAAACATCCCTTTGAAAGGCCTGTACACAGGCTTTCTAACCTGTGAACAGTGACCCAGGACACTGGAAGTGGGACAGAGGCTCACAGAGGATTCATACTGAGAAAGTCTGCATTACTTAGCACCAGAACAAGGTCTGGAAGGGTAGTCACCATTGTGCCTATTCCAATCTCCCTACCAGGCAATCTACAGGCTACTCCAGCTTGACTATGCAGACCCCTCTCACAGGGCCATTAGGAAGCACTGGCCTGAGGAGATCAGGATGCCCCACCTAACCTTCAGATTACCTGGGACTTTTGTTGCTGGATGGCTTCCATGCCCTGAACTGATGCAGGGCCAAGCATTTACAGCTGTCAGTCAGAACTGTGAGCAATATTTCCAAGATAGGGTCAGGCAGATCACTGCTGCCAACACAAACTTGGGCAGATCTTGGGGATCTATGGGCCAGTACCAGACAGCAGCTGGTCTTTCTGTGATCTGGGACTTCATCGGGAACTGGGACTGCTACAAAGCTGCTGAAAGACTGAGGCTGTATTGATCTGACTGCCATTGTCTCTCTGAGACCCCACCCCATCCTAAAATTTCCCCCAGGCAGCCCATTGAGAGTGTACTGCCAGAGCCCTGCCCCTCATCCCTGGCTCTCCCAATCCACACAGGCAACAAACATTGGCAAGCACAGGGCAGGCAAGGAAATCAGTGGCAGGCAGACCTCTGCTGCCAGCAAGAGTTACAATATTGCGTATGGGGAGTGCAAGGATGTGTGGAACTGCCCCAGAAGGTAGTCTGTCTCACTGTGATCTGTGACTACAGCAGGAATGCACAGGCACAAAAGTTGCACCAAAACTGAGGCTGTATTGGTCTGATGGTTCTTGTCTCCCTGAGATACTGCCTCACCAAAGCCACAAAATGCCTGGAGCTCACTGACAGGCAGCCTCCATGCCCTGCTTGGTTCTGGGGTTGTGCAGTCTGCGTAAGCAACAGACCTTGGCTAGTGCAGTGAGCACATTCCAGGGAGAATAGCTGTGGGCAGACCACTGCTGCCTGTATGAGCTGCAGTATCTCTTGAGGAGAATACAGGGATCTGTACTGGCCTGACAGCCCTTGACTCCCTGAGTTTCTGCCCTATCCAATACACAAAGTGCCCACTGCACATTGATAGGTAGCTGGCCCTGCCCTCCAGAGATGCATTCAGGCCCAAGATGGGCAGCAGATGACCCTACTACAATTGGAAATTTATACAGGGAGCCACAGAGACAGCACTGGCATATAAACTGAACTGCAGTGGCAGGGGGAAATTTACTCAATAAACCCAGGAGACTTCCTAGGTCCCTGCACCACACAACATGCATTTCATCCAGAGGCTCATCCAGTTTCAGAGACTTTCAGGCAACTGACAGGCTGTATCAGGCCTTGAGGAGCACTGGTCCCTCTCCTAAACTGCCATAGGTCAGGGATGGAAGATAACTAGACTGCTGCCTACAACATTGTCTTTTCCACTTACCTGTAGATCAAGCATAGGCAATAGCCATCTACAGATTGTTTTATAGTTCCCATCAAGTAACCTTAAGTAGTCGAAAGCAGCAGCTGACCATGGCCTAACTGTGGAGCATCTCCCAAAGGGCCATGGAACTAACACATCTGGAAGCTGGCGCCAGACCACAACAAAGCAACTTCTGACTAGCCCCATTATCAGTACACAGAAAGGGTGGTTGCAACAAATACACAAATCTACTAGGGCAAATCTCACTCTGTGATGTCAGCTCTCACACAGCAATTCTTACTTTGTGGGTGCAGCCAATTCTCAGAATTAGTCAGCCTTAGCATTAAACCCCTCCACCGATGTATTAACAACAGTAAAAGTTTGGTGACAACAGAAGATCACACATAACTCACACAAAGATCACATCCAGTACCCCTGGCATAGAGGGTCAGAGAGAGTGTAACACTAGGCCACACGGGACACCTTCCACATTAGGCCATCTGGCTAAGGCTGAGAGAGGAAACAAATATTCCTGACAAATAGAAATTAACACAGAGAGGCTAATAAAGTGAGAAAACAAAGAAACATGCCACAAATAGAACAATAGGGAAAAGTCCAGAAAATTAGCTAAATTAAATGGAGGCAAGCAACCTAACAGAGGCAGAGTTCAAAATAATGGTTATAAGGATGCTCAACAAACTTATAGATAAAATGGATGATCACAATGAGAACTTCAACAGAGAGATAATAAGCATAAAAAAGGACATAGAAACTATAAAAAAGGACCAGACGGAAATGACGAATACAATAACTGAAATGAAGAATGCGCTAGAATAATTCAACAGTAGATTGGACGAAGCAGAAGAGTGAATCAGTAAACTGAAAAACAAGGTAGTAGAATACACCCAATCAGAAAAAAAGAAAGAAAGAAAATTTAATGAGGATAGTTTAAGAGACCTTGGAACAACATTAAGCATAACAATATCCGGATCACAGGAATACCTGAAGCGGAAGAGAGAGAGTACGGGATCGAGAATCTATTTGAAGAAATTATGACAGAAAACTGGCAAAGAAATTAGACATGCAAATTCAGGAAGCACAAAGAGTCCCAAACAAGAGAAATTCAAACAGACCCACACCAAGACACATCATAATTAAAACACCAAAGTTCGAAGAAAAAGAAAGAATCTTAAAAGCAGCAAGAGAAAGGCAGCTAGTTACTTACAAGGGTACCCGCACAACAATGTCTGCTGATTTTTCAATGGCAACTTTGCAGGCCAGAAGGAACTGGCAAGAAATATTCAAAGTTATTAAAAGCAGGAATCTATAACCACACATACTCTACGCAGCAAAGCTTTCGATTAAAATGGAAGGTGAAATAAAGAGTTTCCAAGACAGAAAAAAGCTTAAGAAACTCATCATCAACAAGCCAGTATTACAAGAAAGGTTAAAGGGACTTCTATAAAAAGAGAAGGGTAAAAAAGAAAATATTTATAACATATACAAATAATAAAATGGCAGTAACTATATACACATCAGTAATTACTTTAAATGTAAATGGATTAAATGCAGCAATCAAAAGATATAGGGTTCCCGAATGGATAAGAAAACAAGACCCATGCATATGCTGTCTACAAAAGACTCTCTTCACTTTAAATGATACTCACAGACTGAAAGTAAAGGGATAGAAAAAGATATTTCATGTAAATGGAAATGAAAAAAAAAAGCCAGAGTAGTGATACTTATATCAAATAAAATAGACTTTAAAACAAAAGAAAAAGGACATTACATAATGATAAAGTGATCAATAAATCAAAAGGACATAACCTTAGTAAACATATTTGCACCCAACATAGAAGCACTTACATGTATAAAGCAATTATTAACTGACATAAAAGGAGAGATCAACGGTCATATATTCATAGTAGGAGACTTTAACACCTCATTGACATTAATGGACAAATTTTCCAGGCAAAGAATCAACAAGGAAACAATAGACCTAAAAGACACACTAGACCAAATGGATTTAATGATATTTTCAGAGCATTTTACCCCAAAGCAGTAAAATATATATTCTTTTCAACTGCACATGGAACATTTTCTAGGATAGACCACATGTTAGGACACAAAACAAATTTCAATAAATTTAAGAAGTTTGAAATAATATCAACCGTCTTCTTTGATCATACTAGAAATCAACTACAAGAAAAAAACTAAAACATACACAAACACAGGAGGCTAAATAGCATGCTATTAAACAATGAATGAGTTATTAATGAGATCAAGGAGGAAATCAAAAGATGCTAGAAACAAATGAAAATGAAAAGACAATGATTCAAAATCTATGGGACACAGAGGGAAATTCATAGCAATACACCAAAATTCGAAACAAGAAAAAAGCTCAAATAAGCAGTCTAACTTTACACTTAAAAGAACTAGAAAAAGAACAGCAAACAAAGCCCAAAGTGAATAGAAGGAAGGAAATAATAAAGATTGGAGCAGAAATAAATGAAATAGAGTCTATAAAAACAATACAAAAGATCAATGAAACCAAGAGCTGGTATTTTGAAAGAATAAACAAAACTGAAAGACCCTTAGCTAAACTCATCAAGGAAAAAAGAGAGAGAACTCAATTAAATAAAATCAGAAATAAAAGAGACATAACTACAGACGCCACAGAAATACAAAGAATCATAAGACAATACTACGAGCAATAATATCCCAACAAATTGGACAATCTGAAAGAAATGAACAGATTCCTAGAAATATACAATCTCCCAAGACTGAGTCAAGAAGAAACAGAAAATCTGAACTGACCAAATACTACCAATGAAATAGAATCAGTAATCAAAAATTTACAAAAAAAAAAAAAAAAATCCTGGACTGGGTAGCTTCATAGGCAAATTTTACCGAACATTCAAAGAAGAATTAGCACTTATTCTTCTGAAACTTATCCAAAAAATTAAAGAAGAAGGAAGGTTTCCTAACTCCTTTTATGAGGCCACCATTACCTTGATTCCAAAACCAAAGACATTACAAAAAGAGAAAACTATAAGCCAATATCTCTTACAAATATTGATGCAAAAGTCCTCAACAGAATATTAGCAATCTGAGTTCAGTAATACATTAAAAATATCATCTATTATGATCAAATTGGATTTATTCCTGGGATGCAAGGTTGGTACAATGTCCACAGATTAATCCATGAGATACACCTCATTAACAAATCAAAAAATAAAAACTATATGATCATATCAATAGATACAAAAAAAGTGTTCAACAAAATCCAGAATACGTTTATGATAAAAAAACTTCTCAGCAAAGTGAGAATAGATGGGATATACCTCAACATTATAAATGCCATATATGACAAAGCTATAGCTAACATCATACTCAATGGAGAATAGCTAAAGGCATTTTCTTTGAGATCAGGAACAAGATAAGGATGTCCACTTTCACAACTCCTTTTCAACATTGTATTGGAAGTCTTAGCCACAGCAATCAGACAAGAAAGAGAAATAAAAGATATCCAAATTAGAAAGAAGTAAAACTTTCGTTATCTGCCAATGACATGATACTATATAGAGAGAACCCTAAAGATTCCACCAAAACACTATTAGAACTGATCAATGAATTCAGTAATGTAGCAATAAATATTCAGAAGTCAGTAGCATTTTTATACACCAATGATGAACTTTTGGAAAGAGAAATTAAGAAAACAATCCCATGTACAATTGCATAGAAAACTATAAAACACCAGGAAATCAAATTAACCGAGGAGATAAAAGACCTGTTCTGAGAAAATCATAAGTCATTGAAAAAGAAACGGAGAAAGATACAAAAAAATGGAAGCATATACTGTGCTCATGATAGGAAGAATCAACATCATTAAAATGGCCATACTACTCAAAGCAATCTATGATTCAATGCAATTTCTATCAAAATACCAATGGTATTTTTCAGAGAACTAGGACAAATAATCCTAAAATTTATGTGGAACCATAAAAGACCCTGAATAGAACAGTGATCTTGATAAATAAGAACAAATTTGGAGGTATTACACTACCTTATATCAAACTATACTACAAGGCTACAATAATCAAAACTGATAGTTCTGGCATAAAAAGAGATACATTGATCAATGGAATAGATTAGAGAGCTCGGAAATCAATCCTCATCTATACACTCACTTAATATACGACAAAGGAGGAAAGAATATACAATGGGGTAAAGACAGTCTCTTCAATAAATGATGTTGGGAAAATTGGACAGATACATTCTTACACCATATATGAGAATAGACTCAAAATGAATTAAAGATTTAAGTGTGAGACTCCAAACCATAAAACTTCTAGAAGAAAATATAAGCAGTAAACTCTCTGATATTACTAACAGTAACTTTTTTTTGGGGGGGGGGGATATATCTCCCTGGGCAAGGGAAACAAAAGAATAAATAAACAAATGGGACTGCATCAAACTAAAAAGTTTTTGTACAGCAAAGGAAACCATCAACAAAACAAAAAGACAGCTCACTAATTGGAAGAAAATATTTGCTTATGATACATCTAGTAAGAGGTTAATATCCAAAGTATATAAAAAACTCATACAACTCAGGAACAAAAAATCAAAAATCAAACATTCCAATTTTAAAAAGGTAAGAAAAATCTGAACAGATACTTCTTCAAAGAGAAAATACAGATGACTAATAGACATATGAAAAGATGCTCGAGGTCACTAATCATCAGAGACATGCAAATTAAAACCACGATGAGGTATTACCTCACACCTGTCAGAACGGCTATCATCAATAAATCAAAAAGCAACAAGTATTGGAGAAAATGTGGAGAAAAGGAAACCCTCATACATTGTTTGTGGAATTCCAAATTAGTACAGCCACTGTGGAAAACAGTATGGAGGTTTCTCAACAAATTAAAAATGGATATACCTTTTGACCCAGCAATTGCCCTTCTTGGTATTTATCCAAGGAAAACCAAAAGAATAGTTCGTAATGATCTATGCACCTCAATATTCATGGCAGTACAATTTAGAAATAGTCAAGATATGGAAGCAACCTAAATGCTCATCAGCAGATGATTAGATAAAGAAATTATAGTTCATATATACAATAGAATAGTACTCAGCCATTAAAAAAAATTAAATCCTACCATTCACAATGATATGGATGGACCTAGAGGTTATTATGCTCAGTATAAAATGAGTCAGACAGAGAAAGATAAATACCATATGGTTTCACTTATATGTGGTATCTAAGGAACAAAAAGAACAAAACAATCATAAATGAACACAAATATAGTGGACAATTTGGGGAGGAAGATTGGGGGTGGGAGAATGGGGTGAAGGGTTAAAGAAGTACAAATTAGAGGTTGAGAGATGGTCATGGGGATGGGGAGCATGGCATAGGGAATGTAGTTAGCATTAATATATTGGTTAGGTGGAAAACCAGAGGAAAGAAGAAGTAATTAGGGGGATAGTTTTATAAACTATATGAATGTCTAACCAATGTACTATATATTTGAAACTAATTAAAATAAATTAATTTAAAAACATTACAGAGATAAAAGCCAAATTTAAAGCTAAAAATGGGATATTCGTAGCTAGAAATACATAATCAGAAATACAGTGAAAAGTCCAGAGAAACCATACACACACACACACACACACACACACACACACACACACACACTAATTATGGGAAAATGTATATATATGAAGAAAAACAAAATAAAATTGACAAATACATAATTTATTAACAGGACAGAATAAGTAGATTTGAAAAAATATTTAAAGATTTATTTGGAAAAAATTTTCTATGTAATTATCGATTCTGAGATCAAGATGATATGTCACTTCCGTAGAGATTTAATACTAGGTATTCAACTAAAAGAAATATTCTTATTAATACCAAACTTCATAGGCAAGAAAGAGCCTCTTGGACATGCCTTTAGAAAAACAAACTCCCATAAGTAAAAAATATCCTGTTGATATGTGATTTCTCTGCCTTATCTTTCAATACCTAAATGTAATACCAAGTCTAAAAAGTCCTGAGGGAAACATTTTAGACTCAGTCAGAAACTTTCTTCCAGTATAAGAAGAAAACAGGTGGCTGTTTTCACCATGCTCCGAATATAAACTACACGAGCATTCTTGATGATGACATACAGAAAACAAACCGATGAGTGGAAATAACTCAGGAATGAGAACCTATATTAAAAAAAAAAAAAAAAAAAAAAAAAAAAAAGACTAAAGGTAACCGCTAAATGCATTTAAACAATATTCTATGTTCTATAACTTAGTGAATGATGTTATCTTCCTCCAGCGATGCTCCTAACTAAAAACTTAGGTCATTCTAGACTGCTGCACTTTATACGATGCATTAGTGGTGAGGGCTAAATAATGCAACATTTTTAATGTTTTTAAAATCTACTTCCTCCTCTTGAATCTCACGATTTTAATTTTGGTTCAAGTCTTCCTCATTTGTTTGCCCGAATTACTAAAGCAGTGCTCCAACTGCTGCATACTTTATCAGTTTGATTCATCTTCCTCAAATTACATAAGTAACCTTTCTAATACATAAATCATATCTCTACTTCCCCTTTCAGTGATACCCCGCTCCCTTCAAGATGAAGTCTAGTCTTCTCTGTAGGACATAGCAATCTTTTCTAGTCCAACTCATTCTTAACTTTTTCAACCCTGTCTGTTTTTTACTACCACCCCCACACTATATATTCTACCCATAATTTCCTGGAATAAACCTCTGGTGACATCTCTCCACTTCATATATGGTAATGTGCTCCCTCTTAGGTGATTATTGAGTTTCTTAGAAGCACCTTTATTATAGGATTATCAAATAGCTTATTGATTAAATGTGCATCTATTTCCATGTGCTACCTCACATATATCACCTTTAAAAAGTCACAATCCTCTAGTAGCCTGGCTAATTTTGGCCTCTTGGCCTGTCTAAAAAATACTATTCCCTTAAAGTCACATTTCAGCTCTGCTGTGAGAGTCTTTCACATTAACCCAGTCCAAATTAAATGTCCCAGTCTCTAATTCCCCCCATCACTAAGTTTGTACTTCTGCATCTAGTTCATGTTGTAGCATGTTTTGCATAAGTGTCTGCTTCCTGAACAAACATAAATATCAGGAGGGGGTAAGTAGTTCTTTATTCATCTTTGTATTACCCACAACACCCAACATTATACTTTGGTAGGAGTTAAGTAATATTAAGCCTTAGAAGGAATATGAAAGTAAGCACCAGCATAAAGAATCCCCCAAAGTCTCAGAGCAAAAATATCTGAAGGAGAAGAAATAAATAGAAAATTTATGGTGAACTTCATAATAGAGCTAAACAGAGGGTACTCATGAAATACTTCACCTATAGTGAAGAGGTAAAGAATTCTGGATGTCCTTGCATAGAGGCTTTTCTCTAGGATCAGTAGGGTAAACATTTCTGTCAGGAGAAGCCTCACTTTATCATTCTCCAGTATAATTTAATCTGTTGTTGGCAACATCCTATTTACATAACGACCCTTTCAATGTAACCCATTTAAAACACAATTCATGGAACATTTTGTATTTAGAATGAATATGGTCACTATTAATATATTCACCCCATATCAATGTAGTACGTATATCTTAGCAATTAATGCTGGTTTTTCATACATGTTATAAATGGTAGCATTTCTATTAGTCTACATTTCTTTGATTAGCTTAACTGTTAAAATCAGTTCATAGTAGAAATTAGGAACCCCCAATCCACTCATGTTAGTTAGCATTTCTTTAAAAGTTCTCAAACAACACATCAATCAAAATTTGACAAAATTCCATGCCATATAAGAATAAAGACATTTTACATTTTAATGTTTTTATTAGGATTTTGAAAAAGTAAATGGTAGTTTGTAAAGTGTACAAGTCTCAAATGGCTAAAACTTATTTTCTTAAAATTAAAGTATTAGAAGTTATTTTATAACATATGTTTAAGCCAAAGAGGAAAATTTTAGGTCAAATTTCTACTTACCCAATCTATTTTATCCACATTCCAATATTTTTTTAAATCCCGAAACTGTATTAACATTCCCTTCAGTCCCACGACAATAATACTTGCAAGAACACACTACAAATAAGAAATGTCAATTAACAAACAAAATGAAGATTTTAATCTAAATTTCAAAGACTAAAGTTATTTTTTATTTATTTGTTTTTAAAATACTTACTAGAGAAATGCAATCACCATTTAGAAGAATAAAATAATGTTTATTTTGTTTAGGACTAACCTATTTCAGGAATATAATGACAATTCTAGAAAATCACAGGGTAGAATTTGTGTCATTCTAAAAAATTAGGAAGAAGGAAAAAGAAATAAATGATAAGGGTGAATGTCATAATGATTGCTGCTTGTCCTCTTAACTTTATAATAATTATTTATAACCATTTGTTTGAAGTTTGTTGATTGCAAAAATCAAATATATCATGTATTTCTTTAGAATTATCTTGAGTATCAATTATATGGTTTCATCTGAAGGTATTTATAACTCTCTTGAAAAGTGAACTTAATTATTGAAATATCCTCTAGTGGAAATGATTTAATCTAGTGAGATTAAATCATTTCCACTAGATGAAGAATTAGAACAAGAAAGGATTGAAACTCTCTCTGGCTCTATGAGGACCAGGATCTTACTTGTGTAACATGCCTCAGACTTACTAAAGGCAAGGTGAACCACTGGTACTAGTGTTCTGAGTCACTTTTTATAAAGATATGCCAAAGGTGGCAAGATGCATTCTGTTCCCTACTCTCTTGCCCAGCACACATTTTTTTAACAGCTCAAGTTCTGATGAAATTTTTCTAAAGTCTATTTCTTGTAACAGAGATTGCCTAGTTATACTCTCCAAATGAGCACAAGATAAATGTAATTCCACTATGGTATTTTTATACAAGAGCCTAAGAATTAGAAAATAGTCATGGTACCCTCGCATTCTTTGCCTATCAAACACCATTTTTTTTCCACCTCTCCTTCATTAACCCATTAGTTTTGTCACATGAATGACGCATGAATCATTAATGGGTGACACATTAGGATCATTGAAGTTCCTCTTTTAAGAAATTTCAATACACGATAATTCTCATTAAAAGCAAATTTTAAAAATAGGTCATAAAAATGCATTACTGTACCATGGGCAGCCAGTAAAGCAAAGGTCCTATTGCATAAATGACTGTCAGGACGAAAATGCAGGATATTAGACAAGCCACCTGTAAAATACAAGACAGACAAAAAACCTTGAACTTTCCTATTATTCCAAAGTTATAGGGGGAAAATATAACTCTTAGTTCATCTTGTTTAGAAGAGATAAGCTGTTGGCATGTGATTGTTAAATTGCATAGACTATCATTATCTATATTTTGCAACTGAAAGAACCCAGACATAAGAGCTGACAAACTAGTATAATCAAATTAAGTCAATGACAAGAGAAAAGTAATTCCACAATAAGAAATAGGACATCATCAACTTTTATCAAGTATTACATTGATGGCTTTTTGTAGTTGTTGTTTTATAGTGAAGGTGGCACTTTAATTAAAAGCCTTTTAGCCTATTGTTGTTCAGCCTGACTCCTGTCCTCGCTTCCTGGGGAGTTGTTTGGGTAGTAACTGAGTATTCAGCTTAGGGTTTTCCTTTGCCAATGATAAATTTTCATTTTATTGAGAGAGAGTTATTTGTTAGAAAGCACTTTCATATTAAGCAGTTATATGGAATATGGGAGAAGTCTCTGCAGTGAAACAGACAACTTTATTAATCCCGAAAAGTCACTAGTATCTTGTTCTAACCAACTCAACCTGCTGACAAAAGGGAATTCAAATCACATGACTCCTAGCTGTGCTCCACTTGATGGAGAACCCAATTTCACATCAGCAAATATTCATGACTAAATAAAAACGTTGGGCCAAACTATCAGTCTAACAGGAGAAAAAAGACCACAAAGCTGCCTAGAATATTATAAAGAAATAAGAGGGGATCAGGACTTATTCGAATGGCTAACACTAAAAATAAATATATAAACAAATAAATAATCAATTACTATTAAGGGCTGGCAAGGGCTTAGAGCAACTAAAGTTCCCAAACATTGCTGGTAGAAGTGAAATATGGTACAGTTTAGCAGTTTTTTATGAAGTATTTAAGAACTATTTAAGAAAAATAAAAACATATGTCTATGCAAATATGTATATGTGAATACTTATAAAAGCTTAATTAATAAACACTAAAATTTGTAAAAAGCTGAAATGTCCATTAATTGGTAAATAGAAAAACAAATTGTGGTATATTATTACAGTAGAATACCATTCAGCAATACAAAAGAACAGGCTATCAATATATGCAACAGCAGGTATGAAATTCAAAACTATTAACTAAGTGAAAAAAGCTAGACACAAATCTCTTCCATATTTAGTGGAACTTATTGCCAGCATATAAAGGGGAAAAATCCCTTTGTGAGAAATAAGTCATTAGAAAACTAAAGATTGTCTATAAAAAAAAGTTACAGTGCATATCAAACTGACACTAAACTGATAACTTAGTAATAACTGGTGATTTTATATAAGAGCTTTTAAACAAAATATGATGCCTACAAGAGACTCACGTTAGACTGAAAGATACTTACAGACTGGAAGTCAAGGGATAAAAAAGATATTTATGAAAATGGAAATGAAAAAATGATCTGGAACATCAATACTTATACCAGACAAAATAGACTTTAAAAGAAAGGCTTTAAAAAGAAACACAGAAGGACCCAGTAATAAGTGAAAAATGAATGCAACTTTGCCATCTGCAATATGTGGATGAACCTAGAGGGTACTGTGATGCATGGAGTAAGAGAAAGACAAATACCATAACATTTCACTTACATGTAGAATCTAAAAACAAAATAAACAGAAACAAACTCATAGAAACAGAGAACATTTTGAGGGTTGTCAGACAGGAGGGAGCTTGGGGTAGTGAAAAAGGGGTAGTTACAAAATAGTCAAATTACAGAATAAAGAATATAGTCAATAATATTGTAATAACTGTGTCTAGTGTCAGCTGGGTATTAGATTTATCAAGGTGATCACTTTGTAAGTTATACAAATGTCTAATCACTATGTTGTATACTCAAAACTAATATAATATTGTATGATGACTATAAAAATAAAAAAAAATATTTTGAAAAAAATAACTTTCTGCAGAAATATTGATAATATGTAATGGGTCAATTAGTGAAATAATCAACAAATATAAGATTTTTTAGTTAGTTGTCCTTAGCCTAAGAGTTGAAGAGTTTTTAATTCTTCTAGATTAATTTACTGGGTATAAGTCTAGTCCTTTAAAGATATAGAGCTATCTAAGGAATGGTTTTATGAAGTCTTGACACACAGAAAACTGGTTTCATAAAGAGTCTATTTAAAACAAAACTTTCAAGACTTTGTTTACCCAGTGCCTTCATCAAATCATTTCAGTTTAGTTATCAGTTATACCCACATAAACTTAACAGTTGCCATGCTAAAAGTCTAAAATGATTACTATGGGAAAACACCCTTAATTTGGATATGCACATAACAGATTCCTTCTCTGGAATTTTTTTCATCTTTATTGAAATTTAATAGACAATTAGTTGCTTGTATTTACATTTTACAATTTAATGAGTTTTTTCAAATATAGTTGGCATACAGTAACATACGTTTCAGTTGTAAGCATAGTGATTAGAGATCCACATAACTCACAAAGTGATCACCCCACTAAATCTAGTACCCTTTTTCCCCCTTACATATTTATTACATTATTAACTATTTTTCTTATGCTACATTTTATATCTCCATGTCTATTTTGTAACTATCCATTTGTACTTCTTAATCCATTTGCCCTTTTTTTTCTGTGCAATTTAATGGGAATTGTTGAACAGATTTATGACCATATCAACAACCAGAACAGTATAAAATACTCTGTTGCCAAGTCTTATTCCCCTGAACTAGTTTTTTATTAGATTTCTTCTATTTCTTCAGAAATCTCATGAATAGAAAACAATGCAGAAAATAACTCTTAAATGGACAATCCTTAGAAAAGTTCTGTTGTTCTAATCATTGAAATATATGACCTTTGGAACAGAGAAGGCCTCTTCGCCATTTTTATCCTATTAATTAGGCAAATAAAAAGAAAAAAAGAAAAATTCCAAATTTAAAAATAACTACATGTTTTCTCAACATATTATCTTTCAGAATTAAATATTGAAAGTGACAAAGATTAATTAGATGGTTTTTCTGTTACTAAAATAGTAACTAGAAAAGCAATAAATGCCTAAGGAAACCCAGATATGGAACACACTCAAGGTGGAAGACACCTTACAGATTCTATTCTAACCTTCTCTTTTCATATGATCATGAAGATGCTAACTTGCTCAAGTTCCCCAGCTAGTTGGAGGAGCAACTTAGACTAGAAACTGCCTTGCTGCATCCCAACCAGACCAGAATATCTTAATATTAAATGTTGAACAAAAAATTCTGAAAATATTTTACTATAGTATTCATTATAATTATAATATTTATTATAAAAATAATTAGTAATAATAAAATTAGTGGTAGTTAACTTTAAAAGAGCATTTATTTGGTGCTTAGACATTGTGCTAAATAAGCATGCATTAATGCATTTAATCCTTATATTAATTACTTTAATTTTATCCTTATAATTTAGTCTTTATAACAATTACTTTAACAGCCAAGTCCTTTTATCCTAGAGAGGTCAAATTATGTAAACTAAGTCACCCAACCACCAGAACATAGGCTCCGGTTCTGCAATCCATGTCTTTAACCATTCACTATACTTATCTAACTTGAACATGAAGAAAAGAAACCTAATATGCTTATCCTTAGGAGAAACCAAGTAGAAACTACTATAGAGTGCTAGAATTTTATAGATGAAAAAATCTTTAAAGTAAGGGATGATACTTGAGTACACTACTTATTAAACATTCAGATTTAAGTCTGACACATTAAAAAGTACAGTTTGTAAAATGTTTATGCTGATACGCATGACAAACCTATGCTTGAAGTCACTAACTACATAAAATTTGATTAAATTTTGATTTCACATCTTAGCTGATGAGTTGCAGCAATTATTTGACAAATCATTATACATTCCCCTCTGCTCCATGAATTATCATTCATCAATAATTTATTATTAGTTTTATGTTATATTTTAACTTCTATTTACCCATATTTCTCCTGCTACTTGCTCCCCAAGGTCAAGAACTATATCCTTTTCAAATTTATTCTTCCAACCACTCCCCAAAAAGACTTACTATAAGTTGGTCTCCCATAAATGTTGGAATTATCACATAAAATGTTTTATAAATTTTGATTCAGTTTTGATTTTAAATAAATGTGGATTGTTTTAATAATAGATAGCTGTTAATGTTAATTTCTATATTAACATATACATCAATTTTCTTGTATAGAACAGTAGTTAAGAATACAAGACTTAGAATAAATCTATCTGTGTTCAAATCCCAGCTCTGTCAACTTCTTAGCTCTGTAACTAGGGTAATTTACTTTAACCCTCTTTTTCCACAACTTTTATTATGTGGAAACTGAGAATAATAATTATACTTCCTTCAGAGTTGCCTAAAGGGTTGAATGAGTTCATTTACATAGAAAGTATGACAGACAATGCCTGGCACAAAACTCAATATATGCTTCCACAAACACCAATACCATTATCGTCATCACAGCTACATTTTCATTATTATCATTCTCATCTTATCAGTACCCAGCATAATACTTGGTATATAGCAGCCACTCAAATGTCAAAATAAAGATATATAATTGTTTCTTTAACCTCAAATGCCTGCAGACATCTTATTACTAATTTACATACCTGTACATCTACATATACCTGAATTTCAATGTCAATGACTAATTTTGCATATAATTTATTTCATTTTATTTAAAGGAAGTGCACAAAAAATGGCAGTTTCAAATTGGTTAGCTTAGCAAAAAACAAGGTCAGAGTACCACTAGAGGGAGCGCTAGATCAAAGTTTGCTACAATAAAGCTGCCATTAGTACAGAATTTTTTTTAGAGCTAACGGAAATCATTGAGTTTCTGGAAGGATCATTCACAAGAAAGACAAAAGAGACAGACTTCTTTGAAACTAGTGAGAAAAAAATTGAAGAAGTAGAAATATTTTCAGGACTTTAGAGAGAAACTCACTCTTAACCATTCTTCCGGAAGGAGAGTAAAGGCACAGCAGTTATTTTGTCCGTGCTAGACGATAAAGTACCTGTGTCTTTGCTCCTGTGCTGTATAGTCCAGCAGTCCTTCCCATGGCAGCAGCGCTTGGTATGCAAAAGAAAAATGAAGAAATCACATTGCTGAGGCCATGAGCCAAAAGTTCCTAAAAGATTGACAATAAGAGAATATATCATTTCATAGTAACTATCAACTTTTAGAGACCACAGGTACAATTTGTCAATAACTCATTTGTATTACATTTCTGTTCTCTCCACTAGTTGTGATTTAACCATTGTAAATATCTATCTCTATCTCTATCTCTATCTCTATCTCTATCTCTATATCTCTATCTCTATCTCTCTCCTCATAACAACCTTATAGGAAAGTACAAGATATTTGTTATTTGTTGCCAATTTCTCTATTTTTTAAATCACTGTAATCAAGGCTTTGGTTCCCACCACTCCATAACTTCCACAATGCTAAATCCAATGTCAATTCCTATGTTACTTGGCCTAAAAGCAGCATTTGACGCAATTATTCACTTCCTCTTTCTTTAAGTCTTCTTCCAGGTTCTTCTAGGACCTCACATCCTCCTGGTTTCCTCCCACCTCCTTGGCCACCACTTCCCAATACAGGTTCTTTCTCATCTAGCCAATCACAAATATTGCACCATTTTTCTATCTATCTCTAGCCTGGACCATTTTTATGAATTTCAGACTCATATAGCTAACCTGCTACTCAACCACCTCCATTTGGATGGCTAACAGGTATCCCAAACTTAATCAAGTGTACCACCCCTAACCTGGTCCTCTCACATTCTTCCACATCCCAAATTCCAAATGTTTGGGCCTAAGCTTTACAGATACAGCCATGCACCTCATAATGACGTTTTAGTCAATGACAGATCACATACACTAGAGTAGCCCCATAAAATTATATAAAGCAGAAAAATTCCTATTATTTAGTAATGTGATAGCCATTGTAACATTGGAGTGCAACGTATTACTCATGTTTGTGGTATGCTGGTGTAAACAAACCTACTGCACTACCAGTTGTATAAAAGTATGTAGCACATACAGTATGCAAAACCTGAGAATGATAATAAATGACTATGTCCCTGGTTTATGTATTTTACTATACTACACTTTTTATCATTATTTTAGAAGGTACTCTTTCTACTTATTAAAAAAGATTTTGTTGTAAAACAACATACCCTGTTATGCCCATAACAACTTCATACATCTCATGTATACCACGTCTCTGGTTTGTATCATTTTTTCTTGTGCTGATTTAATCTCATGTGGTCTTGTATAGTAACATACTGTACAGGTTTGTAGCCTAAGACCAATAGGCTATACCATATAGCCTAGGTGTATAGTAAACTACACATCTCTAAATGTATCCCTGTCATTAAGGAGCACATAACAATATTCTTGGTGCCTTTCCTTTTTCCCAGGTGGCATCCATATACAATCCAGAATCTGTCTACTTCTCATTTCTTCAATTGTTATATCCTGATCCAAGTCAACAAATTTCACCCGAATTATTGTAAAAACCTAATGTTTTCCTGCCTCTCTTGTTGCCAGTAAGCAACACAAACATTCCTGCCCTTACAGAACTGGCCTTCTAATAAGGGAAGGCTGATCATAATTAAGATGAATATGGTAAGTAAAGCAGAGGAGGGAGTGAGAAATCTAGAGTTTAGGACTTTAGCTTACCAATGAAGGCATCCCTAAGAAAGAAACATTTGAACAAAGGAGGCGCGCAGATATCTGGGAGAACACAGTTCCCGGTAAAGGGAAGAGCAAATGCAAATGTCCTGAACTAGAAACATAACTAGTAGGTTCAAGGAAAGGCAAAGCAGTAAGTGTGACTAGAACAGAATAAAAAAAGGATATGATATCAGAGACAAAAAAGAATGGTGGCAAGACATGTAGGGCTTTATACAGTAAATCTTGGTTAAGAGGCTTTTTATATAAGTACAATAGGAAGCCATTGGGAGGTTCTGAGATTAGGAAAGACATGATTTGTGTTATACACTATTATATCCCCTGTTCCTAGACCAGTGACTGGTACATTAGTGAGGATCAATACACATCTGTTGAATGAATGAAACTGCTTTTCTACAGATGTCAAAACAGGAGCACAGAAACAATTATGGACACATAGTATCACAGTGAGTTTTAGACAGAGGTAATTGGTTTGTAACCAGGATTCTGCAGCTGCCTCTGCAGACCTACTGCACTTTAAAATCCATAATTTTTCAAAGTATGCAATGAAAAATATATTTAGATACTCTCCCAGAAGCAAATTAAAAAGAAAATCAAGATATCTCTCTTTCTAAAAATAAAATTACACACCAACCCATGAAACCCAGATTTTTAGCTTTCTGTGAATGATTTAGAGATTTATCTTTTGTTTTGTTCTACCCATTCTTCCTATAAATTTAGGCAAGTTATATTTTTCATAAGTTTGACGTTTTTAGTATCTTGGAATACACAGTACAATGATACAATAGCTGTGGAGAGGGGCTTGGGCATACTCCACCTGGTTATCATCAACTGAATATTTGAATTTTTTGGCAGATCCTTGAGCAAGAGACAGTGAAGCCACATAGCCTACAACTGCCACTCCCAAAGCTTCTATGATTACTGCCGAGAGGACATTCATTGAAGGAGCTTTAGGTGGAGGAATTCTGTGAAAATAAATATTAAAATGAAATCATCAATTTTCATGAAATTTCTGTAACAATTTCCAATAAATCCAAGTGTGGTAATGACTCTGAAGTTTACATAGAATAAGTAAAATAACCATGAGAAAAGCAAGAAGCCATGCCCTTAGAAGTCCTTTCTTTTCAACATTAATTAGCAGAAAAGCAAAATCACAAGGAACACCACAGGGGCAACTCCATGTATTTATACCCAAGGAATTCAGGCTGTTTCAGAAACTCGGACTAGACAAAAATTTTCTGAATCAGAACAAAAGCACATCTAGAAATTACTTTTATTTGAAAATTTCCAAATATTTATTTGGCTGGCATTAGACACTGTATTCCTGGCCTTGAATATTATCATGCTGTATGCAAACACTAGTTGACTATGAGCTACAATTTTCGAGTTAACCCCTAAATTTTCTATTGAGTTCATAATCTTAATTATGCTTTTAATGTGATCCTTTCACAGTACACTTAACTACGTATCATATATGTTAAGAAAATTATGCATAAAGGTTCCATCTACCCTCTGTTACAAAATATGGGACCACACTTAACTCTCTGTTTTAAAGAATGATTTAAAATAGTTCTTTTAACCAAAACCTGGTCATTGTCTTATTGCCTTTCGAAAACCACTTGAGCCAAACAAAGTATCACCATCGATTTATCCCCCAATGATGCTTTGGGAGACTTATTTCCCCTTAAAAAAAAAAAAAAAAATCCTTCTAGGGCAAAATAGAAGAAAAAGGGACGAAAATTAAAGTTGATTTAAAACCTAGTATGTAAGTAGAATGCTCTTGCATATTAGCTGTGTAAAGGATAAAGCATTTTGAGAAAGGTTAGGTAATGTATCTAAATAACAGATTAAATGATAGAGCTGGGATTCATTCTTAGCTCCATTTAATTTCAATGTCATGCTCTTTCTCTGTTTCCTTAAGAGGCTCGGTCAGGAAAGGCAGCACTCAAAGTAAGGGAGAATTAGAGTGGATAGAGGAGAGGCATGATTTTTTACCCACTTGCAAAAGTTTATTTCTAAAACAAATTAATTTGTATCATTGCAGGTCCTAAAATATATGCTATACAAAAGTGCTACCATTTCAAAGTGTAAAAATTTTTGTTTCATGAAAATTGAGCTTGCTTAATTATTAATAACAATAAGCTGACTTAGAAAAAACAATAAGCTTAATTTTTTTAAGGTGAAAAGGTAGATAACCCTCGAGAAAACCAAACTCGATTCAGATAGTCATCGTTAGCCTATAACTACACAAAGGCTCAAGATAGATTTTTTTTTTAGTTTTTTCTTGTGATAAGAACTTTTTTTATATTTTATTTTATTTTTCTTTCTGAATTTATTGAAATCTAATAGACGATTAGCTGCTTGTATTCACATTGCACAATTCAATGAGTTTTTTTCCCAACTATAGTTGGCATACAATAATACATCAGTTTCAGTTGTACAGCCTAGTGATCAGAGATCTACAAAACTCACAAAGCAATCACCCCACTAAATCTGGTACTGCTCTTCCCCTTACAAATTTATTACAATAATATTAATCGTCTTCTCCATGCTACGCTTTACATCTACACGTCTATTCTGCAACTATTTGTACTTTTTAATCCCTTTGCCTTTTTTTCTGTCCCTCCAACCCCCCTCCCATCTAGTAGCCCTCAAAATATTCTCTGTATCTATGAGTTTATTACTGCTTTTGTTGTTGTTGTTGTTGTTGTTGTTTATTTTGTTCTTTAGATTCCATATGTATGTGAAATCATGTAATATTTGTCTTTCTCTATCCAATCCATTTCATTCAGTGCAATACCTTCTAGGTCCATGAAAGCAATATCTTTTTGCATCCCCTTCCTTTTAGCCTGTGTATATCTTTTAATCTGAAGTGAGTCTCTTGTAAGCAGCATATGTAGGGGTCTTGAATTCTTATCCATTCAGCCACTCTGTCTTTTGGTTGGAGCACTTAATACTTTTCTATTTGAGGTACTTGTTGATAAGAATGTAGTTATTACCTTCTTTATTTTTGTTTTCGATACATGTTTTTTTCTTATTAAAAAGTCACTCCAACATTTCCTATAATACTGGCTTGTTGTCAATAAATTCCTTTAGCTTATTTTTGTCTGGGAAACTCTTTACTTATCCTTCAACTCTAAATGATAGCTTTGCTGAATAAAGAATTCTTTATTGTAGATCCTGAGTTTTCATCACTTCAAATATTTTGTGCCTGTCCTGCATGTTTTTTTGGGAGGCTGCTAGTCTTATGGGTGCTCCCTTGTAGATAACTAACTGCTTTTCTCTCGCTGCTTTTAAGATTCTCTCTTTGTATTTAACTTTTGGGATTTTAATTATGATGTATCTTGAGTGTCTTGATGTGGGCCTCTTTGGGTTCATCTTTTTTGGGACTCTCTGTGCTTCCTGGGCTTGTATGTCTATCTCCTTCACCAGGAGAGGGAGGTTTTCCATCATTATTTCTTTAAATAGCTCTTCAACTTCTTATTTCCCCTCAGGTACCCCTATGACATGGATATTTTTACATTTAATAGTGTCCCATAGGGTTCTTAAATTATTATTATAATCTTTGCTTCTTTTTCCTTGCCATTTTGATTGAGTGTCCTTGGCTTTCCATCCTCTATATTGGTGGTTTGAGCCTCTTTTTTATCCACTCTGTTGATTCTGTCTAAAATATTCTTCATCCCAGATGTTCTTCATTTCTGAATGGTTCACTTTTATAATTTCCATTTCCATTTTTATGTTTTTTATCTCTTTGTTCAACTTCTCATTGAATTCATCTACACTTTTCTTAAGTTCATTGAATATCTTTATAACCAGTATTTTGAGCTCTGCATCTTAGATTGCTTGACTCCATTATTCCTGGATCTCTGTTCTAGTCTCATATGGTTTCTTCTTTTTTGTCTTCCCATTTTGGCTGCCTTTGTCTGTTCCTAAATACTAAGCAAAGTTCCTAAGTCTCCTGGTCTTATTAGTGCAGCTTTGTGTATTAGGTGTTCAGTAGCATAGTCCTGAGAGAGGTTCAGCTGCAGGCCAAGTTTAGCCCAGCCTGTGCCCTCTAAGGCCACCTGTTAAGATTCAGCAAACAATCCACAGATGGTGTGCTTATAGTTGCTTCAAGAGGTCATGCCAGAAACTGAGGCCAGGTGCCTAGTGTGAGTCTTGGTTCTGCTCATCAAGGAGCACGAGACTTGCCAAGAATACATCTGGATGTGGCTTGGGTGGGGCCGCGAGTTGGGGAAGGCAGAGTTTCAGGGATCCCCTGGGCACAGTGACCTCTGTTATCCAGTTTGATGACGTCTCAGCTATGGTGGCCCTGGGTCCGCACACTGGGAGTGGAAAGGGCTCAACAAAGGAATAATGGATACCGCTGGCACTTCTGTCTAGTAGAGATCTTCGCCTCCAACCTTCACTCCAACAACTGACCCCCTGTAAGTACCTGGTGCCCCTCACACAGCCTATTTGGTGCTGGTGCTCAGAGTAAGCAGGTCCGCCACCATGAAAGTCTGGTTGTGAATGCAGTCCCTTTAAGAGGTATCAGTGATTGCTGGTTGTTGCTGCCACAGCCTCTGTCCCACTCAGCCACATGGAATTGGGCAGCCTTGCATCCTTTGCAGGGTGATTTATTACTTCTCTCCTTAGTTATAGGGCTTGTTCATCTAAGTCTCAGGTGACGTTGCATGCTGTTTGCTCCATGTTTCTGTCACAACTTTGATTTGGTCACAAGAGGGATGAACAAAGCCTCTATCGTCTATGCCTTTTTTTTTTTTACTCAAGATGAGATTTTTTTGTCTTTTTAATCTGAAATTTTTCTACTGTTCCTCCATTTTAATGTAGTTAGAAACCAAAATTTGGGACTGTAAAATAAAAATATAGAGGACTCAACAACTATAACTTTGCTCTAAATTTATAAATATTGGTGTATATACAATCCATTAAAAGAAATAAACCATAACACTCCCCTTCTTTCCAAAAAAGTCTTTGTTTTCTTTCAAGCTATATTTGAAACAATCTCTTGCCCTTTAGAGTGAACACTTCTTGTTAACTTTCCCCTTAGTGTACAAAGGAAGGCTTTAAGACAGATAGGGAACCATGCCCTCTTCTCCACTACACCCTCTCCCTCACTATTATCTACCACACAGGCCTATGAGTTTGCTATTTCAGATAATACATGTGTACTTTTACTATGTTTCAAGTAAAATAAGATAGTCATTAGAATATTTGAGTGAAATGGGGAAGACTAAATTCCAGAGCATGGCTCTAATTTGGAAGTTCAATGTCCTCCATTTTTTTTTGAAATAATAGCTCTGTAAATTTCCAAATCTTTGACAGGAATTAATACTGTATAAAATAGTTATCAACTATCCTAGTTATCGATAAGCAGTCTAAGAAGTTACTATTTCTCTATATGTATATTGGTTTTATCATTTAAAAATAAAAATTAATTAGAATTTTGTCCATACAGGGCTTTTGAAAGAAAATCCATACCGCTTACCACCAATTCCTTCCTCCATCAAAAACAAACAAACGAACAAACAAAAATTAGGAAAAATGGCTACATTACCCTTTTGGAATATGACCAACTACTTCTAATCCATATGTGTTTTCCATATCGGCATAATAACAAGCAAATGATGCAGCAATAATCTGTGTGTTTCCATTTGAAAAAAAGAAAAAAAGTTATTACTATTTTTAAACATATTTTTTAAAAATATTTTTAAAAGTAAAAATTTTTCATGTGTCTCATGATCATCAAGAGTAATGCAGTAGTTGTACAGATTTTTAAAAACTAGAAATGTTTAAAAATCAGAAATCCCTCTGAGATTTAAGAGCACTTATTTTGGAGTCTAAAAAATTAAAAAATTAAATGACATTTCAATAATATCCTTTTAAAATATCATACCATATGTCAACTTAAATATGTTTAATTTTGAAGAGAAGCAAAACATAGACTATTTGAGTGGAGTGTGTGTGTGTGTGTGTGTGCGTGCGTGTGTGTGTGTGTGCGCGCGCATGCACGCAGACATCACAATCCAACTTAAATACTTGTCTTTTGTGACACAAAGGAATGCTTTATAAAATATCATGCTTTGAAATATTGCATCAACATTCCTAAATAGGTTAGTAATCAATAATAATTTGTATTCTCCTTAAATATTTTAAAATTTTGAGCTTTTGCTGTTTCTTGATATAAAATATACTCTATGAAGTCTCAGGTGCTCTATACTCCATTATATGATTATGACATAGAATATATGGCAGGCAAGATCACATGTTCTCTTCTTGTATTCCTAATCACCTTTAAATGTATGTTAAACCAGTTCAGCCTTTGTGTTACCAACCACACCACCCTAATGCTTTCCACCATTTTCACAGTCCCTTTTCATTCTTCTGATAATTATAATTGGTACTAGATATTTCAAATGGTTATGTTATCAGCTTAATGTCAACTTACAACTGTTTATATACTATACATTTTTGTTAAAAAAGAGACATATCAATTATCTAAAGTATGAAATTTATAATATTCATAGCTGGGAAAAGAGTATGGCAAAATCACACTAACAAAATAAGAAATATTCTAATAATTAATGCCCAATATTATATTATAAGTTTTTCTGCTCTCTGCAGTGATATTTAACTGGATTTGCAGAGATTCATAAAACATTAAATAGATTTAAAAAGCAAAATACACTTGAGGATTTTTTAAAAAGATAACAAAACATTACAGGTAATACTGTTAAAATTTATAAATATTGTGATATAATAGTATTTTCTAAATGAGGTAGTAGTTAAAAATTCAGGTTATTAGGTTAGAAGTATTAATATATTTAAAAATTCCTAAGCCAATTAATATATTTAATTGCTAATAATTTCCATAAAATATTTATATGAGGTCAGAAAATATTGTGAGCTCTAAAAGAAGATGTACTATAGCCACAAGATACCTGATCCTTATTGAAAATGGAAAAAGGCCATTTATCTTAGTTCTATAGAAATGAGTCATAGCCCTTGAGACAGATTTTAATGTGCTACTCAGATATTTCAATAAGTGAAATTATTTAGATACAACTTGTCATATGCATGAATAACCCAAAGACCATTAAAAAAAACTAAAACAAATTAATGATAATTAATTTAATAAACTATGGTTGTATTAACATTTCCTTTTCAACTTAATGCCTTTAGCTAAATGTTCCCAGTAGAGGCTCTTAAAATTTTTTAATGTATTTGTAATGACATTAATTTTAGGAGCAAAGTATAATTTGTTGTTTTGCCAGGTACAACAAAAAAATATCTTAGATAGCCAGCCCTGGCCAGTTGAAAATCATGAGTAGCTTTTCAATAAAGCAAAATTAGGTCAGTAAAAGAAGTGTTAATAAATCTACCAATCATTAGTGGAATTTATAAATTGATAATATTTCTATACATATCCTACAGATCCCACATCAATAGAATTTAGTATCACTTTTTATTACTTTAAGGAAAATCATTGACAGAGATCTTTTGAGTTTCATCCTCATCCTTATTCAAATCTTAAGCTATATGTTCTCTTATTTATGTAAAAAATTATGAGAATATAGAGAAATGTTGTGTAAATTGAAAACATGTGTGCCTTCTTTTTAAAATTATTAACTCAAAATGATTCCTATTCTTAAATTAATATATAGCCACACAAATTAGCCCTATTTTAATGAGAAACAGAACTGGTTGTGGGTTACTGTAGACAATGTAGCAAACCTCTGCAGGTATCCCCAACAACTGGAAAACATTATAGGATGGAATGCTAGATGTTGATTTTATACTTACCAAAATTAAATCGACAGGAAGGACAACTTTAATTTTCCTTTTAAACTGTTCATTCAACTCTTTAACCAGAACAAGCACAACAATGCTCAGCAAGGATAAGAGCAGTGCTTCCAGTCTAACAGACTTGATGTTTTCAAAGACATATGCATAAATCTACAGTGATGAGAAAAAAATATAAACAAAATTCAAGGTCATCTACAATATAATAAAATTGAAATCTGGCCTCAAATGAACTCGATGATGTCTTACAAAACATCTTAATGGTTGTAGGGTAGAAAGGTGGAGTGTAGAATGGTGATCTGTGCACAGCTCTAATTCATTTTCATATACTAAATTCCTTTGCCATTGATTCTTCCATCAAACCCAGGGATTGTTCCTTTATGCATAAGGGCACTGCTAGAGAGAATTACTTTTCTCCTTCCCAGCCACTTCAATGGGCAAAGATGCTAAAATTCATTAATGACATGTAAATTCATCATTAAGTACACTGAGGGAACTATAGGCAACCTTGAACCTCACTACTCTCCCTCAAACCCCAAAATCAAACATATATATGTACAAGCCACACACAATAGAGTTAAGTGCTTGTGTTTGGCTGATATCAGATATTTAACTTAATGTTAAATATTACTATATTCTCAGTCATCCAGTATTTTATTCATTTATTGCCACATACTTTACACCAAACATTCAGTTAAAGGTCTACAACAGTGGGCAATTTAGTTAAGTCTTAGTATTCATGGAGCTTATAGTCTAGTGTATAAATTGATAATTAAAGTAAAATTAGTGCAGTATGATGTTATAGAGCACCTGAAGTACATGTGTCTTAGAGATGTTAGTAGTCAGGAAAGACTTGCCCAAAGATGATTAACAGGAATTAGCCAGGTTGTGGATTGTAGAAGAATAAGGATAAGGATTCTGGGGGAAATGTGTTGTATAAAATGCACATTCTAAAATTTCGAGCATAGAATGTGAAGAATGTATAACTTCCTAAAAATACTTTAAAAGTAAGCAAGTCTATTTGAAATTAGGCTTATGTCAAAAAGTTTGTTTGTAACTAAGAAGAAGATAGTGTACATTGATATTGATATATGACACTCAATCTTGGTAACTTGGTAACTTTTCTGACTTGGCAGAAAAGATAAATGTGGGAGTGATGTCAAAGAAAAGAATAAATTGAAAGCCCTTTTTAAATCTGAAAACCCATATACATGTATTTAACCAAGCACCAATAATATTTTGGTCAACAACTTAAGATCTAGTTCATAATTATATAAACATATGATCTACTCACATAAAAAAAATAGGGTGATAGATTTTTAAAGAACCTTTTATTGAGTGTCAAAGGGGGAAAAATAATAATTAGCCTAAATCCAATCTTATGTCCACAGGACAGTCATAAAAAGAACAAACTGGAATTTTATTGTCTAGAAATAAACACAAGACTACTAAAATTTATATATAATATTAAATGCACAAGAGATTTTGGAAGAGAATAATATATGTGGGTTTATACTACTATAAATATGATACCAACATGACATGTAGAAAATATATAAGAAAAATTAAAAACAAACAAAAGCCCAGAAACATAAAACAGTTGTGTTGTAGAAAAAATTATCCAGAAGATTATGTTTGAAAATAATTAAGCCAAATAAAAGAAATTCTAGATGAACAGGGGTTAAATATAAAAAAATTGAATTCAGAAAATGTAGACATTAAAATGGGCAGAAAATATAAACTATTAACAAAAAAAGTTATAAATGGTCAATACAATGAACGAAGAGCTTAACCGCACTGGCAAAGAATTGTAAATTCAAACAATAATCTTTTGGTGATCTGATAAAATGTATCAAAAGTTTTTGAAACATTTTATCCTTTGCCTCAAGAGCCCCACTTCAAGAAAATTAAGCTCTGAACATAGTTAAATTTATGTGACAAGACCTTGTTACAAGGCTATTGACTGAAGCATTGTTTAAAATAGCAAAAAAAGAAATTGAAACCACTTATATTTAATAGTAGAACAATAATGGAACTGGTTCAATTCACTAGGTTACATATGCGCTAGAAGCAACTACATCCATTAAACACACGACTTTAAATAATTCCTATATTTATTGACACAGAATGGTGTTCCTGTTATGATGTTAAGTGGGAAAAAAAACCAAGTTTTAAATAACTAGATATGGTTTGTTACTGTTATGGGCTGAATTGCTCCTCCCACACAAAATGTTTATGTTAGAGTGCTAATCCCCTGTATTTCAGAATGGATACAGGGCTTTAAAAAGGTAATTAAAGTAAAATGAGGTCATATATGTTGGCTCTAATCGAATATAACCAGTATCCTTACAAAAAGAGATTGGGATACACACATGCCTGCACGCATAGGAAAGACTGAGAAGGTAACCATCTGCAAGCTAAGGAAAGAAATCGCAGAAGAAATAAAACCTGCTAACCTCGATCTTGGACTTTTAACCTCCAAGACAATGAGAAATATATTTCTATTTTTAAGGCACCTAGTTGTTTCTATTTGTTATGGCAGCCATAGAAAATTAATACTGATATCATTTTAGTGAAATAAAATTTCATACTTTAAATATCTATGGATATATCTGGAATACTAATAACTGTGTAAGGAGATGTTTGTGCTTATTTGTATCTTTTATATTCTCTCTTATGAAGGCACATCATTCGTATAATTTTAAAGGTTTTAAAAAGGTCTTAACTGCTTATCTTCAACCTCTCCTCCTCTTGGACATGCTAAATCTGATTTTTATAACCACATTTCTAATTGGCCACAGTAGATTTCTCAAGTCTAGTTTCAAGAAATAAAAAGTAGTTTTACTTTAGCTCACAGACAGTTCTTATAGCAGTCCAGCTTGTTGGCGTTCTTTGCCTTCTCTTTGTAGGGTATCAAATATAATTTGACCACAACTAAAAATATTGGGTCAAAAGAACTTATGTAGACTACGTTTCTAAGCATCTCTTAAAATTCTACTCAGTAGGTTTCCAAATCAAAGAACTCAATACATCTGGTCCAGAGATTAGGACTATACTTGGTGCATCAGGCTATCCAAGCATGAGTTCTATACATTTAATGTTATTATTAACACTAATTCTTTCAAACAAAGTGTACTTAGTTTAAAAGAAGCCTCCCTGGGTGAAAAGGATCAACATAATGTAGGGAATCCTTTTGTCATCATAGTTATAACAACAGCAAACAATTAGATACATCAAGGAACACATTAGGGGTCAGATAGCTTTATTTGTTATCTTTTTTTCAGTATTCTATTTTATTCCACACCATTATTTGGAAAGAAAATTAGATACTATGATATTATATTTATCCAAGATGCAGATGATATTTTTCCTCCATATCTCTTTATGTTGTGAATAATAATTGTTCACAGAATTCTAACACTGCAATAGTAATTAAAAATCTATAAATAAGAGTAGATCTTACCCTGGATAATCAGAATGACAAGGAGAGGAAGGATACAAATTCTTCTTCTCTCACTATCAATACTTGGGCTATGTGATATTAAAAGGAATTTTAGTCATCATTTATTCATGCACTCAACATGTTTATGGTAGTTCTATTATGTGCAGTGCATTGAGCTAAATATTAAAGCTGTTTTTGCAGTAAATTTTAAATAATTAAATTTTGATATAGCCTATGTGATCCAAAAAATCAGATTTTTAATAACTCTACCTTTATAAAAATAAAGCAAAATCAAAACTAAAAAAGCTCATACGCAGCACTTATTTTAACAATTTCTGGGGCCATACCCATTCTATAGTTTCTCATTGTATAACTGTTACTGAAGTTCTAAACAAAGCCTTGCATAGAAACACTTGTGCATAATGAAAAATATAATTGTATAAATTCTGTTCAACTTAATGAAGTAAAGAAAATTATTTTAAATGCTTAGAAATATTAATAAATGTTAAAAACTAATAAGACTTTCTACTCAATAGTCAATTAACCAGAAAATTCTATTAAAATAACTCTTTACCAGCATTCTGGTTGCTCTAGGTTTTGCTATAATGAAATCTCCCTGAGAGAAAAAATATTTTAACAGTATAATGATGTTATGACAATTATTCAATAGAAATGAGTATATTTCTGGATTATCTATAAAGGAACCATCTAGAATATTTCAATATATATATTTTATGCCAAAAAGAACATGCAGATCCTTTAGTGTCATTACTTACCATTCCTGTGCTGCTGTTGTATTAATAATCTGTCATAAATAAGTTTTTATTTCACTATAGGAACAACAGAATGATAGTACAATCAGAAAAATTTAATAAATCTGTCAGTATGCTATTTTATAGTTGGTATAAAGTACTAATCTGCAATCTACAAGTCTTAATTTCCAATATATGAGTTTGAATCAGTTATTAACCACAAAACCAGGAATATCTCCAGAAAAAAGTGATAACACTTCATACATACTTACTACCATGTTTTCCAACTATGGTCTGAAAACACTTTGGACATAATCTATGCACAGATATATAGCTAAAATCCAATGACAAATACTCTTACAAGAGACAGAAGTTGAGAAGTTGTGAACAAAGAGAGGAAGTCCATGAAGAGACAGGCAGAGTTTTATGTGATGTAGACATGAGCCAGAGAATGCCTGGAACTGCCAGAAGTCTGAAGAGACAAGGAAGGATTCTTCCACCAGAACTTCAGAGGGAGCACGGCACTGCTGACACTGTGATTTTGGACTTCTGGCTTCCAGAAATCTGAGAGTACATTTCTGTGCGTTAAATCACCAGATTAGTGGTAACTCGCTACAGTATCCACTAATACAATTACCAAGTCAAATGCATCTCACTTCTGAGACAACTCAAAAAACATATTATGAACTCAACTGTGTTCCCCTAAAATTCATATGTTGAAGCCCTAATCATTAGTACCTCATAATGTGACTTAATTTGTAGATAGGGCCTTTAAAGAAGTAAGTAAGTTAAAATGAAGCCATTAAAGTGGGTCTTAATCTAATTTGACTGGTATCCTTATATAAAGAAGTTATTAAGGTATACAAGGAGACACCAGGGATGTGTATGCACAGAGGTATTATCACGTGAAGAAGCAGGGTGGTGGTGAAGAGACAAGGTGAGGAGAATGGCTTCAGAGAATACTAACACAGCTGGTGTTAGTATTTGACTTCCAGTCTCCAACACTATAAGAAAATATATATTTCTGTTGCTTAAACCTCCTGGTCTATGATAGTTTGTTATGGCAACCATAACAAACTAATACAGAGGGCAAAGGGGACTTAGAACTTTTGCCTTTGGAATTATAAATATATGCCCTAGTAAACTTCCTCCTCTTTGAAAACCCAAAATGAAACTAAATAGAAAGCTTTTAGTAACAGTTACTAAATGATTAGTACTATTAAAAGAGATAGCCAACTAATTATCTATCACAGATAAATAGGCATGATGGACAACTATGATAAGGATTTCCACTAAAGTGCCTAATAAAGGCAATATTTATAAGACACTTGTCAGAACCAGAAAAGGCCTTAGAAATCAATTACACGTTCATGGCATATATACAGTCCAAGTCCCAAAAGACTAACTATTTAGCTTGTAAGTGACAGAGTCAAGACTGACACAGGTTCTCTGAACCCTAAACCAACACACTCACCATTTTACCAATGCTTTATTCCTTCTTCTCTTCATTCAATACAGCAAATAATTTTTCAAATTTCTCTTGTGTTTCCTTTGTCCTTGGGAGATAGAGGGGAGATGCTATGTCTTTGAAGGTGCATGCAGTCTATGATTTTGGTTGTTAGTGGTAAGATTCAATGGTACCTTGCTTCTTCTCAGGCAAACAAGCTCTCCTCACCCCTGGCTATGTGCTTTCAACAACAGCAGCAGAGATCATGTCAGTAGAAGAGAAGCAATAAAGTCTTTCAATTTGATTCTAAAATCTGTGAGTACAGGAACTGTGATCATTTTTCTTAACAGATACACCTTTGGCAAAAGTTTACTTGTATCTATATAACGCATTCACTCAGCTCCTCTCCACCCTGAACAGAGAGGAATTTTCATATTTTCCCTACCTCAGTAGATGGGGTAAGGAATACTGAGGTAGAAAGAATGGGTTAGACTGTTTAGACTTCATCATTTTCTAGAAGAGTGGAGGAACTAACTTTTCCAGGCAGTATGCTAACCATCTTATATGCAATGAGACATTTAATTTTTTGATTAATACAAGGTGAGCATTGTTTTCTCTTCACTCAATCACATATTTGATTTCCACCTCTAAGCATATCTAGATGCCTAGATTCATAGATTCCTAATCAGGGATCCTGAAAGCTATCTCTGACCCTTCCAAAATCAATGTTGGTACAAGTTTTCACTTTTCCTAAGAATTGTATCTCTCCTCTAAACTTTGCCTACATATCTTGATATCATTAAATGTTTTAGAATGGATATTGTTAAGATCAAGCTTCCCAAGTCCCTCTACTTCCTCAAGTAGTACAGACAAATAGAAAAATGAAAAAAAAAATATTAAGTTGAAATCTCAACCCCAGGTTGGGTTTTCTTGAGTACAAACAAAAAACCCAAAGTAAGAAAAAAATACAACATTCTATTATTTTTACATCCTTATATGCAAATTTCTGATCCATAGCTGCTTATCGCACTGAGAATAAATTCATTCACTATTGCTTTAAGGAATAAATTAACTCTCCTATCAAAATATAATCTAGAGAAAATATGGTAAGTTAAATGACTAGAGACAATATGGGTACACAAAACACACTTGGACCAACTACACAACCAAGTGTTCCAAAACTCAGGTGGCATCCAGCCATCCCCTGTTTAACTTGAATTATTTGAACACTGGATTTTGTCATGATGCATTTTTTCAGTGAATTGTGGGAGATGGAGAGAGTTTAGCCCAAAATGGTTGAATTGAAAAAATACTTGTCCTCATTTAGTATTTCAAAGTAACCTTTGTTACAAATTTCTACATAATTGTTCTGTATCAAAATTAAACCTGCCACATTATCTATTCTGAGTTACTGATTGAATCAGGCTGCAGATTCCTTTTATTTTCTGTTCAATTTATGCTGTCCATATTTCAGGGTATATTAAACACCCCTATAATTCACAATACAAACTGAACACCAAGGAGCTCCAGGAGAATCTGAGCAAACACTACCCAAAACTGTCACTAACACTGACAGGGACTGACACTGATGTTAGCGAGCATAATCGAATATCTATAAGGGTAAAAAAAAGGCATTAATGAGGCTTCATATAAAGCAGGGATCCAAGAGGCTTAGATGCCACTAACTGGAAATCGAAAGAAAAATGCCTTCTTTGCAACAGGCTAAAGACAGATCTTTATATAATAAATCTTCTTTCTGAGGAAAAAAAAATTCAGAATGAACTTCCATTAATGTCCAGATGGAGAAATAGTCCATTAAACACCATGAACAACCAAGATGACAAGGTATCTGAGAAAGAAAGAGAAAAACTCCACAAAATAAGCTTAAAGACATAGAAATGTGTGACTTAAATGACAGAATTCAGGATGGTACTTCTGAAAAAACTCAGGGAGGTCTGAAAAAAATCCTATCAACAATTTCAGAAATTAAAAAATTAGATCAACAGAATGAGTTTTTAGGAAGGAGATTGAAACCCTCACAAAGAACCAAATAGATCTTCTGGAGATGAAGAACACACTGAAAGATATGAAAAATTAAATAGCAAGCTTAGGAAATAAAGTTAACCAAATGGAGAAAATGATCAGTGGTATTGAAGACAAAAATCTAGAAAAAAAATCAGAAGGAAGAAGAGAGAAACCAAAGAATAAAAAATGATGAAAGAAGAGTACAAGATTTAGCTGATATCATCAGAAAAGGAAATATAAGAATTATGAGCATTGTTAAAGTGCAGGAAAAGGAGTAGGGAATAGAAAGCATTTTCAGACAAATAGTTGATGAGAATTTCCCAAATCTAAAGAATGAGCTGGAGCTTGAAATTCAAGAAATCAATAGAACACTCAATTATATCAATCCAAAAAGGTCTTTTCCAAGACATAGTGTATTAAAATTATTAAAAATCAATGGCAAAGAAAGAATTCTCAGAGCAGCCAGGAAAAGGAAGATGGTAACCTATAAAGGAAAACCCATTAGATTATCCTCAGACTTCTCAGCACAAACCTTACAAGCCAGAAATACTGGAATCAAATATTCAAACTATTAAATGAAAGGAACTACTGTCCAAGAATAATGTATCCAGCTAAGCTCTCCTTTAGATATGAAAGGGCAATAAAGAACTATCTAGAAAAACAAAAATTCAAGGAATTCTTCAATACAAGGTCTGCCTTACAGGAAATACTGAAAGCGTTCAGATCTCCTAAAACAAAATGGAAAAAAAATATATATATAACTATAAGTAAGGTGACTAGCAGAACAGGGCATTATAAGCTTAAACAAAAGAAGATATTTGCTGTAGCAATATAGTAATGAACATTCAGCAAACAATGACAGAAAAGGGGAGGATTTGAAGATCCAAATTCACAAAGGGGAATGGAGAAAAGGCACAAGCAGAAGAAAATGGACTACTATGTATGTATGTATGTATGTATGTGCGTGTGTATGTGTGTATGTCTAACTATCCTCTACATATCTGTAATGGTAACCACACACCAAAGATTCAAAAATAAAGTATATAACTTAAAACAAAGCCCAAAGGGAAAATCCAGAAAACTCACCAAAATAAAAAAAATAAACAGATACACAGGGACAAGGAAACAATGGAAACACCAAGCTACCAGAAAACAAAAGATATAATATCTATAGGAAAACCTCATATTTAAATAATCACCCTAAATGTAAATGGATTGAACTTACCAATAAAAAGTCACAGAGTTAATGAAAACTAAAACCTAACCATATACTGCCTCCCAGAGACACATCTTAGTTCCAAAGACAAATATAGACTCAAAGTGAAACGGTGGAAAATCATATTTCAAGCAAATAGCATTCAGAGAAACGCAGGAGTAGCAATACTATTGGACGAAATAGACGTCAAAATTAAAAAAGATAAAGAAAGATACTAAGGAACACTTCATAATGATAAAGGGAGTCATACATCAAAAAGACATAACACTTATTATATTTATGCTTCCAATCAGTGTCGGGAGCCATTAAGAGACACTGAAGAAGTCACGTAGCTGATAGCCATGAAGCAGCTGCTGCTGCTGAGACTGCTTAAACAAAGGTTCTAGGAAGCAGGGTGTGGAGTTAAACATTACTGACCCTGGAGGGGAGGTTTGCCTCCTAAAGAAATCTTAAGAAAGTGGAATGTTTTACAGCCCAGAAAAGAATAGGAACTTATGTAAATGTCAGCATTCCTATGGTAATGTACATTGTGCTTTGCCATTGTACTCTGTACCTTACTATTGTTCCCTGTGCTTTACTATATTGTACCCTGTGCTTTGCTATTGTATCCAAAAATTTATATAAAGGAGGAGCTAAATAAAGACGGGGCTGCAGCAGTGACTGTGTGCCCTCCCGAAGCGCTTTCCTATCTTCTTCTTTTTTCTTAGGCTTTACCCCCTCTTTCAGGTACTGATCGACTTTAGCCAGCTGGCTCCAGCAAATCAGACAGCTTAGAAATATATAAAACAATTATTAACAGAACAAAAGGGAAAAACAGACCAAAACACTATCCACTGTCAGTTACAAACAGATCATCCAAACAGAATATCAGTAAGGAAATAACATCCTTAAATGATATGTTAGATCAACTGGACCTATTTGACATCCCCAAACAGCTTCTTATACATTCTTATCTAGTGCACATGGAACAGTCTCAAGCATTGACCACATACTGGGACGCAGAGATAGCTTAAACAAATATAAGAGGATTAATATTATACCAACTATATTCTCTGATCATAATGCCTTGAAGCTAGAGATCAACTATAAAAAGTAAAAGGAAAGAACAAAAACATGGAGATTAAACAACATGCTACTGAAGAATGACTGAGTCAGAGAAGAAATAAAAAGAGAAATCAAGAGACACATAGAAACGAATAATAATGATAGTACAATATATAAAATCTTCTGGGACATGGCAAAAGCAGTAATATGAGGAATGTTCATATCATTACAGGCCTATTTCCAAAAACAAGAATGAGCCCAAATAAACAACCTAATGTTTCACCTTAAAAAAACTAGAAAAAGATGAACGAATGAAACCCGAAGTCAGAAAAATGAAAGAAATGATCAAAACTAAAGCAGGATTAAATGAAATTGAAAACAAACAAAAAAAATAGAAAAAAATAAATGCAACAAAGAACAAAGAGCTGTTTCTTTGAGAAGGTTAATAAAATTGACAAACCCCTGGCTAGATTTACTAAAAAAAAAAAAAAAAAAAAAAGAAGGGACACAAATAAACAAATCAAGGATGAAAGAAGAGAAGTTACGACAGACACTGCAGAAATACAAAGGATCATGCAAGAATACTATGAAAAAGTACATAACACCAAATTTAATAACCTAGAAGAAATGAACAAGTACTTAGAAAGATACAACCTTCCTAGACTGAATCAAGGAGAACTGGAAAATCTAAATACATCAGTCAGCAGTACGGAAATTAAAACAATTATCAAAATACCTCCCAAAAAGTACTTAGAAAAATGCAATTTTTCTTCCTAGACTGAATCAAAAAGATCTAAAAATCTAAATAAACTGATCAGCAGTATGGAAATTGAAACAATCATCAAAAACCTACCAAAAAGTAAAAGTCCAGGACCAGATGGCTTCACCAGTGAATACTACCAAACTTTCAAAGGAGATTTAATACCTAATTTCCTCAAACTCTTCCAAAAAGTCAAAGAGGAGGCAATACTTCCCAACTCACTTTATGAGGACAATATTACTCTGATACCAAAACCTGATAAAGATAACACAGACAAAAAAAAATAAAGAAAGAAAATAAAGGTCAAAACTCCTAAATAAGATACTATTGAACTGAATACAGCAACATATCAAAAAGATTATACACCACAATCAAGTGGGCTTCATCTCAGAGGCACAAGGATGTTTCAACATATGCAAATTGATTAATGTGATACTCAACATAAACAATTTTAAAAATAAGAATCTTATGATCATATTAATACATGAAGGAAAACTTTTGATGAGATACAGCATCCATTTATGATTAAAACAGTTAATAAAATTGGTATAGAAGGAAAGTATCTAAACATAATAAAGGCTATATATGACAAACCCTCAGCCAACATTATACTTAATTGTGAAAATCTAGAAAATTTTTCTCTAAGATCAGGAACAAGACAAGGTAGTCCACTATTGCCACTCTTATTTAATATAACATTGGAGGTCCTAGCAAGTGTACCTAAACAGGAAATGAAGAATTCCAACTGTCACTATTTGCAGATAACATGGTTCTCTTTAAAGAAAACCCTAAAGACTCCACAAGAACACTACTAGAAACAATAGCAAATATAGTAAAGTTTTTGGATACAAAATCAATGTTCAAAAATCCATAGCATTCCTGTACTCTAATAATGAGGTGTCAATAGAAGAAGTGGAAAAAATAATTTTTTTAAATTGCAACAAAAAGAATAAAATACCTAGGAATTAATTTAGCAAAACATGCGAAGGACCTATATAATGAAAACTATAAAACCCTCTTAAAAGAAATCAAAGAAAATGCAAAGAAATGAAATGATATTCTGTGTCCTTGGATTGGAAGAATCAACATAAGCTAAAATTCTTATTACCTAAAGCATTATACAGATTTAATGCAATCCCCATCAAAATCTCATCAGCATTTTTTAAAGAAATAGAACAAAAATCAGATTTGTATGGAAGCACAAAAGACCTTGAATTGCCAAAGCCATTGTTACAGTAATCTGAGTGGCAAACATAATATGATTTCGTGTGTGTGTGTGTGTGTGTGTGTGTGTGTGTGTGATATAAGAATATAAGAATTTAAAAGTTGTATTTCTCCCTGTTGCTACTGTTACAGTGGTCTGTGTGTGTGTAACCCAGATAATGCAAACCCAAGAAAAAAAGGCTTTAGCTACCAGAAGTGTGTAAGATAAACAGACACCCGGGTGCCTGGCTGATAAGACACCGAAGACGTCATCATAGAGTATAAATTGAAAGGGACTATAATGCAGACTTAGAGAGCGTGCTCCCTATCCTCCCAGGACTACGTTCCTCTGTCTCTTGGTTCCTGACTGCTCTGCTTTGAAGAGGCCTCCGCTGATCGACCATAGCAGATCAATAGCATCCAAGCCAGGATTGACCAGTCACAGCTTAATACATGTCTTGTCTCCGCCAGCACCTCCGGGTGGTCTATTAGGACTGAAATCCATCAGGATCTGGTATGATTAAACTTGTGTAATGCTCTGGCAACTATTTGTGTGTGTGTGTTGTCTTTGCTTAGCTGGTTTCTCACTGGGCTCATTATATATACATACATATCTTAAACGAGGTGCTCTCTGACACTCGTACTGGCTTGGTTTTAGGGAGCAAGTTGAGCCATCTGTGCACACGTCCACGGAGAAGTTGGACAGCCACCCTGAGAAAAAAGAAACAGGCTAATGGCATCACACTGCCTGACTTCAAATTATAGTACAAAACGAGAGTAATCCAAATGGCATGGTATTGGCAGAAAAGCAGACACTAAGACCAGTAGAACAGAATCAAGAGTCCAGAAGTAAAACCATGTTTGTATGGGCAAATAATTTTTGACAAAAAAAGTCAAAAATATACAGTAGAGAAAGGAAACCCTGTTCAATAAATGATGCTGGAAAAACTGGAAAATCACTTGCAAAAGAATAAAACTAGATTGTCGTCTATCACCATACATCAAAAATTAACTCAAAAAGAATTAAGGACCTGAATAAAAGACCTGAAACAATAAGTTGCAGAGAAAAAAACATAGGAACTAAACTCATGGGTCTTGGATTTAAAGAGGATTTTATGAACTTGATCCCAAAGACAAGGAAGGTAAAAGCAAAAATAAATGGATGGAACTACATCAAACTGAAAAACTCCTGCTCAGCAAAAGAATCTGTCAACAAAGTAAAGAGACAACCATCTGAATTGGAAAACTTATTTGCAAGCAATGCCTCCGATAAGGTCCTAATATCCAAAATATACTCATAAAACTCAATAACAACAACAATAAAAACAATCCAATTAAAAAATGGTCTGAGGACCTGAACAGACACTTCTCCCTAGAAGACATAAGAATGACCAAGAAACATGTGAACAGATGCTCAAGGTTGCTAGTTATTAGAGAATCGCAAAACAAAAACAAAATGAGGTACCATCTCACACCTATTAGAATAGCTATTATCAACAAGATAAGTAATAACAAGTGTTGGAGAGGATGTGGAGAAAAAGGAACCCTTATACATTGCTGTTGGGACTGCAAATTGGTACAACCACTATGGAAAACAATATAAAGGTTCCTCTAAAAACTAAGAATTGATCTACCATATGATCCCATAATCCTTCTAGTAGGTGTATTGAAACCAATATTGAAAAGACATTTGCACACCAGTGTTCACAACAGCATTATTCACAGTGGCCAGGACATGGAAGCATGTAAAGTGTCCTATGATAGATAATTGGCTAAAGAAGCTGTGGCACATACATACAATGGAATAGTCCCCAGCCACAAAAAAAAAAAAAAAAAAAAGAAATACTGCCATTTGCGACAACATGGATTAACCACGAGATAATCATGCTAAGCAAAATAAGCCAGACAGAAAAAATTGAAAATCACTTGAGATCACTTGTATATGAAATATGATCCTAAAAGCAATACACAAAGAGGACAAATAAACAGAGACTCATGGACATGGACAATAGACTAATGATTACCGGGGGTGGGGGGTGATAATGGGAGAGGTAGATGGGTAAAACGGGTCAAATATGCATTGACAGAAAGAAATCTAACTATGGGTGGTCAATGCACAATGTAATGGATATATGTATACCTCATTGTTGAATTATACTCCTGAAAGTTATTGGATTTGTTAACAAATGTCACCGTAATAAAAAAAAAAAAAGGAAAAAATAATTGGTGACGCAGATAATAACATACAAATAACAAGAATCTTCGTAGGGCTGTGGATAATGGTGAAATAACACAAACCAAGTCAATATCAGACATTAGATAGCAAATTATTGTACTTCCATATATTAAGCTAATATTCAACCATTAAAATCAAGAAAATTAAGGATAGAAATATTCTTATTATAAAACATTAATATTATTTATATACATTGTATATAAATGTTATGTACGCAATGCAGTATATAGTATCACATTGTAGGAGATCCTGTTTTGAAAAACAGCAGACACAAGTAAGCTTTAAAAACAGAGCATAAGTTAGGAAAATTTAAATCAATAAAGCAAATACCTATCTGTAAGTTGTCTCTCTCTCAGTATCAGGAGGAAAAGGATGACACTAAATCACAAGAGACTCTCATCAGTGGAGAAGGCAACAACTTAAATTCGCATAACACACATACCCTTGTTTATTGTACTTTTCCTGGTCACCTTTCCATAATTTACCTACCCCAAATCCTTCTTCCTTTGTTTTAGGTAAAGATGTTATATAAGCCCAAATTCTAGCCACCTCCTTTGAGTTACTTATCCTTTAGTTTCTCTTATGTATATATAAGATAAATACGGTAATAAAGCTGTTTTATTTTATGTTTGTTTTTCTCTTGTTAATCTGTTTTTTGTTACAGGCATCATAGCTGAGAACCTACAAGCATAGAAGAAAAATGTTTTCCCTTCTCTATAAAATAAAATTACATAGTATAAAGTTTGGTTAATTAACAAGGCATAGTTTTCTTATAAATCTTCAATAACAGTGACTTCCTGAGCAGTCCGAGATTTTAGGACAGCTTCAAAGAGAGACCAATGACAATAGACTATTATGAGGATAACATGGTGAAACTAGTCACAGGTTCCTCTCTCAGGTTCAAGCAACTTTTAATAACTGATTTCTACTGGGGCTCCAAACATCAATTTTGATCTATACCAGGGTTCACAATATTGAAAAGATGTGGTCAAGTGCATAGTTGTTAAACTCAGCCACAATCACAGAAGATGGCTTCCATTAGAAGTTGGCAACGTATCTGACTCACAAAAAAATTCAAGTTATTTTTTTCTAAGCATGTCCGAATTAATATCATATTCAATTTTTATAAAGAATTACTTACAAAATTATTAGATATTGCTCATTAAACTATTTTAATAACCTAAGAAATTATATTTAAACCCAAGTTGTTTTAATATAGTAATATCTCAGTATTATAATTAGCCAAATTTTACTTTGTAAAATACACACCCAAAATAAATGAACAAAGACATATGGAAAACTTACGTAAAAGAATCCAAATGGTCCAGATATATAGGGCATTTTCATTCCCAAGAGACACTTGATTTGCGAAGTCACAACGTGTGTGGCAGCCCCAGTTGTCATCGCACTGATCACAGGCTCTGTAAGCAGAAATGTAGCACTGCCCAGTTGTAGCACAAAGATGGCCACCTAAGAGGACAAAGGAAAATGAAATTTTCGAAGGTTCCTAGAGGGATTAATATCTGACACATTTTTATTTTTCACTTCACACCGACATAGAGAGAACTGATGTGAAATGGGTTTCTAAAATTTCACGTATTTAATATCTTGAGTTTTCTTGAGAACATCAGCAGATTTCAACACTAGTTGTTATTAGATACAATATAAGTGCTTTAATTAAAATTAACGTGTAATTTTTTTTAAATATTGACTTTTTTTTTCTTCTCCTAATCATGCATGTTACCAAAAAAAGGGAGTGTGATGGAAATATGCTTAAATCAGTTAATATATTGGGCTCTGTGGGAAAAAATCAAATTTGCATGATCATATCTGTAATTTTAAAAAAATCAAAAGGACATGATTTACTACTTTACACCTACTAAGCTTAAAACCTCAAAAACATTGAGAATAAAAAGCCATTTTTTTAGTTTCTCCCAGGTTTTGAGAAGAGGAAACACTGTTTTGACTAAAGATTCTAAAGGGCCAATATTAATAAGATGATATTAGGACTTATTTGTATACTGAGAAGAGCAAAAGACAAAGATAGGTTAAAAGGATATGTCTTAAGAAATACAAGAATCAGTAGAAAAATCAAACATTTCCTTGTTATGACTGTATAAACTCAATCATAGGAACTGTAAAAAATAAAGTTTAATATTTTTAAATTAACATTTAATTACATTCATGAGTATCCACACTGGAAAAAGGACATAAAATTGGTCATGCATTAATTATAATACTTAAGTTAGGTCTTAAAATTCTTGTTGGAAAATAAGATTAATTATTAAGGAAATCAGAGGAAAGAATAGCAATGAGATTTCCTCTTATCGAGAGGTCACAGTGATAAAAATGAAAAGTAAAAGTGCTGTCTGGTACCATTACAGACTAAATTGCAAAATATATAATTTCTATGATGTGCATTGCTCCTTCACCACAAGTAATAATGCTCTGAATTCATATTAGAATGGAGTATCCTGGGTTCAAATCTGAAAACTTAAGTTCTGATCCTAACTCCAACACATCTAGCTTTGTGACTACAGAAAACTTATTGAAATTTTCTGAGACTCATCATCATCTACAAATCATAAGTGATTTCTGTGCTATCTTACAGAACTGTTATAAATTAAATGTGAAATAATATATGAAAGAGCTTTGAAACTTGTAAAATGTGCAACATATGTAATGCACTAGGAACATCATGAGGAGTCATAAATATTTACCCAGTATGCAAAAACGACGACCAGCTTTGAAAATGTAGAAAAGGCCATACCACATTTTCCAATTCTGGAAAACTTGAAAGAATTCATCAGTGCAGAAAGAAATGGATTTGAATAGTTTGCAGTTTAGTAGCCTCCTTTTATTCAGTATGTAATAAAGAAAATAATGTGGATTGCCAATGGAGAAATTAGGCAATCTATTTCTGTTAGCACAGGCAGCCAAAATAGCAACTTCTGTTACTAGGATTTTTTTTTCAGAAACTGTGCTGTTTTGTCAAAGTAGAAATGTCCTGAGAGAAATGCCCAATCAATAAATGGTATAGATACAAATGGAAAACACTGATCTTCTTGGCAACTCTTGATTCATATAGTCTGTTGATTTTCATCCTTAATAATCAGTTAAGAAAAATATCGAACCAATTTTTCCCAACTATATCTCTATTTGTTAGTTCATGTCAATTTATACATTAATTCTTACTGACCATGAGGATAAAATTAACATGTTACCAAGTACGATGCACACCAGAGAGGTGGAATTTAATTTCAGCTAAATACAGCATACAAACAATCCAAATCTTTGAGTTGTGAAACCTGTTTCTTAAAGGGAATTTTATGCATACATGGAATGTTGGAAAGTTCTCATCTGTATGCCAAATAATCTTATCTTTATTTTGAGAAGCAAATTTTTGGGAATTTTTCTATAGACCATCACCATTTTACCTTCTGCTTTTGTTTCCTAAATTCTAGCACTTACATAGAGGGGTTAATGATTTGTCATGCCTGAGAAAAGAAGTTCACCTAACCTGAAGTGAGTCACCAACACTTTCAGCTAACCACTATCTTCTAATAGCAGCTTTATGTCATTTCTACAACCAGAAATGTTACAAATGGAAGGGACCAGGAAAAGGGTAATCAGGGTTGGGGAAGAGAGTTAAATTGTTCATAACAATAGGAGAAAACTGAGTGCTACATAAGCATATACCAGAAAAGGTTCTGTATTACCAGAGGGCTTGGGAGGGGAAAAAATGTTAAATGGAAACCTATGAAGTTACCTGCCATAGAATTCAGAATATAAAAACCTCTTCCATATTATTCAGTGATTAAAAGGAATGAGCTATCAAGCCATGCAAAGACATGGATGAATCTGAAAAAGCTACATACTGCATGATTCCATTCTATAGACAAAATTATAGTTAGTAAGCAGATCGGTAGTTGCCAGGGGCTTGGGAGTGAGAGAATGTGTAATAGGTGAAACATAGGAAAATTTTTAGGATGGTAAAACTATTCTTGTGACACTGTAATAGTGGTTACAGGATACTGTACATTTGCCAAAAACCAAAGATCTTTACAACACAAGAGTAAACCTTAATACGAGTGTATTAAAAAAATTGGAGGTCAGGTGATCCTAAATGAAATGCAGAATATGACAATGAATCTGACAACAAGAACTGTGTTTACTCTCTCTGTAAGTTTTGCCTGTTCCAAAGTTTCATTTAAATAAAATCATGTAATACATAGATTTTTCAGACTAGCTAAATGTATGAAACAACCTGGGTGGCAAAAAATATGCCAATATAAATAATTTTGGAAGTAAGTCTGTAAAACTAAAGAAATATTGTACACTAGTTGATAAAGTTATTTCCATGGAGGTAGTGGTTAACAATTCTGAAACCACTATATATATATATATATATATATATATATATATATATATATATATATACACTGAAATTGAAAAATTAAATAAATGGATGATGGATGGTGGGAGCTAGGTTTCTCACTACTGACGAAGTTACAGACTCTCCAATATTGGTAGGTTACAGACAAGCAAGGGGAGAAGGCTAGAATGATCCATGTGGTAATGGATTAGAGTTAGAGACATCAGTAGAAACTCACATTTAGCTTAATATAGATGAAGATAGATACATATAGAAATCTATATAGATAGAATGTAGGCAAGAGAACTAAAATGTTAAATCAACCTATATTCAGAGACTCCATTATGCTCATCAGCCCTACAGCCAGACCAGGAGGAAACTTGCAGAACGAAGGAAGACTTTGCTTGGATTGCTAATAAACCTTTCCCCACACTGTGAAGGAAAAAACAGTCTTTAATGGTGCCCTACACACACACAAAAATAATTCATTCCCTATATCTAAAATCATGGGGAACCTATGGTTCAGAGGCTGAGAATTGCCAGCAGACCTTTTATGCTACATATTCTTACCTTTTCTTCCTACATACTCATCCTTTCTCACTGTATGCCCATATCAAAGGAAAATGGGTAAACAAAGTCCTTAGACAGTAATTCCCGTGAATAAAACTAAGAATGATGTATAAACTGGATTCCCCAACACTCAGGGCTTTTTTCTCGCGTTGGCCTTTATCTTAGCTTTTTTATTTTTATTTTTTTGTCTTGGCTTTTTGTCTTTATTAATCTTTGCTTTTCCCCTTCTCTAATAAACATTCCTTTTGACTCTAATTTTGAGTGTGTCTGAATTCTTTATTATGCTAAGCCAAGAACTCTTTGTGCAGGGCTTGAGTTCCCTCACTTGGGGGAATTTACACTGTCCTGCATCATGTTTACACACATGGGTTAATATACACACATATATTCCCTTGCTCTATCAGTTGAAATAGACTAGAAACAACACTCCAGCACTAATGAGAACACCTGGTGCCCAGACCTTGATTTCTAATACCATTCTCCAATAAGAGGAACTGGGAACAGCTGACTCTAGGTCTCGGGCAGGAAATATACACTATAAGCCTGGATCATTTTGTAATGCCATAAAGAAAGGAAATGCTTCAAAAACAAACAAATGGGAGTATGTCAAGGAGGGACACAGAGGCCAATTGAAAGAGCTCCCAATGGCCAAAGCTAGAAAAATTTGAGAAACAACATTAATAAAGTACTATTAGATTATAACCCAAAGGATAAAATAAATACCCTACCATCCATACTGATAAAAAAAATGATTAAATTTTTAAAAATGAAAGTTTGAAAAATCCTGTATAGAATTCCAATAATTTAGTAGGTACTCCCCACTCCTTTTCTTAACTCCTCAATTAGTATAACTCCCACCTCTTAAGTGTAGGCAGTGCATATTCTTTTTTCTAAAGAATACAGTATAAAAAAGGGGGGTGGAAGGAAATAGAGTAAATTCACATTAAAGAAACCTGATAAACACTAGTCCAGCCAGGTGATCAAGGATATTATCAACAGTGATCAGTTATGTTTATAGTCTATGCTCTTGATATCATGTGATGAGAATGCCACTCTACCACTCTAGTCTCCTACCTAAAAATACATAACCCCAGTCTAATCATGAAAAAAAAAAAAAAACATATGAAACAAATTCCAACTGAAGGACATTCTACAGAAGACCAGATCAATGGTCCTCAAAACTGTCAAGATCATCAAAAATAAGAAAAGTTTTAGAAAATTTCACACTTAAGAGCAGTTTAAAGGGAGACAGGCCAAAAAAAGAAACGTAATGTGGTGTACAGGATGCGATCCTGAAATAGAAAAAAGAACATTAGGTAAAAATTAAAACAATCTGAATATAGCATACAAACTTAATTAATAGCAATATATCTATCTGTCTCATTAATTGTGACTAATGTATCATATTAATGGAAAATGTTAATAATAGGGAAAACTGGAGATGTGGGGGATGTGTGTGACAACTCTATGTATTATCTTTGGAACTTTACTGCAAATCTAAAATTATTATAAAACAAAAATGTGTGTAGAAGAAAGAAAGAAAGAAAGAAAGAAAGAAAGAAAGAAAGAAAGAAAGAAAGAAAGGAAGGAAGGAAGGAAGGAAGGAAGGAAGGAAGGAAGGAAGGAAGGAAGGAAGGAAGGAAGGAAGGAAAGAGAAAATCTCCTCTACATCTCTCATACTCCCATAGAATCATCAGGTAAGGCTACATTTTTCCCAATATGTGTGCATGAAAAGTTCCTGAGTTCTGCCTACATGGGCACAGAGGAAAAGAAAGGCTCTCTATAAGAAGCTCTGGAGAGTTGGGTTTCAGAGATATGATGTGTATGCAAATAACCATAACAAGACAAGTATGCATACATATAAAAGAGAGAGGAAAACATGTCATATTTCAGAGAGAGAAGAAAACACTACTGAATAAGAGTAAAATTGTGCCTTGACACTTAAGGAGGAATCCAAGAGAGTGAAATTATTAGAAAGCATTCTAGAAAGAGGAAAGATTATAAGCATAAAGCAGGACATCAAAAGACATGTTCAAAGGACACAGGGTTGCTAGTTTAAAAGGAGCACAAGTAGCCAGAAAATTGTAATAGAAAATAAGCAAAACATTTTGAAATCAGAATATAGAGCATCTTAAAAGTAGTAAAAAGGGAGTTTTGTAGGAGTGACATCACTCTTACATGTATTTATTAAACACCTAATTTTGTCAAGAAGTATGATGTACACTGGTTTATAAATCAGAGATGTGTTTTGGTAGGATTAATGTGATGATAGAATGTAGCTAAAGGAATAAGCCCCTAAACCAGAAACATGAGGGACAGAGACACAGAGATGAGCCAAGTGTTTTATTGTTTCATGTCTTAAATTCAGGTCCTTAATCCATTTTTAGTTAATTTTGGTGTGTGGTGATAGACAACAGTCTAGTTTCATTGCTTTGCAGTGAAAAGGCTTTCCTTTCTCTACTGTATGATTTCATTTTCTTTTTTTGAAAATATTTTGCCCATATAAATATGGGTTTAATCACTTTTCAGCCTTTTGACCAAGATCCAGTGTAGTATCTGTTCTTATCAGTTTAATAAATATGAGTTTACTTCTGGACTCTTGATTCTGTTCCACTGGTCCATGTGTATGTTTTGCTGCTAATACCATGCCATTTTGATTATTGTCACCTTTATAGTATAATTTGAGGTCGGAAAGAGTGTTGCCTCCAGCCTCATTCTTTTTTCTCAGAATGGCTTTGGCAATTCGAGGTCTTCTGTGCTTCCATACAAATCTGATGATTTTTTGTTCTTTTCTTTAAACCTGCTGATGGCATTTCGATGGGGATTGCATTAAATCTGTATAATGCTTTAGGTAGTAAGGTCATTTTAACTATGTTAATTCTTCTAATCCAAGAACATGAAATATCTTTCCATTTCTTTGTATCTTCTTCAATTTCTTTCAGGAAGATCTTATAGTTTTAATTATATAGGTCCTTCACTTGTTTTGTTAGATTTATTCCTAGGTATTTTATTCTTTTCATTCAATTGCAATAGGAATTATTTTTTTCCCACTTTTTCTGACACTTCATTTTTAGAGTATAGGAATGCTATGGATTTTTGAATGTTGATTTTGTATCCAGAAACTTTACTGAATTTGCTTATTGTTTCTACTATTGTTCTTGTGGAGTCTTTAGGGTTCTCTACATAGAGAACCATGTCATCCTCAAATAGTGACAGTTTGACTTTGTTTCCTATTTGGATGCCTTTTTTTCTCTTGCCTGTTTGCACTCACTAGGACCTCCAACGTTATATTGAATAACAGTGGCGATAGTGGACAGCCTTACCTCGTTCCTAATCTTAGAGGAAAAGTTTTTAGTTTTTCACCATTAAGTATAATGTTGGCTGAGGGTTTGTCATATACGGCCTTTATTATGTTAAGGTACTTTCCTTCTATGCCGATTTTGTTAAGTGTTTTGATTGTAAATGTATGCTGTATCTTGTCGAAGGCTTTTTCTCCATCTATTGATATGAGCATATGAGTCTTATTTCTAAATTTCTTTATGTGGTGTAGCACATGAATCGATTTGCATATGTCAAATCATCCCTATGCCTCTGGGATAAAAGCCACTTGATTGCGGTGTATATCATTTTAATATGTTTCTGTATTTGGTTCGCTAGTATCCTATTTAGGATTTTTGCATCTGTGTTAATGAGAGATATTTGTCTGTAGTTCTCTTTTCTTGTGTTATCCTTATCAGGTTTTGATAACAGGGTAATATTGGCCTCATAAAATGAGTTGGGAAGTACATCTTCCTCTTGATTTTTTTGAAACAGTTTGAGGAGAATAAGTATTAAATCTTCTTTGAATGTTTTGTAGAATTCACTGGTAAAGCCATCTGGTCCTGGACTTTTACTTTTTGGTAGGTTTTTGATGATTGTTTCAATTTTCATACTGCTAATTGATCTATTTAGATTTTCCAGTTCTTCTTGATTTGGTCTAGGAAGTTTATATTTTTCTAAATACTGGTCCATTTCTCCTAGATTATTAAATTTGGTGTTATATACTTTTTCATATTATTCTTATATGATTATTTGTATGTCTGCAGTGTCTGTTGTAATTTCCTGTCTTTCATTTCTGATATTATTTATTTGTGTCTTTTCTCTTATTTTTCAGTGAGTCTAGCCAGGGATTTGCCGATTTTATTAACTTTTTCGAAGAACCAGCTCTTTGTTGCATTTATTTTTTATATTATTTTTTGTTTATTTTCAATTTTATATATTACTGCTCTAATTTTGATTATTTCTTTCCTTCTGCTGACTTTAGGCTCCATTTGTTCTTCTTTTTCTAGTTTTTTTTTTTTTTTGATAAAGCATTAGGTTGTTTATTGGGTTAGTTCTTGTTTTTGGAAGTAGCCCTATAATGTTATGAATTTTCCTCTTATTACTACTATTGCCATGTCTCTTTTTATTTCTTCCCTGTCCCAGTTATTCTTCAGTAGCATGTTGTTTAATCTCCATGCATTTGTGGTTCTTCTTGATTTCTTTCTGCAGTTGATCTCTAGTTTCAAAACATTATGACCAGAGAATATGGCTGGTATGATTTTAACCCTCTTATATTTGTTGAGGTTATTTCTGTGTCTCAGTATGTGGTCGATTCTTGAGAATGTACCATGTGTAATAGAAAAGAATGTATAAGCAGACGTTTTGAGATGGAAAGCTCTGTATATGTCAATTATGTCCAGTTGAACTAATATGTCATTTAAGGATGTTATTTATTGATTGATTTTCTGTTTGGATGATCTGTCCATATCTGACTGTGAGGTTTTTAGGTCCCCAAGTACAATAGTGTTTTGATCTGTTTCTCCTTTATTTCTGTTAGTAATTGCTTTAAATATTTCAGGCTACCTGACTGAGAGCATAGATATTAATAAGTGTTATGTCTTCTTGGTGCATGATTCCCTTTATCATTTTGAAGTCTCTCTCAGTATCTTTTTTTACCTTTTTTTATTTTTAAGTCTGTTTCATCTGATATTAGTACTGCCACTCCTGCGTTTCTCTGAATGCCATTTGTTTGAAATATCATTTTCCATCCTTCCATTTTGAGTCTATATCTGTCTTTGGAACTGAGATGTGTCTCCTGGAGGCAGCATATGGTTGGGTTTTGTTTTTTGATCCAATCTGAAACTCTCTGCCTTTTTATTGGTGAATTCAGTCCATTTACATTTAAGATGATTATTGAAATATAAAGTCCTCTTATAGCCTTCTTATATGCTTTCTGGTAGCTTGGTGTTTCCATTGCTTCCTTGTCCTTGTGTTTCTATTTTCTTTATTTTGGTTGGCTTTTGTGGGTTCTCCCTCACTCTAGTTCTATTTGTTTTATGTTATATACTTCAGTTCTGAATCTTTGGCATGTGATTACCATTACAAATATATAAAAGGTAGTTATTTATATATAGTTGTCCATTATCTCCATTTCTCTTTGTGAATTTGGATCTTTGAATCCTCGCCTTTTCAATTTACCTCTATGTATACTGAACATTCATTATTATCTTGATAATCTATTTTTATTTTAAGCTTATAATGCCCTGTTCCTAGTAATGGTTGTACTCTTCTGCCTTTATCAGCCTGTTAGTCGCCTTACTCTTAAGTATGTTTTTCATTTTTGGTCATTTTGTTTTAGGTGAGCTGACCCATTTTAGTATTTCCTGTAGTACAAGCCTTCTAGTGGAGAATTCCCTCAATTTTTGTATGTCTGGAAATGTCTTTATTTCTTTTTCATATCTAAAGGAGAGCTTAGCTGGATACATTACTCTTGGCTGGTAGTTCCTTTCATTTAATAGTTTGAATATTTGATTCCACTCCTTTCTGGCTTGTAAGGTTTGTGCTAAGAATTCGGATGATAATCTAATGGGTTTTCCTTTATAAGTTACCATTTTCTTGGCCCTGAGAATTATGTCTTTGTCGTTGATTTTTGATAATTTTAAAACAATGTGTCTAGATGAAGGCCTTTTTGGGTTGAGATAATTGGGTTTTCTGTTAACTTCTTGAATTCCAAGCTCCAGCTCATTCTTTAGATTTGGGAAATTTTCATTGACTATTTATCTGGAAATGCTTTCTAATCCCTGCTCCTTTTCTTCCCCTTCAAGAATTCCTATTATTCTTATGCTTTTTCTCCTGATGGTATCAGCTAGTTCTTGTATTTCGCTTTCATTATTTTTCATTCTTTGGTTTCTTTCTTCTTCCTTCTAATTTATTTCTAGATATTTGTCTTCAATATCACTTGTTTCCAATAGGTAGCATCTAACCCTCTTGGATATGCTTTATATAAAGTCTTAATAATGTATTTTTTTCTCATAGATGTTTAATTACGCTTGCTATCCTCATTCTCAGGCCCTGTCCATGTTAGCGACAGTTTTGGTAGTGTTTGCTGATTCCCTTGGGCCTCCACAGAGTTCTGCCTCCAATGCTATGGAGTTAGGGGCCCTCTGGATTGAGGGATAATGTCTTCGGCTTAGTCTCGGTTTTGCTCCTGCGACCGGTAAAAATCAACTGTTGTTTTTCTGCCAACCTTGCTTTTTTGCTGTCTCTATTTTTCTGTCTTCTGCCCTGATGGCTGGGAACTGTTGTCAGCTGCGTGAAGCTCACGGCACTCGCTGGCAGGGCTGTTCAGGGAAGTCACTGCACCTTCTCTCCCCCTCCTCTTACCGGGGGCTCCGGTGGCTGCAAGAGGCATCTTCTTTGTTTCTCCCAGTCCACCGCCCAACACCTGGGGTTCTGACCTGTGGCAGTTCTTATGTGCAGATCCCATGCTCAGACATGATGGTGTGCAGTTTGAGTGTGTTTTGTTCAGTTTTAAATGTTCAGCTCATTGTTGTTTCAAGGGGAGATTTCAAGGGATGTCTCACTCTGCCATGTTTAATCCAATCTCTGGCCCTCTGCTCATTTTTTAATTGGATTGTTTGTTTACTTGTTATTGAATTGTATGAGTTCTTTACATGTTTGGGATATTAGCTCCTTATCAAAGCCATTGTTTGCAAACATCTTCTCCTTTTTAGTTGGTTGCTTCTTTGTTTTGTTGATGGTTTCTTTTGCTGTGCAGAAACTTTTTAGTTTGATATAGTCCCATGCATTTATGTTTTCTTTTACTTCTCTTGCTTTTGAGGTCAAATTTATAAAATACTCTAAATTTAAGGTCATAAGTTTAGTACTTATGTTCTTTTCTGTGCAATTTATTGTTTCGGGCTTATATTTAAGTCTTTGATCTATTTTTAATTAATTTTGATGTATAGTGACAGATAGCAGTCTAGTTTTACTTTTTTACATGTGGCTTTCCAATTTTTCTAGCACCATTTATTGAAGAGGCTTTCTTTTTCTAGTATATATTTTGGTTTCTTTGTCAAAAATTATTTGCCTATATATATGTGGGCTCTCAATTCTGTTCCATTGATAAGTGTGTCTGTTTTTCTGCCAATATCATGCTATTTTGATTATTGTCACTTTATAGTATAATTTGAAGTTAGGCAGTGTGGTACCTCCAGCCTTGCTCTTTTCTCTCCAGATTGCTTTGACTATTCGGGGTCTTTTGTGATTCTACACAAATCTGATGTGGTTTTTTTTTCTGTTTCTTTAAAAAATGCCATTGGGATTTTGATAGAGATTGCATTAAATCTGTGTATCACTTTGGGTGATATGGTCATTTTAACTATATAAATATACATCTTAATCTAATTCTAATTCCTTTATTATATTCTTCCATACTTTCTTCTAAAAATAATATAAAACCAGTTAAAGTTAAAGAGATCGACATGCTAGACTCACAAAAACTTTATAGCATATGCACATCAAGTAAAGAAGTAAAGAAAGAAGTGGAAGTGGGCAAAATTAGGCAAATAAAAGCTAAAATTTAGGAAAAAAAACTTATTTGTGAACTAATAGAATACAAAAAAGGAAAAGCACTGCTAAGTCAGAGTTTTTACTATCTAATTAAAAAATGCACATTTGCAATGACATGGATAGACCTAGATGTTATTATGCTGAGTGAAATAAGTTAGGCTGAGAAAGATAAATACCATATGATTTTACTTATGTGTGGAATCTAAGGAACAAAAAGAACAAATTAATCAAAAACAGACTCACAAATATAAAGGACAATTTGGTGATGGACAGAGTAAAGGGGGATGGAGACTGGGTGAATGAGATAAAGGATTTAAAAAGTACAAATTAGTAGTTGATAGACGGTCACAGGGATGGGGAGCATGGCATAAGGGATGCAGTTAGCATTAATATATTGGCTAAGTGGAAACCAGAGAAGGAACAACTAAAGGGATCATTTTATAAACTATATAAATGTCTAACCAATGTACTATATACTTGAAACAAACTTTTAAAAATGTTATTGAAAAACACACAGACAAAAACCTTAGATTAATTCATCAGTTAAATAGGTTGCCAGACACTGAGGACCCTTAATAATTCATTTCTATGCCCTCTTGTAACACAAGAAGCAAGAAATGCCTATATATAGTGTAATAGCGCTCTCTGTTACTTGCAGCTGAAAGTATTTCCAATTGATACACAATCTGCGAACCAGACCAGATACAATTATTTCAAATGCCTTAACAATGTAGTTGTATTAACAAGTAATTCTGTAAATTAGACCTTCAGAGGGGGAAAAAAAATCAGCCTGAAAATAAATAATGTACCGGCTAAGCAAGACAAAAATAAATAAATAAAACAAGGTCAACAACAACAACAAAAAACACCTTCCTTTGTTTGTAGAAACTGGGCCTTGGCACTGCCCTCATATTCAGCAAATTTCAGGTCTGAAGGAGAAAAGGAAAAATAACTAAGGATCTGGATCCAAAACCCAGTCTACTCTAGAGTTCTGGTTGACAATGGATAGATGAGTTTGGAGGTCAAAGTCTAGCCAGCTATTTGAAAAGTGGCTTAAATGTAGGTCACATATCCAGAATCAGCGCTAAAAACTAGAGAAAGCAGATATTTGAAGTTGCAACTCTGAATCATATTTTACATGTAACAAAAGGCTATGAAAACCAAATTATTTTTATTATCTTCAATGATATCCTGTTTTACTCTCGTAATTTTAGAGAGTTTCATTCAGGAAATGAAATGGTAATTTCTAATGTTGTTAAAGTTCTGGATTTTACTTTTATGTTTTATCACTTAAACTCTTCATCCAAATATAGTGATTATTTTAAACTTAAGGAAAATGATTAAAATGAGGCTAAGCAGAAAGTTGCTGGATCCAATTGCTAATTATATATTCTCTTAGATTTTAAAGATACTAATATATACTTGTTCCATGTTTGACAGAATAAGAGAAAGTCCAAACCTAGTAAAAATAATAAATTCAAAGAGAAATATAAATGCAAAATAATGGGATCAGAAGTAATAGCAATGTTATCTTTTGTTGTGCTAATACAGAGATTTTTATTTTAAATAAACAGAAATTGGGGAAAAACTATACCAAATCTGTGGCAACATATCCATGTCTGAATAATCATATGACTGATTATTTCTGAGATAGAAACAGATGACAGGTTCATAAGAAGGCCTCACACAGGGCGAGCAAGGAAAAAAAATCCACTAAGCTTGCTTGTACGCATCTCAGAATAGGCTATTATCCATGTTTAAAAACATATAGTGAAGATTATAGGATACTTAGTCAACCAATTTGTATTCCATGAAAGTACAGACATCAGCCATACAAAATATCTATTGGCTTTCTAGTTTGGTAATCTCCTAGGCAAAACTGCCACTCAAATGGTCTGTTTTCTAAAGAACTGTGAAGAGTTCTTAGTCATCTCACATTCTTAATTCTTCTGTCCTCTTTACATATAGCTAGAAGGCAATGTGACTCTAAGAAATTTGATGTTTCTAACCTCTAGGTCACGTCTTTTCTTCCTACTGTCCAATCCAGGCAATCATTAACTATTTTTCTCCTTTCTTGGCATTTATACCATATTTGACCTGTGAATATGTTATATGTAAAATAGAGCCTCTACCAACACACACACACACACACACAAAGTCATCCAGGAAGCTTATGTAGTCATAATTCAGTTTAAAATTAGGGAGTAAGCCTAAATAGCTCTTAAACAGGAAATTCATGTTTAAGAGTCAGTACTTGTTGACATTTATTTTATATTTACTTCTGAGTTATCTAATTTTGACAACTGATTAGAAATAATAAATGACACAGTCTGATAATTTGAAGAAATATACTGAAACAGAACTGGCAAAACACATGTGCCTGATGCTGAAAGGGGAAAAGACTGGTACAGATCTGTGTCCACATACTTCATACCAGCAAGTCTATGGTGCAGACTACCAGTTGTTACTGATATAGGCAGTGATATCATAAACTCTACAAACTGGAGAGGTTCCTAGAAATCTAGTCACATCTCTTCACCACTTAGAGTCTTATGAATTTCTCCTCCAACATTATCTCACAGTGAGGATTTTGTCATTGAATGAACACAAGACCTGCCTCATTGCCTCATAAGGAAGCCTGTTCCATTTTGTAAAACATCTTTTAGAAAGTTTGTTCTTAAAAAGTCAAAAACTGCTTACCTGTAACTTCAATTTATTGATTCTAAATCATTTACTCGACCAGCACTTAGAGAGTAACTATTCTATGTAGTAGACAATATTTTCACAAACACATCTGGCCTTATCTATCTACAGAAACATATCCATAATTGTGAATAAAAATAAAGCACCAATTGCCTTTCCTTTGTCATTGTCTCAATTTCTTCATCCTTAAGTCTCAGTACTACTTACCTGAATCAAACCTCCTAAGAAGGAAACGGCTGTAGCAATACCGATCCTTTGCATCTCAAAGTCAGATAAACCCAGCATGCTTGTGTTACTCTGTGTAGTGAGGTTCTGGCTACTTGAAAGAACAAGACGTTCCACTGCGTTGGCTGATATTAGGGATGTCAAGGCAAAAGTGCCTAAAAGGGATGGAAAATATCCTATTAGTAAAAGACTCAATAAAAAATTGTTGGAGTCCACCATTAAAGTAGAAACCATGCAGATTTTTAGAAAAAATCTCCTCTGTACCCCAACTCCTCTTTCTTTCTCTTCACTTTGTGGAATAAACAGAAACTTACCTATATAGACACATATTCCTTCAACCAATTGCACACATCTACTTGCTATTCCCTCCTAGGCCATACATTTTACCACCTCTGAAGACCTGCATAGAGAATGTTCTCAGGACAAGGATTAAGATCATGGACTGAATTTGAATCCAGCTCTTCTATTTATCACTAATGTGACCTAAAGCATATTACCCTGAGTCTAAATTGTCTCATCCATAAAATAGAAGTCATATATAACTATATTTCAAAGTTTTGAGGAATATAAATAAGATGATAAATATCAAGACCTGAGTGGGCTCAGTGGTGAAATATGATGACCTCTTTGCCTAAATCTGGGGCTCTGTGCTTGATATGCTTGCTCTTCTAATATAAATCTACCCGTGCAAACCCTCTTATCTTTCAAGGTCTGGCTCCCATATCCAATCCCATATTCAACAACGATCCATCCCAGATCCTGCAAGCCAGGTTTAATCTTTCTATTCTCTGTGCTTTCATAGCAGAGTAGACCTTTATTATAGTATAACAACAAGCTGTGGCCCATAAAATAATTAAATAGAACATTTCTGTCTACTGTAATTAGATAAGTTTTAATGTATTTCCCAAAAATAGTCCTGGCCTCACACAAATGTGGGAACAGTTTCTGTGTGTTCTCTTCCTTCCAGGAGTTCTGATGCCTTTCATCTTGGCATAGCATGTCTGAGAATGCAGCCACGTGGACAGAAAAATACAGATTCTTACAGAGGGCTCAGTAGATTTGCGTTAAAGAAACAAACTGTGGTATTGTGCCAACATTTCCCCTGATTCAAAGACCTTACTTTGCTCCTGGTCATTTATTTATAAGTATTCCTCACCAACGGAGTTAGTATGAGGCATAAATAAAATAATGTAATATAGCATATATCACAGTATATGGCATGTAGATAGCACCCCAAAAAAAGATAATTCTTAATTAAACAAAGATCAGACTGCTCTGTCATGATGTTATTCTATGTTCTTTGCTGTTCCATTAAGTTGAACAAATATATCTAATGACTGGAGACAAGATTCTGGCGTGCAGAATAGACAACTCCAAGTAGAGAATATTGGTCACAGAATCTGCTCTTGATAAGACATAATTTTTTCGGAATATGTTACAACCTAATTTCTCAAAGTCTGATACTCTTGAGAGTCAAAATAAAAGTGTACTTTTTGTTTTAAATTTCATAGAGCATAGAACAAAATTATTTTACAAAAGCCACAAAACAAATGACTATAAAATTAAAGAAGATATTCTGGAATTAATTTTTGAGTTTAGGCCTACCTTTCCCTGGATTTAGAGAAAGATAAGAGGGAACTAAATAGTAAGAAAGGGCAGTCTAAAATTCTTTTGTCTACAGCCATGCCGCCCTGAACAAGCCTGATCCTGTTTGATCTTGAAAGCTAAGCAGGGTCAGGCCTGGTTAGTACTTGGATGGGAGACTACCTAGGAAAACCAGGTGCTGCAGGCATAAAATTTTTTTAAAAATAAGGAATTGTAAACTAACAAGGTGTTTGCAATCTGTGAGGTCAACCAAGGATTGCCTTGCCTAAAAAATAAATAAAATAAAATAATAAAATAATTTTTCTTGAAAGTAAAGTGAACCTCATCTTCTTGTGAGTCACATCCCAAAAACATCTCCAAAGACAGGCCCTGCCAGCAATGTACTGTGGAGATAACCATCTGTGTCAGCCTAGATATGGGAGTATTGCCTCATTAGAAGGATGATGCTTTGCTGTATTTTACACAGTTGATAATAATCAAGAATGTTGGGGCTGTGGGTAACTATGTAAGGATACTCTGTATAACATTCTACCTTCTCTATCTTTGTAAAATGATAATAAAATTTTATAGTTGTAAAAGTTGAGTAGAGATTGAATGAGATTTCTTATATTAAAAAACATCTCGCACAAGTCCTACTACATTGTAGACCTTCAGTAAATAAGTATTTCTTGCTTTCTTTTCTTCTGAAACATTCCCAGTACAGTCTCCCTAATGTTTTCTCTAAACGATGAATTGACTCTGCTCTTTAAGTTTTTTTTCTAATTTAGAAGATGAGTATATCCCATAAATGGTCACATGTGGGTTACCTTAGACAATTCTGTTTCTGCTGAATTCATATTCAGGTTTCTGTACTTTTATGTTTTTTTTTTTCCAAAACATGTTCTTTGTAAGTCATATAAAGTAATGAATAATTTGTTCCTTTTTAAAGTGTATATATTATAACTAAAATAAGAAAGTTCATCTTGTTGAGCAAAAGAGCACATCTGGTATCTTTCACTCTGGCTTTTGGATTATTTGCTTTTAAAGAAAGCTCTAGTATAAATTATTATTACACTTAGTGACTCGGTATTGCATTTTGGCTACCTAAGTTGCAAGTAAAATCCCAGATAGAGTGATTTTTCCTGATGAAAGCAATATCAATGTCTTAATAATAATGTAGAAGTAGGAATTCACATGTACATATATACACCAAAATAAAATACAATAAAATGATTTTAAATAGAAATATATTCTCTTATTAGTGTTTGCAGAAACTTTTTGGTGAGATTCAATTGGTCCTATGTTTAAGATGATGGGAAGGTCAAAAAAATAATTAATTCATGGGGGTTGGCAGAAAAAATAGCATAGACGACAGAGGTTTTGTTTATCCCTGTTGGGACCACTTCAAAGTTGGGACAGAAACACATAGAAGACAACAAGCGAGGTCACCTGGGATCTAGATGAACAAGAAGAGAAATAATTAATCAACCTGCAATTGGAGAAGGTGGGACGAGGTGAAGATGTGAGGCTGCTTTGTCCAGAGCTGCTGAGTGGGACAGAGGCTATGGAAGTAGCAGCCAGCAGCTGCAGATGCCTCTTAAAGGGGCAATGTCCACAACCAGGCTTTCGTGGTGATGGACCTGCTCCTCTGAGCACCAATGCCTGGTCAGCTACACAAAGGACAATAAGGACTTAAAGGAGGATCCTGAGTTTTAGAGTGATGATCAGAGGCGAGGCTCTTTCCTAGGCAGAAGCGCTAGCAGTATCCATCTGTTCCTCTGTTGAGCCCTCCCTCTCCCAGTGTGCAAACACAGAGACGCCATAGCTGAGACTCATCAAACTGATTAACAGAGGTCTTTCTACCCAGAGGAGTCCCTGAAACTCCACCTCCCAAACTCGCAGCTCCGCCCAAGCAACATCCAGTTGTGTCTTCAGCAAGTCCAGTGCTCCTTGCTGAGCAGAGCCAAGACTCACTGGTGGTAGCTACTTCAGTTTCTGGTGTGGCCTCTTGAGGCAACTATAAGCACAGTATTTGTGGATTGGTTGCTGAATCTTAACAGGTGGCCCAGAAGAGCACCTGCTGAGGCTAAATTTAGCCTTCAGTTGAACCCCTCTCAAGATTGTGCCATTGGACATCTACACACAAAGCCACATTATTAAGACTGGAAGACATAAGAGTTTTTCTTAGTATGTGAAAGCAGACACAAAAAGGCAGCCAAAATGAGAAGACAAAGAGGCAGAAACCACATGAGAGAAAAGAACAGAAATCCAAAATAATGGAGTCAAGCAATCTAACAGATGCAGAGTTCAAAACATTGATTCTAAAGATGCTCAATGAACTTAAAGGAAGTATAGATGAACTCAGTGAGAACTTTAACAAAGAGGTAAAAAACAAAAATGGAAATGGAAATTAAAAAAAGGGAACCAATCAGAAATAAATAACACATTATTGGAGATCAAGAGTATACTAGAGGGAATCAAAAAGTGGATAAAGAAGAGGATCAAACCATTGATATGGAGAATGAGGAAGCCAAGGACGTTCAATCAAATTGGCAAGAAAAAGAAGCCAAGACTATAATAATAATTTAAGAAGCTTATGGGACCCTATTAAATGTAAAAATATCTATGTCATAGGAGTCTTACAGAAAACAAGAAGTTGAAGAGCTATTTGAAAAAATAATGATGGAAAACTTCCCTAACCTGGTGAAGGAAATAGACATGCAACTTCAAGAATCTCATAGAGTCCCAAAAAAGATGAACCAAAAGAGGCCACATCAAAACACATTATAATTAAAATGCCAATGATTAAATACAAAGGGAGAATCTTAAAAGCAGCAAGAGAAAACAATTAGTTAGCTACAAGGAAGCTCCCATAAAACTAGCAGCTGATTTCTCAAAAAAAATTATGTAAGACTGAAGGGCTTGGCACAAAAGATTCAACATGATGAAAACCCAAGATCTACAACCAAGAATTCTTTATTCATCAGAGCTATCATATAGAGTCAAAGGACAGATAAAGAGCTTCCCAGACAAAAATAAGGTGAAGAAATTCATCACCACCAAGCCAGTATTACAGGAAAAATGTTGGAGAGACTTCTTTAAGAAGAAAAAACTGGTATCTAAAACTGGAATAAACAGGTATCAACAAGTACCTCAAATGGAAAAGAATTAAGTGCTCCAACTAAAAGAGTGCCTGAATAGATAAGAATTCAAGACCCTACATATGCTGCCTACAAGAGACTCACTTTAGATGAAAAGACACATGCAGACTAAAAGGAAGGGGACAGAAAAAGATATTGCCTTGATGGACCTAGAGGATATTGTGCTGAATGAAGTAAGTCAGTTAGAGAAAGAAAAATGTCACATGATTTCACATACATGTGGAATCTAAAGAATAAAATAACAACAACAAAAGCAGTAACAAACTCATACATAGAGAGACTATTTTGAGGGCTACACATGGGAGGGGGCTTAGGGGGGACAGCAATAAAAGGGCAAAGGCATTAAAAAATTCAAATGGATAGTTACAAAACAGGCACAGAGATATAAAGTGTCGCATAAGGAATATAGTCAACAATGTTGTAATAAATATGTAAAAGGGAAGAGGGGTACAAGATTTAGTAGGATGATCACTTTGCGAGTCATATGGATCTCTAATCACTATGCTGTACAACTGAAATGAATAAATTATTGTATGCCAACTATAATTGAAAAAAAATCACTAAATTTTACAATGTAAATACAAACAACTAATTGTCTGTTATATTTCAATAATGCCAAAAATAATTAGTTTGTATATTTTCCTTTATATATATTAATATTATTATTCATAATCATATTTGTTAAATAAAAAAACTTAAATGGATAATTACCTTACCATGAGGCAAAAAGATAATTGTTTCTAAAGGATTCTAAATATGCTGTGATAAAAAAAGAAATAAGAAGGATCAGCTGGCTCTATCCTTTAGAAATAAAAGTAGAAATTAAATACCTTAAGCATTTATTGTGTGATAACATGACCATAGTTAAGTCTTTAAATTATATGTATTTTGAGATGTATATTATTTACCCAATAGGCTACATGGTTTCTGTAGCTATTAGTAATATTTGTTAAATACAGACTCTTACATAAATGACAATTTCAAAACCATGCCAACAGTAAAGTGTTTATAGTAATTTGTTAGGAAATAAGTGGTTTGTATAAATGTACATTTAGGTATGTACCAAGTTGAGCGGTTTTGACTTCTTAAAGTAATTATGAAAGGGTTTTTATTTGCCTTTTTCCATCCTTTGTTTAGAGGGCAGGATAATTTGCAAATAATAGACTTTAAGAACTTTTTTATTACACTTTTCTAATTTTGTATCAACACAAAGGAAAATCTATTCTTGAGCAACTGGTTGTAAAGAAGAAAAGTTTGGGCTTAGAGTTGAGCACAACTGGGTTTTAATCCATGCACCCATAGTTTTATCTGAGCTCTTACAGAAAACTTTCTGAATTTTGAGTTTTTCTTTTCATTGTAAATACGCAGATAATAATGTCTATTTTAAAATGTATTGTGACAAAATAAGATAACTTATGTAAAGCTCTCAGCAAAGCATCTAATGAATACTACATCTATGGTTCTCAATTTTAAATACATAAATATATATGCACATACTCATACATATATACATATAACATATTATTTACATATATACATACATATGTATCCTGAAGATCTTGTGAAAATGCTGATTCTGATTCAGTAGGTCTAAAGTGGAAACCAAAATTTTGCATTTCTAACAAGTTGCCACTTTCGGTTCTAGTGTCGTGAATGACTCATCACTTTTAATCCTACCCCCCACAACAAAATTATATAATCAACTAACTTTTTATATCAATAAAAGCCAAATTTACATAAATAAAACATTATTTTACAGATTAATTTTTGCATGAGAAAATGAATATATCAGTGGAGCAGGCAGAATTATGGTTTCTAAGTGTATATATGTCCTAATCACCAGATCCTGTGAATATATTATGCTACATCGCAAGGCTGAATTAATGTTGCAAATGAAATTAAGATTGCTAGTCAGCTTGCCTTAAAATAAGTTTATCTTGGATTATCCAGTTGTGCCCAATGTAATTATAAAGGCCGTTTAAATATGGGAAGTAAGTATATGGCTATGCCATCCTGAACACTCCTGATCTCGTCTGATCTCGGAAGCTAAGCAGGGTCGGGTCTGGTTAGTATTTAGATGGGAGACCACCTGGGAAGACTGGGTGCTATAGATGTATATTTATATATGATATATATGTATATGTGTATATATATGTATGTGTGTGTATATATATATATATATGAAATAGACCAAAAGATCAGAATCAGAGAGAGATTTGAAGACACTACTCCGCTAGTTTTGACGCGGAGGAAGGTGCTGTGCGCCCAGAAATGAAGGAAGCCTTAAGAAGCTGGAAAACTCAAGAAGGAACTCAGCCTTTTGAATATGTTCTACTATATTAAGACTCATTTTATACTTTTTACCTATGAAACAGTTAAATAGTAATTATTTATCTTGTTTTAAGCCACTAAACTTATGGTAATTTGTTACAAAAGAAGAAGGAAAGTAACACAATCAGTAACACAAACTGACCACTGAAGAAATAGACACAAATGGTAGTACTTACTTAAAGGCAGAGATCTTACAAAACACAAAATAAACAGAAACGCTTCTATAGATATTTCTAATTACAAATATTTGTATTACTAGTACCTTAATATTTAATATTAAGGTATTTTTGTAATAATAATAGCTTTTATTATATATTATTTTGTAGCAATACTAAATTAGACACTTTACATCAATCATTTCAATTTGCAGTACAATCATATAATATTTTTTGAATTTTAATATTAAGAAAGAAGCAAGTAGACTTTTAAAATTGCTCAAGATCATTCGGATAACAAACAACAATGAGAGATACACCCAAAACTAACTCCAAAACTCATGTTTTTAACCATCCTGCTCTATTATCAGGCTACTGTACTTGTGAGAGTTCATTTTGTATTTGGTAATGGAGAGCTAAGCAAGGTAAGAGATATATTAAAAAGAACATTATAAAATCTAGCTTCAAACATAAAAGATCATTGTCTAAATATCAATTACAAGGAAAATATTTTTCAATACATAAGTCGCTAAATTTTACATCGTCTTTTCTTTACCCCTCAAATTACTCACTTTCTCTATTTCACTATAAATTTATAACATTTGTGCTTTTATAATCTTTTAATAACTAAAAATGCAAAGTCTTTAACAATAATATATATTTATTATTAATACAGCAATAAATCACAATATGGACTATCTGAGGAACAGAAGGTAAATGTCTTACCCTAATATTGATGTTTTCATCAATGTTAGATGTTGTCAGTTATAAAGTTAGAAATGTAATCAATAACTAATAATCACTTCTGAGGCCCCTTTCATTAGTAAATCATTAGTAACATGAGAAGCATAAACAGTAACAGAAATTATCACCTGTGGCAACATGACGTCCCATTCCAAATATGACATAAATGATGGCAGGAAACAGAGACCCATATAAACCAAAGACTGGATGCACAGATGAAAGAATGGCAAAGGCCAATCCTGTGAAGAAGACCGATGTAATTAAGACCATTGTATAACCCCAAGATATAGTCTATTACGAAGTAGAATGGATATTGGTTTATTTAATGACAAAAGAAACCGGAATTTAATTATTCTGCTTGCTAATGACAGACCAGCATTATTGTCCTAAATAACAGAAAATTTACAAGTTTAATTTATTTTTAAATAAACTCTAGTTATACATTAAATTGTTGAAACAGTGCAAGATATTTTAGCTATACTTAAAATACATGAAATGTCTACCAATGACTAGTCCCTTCTTTATTTTTAAAAACCCACCTGTGTTGCTTATTTACTGACTATGTACACATAAAAGTCTGGTGAAATAAATAAAAAGTGAGTATAGAAGAAGAATCAGTGTCAGGGGCTGCTCTAGGATTTTATACAAGCAGATGAGAGGCAGCAATCTGGTTGTTGGGAAGGATGGTGTTAAGGACAGGTTAACTTTTGATTGCTAAATATTCCCCCACCCCCACCAAAAAGCACTTCCTGTCATTTATAGAATAAGCAACTTTGAAAAAGGTATTATAGTTATCGTATTGGTCATATGGAAAGCTTTTAAAACGACTTTTCTCATCCATTTTCAGATGAGTTACCTGATAAAAATGACCTATCAAGAGACAAAATGCCACGTGTTTTCAAGTAAAATGTGACCCACATTTCAGAAGATCACTCAGACCTACTAAATCAATGGTAGGAGAAAGGGAAAGATCATGCAGCATATTTAACAAAAGCGTCTTAGATTAATCATATGGACACTAAATTTTGATGAATGTGATAAATATCAACAGGAGAGGAGTTGGGCAGAGGTAGACCTATTTGGTTACTTGCAAAATGCACATGGAAATACAAAGCTAAACGCATCCAGATGACCTCCTCTTGCTTTGTGAATACTTACTTCCTGTTTATCTGTTTGCATTATGACAATAATACTTCCCTTTCTCTTTCTTTCACCTCCCAAAAAACTATAACAAAATTAGTTCAAAAATTGAATTTCTGCAGATCACATATTGCTATAAATTAAAGTGTGAATAATTATATAAACATATTTAACCAAAATCTATAATAGATCTCTAGATCTATATATGCAAAACATCACTTCAGTAAATTTTGTAAGAATAACCTCAAAGACTGGAAATCAGGCAGCCATGTTATATTATTTGATACTAATACTGAGCTTTCACTTTAAACAACAGTATTGTTCACTCTCAGTGACAATCTATTTCTCTGCTAATATAGCAATGAACAATAGCCAAAATAGAAGAGGAATATACTAATTCAGATGTACAGTGCTTTATAACTTCATTTACCTTTTCCACAAATAAAAACTACCAGATCCAAGCTATTCACCCACACACATCTTCAAAAATGAGAGAGGGCTGGATAAAGTTTTATTTTTCTGCTTCATTTACTATTCTGAGTCATAATGTAAGCTATATACATATTATCACACACATTCACACAATCTAAAATATATTAAATCCTCTAAAATAATGAAGATATTAACTAGTTACAGGTACTTATATGTTGGAATTATCTATACTCTTCTCTATGTTTAGTAAAACAAGGCGTTTAATTCATGAACAGAATTATAACTCTCTAACTCTATTAATTTAGGGAAAATTGCTGTAAATGTTGATAGATATTTGTATTACTTAATCTAAATATATAAAAACAATACTTACTCTTATTTAAGTTAGTTTAGGTAATACAAATATTTAACAGTATTTACAGAATTTCCCTCCCCCACCACCAAATTAATAGAGTTAGAGAGTTGTAATTCTGCTCTTGTTGAAACAAATGTCCTTTTTTATTAAATATAGAGAAAAAAGTACCAACAAATGGGTATTAGTGTGTGGGGGGTAAAAGAAAGAGAGAGAGAGAGAGAGAGAGAGAGAGAGAGAGAGAGAGAGAGAGAGAGAGAGAGAGAGAGAAAGAGAGAGAGAGAGAGATTGGAGAAGGGAACAAATGCTTGAGATGTTTAGATGACAGATTATTTTTAAAGATCAAAAATCGTATATTGGTAATGTAAGTCTAAAATCTGATATATCCACACACAAAAAAGGAATCTCTAGAAAACTTTGAAAGATGTCATTTAACAAAAAAACACACACATTTTGTAGGTGCAGTAATGGTTAATATCGTGGAGGAATAAAAGAGACTATTTTTCCAAATCAATATCATCAGTGTTTTCATGGCCTGTGAATACTGCCAAACTTTCAAAGGTCTCTAAGTATAAAGTTGGACATTAACCATGAGCACCCTTTGCCCCTCCAACCTAGACTGCAGTAAGAATAGCTTCCATAGATAGATTGCCTGACCCCTGAACAAGAAAGACCATGAAAGTAGATAGGCAGTTAGTGTCTGCCTCTGTTCCTACTATAATATCTTTGTTGAATTAGCTAGAGAGTGACAAAGTAGCTACTGGTAAGAAAGAGAAATGTTTATCACAGAGAAGATGATGCTTTATATTTTAAGATACCAACATTCATTTCACTTTCAGGACAGTTTTATCTAAATTTACATAAGAACAATTATTCAGAATATCGAAGAAAACTAGAACTGCAAAAGATTGTGTCTAGAAATTGAGTAGTATATCCAAAGTCGGGAACTGTGCTAAATTACATATAGAGAGCCACTCTGTTGAAGACTTCATAATATGTAGGCTTAGTGACTTTACCTCTTAATTATGAGGTCAGGTAGATAGGACCTACAGGTAGTTTTACTCTCCTCAGGTGTGACTACAAGAATAATATTTTATAGACTGTAGTCTTTGGTTATGGAGCTTCAATTACTACCCAGAAAACCACAGCTAACCCAACTCAATGGAACAAGTATTCCAATAGAATTCACTGGCTCAGATGTCAATCCTTTTTGTTTTAATTTTTATTTTTCGATTAGAGTTGACATTCAATATTATTTTATATTAGGTTCAGGTGTAGAGCATACTAGTTAGATATTTACATAATTTACGAAGGTACCACCCAATTACTGTAGTGCCCACCTGACACTATACATAGTTATTACTATATTATTGACTATATTCCCTATGCTGTTCTTTGCATCTCTATAACTACTTTGTAACTATCAGTTTGTACTTCTTAATCCATTTACCTTTTACAGTCAGCCTGCCAACCACCCTCCAATCTGGCAATCACCAGTTTGTTCTCTGTGTGTGTATGATTCTATTTTCATTTTTTACTCATTTATTTTGTCCATTGATTTCACATATAAGTAAAACCATATGATATTTACCTTTCTCTGACTATTTCACTTAGCATAATAGCCTCTAGGTCCATCCATGTCATTGCAAATGGTAAGAATTCATTTTTTTTTTGGCTGCATTATATTCCACTATATATATGTACCATTACTTCTTTATCCAATTGTCTACTGATGACCACTTAGGTTGCTTTTGTATCTTAGCTATTGTAAATAGTGCCACAGTGAACATAGATGTGCATATATCTTTTCATATTAGTGTTTTGGTTTTCTTCAGATAAATGCCCAGAAGAGCGTTTGCTGGATCATAAGGTAGTTAGTTCTAATTTAAATTTTATGTTTTCCATAATGGCTATACCACTTTGCAATCCCACCAACGGTGCACGAGGGTTCTTTCATCTCTACATCCTCCTCAATACTTATTGATCTTTGATTTATTGATGAGGCCATTTTGACAACTGTGAGGTGATATCTCATTGTGGTTTTAATTTTCATTTCTCTGATGATTAGTGACTTTGAACACTTTTTAATACTATTGGCCATCTGTATATCCTCTTTGGAGAAATGTCTACTCAGGTCATCTGCCCATTTTACAATTGGTTTGTTTATTTATTTATTTATTTTGGCGTTGAGTGATATGAGTTCTTTGTAAATTTTGTATATTAACCTCTTACTAGATGTATCACATTTTATATTCTTATCACATTTTATATTCTTCCCTCCTTCATCATAGATTACATGACCATATAGGTGTGGATTTATTTCTGGACTTTCTATTCTGTTCCATTGATCTATATATCTGTTTTTAAGTCAGTACCATGCTGTTTTAATTATTATAGCCTTGTAGTATAATTTTATCTCAAGTATTGTGATACCTCCAACTTTGTTCTTTCACAAGATTGCTATGGCTATTCAAGATCTGTTATGGTTTTATATAAATTTTAGGACTATTTGTTCTACTTCTGTGAAAAATGCCATTGGTATTTTCATAAGTATTGCACTGACTCTCTAAATTGCTTTGACTAGCATGGACGTATTAACAATGTTAATTCTTCTTACCCATAAGCATGGTATATGCTTCTATTTATTTGTATTTTCTTCAATTTTTTTAATGATATAATTTTCTGAATAAGGTCTTTTACTTCCATAGTTAAACTTATTCCTAGGCATTTTATCGTTTTTAATGCAATTGTAAGTGGTACTGTTTCCTTAATATCTTTTTCTAATAGCTTATTATTAGTATATAAAAATGCAACCAATTTCTGAGTATTAATTTTGTATCCTTCTACTAATTTTTATCAGTTCTGTGTGGGTTGCACACTTTTGATGAAGTCCTTAAGTTTCTCTCTATATAGTATCTTGTCATCTGCAAAAAATGACAGTTTTACCTTTTCCTTTCCAATTTAGATGGTTTTTGTTTCTTTTTCTTATCTGATTGCTGTGGCTAGGACTTCCAACACTATGTTAAATAAAAATAGTGAAAGTAGACATTCTTGTTTTATTCTTCATCTTAAGGAAAATTATTTTAGTGTTCCCCCATTGAGTATGATGTTAGCTGTGGGTTTGTCATATATAGCCTTCATTATGTTGAGGTATATTCCCTCTATTCCCACTTTGTTGAGAGTTTTTATTAGAAATGGATGCTGGATTTTGTCAAATGTTTTATCTACATCTATTGATATGATCATATGATTTTTATCCTTCATTTTGTTAATGTGGTGTATCACATTAACTGATTTGTGGATATTGAATCAACTTTGCATCCCAGGAATAACTCCAACTTGACTATGGTATACAAACTTTATAATGTATTTCTAAATTTGGTTAGCTCATGTTTTGTTGAGAACTTTTTAAATCTATATTCATCAGGGTTACCAGCTTATAATTTTTTTAATAATGTCTTTGATTTTGAATCAGGATAATGGTGGCCTAGAGTAATGAGCTTGAGAGCCTTCCCTCCCCTTGAAATTTTTGGAATAGTTTGTTTCTATTTATTTGGTAGATGTGCTATATCTCCCAGTCTTGGCAGGGTGGCCTCATGTAGTAGGTGTTCTATGGAGCCCAGTGGCACCATCTCTCTAGTCGACAAAGCTGGATATTGCAGGAATATCCTTTGTGTGGGTTGCACATGAGCTCCTATTGTACTTGATACATGATTGCTGCTGGCACATCAGTGGATGGTATTGACCTCAGGTTTACTGGCTATGAAAATTGGCCACAACTGTAACATGTGAGCTATTTTGAGGGGCTGACCCCCTGGAGTGGGATTTGCACCCTTTGGTGTAGCACTTAATGCACTAATCAGGTGGTGCTCTGTTTTTGTCTGAAGTCAGCCCCCAGGTATATTGGTTTTTAGGGTCTCTCGGGAGGGGTTACCATGCAGATCAAGATCAGCCTCTGCCTGTGACCAGCTTGGGCATCTCATTAGAGAAACAAAGCAATCCATGGTTGCTTACTGCCTGTGCTAGACCTGGAAGTAAATGAGAAAGGCCATACTGCAAATCAAGACTGAGTGCCACCTGTACTTGGCCTGGGACAACTCAGTAAAAGGTGCAGGGCACTTAGAGACCCACCACCAACTGCTGGCTTTCTGTAAGTCTCAGCTGCTAAAAAAGCCTCCTGCTGTGTGTGAGTTTGGTGGAGCAAGATTCCCCCGATGGAACCAGTGGAATCACTTGGCCAATAAAAATTCAGATTTGACCATGTGTGGGAAGGGCTTAATACAGAAAAGATGGTGTCTGGCCACCAGCTACACAGAAGAAGGGCCCAACAGAGAAAATGGCAGCTGTCTCACTAGCTCTCATCCAAAAGCCACTCAACTCATTTTCTCTCTGTATGTCTCTGGTACCTTTCAAGCCTCAGTTCCTCCCATGGAGCTCAGGATGAGTGCCTGGGGGTGAAAGAGTCTTGCGCTGGCCCTTTAAGAGGACACCCAGGTTACCAGCATGCCTGGTGATTTTCACAGCCCGATGTTAGGGGGCTCCTCTTCCTGGCACTGAAGCTCCAAACTGGGGAGTGAGGTGTGGGGCTGGCAACTCTCACTCTTCAGGGAGTACCTCCACAGCCTAGATATATCCCTCTCAATTCTTGATGGCCATATGTGAGTATGGAACCAGCCCATTTCACATCTCTGCCCACTCTACTAGTCTAATGGGAAAGGCCATGTCCACTTTTGTGTATGTTTCTCTCTTCTACTATATTTTCACCCATGTTACTGAAATAATAGAAATGATAGAAAGATCAGGGCTTGTCTCAAATGTCTCTTTCTCTTTCATCCAAACCCTGACTTTGCTAGAACTATGCAGGGACACTGATTGCCATTCTCTAAATGTCACCAGTGTATATAGTTCCCTTCAGATCCTCTCTAGAAAAAGAGTGGTTATTAGGACCTGATTTTTTTTTTATGACATTTCATATAATACCATGTATCTGTAGCTAATCAAGTCTTGCCAGCTTTTTAAGATTGCCACTTTGTTCTCTTTATTGATCCAGTGTTTACCACCAAATATTTATTTCATATTTTAGTATATAGATAGAATTATAATACACTTCATGTTCCAAAATAAAAACACAGATTTCTTTGGCAGCTTTCTACTGAATACAACCTACAAGGCAGAAAGTGACTGAAACCAATACTTCACAAATTTTAATGAAGAAAATGTTCCCACCCTTACATACCCACATCAGACACATAATAGTCAAGGTTGAAATCACAAAATCATATTCTTATATACTTTTATACAAATTTCTGAGGTAGGAAAACATAACAAGTCACTTGTTCTACACTTTTCTGTCTCTTTTCAAGAACATAGCAAAAGACTGTGTATTCTTTCACATATTTTTTTAAAATAGAAATAAAGAACTCTAGGAAGACAGATTAATATTCTTAAAAACAATATAATTTGGTGGCAATAGGCACTTCCAAGAATTGAACATAATATCTTTACGTGAGCAATGATAAAAATTATTTCCCTCTGGTAACTGTTTGCTGTGGCCTTAGCTTGGTTATCAGCAGACCACAGTGTAATCAGTTGTCTGGTTAACAGCATCAGCAGTCTCACGGTTAAGCAATATTACAAGCAGGTCTCCCAGGGTAAATTTATATGTATTAAATACCACAACTGTATGAAAACAAAACTTCTATAAACACATTTTCTTGGTTCACAGACAAAATTGTTAACCAAAGAGGAGTAAGCCTGATTACAGATTCACTGCACCCTATTATTCCCTTTTGTTGCTCCCTAGCTTTTAGTAAAGTCTCATCCAAACATTTTGTCCATGTGTCTAGCAGAGGGCAGTGAGAGGCTCTCAAGGGACAGAGGAGTTCTAGTATATGTAATTTTTCCCATTAGCAGAGCCCTCTTTTGCCCTTAACCAGAAACTTTTCAAGGAAAATTACATGTCTACATGTCTTCATGGGATAGGGCAGCCTGAGAGGTTGATTTTTAAAGAGGCTCAGAGTTTCAGTGCCCAGAGTCAGCCCCAGTTCCACTTAGATTATTTCTGTTATACTCAAACCAGAGAAGAGAAAGCAGTGAGGAGTGAGGAATGGAGCCTAGCAGATACAGTTCTGAATTCTGCTTAGCAGTACTAGAATTGGGGGCAAGTCACCTAATGTTATGAGCCTTAAACTCCTCTTCTCATGAAAATATACAGTACAGTATATCTATCTTGCTGTGTTTTATAGAATTAGGAACAATTAGTGTAACACATTTAAATTGTAGTAACACTCAAATATATAGTTAAGATGATTAGAAGTAACCCAACTTAAATCTAATTAGGCAAAGAAAAAAATGTGCTTGTACATGCAAGTAAAAAGTCAGGGGTATACTAGCTCTCATAAGGATTCAGTCTCTCTCTGCTATGTCCTTTGCTGGGTTGGCTTCATTTTCAGGCTGAGAGGCCCTTGGAACCTGTAGAGGTGTGTCATCTTTACTGTCAGTAGTCCTAGCACAAAAGATGTCTCTTCCTAAAAGGTCCCACATGTGTCTTGGGATCTAGACTAATTAGGCCATTCAAGTCACTTGCATTGCCACTATCATTTCAAAATAAGAAATGGCTGACTTGTTGTGTAGTAAATCCATACTTTTGTACCTACAGGGCAAATCTCATCTCTGAACCAGTCACTGGTCAGATGTATGAAAGTGGGCTAATTATCATGACTTGCGCCACAAACCTTCCCCTGACTATGACTGTGTCTGGATCTAGCTCTAAACACTGTTGTCTATTAGAATCTAGAACAACTGAAGAAAGAAGGAAAGGAAGAAAGAAAGAAAGAAAGAAAGAAAGAAAGAAAGAAAGAAAGAAAGAAAGAAAGAAAGAAAGAAAGAAAGAAAGAAAGAAAGAAAGAGAGAGAGAGAGAGAGAGAGAGAGAAAGACAGACAGACAATGGCTCAGTGTCTGGGAACTGCTCCCAGAAAAAATATGATTTTAATCACTTGAGATGAGACCCAGATACCAGTGTTCTTTTAAGCCCTAGATTGGTTTTAATGGATCCTCAAGGTTGAGAATCTTGGTCTAGGGGGACTCAATCCACTGATCAGCCTGGACTCCATCACTAGAGCCAAAATTAGAACCTCACCCAAACCACATGTACTAAAAATGGAAGAAGGATTATTCCCCCAAAACAATATGAGAGATAATTACTAAAAGAAACAGAAATGGAGCCTAGGTGGCAGAAACAGAAGTCTACTACTATATAAGCCACATATCTTCACACTCACTGCCTATCTATTTTATTGTAAATGTTATCAAAAAGGTAATGTTTTTGGACACCCTAATAAGAAAGGTCATGATTTTTCCATGTGAATAGGTCTAAATATTATCAAAAACGTTATTCTAAGTGAAGAAATATATAAATGGCCCTTTAATATACAAATTTCCATTAATTACATTTATTAAAAATGAAAAGGAAATCAGAAATGTAGAGTAAATCCTGGAGATGTGGTGAAAGATGGGTCATGCAACAAGGGGTAGTGGAGAAAGGGGAAAATCCAGCAGAGTGTCACTAGCTCTAAGGTATATTTTTATGGGGGTCAGAGCTAGTATAGTTTATATTTATTTAGCAATATTTGGCTGCCTTTGTTCCTGGAGAAGAGAAAAGTTGCTGTCAGAGAGACAGTGATTAAGGGAGTCAGATTAGAGATACGTAGCTAATGCTAGGGTTATGATTTCTCAAGGCTGAGACCATGCCAGGAAAAATTCTCTTACAAACATTTTTTGCAATGCAATGTGCTTTACAGATTTCTACTTATTGTTCCAATGTCACTAAGCTGCCGTTAGGAGTACAATGAAGCTCAGCTTCCACACATGTTTTTGTACCAGTAATGCCACACCTTCTACATAATTATAAGGAATATTCATCTTTCGTCTGAAGCCCAAAACGCTGTGGCAGCATAAAATTTTCATGGTTTAGGAACCAAATACTAGGTGATCTCTTGGAATGCAAGGTAAAACATTATTATATTGCTCCCTAGTCGAGTACGTTCTTACATGTCAAGTCATGCGTTTTAGATCTCTACCGTCTCGATGCTTGATTTTCAGGCTGGAGACAAAAAAAAATCTTTCCCTTAAAGTGGTTATTCAGGCTAGAATGTGACCTAAATACTCTAGAGACCAGAGTTTTGTACTACTTATTTTGCCAAACATGTTCATGACATGTTTTAAGTCAATGACATTTTCTAGAATGTTTGCTCATCTTCAAGATACATTCTGTAGTGATGTCCTATAAGATGTGAGTTAAAGAACATTGTGGTTGATGCTAATTTTAATGTTTCTTACCTGATGTTAGTAATGAGAGATCTAAATTTTTAAAAAATATTTTAAAAAATACAGTTTCTAAGAAATATTCAAACATGGTGAAAGAATTATCTAAAGTTTCTTTTCTCTTTTTTTTCTTTGAAATGAGCACATCTACACTTATATTTTTTTTTTACTTTGGGGAGGGGTAATCACTCTTACATCAATCTGGCATAGCCTATGGACTCCTTTCCAGAATACTTTTTAAAACTAAGTAACAGAAAATACATAGGATTATAAATAAATAAAGTATATTGGTGCAGGTTCACAGATTTGAAGGTTCTATAAATCTAAGTTGAGAATCTAACTTTATGCAATCTCTCTATAAAGGTTTTATTTACAAGTGAGTTCAAGGCATTTCAAAAGAGCATGTTAGAAGGTGTATTGTCAGGGAATACAAATTTAGACATTCATAGAGCTAGTCAGGTAATGAGAGTACTGGCAGGCAGGGTGGCAGTGCATGTATGACTGGTGGGGATTGTGACAAAATGTGAAGTACATGCCCTGTATAAAGGAAGTAGCCTCTATTAAGGTCTGACAGATTTTTTGCCACGTGGGAATGGAGTCTCTATATAGCTATATATTCTCCTTCTTCAAGAAAAGCCCAGCATCTGGATTTTCATATGGACTATACTTGTTAATGATGGCTAGAGAAAAAAATAAGACTGGGAAAAGGAAAGATATCTTTTACCAGATTTGCCCAGAAGGCTGCAAACTCATAACTTCAGAAACGTAAGAGGAATTAGAAGAAATTAATTACTCATATTTTATGTACTTTTTTTACTGTCAGTATCTTTATTACATTTATTTTTAAAACATAAGAATTAATTTAGTGTAATTCTTTCCTAGATTGGTAGCATGCTGCCCAAGAAAATCAGAGGCTTCAGGAGCTAAATGATTTTTAATTATTCCACCAAACATTTATTAAAACCTGTTTCTATGTGCCAGGAATATACAAGTTGGTGAGAATATGAAGATTAAGACACTGTCTTTGATCCCAGAGTTTACGGACCAATGTGCAAAGAGTCATATCAAAAGATTATTATGTAATCTGTTAAGGCCAATCATAGAGATATGTAAAAAGTACAAAGGGAGTAGCAAGTAAGAAAACATGTCTTTCCAGGAATTTGAGAGGGATTCTCAGAGGAAAGATCTCTTTGAGTAGACCTTTGTACCAAGGGACCCAGATTATTAATGATCCGATAAGCTGTTACAAAGAGTTGGGTAAGAATTCTGAACAGGGAAGTAGAATGTTCAAATTTTTATGATCATTCTGGCTGCACTACAGAATATGGCCTACAGGAGGAGACAGAGTGGAAAATGAAGCCCTGAAAGATGATTATTTTAATAGTTTAGACAGTAAACTATAGACACAGCAGGAGCAGGAAGGAAGATTACTCAGTTGGAAAGATATTTAGGAATAGAAACAACAGAAACTGGTTGTCGGTTTCATGCCAGTAGTCAGAGTGGCAAGAGAGGAGAGAGTTGAGAATGACTCTTGAGACTCTATGAGAAGTAGTCTAGAATAAAATTTAGAGCATAGTCCCTGGAGCCAGACGACTTGAGTTTAAAATCCTAATTATTCCACTCATTTGCTGTGTGACTTTAAGCAAGTTATTTATCCTCTCAGAACCTCAATTTTGTATAAATGTCAATATTCTTATAACAGTGTTTACAGCTATGCCTGAACATTACTATTATTATTATTAATTATTATAATTCTGGTTAGGATGATGGTATCATTCAGTTTGTTTTAGAAGATTAAATATTGCATTTGAAGTGCTTTTAGAAGATTCTAGCTTTGCATAGTTGAATATGTGAATCTTGGTTTGAGAAAAAACTTCATTAGCACAGTAATAAGGGTTAAAGCCTCTTATTTGTAAAGATGAAATAGCCTAAGGCCTTTTGGGAAAATTCAACAATGCTACATAATTCAACTGTGCTGAGTAACTGAAAAGCTGCTTCATATATCAGTAGAGCAAAAACAGGTATTTGTTTCTATAGTTTTGTTATTATGTAAGAACAAAAATTACTCCTTTTTTTTTCTAATTTTTCTAAAGAAATGGAGCTGGTAATTATTGTCAATATTGTATTCACACAAATGAAAGGTAATAATATCTAAATGCCTTCCTTACTCTATATTCTACTATAGTTATTTTCCTTTACACTTTACCTTTGGGTCTAAAAACTGTGGGGATAAAACCTAAATGTAAAAATAATTTTAAGAGAAGGATATGTGTATCTTTCTAAAGAAATACCTTCTGTTATTAATAACAGTGGTATTATGAATAAGTCTAGTTATTTTGACACCTTAGAGTGTAAAGTATAAAATGTTAAGAGTGTTGGCTTTGTAATCAAGTCCTGACACTACCATTTATTAGATATGAGGTCCAGGAAAAATCACTTAACATTTCTAAGCCTCCATTTTCTCATATGGAAAAAGAATAGACTGCCGTCTTTTGAGATTTTGTTAAGATAGGGTAAGATAATGTATATAAAGGGCTTAACACAGTGCCCCTTACAACAATGTTATGATATTTCACCTTTTGTCCCTCCATAGTGGGTAAGCATGAGAAAGTTTAAGAGAATTGTTTTAAAAAGAATAGGTACTTGTAGAAGGATGAATGTTTTTATATACCAACAAAAACCTTTAAGGTCTTCTTAGTGATGAAGCTTTGTCTAAGCACTAATAGACTTCTAAGAGAACCAGCAACCAGAGTCATAAACTTCTAAGATACAAGGACTGAGTCAACTTTGTGCTTCTCATAGTTGGGGGATAGCCAATATGTTTCTTCATCACCAATAAAACAAATGAATCATAAAATAGTATTTCTCAAAATCTATATCCAAATAAAAGCCATATAATTAACTACCAATGACTTACACATAAATGATTTCACTAATGACATATCACAGGTATCTTTATTATATTATCAAATTTTTTTATTGACCTGATATTTTACAAATAAGAAAAAAACAAATTATTTAAAAAATATATTTTGCCTTTATATATAATTTGTCTTTATATATAATTAAAAAATATATAATTTGTCTTTCATTTCACATTAAATTAGAGCAAATATTTATAAAATATACTGAAATTATCTGGTGAAAAAGCCCTTATAAATTCATCTAAGTTTCAAAGTACATGGTAGTTTCTCATTTTCAATTTAAAATTGAATAAAAACAAGGCTGAAAATGCCTTATCCTGTTATTTGCAGTGCATTTTTATGAAATATTACTATGTTTTTATGTTGGCAAAATAGTCATTAAAAATGGAATACAAGACAATTCAGAAAAATGGAATCCCATAAAATATGATAGTATTATGGATCTTAAAATCACCAGTATATATTTTCCTTATCATGCTAAAAACACAAATATACAAACCACTTTGTTTCACCTACAGAATAATTCAATTAAGAGTGCTTATAATTTAACATCAGGAATAATAGTTTAAGGCAAGGGGGTAGTAAACTGAAAAGAAACATAAATCTACAAAGTATATGCTACAGAAAGTATTCCACTCTCTCAATCCTGAAAGGGCAGTTTCTTTCCTTACTACGGAAAGGAAATTATTACCTAAATCAATGGAAAAAATATGAGAATATGAGTTTACCTTCAAGAAACACACACACACACACACATGTTCACACACAAGTGCACACTAGTAAATGAAGAGCTTTTCCCAAGAGAAACACCTATCTGAATCCAGAATATTATTTAGTATTTGCCTTGGGAAAATTAAAATTAGACTTCTCAACAGTTTAAATTTCTTATTGAGAAATAAATGCAGTGCATACTGTGTTACAGAATAAAATTGACATGCACAGTGAAATACATAAGCTCTAAGGACATACAAGATTCTCTTTCCAAATAATGATCTTGGCAAAGAGCCTCCTTTATGTACAAAAAAAACTTTGTTTCCTTCTTATAGCAGCAATCAAGGCTGCAACAGGTAATTCTGTGCTGCTAATTCAGTTTACAAATGAAGTGTTTAAGCCAGGAAATATTTTATAGTTTAATTCAGTGAAAGCAGAAAACTGTATTAGCAAAGTCAAGCTATAATAACTAATTCCCAATAATTACTGATCTTATACTGTTATATAGTATGAATTTTAACATTGCAAATATGTAATGTCATTCAGAAATTGGTTCAATTACTAAGTTATAAAAATAGCAAAAAAAAAAAAAAAAAAGACAGCTAGGAAAACATACATAGTTATACAGATATTCAGTACATAAATATTCAATATGTTTATTCCCCCAGAGTCAATTAAATATCCATTCCATTAGCTCAGTTGTAGATCTGAGGTTACAATACTTTTTCACTAAAGCAAGGTAACATTTATTCTGCATAGAATAGGAAAATCAAATGTGATACATTACCTTGTGTCACCTGTTGAACTGCCAACATTATCCCAGACACAGTATCTGGAAGCAAGTTTTCTTTCAGATTGTAATGTGGCGCCCATTCCAAAATAGGTAACCGCCTTATACACCACTGTTTAAAGTCTTCACAATGGGGAATATGCATCTTGTTCCAGAGCACATTTTTCTTTTTCCTCTTTGTCCCTGCCATTTTTCAGATTACCTCTTATAGAAGTAAACTTTAGACAAGAAAACAATCGTTGCAGAACACCTTCTTTCAGTACCAGGCTCCAATCCGTCTGTGGTTTACAATGTCAAAGCTATTCAAAAAATAAATCAATGTAAGAGAAGGTCAGAGAGAGAGAGATTAACAGAAGCATTTAAATATATGCAACCAGGCTGCATGTATTATTATGGTGCAACTAATTATTCTAGATAAAAATATAGATTAAAACCTTTAATTCTTATCTGAATGAGATGGAGAAATGGTTCCTGTTAGTGTAATATTTTTCTAGTCTTGGAAAAGAAATAGATTCAGTGTTAAGTTGGTCTACACCTTTCTCACCAGTAAGTTCCCTGATATTCACTCCAGTCTCATTTTTAGGGGAGGCTCCAATCCCAATGGCTAATGTAGTTTTGGGCGTGTGTGTGAAGTAGGCTGGGTGATGCTAATGAAGTCAAGAAGCATTCAGCTAGTTCAGTCTCTATAAGATACGTAAAAACATAAAATGCCAGAGGAATCTGTTCTGAAAAATAAAATCAGAGAATCTGGCTTTATTTTATTTCTTTGAGAAGTGTATATTTTCAGTATTATCAAATGACTAGCAGTTCTACAAAATTCAGAAATATCAGAGAGCCTTGCTAAATAGCCTTATCTTTTTTATTCTGTGGGAGATGAGATTTTCATTTATACAGAAACATTCAGACAGACACTGCCCAGACTGGGAACAGAATAGCCAGTTCTCATAAACAAACTGAAATTGCATCTCATAAGCATCACAATGAACAAATATTGGTGGCAACAATTCTTCCCTGTCTCTGAAACTACTTATTCAGTTTTCTCTGACTATTTCTACAAGTCATACAATTCTGTCACTTATGGTTTTGTAAGTGAAATTTCTTAAAGATTCACATATGGTTGAAAGTATTTTCTGAAGTATCCTAACTCTTCTGTGATGCTGGTCTCTTTTCACATAGCTTTTTTAGGGGGAGAGGGTCTTTTTTTTAGAAAGGATGTTACATTTTATAATAAAACAAACAGGCTGTCAGATTTTTATTTTATGATTGTTACCCCAAACTTCAGGAAAAAAAAAAACCATTAATACAATTATGAGTTATGCTATTAAGCTAAAAAGCCAACATATTAACTAAATTTGTGAGTCCAAGAAAAAGAATACAATGTTTATAGTTTCCTGCAGCCCTTTTAATGCCTATTTGTCAAGACAATAGAAGATTTCTGGAAGCCTTCAGAATAACAAAGTACTTGGATCCGGATCCGGATCCGTTGGCTACTTCCAAGGTCCTGTGCTCTACATTTTCTATTAAGGTGAAGAGCTTCTCTGTCAACCTTCCAAAGATAGTATTTCTGGTTTTCTGTCTGTGTGAAAATACCTTTCTTTTTCAATCCAGTGAATCCTAAATATGTAGCAATATATGTATACTTCATTCGTATGTGCAGGATAGAATTTGCCTTTTATTTTTCCAATTGTTTATACTGTGTTAAATTTATAAACTTTTCATTAATTTAGATTTGGATTCTCATTAAAGACTAAGTTGTATGAATTGGTATAAATGTAGATTCACTACATAAGTAAATCTACCTTTAGTAGAGATGTTATGTTGATTTTTCTTCACAAACAGCAACACTTAACTTTGTATTATACACTTCATTCAGTATATAAACAAGGAAACTTAGAAACTACATGTATACTGAGTATATATTACTTTTATAATTAAAATTAACAATAAAGGTATTTTTTCAAAACATCTAGTTCATAAATTCAAATCTATGTTGACAAAATGAGAATAATTGAAAGCTTGACTGAAATCACCAATCAACAGCAATGATTTGTGTAATATCAGTCATTTTTTTTAAAACTTTGTGTTACACTCTGAACATGTCTGATCCCTTCTATTCTTGGAAGCTAAGCAGGGTTGGGCCTGGTTAGTACTTAGATAGGAGACCACCTAGGAAGACCAGGTGCTATAGGCATAAGTAAGTAAGTAAGTAAGTAAGTAAATAAAAACTTTATGTTACATGTCAGTAATAAGAAATTCACAAAAATAGGATTATGAGACTTGAAAATGAATCTGTATTGAAATACCTAAACATGTTAGTGCCAGCAATTATTATAAAACATCCTAAGACTAGGAGGGAGCAGAAATAACTTCTAATTATACCAGCCCAAATGTATGATAAATTCACATTTTGAGTAGTCTCATTTCTTCAACCTGTCACATGTTGACTTCCACAACACTGAATAATGTCTACTTTTCTGGATCAATTAACTTTCCAGGAAAAATTTGAAGCACTCATGCTTAGAATTTCCTGATACCTTGAAGCCATAAATCATTTTTCTTTTAAGCTAGTTTTTGCTTGCTGGTTTACATTTCATATCTGACAACATAATTCAAACATGAGCTACAACTAATTTCTTGTTACCAAAAGGCACATAATAATATTTGAAAATTGTCAGTGGTCAAGCTTATTGACTATGCTTGGATGGCTAAAGTATAACTCAGAGAGTAGAGTCAAATAGAAAAAGAAATAGTGAAAAATTACAAATTTATAACTTTTTGGAAGATGTAGACAAATACTCAAACTATTTTAGTTTATTGAAAATTCTAATTTTAAGGGACTTTTTAGGCCTTCCATAAAGCACTTCGTTCAGTTGAAGTACCATATAGGAAATAAAACCAGAGTTCTTTTTCTCCTCCTTTAATTAGTGGCATAACTAAAATTTATACTAGAAGTTGCAAGGTTTACATAGATTTCAATGAGATTTTGTACCATATTCATGACATAATTGGTGGTAAAATATACATATATTAAAGCATGTAAACCAAGTCCCAGGGACCATTACTTTTTATACATATCAAAAGGAGAAAAACACAAAAGAAATATTCAAAGTGTTGTATTATGAAGACAACTACCCAGCATACTGGCAATTTAAATTCTATGCCAACTTTCAAGTTCTCTGAGGGGACGATTTAGATAATTAAGATATCAAGGACAATGCCTGGCATATGAGAGAAGCACTGATAAATGTTAGTTGTTAGTACCTATAAATTTCTTTCATTAGTTGTGAAGATAATCTAAATAATGTGTGTATTTCAACAATTTTAAATTGATCTTTTAATATGCCTTGATGCATTAAAAGCATAAAGGAAGAACACGAGATATGTCCTACTTCCTGTCACTATTCAACTAGAATGGAATGTTTTCTTCTGGATAGATGATCTTATTCAGTTTATAATTTTTTGAAAACTGGTCTAATTGAATAACAATGCAAATCTATTTCCATCTTCCTTGCTTGAACCTGAAATTCTAATTTGCACTACAACATTAGTCATCCTCAAAAATTGGTCATTTTTGAGGATGAACCATTGGTCACTCCTGTCTGTTTTAGGAATTTGCATGTCAACTACATTCTCCCTATCAAACTCAAAAATAGGCTGTGTCCTCAAGGTTTTCCTGAAATTCCTAAACTCTTGACTTGCTTTTATCTTCTGATATTTGTCCTTTATGTTCTGAATATGATTAACAAAAAGGTCATCTATATTCTCTGCTAATGCAGATAAATCAGTTCTTCAGTTGAATTACTGAAATGAGGAGTTGAAAATAATTCTGAAGCAGTACCTCCATGGTCAGCAAGTTTGCATAGATTTATTAGTGATATCTGCTATGGGCATTGGTGGGAGCGTAAGTTTACCATTCTTGCTCTAGGAATTTATAATCTAAGGTGATTCTTTATGAGAGCTAGCAGAAACACTTCCTCATATTTGCATCTATAAATCGCTTTTAACAAATTGACTGTGAGTCTCAACCCAATCAATAAAAACAAGATTTTATTCTACCTAGAAACTTAAAAGTAGTCCAAAGTAAGAAGTAATAGGTATGCTTAGGAGCACACAGTATTTAAGCCAATCAATTCTTTTATATGTCTATAGAGAAGAAATTACTTTTGATGGGCAGTCTACTAATCTATAAATTAAAAGAAAATATCCACCTAATTAAGTAATATTCTAAAATTCTCCAATCCAATGAACATTCTTATTATTTTAAGCCATCAATTTAATGGGTTGCTTTAAAAATTACACGGGATGATTATAATGTTTTCTAATATATCCCTGTGGGTTATCCATCCCCAAGGAAGTCTCAAAAATGAAGGAACATTACATTTTAGAAGACTTAACATAATTAGGATTACGAAATCAAGGATAAAAGATTAAGAGTTCAAGGTCTCACTTGCTCTTCTGGAATTGTTTCCTGAGATTAGGAATTAGACAGATTGTATATATGACTTTTTTCACATTCTAGTCAACATCTTGAACAGATAATACTCAAAACTGAATGTGAATCTGATGACCCATCTCAGGTATAGGATAAAAAAAGTGTTTTTATATCCCACATCCATTCCGATGAACCAGAAGATCACTGTCAAATAGTGGCCAGTCGAAAGCAGAGCACTTATCAACTTATCAATAAATCCAGAAAAGAACCCCACTGCCAGAACAGAATTTTTATTCCTGTCAGCTCCAGGATAATCATCAGTAAAGCAGGCGAAAGTGGGAAAAACAGATAGAATACAATTTCTATCCTGTTGATCTTAATTCTTTTTGAAGAATCCTCTTCCTTTTGTTGATAATTTAATCAGATTGAAGATTAAAAGAAATGGGTAGAATGTGGTGGAGGTAGAAGTGATATGAAATAACAAAAGATTGTCAAAAGGGAATGTTTTACTGTGGCAGGGAATATGGTGGTATCATTATTACAATGGAGATAAAGATTAAAAATTTTCAATGTATCACAAGAAAGTGATGATCTGTCACAAAAAGGTAAATAATACAGAGACTGAAATAAAGAATTAAAGATGGAGAACTATCAAATAGAGAAGGAAAAAAAAAAAGAAAGATGAGGGTTTAGAAAAGTATGGAAGTTTAGCAACTGGAAAGTTGTTGAATGACTTTTGGTAGAGAAGTAGGGCACAAAAACCAGAGTGCTGTTACTTAAAGAGTAAATGTGTGATAAGAAAATAGGGACTACTCTTTAAAGAAGTATAACCAAATAAAGTGCAGAGGAAGCTTGAGGTTTGGTTTTTGTTTTTGTTTTTCGTTTGTTTGTTTTTTACGTAAAAATCTCTAATCACTTTTATAGATGGGAAAAAACACAGTAGAGAGCAAAAGTGAAAATGAGACAAGCATGATGATACCTTATGGAATAGGTCTGGAAGGAAGCAGGAAAAAAAAAGGATAAAGGGCACCATAGGATCATTCTTTAAAAGGATAAGTATATATTCCTCATAGAAGAATGAAGGAGATATAGAGAAAGAAGGGAGAGAGTCAACATAGAGAGAAAGAAATTGAGTGAGTTTTGTTAAACTGCTCCCAAATTAATTGGAATAATAGGTAAGGTAATATTATCAGATTCAGTAAATTAAAACATAAGACACTTAGTTAAATTTGAATTTCAGATAAATAAGGAATAATTTTTGTTTTTTAATATAGATATGTCCCAAACAACATTTGTAAAATACTTACACAAAAAATAAATGTACTTATTGTTTATCAGAAATTCAGACTTTTGCATGAGACATACTTATGCTAAAAAGTCATTTATATAAAACACAAAATTAAATAGATATCCTGGGTTTTATCTAGCAATCCTAAATTAAAATTATCTTCTGTGAAAAAAAAATTATTAGGTACATCAAATAGACACATAATTTTTCACAAATATGTATTCCTAAGAACACCTTTTAAAAGTAATGAAAGAAAACCATATTGTTTTTGTTAAACATATGCCACTATTTTCTTCTATATTCTCTTATTTTGATATAGGCAACTGGATAGGAAATACTATCACAGAACTCAGGTCATATCCAACCACTAGTTTGCAGTGTGATCAGCGACCACATCTGTCAATGAAGGAGTCAGGGTAGCAGTCAGATAGTGTTTGAATTCCTGTTCTGCCAATTCTTAGTTTTGTCATCTTCAACAAGTTTGTTTGACAGAAGCGTTAAATGAAATAATTTACCTATAATACTAAGCACAAAGGTACTTGCAGAGTAAGCAGTTGAGAAATATTAGACATTGCTGAGGGGGCAAATGGCACTAGGAGTAGCAGTGGTCTTTGTTTTATTCTAAGCATTTATAAATCTTATATAGTAGAGTTTTGTCAGAATGATTTATAATAATGACAATAAGCATTAGTTCAATTTCAGGCTGGTAAATTAGATATGCATATTTAAACTATAAAAAACATGTTTTTAAAAATTATAAATAATAGTTCTTGCATAACTTTTACATGGTTAATGGAGCTTCCAGTACTAACTCTGTAAAGCAACAGTGTCACCTAGTGGTTGTCAAGTCAATAACGAACAGTTAAGATCACCTGGATACAAATTGCTAGGGCTTGTATCTGCACAGAACTTCTCTAATTTATATCAATGATGACTATTGATGGTAATTAATATTTTCCATATATATTACATAAACTTGTCTCACTTTCTGTCATTAAAATTGTGGACACTTTACCCACAGGAAGGTATTGGCTATCTGCTGCTTTTCTCTACCTTTGCCTGACAGTCTAACATACTTTGTTAAAGAAACAAATTTCTACTGTACAGGATGTTTTAATTATAAAGTTACTCGAATGGATTTTGAACTTTTCACAGTTTCTCCTAACTCTATTATTCCTTGAAAACCCCAGAAGGGCAAAGGTAGTGGAAAGAGCTGGAAATACAAAACTTGAGGCTTATTCAATTGCCAGCTTTTTTTTCTTCCATTTAAGTTAGAAGTTTTTATTTTCTTTCTCATGCAGCCAAGAGAATCTATGCTTTTCTTTGTGAAAAGAATTTTATTTTCCTGAAACTCAAATTGAAATATAAATATTCCATTACAAATTTTCTGTCTATATTAATTGGGGACCACTGTTTACTCCACATATATTTTATAGCTTCTGTCCTGAGAGGGCCTCTCATGCATGTAAGCAAAATTTTCAAAAATTAATGAATAGTGAGTTTTTGTTAATTTCCAGAAATGTCAAGAGCAATTAAGTATTCCAAGTATCCTCTGAGGGAGTCAGAGCCTTTACTTTGACCCTATTTAATCTATTTCTTATATGACAATAATATAGAAGTCCCAAACCTGAATCCTATGGCCTAATGGTCATTAGATGATTAAATTTAGTGAACTTAGCATTTAGATTGGTAATATGTCAACTCATACATGACACAAGAGTTATTAATCAATTATTATTAAAAATGTTTCCTGAGTTTGTTAGAAATATGTGTATTTTAAACATGTATTAAGAATCTGTCCTTTTCAATCTGGAGATTGCCAGAGGGAAAGGGGTTGGGGAGCTGAAAGAATGGGTGAAGGGTTAAAGAAGTACAAATTAATAGTTGAGAGTTGGTCACGAGTATGGTGAGCATGGCATAGGAAATGCAGTTAGCATTAATGTAATGGCTAGGTGGAGAGTTAGAGAAGAGAAAAAGCAATTAGGGGGATCCTTATATAAACTATATAAATGTCTAACCAATGTACTGAATACTTAAAACTAATAAAGTAAAATTAAAAAACAAACAAAAAATATGTCCTTTTAAAGAACCAATCTTTTTTAGATATATTTTTTAAATTCCTAGAAAATTATTTTAAATTATAAAAATATTTCTGTTTCTCCCCAACTTTTCACAGTTCTTTTCTCTCCTAAACTCTCCTTCAACTAAAATCTTTCATGAATATTTCATGGCTAATATTGTTTCACAATGTTCCTAGACTGGTGGAAACTCTGATTTTTCTCTTTTCCTTTGATAGAAATGAGTAAAGATATGCACATGGGTAATTAGCACATGCCAGAGTCCCTAAACATGAGCAAGAATATGTTTTCTGTAATATCTTTTTTTCATTTCCTCTAGTTGCATCTTCTCTTGATTCTTATTTTTGAAGCTTAGAACTTTAGAAATTTAAATATATATATTTATACATATAAATATATATTAACATATATATATTAACAGATATTTAATATGTGTGTATTAGTTTTAGTAACAACTTAAGAATAAGCAACTCAATTATTCTACTTCATAATCTACTTCCTAGGAGACTTATAAGAGTTTCCTAATACACAAACTGACTAATGAAGTTCTTTAGGGGCCTTTCTGAAAAATAATGGATTTAACACATTGAACAAGAATTAGAAAGAAAGATTTGTGATATGACCAACAGACTTGATTAGAACCAATTAAGTTATAAAGCCAGTGAACTCCAAAATATATTTCTGACCAGCATTCCACACCAAGAGGTATGTGATCACACTTCGAAGAGCAAGAAAAAGACAGATATTGAAACTTTCAGTATCTCACAATGAGCATTAAGCGGTATTCTTGGCTAGAATCGTCAAAACTTAATTTGTCGGTAATCACCAGCTTTAGAAATACATAGTGTTTCTTAGACTCATAGAACTAGAAAAAACCTCAAGAGATCACCTCATTCGATCATCTGCGTTGTCTAAACAGTTATTCCCTAGAAAAATAAACATTTAGTTTAAAATGAGACTTCATAGAGGCATATTTTAAGTCCGCAAGGCATAGGCAGTGCCTTATTCTTTTATACAGTGTTTAGAGACTTATGAATGTTCTGTCAACAAACACCAGCACTACAAAATAGGCCAATTTAGGATGGAAACATCTTCATTAATTTTCCCCCTTTTTGTTGCATATTCAAACATTTTGACACTGGTTTTTTCATGCCACACCACTGTAATTTCCTAAAATTCAGCAATATATTTTCAATCAGAAGAACTGATTATGGGGCATGTGCTGTAGAAACTCTATCAATACTGAGCAAATGGGAACATCTTTAGCACTGTAAGAAATGTAGTATAGTGGAAAAATAATTTTCTAATAAGAAATAATTCCTTTCATGAAAACAGAACTTTAGAATTAGCAGTAAAATACCTGGTGTCTGTTACATGAAAGATTCTGTTAGATTATCTAAATATCTCTCTAAAAACAGAATGTATCAGAATTCTTGTTCATAATACATATAGAATAGAATTCTGATTCATAATACAGATTCTCATATAAACAAAAATACAAATAACATATTGTGAACAGATTCATTTGGTAAGAAATAATCTCTGAAAATACTTAAATTAAAATAATTTAAATTTATAAATATTAATATCAGAAAAGTAGCACTTTTTTATTGTTCATATATTTTTAAAATACAGCCAGAGCAGGGGTAAGAAAAACTAACTTTAGACCAGGTCCTTTTTCTTAATGAGTCCATGTTAAGAGGACTTTTCAGCTTGGAAATCTTGGGTAATTTTTGTTACTTTGTACTTTAATAAAATTACACACCATAATAAATTAAGATTAATTACACCTAATTTTCTAAAAGGTGACACAAAGTCTAAGCACTATGACTAGAAAGCTTTTATTAGATCAAAGGAAGATCCATAGTATTAATGCCAGATGCTTCTCTGATCTACAGTTCCTTCCTAACAGTGGAAAAGAATCAAAACAAGAAGAAAAGGCAACACACACACACACACACACACACACGCACACACACACGCACACACACACACATTTCCCAGCACCATACAGTACTTGACTCTTGCCTTGAAACCAGGAACCTAACAGCAACCTACTGGCTCTATCTTTTTCCTCACTATTTTAGTATTTAAAATAATCTACCCTGAATGGATCCTGAGAAGCATGGTGGCATGTGGGGTGCCCTTAATCTCTTCCTTTGAGACTACAACAAGTTGAACAGCTACAATCCAAAGGATGATTCCCAGACCAATACACAAACAATTCTGAGAGACTTGTATATCAAAGCATCTGAAGATGGGTAAATTAGGTGAGCAATGGAGGAAAAAAGGGAGAGGAGAGGAGACAAGTGCTGTGGACACAGCCTAAAGCTCCCTACAAGACTCGGGCAGAGGGAAGGAATCAAGTTGTGCACTTTCTGTAGCTCCTGAGCATTCCTGCCTGAGGGATCAGCAACACTACGGCAGAACCCAGTGATGAGAGCAGAAACAGAATACAGAGGTGCAACAGAAGTGTTCTAGCAACCACCATTGCCAGACAGAAAACAAAGTCATGAAGCCTGGATGACCCCCCACATCCTCCCAGAGCTAGTAGCAGGTCCCAGAGGAAACTGCAGCAGTGAGTGTCAGGCTAGAAAGCAAGTAATCTGCAGTCTTGGGAACTGAGGAAACAGTTTCTGAGTAGCAGACACACACTGCAGCTGGTCCCAGAGACAAGGTGGGAGATACAGAGATGATTATGCTGAGACTGGCAGTCGCCGTTACTGGAAGGAAATCAGCCGCAAGCACACCAGCAGCCTCTTCCAATGTTTCCCACTCTCACTGATTGAGGCTGATCCCACTGATTGAGGCTGATCCTGGCAGAGACACCTTGGACACCTCGTATATCTCAGGTAGCACAACACTGTATCTGGGCACTAGCGCAGCACAAGAAAATCAGGACCTCTTCAAGGATTCAGAAACCCATCTCTCATCACATTCATGCATAGGATTAGAGCCACGGGACTGATGCAACCTGGTCACAGAGGAGATACGCATCTCCCCAGGGAATATAAGATACACACACACACACACACACACACACACACACACGTATATACAAATGTTTATACATATGTATATACATGTGTATATGTATAGATAGATAGATACATGTGTATAGATAGATAGATAGATAGATAGATAGATAGATAGATAGATAATTTTTTGCCGCACAGCAGAGATCCTGGAGGTCTTAGCAGTGCAGGAGGTTCGTGTACCATCTACTAAAAACCAAATAAACAAACAAACAAACAAACCCTTTTTATCAGCCTGCTAAAGACAGATCACTCTTAATAATGATAATAAAATATTTTAAAAAGCAGTGTTTATTCCCATAAATACCTAGTTAGAGTAATAATCCATCAAACACTATGAACAATGAAGGTAACAAGGCATCTCAGAAATAAAATTTTAAAAATCAGAAAATAAGAGGAAGAGGGAAAAATTGGTGTAGATGATAGAGGCTTTGTTTTTCCCTCTTGTGACCAAATCAAAGTTGTGACAGAAATACAGAACAAACAGCAAGCAAAATCATCTTGGATCTAGATGATCGAAAGCACTACAACTAGGGAGAAAAATAAGTAATCATTCTGCAATGGTAGAAGATAGGAGGAGGTGAAGACAGGAGGCTGCTGGTCCCTAGTGGCTGAGTGGGACAGAGGCTACAGCAGTGGCAGCTGGCAGCTGTAGAAGCCTCTGAAAGGAGCCATGTCCGCAATCGAACTTTCATGATGACAGACCTACTCGCTATGAGTACGGTGCCTGGTCAGCATCACGGGGGCACCAGGGAATTACAGCGGGACACTGAGTTGCCAGAGTGAGGGCTGAAAGTGCAGCATTATCCGTTGCTCCTCTGTTGGGCCTGCCTCCCTCCCAGGGAGAGAACTCAGCACTGCAAGAACTGAGATATCATTAAACTGAATAACAGAGGTTGCTCTGCTCAAAGTCCCTGAAACTCTGATTACCCCAACTCGCAGCCCCACCCAAACCACATCCAGTTGTGCTTTCAGCATGTCCAGTGCTCATTGCTGAGCAGAGCTAAGGTTTGCACTGGTGGCACCTGGCCTCCGTTTCTGGTGTGGCCTCTCGAGGCAACTATAAGCACAGTATCTATGGATTGCTTGCTGAGTCTTAACAGGTGGTCCTAAGGGCGCACAAGCTGGGGCCAAACTTGGCTTGCAGCTGAATCCTTCTCAGGAATGTGCTACTGGACACCTACTACAGAAAGCCATGCTAATAAGACTAAAAGACTTAAGAGCTTTGCTTAGTACATAGAAACAGACACAGAAAGACAGCCAAAATGGGGAGACAAAGAAATAGAAATCATGTGAGAGAACAGAACAGAGATCCAGGAATAATGGAGTCAAGCAATCTAACAGATGCAAAGTTCAAAACACTGGTTATAATTGTTATTCAATATAACATTGGAAGTCCTAACAAGTGCAATCAAGCAAGAGAAAGATATAAAAGGCATCCAAATAGGAAATGAAGAAGTCGAACTGTCACTATTTGCAGATGATGTGATTCTCTGTATAGAAAAATCCTAAAGACTCCACAAGAACACTACTAGAAACAATAAACAAATACAGTAAAGTTTCTGGATACAAAATTAACTTTCAAAAATCTATAGCTTTCCTGTACTCTAATCATGTCAGAAAAAGAAGTGGAAAAAATAATTTCTTTTGCAATTGCAACAAAAAGAATAAAATACTTAGGAATTAATCTGACTAAACATGTGAAGGACCTATTAATGAAAACTATAAGACCTTATCAAAAGAAATTGAAGAAGATACAAAGAAATGGAAAGATATTCCATGTTCTTGGATTGGAATAATCAGCAAAGTTAAAATGACTTTATTACCTAAAGCATTATACAGATTTCATCCAATCCTCATCAAAATCCCATCAGCATTTTTTAAAGAAATAAAAAAAAAATAATCATCAGATTTGTATGGAAACACAAAAGACTCTGAATCACCAAAGCCATCCAGAGAAAAAAAGAATGAGGCTGGAGGCACAACTCTGCCTGACTTCAAATTATACTACAAAGATACAACAGTCAAAATGGCATGGTATTGGCAGAAAAACAGACACATGGACCAGTAAAACAGAATTGATAGTCCAGAAGTAAACCCATATTTATATACGCAAATAATTTTCAACAAAAAAAAAGCCAAAATCATACAGTGGAGAAAGGAAAGCCTTTTCTATAACTGGTACTGGGAAAACTGGAAAACCTCCTGCAAAAGAATTAAACTAGACTGTTGTCTATCACCACACATCACAATTGACTCAAAATGGATTAAAGACCTGAATATAATACCGGAATCAATAAAATGCATAGAAGAAAACATAGGAACTAAACTCAAGGACATTGGACTTAAAGTGGATTTTATGACTCAAAGGCAAGGGAAGTAAAAGCTAAAGTAAATGAATGGGACTACATCAAACTAAAAAGCTTCTGCACAGCAAAAGAAACCGTCAACAAGGTAAAGAGACAACCATCTGAATGGGAAAATATATTTGCAAGCAATGCCTGCAATAAGGGCCTAATATCTAAAATATACAAAAAACTCATACAACTCAATAACAACAAAAAACAAATGATCCAATCAAAAAATGGGTAGGGACCTAAACAGACACTTCTTCTTAGAGGACATACAAATGGCCAACAAATATTTGAAAAGATACTCAACATCACTAGCTATTAAGGAAATGCAAATCAAAACTACAATGAAATACCACCTCACTCCTGTTAAAATAGCTGTTATCAACAGGACAAGTAATAACAAATTTTGGAGAGGATGTAGAAAAAAAGGAACTCTCACACACTGCTGGTGAGACTTCAAATTGGTACAGCCACCATGGAAAACAGACTGTAATAATAACTTAAGAAGCAATGGGACACTATTAAATGTAAAAATATCTATGTCATATTGGTCTCATGGAAAACAAGAAGTTGAAGAGCTATTTGAAAAAATAATGATGGAAAACTTCCCTAACCTGGTGAAAGAAATAGACGTGCAACTTCAAGAAGCTCATAGAGTCCCAAAAAAGATGACCGAAAGAGGCCACATCAAAACACATTATAATTAAAATGCCAATGATTAAATACAAAGGGAGAATCTTAAAAGCAGCAAGAGAAAACAATTAGTTAGCTACAAGGAAGCTCCCATAAGACTAGCAGCTGATTTCTCAAAAAAATTATGTAGAACTGAAGGGCTGAGCACAAAATATTCAACATGATGAAAACCCAGGATCTACAACCAAGAATTCTTTATTCATCAGAGCTATCATTTAGAGTCAAAGGACAGATAAAGAGCTTCCCAGACAAAAATAAGCTAAAGAAATTCATCACCACCAAGCCAGTATTACAAGAAAAATGCTAGAGAGACTTCTTTAAGAAGAAAAAACATGTATCTAAAACTGAAATAAAGAATAGTAATAACTACAGTCCTATCAACAAGTACCTCAAATGGAAAAGAATTAAGTGCTCCAACCAAAAGACAGAGTGGCTGAATGGATAAGAAAACAAGACCTCTACATATGCTGCCTACAAGAGACTCACTTTAGATGAAAAGACACACGCAGACTAAAAGGAAGGGGACAGAAAAAGATATTGCCTTGATGGATCTAGAAGATATTGTTTTGAATGAAGTAAGTCAGTTAGAGAAAGAAAAATGTCACATGATTTCACATACATGTGGAATCTAAAGAACAAAATAACAGCAACAACAAAAGTGAAAACAAATTCATACAGAGAATATTTTGAGAGCTACTTGATGGGAATGGCGTTGAGGGGATGGCAAAAAATGGCAAAGGGTTTAAGAAATACAAATGGATAGTTACAAAATAGACATGGAGATATAAAGCATAGTATAAGGAAAATAGTTAATAATGTTGTTATAAATATGTAAGAGGAAAGAGGAGTACTAGATTTAGTAGGGTGATCATTTTATGAGTTATATAGATTTCTAATTACTATGCCGTACAACTGAAATGAATATATTATTGTATGCCAACTATAATTGAAAAAACTCATTGAATTTTGCAATGTAAATATAAGCAACTAATTGTCTATTATATTTTGATAAACCTGAAAATAAATTGATATTTTAAAAAAATCTCCAGAAAATAAACTTAACAAAATAAAAATAAGTAATTTAAATGATAGAGAATTCAAAATTGCAGTTCTGAAAAAACTCCATAAGATGCAAGAAGACTCAGGCGGATAAATGAACTCAGAAATAAAAACTGAACAGCAGAAATACTTTACCAAAAAACCTGAAATTTTAAAAAAGAACCAAATATAAATTCTGAAGCTAAAAACTCAATAAAGGAAATAAAAAATGAAATATCAAGCTTAAGAAATACAGCAGACCTGATGGAGGATAGAATTAGCTATATCGAAGGCAGAAATCTGGAAAGGACACAGATAAAAAAGAGAGACTTGAGGTCAAAAAAAAATGGAAGTACCCTACAAAAACACCCTCATTCCATCAAAAAGAGCAATATAGGAATAACAGATATAGCAAAAAAAAAAAAAAATGGTGGGAGAAAGAAACAGAGAGCATATTCAAACAGATGATGAGAACTTCTAAAACGTATGGAAAGAATTAGATACTCAAATCCAAGAAGCAAACAGAACACCCAATTATTTTGATTTAAGAAAGTCTTCTCCTAGGCACAGTATATTAAAACTGTTGAAAACTAATGACAAAGAAAGAATTCTCAAAGCATCCAGGGAAAAGAAGACAGTAACCTATAAAGGAAAACCCATTAGATTATCATTGGATTTTTGAGCAGAAGCTCTACAAGCTAGGAAGGAGTGGAACAAAGTATTCAAACAATTGAAAGAAAAATTACCAGCCAAGAATAACATATGCAGCAAAGTGTGCTCTTTTAGATATTTTAGGTAAGAAAGATGCCTACAGACATACAGAAGCTGAGGGAATTCTATATCACAAGGCCTGCACTACTGAATGGGGATATCCTATCTGAAACAAAAAAGACAAAAAGATACAAAACTATAAGTAAGATGATTAACAGATAGAAACAGGAAATTGCAACCATTTTTTCACAATAGGGGTTTATAAAATTAAATATTACATAATGGTTAAAGAAGTTAAAAACATTTTTAAAAAGAGATGACAATAGCTACTGTAACTCAGAAATGAATTCATAGCATAAATAGGGATAATACGAGTCAAGAAAAACAGAAAAGAAGAGGGGGTAAAGGTTTGAATCTACAAAGGGGAATAAAGATGAGATGCACACAGTAGAAAAAAGACTACTATATGTAGGAAAAATTCTTTTACATAAGCTTAATGGTAACCATACAGACAAGAAGAAAATTCAGAACTGAGACACATAACATAAAAAAGAGGAAACAGAAGAGAAGATTGTAGAATATTACTGAACTAAAATGACATAAATACAAGGAAATAAAAACAATAGAAAAAAACAGCTACCAGGAAACAAAAGGTAAAATGGCTATAGGAAAACATTATGTATCAATAATCACCTTAAATGCAAAAGGACTGAACTTACCAATGGAAAGGCACAGAGTAGCAGATCAGAGCAAAAAACAAAACCCAACAATATGCTGTCTTCTGGAGACACATCTCAGCTGCAAGGACAATCATGGACTCAAGGTGAAAGGGTGTAATATGATACTCCAAGCAAATGACATCCAGAAAAAGCATATGTAGCTATACTTTTATCTGAGGAAATAGACTTGAAGATAAAAAAGGTAACCAGAAACAAAGGTATAATACATTAAGAAGACGTAACACTTATTAATATTTATGCCCCCAAACAGGGAGCACCAAATTATATAAAGTAACTACTAACAGAACTAAAAGGATAATTCGACAAAAACACGATTATATTAGGGGAATTAAATACCTCATTGACAGCTATGGTAGATAGGTCATCCAAACAGAAAATCAATAAGGAAATATCAGCCTTAAATGACACATTAGACCAACTGGACATAATTGAGATTTAAAGAGTCTTTCATCCCAAAACACCAGATTATACATTCTTCTCTAGTGCACATGGAACATTTTGGCACATGAAACTAGCCTCAACAAGTTCAAAAAGATTGAAATCATACCAAGCATATTCTCTGACCACGATGCTTTGAAACTCGAGATAGACTGCAAAAAAAAAAAAAAGGGCAGGAAAATCCACATGCTACTAAAGAATTACTAGGTCAAAGAAGAAACAAAAGGAGAGATCAAAAGATACATGGAAACAAATAAGAAGGAAAACACAACATATTAAAACTTTTAGGATACAGCAAAAGCGGTAATAAAAGGAAAGTTCATTACAGGCCTATCTCAAGAAACAAGAAAAATTGCGAATAAACAACTTAACAATAGATCTTAAAGAGCTAGAAAAAGAAAAAAATATAAAGCTCAAAGTCAGCAGAAGAAAGGAAATAATAAAATTTAGAGCAGAATTAAATAAAATTGAAAACAAAAAGACAATAGAAAAAGTTAATACGACGAAGAGCTGGTTTTTTGAAAAGATAATGAAATTCACAAATCTCTGGCTAGACTTGCTAAGGAAAAAACAGAACAGGCAAATAAACAAAATGAGAAATGAAAGAGAAGTTATGACACATCACAGAAATACAAAGTACCACTATACATAATACTAGAAAAGAGTATATGTCACCAAATTAAAAAACTTAGAAGAAATGACAAGTCTTTAGAAATATACAACCTTCCTAGACTGAATCATGAAGAACTGGAAAATCTAAATAGACTGATTAACAGTAAAGAGATTGAAACAGTCACCAAAAATCTCCCTGAAAATAAAAGCCCAGGACCAGATGGCTTCACTAGTGAATTATACAAAACTTTCAAAGATGATTTAATACCTGTTCATCTCAAACTCTCACAAAAAAAATTAAATTAGAGGCAATATTTCCTAATTCATTTAATGAGGATAAGGTTATCTTGATACTAAAATCTGGCAAGGATAACACACACACACACACACAAATACGGACCAATATCTCTGATGAATACAGATACAAAAATCTTGAACAAAAATTAGCAAATCAAATATGTCAAGATAACACATCACAACAGAGTGAGATTCATTCCAGGGCACAAGGATGGTCCAACATATGCAAATCAGTCAATGTGATACACCACATTAACAAAATAAATGATAAAAATCATACGATTAAATAAATAGATGCAGAAAAAAGCATTTGACAAGATACAATAGTCATTTATGATTAAAACACTCCAAAAGTGGATATTGGAAGAAAGTACCTCAAAATAATAAAGGCCATATATAATGAACCCTCAGCTAACATTATACTTAATGGTGAAAAACTGAAACCTTACCCTCTAAGATCAGGAAAAAGTCAAGGTTGTCCACTCTCACCACTCTTATTCAACATAGTGTTGGAAGCCCTAACTAGAACAATCAGGCAAGAGAAAGAAATAAAAATCATCCAAATTGGGAATAAAGAAGTCAAATTGTCACTTTTTGCAGATAACATGATTTTTTATATAGAAAACCCTAAAGACTCCACCAAAAAAAAACTACTAGAAAAAAATAAACGAACTCAGTAAAGTTGCAGGATACAAAATTAATGCACAAAAATTCATATTGTTCCTATACACTAACAATAGAATTTCAGGAAAAGAAATGAAAAAAAAAATCCTTTTACACTTGCAACAAAAAGAATAAAACACCTAGGAATAAACTTAACAACACATATGAAGAAGCTATACACTGGAAGCTATAAGACTTTATGAAAAGAAATGGAAGAAGACATAAAGAAATGGAAAGATATTCTGTGTTCATGGATTGGAAGAACTAACAGAGTTAAAATGGTCACATTACTCAAAGCAATATACAGATTTAATGCAATTTCCTTCAAAATCCCTTTGGCATTTTTTAAAGAAATAGAACAAAAAATCATCAGATTTGTATGGAATCACAAAAAAAAAAAACCTGAATAGCTAAAGCAATCTCGACAGAAAAGAGCAAGGCTATATGTATCAATCACACTGCCTGACTTCAAATTATACTACAAAACAACATAATCAAAATAGCATGGCATTGGCAGAAAAAAGACACACAGACCAATGGAACAGAATTGAGAGCGCATGTGTATATGGGCAAATAATTTTCAACAAAGGATCCAAAATATACACTAGAGAAAAGGAAGCTTCTTCAATAAATGGTGCTAGGGAACTTGGAAAGCCACATACAAAAGAGTAAAACTAGACTGCTATTATCATACACCAAAATCAATTTAAAATAGATCAAGGACCTAAGTATAAGACCTGGAACAATGAATCGCATAGGAAAAAAAAAAGTACCGAACCCATGGACCTTAAATTTAGAGAGAATTTTATAGATTTGACATCAAAGACAAGGGAAGTAAAAGGCAAAAATAAATTAATGAGACTATATCAAACTAAAAAGCTTCTGTGCAGCAAAAGAAACCATCAACAAAACAAAGAAGCAGCCAACTGAATGAGAGAAGATGTTTCAAACAATGCCTTCGATAAGGCATATAAAGAACTCATACAACTCAATAATAAGAAAACAAACAATCCAATTAATAAATGTGAGCAGGCCATCATGACGCCATCGGCCCCCACTGCCTACCTGATCCAACAGCAGAAGGTGTTGGGGTTTTATAAGCGAGCTCTCCACCACCTGGAGTCATGATGCATCCACAGGGATAAATACCAGTACTTTGCTTGTTTGATAAGAGCCTGGTTTGAAGAACATAAGACTGAAAGGATATTGTGAAGGCCATCCAGAATTCTGGCACAATCAGTATCCTCAGTCATACAACTTCCCTGACTCTCCTGGGGGCACCTCCTATGAGAGATAGGAGCGTTACAAGTTTTCTGAGTGGTGCTTAGATTACTGGTATCCTTCTGAGAAGGCAATATATCCTGATTACGTTGCCAAAAGAGAGCAGTGGAAGAAACTGTGCTGAGAAACCTGGGAGCGAGAGGTTAAGCAGCTGCAGGAGGAAACCCCGGTTGGTGGTCTCAACACTGAAGCTTTGCCCCCAGCCTGAAGGGAAGATGATTTGCTCCACTGTGGTGACATATGGTAGCCATGCCCCAGGAGCGGCCCATGTAGAAAAAAGAGAGGGATAAACCTTACCAGTCATGTTTGCAAGTGAAATATGTGACAGAAAATACACATGTTTACCCTATTAAAAATAACTCTACAGAGTAAACAAACAAACAAAAAAAATGGGCAGAGGACCTAAACAGACACTTCTCTCAAGATATACAGATGGCCAAGAGACATATGAGAAGATAATCAGCTTTACTAGCTATTAGGGGTATGCAAATCCAAACCACAATGAGATACCACCTCACACCTGTTAGAATGGCTATCATTAACAGGATAAGTAATAAGTGTTGGAGGGGTTATGGGGAAAAAGAAACCCTCATATACTGCTGCTGGGAATGTAAATTGGTGCAGCCACTATGGAAAACAGTATGGAGTTTCCTCAAAAAATTAAGAATAGAATTACCATATAACTCAGCAACCCCACTTCCGGGTATCTACTCGCCCAAAATTGAAAACCTGTATCCATAAAGATAGATGCGATCTGATGTTTATTGCAGCATTATTTATGGTGGCTAAGACAGGGAAATAACCAAAGTTCCCTTCGATAGTTGATTGTATTAAAAAGGTGTGGTACATATATACAATGGAATATTACTCAGCCACAAGAAAAGAAGAAATATTGTCATTTGGGACAACATGGATGGATCTTGAGATTACCATGTGAAACAAGTCATAAAAAGTTGAAAATCATATGATTTCACTCATATGAAGGATATAAAACTGAAAGTAAAAAATGAACAAGACAAATAAATAAAAATTTATAGACATAGAAAACAGTTTAGTGGTTACCAGAGAGAAGAGTGTGGAAAGAGGTAGATAAAAGTAAAGGGGGTCAAATATATGGTGATGGAAGAAAATTTGACTTTGGGTGGTGAACACACAATGCAATATTCATGTGATCTATTATTGAATTGTACACTTGAAATCTATATAATTTTATTAACCAATGTCACCACAATAAATTAAATAAAAATTAAAATAAAATAAATCTACCCTAAACTGAAATTGGTATTTTGTGATTCAAAGCTCCAAAGTCTTAATTTTTCAGAAGAAAAGAAATGAGAAAAGAAGAAAAGAAAGGCATTTTATCATAGCCATAGCCAGACCTTAACTGATTTCTTTCAGTGTTGCTTCTTACTTTTAAACAGGATAATTATGTGTATCTTTGGCCTCCTCTCACTAATAAAGCCTTCTTAACATGTTCCTGTATCTGTTATATGATATTTTAATGTAGAATACACAGAATTGTATACTTGTTAGAATCCAGTCTAAGACAAGTCTAAGAAGATTTGGTTTGTAGGAGAACAACAATAAAAGCATCACTTTTAGTTTCGTTAAAAACATAATCTTCAGATGATACAAGGATATATTTTATTCCTGATCGAAATTCATGCCTTTGATTATATTTTCCTTTCCAACGATCTGCTGGACCTTTACAGTGATGTCCAATTAGCATCCTTAATTTACCATGTCTAAGAGCAAACTCATTTTTCATCAAACCCAGCCCCTCTTCTAGAATTCCTTATCTTGGTACTTGGCATCAACATTCATATAAATAGACGAGAGACATCTATGTCAGCACCTTTTCTTTTGCTCATGACATTCAGTCAGTCAGTTAGTTCTGTCTCTAAATTAAATATCTTCTGAATCTTTCACCCATTTTCAATGGGTGTCATTAACTCGGTTCCCACTGAGTATGCTCATGTGGACTATTACTATAAACTCCAGTTGGTCCTTTCCCTCTTATGTGTTTTGTACCCCTTTATTCATCTTTTGCTCTGCTGCTGTTACCTTCGATTTTTCCCTGCTCTTTAGTATGCAATATACATAAAGCATAATAAGCTTCTAGAAATCCAAGGTTCTCCACAATATCAGCTACAAACATTGACTGAACAGTTAGTGCAGTGCCAGGCTAGGTGCTTTCCATATGTTAATTCATTTAATCTCATGATAAGCCCCCGAAAAGGGAACTATTATTATTCTATGCCATATAGAGGGTTACATATATAGCTTTAGAGAGGTTAGGAAATTTGTCTAGAGTCGCTTTGGTAAATAGAAAGACATGAGCAAAATGTGTCAGGCAACCAGTAGGTATAAATAGTGTTCCATCTGCAAGGCATTGCATATAAAAGGCTCAACTTGGATATAGTATGGAAGCTTCATGGCACTGAAAGGAATATGACTAGATTGCTAAATAAAAAGTGACAAGATGTGAGAACAGGGAAGATGTAAGAAAAACTAAAGTATCAGGTGCCTGTGAGTCATGGTAAAGTTTGGATTTTGTCTAGAACTAGTTTAACTGATAGCCATTCAATATTGCTAAGTACGCTTTGGTTAGTAGCAGCTTATTCATAATAGAAACTGGAAAAAAAAACCCCAAGGTGGAGAATAGATGAATGAACAGTATGACAGTTATATTGTGGAATATTATTCAGCAATAAAAAGGAAAAAAACTTGTGATATATGCAGTGATATAAATGAATCTCAAAAGCATTATGCTGCATGAATAAAGCCACACAGAAAAGAATGTATTTTATAAAGTTTCAAAAAGGTAAAATCTCTGATGGAAAAAATTGGAATAATGGTTGTTTCTGGAGGGAGGGGGCAGGAAATGCTTGCAAAGTAGGGTTGCTACATCAAATACAGGATTCCCAGGTAAATTTAAATTTCAGATGAACAACAAAGATTTTATTTTCCTATGCTCTATGAAATATTTGAAACATTATACTAAAAAGGTATTTATTGTTTCACTGAAATCCAAATTTAACTCTACATCCTGTATGTTTGTGAAATTTGGTGACCCTATAAGGAAGGGACATATAAGAACTTTCTAGAATGTTGGTGAAACTTTCTATTTTGATACTGAATGCATTTGTTGAAGTCATGTAAATGTGTGCATGTAAATTTTACCTCAGAAGAATAAAAAGAGAAACAGTATTGAATACTCGTTAGTGACACATATGCTGAAATATTAGATGGGAAGTACACTGATGTCTGCAACTTCAAAATATATCAAAATTAATATGGATTATTGGCTGAATAGAGGAATAAATAGATATGTAATAAAGCAAATATAGTAGAATGTTAACTGTAAAATCTAGATAATGAGTATATGGGGTATTCACTATAAAATTCTTCTAACTTTTTGTATGTTTGAGAATTTTTATAGTAAAATGTTAGGAAAAAAATTTCTGCCCTGCTCTCATGGAACTTACATTATAGTGAAGGGAGACAGATAATAAATAAAATTAATTAGTAAAGTATAGAGTAAAATAGGAGGTAAGAAGATGTGGGAGACACAGAAGAGAAGGGGCTTAATGTATTGAAAGTAGAACTCACAATTTTAAATATTGTAGCCAGGGAAATATTTCTTGTAGGAGGTGGGGGAAAGAATAGCGGGAAAATCCAAGGGAAGAGCAATCAAATGGGGAAAAGAGTAAAGAGAGAGAGAGATTGGTGAGAGAAGGGTTTGATCTGATTAATTTTAAAAGAATTCCTCTGTTTACTGTATTAGGGACACATAGAAACTCTCTGAAGCATTTATTCTTAAATTTAGAAAATGTCTCCTGTGTCAAAGATATTAAGAAATATTTGTTTGATAAACAATCATAAAGATAAAATGGAACTCTTTCAGTGAAACATGGATAATGTATTAAGTACTTTTTCCTTTCAAGCCAATATTACTTCACTGAGATTTTAAATGTTAAGTTTTAAAGCATTTTAAATGCCTCTGCCTTCTATTTAGAAAATAATGTAACCCCTAATTTATGCCAGACAGAAATAAAAGGTTTGGATTATAATTCAATGTAATAGAGGTTTTTTTATTTCTAATTTTACTAGGAGAGTCATGGTTATTTATGATCCTCTTCCCCCTGTATCCAGTTTCCCCATCCTTCAATATACCCACCTTTTTCCTCTTTCCCAGTTTTTAGCAACTTACTTAAGAGAATAAAAGATAGACATTCCCCATGAGCTAGTGTTTGCAAAGACCCTGCCCCACCCTGCTCCATGCTATATGTCTGTGTGCCATAATTCAAGGTTAATTAACACTGACCAGTCCCTCATCCACAGTCTGTAGATGCTAACTAGGTCCATCTCTCCTCTTAAGACCTAAGCACTTGCCTTTGAATGTGCCAGATCTTTCAACTGCCCTTGAAAAACCTGACCTGATGAGATTATAGATCCTTTGTTTTTCCCATTCCACATTCAGAACAATTTTGCTTCTTAACTTTTTGTAGCTCACTCACCCACCAGCAACCTCTTGCCCCATTTACTTATACTGTTGCCCTATTAGACATCTTTACTCACTCCAACCCTGTACCTGGAAACATGGCACACATCCTGAATTACCTTCCACCTTCAGGTGATTTTTCTGGCCCCTCAGGACACCTATATTAGTGAGATGAAAATTACTTAAAAGTCCTCTCATTAAACCTAGCATGCTGTGGTTGGTCTATGAGTCTCAAGGTCCCAGCAGGTCAAGAGCCTTTATGCAATTTGGAGCCCTGTGGCCTGCAGAGGCTCCCAAATTTCCAGCAGCAGATTTGCCGATTGAGCTACCCAGGGATTTCCTCTGTACCAACAAGCAAAACAAATATTTAGCAAGTGAAAGTTGCTTTCAGCCATTTATTTTCTCAATGCTGCAGTTGGCAAATAACCTAGACAAAAAAAAAAAAAAAAAACACGTAAAGAGATATCTTATGAAGAAATAGAAATGAGAGTTTCAAGTGTCACTTTGGAGTTTTTTGAAACTTCGTCGACTGAAAAATAATTAAATCTACCTTCATTTAAAATCTCAGTAATCTCCATTAATAAATACTAGCATAAAAAATATTTTTTTAACATAAAGCTCAAAAGAAAGCAAATATCCTTTATGACATATTGTTTTAATTATAGCAAAATGATATCAGTGCTCTTAGCAAGATCTACCAATTCTTTACCCACTGGATTCAACTAACACCATTTCGGAGGTTGTTAGAAATATCGAACAATTAAATGAAGAAAATTCATCTTGAATTGTGTAGACAAAGGAAATATACAAATATAAATAACCAGAGAATACATTTGAACTCATAGTAACTAGAGTCATTATAGAAATTCTCCTTGTTGTAAGCACAGATATCAATAAGTGTTGTCTTCTTGGTGTATGATTCTCTTTATCATTATGAAGTGTCCCTCGGTATCTTTCTTTACCTTTTTTATTTCGAAGTCTATTTCTTTCTATATTAGTACTGCTACTCCTGCTCAGCATTTCCATTGTTTCTTTGCTCTTGTGTATCTGTTTTTTGTTTTTTGTTTGTGTTTGTAGATTTTCCCTCTGATATTTCTTTCTTTATGCTATATACTTCAGTTCTGAATCTTTGGCATGTGGCTACCATTACAAATATGTGGAGGATAGTTACATATATATAGTAGACCATTTTCTTCTGCATGTTCCTTATCTCCATTCCCCTTTGTGAATTTAAATCTTTAAATCCTCCCCTTTTCAGTCATTGTTGTCTCAGTGAGTCCCAATGTTTGCTGAATGTTCAGTACTATCTCTCTATAGCAAATCTCTTCTTATTGTTTAAGCTTATAATGCCCTGTTCTTAATAAGTTTGGACTCCTCTGTTTCTATCTTCCTGCTTACTCATAGTTATATATATTTTTTGTCATTTTGTTTTAGGTGAGCTGACCCCTTTCAGTATTTCCTGTAATGCAGGCCTTGTATTGAAGAAGTCCCTCGATTTTTGTGTGTCTGGATGGGTCTTTATTTCTCCTTCATATCTAAAGTAGGTCTTAGCTGGATACATTATTCTTGGCTGGTAGTCTACTCTTTCTGGCTTGTAAGTTTGTGCTGAGGAGTTTGATGATAATCTAATGGATTTTCCTTTATAGGTTACCATTTTCTTCTCCCTGGCTGCCCTGAGAATTCTGTCTTTGTCATTGATTTTTGATAATTTTAATACAATGTGTCTTGGTGGTGGCCTTATTGGGTTGAGATAATTGGGTGTTTTGCTGACTTCTTGAATTTCAAGCTCCAGCTCATTCCCTAGATTTGAGCAAGTCTCATCAACTATTTATCTGCAAGTGCTTTCTAGTCCCTGCTCCTTTTCCTCACCTTCAATAATGCCCATTATTCTTTTGTTTCCTCTCCTGATAGTATCATCTAGTTGTATTTCTCTTTCATTATTTTTTTCATTCTTTGGTTTCTCTCTTCTTTCTTATGATTTATTTCTAGATTTCTGACTTCAATATCACTGACCTTTTCCTCCATTTCATTTTTCATCTCTTTCAGGGTGTTCTTCATCTCCAGAAGTTCTATTTGGTTCTTTTTTAGGGTTTCAATCTCCTTGCTAAAAAACTCATTCTGCTGATCTAGCTGTTTTTCAAATCCTGAAATTGTTGATGTGAATTGTTTTGGATCTCACTGAGTTTTTTTTTCAGAAGTATCTTCCTGAATTCTCTGTCATTGAAGTCACATATTTCTATGTCTTTAAGTTTAGTTTCTGGAAATTTTTCTCTTTCTGAGCTGCCTTGTCTCCTTGGTCATTCATTTCTCCACCTGGGTATTAATAGAAGTGTGTTCTGCTTTTTTTTTTTCCCCCAGAAAGAAGGTTTATTATATAAAGGTCTCTCTTTAGTCTGTTGCAGAGAAGACATTTTTCTTTTGGTTTCCAGTAGGTGGCATCTAAGCCTCTTCAATTCTTGTTTTATACAAAGTCTTACTAATGCTTTTTTAAAAAATAGATATTCAATCCCACTCACTACCCTCAATCTCAGTCCCTGTCAGTGTTAGTGACAGTTTCGGTAGCCTTTGCTCAAATTTCCCTGGGGATCCACAGTGTTAGGTCTGGGAAGATATGGTGGGAGTGGTCCTGTGGGTTAGGAGATGGGGGCTGTGGCTCAACCTCCACTTTGAAACTGAAGCTGGTAATTAATCAACTGTTGCTTCACTGCCATCCCTCTTTTCTTCATTCTGCCCTGATGTCTGGGCACTGCCTCTGTATGGAGCTCACAAATCTTTCAAGCATGACTGTTCAAGGAACCCACTGCATCTTCACCTATCCCCTTCATCCTGCAGGGAGCTCCGGCTGTGATAGGAAGCTTCTTTGCTTCTCTCAGTTTACTGCCTGAACTCCTCGGGGTTCTGATCTGTGGTTGCTCTTATGCTCAGATCACATGCTCAGATGTGCTGTTGTACAGGTTGGGTGTTTTTGGTTGAGTTTTACATTTTCAGCTCATTGTTGTTTCAAGGGGAGAGATCTAGGGACATTTCTTACTCTCCCATGTTTCTGACGTTAAGATTTTTTAAAACAAATTTCTAGGCCACACATTCCCCCATTTTTGATTCAGTAGTTTGGGGCGGGGCCAGATAATTTGCATTTCTAACAATTTATAAGTGATCTGGATGCCACTGGGAAAACTTCCAAAATCCACCGATCTGTGCAGTCTATACTATGTAGTTTTCCAACTATTTTTTCTCACTTTTCTGTTGTTGTTCAAAGAAAAAAAAAAAGCCAAATTCTCATTTCAGCACTACTGCCCTGCCTTCCGTCAGTTTCGTTTTTGAAAAAAAAAATTGAATCTTTAAAAGCAGGAACAAAGTGATGTTAGGAGTAACCAAGCTGGATTTCTAACCTCCTAATCCTTTTTAAGTGGAATGAAGTTTTCTTCTTTGTTAATAAAGTGTTAGCGTCTCTTAAAAGAGAAGAGCTCAGTTGAAATCATACAATTATGATACAACTGTGTAGCACTAAAAAGTGGTTCTTGTTCAACTATAAAACATACATTAAAAAATACATGTCTCCATCAAAGTCTCTTAATACTCTTAGTTTAATACTTAATACTAATGGTCATAAAATGACAGGAAAAAAATAACATTCACTTGCCACACAGATTTTTATTTTTCCATTTGTTATTTTGTTTCTAAGTTGAAGAAACAGCACATCTAGAGTCTAAAGAATCTAAAGATAGATTGCAATGCTTAAATTGGGATCTTTACAAGTAAATCATTTTTCTTCTTTTGCTTAATGTATTAACAAAGAGAAGAGACACAACAGCATGGAATCTTAATTAGGGCATAATCTGTGTGTGTAGAGTTGACAGCGAAAGTCATATGAGGCTCTAAATGAGCTTCTCACTTGCTCTACACTTGAGCAATTCCAAACAGGTTAGGGCCACGTTGACTAAAACATTTGTAAGAACAAATTAATATTCGAAGCGGTACTAGCTGTAGATTTCTGCTTATCTTCCAGTTCTAAAAAGTAAAAATTAAAAATAAAATTAGACAGTGTTCAGTAAATATTTTTAAATAAAGTAAATATTAGTTTTGATTGCTAAAGGATGTGCTATTCCATTTATGCTTGATTTGCTGTTTCCAACACACAAATAGACCAAACTAGATAAGAAAGGCATATTTGACACTAAATAAAATTCAAATGATAAAAGATCCACACTTTTATCCAAACAAATTAATATATTGTCTAGTTATAAAGTGTTTAGGATGAAGGTAAATCTACACAAACCTGACCTCTGTCCTATAGGAATGGTAAATGGATCAATCAACAGACATTTATTGAACATCCCAATAGTCATCTTGGTTTTGCCTGTGCAACATCTATTTCTCATGAAAATCAATCTTCCTAATACTCTTTGTTCACTGTCTGCAATTTTCATTAAAATCTTCACTGGCTGGGTTTCAGGAAAGTTGTTCAATACGTGGCTTGTTTTTGTCCTGCAAATATCTCTGACCTTACTTCTCAATGCACAAAATAAGTAATCGAAAACTCTATAATCCAAATTAGTGTACATGTCCTGACCACTAATATTAGAAATAATGGCAGCCACAAAACTTACGATTTTTATGCTTTACGAACAACTTCTGAACTCAACACAGCTCTCAGAGAGAGAATCCAAAACAGTCACACAACTACTAGTTTACTTGGTTGATAATGCTACTTAGTTTTATCATCACAATCCACTGCAAGAAATTTCATTACTGTTCTGTTCACTCTTCCGCAAAAGAACTTTGAGGACACATTTAAAGGTTCAAACATCTAAGCACAGTTATTAATCCATTTTGGAGAGAGTAACAGCTTTTCATCCCTGGTGATAAATCAGTTGGGAGCCAAAGTCATACATTAATCATATCACCTTTACATCCATCTCCAGCAGTGACCATGAAGTGCTCAAAGAATACATGGCACTATTTTAATGACAAAATATTTTAGATAAAGTTGAAAAATGGTACAAAATCAATACAAATCTGACTTCTTTTCTAGGAGGAAGTTTAATTTATCAATCAGCATTTACTGAAATTCCCAATGAGCATATTATTTTTTCCTGTTCCAGAATCTATTTCCCACTCTGCTGGAACAAAAGCCTACCTCTCCTTTGGAAAAACATCCCTTTTCCAATTTTAGTGCACATATTATAGGAGGGAGAAGACAACTGATCCACCTCTCTGGCTCAAGAAATAGCCGCATAACTCAGGCCAGCACATGACCCAAGACAGTCCAACAAAGCCAAAGAGCATCAGCAGTAAGGCTTTCTCTGGATCTATTAAGAGAGGGAAGCTTGCCCTCTATTGCCAGAGAGAATAATTTCGGGAGCCCCTACCTGAAAGCAAAATCAAAAAAAAATAAATAAAAGCTAAGACAATATGTAGAGAAGGACAAAAACCTGATAATAAATTTCGGTACCTGATCCCCAGCATAACTAAATACTCATCCAGGCCCATGCCCGGGCCTTCTTCGTTACTTGAATTAGTGTGTGAGTTGGGTTTCTTAAATTGCAACTAAGAATTCCGACAAAATAAAAACAACCTAAATCCTGAACTACAGAAATTGGCAAAGTCCAAAATAAAGATATATAAAAAACAATTCCTGACTCTGTTTCTTTTTTGCACCTATTTAGAAAGATAATACATAAACACATAAACACACACACACACACACACACACACACACACACACACACACACACACACACACCCCTAACTAGAAACATAGGCTTAACCCAATGATAGATTTTATGTGAGTGTTGAGAAGGGAGACACCACCATAGGCTGCATATTTAATAAGATTTCACATTGTAAGAAAATGGTGAGTCAGGTTTTGAAGAATGACTGGAATGTGACTTCCTGGAGAGACATGAAAAGACATTTTGAAAGGGTGAGCTATGAGAGCAAAAAGTTAGGATGTACATATTGTATTAAAGAAACAATACAGTATAAATAATAAATAAACCATAAAATGTTGAATCTTGGGATATCAATAACAAATACATTAGTGCAGGGGTAAAAAATTCATAAGTAGTTTTACAATGATAGACATATTACATATAGTATTTTCTTAATTTTCTTTTATTATTAGTTTCAAGTCTTATTAGTTTGTCTTATTGCTGTGGCTGAGACCATGTTATATATAGTAATTTAAATCTACTCTATAAAAGGTAATATTGATTAATTAGATTATATTTAACTGTTGAAGTTTATCCATATGCTTTTTAAAGGATGGTATTGAATATTAAATTCCTATGTCATTATTTATTTTTTAACATTTATTTTTTTATTCCCATCCACCTACCCCTCTCTCCTTTGGCAACAATCAGCTTGTTTTCTGTATCTATAGATTTGTTTCAATTTCATTTAATTTATTCAATTGTTTTAGGGGGATTTTTTCGATTCTACATATAAATTAAATCATATGATATTCATCTTTCTCTGTCTAACTTAATTCATTTAACATAATACCCTCTAGGTCCATCCATATTGTCTAAATAATAATAGTTCATTCTTTTTTATTGCTGAATAAAAGATTATATGTATGTGTATATATATATATATATATATATATAGAGAGAGAGAGAGAGAGAGAGAGAGAGAGAGATCACATTATATAAATAATCTTCTCTATCCAGTCATCTATTGATGGACATCTATGTTGCTTCCATATCTTGGCTACTACTAGTAATGCTGCAATGAATATAAGGGTGCATATAGTTTTTTAAATTAATATTTTTGTTGTCTTCAGATAGTTACCCAGAAGTGGAATTGCTAGGCCTTATGGCAACTCTATTTTCATTCTTTTTGAGAAATCTCTATATTATTTTCCATAGTGGCTATAATAATTTACCACCAACTGTTCCCCTTCCTCCACATCCTCACCAATATTTCGTGTTTATTGATTTATTGATGACAGCCATTCTGACAAGTGTGAAGTGACATCTCATTGTGGCTTTAATTTACATTTCCCTGATGATTAGTGATGTTGAGTATATTTTCATACATCCGTTGGTCATCTGTATGTCCTCTTTGGAGAAATATCTATTTAGGTCCTCTTAATTTCTCTTTCTGATCATTCATTATTGGTGTACAGAAACACAACAGATTTTTGAATATTGATTCTGTATCCTACGACTTTACTGAATTTATTTATTAGTTCTAATAGTTTTTTGTTGGTTCCTTTATGGTTTTCTGTATATAGCATCATGTCATCTTCAAATAATGAGAGTTTTACTTCTTTTCTGATTTGGATGCCTTTAATTTCTTTATTGTGTCTAATTACTGTAGCTAGGACTTCCAATACTATGTTGAATAGAAGTGGTGATAGTGGGAATCCTTTTCTTGTTCCTGACTTTAGAAGAAAGGCTTGTTTTTGGTTGTTTTATAATTCTCCTCTCTTTCTTTGTGGTTTGCTATGTTTTTTGGTTTTTGGTTTTTTTTTTTTAGTGTTTTGTTTGGGTTCCTTTTTCTTTGTTTTTTTGTGTATCTTTGTAGATTTTTGGTTTATGGTTACCATGAAGGTTATATATATCATTCTATATTTATAGCAGTCTCTTTTAAGCTGAAGGGCATTTAAGTTCAAATATGTTCTATAAGGACTACGTTTTTACTCCTTCCTCCTCCATGTTATTGATGTCATACTTCAGATCTTTTTGTATTGTGTATTTCCTATTTATTGTAGTTCGAGTCAAGTTTGATACTTTTTTCTTTTGACCTTTGTAGTAGCTTTTCAAATGTCTGATTCGCTGTATTTATTAAATATTTAGGTTTACCTGTGGCTGAGTTTTGAAATTGTGCTGGGAGAACTCGTGACAAAAACTGAACGCTAAATGGGGTCTTTTCCCCTTCCTCATCCAACCAGTTATTCCTGTCTAATTTCATCTAGAAATTTCATCTACAAGGCCATAAAAATAAACTATGCTACATACACTTCACTTAGCTCTCATTTAAGAAACTAGTGCAGAGATTAGAGCCATTAACCAAGAAGAGAAAGTTATAAAAAGAAAGACAAACATAAACAAAGGAAGCAATTAGGGCCATACAATTATTCAATTTACTTTGTCTAGTTTCTCCATGAGATGAAAAGTTTTAATGGAAACTATTAAAGGCATTTTCTATTTTTACTGTGGTTTTAGCCATTTCCCTTGTGTCATTAAGAAATCTCATGGGCGAAGTTTGGGTTGGCTCTTGTTGCAAACGAGAATGCAATGTGTCTGTGTCCCTCTTTTCCCTTTTGGGGGGTATTATTGTTAAATTAATTAGAGTTAAATGCTTTGTTTAGCTTTTTAGGAGATTATTTTACCAAAGGTCATTATCGGTCTTGCATTGAATATGTCACTTTGCTTGTGATTATTCTCTAACTTAATAATTATATTCCTATTATATCTCTCAGAGCTATGAATTGTTTCCTGAAAATTTTACTAAGAAAAATGGACTCAATATAATTCCTTGGTGACATATAATTCCATATATAGTCACTGGACTCAATAATGTTTGCATGTAAAAAAGGAGTCTCTAATACCTTATCTCTTGATATCAATTAAATATCTATTTTTGTTTGTATACAAGAGTATGACATATGTCTATTTGAAATGAGCATGTTATAAAGGGATAATGACATACCCTCTTATAAAGAACATGTCTTCACAAACTTCAATTAACAAAACTTCATGACTCTGTCAAAGATAATCACTGCTTTGCTCATTGTTTATAGATAGATATTGAGACACCAAAAGATACTTTTTGTCAAGTCAAGGTCAAAAGGTCTATGATTGGACATGTTTTCATTTCGAAAACATATCTTTTTAGAAAAAACTTTAAATTGTGAAAATATTATATTAAAGTCCAATTTTTACTCTTAACTATTTACAGTGAAATACAGGAATTAAGAGAAAATAATTTCTAAAGTAAATAAACATACAGTTATAATCTCTCCCTGTTTTGGGGAAAAGAAGTTTTGTACTTTGAGTTTAAATATGCATGTTTACTAAATTTTATATTTGTTGAATAGTATAATTAAGAGATTTTTTAAAAAATCATTCAACATATCCCTCGGTGATAACCACCGTCATATTTTAAAGTCTGAGAAGTCAAAAATTATCAAAATATATATTTTTCTCACAGAGTATAAAGTAAACCTTTGGATAAGCATTTTGAAACCCAAGGAATAGAAAAAAAGAAGAGTAAGATTGTTTTCTGTTTTCTCAGGTAAAAGTATCATGATAAGCAGGATAACAGCACCCAAAGATGTTAATGTCTTAATACGAACCTGTGAATATGTATGTTACCTTACATGGCAAAGAAACTATGCAGGTGTGGTTAAGTTAAGGACCATGAGATGGGGATGATTTCAAGGTGGACTCAATTCAATCACAACAATTATTAAAAATGGAAGAAGGAAGCAGAATATGAGGTCCAAATGATGTGATGTGAGAACTAGATGTATCAATGCTGGCTTTGAGGATGGAGGAAGGAGATCGTGAGCTAAAAAGAAGAAAATGGAGTTTCCTCTAGAGCCTTCAGAAAGAAATGTAGCCCTGCTGACATCTTGATTTTAGCTCAGTGAGACTCATATTGGACTTTCGATGTACTAAACTGTAAGATAACACATTTTTGTTGTTTAGACACCAAGTTTATGGCAATTTGTTATAGCAGTATTAGAAAGCTAATACTGGTATTATGTTCCAAATTAACAGTACCATGAAAAGCATGACTATTATAGCCTTTCCCCCCCTTTAAAAATCAAGGCATTTTGAAGCTAGAAGAGACTTTGGTTTAATTCTTTTATTGTACAGATAAAGAAACTAGTCCACATATGATGAGAAGGAATGTGAATTACCTTAGGCCTCATATTTCAAGGCAGAGACAGGACTAGAATCTAAGTTCACTAAATTTTAGATCGGTGTTAGTCATAGTATGTCTCTCAGCTTCTTTCACCAATGTAGGGTTTTGATTATATAATAATTTGCAGAACTGTTTGGAAGAATGAACAGTTGTTAGAAAGTGCACATATTTTCAAATGATGTGTAGAAGTATATTGCTTCGCTCTTCTCATCTGTCACTAATTGAGAGTTAAACATATTCACCTGAATACCCACATATCACTTAAAACTTAACCTGTCTAAGATTAAACTTAGGGTCTTGCTTTTTAAATTAGTTCGCTCTGGAATTTTCTGGTTTTCTCCTTTACACCTCTCTGAGGTTTCACATATCTAATCAACCAACAAGATCTGATGCCATTCCCTTCTCATGGTCCTTCCCTTTTTTTGCATTTCTACTGCTATAAATTATACCCACACTAGGCAACCACTCTAATAGGTCTGTTTCTTTCAGCTTCTCTTCTCTTCCGGCTCCAATTAATCCAGCACAGTACTTCCAAATGATTCCTTCTAAAGTACATCTTTATATAATTGACTTGCCCCCACACCTTCAATAGGATTCCATTTCCAAACAAGATCAAGTTCAAACTCCTTATTCTATTGTTTGACAGGTTTATAGGATTTGATCCCAATTCTTTTATAATATTGCCTCCTTCTCCTCCCATCTATAAACCAACTGAATTAATTCATTGCCCTATGATTCATTCTCCTACATTTCACTCTCTTCTCCTAAAATATTCTCTCTGCTTCCTTTTCTGTGTATCTGAATTCTACCTATGTCAAGGCCCTGTACAACAGGTTCCAATATCTTTTGGCAGATAACCTACAGTAATCTCACCTTCCATTTTGAAGTCCCAAAGCATTTGATCTCTACTACTCATTTAAAATTCACTTTGCATTGCTAGTGTCTTTTACATCTTTAAAGTTTAAACTCTTTATTTTAAATCATTGGAACAAACTAGGTCCCTTACTTATTTGCATTGTCCTTCAAACCCAGTTTCCTGATAAAGCAGGCCCTCAAATATTTATGAATAGATGGAAAATAATTTTTTTAATCCAGGGTAAATGTTCATAATGACAACTCTTCCATATCAGCAATGATAAGCATCAGCAGTTAGCACTATTTTAAAGTCAACTTCTCTATTTAGGAAGTATAACCATACGTTCAGATTTTCCCAGGACTGTCCTGGTTTCTTGATGTTTTTCCAGCTATTAATAATGTACACTTTCACTCTCAAAAGCATCTTAACTTAGATGATACATTATATGGTCATCCCACCCTTAAGGTAGTTTGGACTGTGGTAATGACAGAAACCAGAAAGAAAATCCTGCTCATATTCCAGTTACCCATCCAGCTAAGTAGTATTCTCTCCCACACAGAATGATCATTCTCTCCAGCAACACCTCTGCATAATTAATGTTATTTAAATTTCACATAGAAGGTTCAAACATTTCGGTGGTACACAGCTTTAGATTAATGTATTGAAGTTGAATCAACTTAAGATAAAAACCATAGATAATTAAATATAACTGACTACCAGCAGTTTAGAAATCCTCATACACTGCTGGTAGGAATGTAAATTGGTGCAGTAACTATGGAAAACAGTATGGAGGTTCCTCAAAAAATTAAGACTAGAATTACTATATAATTCAACAATGTCTTTTCTGGGTATCTACCCCCAAAATTTGAAAACATTTTATTAGTAAAGATATATGCACCCCAATGTTCACTGTGGCATTATTTATGGTGTCCAAGACATGGAAACAATAGAATTGTCCTTCAATAATGATTGGATAAAGAAGATGTACATATATACAATGGAATATTGCTCAGCCATAAGAAAAAATACTGCTGTTTGTGACAACATAGATGGATCTTGAGAGTATTATGCTAAGTGAGATAAGTCAAGTAAAAAAAGTTGAGAACCATATGATTTCACTTAATGTGGAATATAAAACTGAAAGCAACAAATGAACAAGACAAATAAATAAAAACTCATAGACACAAACAACAGTTTAATGGTTACCAAGGGGAAAGAGGGTGGGAGGAGTTAGAAGTAGTCAAGACATAATGTGTGAGTTCATTAATACTGTAATTGTTTTTGCCATTTTCTGAATAAAATAAAAAACATTCATACCATTTCAATTTTTCTGAACAATAAATACATGTTAATTTTGTGACTGTTTAGAATTAGAAATGTGATATTTTCTGATCCTCTTAGTGCTTAATGCATATTAAATTGACTAACTACTGCATAAATGTTTTAAAACCTACATGCATTTTCCCAGTTGACTGGTTGAAGTGATCAGTTTCATAGATGAATGTCAGCAGTATCTAAACAACAACTTTTTACTGCAAAGTAAGACATTTCACTATAAGTAATGAGTAAAATTATTAAATATAATCTTATATTATGTTTTATTACTGGTAGCTTGTCATAGAAAAAGGAATTAAATGTTGTAAGCTTTCATTTATTTTCATAGAGTAAATCAGCATTTTCACTCATCTATAGTAAACCCTATTCAATCTAATCTCTTTCAAGGATAATTTTAATTATCTCATTCAACATATGTTCCAAACTGTTCCCTTCCTAAATCTTCAATTTTAAAAGAATTCTTGGCAATGTTAAGTTCAACTAACGTAATTACACAAAATGAAAACTATCAAATGCATATCTTGGGCATGGGATCACGCAAGTGTTTGGAAAGGATTTTATGAAACTATTTAGGTTACCTCTAAGTCACTAATTCAAATATGGTCCAAGTTGGTAGTAACCAAAAGAGTTTAATTTTTGCTGCTCTTTCAAAGATTTACATATGATTAGTAGTTAATACTTAAACATTAATTATATTTAAATTATTGATAATTCTGTAATTGCTAAGAACTAACTGAACTCAAATGGCAAAGGCTATAATGTTTGGAAAAAGATAAGCATCTAGATGAATTATAACAAATGTGAATACCTGAGATTGAGTAAAATTTTTTATCAATTATTTTCCAATTCTCATCTCCTTGTTTTGTAAGATAAGCTTGACATAATTTCATATTAGCCTAAATAAAGGCAATTATAATTTGATATTTTTTTGGTTGTTTCCAGTTATTTTATGTCAAGAATAAAGATCCATTTGTTATCAAGTGCCTCCCTCCTTCAACTGTTCCTTCAGGTGGTAAATCTTGTCAGAAACAACATTCTGTAAAGCTCAAAAGGATAACCAATATCGGCACTATCATATGCGTTCTTTCTTCATGATACAGTACTTACTCTACAGGTTAACATTTTCTAAGTTAGTTCCTGAAAAAATAATTTTAAAATCAATTTTTTTTAATAGAAAGTAGGCTTCTAGGCAACTAGTTTTTGTATAATCTCTCTCTGGTTAACTGGAAAAGCAACATAAAACCTTAAAGGTATATAAAAGCATCTGTTTACCAACATGGTTAATCTGATTATCATACTAATGCATTTTGTGCATATTTTGTCTCTAAAAACAGGGAACTAAACAATATCATTAAAGTAAGATGTTTTAAATGCCAAGCACCTGGTAATGTATTTTCCAGTCTAAAATTTCTTTACCCAATTTTTAATAATTTTAAAATATTCTTAAATTATTTAGCATAATTTATAAGTTCATACTGTATACTTACTCTAATTCTATTGTCATATACTTTTATCACTGTTATATATTTACTAAATGTTACTTTTGTTTAATTTTTTAAAATTATTTTAATATGGCTAGAAACAATGGCAATTCCAAAGCAAAACAAGTTTCCTTTAAAAATTTTTCTTCTCACAATTTTCTGACACTCCCATGTCTTTGCCTATTGATTTATCGAGGCATATAACTCTAGACTTTGAGTCATTTTCCTCTTAGTGCTTTGATGACATTATATCACTTTTTTCTGACATCTGCTTTTAGTCCATTGTCATTTTTTTGTACATGATCTAGTTTCTTAAGATTTTATCTTCAGCTCTTAATAGTTGCTCTTTGGTAGTATACACTTTTACCAAAAAAGTGTCCAGGTATGGATTTGTCTAGGTCTTATTTATTCTGCTTGGCACTCTTTGTGCTTTTTCAGTGTGACGTATCATATATTTCATCAGTACTTGAAAATTTTCTGCCATTAGTAAGAATTCACATCCAGGTCTTGGTTAATTTTCTTAACCACTTATTTTTATATAATCTTATGCCACTTTATTGCTGCTTTTATAATGCACTCATATGTAATTGATAAAAAATATATTCTGACTTCCCTTTTAGCTTTTAAAATGAAATTATACAGATGCCGAATCTCTTTATTGTTTTTTTCAGTGATGACTAATGCTAACCTGCATGTATGCTTGTGTGTGTATGTATGTGTGCGCACAAAATCCTGTAAGAAAATTCTTTAATTTATGTAGCTTGAATACCAGTGGTTCTATGTTCTACTCCACAAGTCAACAGAGGAAAAGCCTCATCTTTCTTTCATATGACAGTTTTTGAAATACATGAAGGGAACTGTTATGAATAATTATATCACCATCAATAAATTTATTTGCACTTTCTCTTATGGTTCAAAATTAAAATGTGCATATTATTGTGCTATCATGATATCGGGAAGCATAAGCTAAAGTCCTAATTCTGTTATTTCAAAGATTTGAAATATGTGAACAAGTTACTTAACTTACTTAGTTGCTTCAATTGTGAATGGAGACAATGAAAACCAAGTCACGAAGTTAATACGAGGATCTGGAACTCATTGTACTCAAAGGTCGCCTCCTCAGGAAAGTTTCCCCAAGTTTCCTGCTATACCCTTAATCCTTGTGTCCTCCCAAAATTTGTATGTTGTAATCCTTATGACTAACATGATGGTATTATGGGGTGGGCCTTGGGGGGTTATTAGGTCATGAGAGTAAGGCCCTCATGATTGAGAATAGTGTCCTTATAAAAGTGGCCCACAGTGTTCCTTATCATTTTCAGCCATGTGAGGATACAAGAAGTCCATGACTCAAAAGAGGCCCCCCCACCCAACCATGCTGGCACCGTGATCTTAGACTTCCAGTCTCCAGAACTATATAAATAAATATCTGTTGTTTATAAGCCACCCAGTCTGTTGTATTTCATTTTAGCAGTCTGAGTAGACTAAAACACCTCCTAAGTATCCATTTGCTCTGTCTATGACTCTATAGCATGGGTATATAATGCCTTACTATAATCTTATAATATTGTATTTTAATAAACAGTCTATGATTTCCCCAATGGCATGGACTGTGTCTTATTCATCTTTGGACCCCAAGAGCCTAGCATAGTACCTTGCATATAGTAAGTACCTATTTAAGGTATGGAAGGTAAAATATATGTAAAAGTAATTTTGGAAGTGGAAAGCACTATCATTATCCATTTTATAATTGTTTAAAAACTTTTGTACCTCTCTTTTTTACTTTTTCAGTCCTTTAAAGTAATAGAACAGATCAGGCTCATCATGCAGTAAACAAATTCCAGTCTTTTTAATTCCTTAAAATAGGTAGCGCATAATCAAAACATTAAACTCTTCCTGAATTGGCATACAACATAGACTAATTTTAAATTCTATCTTCTACTAGCTCCTTCCACAGCCTACAATCATGCAAATGTTTACCCATCCTCAAAATCTTTCCTCAAGCCTTCCTCGCCCTCCAAGGAATAACCTATTACTTTCTACGTTTTACCATCTACATTTTGTGGAGATTAGTCAAGACTTGCTAGCTAGTTAGCCTTCTGATCAATACAACCTGCTTTCAATCCTCCCTGTGAATAACACAGAAGGATATCATCTTCCTCCCCCAATTTTCCAGTCCAGTTTTTCCTCCTCAGCTTTGAATCTCTCAAGTTGGAGCCTTTAATTAACTCATCTTTGAGACCATAATGGAGTAGTACTATTGAAAACAGATTGCAGGTTCCTCAAAAAATTAAAAATAAAACTAAAAATATTATCCAGCAATCCCACTTCTGAGCATATATCCAAGGACATTGAAATCAGGATCCCATAGAATTATTGCACTCTTGTGTTCACTGCAGCATTCAACACAATAGCCAAGATACAGAAACAGCCTAAGTGTCTTGTCAATGAATGAATAGATAAAAACTATGTGTTATTTATACCATGGAATATTATTCAGTCATGAGAAAGAATGAAATACTGCTATTCACAACAACTTAGATGGACCTTGAGGGCATTATACTATGTGAAATAAGTCAGATAGAGAAAAACAAATGCTGTATGATCTCATTTATATGTGGAATCTGAAAAGATGAATGCAGAGAAACAGTAAAGTAGTGCTTACCATGAGTTGGGGTGGGGGAAATGGAAAAATACTGGTCAAAAATTATAAGCTTCCAGTTATAAAATTAACAAGTTTTGGCATCTAATGTACAGTATTGTGGTTATAACTAATAATACTGAATGTCGCTAATAGATCTTAAGTGTTCACGCCATACACACACACACACACGCACACCAATAATAACTCTGTGATGGGAAGGAGGTGGAAGCTAATACTATGGTGGTAATCATTTTGCAGTTTATAAATGTATTCATTCAATACATTGTACACTTAAATCTACATAATGTTATGTGTCAATTATATCTCAGTAAAGCTGGGAACACATTATACTATCATAGAAGTCAATTCTTAGATACAAATCTAGATAGCATTGGTTGATTTAGATAAAGATAAGAGTAGGTCTTATGCTCATATTCACACAAAAAGCACCATTTACCTTTGATGGTGGAACAAATTCAACACATTCCAACCATGTGGTTAAAAAGGACTTTCCACACATTGTACATTTTCTTCCCCGAGAGATTATGTTCCTGACTTGTGGATACCATGCTATGGCTTGCATTAGGAAAGGATTCTTTTCTGCTAGCTGATTCATTATAAATCTTGATGTTATTTCCTAGATTCAAAAAAATATATAGTTCCTCAGATAATTTGCAAAATAGCTGTTTTGTATTACATTAATTTGCATTTCACTGATTTGTATTTTTGGCTTATTCCTCACAGTTTCTGTTATTTTTTTATAGTATATAAAATGAATTATATTGTCAATGACTAGTATTGTAAATAAGTTTAGTTTTTGACAATGTAAGAAAAGCAACTTACTTCCATTGTAATATTTCTGTCTCTTACATACAGGAATCCAAGTTATAATAAGTTTACATTATTAGATAAAGTTTAGTTCAAATTTTGTACCTCTCATTACAACAAGCAAAAACTGTACAAATATTCAGACTGAACTGGGAAACCGACTATTATATTTACTAATGTCTAAATCCTTACTGCTAAAATTGTAGATCATGGACCAGTAGAATTTGTATCACCTGGAAGCTTATTAAAAATTCAGAATCTCATCTGCATTCCAAACCTACTGAATCAGAATCTGCAATTAATAAGGTTCCCCCACATAATCCTTTTGCATATTAAAGTTTGAAAAGTATTAGTCTTAGTTAGCTACTGTATTACGTACCTCAATAGAGCCATGTTGGTAAAGAGTACTAATTTCTATTAACCACATCTCTGAATTAAACTAGTATTAAACCTATCCACATAGACATTCCAGAAACTTCACTTTAGGTAATAATAATATTAAATAATAAAAGGGGTGGTGAGGAAATACAAGCTGACTTTCACCATTACCATCAAGAACATCGTTATCTTAAAGTAAACTCTAATTATGTAATACTTAAAATAAAATCTTCACTAACCAAGCAAACAAAATGAACATTTAATTTACTCCATCAATGGCCCCCATTGTTTATGCCAGTAGCTGGAAGCCCTGTATAAATGTTACATAAACAGTGGATGAATTTTAAATGTAAATAAGTATGTGAAACCTTTTCTGGTCGAAGTAAAAGATTTATCAGTGGTATTAAAGTAGTTTACATCAATCTCTGATAGGAATCTTTGGGAATACCTATATATGTACGTAAATTATCTTTCACTCATTCACCCAACAAAAGTAACAACAAAAATCATGTCTCCTATTTCTTATTACTCTGTCCCTTCCATTTAACAAGCATCTAGAAAAGCTGCCTTTATACAGCAAATGCCCTGAGCATGGGTTCCTTAAATGTCTGATCCTTCAACAGCATAACTTTCTACTCATTTAAGCTCATTCTCCTGGGTGGTTGATTACATTGTTTTTTCTAGAAAAAAATGACATAACTGAGGTCATCCTCTCTGAAAAAATTACCCTTTCGCACTAATATTAACTACTAAATTAGATGTCTATTATTACCCTTTCTTTACCTATTTACACAGAACACAGCTTGTGATTCTGAATGAGGTATGTTTTTAGCTACAAGAATTCAAAGTGTAGGTCTCACTATAAAGCTGCAGAAAACTAATAGACAACGATTCACGCACCCAAATATCAGAATTTGCTGAAATACATGGGACCTATAAATAGGCCACAATTCACACAGTTCACATTTTTCATTTATAATTTTTGGAACCAAACATATTTGTTGCACTTAGTATGTCTCTTGACAACTCTTATAGTACTCATTATTTATATTCTCCTAGTTGCTGTCAATGTGTTGCTTTGGAAGAATAACATATACCATTGAAATATAAAGTTATTATTTGAAAACGTGAGTATATATAAGATTCAATTGGCATGACCAATAGTATTTTTTAAGGTACCTCTTAAAGATATGTGCAATGCAGTTTTTGTGAATATACAACTTAATGGTTGCCTAATACCAATGCTATTTTAAAGTCAAAATATATCTTTTATGGACAAATAAATCATTCCTCTAGAATATTTTGTATGTTCTTTTGTTAGAATATTTTTTAGTTAACTATATGTAGGTAACTATATATAACTATGTTTAAGCTATCAGATTAAAATTAGTTTCAGGTGTATTCTTTTATTTTTCCTTACATATAATGATTTAATTTGAATTATAAAACTATCTACATACAAATTATATTTATGTAAATATAAAATACATAATATTTAAAAACAAATATGAATCCTTAGAAGGAATAATTAATTTTGGAACTATAGTATAATCAGTTGCCATTCAGTATATGATAGACACTAAAACATAGCATCAAGAGCAAAGATTCTCTTTCATGGTCGTATCAATAAATAGGAGCAAATTCAGGTTCTATGACGTACTAGCTCTGTGACTCCATTTGGACAAGTCCTTAACTTCTCTGATCTTGAATAATTCACCTATAAAACAGGGATATTCTTCCAATATTATCACAGTTCAAAGAATTAAATTAGATAGCATGAGTAAAACTTAGTCTGGCATTTACTGATGTAGTATATTCTGGCTGATATTTTGTTATAATATAGTTATCAACATTAAATTAGTTCACAAACATCTGAGGTGAAAAAAAATGTTTAAAATTCTTAACCAATACATAGCCTGAATCAGAGTCCTATAATTCTTTAACAGTTCAAGTAGTTTAATCAGTAATGTTAACCGACAGAAATGATTTTTAATTTAAGTACAAATATGAAATATACAATGAATTTGTCACCTTTCTAAGAAAAATTCATAGAGTTACTTTTAAAAAGTACCCAAATCATTCTTGCCATGGAGTGCACCCTTATAAGACCACCAACACACTGGGTTAACTGCTGCTAATCCAGCTCCATCCACAAATCAGGACCACCTCCAACCAGGGATTACCCCTATTTCCTTTTCCCTCACCTCAGGTAGCCCCTTTTTGAAGCACTATTACAACATAGAGTCTGGAATCCAGTTGCTGAGGTTGGCTTCATCATCCTAACATTTACCAGCTCTATGAAACTACACAACTTATTTAAACACTCTGGGACTCAGTTTATCTATAAAAGGGGGACAATGATGGTACCTACCTTTTAAAGGTTATTGGAGGATTAAATTAACTCATTTTTGTTAAGTGCTTAGAATGATGTCTTGCTCATATTAAGTTTTACATGTGTTAGTTTTTATTATTGTTATTGTTGATATTATCTGAAATGCTTAATTCAAGGAGAACAAATTGGTTATAAGGACTTAAACAAATTAAATACTGTAATTTTTAAAACCATTTACAATTAAATTTCTAATAGATTTTTTCACACAAAAATAGAAAATAATACTGTTCATGGAAATACAGATGATTCTATCAAAGGGAATTTGAAATGAGTTAATCAAACTTTAAAAGATGACAATTCTTTGACCAAGCAATTTCACTCATAGGGATAATATGGACATGAGAAATTTGCTGAGGATAGTCATTGTTTATAAAGGCTAGAAAGCCAGAAAATAATTAATAATCTAAACAGCTAATAGTGGGGAAGTAGGTAAAAACACTATGCTATAATCATATATTTAAAAATGTTGTATATATCAATAAAAGAGATCATAGATTTATTTTTTATTGATTAGAAAGGTATTTACAATATTTCGAGGTGAAAAACAAGTAACCAGCATGCGGAGTTTGAACTCATCTTTAATAAAAAAAAACTTCTGGATTCATGGAAAGTTCTAGCAAAATAAATGTCAGAGAATAGTGGTAATATTTCTGCATAGTGGATTTCTGATTATTTTTATCAACTTCTATTGTTTTTTTCCTATAATTTCTCTAAAAGAGCTTGAATTATTTTTGTAATAAAATTTTCTTTTAATTAGTATGGCATTAAAACTAATTTTTATTTTCTTCCTTGCTCATCTGTATGTTCTCGTTTTCTGTATTAAACATATATTATTTATGTAACAAAGGAAAATATTATTTTAAAAAAAACTTAACCATTGAACAAAATTGGTTGTTTCCTGCATCCAGGAAACTTTAATCCTACACAATTCTTGAAAATCTTAAGACAATCCTCCTTGTTCAGTTATATAAAGACTTAAAAGGACATGAGAAGTTCAAATTCATAATCGAGACATACTCAAATGTGGGAATATCTGTGAACTTTAACTCATCTAACACCAAAGGGCAAACAAAGAGAGTCCACTAATATGCTTTCCTATTCCTTCTTTTAATATCACTAACTTTCTTAACTAAAGTGAACATGATTTCTGGATCATATTCATTCATCCACTAGGAAATGAGGTCAAGTAAAAAGGGATAGAAGAGGTAAAAATCCCAGTAAGAACAAATCAAATACATTTTTAGATTTTACACACACACACAGAAACACACACACACACACGCACACGCACACATACGTGTGCGTGTGCATGTGTGTGTGTGTGTGCATGGCAAGGTGTAAACAAATTTCTCTCTTTTCTTTTTTTCCAAGAAAATGTTTCCATTTCTTTGAATTTAGTCATTCTGGAAATGAGATAGGATTATACTGAATTCTGCAAGCAAGTCAAAAAGATTATGTCTAGGATCCACATTGCCAATGGACTGGGGTTACATTAGTCATTTGCTGGCTTGGCTGGAATGCTTTAAAAGAAACCTTTAAAACTTAAATCATGACTGTAAAGACTTATGTGAATGATATAAGGCTTCACCTGTAGATTCCAGACCTCCTCTTGTTTTACGGCACTAACAGGCTGCTTCAGGAACAGTGGGTTTCCCTCACAGTAGAATTCCCTCAGCTTCAGATCCTGAAACTTTTGAAACAAAATAAAAACTTTATTTCACAACAAAATAACAAACTTTACTCTTGAAGGTATATCTTCAATAAAAGTAGTATAAAATTGTTTTATTTAGGACTTATATTTCACATTAATATTTTAACAACAGGACATACTCTAATTGTTAGAAGCATAAGAATCTTGATGCTAGTGTGAATGACAATGACCTTAGTGGTCATTGGTGGCATCTCCTCTAAAAGACAGCTGAGAAACTTGTTCAGGATCATAGAACTTATTAGAAATTAAATAGTGATCAATCAAATGTTGAGAACTTTTTACAAATAATATATTTGTTAGAAAACCAAGTATGATTTAAAAATTACATTCTAATATACACCAAAATCCAGGTCTTAAAGATTGTCTTATAATTCATTTTAGAGAAACAGAAGAACAACAAGATGTTCTCATTATAACCTGCTGTACACAGTGAAAACAGAAAAAGAAGAAAAAATATGCAGTTCACAGGATATCGAACCTTCTATAAAGGAAACCTAAATGCAACTGGAATTTACCATTTGAGTAGACAAATAAGAGATTCTCATATTATTTTAATGCCTTATTACCTAAAAACTCATGTAGTTTTCAAAGTTAAAATCTATTTAGGGAGTTACTTTTCTGAGCCTTAGTTTCAGCTGTGGAATAGGGAAAATATGGCCTATATTCAAGTGAAACAGTTCTCTGTAAATAAAAAAATAGAGAGTCCTGGTATGTGGCATGTTCTGATTCCATGATATAAATACTCCTATCATGGTTGATTCCATTCACGGAACACAGAGTGGGGAAGAGATATGGAAAATCAGCTCTTGTAAGCCAAGACAAGCTGGCACCGTTACATCACTGTAACTCATATTTATAATCAGATATTTTCCTGATTTCAGTACAGGGTTTGAAAACAAAGAAGCACTCAACAAATTAGAAATAATTGATTTAAAATATCTTTCCATAGCATCATGCCATTAATTTTAAAAGTCTCATGAAATTTCTACAACATAGACAAGATTTTAAAATAAAATACAAACTAAGACTGGATTAAACATGGCAAAGTGAGAGATGTTCCAGGATCTCTCCCCTTGAAACAACGATAAGCTGAACATCTAAAACTCAACGAAAACACCCAAACTGCACACCAGTACATCTGAGCAGGGGATCTGCACAAAAGAACTACCACAGGTTAGAACCCCAGGTGTCAGTTAGTGGACTGGGAGAAACAAAGAAGCTGCCTCTCACAGCTAGAGCTCCCTGAACAACACTGCCTGGGAAAGTTGTGAGCTCCCCATGGCTGGTGGCAGCTCCCAGTCATTATGGCAGAAGGCAGAGAAATGTAGATGACAGAAAAATGGGGATGGCAGAAAAACAACAGTTAATTTTTACCAGCCAAAGTTGCATACCAAAGCTGAGCCATAGGCCTCATCCACCATCCCAGAGGGCCCCTCCCCTCATACCCTCCAAGACTGAACACCACGGAGCCCCAGGGGAATCTGAGCAAACGCTACCGAAACTGTCACTAAAATTGACAGGAATGAGACTGAGGGTACCAAGCGTGATTAAACATCTATAAGAAAAAAAAAAAGATATTATTAAGACTTTATATAAAGCAGATCCAAGAGGCTTAGATGCCACCTACTGGAAACCAAAAGAAAAACACCTTCTTTCCAACAGACTAGTAGGGACCCTTATATAATAAATCTTCTTTCTGGGAGGGGGGAGGGAAGCAAGACACACTTAAATTAATGCCCAGGCAGAGAAATAGTCCATTAAACACCATGAACAACCAAGGTGACAAAGCATCTCATAAAGAATGAGAGAAATCTCCAGAAAATAAGCTTACAGACATAGAAATATGTAAATTAAATGACAAAGAATTCAGGATTGTACTTCTAAAATAACTAAATGAGATCCAAAAAGAATCATATCAACAATTTCAGAAACTGAAATAACTAGATGAGCAAAGTGAGTTCTTTAGCAAGAAGAATGAAACCCTCAAAAAGGATTGAATAGACCTTCTGGAAATAAAGAACACACTGCAAGAATTGAAAAATGAAATTCCAAGCTTGGGAAATAGAGTTGACCAAATGGAGGAAAGGATCAGTGATATCAAAGATAGAAATCTAGAAATAAATCAGAAGAAAGAAGAGAGAAACCAAAAAATGAAAAATAATGAAAGAGAACTAGCTGATACCATCAGGAGAAACATAAAAATAATGAGAATTCTCAAAGGGAAAGAAAAGGAGCAAGGATTAGAAAGCATTTTCAGACAAATAGTCAATGAGAATTTCCCAAATCTAAGGATGAGCTGGAGTTTAGAACACCCAATTATCTCAACCCAAAAAGTCCTTCACCAAGACACACTGTACTAAAATTATCTAAAATCAATGACAAAGACAGAATTCTCAGGGTAGCCAGGGAAAAGAAGTTGGTAACTTATAAAGGAAAATTCATTAGATTATCGCCAGACTTCTCAGCACAAATCTTACAAGCCAGAAAGGAGTGGAGTCAAATATTCAAAGTATTGAATGAAAGGAATTACCAGCCAAGAATAATGTATCCAGCTAAGCTCTCCTTTAGATATGAAGGAGAAATAAAGACCTTTCAAGACTTACAAAAATTGAGGGAATTCTCCATTACAAGGCCTGCCCTACAGGAAATACTGAAAGGGGTCAGCTCACCTGAAACAAAATGACAAAATAATAATAATAACAATAATTAATACTAAGGTGACTAGCAGGCTGATAAAAGCAGAGGAGTGCAACCCTAACTAGGAACAGAGCATTATAAGCTTAAAATAAGAATATATTTGCTATAGCAAGATAGTAATGAATGGCCAGCATACATCGAGGCAAATTGAGACAACAGTGATTGAAAAGAGGAGGATTCAAAGATCCACATTCACAAAGGGGAATGGAGATAAGGCGTGTGCAGAAGAAAATAAATGACTGTGTGTGCGTGTGCTTGTGTGTGTGTGTGTGTGTGTGTGTGTGTGTGTATGACTAGCCTTTATATATTTGTGATGGTAACCACACACAGAATAACTGAACCATTTAACATAAAAGAAGAAGAACCAGAGGGAAAACCCACAAAAGCCAACCAAAATAAAGAAAAGAGAAACACAAGGACAAGGAAGCAAAGAAGACACCAAGCTATCAAAAAGCAAAAGATAAAATGACTAAAGAAGACCTCATATTTCAATAATCACTCTAAATGTAAATGGACCGAATTCACTAAAAAAAGGTACAGCGTGCATATTGGATCAAAAAACAAAACCCAACCATAGGCTGACTCCAGGAAACACATCTCAGTTCCAAAGACAAATATGTACTCAAAGTAAAAGGGTTGAAAATGATATTTCAAGCAAATGGCATTCAGAAAAAAGTGGGAGTAAACATTAATATCAGACAAAACAGGTTTCAAAATAAAAAAGGTAAAGAAAGATGCTGAGGGACACTTCATAATGATAAAGGGAATCATGCACCAAGAAGACATTACACTTATTAATATCTATGCTCCCAAGCAGGGAGCCCAAAATATATAAAGCAATAACTAACAGGACTAAAGGGAGAAACAGACCAAAACACTATTATAATAGGGGACCTAAATACCCCACTGTCAGATATGGACAGATCATCCAAACAGAAAATCAATAAGGAAATAATATCTTTAAATGACACATTAGACCAACTAGACACAATTGACATTTACAGAGCCTTTCATCCAAAAACAGCTGCTTATACATTCTTCTCTAGTGCACATTGAACATTCTCAAGGATTGACCACATACTAGGACACAGAGATAGCAAATATAAGAGGGTTGAAATCATACCAACCATAATCTCTGATCATAATGCTTTGAAACCAGAGACCAATTCCAGAAAGAAATCAGGAAGAACCACAAATACATAGAGAATAACAAAATACTACTAAAGAATAACTGGGTTACAGAAGAAATAAAAAGAGAGATCAAGAGATACATAGAAATTAATGATAATGACAGTACAACACTCCAAATTTTGGGACACGGCAAAAGCGGTCATAAGAGTAAAATTTATGTCATTACAAGCCTACCTCCAAAAAAAGAATGAGCTCGAATAAACAACCTAATCCTTTATCTTAAAAAAAAAAACTAGAGGAGAAAGAACAAATGAAGCCTAATAGAGTCAGTAGAAGTAAAGAAATGATCAAAATTAGAGCAGAAATAAATGAAATTGAAAACCAACAACAAAACAACAATAGAAAAAATAAATGCAACAAAGGGCTGGTTCTTTGAAAAGGTTAATAAATTTGACAAACCCATTGCTAGACCCACTAAAGAAATAAGAGAAAAGATACAAACAAACAATATCAGAAATGAAAGATGGAAAATTACAACAGACACTGCAGAAATACAAAGGATCATACAAGAATAATATAAAAAAGTATAAAACACCAAATTTAATAACATAGAAGAAGTGGACCAGTACTTAGAAAAATACAAACTTCCTAGACCAAATCAGGAAGAATTGGAAAATCTAAATAGATCAATTAGCAGTACGAAAATGGAAACAATCATCAAAAACCTACCAAAAAGTTAAAGTCCAGGACCAGATGGCTTTACCAGTGAATTCTACCAAACATTCAAAGAACATTTAATACCTATTCTCCTCAAACTCTTCCAGAATAAACAAACAAACAAACAAACAAACAAATAAAGAGGAGGCAATACTTCCCACCTCATTTAATAAGGCCAATACCACCCTGATACCAAAGGTAACACACACACACACACACGCACAAAAACTATAAACCAAATACAGCAACATTATTAAAAAGATTATACACCATGATCAAGTGGACTTCATCCCAGAGACACAGGAATGGTTCAACATATGCAAATTGATTATTTGATACACCACATAAAAGAATTTTAAAATATGAATAATATGATTATATTAGTAGATATAGAAAAGCCTTTGACAAGATTCGGCACCCACTTATGATCAAAACGCTTAACAAAATTGGTGTAGAAGGAAAATACCTTAATATAATAAAGGCCATATATGACAAGTCCTCAGCCAACATTAAACTTAATGGTGAAAAACTAAAAAACTTCCCTCTAAGATCAAGAACAAAGCAAGGCTGTCCACTATCACCACAGTTATTCAATATGACATTGGAGGTCCTAGCAAGTGCAATCAAGCAAGAGAAGGATACAAAAGGCATCCAAACGGGAAACAAATAATTCAACAGTCACTATTTGTGGATGACATGATTCTCTATATAGAAAATCCTAAAGATTCCACAAGAACACTACTAGAAACAATAAGAAAGTACAGTAAAATTTCTAGATACAAAATTAAGGTTCAAAAATCCATAGCGTTCCTATACTCTCATAATGAAGTGCCAGAATAAGAAGTGGAAAAAATAATTTTTTTTTTCGCAATTGCAACAGAAAGAATAAAATGCCTAGGAATTAATCTAACTAAACATGTGAAGCACCTATATAATAAAAACTACAAGACCTTATCAAAAGAAATTGAAGAAGATACAAAGAAATGGAAAGATATTCCATGTTCTTGGATTGGAATAATCAGCATAGTTAAAATGACTTTATTACCTAAAGCATTAAACGGATTTAATCCCATCAGCATTTTTTAAAGAAATAAGACAAAAAAAAATCATCAGATTTGTATGGAAACGAAAAAGACCCAGAATTGTCAAAACCATCTTGAGGAATACAGAACGAAGCTGGAGGCATCACTCTGCCTGACTTCAAATTATACTAGAAAGTGACAGTAATCAAAACAGCATGGTATTGGCAGAAAAACAAACACACGGACCAGTGGAACAGAATTGATAGTCCAGAAGTAAACCCATATTTATATGGATAAATATTTTTTGTCAAAAAAGTCAAAAACATACAGCGAAGAAAGAAAGGCCTCTTCAATAAATGATACTGGGAAAACTGGAAAGCCACCTACAAAAGGATGAAACTAGACTGTTGTTATCACCACACACCAAAATTAACTCAAAATACATTAAGGACCTGAATATAAGACTGGAATCAATAAAATGCATAGAAGAAAACATAGGAACTAAACTCAAGGACCTTGGACTTAAAGTGGATTTTATGACTTTGACCTCAAAGGCAAGGGAAGTAAAAGCAAAAATAAACAAATGGGACTACATAAAACTAAAGATCTTCTGCCAAGAAAAAGAAGCCCTCTAAAAGATAGACAACCATCTGAATGGGAAAATATATTTGCAAGCAACGCCTTCGATAAGGGCCTAATATCCAAAATATACAAAAAATTCATACAACTCGATAACAAAAAAAACCAAATGATCCAGTCAGAAAATGGGCTGAGGACTGAACAGACACTTCTCCCTGGAGAACATACAAATGGCCGACAAATATATGAAAAGATGCTCAACAATGCTAGCTATTAGGGAAATGCAAATCAAAACCACATTGAGATACCGTTTCACACCTGTTAGAATGGCTATAATCAACAGGACAAGTAATAACAAATGTTAGGGAGGATGTGGGAAATGGGAACCCTCATACACTGCTAGTGGGACTGCAAATTGGTACAACCACTATGGAAAACAATATGGAAGTTCCTCAAAAGAACTTCCATATTGATCTACCATATGATCCAGCAATCTTTCTACTGGATATTTACCCCCAAAGACTTGGAAACCCATATCCCAAAAGTTAGTTGCACATTAATGTTCACAGCAGCATTATTCACAGAGGCCAGAACATGGAAACGACCTAAGTGTTCTATGATAGATGATTGGCTAAAGAAGCTGTGGTATATATATACAATGGAATATTACTCAGCCATAAGAAGAGATGAAATACTGCCATTTGCAAAACATAGATGGACCTTGAAATAATCATGCTAAGAGAAATAAGTCAGACAGAGAAGGTTGAAAATCAAATAATATCACTTATATGTGGAATATAAACCTAAAAATAACAAATGAACAGAACAAACAGTCTCATGGACATGGACAATGGACTAGTGTTTACCAGAGAGGAGGGGTAAGGGGGAAAATAAAAAAAAAATAATAAAATGTTTAAAAAAATAAAAATATAAGCTTGGAGAAAACCATAAACAAACAAATAAATAAACAAACAAATAAATAATACAGAGCTCAAGGCCACATTGAATCTCCTTTCTCATAGTCTCACAACAGACATTCAGACTTTCTTAATTCAGTTGCCTATGTTATCTATCAACAGGGAGCAACCTAGAGACTTGAATCCCATAGTAGACCAAAGGCAGTGCTAGGTATACTGAAGTAAAAAGGTCAGTTTTTATGCTTAATGAAAACATCATTTTTTTCCCTTTCTGTCATAAAGAAAATCATTCCATAATATATACTTAAACTCATAGTCTTTTTTTTTTCTCAAAACTGATACAAACTTGAACGGTGTATGCAAATGTCATTAGTGTACATGAACCTCATTTCAAATTTGACCATGATTCAAAGAACATACATTTCTCTTTAGGGGTCATGTTTCTCTTCCTTCAAATCCTGTCACTATTCTTCCATAAAATATGGTAATAAGTTACGTAGCTTGCTAACTTACTTCATATAATGTATTTGTTTGTTTGTTTGATACATATAATGTATCAAACAAACAAATATAAGTAAATAAATAAATAAAACTATATTTTAATTTACTATATAATGCAAGTTCTAAGTTCAGTACCTAGTACATTGCTGATGCCCGATAAATAATTGATAAATGAATGTCTTAGAAACCCCAGGCACACACAGCTTTTTCTGAGCACTCAAGATATACAAAGACCTTCTTCTTCAGACTTGGCCAATTATTGTAACTGTTCTTGCAAAGCCCTATGCCTTAGGAACAATGTATAATTTCAGCAAGTCCTTCTGTTGCTTCGGACTAGCCTAAAGTAATGAGAAAGATCAAAATGGGTCTGGTTTAGCAAGAACACTGTTAAGGTTAAACAGGAAGAAAAGAGACTGAGATTTCCCATGGACTCAAAAACAGACTGATAAGTAGGCTATGGCAAAATTACCCTGCACTCTTCAAACCATCTCAAAGCTCACAGCATTGTCTTTTAGCAAGAATTGGAATTTCTAAATAAGCTAAAGTTCGACTTGTGTGGAAGGCAAGATTTTATGTGGAGGTTACGGCAACCAAAATATATATATATATATATATATATATATATATATATATATATATATATAATTTTACATATATAATATATAATATTATAATATATATTATATAATATATTATATATATAATAGATATTAACAATTCTTAAAAAAAGGACAGGAATAAGAGCTGTGACCAATGGGAAAGTCAAAAAAAATGTATAACTTATCATCTAATCAGACTTGTGGAGTGATTAGGCTGATGGTATTTAAACATGAGAAAACCAAAAAACTCTGTTCTGGAAACCCCTCTCTCATACTCTGCATGAGTAGGAGAGAAATAGGCAGAAAGTAACCTAGAGTCAGAATCCTTCAGTATCTGCTGGATACTTAATCCAAGAAAGACCCTTAGAGGGAATTGAAGAGAGAAGGCCAATAAATACTATAGGGAAGGAGATAACTGAACTCCCAGGCTCTAAGTACACACACACACACACACACACACACACACACACACACTTTTTCATTCTAGCCATGGAGAAGCAGCTGAAGGCCCTCAAGCCCAGAACCCTTTCTGCCTTCACTATCTTGGGCCTTAAAGCTGATGGGACAATGGTTTCAACATTGGCTTCAGTCCTCGCAATTTAAAAATCACTGTAAAAAGAGCAACTGATCTGGGAGAACTTATACATATCTCCTTACGATCTCCTTTGTATATCTGCCTTAGACATCACTTTTGTCCTTGAACTACCTGAGAGCCAGTAGTTGAACAGGCCTCTGTTTCACTCTCCCCTGAAAGTGCTACGCCCAACAGTGTGATCTCCTTACAGTGTAAATCAGAATACATCACTCCCTTGCTCAAAACCTTCCAACGGTTCTCATCTCACTCAAAATGAAATACAAACTCCTCACACTGGCTGACAGGACTCTTTCGAGAGTAGGCCTTTTACTATCTCTTTGACCACACCTCTTAGTGGTCACACTTTCTCTCTCTTTTTTTTTCATTCATCAGTTTTTTTTTTCTTCAGCTTTATTGAAGTATAGTAGATAATTTGTTGCTCATATTTACATTGTATGATTCAATGAGGTTTTTTGTTTCAATTATAGTTGACATACAATAATATATTAGTTTCAGTCATACAGCATAATGATTAAAGATCCATATAACTCACAAAGTGATCACCCACTAATCAAGTACCCTCTGCCCCTTACATGTTATTTACAACATTGTTGACTGTTTTCCTTATCTACACTTTATATCCCCATGACTGTTTAGTAACTATCCATTTGTACTTCTTATCCCCTTTCCCTTTTTCACTGTCCTTTCCAACCGCCCCCCCATATCTTGTAGCCCCCAAAATCTTCTCCGTATCTGAGTTTGTTTCCCTTTTTGTCGCTGTTGTTTATTTTGTTTTTTAGATTCCACATGTACATGAAATCACATATTTGTCTTTATCTGCCTTATTTCATTCAGTGCAATACCCTCTAAGTCTATCAAAGCAATATCTTTTTCCACCCCCTTCCTTTTAGTCTGTGTGTGTCTTTTAATCTGAAGTGAGTCTCTTGTAGGCAGCATATGTAGGGGTCTTGTTTTCTTATCCATTCAGCCACTCTATCTTTTGGTTGGAGCACCTAATTCTTTTCCATTTGAGGCACTCATTGATAGAAATGTAGTTATTACCATTTTTTATTCACGTTTTTGATATCTGTTTTTTTCTTCTTAAAAAGGTCCCTCGAACATTTCCTGTAATACTGGCTTGGGATTGATAAATTTCTTTAGCTTATTTTTGTCTAGGAAGCTCTTTATCTGTCCTTTAACTCTAGATGATAGCTTGGCTGGATAAAGTATTCTTGGTCATAGATCCTGGGTTTTCATCACATCGAATATTTTGTGCCAAGCCCTTCTGTCTTCCATAATTTCTTTTGAGAAATCAGCTGCAAGTTTTACAGAATCTCCCTTGTAACTAACTAATTGCTTTTCTCTTGCTGCTTTTTAAGATTCTCTCTCTTTGTATTTAATCTTTGGCATTTTAATTATAACATGTCTCAATGTGAACCTCTTTCGGTTCATTTTTTTGGAGACTCTCTGAGCTTCTTGGGGTCATATGTTTATTTCTTTCACCAAGTTAGGGAAGTTTTCCATCATTATTTTCTCAAATATATGTTCAACTTCTTCTTCTTCCACTTTAGGTACCCATATGACACAGATGTTGTTACCCTTAATTTTGTCCCATAGGCTCTATAAATTATTATTATAGTCTTGTATTCTTTTTCTTGACATTCTGATTGAGTGTCTTGGCTCCCCCATCCTCTATATTGGTGTTTTGATCTTCTTCTTCCTCCACTCTGTTGATCCCCTCTAATATACTCTTGATCTCAGATAATGTGTTCCTTTCTGACTGGTTCCCTTTTATAATTTTCATTTCCATTTTTATATTTTTATATCTTTGTGAAAGTTCTCACTGAGTTCATCTACACTTCTCTTAAGTTCATTGAGCATCCTTAGAACCAATGTTTTAAATCTCTGCATCTGTTAGATTGTTTGACTCCATTTTTCTTTGATTCATGTTCTGTTCTCTCATATGTTTCTTGCTTCTTTGTCTTCCCATTTTGGCTGCCTTTCTGGATCTGTTTCTGTGTACTAAGCAAAGTCTCTAAGTCTCCCAGTCTTCATAGTGTTACTTTGTGTATACTAGGTGTCCAGCAGCACAGTCCTGAGAGGGGTTCAGCTGCAGGACAAGTTTAGCCCCAGTCTATGCACCTCCAGGGGCACCTGTTAAGATTCAGCAAGCAATCTACAGATGCTGTGCTTATAGTTGCCTCGAGAGGCCACATCAGAAAATAAGATCAGCTGGCACCAATGTAAGTCTTGGCGCTGCTCAGCAAGTGGCATAGGACTCGCCAAAGACACAACTGAATGTGGCTTGGGTGGGGCTGGGAATTCCAGGGAATTCTCTGGGCAGAGCAACCTCTGTTATCCAGTTTGATGATGTCTCAGCTATGGCGTCATTGCCTTTGCACACTGAAAGGGGAGAAGGCTCAACAGAGGGGCAATGGATACCAACAGCATTTCTGTCCAATAGAAAGCCTCGCTTTGGGCCCCCACTCCAACAACTCAGTATTCCCCTGTAAGTCCCAGGTATCCCCTTAGCAGCCAACCTGACACTGGTGCTCAGAGCAAGCAGGTCCATCACCTCAAAAGTCCATTTGCAGACCTGGCTGCAGCTGCCGTAGCCTCTGCCCCACTCAGACACGGGGGACGAGGCAGCCTTATGTCTTCGCCTCCTCCTCCCTCCAACCATTGCAGGGTGATTTCTTAATTCTCACCCTAGTTGTTGTGTTTCTGTTTATCTAGACCACAGGAGACTCTGCTTGCTGTTTGTTTCACATTTCCTTCTCTACTTTGATGAAATCTCAAGAGGGTATGAACAAAACATCTATCATCTACATCATTTTTCTTAGTATGTCTTTCTCTGTCTGCTCTGGCCTCATGAGCTTTATTTCCAACATTCTTTACCTTGAGGCTTTCATATGTCCCTCTTATAACACTTTGGTCTCATATTTGTCTATATCATTAAAAGTCAGAATAAAATGGAATTACATGTTTCGGTTTGAGAGTGGAAACATTTGTGACTCAGGAATTTGATAACCAGGCATGTTTTCATTAATGTGCAAAGTCAATGGAAAGATATTCTTACATGCACAAGTATGTACTTGTGGAGCCGAAAAAGAAAGATTCACTTATATGAACCCTAAGAAAAAAAATTTATCTGCTGAGATAAACTCTCTGTGGTTAGCTGAGGGCCCAAATTTTATGAATGATAAGAGCCTACTGGCCATTTACTGATGGGCTTCTCTCATACTCTGTATACTGGAAAGAACTTCAGACTGAATTCTCAGCTTCCAAAACTATTCTTTCCTGCTTGTTGCTTGTTTTCACTATCTGAATCAATTACTGCAAAGAAACCCTGGCTTCCTCTTTTACCAACAGACTGAGACCTGCCCTGTCCAATCAGAACTGCACAATTTGGATATCTTATTTACATAAACAGACCTAATCGAGAACCTGGGTGGGAACTTTGACTATAAAAGATAGCTTCCCCTTTGTCTCTGTGTAACACAATTTAGATTTCTACCTGCATCTCTGTCTCCTGGGCTGTAGCTCTTTTTGCTCAAATAAATGCTTTTTATTTTTTATGACAGTTTAAAATTAATTTTGATTTGCATAGCTTAACCAAAGAAAATTACTCAAGAAACATAGTAGCTGAAAAAAAGTAACAAACGAACAAACAATACATTTGTTTTCCACTAACCTCCTCTGCCTTTATTAAGACCCCCATGCAATAAATTATTTTGCTTGTTAAAATCCAAAGAATGCAAGAAATATTTTTTCAAGTTCTGTGCTGGTTCAGCTCATGTGCTCAACAGCAAGGGTGAGAGCTGATATTATCTCCAAAGGGGTGAAAATTGATTAATGGGAGGGGCACAAAAAAAAAAATCTTAGGTAGTACAATGGTTTGTGGTCCTCAAAAATCAATCATATCTGACAATATAAATATATATATACAGTATATCTAATACTAAAATTTAATGAAATGGAAGAGAGATTATTAGGGGAAAATATGTCTAAAAATCTCTTGGGGATGGGACAATATTTTTTAAAATAAGTTGAGAAGCAGTGATTCACCTATTGAAACATAAAACCCAAATTCTTTTCTCTCTTTGTTAGGTTTCTTAGAGCCTCAGCATTCGCTACTTTTACTTTTTTTAATTACACACACAAGTTCTTTTGTGTTAGAAAGCTCTACCTACTGATTCCTCAATAACTTGTTTTCATATTGAAATGTCTAGACCCCACCTTCTGTTTTCAAATATAAGTGAAATATTGAAAAAATATTTACCTATAGCTAATAACATTAGCCCCAATATTTTAAACTTATAGTTTTTCTTATTCAACTCTGAAGTCACTCACATTATCATGACTCCTATTATAAAGTACAAATTATGAGTTCAAAATATTTAACTATTCTTTATTACTCATTAAGTATAAAATGAAGAACATGCATTAATGATAACATTAATTAATTATATGTTAAAATTAATGAACTATAATATTATCTTCACACTTATCACTTTACAGTTTCAAAAAGCTGCTAATTTTCAATCATGTCCAGGCAACAAAAAGAAGGAATTGCAAGAGGTAAAGAAGGTTAGGAGTAACCAAATAAATCTGCCTGATTTTATTGAGAAAAAAATGTTTTTCCAGAAACCCCATCAAAAAGATTTTCACTTATTTTTTCTCTGGCTGGAACTGTAACACATGGCCACTCCCCCTGGAAGTAATTCAAAAGAAGAGGGTTGAAGATGGGGCCTTCAACCAGCTGCCAACAGTGCCCACCACATTTGTTCTTTTATATCATTCAAGTCTCACTGATCACATAGCAGCCCCTCAGAGTGCCTCTCTTGACAGCCCAATGAGAGTAGCAGACCCATCTTTTATGCTCTATTTGTTCTTGCAATGTTGTAAGCCCTGAGAATAGAGCAGTGTACAAAGCATACAAAATCTCTCCTTCTGGACTTACAGTGCCCTATGTGTTTTCTTCATGAACTTCATAAAATTATATATTTTGTTTACTTACTGTCTTATCTCTAAAATATAAACTCTGAAAAAGGTAAGGACTTTCATGCACCTCTGTATCCATGATGCTTAGAACAATAGCCCCTAGCATACAAAATATATGTAAATGTATGTTGAATAACTGAATTATTGAATAAGGAAATGAGATTTGGGAAATTTAAAATTTTCTACCCAAGATTACTATTAATAAGTCAAAAAGTTAATAATTTAGAATTTCTGAGATAGAAGACATATTATCTCTTAAAATTCTATACCAGATCCCCCATCAATCAGTAGTGCCTAAGTCATTGCTATTGATGTGTTGACTGGTACTGGCTCAGGAGAGTCAATTATGAGCATCAGTCTCCAACTTGGCTTTCAGTGTATCATATTAGTAACTTGAAACAGGATATGGTGGGAATATTTACCTCATGGTAACTGGGAGATGCCACAAATCAAGGTTACAACCCGCCCCGAGAGCTGGTCATTAAACATTTTCTAGCAAACCATTGGGTATTTCCTTCCCTTCGTGCTTCCTTGTCTCTGTTACTGTTGAAAGCACTGACATAAGCTATCCAACTTCTCTCCCTAGGAGCAATTCTAGTATTACTGCTTCTGTGGAACTCACTGAATTTTCAGCATAGTGCCCTCCTCTTGCTTTCTCCCTTTCCAAATCTCTCAATCTTGAAACAAGGATCACAGGCCAACAGGGGCAGAGCAAAAAAGTAACTAAAAATTGTGACTATTCAGAAAACAAATCAGGAAAGATCACCAGCGTGTATATGGGGAAAGAGAACAATGGAATTTAGCTCTGTGTCTATAAAAATGGGCAGGGGCAGAATCTTTATTGAAAGGCTCTGCTTGGTTGGCAGTACTAGGCTTACTCCAAGGAAGCATAAGTCCCTTTGTTCTTTTTATATGAGGACAATCAATGCTGGACTGACTCTACTTGTTATTTTTCAGGGGAATTCAGTGGAACTTGTACTCTGAAACAGTGAATACCTGAATAAAATTTATATGATATGCTGTAAAATAATTTCATAAAGCAGCATCTTCTACTCTAAAGTTAAACATAAAGTGTATGTTTGTTTTATTTTACTTTGTGCTTGCTTTTCAGAGTATATCTTTGATCCAGGAACATACATTATAATTCCTCTTCCTGTCATATATTTCAAATAATACTATGAATACAGGTATTCATATATATATATATATATATGTATGTATATATACACACATATATACGTATATATCTATATATATACACACACACACACACATATTTTGTTTTCATTTAATATTCCTCCTCCATTTATTCTCTCATGGTCTGGGTCAGATTGCCCCAGGGGGTTCCCAGATACGTAAGAAGTAGCCTAGGAAAAAAAGTTAGAAGAAGCAATAATTACATCTTCTAGCATAACTTATCTAAGGCTTTGACATCATAGTGGCAGTCCCACGCCACTGTAATAATGAGTATAGAGTGGGGGAACATACTTGTGCTCTGATGGTGATGATAGGAAATAGAACGAACATAATCTATAAAGCACTAGCTATGTTTCATGTGATTTATATTTGCTAGCTTGGTCAATTATTACATCAGCCAATATTATTTGTATTATTATCTTTTTTTTCTTTTTTAGAAAAAGGAACTGAAATCCCAGCTTCCAGAAAACTTGTCCATAGTCACACAACTAGAAAGTTGCAAAACAGATTCATATACAGCCAATGAAAGTTCATATGTCTTCTATTTCACAATGCTGCCTCCAGTGAAGATAGCACACTAGCTGCTCTTCATTCCATTGTGGCCTAAAAAGAAGTCACTACCAAAATTTGACTCACCACATTTCCCTTGGAAAGCTAACTTGTAAATCCACCAAGAAAAACCTGTCTTCTTCTATGGCCAACTCAGGGATCTCTTGCAATAGGCTGTTATCTGCAGGAATCATAAAAAAATCAAACATAAATATCATAGCCAGAACTCAAAACCAGGTTTGTCTGACTCCACACTCTGCTGTTACCACTCATCATGTTTTTTTTTTCATTCATGCAAAAAATAAACATCAAAATATATTCAATATTATATAGAAATTAAAAAGTTATTAACAATATGTTTATTAGAGTTGTGTGTATGACAAAGATTTTCATGGAAAAAAATTCTCAGGCCTAGATACCTGGGAGAATCTAGCCATCAAATAACTTTAACAGGTTAGCACCAACTCTCTATTTGCAAGCATAAAGAAGAGAAAGTAAACAAACTTTTAATATTCTGAAATAAAGTACTGCAGATCAAAAGCCTCATGGTTTCACCACAGTGACACAGTCAAGCTTTTCTCAATGTCCCCATCTGTGAGTTGGTTCCCTGACATTGATTGCACAGCTTAGTTGTCTAAGCCTTCTATTAACCCAGTGTCTTCTGTTTGGAATTATTTCCTTAATTTGTAACTCTGCTTTCTCTTTAGTCTATCTTTTTAGAAAGCCACATCTGCCATTTCTTTGAAGTTCCCCTTTAATTCAAGAATACCAGCAACAGACTCTTAGGTATGGCATCAGAAAATACTCTCCAATCCCAGTATCCTTTCTTTCTCTCAAAAGTAAGCTTAGAGGTTCCTTTTGTAGGGAGACTCCAGATCCTACCAATTATTAGGCATAAAAAGTCTATTTCAGCAAGAGCTTTCAGAGTCAACTGCTAATCTCAACTCCTCATCTCAAACCAATCTGTGTTTAGTTCTCCAAAAACCACATTTTCAGGAATCTTGACTTCGATCTTCTAAAGAAAGTTAGAGCCTATAGGAGCATAGGAAACTAGGCAGCAGGGGGAAGAAAGTTCAGAGATCAATCAGTCCTTTCTCTGGCTAGTGCAATTCAGACACACCTTCCACAACAATTGAAAGAACATACAATCTTGACAAAAAGTCAGAAAGAATATACAACAATCAGGCATGATATAATTCTAGAAGTACTACTAGTAATTGAGTTTATCTTGGCTTTGAAGTGATAGGTTTAACTCATTTCTCATTTAGAAAAAAAAAAGTGCTGCTCACTGCCAATATGAATTTATTTTTATATAAACATGCTCTTTGAAACTGAAGCAAATCTGACTGGTTTTCAATGTGAAAATAAAATATAAAAACTGTACTTAGACTTATTTCTAAACAGAACTTGTCTCTAATCATAATGTAATGGAAATTTATATGATCATCAGTATTTAATAATTTGTGTGTGTGTGTGTGTGTGTGTGTGTGTGTGTGTGTGTGTGTGGTAAATTTCAAAGCATGGAACCACACAAAGCAGAATATCACATTCTGTATAAAAATATCACATTTCTCTCTGGATCTTCTTGACATCCTTGTCATTGTTTGAGCAGCAAATTTTGCAGTGATCAGTTGGATTCTATTTCCTTGATGTGGTATGTTCTTGAGGAAATGTCTTCTAGACAGGTGAAGTGATGTGACATCATCAGAGCACAGATGACCTCGACGTTGCTGCCCTGGCTTATAATGCTTTTCCAGCATTCTTTTAACCATTGTCAGTCTGAAGTTTACATGGCTGATCATGTTCTCAAGATTGTCCATCTTCAACAAGATGTAGAAGTTCAGAACTGTAATGTTTAGAAGGTGGTAAAAGAATTTCTTATACCAAAATGTGTGCCTTTTGTGCTTGGTTGAGTAAGAAGTGAGCAGCTGATCAGCCAAGTCCACTGCTTTCATATTCTCATTATAATCCACAATGACACCTGGCTTCTTAGTTTTCTTTCGATTTTTGTTGTCTACTTCAATCATCACCTCCTTCTTGTCACACCATTTCAGTGTCATAAGTTCACCACAGAATCTGGCTACAGTTGTTTCCTTTGCAAAGTTTTTTTTTTTTTTTTTTCAGATCATTTGGCATCTGTTTTCTGTTCAAATGAGCTGTTCCAACTGCATCAGTCCTATTTTGATGTAATTCTCTGAAAAGCATGAGAGATGTATAAAAGTTATCAAGGAAGACACTATGCCCTTGGCCAAGAAGGTCATTGATCAAGGTAAGAACAGTGCGTGACAATTTGAGACCATCAGCTGTATCTTTGAAAATCATACTGGGCCCTGTGTGAACAACAATATTCCACACATAACCAGATTGACTTTCACAAAGTACATATAGCTTGAGATCAAATCATGCTCATTTCGATGGGATATACTGCTTCCAAATTAACCACTACTTGAACAGTATCAGTGATTCTTCGACTGCAATGCTTCTGTTTGGAGTATACACAGTTGAAAAGTTATTTGCAAGAAAGTCAAACACAGGTTTTATTTGCAGTGAAATCTGGGCCTTTGATTGACCAGTGGATATGGAAGAATCGTTAACAAAATGCAGGCACTGAAACAAAAGTAAAAATCTTTCACCAGTCATAATTTGCCTGAGATAAGGTATATCCAAAAGAGGCTTTGTTGACCAAAACATCTCCAGCTCAGGTTTCTGCACAATACCTTGCAGTAACATTACTTCAAAAAATACTTTCAGTTCATCCTCGTTGGTGTCTTTCCATTTATCCATTCACAAAAATTTTTTTGGACCATGTAGCTTTGAAGCCGACAAGGCAGCTTGGGCATTCATTTCACTGGTAGTTTTTAAAACTAATTTCTCAATAAAGAACAGTTCAAAATACTGCAGTGGGACAGTGGTATCACTGAAATCAACTTTTCTTCCAGGTGTGCTGGTAAAGTCATACCTTTGACATGGAATCATAATATTAGTTGACCATTTCAGAGCATGGCCTGAGTCAGCTGATGTAGGGCTATTTCCATCCAATTCAGAGTAAAACACAGGCCTGACAGTATAGTCTTCTGAAGCACTATCCAAAAAATCATCAGTATCATCTATTTTGGAAAAATCGGATTCATCAAATAAATCTTTGGCTAACAGCTATTCGAGAACAATGTTAACATCACACATAGGAATGCTACATTTTCTAAGATTTAACATTTTCGATGATTTGGAACGACTAAATTTTTAAATGGAAATATCACCACTAAAAACAGAATGTTATAATTAGAATGATGTAATTTGTTTCTAAAGACTGTCAATATACTAGTGCAATGTGAAAATAATAATAAAGTGAGATATTTCATGGCAAACTTAGGGGGTAAGATTAGGACTGTAATCTGTGAGTTATTGCTGGGTAAACACTGTAGACACAAGGGCCGCCTGCAAGTATTCTCCACACAAACAGGAAATGAATTAAGTCTCTGCTCTAATATGTAATATTGGGGAAGGTACCTTAATCTCTTCCCAAAGCCTCAATTTTTTTTATCTGTAAAAATAGGAATAGTAATAATGCCTAATTGATAGGGCTATAATGACGATTAAATAAGATGATGTTTCTAAAGTGCCTTATCACAAAACTGACCACATACTTTTCAAAGAATATTAGTTCTCATTGTTTTTATGTAACTTTAAATATCTCCATTGGCAAATTACTGTTCCCAGCAAGCATCATGACCTAGGTAGATGAAACTGACTAATAATCTTGACTACATCAGAGACTGAAGACTATCCCTCCTATAATGGCCTTTGCCTATCCCTGTTGGTTCTGTTCCTAATAATCAGCTTCCAGTTCATGGAATTTTCTTGCCAGGATTTTCTAAAAGAAAGCTGCACTGGTTTTTAAAACAAAAACAAAAAATGCTTCCTAGACCTGGTTCCCTAACATGTCTGGGTAGTTGTCTTCTTGATATAGAAGTGGTTTATTTTCTCCTCATTATGTTCTAGAACCTTTTATCTTTAATGTCACTAATAACTACACCTACCTCACTATTATACCTTTTCTGTATACTATGGTGTGATTTTCTGCATATGGCACTTAGAAGAAAAAGCAAGAGAAAGCTAAATTTATAAAATAGCAGGCAGTTTTCTATAAATTTATTTGATCCTTGCCTAACATAAATACTAGAAATCATGAGAAAATTGATCTTCCTCCCTCCTACCCTCACTGCCAATTAAAAATAAAGTGTTCTGAAACACTTTGCAATTTTATATAGGGAGCCTTCAAAGTCTTTTGGCATACCTTTTTAGTCAGAGCTTAGGTTTTTGTTTTGTTTTGGTTTGGTTTATATTTTAATATATTCTCAATTATCTTCCCAGAACTGTAGGTGGTTTAAAATATAAGACTTAAAAAATTGAGGTCAATAAAACTAGCATTCAAAAATATGGAATAAGATTATTCTAAAACTGCAATTTATTTTATTCTGAAATTCTTGGCAAAAAAAAAGGAAAAAAAGAATATCAAAGTGTTTCTATAATTTCAATTATCTTTTAAAATTAAAAAACAAATAAAACTACAATAGAAATGTAATATGGCTATTAAATAGACATTTACCTCACAGTCATTTTGGAACACTGAGGAACACAGAGTTCTCTTGAGGACAAATGGAGCGGGAAAGTAATGTGTGATCAAGCAAAATAAGTGAAAGTTGAAGGAGGTAGGAAAAAAATAGAGATTAATTCTCACATCAACGAGAAGATTCTTGGAGTGATATCAGCAGCATTGTAGCATGAGAGGAACTCCAGGTCTCTCTCCTTGAAGTTAAAACAGCTATAAATTCAACAAAGGATTCCCTGCTCAACACACAAACATGTCTGAGAGGTCCTCACATTGAAACTTCTGAAGGTGGGCACATTGAATAGAACATGGGAGGAGGGATGGGGGGAGGGACAGAAACACATGCTGAGATGCAGTCAGGAGCTCACTACAGAACTCAGGCAGAAGAGAACACGGGTTACAGCATAAACATTGTGGAGCCCTAAGAAGCAGAATCAACATTCCTGCCTGAGTGATCACCACATACTGTGGCTGAACCCAGTGACAGGGAAAGAGATGAAACACAAAAGTGCAGCAGCTGTGGTCTAGCAGCTACCATTAGCAGGCAGAAAGCAAGCCACAGATACATAGTCGACACTCACCCTCTCAGAGTTCCCCTCCCCTCACCATGCCAGAGCTCACAGTAGACCCCAGCAAAAGCTGTTGACATGAAAGTGTCGGGTTACAGAGTACACTTTCTGCAGACCTAAGTATTGGAGAAGCAGAAACATTTCTCCCTGAGCAGCAGGTGCACACTAAAGCCAATTCCAGTGACAAGGGCAGAAATACAGAGTTGCGGCAGCTGAGGTCTAGCAGCCACCACTATTGGAAGAACAATGCCATGAATATACAAGCCAGTATATTCCAGCCTACCCCACCCTCATCTAGAGCAGTGGAACCCCATGGAGGCACCTGGAACACTTCAGAAAGTACAACATTGCTAGCAGCATCTAATTGCAGATACCACCTAAAATAATAGTGCTGGGATCTCATGAGTCTGGAACCCCATCACCCACCACTTTTCACCAGTGTTGGTGCCTTGAGATTAAGATGACCTGGTCACAAAGGAGATGCCCATCTCCCCAGGGAAAACAGAACATGTTTCATGGCTGAGGGAATAGTTCCACAGAGACCCCAGAAGTTCTGAAAGTACAAGTAAAATAAAAAATAAAAATAAAAACTAGTACTTCAGCACCACTTAGTAGAAAATATAAGACATCATCTTATCAACCCGCTAAATAGAGAAGTGTCACAGTTTTAAAAAGCAGAATTTATTCCCATACATACCTAGGGAGAGAAATAATCTATCAAATACCTTGAATAACAAAGGTAACAAAGTTACTTAGAAAGAAAATGAACAATCTTCAGGAAATAAACTTAAAAACATGAAAATATGTGAATTAAATGACTGAGATTTCAAGATTACAGTTCAGAAGAAACTCAATAAGACAAAAGAAAACTCAGTAATGAAATCAACAAACAAAAGGAATATTTTAACAAAGAAAATGAAACTATAAAAAAGAACTAACTAAACAAAAATTATGGAACTGAAAAACTCAGTGAAAGAAGTGAGAATAAACTAGCAAGCTTAAGAAATAGAGTTGACCACATGAAAGAAAGAATTAATGATATCAATGACAGATATCTGGAAATGATGCATATGGAAGAAGATTTCAAAGTAAAAAAATATAAATAAAAAATCTCTACAAGAACTAACTCTATCAGAAAGAGCAATATAAGAATAATGATTATTCCGAAGGAAAAGAAAGGGAGAAACAGAGAACTATTCAAAGAATCAACAAGAATTTTCTGAAACTAGAGAAAAAACTAGATCTTAAAATCTAAGATTCTAACAGAACACCTAATTATCCGAATACAAAATGGGTTTCTCCAAGGCACGGTATTATATTAAAATTGTCAAAAATTAATAATAAAAAAAGAACTCTTAAGGCAGCCAGAGGGGAGAAAACAGTAACCTACAAAGAAAATCCCATTAGATTATCATATTTTCAGAAGAAACTTTATAAAATAGGAGAAAGTGGAATCAAATATTCAAATCATTGAAACAGAGAAATCACCACCTAAGAATAATATATCCTGCAAAGTTATTCTTTAGGTATGAAGAAGTAAGACTTTTCCATACATACAAAAGCTGAGGGAATTTATCACAAGATCTGCATTATAAGAAATACCAAATGGGGGTTTTCTACCTAAAACAAAAATACAAAAGGATACAAATGATAAGTAAGTTAGTAAGATGACTAACAGACAGACAGAAATAGTAAATTGCAACTCTTGTTCAGAATAGGGGAATATATACTTAAATATAACACAAAGGTTAAAAAAAGGTAAAAAAAAAAACTTTAAAAAAGAGAAAACAATAGCTATTGCAAGTTGGAAATAAACTCACAGCATTAAAAGGGACAATTTGTGACAAGAAAATCATAAAAAGATAAGAAGTTTAGGTCTGAATTCACACAAGGGAAAGAAAATAAAATGCAATCAGAAAGGGAATACCGTATATAAAAAATTTTCTTTTACATAAATCTAACAGTAATTACAAAAAATATATAAAACGGTAATTACAAAAAATATATAAAACTGAGATGCATAACATAAAAAAGTAGAATAAATCATAGAATACCACCTAAAATAATAGACAGAAATACAAAGGAAAAGAAACAATAGAGACACAGAGATACCAGAAAACAAAAGATAAATTGGCTATTAAAAAATCCTTACATATCAATAATCATGCAAAATGTAAGTGGGCTGAAATCACCAGTAAAAAGGTATAGAGTGGCAAATTAGATTACAAAAAAAAAAACCAGTGAAGGAGAGTCCTGATTATGATTGTGCTTACCTCCTCTCACAACCACACCAACATTACAAATAAATTACAGAAAAACCATAATTGGGAATTGCCTGAAGTCTAGCTGAACAGAAGTCCTGTAATTCAGAACATACACAAGAGGCCACCTCAAAACTGGTAGAGGGGCAGTGACATGGAATGTGTTGGTCCCACATCTGCATGTGGTGGTTAAAAATCAGAAGGGATATCATGACTATGGGGGTCCCTACTGATGAGCAAGGGGTCCCAGCCAGGGTTCCAGTACTGGAAAGGTGAAGTATCCACAACTTCTGACTGTGGAAACCAGTAAAGATTGTGCCTGAGTGAGATGAAGCGTGACTAGAGGTACAGATATTCCTCTTAAGGGATCCATGAGCAAACTTACTCGCTGAGGACACATTCTCTCTGGGCTCTAGTACTGGGGCAACAGCTTGACAGGTACCAGGAACATATGGGGAGGAACTGAATTAATTATCTGGCTTCAGGCCAAAGGTTGGAAGGGCAGCTTTCTTCCAGACAGAAGTGCTGGCAGAATCCATAATTTCTTTGATGAGCCCTCCCCATCTTATGGCATGCAGAGGCAGTTGGCTGCTATATCTGAGCATCCATCAACCTGGCTGACATTGGTCACCCTGCCTTGGTGATTTCCTGAGACTCCACTCCATCCAAAATGTGGACCTACCCAAACTACTTCCAGTAGCTTTTCCATAAATATGGCTTATATAGGCTAATGCTGCAGACTTTCCTAAGATTGTTTAAAGGTTTACAAAAACCAAAGAAGCAGCATCTGGCCTCAATGTTCCCAATGCCTCTTGCTGAGCAGCCCCAAGCCCAGCATGAGTGAAAGCAGGCCTTGGTTCATTGATTGGCCTCAAAAGGCCCCTGCGCTGATGGTAGTGCCAATGGCAGCAATCTGCAGATTGCTTAATGACTCTTGCCAGATGGCCTCACACATGACACAAGCTGCAGCTAGAGTCCCTCCTAGGAGGCCTGAAGGCTGGCATATCCAGTGACCAGCTTCAGATCAAGCAAGAGCACCACCCTAGGACTGTATCTAAGGACAAGACATCTAAGGGCAGACTCAGCAGGTATCAGAATCCTGCTAAACTGAATCTTCCTCTATAGGGTCAGCCCTCACCAGTTGGTCCTCACAACCAATCCCTTTCGTTGGCTTGCAAAAACAACCAAAGCTAAACTACAATAGAGGAGCACATACAACCCATAAAAGATAGACACCTGAAGCACCTGACCCAGGTGACCAGGGAAGATTGTGCCATTGTGCCCCACAAGACACCTACTAAATAAGGCTACGTTCCTAAGACTGAGAGACACAGAAGCCCTTCCCAATACATAAAAGCAAACACAGAGAAGAAACCAAACAGAGAGACAAAGAAACATGTCCCACACGAAAAAAACAGAACAAAGCTCCAGAAAAACAACTCAACAAAATGGAGATAAGCAACCCACTAGATACAGAGCTCAGAACACTGATTATTAAGCTTCTCAATGAACTTAGGGGTAGAATATAGGGATTCAGTAAGAACTTTAACAGAGATAGAAAACATTAAAAAGAACCAATCAGAAATGAAGAATACAATAACTGAAATGAAGAATATATTGGAGGAAATCGAGAGTCGATTACATGAAGCAGAAGATAGAATCAGTGATTGAGAAAATAAGGTAGAATAAAACACCAAATCAGAATAGTAACAAAAAAAAACATTTTCAAAAAATGAAGACACTTTAAGGAGCATCTGGGATAACATCAAGTATAACAACATTTGCATCCTAGGGGGACCTGAAGGAAAAGAGACAAAGCAAGGAATTGAGAGCCTGCCTATTGGAAGAAATAATGATGGAAAATTTTCCTAACCTAGCAAAGAGAATAGATATATCAGACCAGGAAGTGCAGAGAGTCCCAAATAAGATGAACCCACAGCGGCTCACACTAAGACATATCATAATTAAAGTGCTAAAGCTCAAAGTCAAAGAAAGAATCTTAAAAGCAGCAAGAGAAAGCAATTAGTTACTTACAAAGGAGTTCCCATAAGACTGTTAGCTGATATCTCAACAGCAACTTTGCAGGACAGAAGGGATTGGCATGAAATATTCAAAGCAATGTAAAGCAAGGTGCTACAAACAAGACTAGTCTACCCAGAAAAACTATCGTTTAGAATTGAAGGACAGATAAAGAGCTTACCAGACAAGAAAATCTAAAGGAGTTCGTCAACATCAAACCAGCATTACAAAAAATGTTAGAGAAACTTCTTTAAGGAGATGAAAGAAAAATCAAAAATATGAATAATAAAAAGCAATAACTACATATCTATTAACAATTACTTTAAATGTAAAAGGATTAAATGCTCCAATCAAAAGGGTAGCTGAATGGTTAAAACGAGATCCTTATATATGCTGCCTACGAGTGACTCACTTCAGATCAAAAGATAAACAGAGACTGAAAGTATAAGGATATTTCATGAAAAAGAAAACAAACAAACAAAAATCTGGAATAGCAATACTTATAACAGACGAAACAGACTTTAAAATAAAGGCTATAACAAGAGACAAAGGAGGACCCAGTAATATCATTTCTGGGTATTTATCCAAACAAATGTAAAACATTACTTTGACAGAACATGTGAATCCATATGTTCATTGCAGTGTTAGTTACAATAGCCAAGATGTGGAGGCAACCTGGGTGTCCATCAATGGATGGATAGATAAGGAAGATTACTCATCCATTAAAAAGAAAAAGAATAAACTCTTGCCATCTGCAATAAAATGGCTGGATCTAGAGGGCATAGTGCTGAGGGGAGTAAGTCAGACAGAGAAAGACAAATGCCATATAATTTGACTTACATATGTGTTCTAAAAAAAATAAACAAACAAACAAAACAGAAACAAACTCATAGATATAGAGAAAATTTTGCTGGTTGCCAGATGAGAGGGGTTTGGGGAGGGTGATGAAAAAGGGGAAAGGATATATAAGCACAAATTAGCAGTTACAAAGGAGTTATGGGAATGTAAAGTATAGCATAAGTAATATAGTCAATATTATAACAACTATGTATGAAGTCAGTGGGCACTAGATTTATTGGGGTGATCACTTCATAAATTATATAAATATTGTATAAATAATCATGTTGTACACCTGAAACTAATATAATATTGTATCTCGACTATAATTTAAAAATGTTTTTGATTAGTAAAAATAATCAACTATACACTGCTTTCAGAGGACACATCTCAGCTGCAAAAAAAAAAAATATGGAATCAGAGTGAAGGGGTAAAAAATGATACTCTTAGAAAATTACATACAAATAAAAGTGGGTGTAGCCATACTTATATCTGACAAAATAGATGTCAAGATCAAAAAGGTAACAAGAGATACACATGAATGGTTTATTATGAGGGAGACAATAAATCAAGAAATATAACACATTACTATATGTGTGCCCAATCTGAGAGCACCAAAATATTTAAAGCAACTACTTATAGAACTAAAGGGAGAAAATGACAAAAACACAACCTAAATACCCCATTGACAGCTATAGATAGTGCATCCAAACAGAAAATAAATAAGGAAATATCAGCTTTAAGTATTAAGCATTAGAACTAGACATAATTGACATTTACAGAGCCTTTCATCCCAAAACACCAGAATATACATTCTTCTCTCATGCACATAGAATATTCTCAAGGATAGATTATATATTGGGATACAAAACTAGCCTCAACAAACTTAAGAATACTGAAATCATGCCAAGCATATTCTCTACCCAAAAAGTTTTGAAATCACAAATAAACTGCAAAAAAAAAAAAAAGTAAGTAAAACAAAAACACAAGTATATGAAGATTAAGTGACATGCTACTAAACAATAACTGGATCAAAGAAAAAATAAGAGATCAAAATATACATAAAGAAAAATGAGAATGGAAATACAAATGAAAATGGCATATCAAAATCTGGTGATACAGCAAAAGCAATAAAAGAGGGAAGTTTATATTATTACAAGCCTACTTTAAGAAACAAGAGAAACCTCCAATAAACAACCTAACATTTCACCTTAAAGAACTAGAAAAAAAAATGAAGTCCAAAGTCAGTAGAAAGAAGAAATAATAAAAACTAGAGTAGAATTAAATGAAATAGAAAACAACAAGACAGCAGAAACAAACTAATGTAACAAAGAGCCAGTTCTTTGAAAAAATTAATAAAATAGACAATGCTAGACTCACAAAGGAAAAAAGAGAACAGACTCAAATAAACAAAATCAGAAATGAAAGAGGAAAAGTTACATTGGAGATCATAGAAATACAAAAGACTACACAAGAATATGATGAAAGACTATACACCAACAAATTCAGTAACCTAGAAGAAAAGAACAAGTTCTTAGAACTATATAGCCTTCCTAGACTGAACTATGAAGAACTAGAAAATCTAAATAGACCCGTCAGTAAGGAAATTGAAACAATCATGAAAAAACACCAAAGTCCAGAACCAGATGTCTTCACTAGTGAATTCTACCAAACATGCAAAGAAGTCTTGGTATCTACTCTTCTCAAACTCTTCAAAAAAAAATTAAAGAAGAAGCAATACTTCCTAATTCATTTTATTAGGTCAACATTACACTGATACCAAAACCTGGTAAGAATTCACACACACACACACACACACACACACACACACACACACACACACACACAATATCTCTGATGAATACAGATGCAAAAAGCTTAAGCAAAATACTAACAAATCAGATACATCAATACCTTAGAAAGATAATACAACACAACGAAGTGGGGTTCATTCCAGGTTGCAAGGATGGTTGAACATACACAAATCAATCAATGTGATACACCATATTAACAAAATAAAAGATAAAAATCATATGATCATATCAATTGATGTAGAAAAAGCTTTTGAGAAGATACAGTAGTTATTTATTATTAAAGTGCTCAAAAAAAAAAGGATATAGAATAAAAGTGCCTCAACATAATAAAGGCCAAATATTACAAACCCACAATTAATATGTACTCAATAATATGTACTCAATAATGAAAAACAGAAAGCTTTTCCTCTAAGATCAGAAAGAAGACAAGAATGCCCATTCTCACCACTGTTATTTAACATAGTACTGAAAGTCCTAGCCAGCAAATCATGACAAAAGCAAATAAAAACTTCTCTAGGAAGTTACATCTTAACTTCAACTTATAATCAAAAGTAATTTTTCAAATACACTGTCTAGGATATAATCAATATAATCAAGTACATAAAAAGAAAAGACAATATCCTAAGTTGAATAGCATCTTTATGGAGAACTCTGATACAGAAAATAAAAATGCACAAACAACGGACAACAAAAATCCACCCAAAATACTCCTCAATATTGGATTTATCACACTCACATATTAAAATTATACTTAACATATTCCAGGAAATAAAAGCTAAGCTTAAAACTTAGAGTACAACACTGAAAAATATAAAAATTAACATAGTAGATTTGAAAAAGAACTAGAAATTTTAGCACTGAATAAAATTGAAATAAATAACCTAATGGATGAGTTTAATAGCACATTAGATACTGTTGAAGAGTAAATTATTAAATTATAAAATATATTAGGAAGAATTATCTAGAATGAAACACAGAAAAACAAATGGTGGGGAGGGATTCTGGATCTTTAGAACATGGCTGATGAAGGCATCCCCAGATCTCTCTCCTTGAAACAAAAATAAACTGAACATTTAAAACTCAACAAAAAAATACCCAAACTGCATACCAGCATGTCTGAGTGTGGGATCTGAGCATAAGAGCTACGACAGGTCAGAACCATGGATGTCAAGTGGTGGAATGGGAGAAACTAAGAAGCTGTCTCTCGCAGCCCCAGGAGCTCCCTGTAGGAGGAAGGGGAGGGGAAAAGGATGGCGACTTGCCTGGACAGCCCTCCTTGGAAAATCTGTGAGCTCCCCACAGCAGGCGGCAGGGTCCAGTAATCAGGGCAGAAGGCAAAGAAGCGGGAAGACAGAAAAACAACAGTTGATTTATATGGCAGCAGTTGTAAAACTGAGGCTGAGCCGCAACTCCCAACCCCCAACCCAGAGGTCCCCTCACCCCATAAACTCTGAGACCCGAACATTGCAGAGTCCCAGGGGAATCTGAGCAAACGCTACTGAAACGGTCACTAATACTGAGAGGGACTGAGACTGAGAGAAGCAAGTGTGATTAAACATCTCTAAGGGGGAAAAGGGCATTATTAAGGGTTTATATAAAGCGGAGATCCAAGAGGGTTAGATACCACATACTGGAAACCAAAAGCAAAACACCTTCTTTGCAACAGGCTAAAGAGAGATCTTATATAATACATTTTCATTAATGTCCAGGTGAAGAAATAGTCCATTAAACACCATGAATAACCAAGGTGACAAGGTATCTCAGAAAGAAAAAGAAAAATCTCCGTAAAATAAGTTTACAGACTTAGAAATATGCAATTTCAATGAAGAGAATTTAGGATTGTACTTCTTAAAAAACTCAGTGAATTATGAAATGAGTCATATCAACAATTTCGGGAACTGAAAAAAACAACTAGATGAGCAGAGCAAGGAGATTGAAACCCTCAAAAAGAACCAAATAGAACTTCTGGAAATGAAGAACACACTACAAGAGTTGAAAAATGAAATAGCAAGCTTGAGAAATAGAGTTGACCAAATGGAGGAAAGGATCAGTGATATCGAAGATGGAAATCTAGAAATAAATCAGAAGGAAGAAGAGAGAAACCAAAGAATGAACAATAATGAAAGAGAACTTCAAGAACTAGCTGATACCATCGGGAGACAAAGTGAAAGAATAATGGGCATTATAGAAGTTGAGGAAAAGGAGCAGGGACTAGAAAGCATGTTCAGACAAATAGTTGATAGAATTTCCCAAATACACGGAAGGAGCTAGAGCTTGGAATTCAAGAAGTTAACAGAACATCCAATTATCTCAACCCATAAAAGCCTTCTGGAAGACACATTGTATTAAAATTATCAAAAATCAACGACAAAGACAGAATTCTCAGGGAAGCCAGGAAGAAGAAAATGGTAACCTATAAAGGAAAATCCGTTAGATTATCATTGGATTTCTCAGCACAAACCTTACAAGCTAGAAAGGAATGGAATCAGATATTTAAACTATTAAGTGAAAGGAACTACCAGCCTAGAATAATGTATCCAAAGATCTCCTTTAGATATGAAGGAGAAATTAAGACCTTTCAAGACATACAAAAATTGAGGGAATTCTCAAAAACAAGGCCTGCACTACAAGAAATACTGAAAGAGTTCAGCTCACCTAAAACAAAATGACAAAAAAAAAAAAAACCATAATTATGATTAAAGTGACTATCAGGCAAATAGAAGCACAGGAGTGCAACCCTTACTAAGAACAGGGCATTATAAGCTCAAATAATAAGAAGAGAATTGTTATAATAAGATAGTAATGAATGTTCAGCATGCATAGGGACAAATTGAGATAACAATGACTAAAAAGAAGAGGATTCAAAGATCCAATTTGCAAAGGGGAATAGAGATAAGGCACGTGCAGAAGAAAATGGATGACTGTGTATATATATATATATATATATATATATATATATATATATATATATATATATATATATATATAACTATCTTTTACATATTTGTAATGGTAACCACACACAGAAGATTCAGAACTGAAGTAGATAACACAAAAGAAGAAGAACCAGAGGGAAAACCCACAAAAGTCAACCGAAATAAATAAAACAGAAACACAAGGAAGCAAAGGAAACACTGAGCTATCAAAAAGCAAAAGATAAAATGGCTATAAAAAGACCTCGTATTTCAATAATCACCCTAAGTGTAAATGAACTGAACTCACCGATAACAAGGCATAATTGCAGAATGGATCAAAAAACAAAACTGAACTGTATGCTGCCTCCAGGAGACACATCTCAGCTCCAAAGACAAATATAGACTCACAGTAAAAGAGTGGAAAATGATATTTTAAGCAAATGGCATTCAGAGAAAAGTGGGAACAGCAATACAAATATCGGATGAAATAGACTTCAAAATAAAAAAAGTAAAGAAAGATACTGAGGGACACTTCATAATGATAAAGGGGATCATGCACCAAGAAGACAAAAACACTTATTAATATCTATGCTCCCAATCAGGGAGCCTGAAATATGTAAAGCAATTACCAACAGAACTAAAGGGAGACACAAACCAAAACACTATCATAGTTGGGGACCTAAATACCCCACTCTCAGATATGGATAAATCATCCAAATGGAAAATCAATAAGAAAATAACATCCTTAAATAACACATTAGACCAACTGACATAATTGGCGTTTATAAAGCCTTCCGTCCTCAAACAGCTGCTTATACATTCTTCTCTGGCTCACCCAGAACATTCTCAAGGATTGACGACATACTAGGACACAGAGATAGCCTCGACAAATATAAGAGGGTTGAAATCGTACCAACCATATTCTCTGATCACGCTTTGAAACTAGATATCAATTGTAAAAAGAAAGCAGGAAGAACCACAAATACTTAGATTAAACAACATACAACTGAAGAATTACTGGGTCAGAAGAAATAAAAAGAGATATCAAGAGATACATAGAAACAAATTATAATGATAGTAAAACATATAAAAACTTTTGGGACACAGCAAAAGAGTCATAAGAGGAAACTTCACACCATTACAGGCCTATCTCCAAAAACAAGAATGAGCCCAAATAATCAACTTAATGCTTTATCTTAAAAAACTAGAAAAAGAACAAGTGAAGCCTAAAGTCAGTAGAAGGAAAGAAATAATCAAAATTAGAGCATAAATAAATGAAAGTGAAAACAAAGAAATTAAAAAAAATAAAAAAATAAATGTTACAAAAAGCTGGTTCTTTGAGAAAATTAATAAACTTGACAAATCCCTGGATAGACTCACAAAGGAAAAAGAGAAAGAACACAAATAAACAAAATCAGGGATGAAAGAGGGGAAATTAGGACAGACACCACAGAAATACAAAGGATTATACAAGAATACTATGAAAAATTATATAATACCAAATTTAATAACCTAGAAAAAATAGACTAGTACTTAGAAAAATACAACCTTCCTAAACTCAATCAAGGAAAACTGAAAAATCGAAATAGACCGATCAGCAGTATGGAAATTGATACAACCATCAAAAACCTACCCAAATCTAATTTTAGGAAGTTAGAAAACACGGTGGAGTGAGAGATGACCCTAGATCTTTCCTCTTGCAGCAACAATAAGCCGAACATCTAAAACTCAACAAAAAACACCTAAACTGCACACCAGCACATCTGAGTGTGGGACCTGTGCTTAAGAGCTCCCACAGGTCAGAACCCTGGGTGTCTGGTGGTGGATGAAGAGAAATAAAGAAGCTGCCTCTCACAGCCCCTGCAACTCCCTATAGGAGGAGGAGTAGAGGAGAAGGAATGGCAAGTTTCCTGAACAGCCCTGCCTGGGAAAGCTGTGAGCTCCCCACAGCTGGCAGAAGGGCCCAGTAATCAAGGCAGAAGGCAGAGAAGCAGGATGGCAGAAAAACAACAGTTGATTTCTACCAGTGGTGGTTGCAAAATTGAGGTTGAACCACAGCTCCCGATTCCCAGCCCAGAGGCACAGGGATGGTTCAACATGAGCAAATCGATTAATGTGATACACTACGTAAACAAATTAAAAAATAAGAATCATATGATCATATCAATAGATGCAGAAAAAAACTTTGATAAGATACAGCACCCACTTATGATCAAAACACTTAACAAAATTAGTATGGAAGGAAAGTACCTTAACATAATAAAAGCCATATATGACAAACCTTCAGTAACCTTATATTTAATGGTGAAAAACTAAAAACCTAAAATCAGGAACAAGACAAGGCTATTGCCACTGTTATTCAATATAACATTGGAGGTCTTAGTGAGTGCAATCAGACAAGAGAAAGATATAAAAGACATCCAAATACGAAATGAAGTCAAACTGTCACATTTGTGAATGACATGATTCTCTACATAGAAAACCCTAAAGACTCCACAAGAACACTACTAGAAGTAATAAAAAAAAATACAGTAAAATTTCTGAATACAAAAATCAATGTTCAAAAATCCATAGCATTCCTATACTCCTATAATGAAGTGTAATTAAAACAAGTGGAAAAAAATAACTCCTTTTGCATTTGCAACAAAAAGAATAAAATACCTAGGAATAAATTTAACGAAGCATGTGAAAGACCTATATAATGAAAACTATAAGACCTATTAAAACAAATCAAAGAAGATACCAAAAACAGAAAGATAATTTAGGTTCTTGGATTGGAAGAATCAACATAGTTTAAATGACCATATTGACTAAAGCATTATACAGATTTAATGCAATCCTCATCAAAATCCCATCAGCATCATTAAAGAAATAAAACAAAAAATCTGCAGATTTGTATGGAAGCACAAAAGATCCCAAATTGCAAAGCCATCCTGAGGGAAAAAAAAAACAAACAAACAGGCTGATGGCGTCACTCTGCCTGACTTCAAATTATACTACACAGCAACAATGGAATTGACCAAAAAAAGCAAACACACATACCAGTGGAAGAGAATCAAGAGTCCAAAAGTAAACCCATATTTATATGGGCAAATAATTTTTAACAAAGGAGCCAAAACATACAGTGGAGAAAGGAAAGCCTCTGCAATAAATGGTGCTGGGAAAACTGGAAAGCAAAAGAATGAAACTAGACTGTTGTCTATCACCACACACCAAAATTAACTCAAAATGGATTAAGGACCTAAATATAAGACCTGAAACAATAAAATGCATATAAGAAAACATAGAAACTAAACTCAAGGATTTTGGACTTAAAGAAGATTTTATGAATTTGACCTCAAAGGCAAGAGAAGTGAAAGCAAAAATAAATGAATGGGACTATATCAAACTGAAAAGCTTCTGCTCAGCAAAATAAATTGCCAGCAAGGTAAAGAAACAACCATCTAAATGGGAAAATATATTTGCGAGCAACCCTCCGATAATGGCCTAATACTCAAAATATATGAAGAACTCTTACAACTCTATAACAACAACAACAAAAAAACAAATGAACCAATCAAAAAAATGAGCAGAGGACCTGAACAGACACTTCTCCCTAGAGGACATACAAATGGCCAACAAATATATGAAAAGATGCTCAACATCACTAGATATTAGGCAAATGCAAATCAAAACCACAACGGGATACCGCCTCACACCTGTTAGAATAGTTATAATCAACAGAACAAAGTAAAATAACAAATGCTAGAAAGAATGCAGAGAAAAAGGAACTCTCATACATTGCTGGCAGGGCTGAAAATTGGTACAGCCTCTATGAAAAACTGCATGGGGTTTCCTCAGAACTAAAAATTGGTCTACTATATGATCCAGCAATCCCTCTCCTGGGTATTTACCCCAAAGACTTGAAACCCCATATCTGAAAAGATGTTTACACATGGATGTTCATAGCAGAATTATTCCCAGTGGCCAGGACATGGAAGCAACCGAAGTATCTTACAATAGATGATTGGCTAAAGAAGCTGTGGTACATACATACAGTGGAATATTACTCAGCCATAAGAAGAGATGAAATACTGCCATTTGTGACATGGATGGACCTCAAGATAATCATACTAAATGAAATAGCCAGGCAGAAAAAGTTGAAAATCACATGATATCCCTTATATGTGGAACATAAACCTAAAAGCAACAAATGAACAGTACAAACAAATAGAAACTCATGGAAATGGACAATAGACTATTGGTTACCAAAGGGTAGGGAGGAGTGGGGAGGGCAGAGGTAGATGAGGTAAAGTAGGTCAAATATGTGGTGACAAAAATAAATCTAACTATGGGAGGCGAACACACCGTGTAAAAAAAAAAAAAAAAATATATATATATATATATATATATATATATATGCCTTACTGTTGAAATGTACAGCTGAAACTTATTGCATTTTGTTAACTAATGTCACCATAAATTAAATAAATATATTAATTAATTAATTAAAGAAAAAAGAACTCATACTACTTTATACCAAAAAAAAAAAAAAAGTGATTAAAAAATGGACAGAGGACCTGAAGAGATATTTCTCCAAAAAGGATACGTAGATTACTTATAGACATATAAAATTGTGCTCAATATCATTAATCATCAGTGAAATGCCAATAAAAACCACAATGAGATATCATCTAACACAGAATGGCCATCATCAATAAATCAGCAAACAAGAAGTATTGGAGAGGATATAGAGAAAACGGAACCTCCATGCATTTTTGCTGGGATTGTAATTTGGTGAAGCACTACAGAAAACAGTATGGAAGCCTTTCAAAAAACTAAAACTACAACTACCTTATGACCCAGTAATTCCACTTTTAGATATTTATCTGAAAAAATCCAAAACACTAACTCAATAAGATAGATATATGTATTCCTATATTGACTGTGGCAAAATTTATGGTAGCCAAGATATGGAAGCAACCTAAGGGTCCACTGATAGACAAATTTATAAAGAAATCTGGTACACATACACTGTGGAATAATACTCAGACAAAAAAAGAAATAAAATCTTGCCATCTAAACAATATGGATGGACCTAGAACAAATACCATATGATTTTACTTATATTTGGAAACTAAAGAACAAAATAGATGAACATACAAAACAAAACAAACACATAGATACAGAGATCAAAATGTTGGTTGCCATATGGGAGGCGGGTTAGGAATATAGGTAAAAAAAAAAAAAAATGATTAAGGGTTTACAAAGTACAAATTGCCAGTAATAAAAATATCTAGGCGGATGTAAAGTACAGAAAATGATATATAGTCCATAATATTGTAATAACTATGTATGGTGTCAGAAGGGTACTAGACTTAACAAGGTGATCACTTCATAAGTTATATAAATATCTAATCTCTATGGTATATACCTGAAACTAATATGTCAAATGTAATTTCAAAAAAATTTTTAAGTGTCTTAGCTGAATACAGACTGACTTTCAAATTAAAAAAAAAACATATCAAGTGAATTATAAAAGGTAAAATATGAAGAAAGGCTTTGTAAGCAGAAGGAATAAGAACAAAGACTAGAGAGGAATGCAGTAGGTGGTCTATAAATGTTAGCTGGTTGGTTGATTGGATAAATGAACTGTATAATCTTGAGCAAGTCACTTAACATAAAAAGATCAGTCACCATTTTCTATAAATAGGAAAACTATATTAAACTAAAAGTATTCGAGACAAGAAAGGACATCAGAATAAGCAGTAGGTGACGAATAGAGGTTCTAAGAAAAAAGGAGGTCAATAACTAAGAGTCTTATTTTCAAGAAATCAGTGTGATAATCAGAAACTAAGTAAGCCAAGAGGCACTGGCCTAAAGTATACAACAGTGGTAGAGCTTTTCCCAAGGGCAGAAAGGGTGAGACAGAAATAGAATCAAAGGAAAAGATCTAGGGGGAAAAGATCCCCCAACTGTTTCAGGAAGATTGTTTGTTGATTCTGTTTTATTGCTTACCCAAGGTAGGCCAGAAGACTATAAATGATCTTGCAGAGGAAAATAATCTGGAACAGCCATTCAGACAAATAGCACATGGGGAATAGGAAGCAGGGGGTGATGCTAACAGAGACTGTACCCCCATGTATATCTGTCCATACAGATTAGTGGTTACCTTGTTATTTGCAAGTTAGAATCGTTCAAGTGCTCTCATGACATTAAAAGCCTGCAAAGGCTTTTGGGATGGATTCAGCAGCAAGTAACTCAGACTAAACTTAAAAATGAAAAGAAAGTAACATTTAATATAATGTGCTAGTAAAGGATGTGTCTGTATGTTTGTGTGTGTATACATATATATGTACATATGTGTATGTGTATGTGTGTGTATATATATACATATATATACATATATATATATATGTAGTCTCATTTAATCATCCATTCATCCTATATTTGCTGAACACCAATTGTTGTGTTAGACACTTTTCCAACCATGTTATAATACAAGTGTTGTTAATATCCCCAACGTATAGAGAAAAAAAATTAGAGCAATTGAGTTATATACTCATGGTCATACAACTGGTAAACTGTTAAGCTAGGCATATTTAATTTTTGTCTGAGAACAATGGATTCAAATCTCTTTATCATTCAAATGATTTGCACTTCTGAAAAAGTTACTAACATTTTTCTTCTCCCATGTTTCTTATACAGTAAAAGGGAAAAAGTACTTATTACACTGTTCTCAAATATAATTTATGATAATTGAAGAATTCTTGAAGAAAAAATGGGGTATTAATAAATAGAATAGGTGCTATAACTATTATCCCTTCAAAAATAGTTCAAGTATAATTTTTCTCATGAAAATACCATTGCATGAGGCTTTTTCTCCTTGTATTCATTTTTTCTTATAAAAAACACTATATGCCTACAAACCTTAGAGCTATACAGATACTTAAGATTCATAATTCTGACATAGAATCATTGAAGGCCATGGATTCAAATTAATATTAATATCATGAATTCAAAACTGAAAGCAAGCAGCAGCAGTGGATAATGTAGCATTGGCTATGATTTTTATCCTTTTAAGCATATTTCTTCAGTGTCTACTCTCAGCATAACATTTTTCTCATAAGTTATTACATTTATATATGCCCTTATAAATATTAGCTAAACCTGAGTTTCTCTTCCAAAAATGACCACCTGCTGTAAATGGGGAAATTTATAAAGACAACTCAGAAACAATTAAGTTACATGGTGAAAATTTGGCCTTGACAAACATTCTTAAAAATAAAACTTAGTGTTTAAAGTCACATGCTTAAAACCTCTCCAATGTTTAGATTGGCTAATAAATAAATGTGTAAGAAGTTATGTCAGTGGCATATATGTATCAAGTAAACTACAATGTGGCTGAAGAGGCGTAACTGTTTCCAATTTTATAGACATTCCTGTGTTCACATACCAAAATCCCAGTTTCTATACAAAGTATTTTTCAGAGTATACTAGAATTGTATTGTTTAAAGAGTGTTCCCTGAGTTTAATTTCAGTCAAGAACCCAAACTCTCCGTGAGATGAAAGAAATGTATTATTTACTTGTGTAGCACAACAGGGACTGCCCCTGACTGTAGTTCCTGAGATAAAGAATAGATTCTTCAAGACTTTTTTTCTCTTAGAGGTAGTGTTCTAATATGGGAAGAGTCCTGGGCTTACAGCCCAAAATCCTGAGTGTAAGTCCAGCTCAACCTCTGTTCTACACTTCAGTTCAGTGCTTCTCCAAATGTGGTCCTCGACTTTCAGCATAGCATCATCTGAGAACTTAATATAAATGCAAATTCATGAGCTTCCCATCATACTGAGTCAGAAACTCTTGGGGTGGAGTACAGCCGTCTACACTTTAATAAGCCATCCAGAGGATTCTGATGTATATTCAAGTTTGAGGGCAACTGCTGTAGGCAAATTACTTCTCTGGAGCCTCAATATCCTCAGTGCCAAACAAAAATAATGATATCAAATATGTCTTCTTCAATGTGCTTTTCAACATCAAATACATTTGATAATATGAAAAATTGCTTTCCAAATCTGCAAATTATAGATAATTGCAAAGTATTGTTTCAGAATGATAATTTTTAATGCCTTTTCTCAATCTGGAAAGTAGTCATAATAATTCAGATGGTTAAATTACTAATGGAGGATTCTGATCAAAAGTGTTACAGAAATGTGAAGTTTTCTATTAGGTCTGTAAATGTTTTCTAGATGATATTTTGTTATAAAATTCACATCAAGACACACATCATGATGTCCCCTGATATGATCATTAAAACTTTATCTCTCTTTTGTCAGGTTGACTTTTTCTTCAAATGATCACATTTTGGAAAATAACTGGGATATTGAGGCAAAGAGGAGCCATAGAAATATCTTTGCTTGAAAGATAAAAAATAATTGTTTCAAGAGGACTAAACAATTCAGCAGTTTAGTTTTCTCCCTTTTGAAAGGGCTAAATCATAACTACTTTAGATACTGAGTATTCTACTCTTTATTTTAAAATCTAAAGAGAGATTAGTAACACTTTCCTCCCAGAAATCCCACTATGGCATCTTAATTCAAATAACAATTGTTTTCCCATTGTCAAAAGTTATGAAGGGAACTTTTTACTTTCATATTTTTAATTCTTCAATGAAATTACCACCTAACTGCCTCCATTCTCTTTCAAAGCTAATTATTGCCAGTTTCTTTAATTTTTCTAGTTTTAAATTTCTGTATTTATCTTTTTTTATGATATCTTCAGGGTCTGCTTCAATTTTAAAGTTTTCTTCAAACACGAATTCCATAGTTCCTATAGGGCAACATGCATATTTGTTCACTTGACTACTGGGTTCCCTAAGTGTGGGAATTCTTTAAGAATTCATGCCTAACACTTAGAAGAAAACTTGATCACAGAGAAGGTACTTAACAAATTTTTGTTGAATTAAGTTGTCATATATGCTTCACATAGGAGAGTTGTAATTATTACACACACAGGTGCTAAAAAGAGTATTAAAACTCATTATTCTACCCAAGTATAATGGATTGAATAATGCCCCCCCCCAAACTCATGACCATCTGGAATCTTAAAACTTGACCTTATTTGGAAAGAGTCTTTGCAGATGTAATTAGTTAAGATGAGATCATAATGGATTAGGCTGGACCCTAATCTAAGAACTGATATCCTTATAACAAAAGAAAGACAGTTTTTGATACTTCATTATGGCAATCTTTGGAAACTAACTCAAAACCAAGCATTACTGTTTACTGCACTATCTGAACAACTGGCAGTGCCAATTGCTTCATATGGTCTACTATCTACCATAGGCCATGTTTCAGAAATGTTACTCTCACAAAAGGAGATGAAAATAACAGATACTCTATTTTAAATCATCTTTTTCCTCCAACGCATGTTTATTCAAAATCCAATTCCAACTCCAGGAATAAATAAAAATGAAAGAAACAGTAAACATATGATGACGAAAAAATAGAAGGCCCATTCACCTAAAAATCACATATTTGAAGAATATTCATTTAGAGAAAATGTTCAATATATAATGTTAAGTGAATAAGCAGGATACATACTTCTTTATGTAATATATTTTCATTCTTATTTTTTTAAGTCACATCTGAAAATGAGATACTAGAGGAAAAAACAGTACATGCTCTTTGAAAAGTAAAATTAAAGATCCCTTATATATTGTTTTTTAATACTTATCAATTTTCTAGATTTTCTACAATAAATTAGTTACTTCTATAATCAGAAAAATGTTATTTAGAAAAGTATATGTGAAAACAAAAGTGCAGATTCAAGATGGTATAGGAGGTAGTGGCTGTGCATGTCTCCTCCAGCAACACGACCAAAATTATAGCAAAAGTACAGCACAACCAGTACACAAAAACACCAGAGGTCTGGCTGAACAAAAGCCCTACAACTAGGTCACTTCAAATAATAGGTCACCTCAAAACAATAGAAGGGCAGAGACATGAAACATCTGGTCCCAGAACAGCATCTGGTGATTGAGAATCAGGAAGGCTATCTTGGCTGAGGAGCCACCTCCCCAACCTGAGGACTGAGGGGTCCAGGCTGGATACTGGGCTCTCCAGCCCAGGGTTCCAGTGCCGGTAAGAGAAGTCCCCACAACCTCTGGATATAAAAACCAGCAAAGATAGCACCCAAGTGAGACAGAAAGCTGTAGGAATCAGGGACTTTCCTCTTAAAGAGCCCATACCTGGCCTTATTCACTGGCAAACTCACTCAACTCTGAGTTCCAGTGTTGGGAGAGCTGCTTGAGGGACATATGGGGAGACGCTGAGCTATCAAGCTTCAGGGCAAGGGCTGAAGGGATGGCTTGCTCCAGGACAGAGGTGCAAGCAGAAGCTAATGTTCCTTGGTTGAGCTCTTCCTGCTTCCAGCCTGCAGATGCCAGCACCGACAACCTGGATAATGCTGGTCACTCTGTCCAGGGATTCTCTGAGATTCTGCCTCTCTCAACTTGTAAGCCCCCCCCCCCACCAAGCTACTTTCAGTGATTTGTTTCCTACAAACTTGGTGTCTTGGCTCCTGCTGTGAACTTTCATAAAATCTCTCAAAGGCTCACGAAACCCAAAGAAGCAGCATCTGGCCTAGGCGGGCCCCATGCTGCTTATTGAGCTTCCTCAAGATTCACACCAGTGACAGCCAACCTCTTTTTCTGATTTTGCCCCTCAAGGCAAGGGTGGCAGCCATATGTGGTTGCTTGGTGACTCTTAACAGATGGCCCTGGAGGTACACAGCCTGCAGCTAAACTTGGCCTGCAGCTGGAACTCTCTGAGATCTGCACCAAGGGGCCCCACAGCATACCTATTACATAAAGCCACTCTACTAAGACTGGGAGACTTAGGAACCCCACCTAATACATGGCAACAAACACATGGAGGCAACCAAAATGGAGAGACAAAGAAACATGTTCCATATGAAAGAACAGAACAAAGCTCCAGAAAAAGAACTCAACAAAATGGAGATAAGCAATCCACCAGATGCAGAGTTCAAAACACTGATTATAAGGATACTCCATGAGCTTATGGGAGGACTGAGTGAACTCAGAGAGAACTTTAACAGAGAGATTTTTTTTTTAAAGCATAAAAATGGAAATGCAAAACATAAAAAGGAGCCGATCAGAAATGAAGACTGTGACAAAATAAAAAGGCCACTTAAAGACATTTCTATAGAATGCATTTTCAAATCTTTGAGTTGAAACTACACTTCAGAGTAATGGGAACATCAAGGTCCCTTTTGCTCTCTTCTCTGATCTTATAGGTGCTCAGATGAGTTAACAAAAGATCTTATCTCAAAGTTGTCACAGAAACTCCAGCAATAGGTGTTACAAAGGCAAAACTGATTTGGGTACTCCTAAAATCATTTTAAGTCAATGGAACCTAAATAATGGTACTTTATCAAAATCTTAAGTAGAGTCACTTTGTAGAAGAAACTGTGAGTCAATGACACTACTAATATTCTGAATACTTAATATAGCTTAAGAATATTATTAATATTTATTGAAATGAAATTCAAGACACTGCAGGTATAGAGGTGAGAAAGAATGTTTCTTCTTTTTTGGAAGCTTACGGTCCAATGGCAAGACATAATTGAAAACAATTACTCCACTTTGTGGTACAACCTACAATGGTGCCATGGAAGAGTTGGCACCAGTGGTTGCCTTGGGAGTCAGGGAAGGCATTACTGGACTTAAAGAGTTGAACTAAAACTTTCAGGATGAATAAAATCTTGTATCATTTACCAGGTCAATATTAACAACATCCACGTCTTATTAAACATTTAAAACTGTATGTTTTGGGGAAAACTATATGGTGAGTACTTAAAAAAATTAAATTTACAATTTCCATATGACCCAGCAATTTCACTTCTGGGCATATACTCAAAAGAAGTAAACGCATGGACTCAAAACAGATATTTGTACACCCATATTCATAGCCGCATTATTCTCAGTAGCCAAATGGTAGAAGCAATCCAAGTGTTCATTCACAGATGAATAAATAGCAAAATATGGCATATACATACAGTGAAATATTATTCAGTCTTAAAAATAAAGAAAAGTCTGATACAGTTTATAACACATATAAACTTTGAAGACATTAAGCCAGTAACAAAAGGACAAATATTGCATGATTCTACTTATATGAGGTACCTAGAGTAGTCAAATTTGTAAAGATAGAAAGTAGAATGGTGGTTGCCAGGGGCTAGAGAGAGGGGAAAATGGGGAGTGTTTAATAGGAATACTTTCATTTGGATAAGGTGAAAAATTCCTGGAGACATATGGTGCTGATAGCCATACAACAACATGAATATACTTAGCGCCATTGAAGTGTACACACAAAAATGATAAAATGATAAATTTTGTTATGTATATTTTACCATAATAAAAAAAAATCTGTAATGTTTTTCTAAAATGCAGACATTACACTCATTTTTCATATCTAAGTCATTGTAAAAATTACTTTGGGGGTAAAGATGTTCAGCAGGCACAGAACACAAATGAAGGAATGGAAAAGAACAGGCTTTGAAATTCTAGAATGAAGAAAATCTTTGAATTATTTGTATAATTTAAAGTTTCAATTGCTACAGGTTTTACTGGATGCCCATATTTTTCTAATCTCAATAGCATAAATAACATTATTTTAAAATTATAATAGAAGTTGGCTCTACTTACTCCTGGTGGAAATATCTGTATAATATTTCCAGCTATGTCTAGGATTCTTAGGTTTCTAAGATCACAAAATCCCTGTGTCAGAAAACAAAAGAGAGATTGACTTTCAAAAACCTCATACGTAGAATCATAAATATTTCTTCTAAGTTCAAACTTGATGGCGTTGATCATCTTTCCTGGTCATTCTTCAGTATCCTTTCCAAAGATATCATTATGTCTGGGATTGCCAGATTCTTTGAGTTTTCCATTTCCTCTGACCACTCCAGGACAATATAACATGGTGGCCAAGAGTTAGACTATTCGTAGCTTCACTATTCATAGTAAGTTACACTTACTATGTAACTATGGGTAAATTTTTTAATCTCTTGGTACTTCAATTTCTCCATTTGTAAAATGGAATTGCTAATGGAAGCCCCTACTTCAATATGATTGTTAAATGTATTAAAGAAGTTACTAAGTTATTATTAAGGGGTCTAATACATAATAAGCACTCGGTAGACATTATTATCATTAAAACAGAATCTTTGAGAAACATAAAATAGATATCATCTTAGAAAGTTGTCTCTATTGACAATTCCACCATAAATTATTTTTCATGTCCCTTTTCCTTAGCACTGTGCTAATAGAACTCTTTCCTTATAAAGAAAAATCTGTTAGTATCTCTAGCTACATGCCCAATGTAACTGGATGGACATATATATTCATATACATGTGTAAACATGCACACAATTTATTATGTACCAGAAAATTTTTCATAACTTGTTCATTATCAGAACAAATGAATATTTTCTGTAATGCCTTATCATTTATAATGCAAACCAAAAAGAATAATGATCATATTAACTGAATTACATTAAATGTACAAAGATATACATGATCATAGGTATTCTTTACATGATAATTCAGGATAGGGCTTATTTAAATTTCTTAAAGTCTAAACTCCTTGGGATTTGTAAAATCATAGAAAGAGTATTGATCTGACTTTTAAGTTAGACAGAAGTGGATTTGAGCCCAATCTTTGACCTTTGTGTTCAAGTCACATAGCCTCCCTGTTCCTTATTCTAAAATGGGTATAATAAGAATTATAATGAATTGTTATGAACACTAAATAATATAATGCTTCATGAAAATGATCATATTACTGCCGTTAAAGCTTTTCCCTCATATTATGAACCTATACTTTTAATAAATTTATTCTATAATTTAAAAATATTTCTTACTTATTTATAGAAATTAAGATTTTTAAAGAATTTAAGAATAAAATGTTTGAAATATACTTATTTACAGCCTACACTTTGGTATATTTTCACATATCACATTATAATACGAACAAAATATTTCAAGGAAATATACCCCTGAGAGAAAAATTAAACAACAAGAATTGATCTGCTTTTTTTATCTCTCAATTTACTGTATGACATACATTTCCTTCTATTAAATTAATTCTAATTTGCCTAAGGAAGGAAGGTAAACCCATTTACAGGTTCCTAGAAAGAAACAGTACTCTCAAACTGGGAAATTTGAGGAGAGTTTAATAAAGTCACTATTTATAAAAGTTTCACAGGGTTTAGGGAAAACTAAACCATGAAATGAAGTTTCTTAAACCCACAGAATTCCCAAAAGCTATCAATGGCAGGAAGTTCTTTACCATTATAGGCCTAAAGAGCCAAGGGGGTGGGTCTAGTAATAGTCTATGTGAGGATCACCTGACATTATCTATGGCCTTCTAGAAAGATATGCAGGAAACGCACAGCATCCTATCAGGGAGGCATCAGGAGAATACCATCTGATATTCATTCTCCTCCTGTCCTTTCACCTCCTGCTAGTGTCTCTCATTGGCCATACCCAAGAGGAAGCCAGAGGACAAAGGAGCTCGCTGATGCTGATACAGATAAGTCTCCCAGATGAAGAGTAGGTTGGAAAAAAATGAGAGTGGCTATGAAGGAAAAATGGAAGATATCTAGAACACATACCAAAACCAGAATGTACTATATTTTGTGCTGTGTATAGGGTTTCCAGATAAATATAAGATGCTTAAATTTAAATTTCAAAGAAACAAGGATTTTATTTTTGCATAAATATGTTCTATGAAATATATGGAACATACCTACACTAAAAAATTATTCATTGCTTATCTGAAATTCAAATTTAAGTGAGCATCCTGTATTGTTATTTGGCAACCCTAACTATGTGAAATAATCCAAGTTATAACCCTCCTTTGTCATAGGAATTTGGGAGCTAACTATATCTCCTCAGATGGAAAGCAAAAGATGGTTTTACTGAGAATCCCAAATCTATAACTCTTCCCAACCATGTTGTAATGAGTTCTTTCCCAACAGAAGAAAATTTGGTTCCATGTTTTTCTTACCTCTGGCAAAACATCAATGTTGTTCCTGACCAGAAGAAGCTTCTGGAGCATCTTCAAGAACTTAATCTCTTCAGGTATGCAAATGAGCTGGTTGTAATTAAGTTGAAGTTCAGAAAGATTCTCAAGGAAACAAAGTTGTCTAGGAATGCTGGCTAGCTGGTTATGATTTATACTCAAACATGTAAGGCTTTTTAATCTAAAAAATAAACAAAGTATATGAGTGAAACTCACAAGAATAAGAAAGGCCATTATACAGACACTCACTGCTTATCAGAAGCCATGTGTCAATTTATTTTTTTGTAGTTCATCCGAGCCTTATTTCAGTCAAGTGTTCACAACTACTGTGAATCATTTGCACATAAAAAATTTTTGTTGTAACTTAACTTTTGAAGATACTTTATAATCAGACAGCTTATGTTAAAAATATTTTTATGTAATCAAAACCTATATTTAAAAGAAAACTCTACATTCATTCTTTGTACATATTCATTCACTAGATTGAAGAGGAAGTGAGAAGATGAAGGAGGATATATAAATACATAAATATACATATACATATAAATACACACATGGATATAAGTATAAGTATATAAATATAGATATATAGCTTTATGAATATAGTTACATATTATATATCTTGTACCAAATAGATGTGAGAGCCACTTAGTTCCTGTGAAAAATGAAAAGATGGATCAGACACAAATTCTGCCTTTATGTATACATCATGGACTAGAAGAAGATATTACATAGAGCCATAAAATTAAGACAGAAAATGTCATTGGCTAGGAAGAAAAATATAAAAATTTTGAGTCTGTAATTGCAATTATAGTACCTGAGGTATATACCACAAGCATTTTGGAATAATTGACACTCGAACTTGGTTCTGAATAATAAAACTTGTAAAATTAGAGCAATAAGAAGGCATAGTAAGCTGAGAAAATATTAATATTTTTCAGAAACAAATAGAAAGAAATTAGCACTACTGAGCACCAACTATGTACCTGTGTGTTTAATCATCACCATAACCATAAGGTTAGAATTATTATCCCTAATTTAGAAATGAAAAAAAAATAAAAGATCAGAGGCAGTAAATATCTTGCCCAAATTACCCATCCAGTAAATAAAGTAAATAAGAGTGTCAAGATTCAAATGAATGTCTGCTTGCAAAACTATGAATGGAAATATACAATGATCACAAAGCTGAATGTGTTGAGATTAACAGAATGAGGTAACATTTTAAAACAATTAAAAGTAGGGAACTGGAAGTTGGGAGAGTGATACTAGTGAAGAGAATTTGGTAGAAGACTATAAGCATGAAAATGGAAGCCATGTGAGTTGATGAGGCAGACAAGAACAATAACAACAAAAAGGGTGAAAAAAGGGAGAGAGGAAGCCAATGAAGATTCTTGAAAAATGTGAACATTTTGACAATACAAAAATGCATCCAGAGAAGGCATAAGTAGAGAAACAGAACTTGAAATACTCTTCTATACCTTGGGCATCTAAGCAAAAAGTGGAAACAAGGAAGAAGGACAGAGACAGAAACTGTGCTTCGGCCCCATGTTTGCCATAGACCCAGTAGACACAATAGTAGTAAAAGGCTGAGGTAAAGCCCCCAGACTGGAGAGACAGAGATGGCAATTGGGCCTGGGAAGTTGGCACACACTGAGGCTGGACCAGGATCAAGGGCAGAGAAATAGTGCAAAAGAACACAGTTCTCCAAAGCCCACCATCATGGAACAAAAGATTCTGCAGACAGGAAATTTGCCCACCTCATCCCACTGTGGCCCACCAGGCAGCAAGATCCTCTCTTGGCAAATAATGAAAGGGCTGGGAAAAAAAAAAAAAAAACTTTCCAGCCTAAGTAGTCTGTATTCACTGCAGCTAAGCCCATGAAGAAGAGTAGAACCTTAGACACTCAAACTTACAACTCACCCTCACCCCCAAACCTCTACAACCCTGTTTCCCTCACTCACCATTCCCCACTCCGCCACATACACACACCCATCCTCCAACAACTGCAGCACAGCCTAATGGAAGCAGCTGAGTCAAGTTGGAGCAGTCCTTCAGGGTTTTCTGACTACAGGAGGGTGGCACCAGGAGCACACAGGAGATCCACAGCCCACCCCTTCCAATCCGTGGGACTAGTGCCCTGAGACAGAGGCAATTGGGTTGTAAAGAAGACTAGGGAAAATTAAGTGATTTTCTCTGCAGAGGTATTGCCATACGCAAAAAAAAAAAAAAAAAAAAAAAAAAAAAAAAAAAAAACAAAACAAAAAAAAAAACTCAAAATGGATCAAAAACATGAAACAATTAAATATCTAGAAAAAATCATGGGTACTAAACTATGGACTGTGGTCTCAGAGAGGTTTTTATGATTTGATCCCAAAGGCAAGGGAAGTAAAAGCAAAAATAAATGAATGAAACTATATCAAACTAAGAGCCTTCTGCACAGCAGAAGAAAACATCAACAAAACAAAAAGGCAGCCAACTGAATGGGAGAAGATATTTGTAAACAAAACCTCCAATAAGGGGCTAATATCCAAAATATATAAAGACTTTATACAACTCGACAACAAAAAATGCTAACAATCAAATTTAAAAATGGGCAGAGGACCTGAACAGACACATTCTCAAAGAAGATATGCAAATGCTCAACAGACACAGTGAAAGATGCTCGGTTTCACTAGTTATAAGGGAAAATCAAATTGAAATCACAATAAAGGCCTCCTCGTACCTGTTAGAGTGGCTATTGTTAATAAGACAAGAAATAACAAGTGTTGGAGAGGACGTGGAAAAAAAGGAACCCTCACATACTGCTGGTGGGAATGTAAATCGGAACAGCCACTATGAAAAACAGTATGAAGTTTCCAATTTTCCCAGCTCCATTTATTGAAGAGGTTTTCTTTTCTCCATTTCATGTTTTTGGCTCTTTTGTCACAAATCATTTGCCCACATATATGTTGGTTTATTTCTGTTTCATTTGTCTATGTGTCTATTTTTCTGCCAGTACCAGGCTGTTTTGATTTTTGCAGTATAATTTGAAGTCAGAGAGTGTGACTTCACTTACACATGGGATATAAAATAGAAAGCCACAAATGAACAAACAAAACAAACAAACCCCAAAAAACTCATTAACGGACAACAGTATGGTGATTTCTAGAGGGGGCAGATGAAGATAGTAAAGGAGGTCAAATATATGGTGTCAGAAAAAGACTAAACGATGAGTGATGAGCACACAATGCAATATGCAGATGATGTATTATAATATTATACACATGAAACCTGATTTTATTAACTAAGTCCACCCCAGTAAATTTAATTTTTTGAAAGCAAAAAAAAAATTTTTAATTCGGGGCAAAAAAAAAAAAAATGGACATAGATGATAGAGGCTTTATTCATCACTCTGGCGACCAAATCAAAGTTGTGATGGAAACAAGAAGTAGCAGCAAGGAAAAATCGCCTAGAATCTAGAGGAACAAACCATACAACTAGAGAGAAATCCAAGAAAGCACCCTGCAACGGCAGAATGTAGAATGTATGAAGATGCGGGCTGCCCAGTCTTGAGCAGCTGAGATGGAGGCTGCAGCAGTGAAAGACGCTTTTTAAAGGGGCCACGTCTGTGAACAGATTTTTGTGGTGATGGAACTGCTCGCTCTGAGCACCAACATCAGTCTGGCTGTGTGCAGGGGGAACCAGGGACTTACAGAGAGACATTGTTGGAGTGAGGGCTGAGGCGAGACTAGTACTGTGCAGAAATGCTGGTAGCATCCATTGTTCCCTGTTGAGCCCACCTTACTCCCAGTGCATTGACTTAGTGCTGCCATAGCCCTGACTTCATCAAACTGGATAACAGAGATTGCTCTTCCCAGAGGATTCCCTAAAACCTGCCTCCCCCAACTTGAGGCCCCACTCAAGCCACATCCAGGTATATCCTCAGTGAGTTAGGTGCTTCTTACTGAGCAGCGCCTAGACTCACACTGGAGGCAGCTGGCCTTGGTTTCTGGTGTGTCCTTTTGAGGCAACTATAAGCACAGCATCTGTGGATTGCTTCCTGAATCTTAACAGGTGGCCCTGGAGGGGTAGAGGCTTGGGCTAAATTTGGACTGCAGCTGGACCCTCTCAAGACTGTGCCATTGGACAGACATCTACTTCACAAATCCACACTAATAAGACTGGGAGACTTAGGAGCTTTGTTTAGTACCTAGAAACAGACATGGAAAGGCAGCCAAAATAGGAAGACAAAGAAGCAGAAGCCATATGAGAGAATGGAACAGAGATCCAGATATAATGGAGTCAAACAATGCAACAGATGCAGAGTTCTAACCACTGGTTATAAAGGTGCTCAATGAACTTTTGGGAGGTGTAGAGAATTTCAATGAAGAGATAAAAAACATAAAAATGGAAATACAAATTATAAAATGGAATCAGTCTGAAATTAGTAACACATTATCTGAGATGAGAAGTATATTAAATGGAATTTTTAAAGAAGTGAATAAAGAAAAGGATCAAATGCCCTATCTAGAGGATGGGAAAGCCAAAGACACACAATCAGAATGGCAAAAGATGAGATGCCAAGACTATACAAATAATTTAAGGAGCATATGGGACACTATTAAGAGTTCAAATATCCGTCTGATCAGTGTAACTAAAGAAAATCAAGATGTTATACAACTGTTTGAAGAAAATGATGGAAAACTTCCCTAACCTGGTGAAGAAAATGGACATAAAACCACAGGAAGCTCAGAGAATTTCAAAAATCAAGGGTCCAAAAAGGCCCACACCAAGATACATTACAATTAAAATGCCAAAAGTTAAATACAAAGACAGAATATTAAAAGCAGCAAGAGAAAAACAGATAATTACTTATAAGGGAAAACCCGTAAGAATGGCATCTGATCTCTCAAAAGAAACTATGTAGGACAGAAGGGTTTGGCACAAAATATTCAATATGATGAAGACCCAGGATCTACAACCAAGAATACTTTATCCAGCAAAGCTATCGTTTAAAGTCGAAGGACAGATAAAGAGCTTCCCAGACAAAAATAAGCTAAAGGAATTTATCACCACCAAGCCAGTATTACAGGAAATGTTGGAAGGACTTCTATAAGAAGAAAAAATGCAAAAGACTCATTTCAAATTAAAAGAAACACATAGACTAAAAGGAAGGAAATGAAAAAAGATGGACCTAGAAACTATTTAAGTCAGATAGAGAAAAATAAACACTATATGATTTCACTCATATGCAGAATCTAAGTAATAAAGAGAACAAACTAATCAAAAACAGACTCACAAATACATGGGACAATTTGGTGACGGACAAAGTGAAGGCGGGTTTGAGGGGCTGAGAGAATGGAGTGAAGGGTTAAAGAAGTACAAATTAGTAGCTAATGGATGGTCACAGAGATGGGGAACATGGCCCAGGGAATGCAGTTAGCATTAATGCAGTGTCTAGGTGGAGGGTCAGGGGAGGGAGAGAGCAATTGGGGGGATCGTTTTATAAACTATACAGATGTCTATCCAATGTAGTATATGCTTGAAACTAATTAAAATAAATAAATTTTTAAAAAACTAAAAAATTAATTTTAAAGAGAGGTACGGCCATGCCACCCTGAACAAGCCTGATCCTGTCTGATCTCAGAAGCTAAGCAGGGTCAGGCCTTGTTAGCACTTGGATGGGAGACAACCTAGGAAGACCAGGTGCTGTAGGTGTAAAAAATAAGAAATCTTGCAATCTGTGAGGTCAATCAAGGGTTGTTTTGTCTAATAAATAAATAAATAAATAAATAAATAAATAAATAAATAAATAAATAAATGAATGAATAAATGAATGAATGAATAAATGAATAAATGAATAAATAAATAATAAAATTTAAATGTTAAAGAAAGGTCATGAAAATTAACAGACAAGCCTACTAAATGTAAAATTGGGGTCACAGACTACAAATTACTGTCAAAAAATCTATTGTAATTTTATATTATAGTCATAAACAATTTGTAAAACAAAAGTTTTAAAACTCCATATACAGTAACAGCAAAAAAAATACATAAAAATATAAAAACACATTTAACAAAAGACATCAGAAGACCTCTATACTGAAAACTATAAATCATGACTGAGAAAATATAAAGGAGTTCTAAATAAAAGTATAGATGATGTATCTTGTTCATATTTAGAAAGAAACAATATTGATCAGATGGCAATTCTCTCTAAACTGATCTATAGATTTAACTCAGTCCAAATAAATTTTGACAGTTTTTGAGTAAAAACTGAAGAATCATTTTTAAAATATATATGGAAATTCAAAATACCTAGAATACCCAAAACTATAATTAAAAAAAGTCAAAGGGCTTGCATTAATTGATTTCAAAGCTTACAATATAGCTACAGTTCAAGATAGTACGTTTTGGGAGGCATGACAGAAAAATAGATCAATGGAAGAGAATGAAGAGTTCAAATAGGCCCATAAATGGTCATTGACTTTTGACAAAGGTGTCCTGACAATTAAATTAAGAAAAGACTGTCTTTCAACAAATGATGCTAGAACACCTGGATAAACTTTAGAGAAATGTGGTTATGAAGGAAAGAAAAGAAAAGAAGGGAGGACGAGAGAAAAGGCAAGAAGGAGACTTTGCCTTAAGGTTTACTTCAGATTAAAAAGCTGAAAAGAAGGAAATTAAAGGAGCCCAAATTTCTCAGTAAAATAGGGAACCAAGTCATTTGCAGAGAGTACACAGGGTAAAAGAAGGATGAGCCCATGTAGATAGAGAATAAAACTATGTAGAATTCCTGTGGAGAGAGAAATGGAGAATGTTCTTCACTAGTAATTGTCATAATCATTATTTTAATTGATTCTACTCTGAATTACTTTGAATTATTATTACAGTTGGCTTTTTTATTTCTTTGTTATTTCAAGGCACTAAACTGCTCAGATGCTATTGTAAATACGTTTTGTCACTCATTTGGTTAACTAAAGAGCAGAAGTGATACAGGACATCACTTGTAAAACTCTTAATCTTTTAGCAGGAAATGAAAGGGGACATCTCTTGCTGAGTTCTTAATCCTTTTAGTAAAGCTTGTTAAGTTTTCTTTCCTCCTTTCTTTAGGAAAAAGGCCCTCTCCCTCAAATCCCAATAATTGCCCCGAAACTGGTGACGCAGATCCTCTGGCTATTGATAAGGGTTATCAGCCCATTGTTAGCAGCAATGGAGATATGCCAGACAGAGCCCTTAAAGTCTGAGAGGAGAGGGGACTTTAGGCCAAAGGTCTTTTTTTACTCTTTAAGAAATATATTAACCAAGCCTGTTTCCCTTTATTCATTTAATAGGCAAATCAATAATAGAAATTAATAGATATATGATTTAAATAACAAGTTCCTATCTTCTTTTCCTTGTCTAGGGACTGAGGCAGCACTTCAGCAGAAAACCCAAGACCCCTCCCTGACTAAGGCAGAAAGGAAAAGAGCTCCATGAAATCCCAATAGGCAGGGACAATGACCCTTCTCAGCAGGAAGCAGATACAGAAGAGACCTCCCATCCCTCAACATTCATAATAAAAAGGGGGTTCATGACTGTTTGGTTGCTCATGGGCACCATTACACCAGCGGGAAGGTGGCTCAATACCTAAGATGGCCAATGCCTCACGACCAAAGTTACAGGAGAGACTTCCCGGGCGGACAGCGAGATCAGCCAAACAGAGAAGTCCCTGCCCTGTAACCCCACCGACATCCTGGGCCAAAACTTTTAAAAACCGCACCTATACCCCAGCCACGTGCGACTTCCTTGGCCCTTTTCCTCGGGACCAGTGAATCTCGCCTGCAGAACCTAATAAAGCCTGTTTCATACTCCGCTTTGGCTCAATTTCACCCTCATTCTCATCTCCTCCAGCCAATTATTTGGTGCCAAAACCTGGGAGGGGCTTTTAGCCGCCTCTCGGAGGGGCAGCTACCCTCCCCTGGACCAGTCTCTGACTCATTCTCTCTGGACCCCCGCTGCTCGTGAGTAAGTTCTCTCCCCTGTCTTCCCTCTGCCTCCCCTTCCTCCTCGGGGGGCCTAGCCCTAGCCGCCGCTGCACCTAGCGCTCCCCCACAGCCAGCCCTTTTGTTAGGGCCTCCGCCACCTGTCATCCTCAGAGATGTCCGAGACTGCCCAGCTTGGCCCTGTGGCTTTCGCCACTCCAACCCGGGTCTCGGGTTGGGACGATGATGCTCCTCCCAGTCCCCGACTCCAAGGGTGAGGCTAGATCCATTAATTCTGACAAAATGAGAGACTGACCATGGGCAACACCGAGTCTAAAGCAGACCCTAAGACACCCCTGGGGTGCCTCCTGGCCCACTTTGTCTGCCTGGGTTACACTCAGACCTTAAAAAAAGAAAAAACTGCTCTTTCTGTCCTGAGTTGCCTGGCCACAATATAACCTGTCCAATAGCTCTCACTGGCCTCCCACGGGCACATTTGACTATCAAGTCCTTAACGACCTAGAAAATTTCTGTAAACAGAACTCAAAAGACTCCGAAGTTCCATATGTACAGGCTCTTTGGGATCTGCACTCCCGTCCAGACCTTTGCTCCCCCTGTTCCACCCCCCAAATCCTCCCGGCCCACTCCCCCAACCGCTTACCCTGTTTCCCAAGTCCCACACCCCCCACTGCCTCTTCTTCACCCCCATCTCCCAAACCTCCTATCGACTCTCCTCCGGAACACAACCTCCCCGAACTCCTCGGCTCTCCTCCGCCCCACCACTTTCCCAAGCCCTCAGCTCCCGCCGCCCCCGATTCCTCAACCCCACCCCTGCCCCAACCACCGATGCCTCCTCGCTCTCCGTCCCCTCCTCGCTCTCCTGTCGCCGCCCATACTCGATATCATCCCCGATCTCATCCCCGTGAACCTGACTCCTCTACTGGCCACCTCTTCTCTCTCTGAGAGGTGGCCGGAGGAGATGGAATAGTCAGGGTTCATGTTCCTGTCTCTCTCCATAGAAAAACACCTCGGTTCCTTCTCGGCCAACCCATCTAACTATATCAAAGAGTTCCAATACCTTGCCCAAGCTTACGACCTGACTTGGCACGATATTCATGTGATTACGTCCTCCACCCTAACCCCCAAAGAGAGCGAGCACATTAGGGCCACGGCCGTCCAACAGGCAGACCACGACCATCTAGTTGATAATACGGTCCCTATTGAGGAAAATGCTATCCCCCGAGAAGACCCCCATTGGAACTACCAACCCGGCCAGGGATCTAACCTTCCCCAGAGAGATCTATTTGTCTGATACCTCCTACGAGGTATGGAGACCGTGTCTAACAAAGTAGTCAATTTCGACAAACTCCATGAGGTTACCCAACAAGCTGATGAAAACTCCCCTCTCTTCCTTAACCACCTCCAGGAGGCTCTGACTCAAGATACCCATCTAGATCCCAACTCTCGCAGCGGGGCTACCGTTCTAGCCTCTCATTTCATCTCCCAGTCTGCCTCTGATATTAAAAAGAAACTCAAAAAGACTGAAGATGGTCCCGAGACCCTGATTCAGGATCTGGTAAAAATGGCATTTAAGGTATTCAACGCCCGAGAGGAAACGGCTGAGGCTGCCAGACAAGCACGCCTCCAATGAAAAGACAGCCTCCAAACCCAAGCCTTGGTTGCAGCCCTGCGGCCCACGTTGGGGGGACCACAGTCATCTGCAGCCTGTGGGACCCACCCTAAAGCTACGCCACCCGGTGCCTGCTTCAAGTGTGGCAAAGACGGCCACTGGGCTCACCAATGCCCCAATCCTTGACCACCAACAAAGCCTTGCCCTCAGTGCAAGCAGCCGGGCCACTGGAAGTCTGACTGCCCGGGCCTTCCTCAGCCCTCGGCGCCTCCACGTGGAGGGGAGGATGAAGGACAACACCCGGTTTTTGAGCTCCTAGGCCTGGCCGAAGACTGAAAAGGCTCGGGTTCTGGCACTCCGGTCACCCTCGCGGAGCCCAGGGTCATGCTCCAGGTAGCGGGTAAGTCCATCAATTTCCTGATGGATACAGGGACTACCTATTTGGTCCTTCCCTCTCATTCGGGCCTTACTCTTCCTTCCAAGATCACTGTTGTCAGGGTAGATGGAACCCCTTCCAACCCCAATCAAACCCAACCCCTCTATTACTCCTACGAAGGGATCCCATTCACCCACTCGTTCTTAGTCATACCCTCCTGCCCTGTGCCTCTGCTAGGCCACAATATCTTATCTAAACTCCATGCCACTATCTCTTTCGACCACGTGGCACCCTCCTTCCTAATGGTTCTCCACCCAACTTTATCTCCCGACCCTGCACTCCCTGTCACTAACCTCCTTCCTGATGTAAACCCATCTGTATGGAATACAGACACCCCTACCATTGCCACTCACCATGAACCTGTCCGTATCCAACTAAAAGACCCCACCTCCTTTCCCAGCCGTCCCCAGTTCCCAATCTCTAAACAACACCTCCAGGGATTAAAACTTATCATCACTCACCTGCTGGCACAGAACCTCCTTGTCCCTACAAATTCCCCCTGTAATACCCCAATCCTCCCCACTAAAAAAACCTCCGGCCAGTACCGCCTGGTCCAAGACCTCCGTATCATTAACTCTGCAGTCGTCCCTCTATCTCTGGTCATTCCCAATCCATATACCTTGCTCTCCCACATTCCCCCGACACCTCTCATTTCTCTGTCTTTGACCTTAAAGATGCCTTCTTTACCATTCCCTTACACCCTGACTCTACATTCCTCTTTGCCTTTACCTGGGGAGACCCTGACACACATCGAACACAACAGCTCACCTGGACCGTCCTCCCCCAGGGCTTTCACAACAGCCCACATCTTTTTGGCCAAGCCTTAGCCTCTGATTTAGTCACCTGTGACCTTTCACCTTCCACTCTACTTCAATATGTCGATGATCTTCTTGTCTGCTCTCCTTCCCGTAAAGAATGCCTCCAAGCCTCTCCCACCCTCCTTAATTTCTTATTCTCAAAAGGCTACCGCGTATCCCCCTCTAAAGCTCAGATCGCCCAGTCTACTGTAACCTACCTTGGTCTCTCTCTCTCTCTCTCCCTCCACTCGGGCCATTACAGCCGAGTGCTTACAAGCTATCTGTGATCTCCAACCGCCACGCACGGTGGCTGAAATTCAGTCAGTCCTTGGCTTCCTTGGTTTCTTCCGTCACTGGATTCCCAACTTCGCTCTCCTTGCTAAACCTCTATATCAGGCTGCCTGGGTCTCTCTCATCCACAAAGGCCTTACTGTCGCCGCCTCCTCTGGCATTCCCAACCTTACGACCTGCTTTCTCTGTGCAGCCCTTGGACACTCCCCCCCACCCCCACCCCCACTGTACCTCTACTCCAGCTTCCAGGCAATTTCTCCAGACCAGAATCTCTCCCCCTTCCTATTGAGGGAGTAGACCTTTACACACAACACCTAGACACCATCCCTGTTTGCTTTTTAAACCACATGTCCTCCATCTGGTGCAACTCTACGTCTCCCATAACCCCCGATAAACCTTTCTACAGCCCCCCCCCCCCAAACTTATGTCTGGTGTAATGGGACCATCTCTAAAAGTCTTTCCACTCCCTTACCAACCCAGCTCTGTCTCCCAGTGACCCTCATACCCCAGCTTACTATTTACTCCCCAGCCGAACTACAGCTCCTCGCCATTCATGGATCCTCTTTTCCACCTGAAGAAACCTCTATCACACCCTCCTGACAGAAGCGCACCGTCTTCTTACCCATTATTGCCAGAATGTTCCTAATGGCTTCACTTGTTGCCATGGGCCTCAGTGCCAGGGCCCTTGCTAACTCCATAACCCTCCAGCTAGATGCCTCTGCAGAATCCCTTGCCTCTCTCCAGAGAGAGATCATCTCACTAGCACAGGTAACTCTCCAAAACCGCCGAGCCCTAGACCTCCTCACGGCTGAAAAATGGGGCACCTGCCTATTTCTTAAAGAAGAGTGCTGCTACTATGTCAACGAATCAGGTATAGCTGAAACTCGGGTAGCTGCCCTGCACAAACTGAGTGCAGAACTTCACCAACAAAAATTTGCTAATGACACTACTTCATGGTGGCACTCTTCTATGTTCTCCTTCCTCGCCCCCTTTCTGCGCCCTCTGCTAATAATCTGCATCCTTCTCCTCTTAGCTCCTTGTTTTATAGAGTTCCTAAAGACGTGGTTTCGTGAGATATCCACAGTCACCATCCACCAAATGCTGCTCCAGCCGCTTGGCCCCTAACAGCCTGTTCCCCAACTGGGTGACGTGGACACCCTGGCTCCTTGAGATACCCCTCCTACGCCGCCCCTCCTCAGCAGGAAGCAGCCAGATGACACCAACGTCCCTTTTCCTATCTTAAGGAGTCAGGAATGTTCGGTTGCTCATGGGCGTCATTACGCCAGCGGGAAAGTGGCTCAATACCTAAGATGGCCGACGGCTCAAGACCAAAGTTACAGCAGAGGTTTCCCAGGTGGCAAGATCAGCCAAACAGAGAAGTCCCTGCCCTGTAACCCCACCGACATCCTGGGCCAAAACTTTTAAAAACCGCACCTATACCCCAGCCACGTGCGACTTCCCTGGCCCCTTTGCTGGATCAGTGAACCTCGCCCGCAGATCCTAATAAAGCCTGTTTCATATTTCGCTTTGGCTCAATTTCACCCTCATTCTCGTCTCTTCCAGCCAATCAATGACTCTTAGAAAAGAGTTAGGCAGTAAAGTTAGGGGTTTTCGGATCTGCCTGTAAAGAAACTGAGGTAATCCTATTCTAGAAGGGGTCTGCCCTAGTCCACCCACAATTAAGCAAGCAGGAATGCATTTTTGGACTAAAAGGAATTCATAGAAAGAAACAAGTGAGCAGAGAATTAGGTACCAGTTTAAACCAGCCACTCGTACCTGTGCAATAAAGACCCCAACAATCTTTAATTCACCTGAGCCTCATTATACCATCATTATAATATGATGCATATGCCCAGAAGTTCATTAATATCATTATAACAGACTGAATTCTAGGAATGAACATGCGCAGAAAGCAAATGATGAATCACTGAGTCCAGTCAATCTTAATTGTCAATCAAGGGAGATCGCCCCTCTGAAAAATGTAACTACCCATAGCAAATAGGTATAAAAACCCCAGGCCTTTGAGTGACGCTTCTCTTGCTCAGACCAGCTTCCATGTCTGGAATTGTACTTTGCCTTCTAATAAAGCTTTTCTTTTCTACTGTATCTCAATGTCTTGCTCAATTCTTTGTTCAAGACATCAAGAACCTGGATGATGCTTCAGGAGAGGATCCTCACTCTCAAGGTATTAGAAGAGAGGAATAAGTAATCTCCCATTGTTTCCACTTCCACAAAACAGGGAGAACTCACACTCTTCCAAGAGAAAACTATAGGAAATATATATTTGTCACTTCCTCCTGCCCTTCTTCTTCTCCAGTGGGTTGAAGAATAACCACTGAATGATGAATTTGGAAAAATAACTAAGCCCTTCGGCTTAGTCTGTTCCCCTGTCCTTTTTTTCTGAGAGATTCTGTCCCCAGGATGCCCAAGTACTCTTTCTCTGCTTGTGCAGTTCTGCCCATGACAGAGTTATTTAGAGGCAAAACTTTTGCCTGCTGAGATTTGACTTCAAGTCCTTGAACCAATATTAGTTTGTCAGTCAATAAACAGAACTCCTCTCTCCCCTACCCAGGTTCTGAACAAATTGAGAAATAAGACATGGGATTCAGAAATAAGGGAATCAAGCATCAGCATGGAGTTGAAATGACCGTCATCAGGCTCCCTCCTAGTCCTCCTGAATTAAACATACCTACCATACATCCTTTCCTGCTACGGTGGCTGCTTAATTGATGGCAGAGCAAAAGAAGGATACTGAGACATGTATGGTGGACGCTTTTCCAAAATTCACTACTAAGTCAATCTTTTATATCTAAAAAGGAATGAATGAAGGAAACAAAAAGAAAAAATAATAATAACCAATAATAATGAAAGCTGACATTCACTGAGCACTTACTATGACCCAGGCTCAACCCTAAATATCTTTGATGAATTTGTTTATTAAAGCAACCCTATGAAGTAGATGCTATTATTGTCCTTATTTTGCAGATGAAGATACTAAAGTATGGAAGGGTGAAGAAACTTTCCCAAGGTCAAAAAATGGAGTCACACGTGGGGAGGTAACATTCGACTTACATCTAGGGCACAGCTAGGATACAGACGATCCAGAAGTATCTGTAAAAAAAAAAAGTATGGACCTACACCTTTTCCAATTCTACTTTTTTCAGTGGAAGTTTTCATTCATCTTTCTAACATATTATCATAGATTTATACAGTTCCTTTAATAGTGTACTTTGTACTCTAGAGCCAAGCTGACTAACTTATGAAATCATAACATGTTACAGCTGCAAGAATTTTGAAGTTCATCTATTTAAAATTTTTCCTATATATATGAGAAAGCTAAGGTCTAAGACAATTAAATTACTTGCCCAAGGCCATCATGCTGGTTGTACAAAGATATGACCTGAACTCAGTTCACCTGATCTTCCAAGATGCCCTTTTTTTTTTTATTATTATATCATCAATATATTTATTAATCAACTGAAAAAGTGAAAAAGCAAGCAGACAACTATTGGAATTTTCATTGCTATAAATATTCTTCTCATTAAGAAATTAGATTGCTTCAAAATTTTTCCTAGTTTTTCTGAATTAAAACATTACTTCTCTGTTGAAATCTATCTATAGACCTCTAGCAATATAAGTATAGATCTTTTCAAAGTGAATTTGAATAGACTTTAGGTGCTGCCAAAAGCCCTTTTTTGAGGACTATTCATAGTTTTGTGTTCTCTCAAAAATGAGGATGCTCTTATATTGTAATACATGTTTCTGTTCACCACACAATGAAGAGAGTCTCCAAAGTAAACCCTAGGAGAGTTCTCTATCTGTCAGAAGAAAAGCACAAGACGGTGGTTTGCCTACAGAACAAGCCCCTCAGCTGGCTCCAGAAAGGCTCTGTACTGGCAGCCTATCTGTGCAGATGCACAGGAAGGAGAAAGAACATTTTTTTGTTGTTGTTATTTCTATTGATAAGAAAATATAGGTGTGTTTTTTTAAAATAAAAATGATGTCTTAGTTTTAAATCCTTTTTTTTATAATATATTTTCTTTTGAGCTGAAAATGACTTACTCATATGAAATAGATATGAAGTAAAATTTAATGTCACCAATTCGATGGTAATGCAAGGTCCAAGAACCCCAGAGCTGGCAGATCAATAACACAATCAACTTTAGAACTTTGTTTCAAACGCCCAGTTTTACACTTAGACTACCAAGCCATGCTGTTTCTCATTTCTCTGAAGTGTTTAAGGAATCATCTGCTTAAAATTAGTGCCTTGCCTCAGTCCTTCAGATGTCTCTTTGCTACTATGCATAAATCCCACAAGGACTTTAGGCAAGGCACAATTGTGCTCAGACGCCCAGGGTAGGTTGGAGGAGGTGGGAGGTTAACTAATTATAAACAAAATTACCTGCTGACTTCTTCAGGAATCCACGTGAGCAGATTGTTGTTCAGATTAAGCAGGATCAAATTTTTTAAGCCATCTGTTAGAAAGTAATTTTAGTCACTTTAGCTACATGTTAGAAAATAATTTTAAACCACTTTTCCATATACCTTTGTTTTCCTTTTTATTTCTTGCTGTAGCCAAGGCTCTTTAGGTTGCTGGTAAACTAGCTTAAACTAGCTTAAACAAAGGAGGTTAATTTGTCACAAAGTTATAATGCTAAGTTGTTGGGAGCCATTAAGAGACACTGAAGAAGTCACGTAGCTGATAGCCATGAAGCAGCTGCTGAGACTGCTTAAACAATGGTTCTAGGAAGCAGGTGTGGAGTTAAACGTTACTGACCCTGGAGGAGAGGTTTGCCTCCTAAAGAAATCCTCTTAAGATAGTGGAATGTTTTACAGCCCAGAAAAGGATGTTTGTACCCTGAGGGAAGGATATATAGGAACTTATGTAAATGTCAGCATTCCTATGGTAATGTACATTGTGCTTTGCCATTGTACTTTGTGCTTTGCTATCGTACTCTGCTATTGTATCCAAAAACTTATATAAAGGCTGTGCTAAATAAACTCGGGGCTGCAGCAGTGAGACTGTATGCCCTCCCGAAGTGCTTTCCTGTCTTCTTTTTTCTGAGGCTTCACCCCCCTCTTTCAGGTACTGATCAACCTTAGCCGGCTGGCTCCAGCACTAAGTCATGGCTGCTGAGGACAAAAGGTACAGTCAAGTTACCATGAACTGGAATGAGAAACTAAAAAGTACCATTATCCACGCTCTTTTTTTTTTTTTGACTCAAACAGCAGTACAATAAATGTTTGTTGTGTAAATGAATTAAGTCCAAAGGTTCTTCTTTATTTGTGACATTCATCCACTCAACAGGAAACCACCAAGGTACATCAGCCAAATGCCCCATGCCTACCAACAGCAGTGAAGTCGGCACTCAGCTCAGCCAGGCTCAGCATGTGTGTGCATCCAAGGAGACCAACTCAGGTACACATAGCATCTTCTCACTGCTTTTGTGCACACCTATCTAGTTGGGGGAGAGGGGCTCACCTCTCATGCTTGTGCTCCAGTGCTGCACAGCACCTCCGTGAGATTGCTCATGACAGTAGTCACTTGGGGGCCAAGAATGGTAAACTCTCTGGTGAAGAGAGTGATGTGGATGTGGTGTGTGTTTAAGTGCCCGTGCTACTCCAGGGCTAGGGTCTTCTTGAAGTGGGAGGAGTAGATGTGTGCTAGCACATGGAACAGGTATTTCCCAATCTTCACCAGTGACTCAAGGGAGCCTGGAAATTCTCTACCATATTTCATGGGGAACACATCCTCATTGGTCAACCAGCTTCTACATGGAGCTCAAGACTAAGCTGATGAAAGGGGCAGAGGGTGGAGGAGAGGGGGCTTTGCACTTAATCTTCTTTACCTATCCTTTGCATTACTAATACTGGGTGTCACACTTGGCCATCGTCTGGCATGTCTGTCCTGTGGAGAATTCTGAGATAGTGCTATAATGGCAGGAAGTTGTGGAGAAACATCATGGTTCATTGAAAGATAGACCTCCGAGGGCAGTACCATCAGCAGCTTGAACTCAAAGTCAGTGATTCTGTTCTTGGTGTACTCCCACTCCAGGTACACCTTGTTCTCCTCTTCATCAGGGCTCTTCTCATAGACTTCCCTATGAGCCAGCCCATGGCTGTGCAGGCCCACCACTCTGCTGCTCCACATGCTCAGCCCTCAGACCACAGCAGTGGTGGTGGCCAAAAGTCATATTAATATAAATATGTTTTATATATACAGATAATATATGCATGTTATATAATTAATTATAAGCTCATACATATGTATTGGCTATTTACATATACATAGTCCTTTGTCTGCTTCATTTCCTGGGCTTCTGATACTTCTGAGCACTGAACCAAATTGTGATGTCCAAGGAGACCCAGGCCACACTCCAGGATAATAGACTGTCTTCCCCACCCTGAGCTTCTCAAAGTCTGTTAATTACATACCATCTGGGAATCTCTGCAGAACACAGAGCGCAGAACATAGTTTCATTTCTCATTATACTTTCTCTCAGCTTCATACTCATGTTCCATCTCCCTTTTCCCGTCCCAAGTCTTTCTCTTTTGAACAGATTTTCTTTAATTTTCCATGTATTTGTAGCCATTCCACAATTCCTGCATTTGAGTGTCCACAGACAGGATAAACAGTTTTCTCAGATGAAATGAAAATAGGAACCAAGAAGATAACAAAACATAGCAGTGGGCCTGGTGGAAATCCACCCGGCCCAAGTGTGTTGAACTGGAGAGCATATGCCTTATCTAAGAGGGCAGCAGCCATTCAGCCAGCTCTTAGCAATTGCTGTTACAACAACGTGGTTTCAGTGTTGCCTAAACTTTCTTTTTTAAAATGAACAAAAAGAGCCAGAAATCCAAGCTTTTATGTGAATTCTCTTGATCTGCAAATGTTTGTACTAAACTCAAATTTTTTTAAAAAAAAGCAAAACAGAACCAACCTGTTTGTGGACCAGATTCAGCCATGGGCCACCAGTATGCAACCATTTTCTTAATTCATGTGATTAGCTCAAACCAATTAAACTGTTTCAGATTTTATCATAATCCGCAAGAAAGAGAATATGACTGACCCAGCTTAGGATACATATCTGTGTTGTGAGAAACACCTGTAGTCGTGGCAGGATGCCTGGTGCTTGGAGCAACAAGGTCATCAGAGTGGATGTGGACTTGCACACAAGGACACATTGCAGGGAGGGCGCACACGCCTGACCTATTCTGGGACTTCTTACTCTAGGGACGAGGATGGGAAAAAGATACCAGAGAAGAAATAGTTGATAACACGGTCGTGGCCTTGAGGCTGAGTCTGGGAATTGGCTGTAGTTTGTAATTGCTAACCTGATAGTAACTAATGATGTTTTGCAAAGCCAGCTTTGTGAGGGAGAATAAAAAGCTATGGAAACAGGGGTAGAGGCTGCTAGCATTGTCATACCTTGCCATTTCTCCTCTCCCTTATCCATGTTAGTAAAAGCATTTCCAGACTCTGACTCTTCTTCCTAACCATCTCCGCAACATATCTGGCCCTGGTCTAGTCTGCTCTGGACAGGCGGATAGGGTCGTTTCATACATGCTAGACAGTGCTCAATCCCTGGACACCAAACTATTTCTGCAGTTGGATAATCAGGACCTGACATAAAACATAATTTATGTCAATCATGTGAGATGTTCAAAATTCGACAGCCCCAAGTTAAGAAATACAGAAACTAAAATATATAAAATTGTACACACATTTTATATATTTTATAAACCTCACATTTGAGAGTGACATGAGAAAAAATTTCTGTGTAGAAACTGAAATTAGCATTAATTAGGTTGTTATATATCTATATATATAGAGATATATATCAGGTTTTACTTATGCTATATATATAGCAACCTAATTAATATATATATATATTTATATCAGGTTTTACTTATGTTTATCCCTTAAAAATAATTTATAAAATAATATTGTCTATTTGCTTGCATGCCCTTAATTTTTTGTATGTAAACTGTTTTCTTCCTAAGTGCATTGTAATTGAATGCTAAATCTATGGCTTTGCATATATAAAGTACATAAGCATTGTGTTTGTTAAATGTTTGTTACAGGTCTTATTTTGATAAAAATATTTCTCCAAGATACATGATCTAAAATTTTGAAGTACTTTAAAGAAATGGTACCAGAGTCTATTTGTGCTACTTGTCAAATATACCCCTAATTTACTGTCCCATGCAATAATATCCCGAGTAAAGGATGCTGGGTGATAAGAGATTATATATAGTACACATTCCTCAAAAGTTCATGGAACCTTATAAATTCTTTAATATATCTCTTGTTTTACCACTGAAAACAAAGACATAGAGTGATGAAGTGCCTTACTAGAGTTAATGGAGCCATAAAAATCACCTAGAATTCTTTGTCATGTATCCTATTCTTACGCCCACTCTACCTTTATTAAATAGGTAAAGTTTCATACTGAATGGGAAATTTATAGGTTGAAAGGAAACACATATACAAAAAATGAATGCCAATTATTGGATCCCCTATCTTTTTTAAAAAAAATTCTCCTCAAATTGATTTACTTAGTATATTGATCAAAGACTGTGACTTAGCATCTGAGACAATAAAAGTGTGAAGAACAAATAGAGCTGTAGGAAGTTTTTTCTTGATTTGATTTCCAACTAATTTTTACTCTGGCATAGAGAAAGGGCCCATAGATTCAAGAGTCTAAACATACACTGATTCTGAAAAAGTAAAAATTCACTAACACTGATGCTTACTTAATTTCTTAGGTCTACATGTAAAGAAACATATTACAATAGTTAAAAAAAAAAAAGTCCCCAAATTCCTTAATGTCAAGAATATGCCTAAATATCTCCAACAAAAAAAAAGATTAAAACGTGTAAATCTCCTTGTTCACTTTAGTTCCAAATTGTTAAATATAATAAGGGGATTAAATTTGATGCTATAATGTTGCTTTTCTTTGACTAACTTACCACATGCTCCAGATGCAAATCTATGAATTCTATTTCCAAATAAATGGAGTTTCTTCAGGGATGTAAGGTATTTCATCTCTTCTGGAACTTCTTCTAAAAGGTTGTTTCCCAGATTTAGTGCTGTCAACTGCAAGCATAAAGAAATTTAATAGACTTGTACATTACCCATCTACGAATGAGAAAAAAAAATAATTAAGCCCCTTCACTGAGGTTCCAACATGATTCTAAACAATTATTTCACATATACCTAAAATGATCTTTATAAATAAAGTTCATTTGGGCTCATGTTCAAACACTTTATGTTAATTAAAACAATTCAATTCTCAATTTAAGCACTTATTAAAATTGTTGCAAACCATTCCAAGGGTATTTAAAGATACAATTAATGATCCATTCATATGCACTTGAGTAACTCAAGAATATCTTAATATTGTGACTCACAGACTCAAAACCATTAAAAACTCAGCAAACAAACTAATTTCCTGAAATCAGAAATATAGCCCAAAATCTGAGGTCCTCCTGTCGTAATACACCCAAATGAGTTTTTTTTGTTGTTGTTTAATTTAGACCAATAAGACTTCTTTATTACATGAATAGAAAAGTTGGGATGGGGGAGGATAAAATGATTCTGTGATGACAAAGTTTATAAGAGAAACTCCTGACAAGGTATGGTAGGGTAGAGAAGATCTACCCCATAGGTGCCTGCTCTACCAATGAGGATTGGTTAGACATAGGAAGTACTGCACATAAGAGGAGTTAGAAAGATCCTCTTAGATTCTCTAATCCAATAAATCAATGATACAAGATTGTTCCCTAAAATATCATATTTTTTTATTTGATATGAAATCAAATTGCATCTTCCAAGATATAAAGAGTCTTTTCATTCACTCTCAAACCTATTTACCATTCAGATTTCATTACCAACTACATATTTCGGATTTTTAACATTAGGAGTAAAAGAAAAAGAATCATAGGAGTTCAGACAAATTAATGTATTTATATAAGACAAAAAAATTTTAAGAAAAAATTTTAGGCAATTTACATTTATATTTAAATGTCACCTGGTACTTGGTATGGATGCATGTTAATGATTTAAATTAATATAAAGTAGATATAGATTTATTTACAATGAAATTCATTATCCTTACAATTCGTAGAAAAGGTTTTTGCTTCCATACATGTACTCTTCTTAGATTTACCAGTCCTGGAAACAAAGGACCACACATCCACCATCTTGGAGGCCTTATTCTTCTATAAAGGTGAAGTTAAAATATCCAGACATACCTTGTCTTCTTACACTTCACTTTATTACACTTCACAAGTGTTGTATTTTACAAATTGAAGGCAAAACCCTTTGTTGGGATTTTTATTACATTATATGGTCTGGAACCAAACCAGTATCTCCGAGGTATGTCTGTATTTATGCAGCCATTCTAATGAAAAAAAGTAATCCAGAGTCTATGACTATATTAGTTTCCTAGTGCAATTGTAACAAATTATCAAAAATTTAGTGGTTTAAAACAACACAGATGTATGAGCTTAAGTTCTAGAAATCAGATATCAGAAACGGGTCTCGCTGACATAAAATCAAGTTGTCAGCAGGTCTATATTCCTTTCTGGAGATTCTAGGGGAGAATCTGTTTTCTTGCTTTGTCCAGCTTTCAGAGGCTTCCCGCATTCCTTGGCTTCTAGCTTGTCATTTTATCCTCAAAGCCAGCAATGACTGGTAGTCACTCTATTGTTCTCTTCCACATTTAAAGATCCTCATAATTATACTGGGCTCGTGTAGATAATCCAGAAAAATCTCCCCATCTCAAGGTCAGCTATCAACTTTAATTCTGTCAGTACCCCAATTCCTCTCTAACATGTAACTTAGCATAATCACAGATTATGGGGATTAGGAAATGGGTATCTCGGGGAGGCAGGCATTATTTGTCTATCACAATGACTATTTGAAGACTTTTCCAAAATGGAGGTAGATTTCACTCTTTTGCATAAATTTAGTTTTAAAAAAGTCATAGCAGAAGGCCAGTGCCGACAACCTAATAAAATCTCTGTGATACTTGTGAGGAATACAAGAACATAAGGAATCATTAAAGGTCTGAGATTTTACCCAGCTTGCAAAATAACAGTTAACCTGCTACCACTTCACAGATGCTGGTAGGAAGCATGAGACCCCTGGGAAAGAGACTAAAGGTAGTTTCTTACCCGCAGCAACAAAAGTGCCCACAATATTACTATTTTTGCACCAACAATGCAGACAGTCAGATAATATCTGGATATGCAATGGCTTGTGTTACAGAAAAGAAACCATGAGTTTAGAGAATCTGAATCTTTTTAAATGAGCAGAAACCTTCTGTGCCTGTCCTTTGTTCCAGAGGAAGAGATAAAGCCATCTCTAAGGAAGCAGGTGAGTCAACATTTATTTTTATTTCATTAAATTTATTGGGGGTAACATTGGTTAATAAAATTATATAGGTTTCAAGTGTACACTAATACATCACATGCATACTGGATTGCGTGTTCACCACCCAAAGTTAAATTTCCTACCATCACCATATATTTGACTTCCTTTACCCCTCCCCCTAACATTCATTCAAAAATATGCATTGTATGCCTACTATGAGCCACTAATTCTAGGTACTGAATATACAGCGGTAAATAAGACATCTAAGTAATGCATTTACTCTAAAACCACTTACACAGTAACAGTGAAATAATTGAATGAATGAGTAAATGAATGAATAGCTAAGTAAATTAATAAGAAAGATAACAGATAGTACTAAGTGCTGTGTAGATAACTTTTAAAATGAGGAGATAGCGATTGGTTGATCAAGAAAGCTTGTCTTAGAAGTTGATATTTAAACTGAGATCTGACTGACAATAAGAAAGAAAAAAAATAGCCAAAGTAAGAACCCCAAAGCAGGAACATTCTTAGTATGGTGGAGGAGCCAAGAGATGTGGCTGACATGGCTTGAGCATAAATGGTAAAGGAAAACCTAGAAAAGTGAGGTTTGAAAGGTATACTTGAGCCAGGATATGTATTATTTTGTAAATCAGGGTTAAAAGTAGGGATTTTACTCTAAGTGAAACAAGAAAGGACTGTAGAGTTTTGAACAATTATGTAGCATTATTTGATTTGTGTCTTAATGGGAGCACTATGACATGTATAAAGAATAGTCTTCAGGTGAAGCAAGAAGCAAAACACAAGTAACACAGGCATGAATGTAGTGGTCCAGGTGAAGCATCAGAAAAAGTGTACTATAGAGGAAATGTGTGAAAGCAAAACTTTTGCTATGAGAGGACACTAGAAATTAGGAGGAAGCTGGAGGGTTTGTTTCCCCCTAAAATAAAATATATCACAGCTTATTATATTTTGATGAAAATAATCCTGTGAAGAATGAATAACTAATAATATAAAGAGAGGGATAATTGTAGAATAAAAATCCTTTAGGAGATGAGAGAGGATAGAATCCAAAGCACAAGTGGGTGCTGGCCTTAGATAAAAATAGGGACTCTTATTCAAGGTAGTAGGCAGGAAGGTAGAGAAGGTGTATGCAAATCAGAGCACAGGAATTGATTTGGTAATGGAAAGATGAGAGAGTTCCTGACTGATAGCATCTATTTTTTCAATGAAATATAAAACAAAGTTATCTGTTAATAGAAAGAGATGTAAGAGGTTTGATGAAAGGTAGTTTTAAAGGGCAATCTAGAGAAATTTAGTAGAGTGGCTGATTCAACTTAGCTCCCAAGATGATTTAAAATGGATATATGACCCAAGAAAAGACACTTTTTCTGGGTGACACATTAACTACATGGCCCTTTGGCTAGAACAGGCTTCCATGTGAAAGTCTGAGCTCCACACCAAATATAACATGTAGAAGAGGAAGAGGGTGCAACTGAAAGCCTCAAAATTTAAAAGTTTTCAAAGTTAAAACTAAGATAAAGTGAATGGATTAGGATTATTCTTGATAGAATAGGATAACTAAAAAAAGACGTATTGATAAAGATATTTTAAAGGCCAAGTGGTTATACTCTATTATCATGGCAAATATGTCAGAGATTCAGACTAAATTACATAAATTATACATAAGGTCCAGAGACACCACAGCAAGAAATGAGTAACCCTTGAGATATACCTCAAAACCCAATCTAAATGTTAATTAATCATATTTATTATAAGTCTACTATGTGCCTGGTATTATTCTGAATGCTACAGTAAAAAAGACACAGATAATTCCTCTCTCATAGTGCTTATACTTTAGGAAGTGAGACAGACAAATAATTTCTGTTAGAGTTATTTATATGCTACACATGAAGGAAAGGAAATGGGATAATGGAATGGAAAGTAACTCAGAGCTAGACTGAGTCATTACGGAAGACCTCTATGAGGAGGTGATGTTTGAGGCGAGACATTTGAGATGCCTTGACACGGTTACTCTAAATGGTGTGTTTTTCACAAAGGGTTTCAGAAGTAGCAAGCATCCAGAAAGGGCACACACAGTGTTTCATTAGTGATACTCTCTATGGTATGCACAGCTCCTGAGGGAAGGCTTTAGTCATATAAGAAACAACTACTTCGTAAATTTAAAACTTACATTACTTCAATTAAGTAGATATAAAATAAAGTTCTGCTGGTATTTTCAGAATGTAATTCTTCAGTCCCTTGGAAACTGGCATATTGACATAGATAGGTACCATTGCTACTAAATGGTTTCTTATGGACCCATTACTAAGAGAATTATAGCATCTTACAATCCAAATGAAGTTTTATAAGTCACCTAGTAGCATATTAATTGTAAATGACACAGTAATGGGTAATTTTTTTTATCTAGCTAGAAAGTTTTATTTATTTGTTTATTTTTATGTTTAGGCTCTCTGAAACTTCTACTCAATTATTCTCGCAGCAATTATTAAATAAGTTTTATTCCCCTCCTTTCTCCCACATAACGACCTTTCAAATTTTTGAAGATTGCTATCATATTCCTCCTGAAATTTTTTCATTCTTCCTTAACTGTTTCCCTCAGGATATAATTTCCAGACCCATCACCAATCTGGTCACTTTCTAATTTTTTCTAAGTACCTCTCTCTGAAAAACATGGCACCTAAGGTGATACAGGAAATGTGGTCTCACAGTATAGATGTTAGTGGGACCAGAAAATCTCCCTCAGTCAGATGACTACACTTCTATTAATCCAGCCTAATCTGGCATGCACTCTTTAAGCAGCAAGACATATTGTTGGCGCATAATTAATTTTGTCTGTGTCAATGAAAACTGCTAAGTTAACAGTCAAAGAGATAAGCCACATCTCAGACTTATGCAATTGAATTATTTTCTTAAATGTAATTATCCCTGTAAAAATTACATCTTGTTTGTTTGGGCTCAAAAGACATCTCAAGTGAATGTGATGTTGACATTCTAACTTCAAAGTTTAAAACTGGACAATGTCAATGGACAAATCCTTTTTTCCCATCCATACTTAGGTTAATGCACTCGCCATTTTTGTAATCTTATGGTAGCCAACTTTGGAATCACCTAGAACTTCTTTCTCTCCACCTATATTCAGTCACCAAGGAAATTCTCAAATTTCCTTTTAGATGCAACCTTTTCAGCTACATACCATTGCAATTACTTTAATAATAGTAATCATGACTGCCTGATTACAGATAGCATTACATAGCCAAAGAATGCAAAGAATGAGGTGTGCTATCATTTAAATTCCCTCTATTCAGTCCTGCTAGATGATATATAAACTGCTGCCCAAATAATCAATGAGGAATTTCCTCACCCAATATTTTCTAAATGTGTTCAACCTCCCCATAGTCCTTTCCACATTTTGCACACTTGCCTTAAATTCTTCCTAAATTTGAATAGATTCATTTGATTGCACTGGCCTACTCATATCTCTGTGTTATAACCTATCTTTGGCCTGCCTTGAAATAGATATGTGTGGTTCCTCTCATGTCTTGGATATGAGATAAGCATCTCTGTATCCATGGATGCATTTGCATTAAGAAATCTAGGTTTAATGTGTAGCAATCCTTGTACAAGTAGGAGAGAAGAGGATAAGAAATCAGAAGAAAATGATTTAGTAATGATAACATTAACATTTAACTAGAATTTAATAGGTATAGGTACCAAATACTGTGTCAAGCAGCCTTATACATTGCCTCACAATACCACCAGCTTTACAGAAAAGGAATCTGAGGTCCAGGCTATGATTTATGGTGAAATAGCTTAGCTTCACTCTATGGCCTACCGTTAACTTTTATACTACACTGTCTACTGTTGCTCAGCATGATTATATATAAGCCCATAAATGCACATAATATATTCATTCATACACACACATATATAGATACATAACAGAATTATCTTGTATGCAACACATGGAATTCTCATTTTAAATATTCTTATTCTATTGGTTTACACACTTATTAGTCAGTATTGTGCAGAAGACAAAGCACAGGCTCTGGAGACCATCTGCTATGCAATGTACTAGGTAAGTGATTTCAAGCAACTTACTCTAATTTCTAAGTTTCCTTTTTTGTTTTTTAAATTGGGGATAGCAGCATCTACTTCTAAAGCTATTTTAAGGATTGGCATAATAAAGTGCCTGAAAAATAGTAGATATTATAAAATACTAGCTATAATCTTTTAGACCCAGGAGACCATTTCACAAAATGTTAGACATGCATGATACTAGAAATGCAGTAGGTACTTCAAATATATATAGACACTTCCAATTGGCTTTTAAATTTTAAACTTAATTTTTTTTCTTAATGATTTCTAACTCATTTTTTCAAAGATTTCTAAATTCACATCCACTTTTGAATGACATTTTCAGGAGACGAAATATTGACCACAGAATAAAGACTTTATGTTAATTTATTAATTTTACCGGAAATTTTTGTTTGCTTCTACAGTGATAATGTGTTTCAGGATTGTTCCCATTAAACTATCACTATACCTTGGTTTTCCAGTTGTTATAATGGATGTCTGTGTTAAATACTCCCCACTGGTATGTACCACCTTATCTACAAAGCCATCCTCATGTACATGCATGACACTGTGTACAATTTATGGCCAAGTATTATCTTCTGCTTTGTATTATATTGATTCAAAGATATATTATATCTCTACTATTAAGTGAAAATTTCACAATTACAGGGACTCTATGTGTTTTGACTAGCATTCAAAGAATTGTATCTGGAATGCAATAGTTGCTCAGTAAATGTTAGTTGAATGCTACCTGCTTAGGATATATCTGTAAACATAGTTCAAACTGTGGAATAGTCATTACGGCTCCACATCATTTTTTTTTCAAAATCAAGTATCTATAGAGCTCAGCCAGCTCCAATCTGTCCAGTTTGATTTACTTTCTTCTAATGGGCTACATACTTTTCTATTCTAGCCATCAGCTCATTTTCACTAACCCTATATTTAATTCAATGTATCATATGTACATCTAGAACTTGGTTCAGGCAACTTCTCCTAACAACATTTAATTATGCTATGCTTGTAGCTATTAATTACTAATAGAAAGCGTTATGCTATTTATGACATCTTTCAATTACTTCTTTGATTTTTAAAATTGTATCCATGACTAATTTGGGTAAAAACTTTTTCTAAGTGTAAAAAACCCAGCTGAAATGTCCAACTTTACCTGGAAGTCCTTCTGAACTAGATCATGGCTTGATGATACTATTTTAGAACAAACTATCAGATAATTGGCCTATAACAAATATAAATATGTTTGAGCTGGTATATGAAATATTAATCCTTAAATTCCTTAAGGACAGTAAATATTCCCATTCATTACACCTACATAGTACATAATATACTGTCAGGTTCCATAAACTATTTAATAAAAATATTGAATCAAATTAATGAGAAAAATAACAAAACTTTTACATTTTTCTAAGTAGCATATGTACGACAAAGGTAATGAGGGAGGGCAGCATTATGGCTCACTCAGCAAATTCTTATAAATATCTTCTTTTTTAGAAATCAATGGCATCTTTAAGACCACAGATTTATTTACTGTGTAAATAATCTATGTCCATTATTTACTCTGTAAATAATATATGTCCATCTTTTGAGTATTTCTGGCACATTTTATTCAAGCTGCTTTTGGAACTCCCATTATAATGGGCAAAAAAAATTTTTTTTCAAAATCCCGCAACCCTGTATGAGAAAAATTGCTAGTTCATGAACGGCTAAACAATAATGTCTTTAGCCTGAACCTGTTTTGCAAAGCACTTTAAGGGTAGAACACAAGAAGTTTCAAATCAACCAAATTCTTTTTTAAAAGTAAGGTATAATTTCTTCTTTAAAAGCAAGGTCTAAGCTGAGCCACCTCCTTATTTAAGAAAACCGAAAGCAAACAAGTCAAAATTTGGATCTCTTCTAAATATTAGAAGGATGAGGAGGAAGATAACAGGGGAGCCACAAGAAAACAAAAATAATAGTAATCAGATTCTCAAGTCTTATTTCTGAGGAAATATATTTTACAATCTGTAATTTTTAACTAAACAACTATTAAATATGAAAGAAGAATACACATTTCAGGTATATAAGAGTTCCAAAATTTAACTAAATACCACATACCAAGATTAGGATGTTATCTAGAGATTTATACCTACAAAAATAAAAGAGTAGATTAAGAAAGAGGAAAATAGGAGATACAGTGGTCTAATTCAGGATAGCTGTAAAAAGATTGTTCTTGGTGGACAGTGTGCAGAAAACCTGAATAGTAGTCAGTTTAGATTGTGTTAAAAGGATGGAGCCTCCTGGAAGAAAGTCACTCAAGGAAAAAACACATTGGATAGAATATGTAATAAGATCAAGTTTTAAATAAAATGAGGACATGAAAAAGCCAAAAGGCACAAGAATAAAAAAAGCCAATTAGAAATTCGAGGAAACAAAAATGTTATATAAGAAAATATAATCATAGTACATTAATTGACTCCATGTGAATGATATTTACTTCATAACATAAATTTTAGAATTCTCCGAGATGAAATAAAAATTTAATTGTCGTTATAACTGAATATATAAATGCTATACATCTTATAAAAGTAAGTTTAGAATTTATAAAGCAGAAGACAGGAAGAGCTGAAGGTGGATTACTGATGCTAACATTTCCATTTTACAAAGTGGGGATTAAAAAAGATTGTAATTGATGAAAGAAGAAATGAAGGTGTAATAATATGAAGTTTAAAGGAAAACTATGAAGAAAATAAACATAAATATAATTATACTTAGAAGATGAAGAAGAGTGATATCTAAAATGGGACAAATCAAGAAAAAAAATGAGTTAAAAGTAGTTATATATGGAGAACAGGATTGGGAGCGAGAGTGAGTGCGACAGAAGATAGTTGTTTTTTGTTATAAACCTTTTACAGTATTTGATTTTCTTAAAACAATGCACCCCGTTAATTCATTGGAAAAAACAATCAAGCAGAGGGTAAGAATTGGCTCAGGGCTTGGTCAAATCCTAAATTCTTCTGCACAGAAACTCCTCTGTCCCATTAGAAAAGTCCAAATCCTTGTTGTTCTTTAACTACAAATGTACTTTTAGTATTGCTTTATTTTTTGCAAAGATTTGGCAACACAGATTAAAAGCTCAAATAATTTTGTAAACCGAAAAGAAAACGAGGTAGGCGAAAGTAAGAAAATAGAGATTTGGGGGTAGGGGTAGTTGTTACGCTGGGGGTAATACTGAACTCAAAACTAATGAACTGCAATGACTTAGCTGGTTATAGGTTCGTTCCATGATGATGACAGTTTACAAGTGAGCAAAAAGAAAACTGCAAAGTTAATATCCCTTGCCTCCTCTCAATCTCAAGACTTTTAGTAGCTGGTATTTCACATTGTTTGGCAGAAATGTTTAACATAAGCTTCTGGGATTTATTCATGTCAACTGTTGCTCTTTAAGAAGGATATTCTTTATTTAACATACTAATATTCTTTTAGAGACTACTTCAGAGTAAATGAATGTCCCCTCCTTCCCATTCTCTTCCAACACTCCATTTCAAAGTTCAGCTTACTCTAGGAAATTGAAAAAGAACCCCCTCCCTAAATCCAAACTGTATGTTCATTCCATATGCAAAAGCTTCAGGATAGTCCCCAGGATGAACAGCATCTTGGGGATCCTCAAACCACTTCCAGATGGAGCCCCCAAGGTAGACAAGCAGATCCAGGCTCCCAACATTTTTCGGATGACAGCATCCAGAAAGTTGATTGTGGCAGAGACCTAATACTCTGATTCTAGATGTGAGCCAAAGTTTACCTGAATAAGTTGAAACATCTTCTTCCCCTGTCATATGCAATTCTCTAAGGGAGAAAACTTGATGTTCTCTCACAATGCTCAACAGTAAGTTCCCAGGAAGCTAAATCTACAGAGATTGAATGAAGCCTTATTGTTCTCCCAACTCTTTTCTTCCCTCCTATTTTCTATCCTCAATCCAAAAAGATGTGCTAGTCCTCACCTGGGTCAAGGTGCTTATCTCTGGGCACACTTTGGGAATTAGGTTATTCCGAAGGTCTAGAGTCTTCAGGCCAGGCAGTTTTTCTAATGTTGATGGCATCTTTGTTATCTTCTTCCCATTCAAGGTAACGATCTTAGTACTCTTACCACCCCTTAATGCTCTTACTAACAACCTTTCAGCCATGGGCTTAGAAGAGAAATAGAAAAGGGAGGAGGTAACTATTAGGGATTAAATTCTTTATTATTCATCTTTAGAACTCTAATTGCAGAATTGGTGTGTCATGGAAACAAAAACATTCTGAGGCCTAGGGGGTTGAAGGTGGGAGGCATCAGATAATTTCCTGAGTAAAAAGTAGAAAGAAGAAATAGCTGATTCCAGGTTTTGAGGAGGAAATATACAAGACGATCCTAGGATATCTCATGCCAGAGACATGGAAGTTATTGAAGACTAATGAGATCATATCAAAAGAACACAGAAGCCAACTTGTTAAGGACTTCACTGGTCTAAAATAGGAAAACTTGAGAATCCGAAAGAATAATTCTGAACTGAAATATATCAAAATATAATCAAATCTAAGAGTTCATGATGGTATTTTAAAAAAATAAAAGAAAGTCATTGATTACATTGGGACTTGCTAGGAAACCAACTCATAAGTCTGAAAATTAAAAAAGGAAAAAATGAAGCATTTATGCTGCTTTTCTAGTACATGATGAATTTTAATATAACTTAATAGTTTAAAGTTTTTATTCACAGAAAGATTGAAGCTAATAAATGAGGAAGAAAAATAGATTTAGAAAAAAAACATTATTTTTGCAAATTTTAATGAAATAATGAATCTATGAAAAGATAATTGGGTGTTAAAAGTAGTTGAGAGGTTAATGACAAATTTATAAGTAAGAAATCAGGCTAATAATGCACTAACCAATTTTAGCAGCATTTAAATTGAGATAATCACATGTTATAAGTCTCATAGTATGATGCAATGAAAAGTACCTATGAAATATTTTTGTATAAATACTGAATCTGAATCTAATCATTCTAGATTTAACTACCATTTACAGAAAGTACAAGGACTAGAGAACAAGCTAAATTCATATCAAGGAAGCAGGAGGCCAAATTTAGAACATAGGGTATTCTACAGCAAATGGTACAGGTTTATGTAACAAATTAATGGCATTAATAAAAACAAGGGGAAACTTATGAAATAAATGAGACCTATGAGAAATAATAGCCAAATGCAGCGTATGGACGTTGTTTGAATCCTTATTTAAATAAAAATATTATAGAGTTAATTGGGGAAATTTGATCATGGGCAAGGTATTAGATGATAGAAATTGCTAATTATATGTGGTAATGGCATGATGATAGTGTTTTTTAAAAATGTACTTAACATTTAGAAATACATCTAAAATTTTCAAGTGAAATTTCATAATGTCTTTAATTTTTTAAAAATAATCATGGGGGAAAGTGGACAGAAGAAATGGATCAAACAAGATTGACCAAACACTGATAATTATTGATACTCAGTAATGGGTCACAGAGATTCAGTATATTATTCTCATTATTTTCTTATATATATTTGAAATTATCCAAATAAAAGATTAAGACAAAGACAAAAAGGGGGAGAAGCTAAAACCAGTGACATTTGATTACTATTAGAACCTCATTTGGGCAATGGAGGCATTTGGGTTACATACACATACACACACACATACATACATGGATAATCTCACATTTGGATTGCTGATTTCCAAAAACTTGGAATACTATAAAATATATTCTGTATCAACTATATTCAGAACACAAATCTAACCCTCTTTGTAATTAAAAAATTATTTTATTCATTTATTCAACAAATATTTAGGAGCACCTACTATCTGCTCAACACTGTACCAGGCACTGGGGATAGAGAAATGAATTTTTAAAAAAGACAAACATCCTTCTCATTGAAATTACATTCTAGTTGGGGGAGAAAAACAATAAAGATAAGTAAGTAAAACTTGTATGCTAGATGATATTAAATGCAAAAATAAATAAATAAAGCAGGCAAAAAAAAAAAAAAAATAAGGAGAATGGGAATAAGGAATTTGCAACTTTAGATAGGATGACCAGCGAAGGTCCTATTACAGAGAAGAGCTTTTCCAGTAAGAGGTTAAAGTAAGTGTCAAAGTCCTGAAAAAAATCATTAAATTTATGAAGGGTATTAAAACAAACATCAATATCATTGTAATGGTTTAAAAAAAAAGAGGTCATGATTAATAATGATTTGCAGTTGCTAGGATAAAATCGTTTTTCAGCTACTTAATCACTGTTCTTTGTCTTATCTCTTCCAATCCTAACTTCTTTATGCTGATATTTTAGTTTCTTAAGAACAATCATGCTGTTACTATCTAAACAAAGTGACCACAAGGCTTTGCCTTTAAAAAAAATCTCATGGACACTTACCTCCTCTAAAATAACTCTGTGTAACCAGTACCCCAACTGACACTATTCAAACACTGGTAATCATTAGTTTTATATGAGTAAACAGGCCCATACAATCTGATACTGCTTTCTATTAATTTGCTTAACCTAGAAAATCTGGTAAACATTCTTGATTCCTTTCTTACTTTCAATGTGTAATCAGTCTCATCAATACCACCTGTTCCACTTATTGATTGCTGGGTAAACATTGTAAAACTTGGTGGCTTAAAATATTTATTTTATTCACAAGTCTACGATTTGGGCAATGCTCAGTGGCAATAGCTTGTCAATGTTCCCCTTGGCAACAGCTGGGCTGGCTCAGGGGTCGGGCAGAAATTATCTAAAGGCTCATTCACTCACATCTGGTGGTAGTTGCTGGTTATTGACTGGGGCCTTAAGGCAGTCAACGACAACACCTACATGTAGCCTCTTCAATGTAGCTTGAGCTTCCTCCCAACATGGTGTCTTGGTTCAAAGGGTTAGCATCTCAAGAGCAAAAGCAGAGCGGAAGCTATATCACTTTCATGACCTGCTTCAGAAGTCATGCAACATCACTTATGCCACATTCTACTAGAAGCAAGTTACTGAGTCCAGCCCATGTTCAAAGGAAGAGGAATTAGACCCCACTTCTTGATGCTAAGTGGACATGTCTTAAAACCCACTGAAGTTCACCCTCTGGCCATGAATCGTTTACATTCCTCCAACATACTTTCTCCCAAGAGTGCCCCCTCCCCCAAAGTTTCATCTATTTAGAGCATCAAATCCTAAGATCTTGTCCTCTAAATCAGGTACAAAGGTGAATGGAGCTCCTCAGGAACAGTTCCTTGAGTCAACTCAAGTACAGTTCATCTTGATCTGAAATCTATGAACTAAAGAGACAATCACCTAGAATTTAACATGTAAAACATAGAACGCAATAGACAGTACCATCCAAATGAAAAAGAGGCACAAAGCAGCCCACTAGTTCATAGCAATTCTGGAACTCAAGTAGGTACATGTTGTCAGTACATGTACCTAATTTAACCTTGATTAGTGTTCATTCCTATTGTCTAGGACTGGCTCTCGGTTCCCCTCTCTGGGCTCTTGAATTACTTTTCTTTTCCATAACACATACAGCTCTAATCTCCTTTCTATCTCCAAAGATTTGCCTATTCTAGACAGTTTATATAGATATGATACAATATGTGGTCTTTTGTGATTATCTTTCACTTTCGTAATGCTTTCAAGGTTCATCCATGTTATAGTATGTACAAATGTCATTCCTTTTTATAGCCTTAAATTGTATGGTTATACTGTTTTATTTATCCATTTATCAGTTGATGGACATTTTAATTGTTTCTACTTTTCAGCTATTACAAATAATGTTATGAACATCTGTGTACAATTTTCTTGAGTATATACCTAAGGAAGAATTGCTGGGTCACATGGAGGAGCTACTAGACTCTCCTACAGTGGCTGTATCAGTTTACATTCCTAACAACAGTATATGAGGGCTCATCTTTCCATTTTATACAGTCACTTTTAACCCAAAACTGATGTAATCCCTTTACAAATTTTCTAAGTTTATTTTCAAACAATTTATAATTTCTTCCATCAGACAAAGCCACACCCAAAGTTTCTTTTCATATCCTTATTTTGGGTTCCCATGTGAAACCACTGTGGGACAAGACTTAAGAATTTTAGAGGTCTCTCATCTGTTGATTAGAAAATATCTGTAACCCTCCTGAGGTCTTAACAAAGGGCTTTGTTATGACCTTGGCTTCATCTTCAGACTTCATTTTCCTGACAGTTCCCTGATTTGGTGTCTGCCTGGAGCTCATTTATTCATTTTAGCATCATTTATTGTCTGGAGAGGCTAGAAGTGAGAAAGTTTTATTTTTCAAGCCCAAAGTTTGTGGCTCATTTATATTTAACAATTCTTACCCTTGCATTTCTCTTTTACTATAGGCAGCTAGAAGAATTGACACCACATAAGCACTGGCTAGAAATCTTATCTAGATCATCCGGTAAATGAGATATGCTTTTTACTTTCCAAGTTAATACTGCTGGCATCATTGCTAAACTCTGCTATTAACAGGAGTCACCTTCCTTCCAGTTCTAATAACATTTTACTCACATTCCTTTAAACCTTCACAAAGGGCCTCCTGGAGTGACATCAGGCTCCTGCTAAAACAGTCTCTTCAAGGTCCTTCTAATGTACACCCAAGGCCCAGTCCCCAAAACCCTGTTATATGGCTTAAATATTTTGTTCTAGCAACAAATTATGTATCAGGGTTCAATCAGAGAAAAAGACCAACTAGGAATCACATATACTTTGATCACAAGTAGCTGTCGGAACTGGTTGAGTTATCTGTGGTGCTGCTTATCTGTCTGCCTAGGATTCAGAGACACTGAAAAAGATCTGGCAGAAGTGGGATAAGCTGTAGGCTCAACTGTTAACTGATCTGAAACTATGCTAGAAAGGGGATTCTGAAATACTGTCTGAGCTTAGCTAAATCCTATGCAATCCTCATCACCACCCTTGACACCTACTTCTCTTTCCACTGCTACTATCATAGCCCAAAGTCTCATCATCTCTACCCGTACGACTGCCTGCTTCAATTATATGTCTGCCTCTGCCATTACATAGTCACTATCGCCAGTCATCTTCCAACAAATCTATAACTCTAAATAAAATCTTTTGATAGCCTTTCATTGCTTAAAGGTTAAAATCCCAATTATTGAGCTGGGACTCAAAACTGATTGTGTCTAGCCCCGGCTTCATCACGTCATTTTCTGTCACAAACCCTGTATTCTACCTTTAGGAGATCACATGCTATTCCACAGCTTTAAGTATATTTATTCCTTTGCTTACGCTGTTTATTTTGCCTATATAACTTTTCCACCTGCCTAACGACCTAATTGTTCCTAATCCTTTGAAGAATCTCCTCAAATATTTCCTCTAACATTTTCTTTGAACTGTGACCTTCTCTCCAAGCAAAATTGCTTCCATATCTATGTTTAAAGAGGATTTTATACAAACTCCTGTTTAGCATTTAATACTTTGTATTATTGTTCTTTTCACATTTCTCCCTTGCTACACATTTGAACTGCAATCTACAGCATGCTTGGCATTTAGTTAATAACATTTATTAAATTGACAATTTAAGCTTTGGTGTCGTATGAAAGAGTGCCTTACATAAACCCCATCATGAGTATAAATTAAGTCATACAACTATAGAAAAAAAGAAATGTAAGGTTGAGTTGAAAACATTGAGTGACTATTTGTTAAGAACTGTCCAAGATGCCTAGTATACAAATATAAATAGGTCATGGTCATTACCCTCAAGGAGCTTAGAATCTAGAGGGCAGTTAGAAATGTAAACAAGTCATTCATTCATCAAATAGTTATTTTTTTTCCAGTTTTACTGAAATTTAAGTGACATATATAAAATTATATTAGTTTAAGGTATACAAAATAATGATGTGATATATAAGTTGTAAAATGATTATCACAATAAAATAGTTATTAAGTTGCCATTACATGCTGGTCATCATTATAGCACTAACGCACTGGAGACATAATAATGAAGAGATAGATTAGGTCACTCCTTTCAAAAAGCCAACATTTCAACGCAATAAATGCTTATCTATGTAAGTACACAAAATGGCAAAGAATCTGATTTGTTGGTTCAAGGAAGATTTCCTGCTGTTGACTGCTAGTCATAATGAGTTAAAAAGAATTAAGCAGTTGACAAAATGTGAGGGGAAAGCATTTAATAAAAGAAATATGAAAAAAAATTGTTTACAGGCATTAAATTCATTAGGCCATGGGAATATAAATAATTCTAGTGCATAAGTTTAAAATGTGACGGATGTTGATGCTAAAGAGGTACATAGGACTAGTCACGAAGGACCTTCTTTAAACACCTTCCATAAGGATACTGTACTTCATCCTATGGGGCCAGGGAGCCATTGCATAGGTTAGGAAGACAGTAGTCAGATTTGCATTTTTGGCAGCTCTTTAGCAGCATGAAGGGAGGGAGAGAGAGTTTAAGGGAGTAAGACAGGAGGCAAGAACAAGGCTTCTAGGTGAGGAAAAAAAAGCGGGAGATAGAAAATGATAGGATATAAAGTAGGTAAGACTGTGACTAGAACTTGACCTCATAAGTATATTATATGGGCTTAACCGCAACTTAAGCTATAAAGAAGACACATGAAGAGAAATACAGAAAAAGAGATAAGGTTTACTGCTTTAAATTTATTAATGTTGACCTGTTTCTTAAATGCACTATGTAAGCCCTGCTGAAAGGTTTGCTGAGCTCACTGCCATGTGGATTAACCTTGTGGAATTCAGCATCTAGAGCATTCCCAGAAACCAGAATTCAATCTATTTGGCAGGAAAATTAAAAAAGCATTTGGCATAGAGTAAGGAAGATGGTCAGGGGTAAAAATGTGAAAGTCATAGGAAGAACCAGCAGAAATTTTCAGTAAGATAAGGACAGGTACTACTCTTAGAAGCAGTTTCATTGGAGTGGTGGTGGTTTACACTGTTGTTGGTTGAATATATACATGTATTTCAAAACCACATGGTTAAATGCATAGCTTCATATGCAAATGTTTTTCTTCAGCAATAATCAAAACAAGCTTTGTAAGTCTAGGAGCTTGCCAGGCTAGGTGTTACTTAAACTGAGGGCAGGATAGTAAGTTGGTAAAGCAGGTTGGGTGAAACATTCAACTCTGAAAGGTCTTAAATAATGGTGGGGTAAAGAACAAGATTGATTGCTTTACTAAAAACTTACTTTGAAAAATTAAAAACCCCATGAGTTCTATTTTTTCCACAAGATGGAGAGACTATTTTAAACAAGACTTAGAGAGAGAAGAATCTATGTATGTGAAAACATACTGGACAGGAAAAAGAAACACTATTTCATACTGTTTACTACAAAAAAAACAATCTGCTCCTTTAACTAGTTCAGGACAACCTGTTCAAGACAACATATTAACAAGGGTGTAGCAGTATAATTTGCACAATCTTCCTTGTTTCACATTCTTGTACACACATTTCTTCATTTTTTTCATTAACACCCACCAGTCTGAGAATATTCTAATTTACTTGCCCTAAATAAACCTTCATTATTCTAAAAGGTTCTAAATTTCAACCTGATTAGTAAAAGCCATGTCTTAAATGGCTATTATTTTATTATCTCCCTCTATCCTGTTTAGGGGATAATGCTATGCTCGTACATTTATTCCAGATCTTTTAAGTCCAAGAATATGTTATTGTATTAATTTCAATTATATGTGAAGACAAAATAAAGGCTGGATAAAATTCTAACAAAATGAGTTTCCTCTATTTCTATATTCTAAAATTATTAAAGAACAACAATTTGAACAAATGTTTACTTAATTCATTTTTATTCTTTTGGCAAACAGATATAAACAAAACTATTGCTCACTATAGTTATACACTCTTTTTTGCTTTATACAAGTTGTAAACATATTTAAGTAGATAAAATTCTTGGCTTAACACATATTCCAGAACTCTAACACTTTGTGAGTTAGGACTAAATAAAGCTTACAAAACTTCTAATAAACTGTCAACAGACAGTAAACTAAATTAGTGTATGTGCTTTTAAATTAGCATCGGCCATTTTTTAAAGACTTAAATTTTAGGTTACAGCTAAAATGATTTTTTTCTGAAGTTTTATGAAAGAATAGAAGTTAATCATACATATCCTGTTCATAACTATATTGGGTATTTAAAAATAAAAATAAAAAATAAACCTAGAATCAAGAAAACATTTGTTAGGGAAAACAATGGCTACCAATGGATTATTTTAGAATACTTTAAATATAGATGGACTTTATAATAACAGGATTCATGATCTTATTTTATTACTTCCTAATGTTTATCTTTTAAAGTAATAAATTACTTTAAAATAAAGCCAAGGTAGTTAGTGTTTTATAATTTCATTATTTTATAAATTTCAGACCCCCAGAAATTCAGATCATGGATTACAAAACAGGTGACTTTCAGAATATATTTTGTTTGACAGGCAGAATTGTTTTTAAACTCTTGAAATGCAGTACTCACTTGTTCTAGTTGACCAGTTTCCCACATTGTCACCTGCTAGGCATATGAGACTGACATCCCATTTTAAATACTATAAACTCCATATTTAATTGTAAAAATTAGCTGCATTAATGGAACTCAAATTAAAATGTCATAAACTTCATGCTCAAAGTTACTAGTTATTTCTAATTGGGGAAAAATATATCCAACAAAGAAAGTCTCATTTTCATAATACTTCCTTATATATAAATTATCCAACACATCTGTATATATAAGTACTATCTTCTTAGATGGAATATATGTACCCTGAAATCTGATTTAGATAAATCATTCATACCAAAAAGCATTGTATACTGATTTTACTATATAGTCTTGACTCCCAAAGAGTGGCTTTCACCTTTATCCATAATGTAATATAAAAAAATACTGAAAATACTTGAGTTAAGGAAAGGCGACATTAATAAGGCAAACAAAATAACAAAGGCTTCCTTTTAATCCTAGAAAATAAAACAGAGAAAGATCTAGTAAAACAAATTGGAAAAGAGAATTTGAAGGAAATTTAGCCTTGGTCCCTTTTACATTGCTACTCTTTCAAATCGTGCAAGTTAAAGGTTAAATGGGGCCACAAACTGTTTCTTAGTGGAAAATGGTGCAAGGAAAGCAAAGCGGCTGAGTGGTGATAAAAGAAAACACAACAAACCAAAAAATTGTTGTTATGAAGATAATCAAGAAATGATAGCACTAATTCCATTCTGAAGTTTAAGAAACAGCAAGTAGCAACAAGTGAATTAGACAGGAATCTGTTGGTTCTTTTTCAGTTACACACAAGTAAAAGGCTAAGCTGTAATTCTTTAGAGCAAGGGCCCCCAACTCCCAGGCCACGGACCTATACAGAGCTGCACAGCAGGAAGTAAGCAGTGGGTGAGGGAGTGAAGCTTCATCTGTTTTGAAGCTACTTCCCAGGACTAGCATCGCCACCTCAGTTCTACCTCAGATTATCAGGCATTAGATTCTCCTAGGCGCACCGGTCCCTGGTGCCAAAAGTTGAGGACCACTGATTTAGAGGTTTAAATCTGATAGGGAATACCCATTTACTTTCAAATTGTCTCATTTCTTAAAATATAACTGATTGCAATATGAAAAAATATTTTAAAATTCTTAACATTAAAGCAAGCTTCTCAGCTATACTTTGATGGGGTTATAAAAAGGTTCACAGCATTAATCCCATTGATACCAAGGTTACCGCAATCAAGTTCATTTATAAGTGTTAAATTCACTATCATGATGACCACATTATTGCAATGACAAAGAGATTGAGTCTTATTTCTTCAAGAAAAATTACACTGAAGTGGTTACTGAAAGCTTTTAGTAAAACATTTAAGATTTATTTCAACAGAATATTCAGGATCCTATATTAATAAAAATATCAGCAAATAGGGTTGCATCTTGGTCTATAAATGATCTCTACCAATGGACTTACATGTGTTTTTAAAATACCGCTTAGGGGACCATGGCTAAAGTTTATCTCTGAGACATTTTCTAAAAACCTGTTAGTAGCTTTGCCATAAAACGAATTTCAGGTAGTTGTGTTTTTCCAGTAACATTTAGAACAATTCAGCACTTGGTATGAATACTCATATTGGTACTAAAACATAATTGTGCAACTTTTTGCAAACTAGCTGCAATTTTCAGTAGCTCTGTTCACCAACCATGTAACAGAATTGTAATGTTCTCCTAAGCCATATGCATGTCTCATATATCTGAAATAAAAAAAGAAAAAGAAATGAGTTTTGATGAATGTTTATACATATTTATTAAGCATATAAAACCAAGTACTCTGAATGAATCGCTCCACAGTTAATAAACCACATAAATATACTTAAGTTTAACACCATGTGAAAGCGGTGGCAGTCAATAAGACCCACAACTTTGTCTGCTAAGTTTAAGTAAAACATAATCATTGGAGGAAAAAAAAGGATTGAAATGCTGACTACTCAATAAGCTGAAATTTTCACCTAAATCCAAGCCATTAATGACCACCTTAGTAGGGTTAGCTAATAAACACTGAAGCCAAGAGCAAACTCTCCATATTGTGTTTCAGAGATTTCTCAATCACATAATATACTTTTACAATATGTAGAAAAAAATCTCTAAGGAATAATCAGGCAACATAAATATATTTCAGCTTTTTCTCTTGTTGAAACTTTTCGCATTATTAATGTCAAAGTAGGAAATATGCAAATTAATTCTAAAACTTTGTAACCTTTAGAAATAATTTTATTCTTAACTCATACACAAAAATAAATCACTAGAGATTTAAATAAGTATCTAAATCACATATTTTAAAAATGCTTTCTAATTTTATAATTGCTGTTAACATAAAATAAGCATAATTCCACTGACAAGTTTTTTTTAATTAATCAACACAAACTAAAATTTTTAAATAATTTTGTCTTAATATGAAAAATATAACAGTAGACATTTCTAGGTACTTACACAAGTATTAATGGTTTTTTCTGATATTCTTCACCAACTACAATAGGAGGAGAATCTGCCTGGATTATCTCTATTGGTGTTTGTAAAATATGAGATAGGGCTCTGAGCTATAAGAAAGAAAATGTATTGTTAAAAAAAATAAAAATGTGAATCTTATTGAAATCATAAACTACTGAGGTACTCATGAATAGGGCAATCAGTAAGGGCAGGGATCTGCTCTGTTCGTCGCTATACACCAAGAGCCTGGCATACGGAAGGCTTTTAATTCTTACATATTTGTTGAATTAAAAAATAAATGTTTATTAAATCAAATGCAGAAGTTTCAAGCTGTGGCTACACAATAGCTTCTTAGAAATATCAATGTCATAGTTAATAAAGTGAGGGGATGGGTAGACAGAGTTCATTGGTCTACTTTTGAATATAATTTAAAATTTCCATAATAAAAAGTTTTTAGTAAATCATTGTTGAAGCAGCAGACCAAATCAATTACAATTTTGAAGGGAGTAAGGAAAGAGAATGAGCAGGGCAAATTGGTTATTTTTTTTTTTTAAAGCTTTTCCGATGATTCTAAAGGCCCACCTAAAGTCAAGCACAAGGAGATAAAACGACCTGCAACTGAACGGAGAAAGTTCATAATCACTTAACAGTCTTCAATCATAGTGCCCTGATCTATATATTTGCTCCATTAGAAGATCATTCTGTCTAAAACATGGAAGTTTTAGGAAGTTTTAAACAAAAGTATGAAATGACTCCAGGAATATGAAAAAAAAGGTTCTATGCTTCATGGTGGCAAATTTAATCCCATACTCTATTTCATAACAATGCCCCTTTGAGAATGAGGAAAAAGAAAAAGTGTAGATGATAGAGGCTCTGTTCATCCCTCTGGTGACTGAATCAAAGCTGTGGCAGAAACAAGGAGCAAACAGCAAGGAAAACAGCCTGGAATCTAGATAAATAAGCCATACAACTAGGGAGAGAACTAAGAAATCACCCTGCAATGGCAGAAGGTAGGACTACGACGAGGCGAGGACGATGGGCTGCCGAGTCCAGAGCTGCTGAGTAGGACAGAGGCAATGGTGGCTGGCAGCTACAGCCGCCTCTTAAAGGGGACGTGCCTACGAGTGATAGACCTGCTCGCTCTGAGCACCAGCACTGGTTTGGCTACACAGGTGGCACCAGGGACTTACAGGGGGAATACTGAAGTGTTGGAGTGAGGGCTAAGGGGAGACTCGCTCTGTGTTTCGGTGGTATCCATTATTCCTCTGTTGAACGATCCCCTCTCTCAGTGCGTGGACCCAGCACCACCATACTCAGATGTCATCAAACTGGATAACAGAGGTTACTCCATCCAGAGGATTCCCTGAAGCTTCCCCCAACTCATGGTCCCACTCAAGCCACATCCAGGTGTGTCCTCGCTTAGTCAGGTGCCCCTTGCTGAACAGGGCCAAGCCACACTGATGGCAGCTGGCCTCGGTTTCTGGTGTGGCCTTTTGCGGCAAATATAAACACAGCATCTGTGGATTGTTTGCTGAATCTTAACAGGTGGCCCAAGAGGGACACAACCAGAAGCTAAGTTTGGCCTGCATCTGAACTCCTGCTCTAATGAGACTGGGAGACCTAGGAGCTTTGCTTAGTACATAGAAACAAACACAGAAAGGCAGCCAAAATGGGAAGACAAAGAAGCAGAAACCATATGAGAGAACAGAACAGAGATCCAGAAATAACGAAGTCAGGCAATTGAAAAGATTCAGAGTCCAAAACACTGGTTATAAAGATGTTCAATGAATGCACGGAAAATGTAGATGAATTCAGTGAGAATTTCAACAAGAGATAAAAAATATAAAAATGGAAATTATAAAAGGGAAGCAGTCAACAATGAAGAACAAATTATCTGAGATGAGAAGTATACTAAATGGAATAAACAGTGAATAAAGAAGAGGTTCAAATGTCTTATATAGAAGATGGGAAAGCCAAGCACATTCAATCAAAATGGGAAGAAAAAAGACTATAATAATAATTTAAGGAGCCTATGGGACACTATGAAATGTAAAATATCTCTGTCGCAGGGATACTGAAAAAAAAAAAAAAAAAAGACCTTGAAGAGCTATTTGAAGAAATAATGATGGAAAACTTCCTTAACCTGGTGAAGAAAATATATATTAAACCCTAGGAAGATAGAGAGTCCCAAAAACCAGGGACCCAAAGAGGCCCACACCAAGACATATCATAATTGAAATGCCAAAGGTTAAATACAAAGAAAGAAGATTAAAAGCAGAGAGAGAAAAACAGATAATTACTTATAAGGGAACACCCATAAAACTGGCAGTGGATTTCTCAAAAGAAAACATGCAGGATAGAAGGGCTTGGAACAAAATATTCGATGTGATGAAAATCCATGATCTACAACCAAGAATTATTTATCCAGCAAAGCTATCATTTAGAGTTGAGGGACAGATAAAGAGCTTCTCAGACAAAAATAAGCTAAAAGAATTTATCAACACCAAACCAGTATTATAGGAAATGTTGGAGGAACTTCTTAAAGAAGAAAAAACGTGTATCAAAAACATGAATAAAGAACAGTAATAATTACATTCCTATCAACAAGTGCCTCAAATGGAAAAGAATTAAGTGCTCCAACCAAAAGATAGAGTGGCTGAATGGATTAGAAAACAAGACCACTACATATGCTGCCTACAAGAGACTCACTTCAGATTAAAAGACACACACAGACTAAAAGGAAGGGGATGGAAAAAGACATTGCCTTGATGGACCTAGAGGGTATTGCCCTGAATGACATTGGTCGGATAGAGAAATACAAATATTACATGATTTCACAGACATGTAGAATCTAAAGAACAAAATCAACAACAACAAGAGCGGAAGTAAACTTATAGATATAGAGAATATTTTGAGGGCTACTAGATGGGAGGGGTATTGGGGAGGAAGAAAAATAAAGGATTAAGAGGTACAAATGAATAGTTGCAGAATAGAATAGAAATGTAGAGTGTAGCATGGGGAAGATAAGGTTAATAATGTTTTAATAAATATGTAAGGGGAAAGAGGGGTAATAGATTTAGTGGGGTGATCATTGCAAATTATGTGAATCTCTGATCACTATGCTATATAACTGAAATGGGTATATTACTGCATGCCAACTATAATTAAAAAAAAAAAAAACTCATGGAATTGTAAAATATACTATAATCAACTAATTGTCTAGTTCAATAAAGACAGGGGGGAAAAAAATACCAAAAGAAAAAAAAAAGTTCCTTTGAGACAGTTTTTCCTCATACCTAAAATACTATTTTTTTAAAAGCTAGCTCAGAATGGAGGGTGTAAAGCAAGCTCTGAAAATCTTAAAATCCTTCTGTTTTCAGAAACCATACAAAGATTTTCTCTTTAATAATTTAAATTTACCCTGTTGTGAAAATAGCGATTCTTAATTCAAATGAATTCAGAGATGAACAACTTATAAGAAATGTCCTTCGAAGAATTTTTAAAAGTTTTTTTCAATTTAGAAAGAGTCACTTAGGTCTCTAATACTCATATTAACTTGTGATCCTTGTAAGAAAAGTCAAACATCTGTAATTAATTACTCCTAATGTAGTCACAATGATACTATAAAAACTTCTTGAGTTCCAGAGACCCAGGAGAGGAACACAAAACAAAAGGACACAGTTCCTTCTGACGGCTCAGAAGAGGTACAAATACAGCACTGCTCAGAAAAAAGATTTTGAAGAAACATTTATGTCATACCTTCAAACAATATAGTTCTTAAAGGAAAAAGCCAGAGCTACAAACTATTCAAAAACAATTAATCACTATATTAATAACACTGCTAGATTCATCCATCTGGCACTTTAGCATACAAACTTCTATGCATATAGTTCCTGCCTCAGTGTCCACAAATGACCTACTGAGTACATATAGGTTTTTTATTATTCCCATTCAATAATTAGGAAACTCAAGCTCGGAAGATTGACTAACTCCCTCATGATCACAAAACTGAGAAGTGGAAGGAAAAGCCAAAACCCAAACCCAAGACTTTTCCTCTTATCTCCTAACTTTCTAATCGCCCAGGATGCCTCATTACACTTGGACTCATTACACTTAGAGACAAAAAAATTCTAATTAACTCTCTACAAGTGACTAAACATTGTTTTGTTACATGTGAATTTTAATTCATCAATACTGCTTTCAATTCAGTCATTACCAACTCGGAATTCATGACACAAATGTAATACATGTATGTGGTAGGATTTGACCTGTAATAGCACATAAAAATATTGTCTTCTATGTCTGATGTAACGGATATGTTATTTTTCATCGGCCGAGCCACTAGAACAAATATTACAGTACTTTAAGTAAAATCTTAACTTTCATAAATTCAAAAAATCAAACACAGTGCCAATAAGCAGTATCACAACTGGAAACACACAAATGCAACACCACCTACATCAACCCACAGATCAAACACCTGGCTATTTAAAATGAAACGGTGCTTTACTTCCTGAAGGTACATACTAAAAGGCCTCAGAATGTTATCCCCCTACACTTCAATGCTTTGTCAATGTAGAACCAGCTAATATTTAAAGAAAGGGAATCTCCAAAGAGATATTAGGATCATCTGAAAAATGTAAAAACTACATATGGGATTTAGAAATAATTTAACAATCTACTATCATGATGAATAATTACAAACTCACCTCAAGCTGACCTCCCCATGCAGCTGTGTTTATAATATCATCACAGTACTTCCCAAACTCTTCTGTAGAAAATAAACAAAACTTAATAATTTTCATAAATCATGTAACAAGATCCTTTTCACAGCTTCCACAATTCCTGATGAAACTGTTCAGTATATGAACTTCCTCCTTCTCTACCTGTGCTTTCCAGAATTTAACCCACTCCAATTTTCTGCTGCCTTACCATCCAAGAGCAAAGCCAATACATTTCTGCTTCCTTCCCCCAGCCTGAGGCCCAAAAACCTTAAGTATATAACAGTCCTACTTCTCCCTCTTCATCCCAAGCAATCATTACCCACCCCAAAATTGCCACCTTATTCACTATCTTGACATGTACTTTAAAGCCTAAATCTGCATGCGAAAGAATACACCAAAAGAATAAAAATATAACTACTACAAAATCAAGTTCACTGTAAAACTGTAAGAAATATGAAAAAAAGAATCAGGGTAAAAGTACAAATGAGTTGAAACTCCTTTCCCAGAGCTAGCATCAAATAGTGCCTCAAACGTGTCATTTTGGAAGCTGTAAACTTATTTGCATCAGTATCTTATAGAACACAATTAACATATTTTAAGTACAAAATGGTTAAGTACTTAAAAGATCTTGTAAAATATACTAATATCTGTTAAAATTATAGGAAATAAATCTGCCTAAATTTTGAGATATTTTTCCCCATAAGAACTACATGAGTTTTTCTTATTCTCAGTCCCAGGGAGCACTCTATTTAACAATAACAACCACAACAACAAGATGTAGTAAAGACAAATAAATTACCTGGAGTATATGGCTCTCCTGTATTAGGGTTTGTTAAAAATGGCAGAAAGTCTTCCACGTGGCTTTGCATATAGTCAGCAGCTTGACTTCTTAAGGCAGCCACAGTCAGAGGGCAGTCCTGTTCTTGCAGTTGATCTTCGATGGCTCTATACATACAGTGGCCATCAGATGGAATCTGTTTGATTTCCAACTGTCTAGCTGCCAATATTTGAGCAAGTTTTTCACTTTCTACGTGTCTAGCTCCAGATAAGTTCTCAATTTCAGCTTCAGCTATCCTTTCTTTCCGCTCCTTTTCTAATGCAGCTTTTTTGTCCTAAGGAGAGAATGTAGAAAAGTTAGTTCATAATAATTAGGGCAAATTTACATTTCAGGAGACAGACATAAGATTCTCAAAAGATTTTTACCATTTTTCTCCCTTCTACCACAAGCAATATAGTATTGATGATCTCATAACTTATAGAATCTTCTGTCCTGCGAACTCCTTTAAGGGCAAACTATCTTTCTCTGTACCCAGTACCTAGCTCTGTACCTAGACAAAAGCTCTCAAATTTTCTTTGAAAAATTTAAAAACTTTTAAAAACTACATGCCAGGTTTCTAAAACTTTACTTACTGATTTCAGTGCATTGTCTTAAGACTGGCCTGTTCTTGGCCTTAAAGCACATCATTATCATATCTTTATTTAAGTCAAGGCTAATGCACTCCACCAGTGAGGTATTAACATGCTAAAGTCTTTAGAAAAATACAGGAACTCTCCAAGCTTTAAAAAAAAAAAAAAAATGTGCATATAAACACGAACATACACGTTTTATTAAAGTAACAGGAAAATATTCTTCTTAAAACATTAAAATATTACGGACAGACTCAAGTTCCCCTTAAGGACCACTGCTAATCCCAGTACCTACTCTAGGCATCTGTTGTATATCCTTCTAAATTTTTTCCTATGCATTTTAATAAATACAAATGTACTCATTGAAAATGTATAAAAAGAAAACTTTTAAACAAATATGGTATACATTACATTCTGCACCTTTCCTTACTCAAATGTCATAAGAAATCTTCCCATAAAGCATATACAAGGATGGGATTAGGGGGAGGTCAGTAAAAGATTTGTGACATAAAGGATGAATAGAATATAGAATGAGAAGGTTGGGGAAGAAGAAAAAAAGTTCTTGACAGTTGGACTAGCAAGAATCAAAAGCCAGAAGCACTATGTTTCATAGATAAACATAGTTCATATGGCTATAGTACCAAGGAAAAGTATCAAGACATGAAGTTGGGGCAAAAAAGGTATATAAAACCAGTCCCCCACTAGCAGTGGTTCAACTAAAAATTCTTCAACTTTACTCTAGTATGAAAGCACATACATTTAGTTGAAACCTTACTTTGAATTTTGATCTTTTCTGAGGCTAGCGATCTGCAGTAGGATGCTCCCTCGTGATGCTGGGCAGTGACAGCCAGCTGAAGCTCCCAGTTAACCATGATCACAAGGATAAACAACTGATACTCTACAGTGTATTTGTTGTGCTGGATGATTCTGCCCAACTGTAGGCAAATGTAAAGCATCTTGAGCATGTTTCAGGTAGGTTAGGGTAAGCTAGGGTAAGCTATGATGCATGTAAGTTAGGTGTGTTAAATATGTTTTCAATTTAAATGATATGTACAACCTACGATGGGTTTATCAGGATTTAACACCATCATAAGTTGAGGAGTATCTGTAGTTAATATACACTAAGTCTACACATACATTGTTTAAAAAAAAAAAACACTAGGACATACACAATGTATTTATAGTACTTTTCTCTGGATGATAGGATTACAAAGTAAGTTTTATTTGGTTGTGTGTGTGCATTGCACTTTTCTGCATCTTTCTAATTCTCCACTATATGTTTTACTTGTATACTTAGGAAATGCTTTCCAATTGAAGAGAATAAAAATAATTAAACTAAACTCTACGAATCTTGATATTGGTAGCAAATTACAGGGTAAACTTAGAAAAAGGTAAAGATTTTCATGTCTCTAACTTCTCCTTTGGGCAGAAGAAGCAAAGGGAAAGGCAAATTTCAATTTAACTTAATGTCACATATTGTACTATATGCCTTAAGTGTCCCGCTAGATGAACCTAAAGTGACCTCTAAGTTACCTGAATCAAAAACTATTACCTCCCTAATAAAACATAAGCCTATTTGTTTCTTTTTCTCCCAATTAAATTTTTCTCCCATGAACAAATTTATCTTGCTGCATACCTAAAATTGTGGACCACAGCAACATAAAATCTTAATATACAAGATGGCACTATTACTTTATAAAAGACTACAATACATTTTCAGAGGAGTGAGATAAGAAGCACCTTAGGTATCACCTAGTCCAAAACCTCTCATCTTCCTTTTCTGAGGAGACTGCACACATAAAAACTTCCAAAGCCCATACAGCAGGTAGAGCAGGGAAAACAAGAGCTCCTTCTATCCAGGTACCTGAGTCAGAATAAAAACTGGAGCAGATAAAAGCTAGACTTATGATGTCATGTACTATTTACTGGCAGAGTGGAACTTTACTAACTGCAAAACTGTTCATTGTGAAAACTCTAAAATACTAATCCAATCATTTCATTTTGTTCTCCCTATGCTCCGCTTCAATATTACAAAGCATTGTATTTCATTTCTAAGGCGACAGGTAGGGTATGCAAAGTACTGCAGACACAGTTCTATGGAAAGTAACCCCACAGCATGATCTAATCATAAATTCCTAACTGGGCAGGTCATGGTGAATAGTTATGCCCCAGGCATAAAACTGCTTTGGAAAAAGATTTATCTTTGTCTTAAGGAAGCCCTGTCCGTTGTTTCTTTTCATCTAGGTTAACACACCGTGAAAAGTCCCCTTTCAGACCCCTCTGGCTAAAGCAGAGACCACCTTCACAAGGCCATATAATCTTAATTGTAATCCAGTCCACTGCCTAGCTTTCTCCCACCTTCCTGTAATCTTCCTTATGTCCCCTCCTTAATCTTAAATACTTAACAGACACTGCTAATTTATTCTCCAAAGCACTTGAGACCTTACTCCCTGGCATGTCCTCAGTTTAGTGCAAATAAACTCTTATAAAAATTCTCCACAAATTTAGAAGTTTCTCATGTCAACAGTATAGTATAGTTTCTTAATGGCACTAGGCATTTTGGTTTCTACAACCCTAGTACTTACTGGAGATAGAAATATCATCAGCGAAGTCTAAAGATGAAACATACAAAAGATGAAAATATTATGTAGAATCATGATGTAGTAATGTGGTGGCTGAAAAATTGACTCTTACTGGAAATTACTGTCTGACTATCGCTATGGGCACATAGGCCTTTGATTATAGGAATATAACATTCTAAACAAGCTTTCTGCTTCTGTAACCCTGCTTACGCACCTGACGAGTTGACAGATAGTGAATAGAAGAAAGATAGCTCTTTGTGTTTAGACAGAATGAAGAATGGGATTTTGAGCTTAAAAACCCTGTACCTCTACATTTCGGGGCTACTTAATTTGGGGTCTGCGTACCCCTGGCAGATCTAGCTGGCTTAATAAAGAGTGTTTCCTATAACTCACTGAGTTCTGGTGGTCCATGTGTCTTTTGGGGGCTGGCGGCCACAACAGTAATACAGCAAAAACAACTCTAAAGAGGAACCTTAAGAATTGAGTACTAGTCCTGGATTTGTATCAAACTTTCAGCGTGCCATTGAAACGATCTGGGCCTCAAGTATTCTCATTTGTAGAATAAAGAAACTGAACTAGATCTCATTGTAGCTTTCAAATTTCATATTTTTGGAACCCAGTTCTTCTAAGTTCTACTTTGAACTCTTTCCACCATACTCAATTGAAGCACTCAAGTTCTTTGAATCAAATAAATACTTCCTAGATTAAAAATAAGAAATGCACTCTACAACATTCCAGTAACAAATCCTCATAAAGTTTTGTCATGTTTTTCTACCAGAGTTGCTCTCTCTCCCAAAGATAAACACCATTTACTGGTTTTTCAATCCTTGGTGCCTTTGGCCAAAAAAGAAAAAAAAAAAAAAAAGAAAAAAAGAGGATTCAAAATAAGTCTAATAACCAATTATCCACCCTGTTTTCAGGTTCCATTTTCTTACGTATTATAAGCTTTTAGTATTTTCTGTTCCCGAATCCTACTGATATAAGAAAACAAAAGAAACTTGGGGCATTAGTTCTAGGATATTTTTTTCTCTGCCAAGTGTTAAAAGCTGCTGACTATGAATGATAAGATCTTTAAGAGTATAGCCAAAATAGGGTATGCAGTATTTTAGGAGAAAAATTACAAAATGTTTAAGATAAGGAAATTTAATTTGCTTTTGTTTGTCTTGTTCCCAAAGGGTCCAGGTGGGGATGAACCAGTTTTGATAAAGACAGGAAAAAGTTGTATCCTTATGTTTCCCAGAATTAAATAGGATACTCTAAGATGTATCAATTACTTAAGTAAAGGGAATTCCAACAATTTTGTTATGCTAATACCAAGTAAAGATTCTGTCCTTCATTTTAGGTCTATAGAAGCTAGATGACAATTACAACACTATTCCGAAAAGAATATATATCATAAGTAGGGAGTTGAACTAGGTAACTTTCAAGATACCATGAAATATAAATTTTAACAGTTGGATATATCTAAATTTCATGGTCCTATAAAATTCAATCACATTTACTCAATAAAAAAATTTTACCTAAGTATGAAAAATGTTTGACAATTTGAACTTAATCAACTTTCAAACAAAAAGTGTTGGCTTTAGGTTAAATTTTTTTTAAGAGGTATATACATTATAGAGTAGTTAATACGGTAAACAGTACTATCACTTGTTGACCCAGTAGTTCTCTAGGCATTGTATTAGAACTTTGGAAATAGTATGTTACTTAATACTCACAATAACTCTATGAAGTAGGTGTTATTTTCCCCATTTATACATGTGAAACCAAGGCTTACAAGGGTTAAGAATCTAACCCGAAGTCACAGTAAATGGGATTAAAACCCCATCTGACACCAAAGCCAATGCTCTCTTAACTTATATACTAAATTATAAGATTCAAAGCTAGCTTAAAAATAAGCATTTAAATCCTAGAAAACTTCAGGTGTTAGTAAAACAGTATTTGGGACTAAAAAGATTGCATTTAAAGTTTTTCAAAGTGAAAAGGCCTTACCTATTTAATGTCATTCCCATAATTTTGATATCACTAATTCCAATACATCAGATTCCTACAGTTCTTTGATAATGCAAAATTTCATTCCCATACTTTTGTCCATGATATTTCTCTTACTTCAAATATCCTATCTAAATAACTATTTTTCCTTAAAATTCCAATTCATTACGTAACACAAAGAATTTTTCCTTCTTTTATACAGCTATATACCTTGCTTAAATTTCTGGGTTCAAATCTTTGTTTCATCACTTACTACTACAGTTTTTAACCAAAGCTGTGCATCAGAATCTCCTTGGCCCACACTCTGAAGACTCTGAATTATTAAGTCTGGGATAATATAGTTGTAAAAAATATTCTTTGCACAACTACTTCCTAGCCCCAACCCTTCTATGAGAACTACAAAATAAATATGCTTTTTATATTCCCTTGGCCTATTTTCTATAAAATGGGGTAAGAAATCCTACTTCACAGGATTAGTGTCAGGACTAAATGAGATTTCATATAATCTATAAGCCTATCCTAATATCTAGCACTTTGCGAGTGTTTCATAAATGTTACTTCAGAGCCTTTGACAGAAACGCCATCGTTTTTTCCCTACTCCTTTCCTATATAACACCTAAGATAGTACTGAGCACATAACACTAACTTAAATGACTTTCATACCCGTCTCTTTTGTGCTTTTGATATCCGAGGCAGCTGATTCTCAAGAATCAAGTTTGAAATGTTAACAGCAACAGAATCTATCTGAAAAAACAAAAAACATTAACTAGTTAATGTAAATACTTTTATTAATCAAAGTATTAGATTATTACATTATAGAAAATCATAAATATGTGCAATCCCACTTTTCAAATTTGAATAAGAGCACTAGATAAATATTAGATAGCACAGTTTGTCTCTTCTCTATTTATAAGGAAGAATTTGTCAGAGTCCCAAGAAGTTTCCTTACACCTCTTGAAAGATAATGCTCATCTCCCCTCATGCATTCCTTCCTTCTTATCAATCCTACACCTTTATGACCCAAATATTTTTGTTAAGTCCCAATTCATTCAGCACTACACCCTTCCCTTCTCTAAATGTGGCAGCACAGGTCTTCTCCATAATAATCACTGAGCACTGCTTCTTGACCCTAGTAACACATTTTGCTTTTTCTATTCCCCATCTACAAACTAATAACCATAGGTAGACTTAAGTTTGTAATTATCATTAAGATATTACAACCAATCTTAATCATTAAATAGGGGTTATACGTTTGCTGAAATAAAAAAGTTGCTAGACGTAACTATCAGAATTAGGAGCTAGTATTTTATTATTGCAAATATAAACTAGTGTTTAGTACGACACATACATAAAACATATCGAGGCCTCTGGCAACAATAACCAGTCAGCACTCTTCAAGGCTATGGCTCAAATGATCAAAATTATCAAAATCAGATTAAAATTTCAAAGAGTGGTCATTGATTTTAGTGAAATTAGTATTATATTTTTTGGAGAAATCTGTTACAATTTACAAACTGTCATATTGACAATAAGCAAGATACTGAGAAATATCTGAAACAAAAAAGAGAGCAATAACATAAGAATATAAGCAGTTTCAGAAGGAAAACAAGTTTATGAAAAAGATAATAGTTCAAAATAGAATGGGAGTTTGTATAGTACCAGTTCGGCAATATGTAGATTAAGAATCAAACATTTTTGTCCTTGGAAACCTAGGAAAGAAATCTCAAAATTGAAAGGCCAGAGAGAGCAAACAAAACCATCTCATCACTAATAAAAAATGAGGAGATAGTTAAGAATACCATGATTGTGACAACACCATCACCTGGAGCATCAAGCCTAGTAACTTAGAAATAAAATATGTGAAGGGTATGAAAGGCCAGAATCTGGATGACTGGCTAATAAAGTTAAAGAAAATAAAATTATGTTTAATATAACAATCATTATAAATTAGTACAGACAAGCTGTTTCCCTGTCAAAAGCGGACCAAAATTAACCAAATAAAATTTAATGTATGGTAGAAAAATTTGCATAGACATAAGAACTTTCTAACTACCAAAATGGAGTGAGGTTATGAAGTCTGATCCTTGCTATCCAAAACTCAAGCAATAAATTACCACACCATACAAAGTTATAACAGAATTCGATACTCACATCATGGAGTAAGACAGCTCTGCCTTTGACACTAGGTGCTATGAATTCAGGACAATGTTCTTAATCTTTCAAAGTCTGTTTCCCACTTGAAAAATGGGATTATTTACACTTATTTTTTATAGGTAATACCTCATAGTTACTATGAGAATTATAAATAATGCACTATTAAACATAGTGTTTGGCACACAATACACATTAGCTACAATTATAAAATAAGTTAAAATGATGAGTCATTATGTTCCAATTTACCCAAGAAACATCAGTAAGTTTTCATTCATTACAACTTGTTCTAAAAGCACTTTTATAACTTAAAAATGATTTCACATTTGTTGTTCTATTTGATTCTTACAAAATCTTTACTTAAACAGAAATATTTGTATCTTATTATGTGTGGAAAGTTTATGCTCAGTAAGTTTAAGTAACTTTATCCAGGTTACAATCATATTTAATGGCAATTCAGGGACTAAAAGGCTGTTCTCCCAACTTTCATTTGGTGAATCTTCCTCTAGATAAATTTTATCAATCCGTTCATCTTTTGGGAAGTAAATAGTTAAATAAGTATACTTTCTTTGCTGACCTCCCTTACAAAAACACATTACCATGTAAACCTGGTGCAAAGATAATGAAGGTGAGGCATGAACATGTTTGAGTAAGTTCTTTTCTCTCCAATTTTATGATTTTATATAGAAAACAGTTTAACAGTAGTGGGCAATTGCTTTCAAATGCCCTAGACAAGAGAAACATTACTTCACATACTTTACTCTCCTTAGAAGTCAGTTTCAAGTGCTCCAGTTCCTCTCTCTGTTTCTGTTCCATTTCTGCTTCCAACTTAGCAACATCATCAATGAGTTGCTTCCTCCTCTTTTTGTCATTCTTGGGAACAGCATTCTTCATACCTTGAATTTTGGCTGAAAAGCCACCAAAACCCCACAGGTTAAAGGAAAAACGAAATAAGGACAAGAAGGGGATGGTAAGAGGAGAGGGCATACAAAAATTATGTAATCAAGAGTAATTACATAACAATCAGACAATTACAGAGAAAAGCTGAGATGAAGCTGAGACTCGCCGGCCCCCCCACCCCCAAAAAACTTTATTAACATAACCGTGACTATGCTGTGGTAAGAGGGAAAAAAATGAAAATTTTATATCTCTCAAATATCCCTCAAATTGAGAGAAAGTATTTCAAAAAGCACCCATTAGAGACAAGTGTGGGTAAGTGGGGCAGGAATGGGAAAAGGAGACCGGGAAAGGAGGTGGAACGGTCTTGGTCCGCCACGGTGGCGTGGAGGCGTTCTCAAACAGCACTCGAGCCGCGGCGGCTCGGAGTTGGGGGACCGCGGTGCACCTGAGAAGAGGAAGCCACTAAAGTGTTTGGGGAATTAAGAGACCGCCGGGGAAAGGGAGGCGGAAGGGAAGAGGCCACTGGCTACTTTGGAGAAATCCAACACAGTGGAGATGAGAAGCCCCTCAAAATTCCCCGGCGTGCCACGCGCCCGTCCCTGGGCCCCGAGACTTCTGGGTTCCACTCACCTTGCAATTCCTTCTTCTCTTTGCGATGCCTTCTCACCAGCTGCTCCTCCTCATCAAGCCCCTCCGCCGAGAGCTCCTCCATGATCACCCAGCAGTCTAGATGGTACAATCCTGCACCTTCGGCCAGCAGGCACCTCCCACCCTCAACGTGACCCAGCCCCGCCTTCAAAGTGATACCGGATTTAAGTCCACACGTTGGAAGGAGGTGAAAAGCGAAAGAAATGCTGTGCGCATGCGCACTTCCCTGACCCCGCCCCTCTGGAAGGGAACGCAACTGGGGTTGATGGGCGGGAGCGGAAACCTAATGGGAAGGCGTCTAGTTTCCTGTATTTTGGCCAGCTGGAGTTTGCAGCGTGGTGGTTGATTGGCTGCCTGCTGGGCTGCTCGCCCTGATGTTAGGCACGCAGAGATGACATAGTGAGAACCATTTTGGAGGTTCGTGTTTTGTTTTATTGCTCTTTTAATCCCCACTTTTGGTCCCATTGCTAAAAAGAGCTAGTGAAAAGGTAAGGAATAAAAATCAAACATTTCAATAAAACCATTGATGATTTGCAATGGGATTCTTTGGGCTGAATCAAACAGTAGATAGTTGTTTATCGTTTTAAAGGTGTAAAAAATAATCTAAACAGAGGCACTTTAAAGTGGAGTTTGAGCTGCCATCCCAGGATAACTGCCCCGTAGGTCTTACTCCTCAAACCCTTGGAATATTAAAACTGGGCAAAATACCCTTTGGATTGGGCCTAAAGCAGCACTGTATCCCCAAACAATTGTTTGCAAAGATGACAAGAAAGAGATGGCTACCAGACAAATAATTAAACACATTCTTTGGAATTATCACACTATGTTAGCTAATCTGCACCTATAGAAATGCAATCCTTCTATTCATATAATTATACCTCTTTTCTTATAAATACTCCTTGCCTTTACCACCTGTGGACTCTGAGAAAAAGGATACCTTGTAATGATGCAGGATAGGGCAAATTCCCCATGGCGGGGGTGGGGGGGAGCCCTGGGACCAAGCCCTACACTGAGAGAAGAGGGTCCTTTGGCAGAGGGTGTAGACAGAATTTAATACACATGCCAAAGTTAGAGTCAAAATGAAATTTTAATTAAAAAAAGGGGTAACACTCCACAAACAGAGCAAAGAGTAAGAATAATGTAGGGAGGAGACAAGAGAATTAAAAATGTCAAGCCACAATCAGAGACTGCAGTATGCTGACCAGTCCTGCAGCCAGGCCAGGAGGACACCTTCAGAACAAAGGAAGATTTCTACTGGAATTGCTAACCACCCATCCCCCACACCTGTGAAGTGGAAACAGGCACCAAGAGTCATTCCCTATGGCTAAAACCGTGGGGAACCTATAGATTAAAGGCTGAGAACTGCCAGCAGGCCTTTTCACTCTGCATAGTCTTACCTTTTCACTCTACATACTCTTCCCCTTCCCCTTTCTCACTGTAGGTCCATACCAAAGGAAATGGGTTAAAATAAAAAGTATTTTCAACTATAACTCACAGGAGCTAAAGAATGACATATAAACTGAATTCCCTGTGTTCCTGCCATCTGAGCCAATCCTTAAAAAGGTATTCCTGGAATCCTATTCTAACTAATAGGACTGATATATTCCCTATCCAATCAGAGTTGCACATTTATATTCCAAGCAGCATCTTCACTGACCAATCAGAGCAGTGCCGTCTGACCAATCAAGACAGTGCTTTTTGGACCAATCAAACTGCAAGGATTTGGAGTTCTTATTTGCATCAGGGACCAAGGGTAAGGGACTTCTGTCTGTTTAAGTCAGCTCCCCTCTTGCTCTGGGTCCATACTTACCCTTTCCATTGAAGGCTGAAGAATGCATTTCCCCAGATGCAGCTGAAACAATGAAGAGGTCTAGTCAGAGTGGAGTAGAGCAGACTGGAATAAACTTGTCTAGCAGGAGAGGGGCCTCACCCCAGGGCTTCTCCACAGCCATTCTGTTTCATAACTGAGCTGTTACAAAGCCATGCTATTCTCAGAACCATGCCGTATCACAATTGAGCTGTTTGCATTGAGTAAAGTTGCCTTCTTCACTGCACCCTAAATTGGGGATTTCTGTTGGCACTAAATTGGCACTAACAACCACCAGCTGACACTCGTAATGCACTATTTGGGTTTCTGCCTGAATCATTGCTTCTAAAATTGCTATTCTTTTGGATCTCAACCATTTGTTGCCACTCACTTTGTCCTCTTATTTTTAGATTAACGAATGCCACAACACCACAGTTCAAAAGAAAGAAACAACTAACAGAAAATGCCTCCTCTTGAAAAGAATATAGCAGTGGAAACAAGAGATAGTAACGATTAAGGATCATATAACACAGAGGCTTAAAGACTAATATTTAATGGTAAAGAGTGTCAACATAAGAAACATCCGAACCTGTAAATAATACTTTTAAGTTTATTTGAGCCACATGAGGACATGTGCCAAGGAGCAAGATCACAAATGCTTCCAAGAATAACAGTTTTTGGTTTCTTTTATGCATTTAGAATCAGGAGGGGACTTAAGGAAGATAACATAAAGGTAGGAGAAAGCAAAGCAGGGATTGGATTATCTGACAGTTTACAATAATATGTGTTCTCTTAAGGGTGACTTCAACTTGCAGGATTATTACTACTGGCATTTCAAAGTTCTGTTAACATAGTGGCTGGCCTTAACATTTGAGGATTCCAGACAAGTGGGCAGTGGGCCCAGAGACTTTGCAACACCAGCAGCCACCAGCCGATTCTCTGGCACCTTCCCCGCCGCCCCCCCTTTTCTCATTGAAAAGAACTGATGCAATGATCCATTTCGGAGGGTTTGCCTCAGGGAATGCTTCCCATCCTGTACTGTTCCTTAAGGAATCTGTGTTGTTTCTGGGCAGCAATGAGGATAGAGTTTCAGTCAGAGGGAATCCCCTGGACAGAGCAGGAATATGAAAAAGTGGGCATCTGCCTGGATCCCTTGGTAGATTTTATTTAGCCCAAGGCAAACTGAACAAATGGCTCCCATGTACCCTTTGTTCTAAACAAGGGTTCGGGTTAGGATTCATTCTTCCTCAAGGTTGAACTTCTAGAAAGCTATTGAGAAAGGGACCGGGGTGTCCCTCTGTCAGCAGTATCACAGCCTTCTTTTCACTTCCCTACTTTTCACTCCCCTGCTCCAGAATGGATTACCCTTTTCCTCTTCCAGCTCTCAATGAGCCGACATCTCCTTTGGAGTACTTCTGGTATTCAAAATACAGGAGAAAGGTGACATGGTTGCAGGAAACACTGAGGTACCGGGACTGCTGCTCTTTTTCAAACGGCACTAGGTGTCTTAGTCTTTGCTAGGCAGCTCTGTGACAGGAAGGAAAATAATCTCACTGAATCCAAACAGCATTCCAGGGTGTCCAGAAATCTATCATCACAAGAATGCCAGACTAGGGTTTGGCACCTCCAAACCTGCCTTGGTCCGTCCGTTTGACTCAATGAAACCTAGCGGGGATGCTTGGTTTAACACACTTATCCACATGTTAAGGGTGCTATGCTGCCTTCTACTCCAACATCCATACCTGCGTGGAGTGCTCAGCACCCACTTCCTGGTGTGTCATCATCTCCCAAAGGCTAAGCCCTTTTACACATATGTCATTCTCCCCCTACTGCCCTTCAGCTCTGATCCACACTGGTCTTTTGTCTGAGGCTCTGAACTGACTTTTGTTTGTTTGCCTGTTGGTGTCTTGCTCTCCTTTTCAAGTATACATGGGAGCAAAATCATAAGGGCCCTGTCCCTGGTGTCCCTTCCCTTGATAGGGGGATGGTTCGAAAGGGCCTGTCCCAAAATGAATGGGTGAGTAGAGGGGCTCCTAGGTGGCAGAGGCCTGAGTTCCAGGTGGAACGCAGCTTCAAAATTCCCAGGGCTATCCAACGTATCTCTTGTCTCAGCCTAAAGTCCAGTGGCTGGACTGGCCACTGGCCCACTGGGACAGCTTATGGCCTTTGGGTAAATGAAATGCAGATGTGATCATGATTAGGGAGGCCAAGGAGGTCAATGCGTGGCAATGGAGGCTGGCCTCCCAGCCAGCTAGCAGCTAACGGCTGACCCCCTGGCAGAGGACAGGGCAGGTATGCTGAGCCTTGGTTCTCCTGGGGTCTCCAAGAGCATTGGGGCCAGTGGAGAGTGGAGAGCTGATCCCTGTGTTCCGCCCAGGGCAGACGCTGGGGAGGAGGTGATATGACATATTAGTGGTGGTTCTGGGAACAGTCTGCTCTTGATAGAGCCCCAGATGAATGTAGCAGACCTGACCTAACGTTTTCAGTTCAGGACACATGCATGCTACACTTGCAGTGAAATGGGCCGCTGTCCATGGCCTGGTTGAGGCTCTTTATCACCACCTACCCACCAGCATGGTGGTAGCGATGAAGTTACCATGTCTCACACAAGGCTCAGGACAAGAGGTGACCTTGTTATGTCGAACACCCTGGGTGCCTAGCTTGGAAAGGGCCTGAAATTGGGAGGCCTGGGAGTCATGGCCCAGCCCCCATGCAGAAAAACAGCACCTGCGTAAATCCCTAAGGGATGCTGACAGTCTCCCCCCTGCCCTGAGAGTCCAAGTCACTGATATTCATGCTCTCATCCTAGGCCTCTTGACTGATCAGCATGTGAACACAAGCCACATTTTCCTGCCTCCCACTTCCCTCTGGAGCTTCTTCTCTGTCTCTGGCTCTTCTGAACTCTCTTGGCTCTTCTGCAAACTGGTTCCTGCCAGGCTCAGGGCACTTGGAATTCCCAGAAGGGAGTTCTGGGTGGAAAGGGTCCACTTGACAAGGGTTCAGCTTCTTCAGTCCCGTGATTGGCACAGGTGAGTTGGCCAATCAACTCTCCTTGGAGCCAGGATGAGCTGTCAATTAATCACAGCTGTTGTCCATCAAATTGATTAGGGCCAGGCAGAGGGCTCTCTCCTCCTTCCTTCCTCCATTGTCTTCCTGTGACATAGCAGCCCTACTCTTTTTACAGAGCTGTCAATTAATCACAGCTGTTGTCCATCAAATTGATTAGGGCCAGGCAGAGGGCTCTCTCCTCCTTCCTTCCTCCATTGTCTTCCTGTGACATAGCAGCCCTACTCTTTTAACAGATTCCTCATTCCATTTTCTTCTACTCTCAGCTTCTAAGTCCACTCCCAGGGACTTTGACCTCCAGGCAGCCCATTCCCATCATCCTCCACGATTCCATATTCCCTTGCTGCCAGTTCTACCACCCTCCCTTCTCTCATTTGACCATTTTCCTTACCCTCTCTACATAGCCATGATCCTCACCTATGTGATCCAACACAGGGGCTCATTGTCCCTCTCCACCGCCCTATCCCTGGACAATCTGTTTGTCCATGGCAGGGCTTTGGACCACCAGCAAGCGCACACTGCTCCTGGGATCCTAGCTACTGTCAAGCCCACTGCCCAGCCTGGCTGGGGCACTAGAGACTGGGTCCTGGGGGCAGAGGTTTGGGTAATATTTTCTTAGGCCTGGCTAGCACCTGAGAAGGCAAGTCTTAGACACGCTGCCAGGTACAGTCTCATTCCTCCTGAGGCCAGTAAGTCAGAGGGCTGAGGAGACCAAGTTAGGTCTGTGCAGCAGGCAGAAGAGAAATGGCTCTGCAGGACTTGAGGGCCAGGCTGCAAAGCTTCTTTGACTTCTGGGTCTTTATGTGTCTATCAAATAGGCACAGCCACAGCTTGCCTCATTTTTCCAGTTGGCTGTGGGTGCGGTGGACCTGTTTCATGTTTCTCAATCTCTAAAGAACTGAGTTCAGATAATGTAGCTGTGTAAAATCCAAGTATGTGGAAATATGTGAATGCCCTCATATGTGTGCCTCTGTGAACATTGCTATGAGTGTCGAATATGGTTTCACTTGTGTTTAATGAGGTGAGTGCATTGTGCATGCACTTGGAGTGCAAAGCCTCATGTGCCACCTCAAGGGTCTTTTGGGAGAAAATCAGTGTCTAGTAGAGTGTGTGAATGTGTCAAATATGTTCCCCAGAGACATCTGTCAGTATTTGTTTGGGCCTGGGTGTGAAGACTGGGTGTCAAAAGGAGGAGAATCCTCTTAGTCACATTATGATCATTTTTTAGGTGACAGATGTTCACTGGACTGCTGGCGGCGAACATTTTGTATGGAACTGTCACTTTTGGATGGTGTGCCCCTGAAAACAACATCACCTTTGAATCCATCCGTTCTTCAGTCACGAATGTGAATTTCAAAAACTTCAAAGTAAGGAAAAGAAATCCACCTGATAAGATCTCCCCAACCCTGCACACCAGCCCCCAGAATCATTAGGATGGAGCTTGACACACTGCCTCCCCACAAGCATCGTGTGGCCTACAGCCTACTCAGGTCAGCATCCATGTCAGGCTCAGAGTCTCCTGTCCGGAGTATGTGGCTGACACACCCTCATTGGTGGCCAATGGAGGCCCTGTCTACCTGAGGCTACAGCTCAGTCCACAGCCCAGATGGCGGAGGAGGGGGCCTGGTTGTGGTGTCTCTCAGACGTTTTCCCCAGCAGTGAGTAGAGAAACTTTCCTTTGCTTCAAGTTTACTTCGGACTTCATTGTTTCCTTTTTTGCTTCACATGCGGAATTTCTGGTGACCTTGAAAAAGGGTGTGTGAGGACACCCGCATTTCCAGTGGCCAACCTTAATATTTGAGGATTCCAGATAAGTTGACAATGGGCCCAGAGTCTTTGTCAACACCCAGCAGCCACCAGCTGATTCTCTGTCACCTTTCGCTCCCCGTTTTCCTTTGATATCTGATTGACCCAATGATTCATTTTGCAGGGTTTGCCTCAAGGAATGCCTCGTATCTCGTAGTGTCCCATAGGATTCCACATTGTTTCCGGGGAGCATTGACAATAGAGTTTCACACAGAGATCATGTCTACATGAGAAAACTTACTAGAGAACAACAGTTAGGTGGCCAGGCTATAATCGTTAAAAAACTGAGAATTCATGTGTTGTCTGGTAACCTCTTTTAAGTTGGTGGAAGCAGTTGCCCAGATGCTGCATTGTATTATTTGTCTGTCTGCTGTGTAGAAGCAACCTGACTGCAATGTCAACAGCTGCCACCAATTTAATGTATTGTGGTGGAAATACTGAGTCAATGTGAGGACATCGCCAAAAGGTGGAAAGAGTGGCTGCCTCAGTTTTCTTGTATAATAAACCTTAGGCTACTAATGTGAGAGCAAATTGCTTTATGGACAGTGCACGAAAGGTTATATTTTGAAGTGGAGGCAGTTTCTAAAACAATTTCTCAAGAGATTGGTTTAGGCCAGCGAAAGAGATTGGTGTGGCAGTTACCTACAAATCTCTTGGCAGTAAGTATGAAATCGGGAATCGCTCACAAAAAGGTCTCTTTGGAATCCCATGATGGTCACAGGGGCAGCCATGGGAATCATGCCATATTCACATGAACGCCCACAGGAATCACTCAGCAATCACATGAATGCTCAGCAGGAATCACGTTGCGTTCAAGTGCCCGCATTGAATAATGTGATCATCAAAAGACTGGCGAGTGGGAGTCACAGGAAGATCACATGTCATTGGTGGATTGTGTGCCCCTCACTTTTATATTGCTATTCCACATCTCTTCAGAAAATTCAAATAAACACTGAGAAAACAATAGTCTGGGGTAAGAGAAGATGGCCAAGACAGCCTTCAAACCTACCTCCAATTGAATGTCGTGCCCGCATTAGAAAACTTACTTGAGATCAGTGGTATATGTGACCAAACAATGATCGTTCATTCACCTCAGCTTTTCTCTGTTGTCGGGAAACCATCTTTAAGGCAGTTGAGGTGACCATCATACCTTGGCTGCATTGAACTTTGGAGACTGAGTGTGCTGTGAGGAAGCAACTGGATAGCAGTTGAAACAAAGCTGCCATTTGGCTGTATTGTAAAAAAAAATGCTGAATCATTGTGAGGATACCTCTTCATGGTGGAAAGAACAATTGCCTCACAATTCTGGTATAGCCAACCTCAGACTTAAATTATGAGAGGGACTGGCTTAACGATCATGGAAAGCAAGCTGAGGTATTGATATTGACATTGAGGTAATTTCTTCAATATGTTCTGAAAAACCTTGGTGTTGGCCAATAGAGGAAAAAGAGTTGGAATTCACTTGAAAATCTTGTAGCAAGAACTAGGGAATCTCGTGACTTTCCTGTGGCTGCCCCAAGGAAATCACATGATCATCAAGAGACAGGTCAGAGGTCATCACAGGGAGATCATGTGAAATTGGGGTAATGGTGTGACACTCACTTTTGAGTTACACTTTAACACTCCTTGGTAAAATTCACATAAACTCTGAGATGCTGTGTCCAGCAAGTGGTAAATCCTGCTATATCCAGTGCAGCCCTGGGAAATAATCCTGAGTGGGAACAGTGGGAGATTGAGAAAAGAAAGAAGACGGAAAGCTGGGAAGACAGAAAGATCAGGAGATCTGCTGCCCACTGATGATGGACAACGGCCCAGTTTATTTTTTGCAAGCGGCTTTTATACAGGAACATACAATTGCTGGTTTATGCAGCCTCATTGCAACATTGTTTCTTCTACTTTCTCCAAGACTACATTTTCTTATGGCCTTCAGTTTATCTATCTGCTGGTGGCTATATTTGCACTATCTTGTTCTCTGGAGGAATTTGTGGAGGCGAAGTAACCCTTGGTTGCCTTCACAGTCTGCAAGGACCTTATCATCTTACAAAATGCTCTCCACAATTACAAACCACTCTCTACATCTCTCCCTTTCCTTTTAATCTGAAGCCTCAGTGAATGCAGACCAATTTGAGACTGTGTTCATTGTTGGATAATCTGGCAGCTGACTGAGAAAGCACAGAAGAATACAAGTAAGCACACGATTCCAGCTAAAATCCAAAAAGTATGTTTAAACATATTTAAAGGAGTCAACCCTTGCAAACTATATAATAAGTCTTTAGCTAAATCTTTTGGATTAATAATAATATCTTTTGCAGTCTGTACATCTAGAATCTGTTGATGTAAATTATGTACATCTAAACTAAAGTTGTTTTGATGGCAAATACCTTGTAAATGTAATTGCACTTCTTGCCAATTCCACTTTGATTATAGAGTATATTAGTTACACACACCCTTTTATAAGAGGTATGGCAGCACAAACTTGCTCTTTTTTCCAGAGCTTCTACTTCATTTCCTAATTGCACAACAGATTCTAAAGCATTCAACTTAACTTCTAATTTTAAATCAGTATCTTCTTGTGCTTTCTTAGCTATAGAAGTATTATGAGCCAACTCATTAACAAAATTAACATTTTGTATGCTTTGTGATAAGGCTACTGCTGCAGTTACTGTGGTAGCTAGTTATGACACAAGAGATACTAGCCCTATAATAGCAAGTCCTGTAAATCTCTTATCTCTAATCAAAGCAGATTTCATTTCTAACAGAGTTTGTACACTGTTACCATCATACCAAGGCTCTTCCAATTTTGTTGGTAACATTATGAAACTTGGTTGATTCAAATCCACCTTTGTTGTGAGAACTTACACAATTAGTTAATTACAATTGACACAAGATATATTAGGAAATCTATTTAAAGCAATTGTTTGTAATTATCCAATTAGAAAGACATAGGCAACACAGGCTCAAACCCCATGACTATGTTTGATGTCCAAATCTGCAGCAGATGAATCAGGCAGATTAACAAACTCCAAGGCTGCAAAAGCTTGCCACTAGTCCTTTTGAATGTGTCCTTTCAGGGTGGTCATCAAAGAGGCTATGTACCCTCCAAATGTTATCCAGTTCTTTTTAGCAACAATGTGATAAGATCAATCATACACAGTCTGTGGCCATCCAGATTGTATGATGTTCCAAAGGCAGAGGATGAGCACATTCAGCTTCACTGATGTAGTATTGGGACAATAAGGTATCCCAGGAGGATGCATTGCTGGCACCTCCATGGTATTTTTAGAAAGTCCAAGAATAGATAATTGCTGCAAATATTTAAACATGTCCCATGGGACAGTGAGAGTAGCAATGGTTGTTTTCAGATAAGATTCAATTCTCAAACATCCTGTAACCCCAGTATGAGTCCCCACACACAGTGGTGCAACTGATGATACCCCTAAATAGTTAAAGTTTGCCCATTATGGTTTTATATGGCCATCAGAATGGCTCCCAAGAACTCACATATCATTAATAAACACAGGTACATTAACATCTTCCCAAGTAACTGGATGTAATACAAGAGGATGGGATAATATATCCAATAGTTGTCCCCTTTGACTATACTTACTTGTGCTCTGAGCAAAGCTAACATGGACACAAACATTTGACCAGGAGTTATAGGCAAACCCTGGCATCAAACCATGTCCTGTCCTTCTGATGTCAAATGTTTAATATTGATGAGGAAATTTCAGGAATTTTCATTGAAGACTAATCATCCCTCTGCTTCTGTAAATATGCTTGCTTTCTGAGAAAATGTTTGCTGCAAGGGGCTCCTGCAAAAGCTCCCTTTCACTTTGCTCAACTTGCAAACGTAATTGTTTGTACACTAGCAGCTCTCACTTCATGTAGCATTTTGTACTTCACCACCTCCCCTCAACACCTCCAGCTCTCTGTAACAATCTGTGTTTACTGGTTGCCCATAGCTACTCCCGACAGTCTGTATGTTACTACTCAAAATCCGCATAGCAACTCCTGCTGTATGTAACAGTTTATGTTCAAACTGACCAATCAGGTTATATAAAATTTTTCCTCTATAAAGAGATGTTTCTACTGAGCCCACTGTCCAGATCTTCAGAACACTAGCTCCTCTGGGACCACACATAATAAAACTGAGTTCTCTTTTTCTCTGAGTTGCTGCTTGTTGTTTCACTGGTCTGATTTTTGGAGCTTTTGAGATTTTTCCATAATAATATCCCCCCATGTGAGATTACATGCCCTCTGAGTCCCTCTGGACTGTGGACTAACTATCAGAGGAGTGATCTTCAGATGCTTCAGGGGAGGGATGAGCTTCTCCAGGTTTGAGCCATCTGCCATCTTCGTAATGTCTAACCAGGCTTTTAGGCAGCCAGCGAGGTTCATCAGCACCTTCAGGAAAAACACAAACATGCCCCTGACCCCATAGTAAAACGAGATCTGGGACATACCATTCATTAGTTAAAGAATCTTTCCAACGAACTACTGTTCGTGGAGTCCTCGAAGGAGACCAGAACCGTTCTGCAGCTGTTTGACCATCATCATCTGTGTTAAAAAAATTTAAAGTAAAAAGTACATGGTTTAAGATATTCTGAGGAGTTACGGGGCTGACTCCTCCTTTTTGTTTGGGTATTTGAAGTTTGAGGGTGCGATGAGTTCATTCTATAACGCCTTGTCCTTGAGGATTATAAGGTATACCTGTTACATGTGTGATTTGAAATTTATGACAGAATTGTTGAAATGTCTTACTAGTATACTCAGATCCATTGTCAGTTTTAATTTGCCTAGGAAGGCCTAGGACTGCAAATGTTTGCAAGCATTGACTAATTACATGACTAGTGCTTTCCCCCAAATGAGCTGTAGTGAAAATAAATCCAGAACTAGTATCTATAGTAGTATGTATATAAGGAGTATTTCAGAAAGACAGAACATGAGTAACATCCATTTGCCATATATGATTAGGTAATAGTTCCCTTGGATTGACTCCATAATAAAGGACAGGCAGATGAATTTGACACTGATGACCTTGTTTAACAATTTGATGAGTACTTTCTCTAGTTAGTCCAAATTGCTTCTGTAGGGCAGATGAGTTCTGATGATGTAATTGACGACTTTCTATAGCTGTGTAGAAGTACAGAGTACAGCAAATGATAAATAGGGATAGCTCTATCAGCGTGGGTAGCATGATCAACATGCTTGTTTTCTTCAGCTAGTAGCCCTGGGAACTGCGAATGTGCTCATATATATCCAATGAAGCATAGTTCTTTCCTAGCTTAAATAAGCTTTTGAAGATGTATGAATAAATGAGACTCTCATCTGCTGTATGTCCAATAAAGGCAGTTTCAATAACTTGAGTTACAGTGTATAGATAAGCACTGTCTGAATAAATATTTACAGGTTGTTGTGGAAACAGTTCTAAAGCCCAAATTAAAGCCAACAATTCAGTTCTCTGAGCCAAGGTCATATTAGTCTGTTTTGAATAAATCTGAGTAGAAGTATATACCGCAGCAATGCCATTGTTGGAGCCATCCATGAAGACAATAATGGCCTTAGGGGTAGATACCTGGGAAATCATCTTTGGAAATATTACTGGTGCTTATAGAAAAAACTATATCAGCTATCAGGTGGATAATAACAATCAATATTTGCATTACATTGAGCTAATGATAAAGGCCATGAATTGGATTTAGCCATGCTTGCTGCTTTTGATTATAAGGAATAATAATTATAGTAACAGGATCTCTTCCTAAGAGCTGTGGCATCTGGGTGTGACCCTCATCTATAAGGACAGCAATTAACTCATAATATGGATTAAGAAACTTTGGACCAGAATTTGGTAAATGCAGCCACTCTATTGGGCCTGATCTCTGCCAAATAATCCCAGTTGGTAGGGGCTTAGTTGGACAGATTACTAGTAACAAAGGCAGAGAGGGATCTATATGATAGACCTGTATTTTTTATATTGCTTCATTTACTAATTATAAAGCCTGTTTTGCAGCAAGAGTTAACTCTCTGAAGAAGGGTCAGATTCCCCACTCAATATATCAAACAGAGGCTGCAGCTATCCTGTAGTGATTTTTAACTGTGGTCTAAGCCAATTAATATCTCCAAGTAGTTTTTGAAAATCATTAAGTGATTTTCATGAGTCAAATTGAATTTGAACCTTTTGTAGCTTAACTGTACATTGAAAAATCATAGTTCTCAAATAAGAAAAAGGTGCAATTGCAAAGACCATAGTTCTGTAAAGATACCCGTGATTCGACATAAGCTTGCAGCATTAATCTTTCCTCTGTGTGTGCAAGCAAAATGTCATCTATATAATGGATAATATAGGAATCTGAAAACTTTTCTCTAATTGGCAACTTTTCTCTAACTGAGCGACAAAATTGTGGCACAGTGTAGGACTGTTAGCCATACCTTGTGGAAGAACTTTCCATTGATACCTCTTCATGGGCTCCTTAGAATTAAGTGAAGGAATACTAAAAGCAAAACGCTTTTTTGTCTTCAAGATCTAATGGTATATAGTAAATAAACAGTCTTTCAAATCTACAATAATAAGATGAAAATATCAAGGAATCATAGTGGGAGTAGGGAGGCCAGGATGAGTGTCACCCATGATTTTCATAGTGTAACTGCCCAGAGGTCCTGTAATAACCTCTAGCTCCCTGATTTCTTTTTAATGACAAAGATGGGAGTATTCCAAGGACTAATAGAAGGCTCAATATGTCCTGCTTCAAGCTATTCACTAATTAGCTGCTGGCTGCAGATAATTTCTCCTGAGTTAGGAGCCATTGGTCTACCCAAACAGGAGCATCAGACTTCCAAGATATTTTTCCAGCTATAAACTTACATGGGGTAACAGGAGCTACCAAGGCCCCAGTTATAAATTTTGATATCCTAATCCAGAGTGATCATATTTAGGGTGGCCTTGCATAGGTTGTATATTGTTTTGTTGCTCCTTCCCTCGTCTACCAAGAGGGATATAACCTTGTCTAAACATCATATTAGAAACTCGAGCATTTGGACGAAAAGTCATAACTTTTAGCTGTGACAGAACATTTCTTCCCCATAAATTAACAGGCGAACCAGGAAGCACATAAGGATGGAAGAAAACCTCTTGACCATCAGGGTCTGTCCATTTTGAAATTCGTAATGGTCCTTGAGCTTGTCCTATGCCTTGCAGCTCAGTTAAAGCTGGAGCAGTGGGCCAGGTGGAAGGCCAATGTTTATCATCAATAACTGATACATTAGTTCTAGTATCTAAAAGACCAGAAAACATTCTTCCCTCTATCAATAGTCATTGTAGGCCTCTCTTGTTTAATTTGTTGGATCCAAAAAACATCTGAGGAACCAAATCCAGATTTTCCCCTCTCCCTAGAACTTAATATTTTTTCAGCCTTTACATGAAGAATAAGTACTGATTGAGTAATTCTATCAGTTGACAATATTTGAATAATAGTTTGTACTGTTTGAGCCACCACTTTAATTTCCCCTGTATAATCTTCATCAGTAATTCCTTCATAGTCATGCTACTTCTTCCTAGAATAAGACCTACTGTTCTAGGAGGAATGGGATCCCACATCCATGCTTGTGGCCCCATTTCATGGGTTAATACGTATTGGGTGGTGGGCCTGAGGCCCAGTCCTGCATTTTCTAGAGTAGTGCAACAGAGTTGAATTCTGGGCTTACTTGAGATAGCCGCTCCACATTGGGTGGCAGGACCACTGAAGGATTGGTAGTTAGTGCTCCCAGTATTTGACGAGGCCAGGCCCAGCCCCTGGGTCCGTTTCCCTGAATCAAGTTTCCTTGAACATCATAGACTTGCAATCATTGGCCCAATGTAATCCTCTTTGACACTGAGGACAAACTCCAGGCAGTGTAGATTAACCTGTCCTTCGACCATGTAATATTGGTTTACTTCCAGAACTTCAAATTAAACTCCTGGTGGTATATTCTCTTGCAAAATGTCCAATTTTACCACATCCGAAACAACTTCCTCCACCTTTCATTACCTTCTCCTGTGGTTCCCCTACATTACCTAGGGACTGAGTTAGGGCAGCAGCCAGGGCAGCTCCCTGTACATAAAGTGGTCCAATATCTGAACAAATTCTAATAAAAGCAGACAAATTGGCAGTCTTTCTGTAAGGTCTTAATGCTTCATGACAAAGTTTATTAGCATTCTCATAGCAAGTTGCTTCAGTATCAGATAGTGTCCTAGACATAGCCTGCAAGAGGTGAGAAACAAAATTTTGGTATAATTATCAGGACCCCGTCTTACACTACTCAATTCCTCTGATTTAGCCTCAAAAGTAGGAAGGCTATACCAAGCCTTCATGGCACAGATGTTAATCTGTTGATATGCCTGAACCTGATACTTTACCTGCTATACAAGATCTAAATATTGTCCTTCTCCAGTTAACATTTCAACACTTATAGGAATATCGTGAGCAGCATTACGCCTTGCTTGCTGTTCACTGAGATCATACCACTCACTCTTCCACAGTAAATAATCTCCCCCTAATAAACAAGCCATAGCAACCATTTTCCAATCACAGGGAGGCAAGGCTTCATTCTGAAAACTCTCAAGTATCGCCAAAGTAAAAGGTGCTGTAGGCCCATATGTAATACAAGCCTATTTTAGTTCTTTAAGTGTCTTAAAAGGAATAGCAGAATGTGCTCTAACAACTTGTTCATTTACTGGTCTCTCAGTGACTGGAAACACATGAAATCCCCCAGTATCTTCTTCTTGTTCTCTGGCTATTTGCAATCCCCATTGTATGGGAGAACATAAAGTTTTAGATACTACAGACAAAGTAACGGTATTTCTCTTAGGCTTGGTCCTGCAGGAAGGAACTTCAGAAACAGTCACTGGTGGTGCTCCATGAGATAATTTTGCCAATGCTGTGACCAATCCTGTGGCAGACTCTTCCTCTTCATCAGAACTATCCTCATCAGAGGACTCTGCAGAGTGACCTTTCTGTTTCTAATTCCTGCTTATACACTGGTGATAAAGGCTCCTTGGTTAAAGGAGGAGCTAAAGGCACAGCTTTTTTTTTAAAGCTTCATAACCCTCTACTGTGCTCTTTAATTGCTGTACTATAGCAGGAAGTTGACTGGCAGAAGGTGCAGGATCAAGAGTATCCCTTACTAATCTTCATAAGGCAAAAGTTGGAATAGGAAAATCTTTAGGTCCTTCAGCTGAAAAACATTTCCTTAAGCACACTCCAACCTTTCCCATGTTTCTAAATTCATTGTTCCTTCATCTGGAAACCAGATACAAGTTCCCTGTATAAAATCTAAAAATTGCTGTATCTGTTGAGTAAGCACACTGCATCCCCTAGTCCTAAGCATAGTTTTAAGCATCTGTACATAAATACTACAGTCCTTTGACCCTAATTTCCTCATGTTTTACTCCTGATTATAACAGCCAATTCCTTATTTTTCCTTAATACCTTAAATTTGTTAGCACTTGTGTTTTCCTAAATTCCGCCAGGCTGTTCTCTGCATTCTCCCTCTTCCTTTATTCTTTTGTGCACCCTTTCCTGAGGGAGTATCTCCTCACCTGACTGTGTTTACAAGTTTTCCCAGACTCAAGTCCCTGTTCGGGTGCCACCTGCCACATCCAGCAAGTGGTAAATCCTGCCACATTCAACACAGCCCTGAAAAGTAAACCTGAGTGGGAATGGTGGGAGATTGAGAAAAGAAAGAAAACAGAAAGTGAGGATCAGGAGGTCAACTGCCCACTTATGATGGACAATAGCCAGTTTACTTTTTGCAAGCTTCATGAAGACAGGCTTGTTGCTGTGGGCCTATGACACATGCAACATTCATTCAGGGAGTACAAGCCACCACTTCAGTCTCTGTTAGGAAAAGACAGAAGAAATGCTGGGGGCCATGGTCTCAGCTCTACCTCCTGGTAAAGGTGAAGGGGCTGGAAGTGCAATCCAAGGTCACCACTCCTGCACCTAACAGAATGCCCAGGCCTGGAGCCAAGATTCTAGTCCTCCAAGTAATAAATCCTTACCAGAAGAAAGGCTGGCCTTGCAGTTTAAACTGTACAATCTTCCAGTTTTCAACATGGATGAGCTTTGTGGCTTTAGGCCAGTGCTCCACTATATTAGAGTTAGGAAGAGATGGACTTTGTGCTATGGGCATGGGTCTCTAGTTTACATCGTTTGAACGGAGGACAGTACAGGTACCCTGAACAGAGGTCTATTTTCTTTTTTATAAGAGCAGAGAGCTTTGATCTGTGGACGTTTCACTGCACACAAGTTTCTGTTCACAGGGTCTAGGTTGTTTGTAGTGCACATAGGTCTTTAGCATAGTCTGTTAAAAATTAGATGGTCTTCACCTCAGGATCATGGCCCAGTGGGTATCAAAACAGGGTCATGTAATTGAGTTGAGGGAATCATGAGACAATCGAAAGACTGGCGGGTGAGAAAAATAGGAAGATCACAGGACTTTGAGTGATTGGGTGCCACTCACTTTTGTGTTACAGTTCCACATCGCTTGAGAAAATTCACATAATAACTGAAAAATCATTAGTCTGTGTGTAACAGAAGGTGGCCAAGACAGACTTCTATCCGTCCTCCAATCAAACGTCAATGTCTGAATTAGAAAACTTACTTGAGTTCAGCAGTATATGTAGCCAGACAATGAACACTCATTTACCTAGCTTTTGTATGTTCTCGGGAAACCAGGTTTAAGGCAGTAGAGGTTGTGATCACACAATGGCTGCGTTAAAAATTGAAGGCTCAGTGTGCTGTGAGGAAGCAACTGAATAGCAGTGGAAACAAAGCTACCATTTTGTTATCTTGTGGAAAAAATGCTGAGTTATTGTGAGGATACCTCTTTACATTAGAAATTGCAGCTGCCTCACAATTTCAGTATAGAAATCCATAGGCTACAAATTCTGAAAGGGACTGGCTTTGCAAACATGGAAAGAAAGCTGAGATATTGATAATGAGGCAGATCTTTCAACATGTTCTGAAAAACCTTCATGTTGGCAAAAAGAGGAAAATGAGTGGAAGTCATCTGAAAATCTTGGAGCAAGTACTAGGAAATCTTGTGGCATTCATATGGCTGCCCACAGGAATCACATGACCATCAAGAGATTGGCCTGAGTGTATCACATGGAGATCAAATGATATTTGGTTGATGGTGTGGTGCTCCCTTTGAGATCCACTTCTACAGTCCTTGGTAAAATTCACATCAAAACTGAGAAAGAAGAGTCTGTCTGTAACCAAGCGTGGTCAAGACAGCCACCTCACTGTCCTTCAATCGAAAGGTCATGCCTACATGAATAAACATGCTTGAGGATAGTGGTGTAGGCTCCTAGACAATGATCATTAGGTAAAAGTCCTGAGATTTTCTGCATGGTCGGGCAACCTGCTTTAATGCAATGGGTGTGGTCGTCACAACAACATTGAAATTTGGAGGTAGAATCTGCTATGGTGAAGCTACTTTAGAGTGGAGGAAACAGCAGCCACCATTTGTCTATATTTTAGCAAAAATTCTGAGTCATTGTGAGTATAACTCTTAACAGCTTCAAGTGCAAATCTCACACTATTCTTGAATATGGACCTAAGGCCACAACTATCGAGAGGGAATTGCTTAATGGCCAATGCATCAAAACTGAAATATTGAAAATGAAGCAGTTTATGAGACGTGTTGTGAAAATATTTGGTTGAGGATAGAAGAACAGGAATAAGGTGGAAGTCAAAAGAAATTCACATAGCGATCACTAGGGAATCACGGGAGGGTCGCCTGAACACCTCATGGGATTTATGTGGGGTCAAGGAAGACCCCATGGGAATCGTGTGTCTACCTGGTGATTAGCCCTGTTGCTGAGGACATAGGTTTTTCTCTAATTAGAATGGACCAGGCTTGAGTATGTTGGAAATGTTTCCCCTCGACTTTACCTTGAAAATGAGATGGCATAGTGTAGTGTTTCCAAACACCCATTCTACTTCCACTGATCTGAGCAGAGGTCTGGGTTCTGGGTCTTGGACTTCTTTTGACATTTTTATTCTACCAAGATGGTCTTGTTACTGTGTGCCAAGTCCTCCATATAAGGTTCCTTTAAGAAAAATTAGGCTACAGTCTTTGGGCCAAGGTCTCCATACTACTTTCTGGAAATAGGAACAATGCTTGGCTGTGCTTCCAAGCTCCCAAGTAGAGTGACTAAGAGAAAAGTTCAGGCTTTCTGCCAAGTTTCTAAGTGCACACACTACCCACTATTGCCAAGGGAAAAGCTTGTTGCTGTAAGTTACAGTCACTTTTCAATAATTGGACAAAGGAAAAATTGGCAATATGGGACCAGGTTGTGATGAATGGACTATCTGCATGACACAAGGTTGGTGCCATCAATCCTAATTTCTATTGTAAATACTTGAAAGGGTGGGCAGTCTTGGAGACATGAACTGAGTCATCCATTCTTCCTCCTCTTAGGAAAGGACAGCTTGGTTTGTGGCCAAGGTCTCTATAAGAGTTTCTGGTAGCAGGGGCCAGACTGGGTGTTGTGGACCTAGGTTTTCAGTCTGGTCTTCATTACCAATTTGATGGTCTTGGCCTTGTGGGCCTGGGGCTGCCAACTAGCTCCTTTTAGGAGGTCCGGGCTTGATACTGATTTCCACAGTCTCGGTTCTAATTTTTCTTCCATAAAGAAGAATTGTTGCTGTGTGCCTAGGACTCCAGTTGATATTCATTCAGAGAGGACACTCTTAAAACCATGGACTTATGCCAGCGCTTCTGAAATTGATGGGAAAAGAGAGAAAAAATTCTATGGGCCAATTTCTCAGCTCTACTGCCTGGAAATCGGGGATTGGATTGGAAGTGCTAACCAAGGTCATCACTCTATTTCCTGATTCAAACTCCATGCCAGAGACAAGGTCCTAGGTCTCAAGTTAAGATTCTCATACCAAATTTCAGGTTTGTCCCGTGAGTTCAGGTGTGCTAGCTACTAGTTTTAGGAGGGGGATAGGCTTAGGGCCTTGGGAACTAATCTTTCTTGTACTTATATTTAAGAAAAGATAGGCTTTGTGCCTTGGGCCCATGTCACCACTCCACATTATTTCTAGTAGACAGTATCACTGACATGAATAGAGTCCTTTGTTCTTCCTTTTGTTGAGAGAAGACAGCTTTGTTTGTGGGTCATGTACTCCACCTGAGTTTCTGTTCACAAAGGCTACCTTGGGTGTAGTGTGAGTAAATCTTTCATCTAGTCTGTTATAAATGAGACAGGCTGGGCCTGCACTCTAGTTCCTGTGAGGAGAGTTCATGCTTACTGTCATTGACATAATTCTGCATTCTAGTTTCCCTTGCAGAAAGACGAGCTTTTTGCTGTGGGCCTAGGGCTCCACTCAGCATTTGTTCAGAGAGGACAGGCTTAGAACTGTGGTCCCAAGCCATCAATTCAGTCTGTGTTAGGAAAAGACAGAAGAAATACAGAGGGACAAGTTCTCAGTTCTACCTCTTAAAATAGGTAAATAAATTAGAAGTGCAAGCCAAGGTCATCATACTCTCTCCTTACAGAAAGTCTAGGCATGGAGCCAAGGCTCTAGTTCTCCAAGTAAGAACTAATTCCCCTGATATGGACAGACGAATGGGTCCTGTGCCATGGACTTCTATGAACTTTTTTTTATTCCAACCAAGACAATCTTGTTACCGTGTGCCAAGTCCTCCATCTAAGGTACCTTTACATAAAGTTAGGCTAAATTCTGTGGGCCGAAATCTCTACTCTACTACCTTGAAACAGGAGCAATGCTTGGCTGTGCTTCCAAGCTCCACAGTCGAGTTCCTGAAAGAACAGTCCAGGCTATGTGCCAGGTTTCTTAGTTCCCAAACTACCTTGTTTTACCAGGGGAAAGGCTTGGTGCTGTAAGTTAAGGTCACCTTTCAATAACTGTCAAAAGGGAAAATTGGTGATGTGGAACAGTGTAGTGCTGAATGTACTGTTAACATGACACAAAGTTGGTGCCAATGGCATAAATTTCTATCATAAATGCTTTAATGGGAGGACAGTCTTGAAGCCATAAACCGAGTCCTCTGTTCTTCCTCCTCCTACAAAATGACAGCTTGGTTCTCTAGGCCAAGGTCTCCACAAGAGTTTTGATAGCAAGGGCCAGGCTAGGTGTTGTGTTCCTAGGTCTTCAGTATGGACATTGTTACCAATTAGATAGTCTTGATGTTGTGGGCCTGGAGCAGCCGTCTAGTTTCTTTTATGAGGTCCAGGCTTGAGGTAGATTTCCAGAGACTTCATTCTAGTTTCTCTTCCATAAAGAAGGCTTTTTCTGTGAGCCTAGGACTCCAGGTGACATTTGTTCACAGATGACAGGCTTGGAACTGTGGTCTCACACCACTCCTTCAGTCTCTGTTAGGGAAAGACAGAAGAAACCCTATGGGCCAATTTTTGAGCTCTACTTCCTGGACATAAAGGAAGAGATGGGAACTGTAAACCAGGGTCAGCACTTTGGTTCCTGATTAAAAATCCAGGCAGGAAACAAGGTCCTATGTCTCTAGATAAGGTTCTCTTACCCGAGGACAGGCTTGCCCTGTGGGTTAAGTTCTCCTTTCTACTAGTTGACAGAGAATACAAGCTTACTGCCTTAGGTCCCAGTGTCCCTGGTACTCTTTGTTGAGATAAGACAGGCATTGTGCCTTGGGCCCATTTCACCACCCCACATCCTCTGAAGCGAAGACAGTGTTGCCTGTATGATAGGTGGCCTCTAGTCTTCTTTTGTTATGAGAAGACAGCTTTGTTTGTTGGCCATACACTCCACATGAATTTCTGTTCACAGGGGATAGTTTGAGTAGTTGTTTCATCTAGTCTGTTATAAAGTAGATGGTCTTAATCTTAGAAGCCTGGGCCTGCATTCTAACTCTTGTGAGTACAGTCCTGGGTTTGTGCAACAGGCCTAAGTATCCAGTCTAGTTTTCCTTGCATAAAGATGGGCTTGTTGCTGTGGGTATAGGGCACCAATTAAAAAACTCAGAACTGTGGTCCTAGGACACCACTTTAGTCACTGTTAGGAAAAGACAGAAGAAATTCTGTGGCCCAAGATCTTGGTTCAACCTCCTGGAAATAGGTGAAGAATTGGAACTATAAGCCTTGAGCCAAGGTTCCAGTTATTCAAGAAAGATAATGTTACCAGAGGAAAGGTGGCCTTGCGGTTTAAGGTCTCCAATATACTAATTTTCAATGATGACAGTTTTTGTTTTGTTTTGCTTTTGTTTTTGTTTTTGCCTTAGACCAAGGCTCCGTTGCATTAGTGTTAGGAATAAACTGGCTTTGTGTCATGGGCCCAGATCTCCAGTGTACATGATTTGAAGGAAGGACAGCAATGTTACCTAAACAAAGGTCTCCTGTCTTTTCTGTAAGAGTCGACAGCTTTGATCTGTAGGTCATGCATTGCACATTAGTTTTTGACACAGAGTCTAGAATGTTGGTAGTGTGAGTAGATCCTTAGCCGAGTTTGTTAAACTTGGAAGCATGGCCCTGAGGGACATGTGAATGGATCACATGAGCACCTGTGGAAATCAGGTCTCCATAAAGAGACTGGACTGTATGAAACACTGGTACATCATGTGACAGATGGGGGGATGTGGTGCTTCCTTTGGAATGATGAGTGCATATCTCTTGAGAAAATTCACATAAACTCAGAAAACATTAGTTTGTGTGTATAAAGGAGGGTGGCCAAGACAGCCTCCTAACTGACCTCCAATAGAAAATCATGTCCCTATTACAAAACTCACTTGAGGTCAAGCATATATATGGCCAGTCAATGATCATTAATTCACCTAGGGTTATCTGTTGTCAGGAAAAGTGCTTTATGGCAGTAGAGGTGGTGGTCGCACACTGTCCACATTGATAATTGGAGGCTGAGTTGCTGTGAGGAAGCGACTGGATAGCATTGGAAACAACAGCTGCTATTCTGCTGTATTATAGGAAAAATGCTGACTCATTTTGAGGATACTCTTTCATGGCAGAATGAACGGCTGCTTTGGAATTTCTCTATAGAAAGCATCAGACTACAAATTCTGGAAAGAAAGGTGAGATATTGACATTGAGGCAGTTCCTTCAATATGTTTTGAAAACTCTTGTTTTAGGCTAGTAGAGGAAAATGGGGTGGAAGTCACTTGGAAATCTCCTAACAAGAATTAGAGAATCTTGTGATATTCACGACGCTTTCCCACAGGATCCAAGTTACCATCATAAAACTGGCTTGAGGGATTCACTTGGATATCACGTGTCATTGTAGTCATGGTGTGGCACTCACTTTTGAGTTACCCTTCTACATTCCTTGGTAAAATTCACATAAACACTGAGCAAAGCAATGCCCCTGTGAAACAGAGCCACCTAATGGCACTTCAATAGAAAAGTCATGTATGCATGAGAAGACTTACTTGAGGACAACGGGGTAGGCTACCAGATAATTGTTGTTACTTAACTGGCCTTATGTTTTCTGTGGTCAGCCAACCTGCTTGAAGACAACGGGACTGACTGTCGCACATTAACCACGTTGAAATTTAGAGGTCGAATCTGCTTGATTAAACTACTTTAGAGTGGTGGAAACAGTAGGTGTCATTTTGTTGTATTATAGCAAAAATGCCAAGTCATTGTGAGCATTACTTTTACCAGCTCAGGTGGGACTCCCGTACTTCTCTTGGATGTGGACCTTAGGCAACTACTGTCAAGAGGGAATTGCTTAATGGCCAATGCATCAATGCCGTAATATTGAAAACTGAAGAGTTTATGAGACGTGTTTTGGAAACACTTGGTTGAGGATAGGGGAAGGGGAGTAAAGTGAAAGTTACCTGAAAATCATGTAGGAATCCCTGGATATTCATGAAGCTGTCTCATGAACACCTTGCAGGATTCACGTATGGGTCAAGGAAGACCCCGCGGGAATCTGGTGTCTACCATGTGACTAGTCTTATTGCTATGGGGTAGGTTATCTCTTTACTTTTTAGAATGAACCAGGCTGAGTGCGGCAAAACATTTTTCACTCAAGTTTACCTTGTAAATGAGACTGGTATGGTGTTGTGTTTTCAAACATCCACTCTACATACCATAGTCCGGTCAGAGGACTGGGTCCTGCACCATTGTCTTCTCTCAACATTTTTTTTCTACCAAGAAGGTCTTGTTACCATGTGCCAAATCCTCCACCTAAGGTTCCTTTAAGTTAAGGTAGGCTAAATTCTGCAGGCCATGGTCTCCACTCTACTTCTTTGAAACAAGAACAATGCTTGGCCATGCATCCAAACTCCCTAGTCTAGTTCTTGAAAGAACAGTCCAGACTTTGTGTCAAGTTCCTACGTGCTCACACTATGTTCTGTTAACAGGGGAAAGGCTTGGTGCTGTAAGTTACTGTTACCTTTCAATAATTGGCAAAAGGGAAAATTGGTGATGTAGAACCAGGTTGTGCCGAATGGACTCTTCGCATACACAAGGTTGGTGCCATTGGCCCAAATTTCTGTTGTAAATACTTTAAAGTGAGGACAGTCTTCATGTCATGAACTGAGTCCACCATTTTTCCTCCTCCTAGAAGATGACACCTTTGTTTTGTTGGCCAAGTTCTCTCCAAGAGATTCTGGTAGCAGTGGCCAGGCTGGGTATTGTGGGCCTTGGACTTCAGTCTGGATTTTTTTTACCAAATGGATAATCTTCATATTGTGGGCCCGGGGCTTCCAACTAGTTCTTTTGAGGAGGTCCAGGTTTGCTGCGGATTTCCACAGTCTCTCTTCTAGTTTCTCTTCCATAAAGAATGCTTGTTGATGTGGGCCTAGGTCTCGAGTCGACATTTGTTCACAGAGGACAGGCTTAGAACCATGGACACAGGCCACCCCTTGAATCTCTTAGAGAAAAACAGAAGAAATGCTGTGGATCAATTTCTCAACTTTATTTCCTGGAAATAGGGGAAGGAATTGTTCCTGCAAACCAAGGCGGCACTCTGGTTCCTGATTAGAAATCCAGGCAGGAAACACGGTCCTAGGCCTTGAGTTCAGATTCTTTTACTTGAGGACAGACTTGCCCTGTGGGTTAAGTTCTCCTAACTATTAGTTCAGAGAGGATAGGTTTAGTGCCTTGGGACCCAGACTCCCTTGTAATTTTTGTTAGGAAAAGACAGGCATTGTAACTTGGTCCCATGTTACAACTCCACATCATATCAAGGGAAGACAGCTTTGCTTGTACAAACGGAGGCCTCCATTCTTCTTTTGTTATGAGAAGAGAGCTTTGTTTGTTGGCCATACACTTCATATGAGTTTCTATTCACAGGGAGTATCTTGGGTGTAGTGTGAGTAGTTGTTTCATGTAGTGTGTTAGATTAGATGACCTTGACCATGGAACCTGGGCCTGTACTCTAATTCCTGTGAGGAGAGTCCTGGCTTGGTGTCATGATACTAATTCTCCATTCTAGTTTCCTTTGCATAAAGATAGGCTTGTTGCTATGGGCCTAGGGCTCTATTAGGCATTTATTCAGAGAGTATAGGCTTAGATCCATGGGCCCAGGCCACAACTTCAGGCTTTGTTAGAAAAAGACAGAAGATATGCTATGGGCAGAAGTCTCATCTCTAACTCCTGGAATAGGTGAAGGGATTGGTACTGTAAGTCAAAATCACCACTCTTGCTGCTATGACTAGATAGCAGTGGTAACGACAGCTGCCATTTTGCTCTATTGTACCATAAATTCTGAGTCATTGTGAGGATACCTCTTAACGGAGAAAAAACAACTTCCTCAGAATTCCTCTATAGCAAACTACAGACTACAAATTCTGAGAGGGACTGGCTTAATAACCGTGGAAAGAATGCTGAGGCATTCCTTCAATGTCTTCTGAAAACCCTTTATTAGGCCAGCAGAAGAAAATGAGGTGAAAGTCACCTGAAAATATTATAGCAAGAACTAGGGAATCTTGTGGTATTCACGTGGCTACCACATTGGATTCACTTGACTATTAAGAGACTGGCCTAAAGGCATCATAAGGTTATCGTGTGACATTGGGGTGATGGTGTGGCACTCACTTTTGAGTTACCCTTCTACATTCCTTTGTAAAATTCACATAAAAACTGAGAAAAGGAGAATCCGTGTATAACAGAGCCACTTAACAGCCCTTCAGTTGAAAGGTCATGTGTGCATGAGAAGACTTGCTTAATGATAATAGTTTAGGCTACCAGACAATGATCATTAGATAACTAAACTGAGGTTTTGTCTGTGGTCAGGAAACCTGCTTGAAGGCAATGGGAGCAGCTGTTGTGTTGAAATTTGGAGGCTGATTCTGCTTGAAGAAGCTACTTTAGAGTGGTGGAAACAGCAGCCACCATTTTGCTGTATTGTAGCAAAAATGCTGAGTCATTGTGAGCATAACTCTGAACTGAGTCAAATGGGACTCTGATGCTATTCTCATATGCGGCCCTTAAGCGACTACCATCGAGAGGGAATTGCTTAAAGGTCAGTGCATCAAAATTGAAATTTTGAAAATGAACCAGTTTATGAGACATGTTCTGAAAATACTTATTTGAGGATAGGAAAAGAGAAATAGGTAGAAGTCACCTGAAATTTGTAAAAGTAAAAAAATCTCCAGTAAGCTAGTCATGAGGATAAGACAGGAAGTGATATTTTCAGGCACCAGCTCCCAAGAAAAACAGCATCACCACCAGGGTGCAGATAACAAAACTGCACTATCTACCAGGCCCTGTTTGGTATAAGATTTAGGAGTCCCTCAGAAACAATATATCTTTGTACTAGACACTAACAGCCAACTTCTGCTTTTGTAATCTACTTGCTTACTTGATCAAAGCCCACCAGGATGTAGTTTCAGGCTTTATAAGTTGCCTCCTCTGGAAGCTTGGGCTGATTCTCTGACCCTGTGTGGTGGAGAGAGTCAGTCGCCAGCTGGCTAATATAGGGTCATAATTAATCTCGATTGGCTCCTTGGGTCTTGAATTTGAACATGCCACAACAAAAATAACATAGCAATCTCTAGGGAATCACGTGGCAGTCTCATGACCACGCAGGTTTCTCGTGGAGGTCAAGAAAGACCCCTTGGAAATCGTATGTCTACCATGTTGGTGTAGATTTTCACTCTACTTCTTACAATGAACTGGGCTTGAGTGTGTGAAACATTTTCCACAAGAATTTACCTTGACAATGAGACCAGCATGGTGTCACGTTTTCAAATATCCTCTCTACTTCCCCTGATCCAGGCAGAGGACTGGGTCCAGGGCCATAGACTTCTATCAACTTGTTTTGTTTTGTTTTGTTTTTCTACCAAGATGGTCATGTTACCATGTGCCAAGTCCTCCACCTAAGGTTCCGTCAATAAAAGTTAGGATAGATTCGGTGGTCCAAGGTTTCCATTCTACTTACTGGAAATAGAAACAATGCTTGGATGTGCTTCTAAGCTTCCCAAGTGAGGACCAGAAAGACTAGTCCAGACTTTGTGCCAAGTTTCTAAGTGCCCACACTACCTTCTGTTAACAGGGGAAAGACTTGGAGCTCTAGGTTGTGGTCACTTTGCAATAATTGTCAAAAGGGAAAATTGGTGACGTGGAACCAGGTTGTGCCGAATGGACATTTAGGAAAGGTTGGTACCATCAGCCCAAATTTCTGTTGTAAATATTTTAAATGGAGGATAGTCTTGGTGCCTTAAACAGAATCCTCAGTTCTTCCTCCTCCAAGAATATGATAGTGTGGTTCTGTGGGCCTACCTCCCCAAGAGTTTCTGGTAGCAGGGTCCAGGCTGGGTGTTGTGGGCCTAGTTTTTCAGTCTGTTTTATTTTATTTTGTTTTAACAATTGCATGGTCTTGACCTTGGGGGTCTGGGGCAGCCAAATAGTTCCTCTTAGGAGGTCCAGGGTTGGTGCTGATTTCTACAGTCCTCATACTAGTTACTCTTCCATAAAGAAGGCTTGTCGATGTGTACCTAGGACCAAAGGCAACATTCGTTCAGAAAGGGCAGGCTTAGAACTGTGAGCCCACCCACCAATTCAGTCTTTGTTAAGGTAAGACAGAGGAAATGCTGTGGGCTGAGGTCTCCACTCTACCTCATGGAATAGGTGAAGGGATGGAACTGCAAGCCAAAGTTAACAGTCTCACTCTATCAGAAAGTCCAGGCTTGTAGCCAAGGTTCTAGTTCTCCAAGAAATATATTTTTATCAGAGCAATGGTTGGCGTTACATCTTAATGTTTCCATCTACTAATTTGCAACAAGGACAGGCTTGCTGGTTTTAGATCAGGGCTTTGTTTAATTAGTGTTAAGAAGAGACTTATTTTGTGTCATAGGCCTGGGTCTCCAGTCTACATCATTTGAATGGAGGGCAGTACTGTTACTATGAATGGAGGTCTCTTTTCTTTTCTGTAAGAGTAGACAGCTTTGATCTGTCAGCCATTAGTTTCTGTTCACAGGGTTCTTGGATGTTTTAGTGTGTGTAGGTCTGTTCAAAATTAGGCAGTCTTAATCTCAGGGCATGGGTCCACAGAAATAATAACAGAGTAACAAGACCGTCCTGCTGGATTGAGGCCATGATCTCATGATCTCATTGAGGGACGCATGACCATCAAAAGACTGGCCTGTGGGAGTCACAGGAAAATAACATGATATGGAGTGATTGTGTGCCACTCACTTTTGTATTACCATTCAACATCTCTTGGGAAAATTCATTAAGCACTGAGAAAACATTAGTCTCTGTATAAAAGAAGGTGGCGAAGAAAGCCTGCTAAATGACCTCCAATCGAATGTCCTGTCCACATTACAAAACTTACTTGAGGTCAATGGTATATGTGGCCAGTCAATGATCATTAATTTGCCTCAGATTTGCCTGCTGTCGGGAAAACTGCTTTATGGCAGTGGAGGCAGCAGTCACACATCGGCTGTGTTGAAAATTGGAGGCCGAGTGTGCAGTGAGGAAGCAAATGGATAGTGGTGGAAACAAAGCCACCATTCAGCTGTATTATAGGAAAAATGCTAAGTCATTGTGAGGAAACTTCTTTATGGTGGAAAGAATGGCTGCTTCAGAATTTCTCTACAGCAAACCTCAGACTTCGAATTCTGAGAGGACTGGCTTAACGACCATGAAAAGAAAGCTGAGGTATTGACATTGAGGCAGCTCCTTCAACATGTTCAGACAACCCTTGGTTTAGACCAGCAGAGGAAAATGAGGTGGAAGTCACCTAGAAATATTATAGCAAGAACTAGGGAAACTCGTGGTATTCATGTGGCTTTCTCGCAGGAGTCACATGACCATCAAGAGACTGGCCTGAGGGCATCACAGGGAGAGCACGTGACATTGGGCTGATGGTGTGTGACATTGGGCTGATGATGTGGTACTCACTTCTGAGTTACACTTCTACATTACTTGGAAAAATTCACATAAACACTGAGAAAAGGAGCTTCCATGTGTAACAGAACCACCTAATGGGCCTTCCAGTGACACGTCATGTCTGCATGAGAAAATTTGCTTAAGGACAGTGCTGTAGTCTACTAAACATTTATTATTACTTATCTAGCCTGAGGTTTCCTCTGTGGTCAGGCATCCTGCTTGAAGGCAAATGAGAGTGGCTGTCGCACATTAAACGCTTTGAAATTTGGAGGCTGAGTTTGCTTGAGGAAGCTACTTCAGACTGGTGAAGACAGCAGCTGTCATTTTGCTGTATTGTAGCAAAAATGCTGTGTCATTGTGAGTATAACTCTTAATGACTTCTGGTGGGACTCCCACACTATTTTTGTATATGGACCTTAGGCCACTACTGTTAAGAGGGAATTGTTTAACGGCCATTGCATCAATGCTGAAATATTGAAAATGAGAGTTTATGAGACATGATTTGAAAACACTTGGCTGAGGACAGGGTAAGAAGAATGAAGTGGAAGTCACCTAAAAATCATATTGCAATCATTGTTGTATCAGGCTGTAGTCAGGAGAAGACCTTGGGGAATTTAGGTGGGGGTCAAGTAAGAACTCACGGGAATTGTGTGCCAATCGGGTGACTAGTCTTGTTGTTGTGAGCTTAGGTTTGCACTCTACTTCTTACAAGGCACCAAGCTTGAGTGTGTGAAAAGTTTTCCGCTTGAATTTACCTTGACAATGAGACCCGCATGGTGTCATGATTCCAACATTCACTCTACTCCCCCCATACCAGACAAAGGAATGGGTCCTGGACCATGGACTTCTATCAACATTTTTTTTTTCCTACCAAGAAGTCTTGTTACCATGTGCCAAAACCTCTACCTAAGGTTCTGTTAATAAAAGTTAGACTAGATTCCTTGGGCCAAGGTCTCCACTCTACTTCCTGGAAATAGGAAAAATGTTTGGCCGTGCTTCCAAGCTCCTCAATTGGGTTTCAGAAAGAACAGTCCTGGCTTTGAGCCAAATGTCTAAATGTCCACACTACCTTCTGATACCTGGGGAAAAGCTTGGTGTTGTAGGTTAAGGTCACCTTTCAATAATTGGCAATAGGAAAAATTGGTGACGTGTGACAATGCTGTGCTGAATGGACAGTTGCCATGACTCAAGGTTGATGCCATCAGCACACATTTCTATAGTAAAGTCTTTGAAGGTAGGACCTGTCTTGGTGCCGTGAACTGAGTCCTCTGTTCTTACTCCTCCTAGAGGATGACAGCTTGGTTCCGTGGACCGAGGTCTCCCCAAGTTCTCCTGGTATTAGGGGCCAGGATGGATGTTGTGGGCCTAGGTCTTCAGTCTGGACTTTGTTACCAATTGCATCTTGACCTTGTAGGACTGAGGCTAATTATTTGAAGAGGTCCAGGCTTGGTGCAGAATTCTACCGTCTCTGTTCTAGTTTCCCTTCCATAAAAAAAGGCTTGTTTTGTGGGCCTAGGCTACTGCTTCAGTCTCTGTTAGAGAAAGAGAAAAGAAATGCCATGGGCCAATTTATCAGCTCTACTTCATGGAAATAGCTGAAGGGGTTGGAACTGTAAACCAAGGTCAGCACACTGGCTCCTGATTAGAAATCCAGGCAGGAGAAAAGTTCTTAGTTCTCAAGTTTAAATTCTCTTACCTGAGGACAGGCTTGTCCTGTGGGTTTAGTTCTGTCCACTAATTTTCAGAGAGGACAGGCTTACTGCCTTGGGTCTTAGCCTTCCTTGTACTTTTTGTTAGGAAAAGACAGGCATTGTTTGTTGGCCCCGAGTCACTACTCCACATTCTTCCAAGGGAAGACAGTGTTGCTGGTACCAATGGAGGCCTCCATTTTTCTTTTGTTCAGAGAAGGTGGCTTTGTTTGTGGGCCATCCATTCCACATGAATTTCTGATCACTGAGTATACCTTGGGTGTAGTGTGAATAGTTGTTTCATCTAGCCTGTTATATATTAGACTGTCTTGACCTTGGGAGGTGGGCCTGCATTGTAAAGCCTGTGAGGAGAGTCCCGGTTTGGTGTAGCAAGCCTAAGTCTCCATTCTATTTTCCCTTGCTTAAAGACAGGCTTGTTGCTGTGGGCCTAGGACACCACTGGACATTTGTTCAGCAAGAACAGGCTTAGATCCCTGGGCCTAGGCTACGATTTCAGTCTCTGTGGGAAAAAACAGAAGTAAAGCTGTGTTCTGAGGTCTCAGCTCAACTTCCTGGAATAGGTGAAGGAATTGGAACTGCAAGCCAAAGTCTACACTCTTGCTGTTAACAGAAAGTCCAGGCTTGGAGCCAAAGTTCTAGTTCTCCAAGAAATATATTCTTACCAGAGCAATGTCTAGCCTTACATTTTAAGGTCTCCAATCTACTAATTTTCAATGAGGACAGGCTTGGTGGCTTTAGATCAGGCCTTCGTTGTATTAGTGTTAGGAAGAGACTGACTATGTACATGGGCTCAGGTCTCCAGTATACATCATTTGAAGGGAGGACAGTACTTTTACCTGAATGGAGTTCTGTTTTTGTTGTTGTTGTTGTTGTTGTTGTTGTTTGTTTGTTTGTTTGTTTGTTTTCTGTAAAAGTAGACAGCTATGATCTGTAGGCCGTGCACTATACATTAGTTTCTGTCACAGGGTCTAGGATGTTGGTAGTGTGAGCAGGTCTTTACCCTAGTCTGTTCAAAATTATATAGTATTAATCTTGTGAGCCTGGCCCCACGGGAGTCACAACAGGATAACGTAACCATACGTGGGAATCAGGTTCTCATCAAGAGACTGGCCTGTATGAAACACAGGGAGATCTCGTGACAGTTGGAGATGATGTAGTGCTCCCTTGGATTGACGAGTGCATATCACTTGATAAAATTCACAAAAACACTGAGAAAACATGAGCTTGTGTGTAGCAAAATGTGACCAAGACAACCTGCTAACTGACCTCCAATCAAATGTCATATCCACATTACAAAATTTAGTTGAGGTTTGTTTGAGAATAGAGGAAGAAGAATAAAGTGAAAGTCAACTGAAATTATGTAGCAAACACTAGGGATTCACGTGGCGGTCATGTGAATACCTCGCAGGAGTTGCATGAAGATTACAGAAGATCCCACTGGAATCTTGTGTCTACCATGTGACTAGTCTTGTTGCTGTGGCATAGGTGTTTGCTCTATTTATTAGAATGAACCAGGCTCGAGTGCATGAAATGTTTTCCCCTCGAGTTTACCTTAACAAAGAGACGGCATGGTGTCCAGATTTCAAACATCCAGTCTACTTCCCCTGATCAGACAGAGTAATGGATCCTGGGCAATGGACTTCTAGCGACTTTTTTTTTTTTTTTTAACCAATATGGTCTTCTTACTGCATGCTAAGTCTTCCACGTAAGGTTCCCATAAGAAAAGTTAGACTAGAATCTGTGGGCCAACGTCTCTACTCTACTTGGTGCATATATAAGCAAAGTTTGGTCATACTTCAAAGCTCTCCAGTTGAGTTCCTGAAAGAACAGTTCGGGCTTTGTGCCAAGTTCCTAAGTGCTCACAGTACCTTCTGTTACCAGGGTAAAGGCTTGGTGCTGTAAGTTACGGTCACCTTTCAATAACTGAAAATTTTTTTTTTTTTAATGTGAGACCAGGTTTTGCTGAACAGACTGTTAGAATGACACAAGTCTGTGCCGTCGGTCAAAACTTCTGTCATCAATACTTTAAAGGGAGGACAATCTGGTGCCATGAACCATGTACTCCATTCTTCCTCCTCTTAGGAGCTAACAGCATGGTTCTGTATGCCAAGGTCTCCTCAACTCTTTCTGATGGCAGGGGCCACGCTGGGTTTTGTGGGCCTAGGTCTTCGGTCTGGACTTTGTTACCAATTGGATAGTCTTGACTTTGTGGCCCTGGGGCTGCCATCTAGTTTCTTTGAGGAGGTCCAGGCTTGGTTTTTATTTCTACCATCTCCATTCTAGTTTCTCTTCCATAAAGAAGGCTTGTTGCTGTGGTCCTTGGTCTCCAGAAGACATTTGTTCCAAGAGGATAGGCTTATAAACCTGAGCTTAGGCCACCCTTTCAGGCTCGGTTAGAGAAAGGCAGAAGAAATGCTGTGGGCCATTTTCTCAGCTCTCCTTCCTGTAAAAGGGGAAGGGATTGGAACTGAAAACCAAGGTCAGCACTCTGGTTCCTGATTAGAAATCCAGGCAGGAGACAATGTTCTAGGTCTTGAGTTAAGATTCTCTTACCTGAGAACAGACTTGCCCTATGGGTTAAATCCTCCTGTCTATTAGTTTTCAGAGAGGACAGGCTTAGTACCTTGGGTCCCAGTCTCCCTTGTACCTTTGTTAGGAAAAGATAGGCATTGTTCCTTGGGCCTGTGTCACCATACCACATCTTTTCAAGGGAAGACTGTCTTGTTAGTTCGAACAGAGTCCTCCATTCTTCTTTTGTTTGGAGAAGACGACTTTGTTGGCCATACATTCCACATGATTTTCAATTTACAGGGCATACCTTGTTTGTATTGTGAATAGTTGTTTCATCTAGCGTGTTATAAATTAGAGGATCTTGACCTTGGCAGCCTGGGCCTGCACTCTAATTCCTCTTAGGAGGGTCCAAGCTTGATGTCACTTGCCTAAGTCTCCATTCTAGTTTCCCTTGCTGTGGGTGCCAGTCCTGACTGATCCAATGTCTGGCTGTGATCCAAGATCTGGCTTTTATTTAAGGCCTGGCTGATCCGAGGCCTGGCTGGCCCTCAATCTGGCTGTTCCAAGGTCAGGGTGAGATCCTGGCCTGAGGCTAAGAATAGGACCCTAGACTTTGAAAATATATAAACATAATTGAGCTTATTGTGTTGCGCATGTGTGGCTAAATGCCACTTTTGTACTCTGCTATGTCGGGAGCCATGCTTTCCCCTGGAGAGAAGAAGGGGAGAGAGAAGGGGAGAGCAGAGGGGAGAGCAGAAAGGGAGCACAAGAAAGGGGAGCAGGAGAAGTGCACGCAAAACTGTATGCCCTGTGCAAAAGACTGCATCCCCAATTGAACTGCACTTCCCAACAGAAGTGCTCTCTGCACAGTAAAGTTGGTGCCTGCCGTTTCATTCTCATGTCTAACTTTTATGTGTTCATCCAACCGGGCCTCACGCCATCGAACCTTTTGGATCAGGTCAGCAATACCTCAAACCCTGACAATATCACTTGATAAAATGCACATAAACACTGAGAAAACATTAGTCTGTGTGTAACAGAAGGTGGCTGAGACAGCCTGATAACTGACCTCTCATTGAATTTCGTGTCCACATTACAAAACTTATTTGAAGTCAACGGTATATGTGGCCAGTCAATGATTGTTTTTTGCTTCAGGTTTTGTCTGTTGTCAGGAAAACTGCTTTATGGCAGTGGAGACAGCTGTCCGCACATTGGTTGCTTTGGAAATTTTAGGCTGAGTGTGCTATGAGGAGGTGATTGGATAGAGGTGGAAACAACAGCCGCCATTTTTGCCCGATTACATTATGTAACCAAAAGACAAGCATTGTGCCTTGGGCCCATGTCACCACTCCACATCCTTTCAAGGGAGGACAGTGCTGCTGGTATGAATGGAGGCTTCCATTCTTCTTTTGTTCTGAGAAGATAGCTTTGTCTGTGGACAATACTCTCCACATGAGTTTCTTTTCACAGGGGATACCTTGGGTGTAGTGTGAGTAGTTGTTTCACGTAGCCTGTTACAAATGAGATGGTCTTGACCTTGGGAGCATGGGCCTGCATCTTGTTACTGTTAGAAGAGTCCATGCTTGGCGTCACAGGCCTAAGTCTCTATTCTAGTTTTTCTTGCCTAAAGACAGATTTGTTGCTGTGGGCCGAGGACACCACTTGAAATTCCTTCTGAGAGGACAGGCTTAGAACTATGGGCCCAGGCCAGCTCTTCAGTCTCTGTTAGGAAAAGACAGAAGAAATGCAATGGCCCGTTGTCTTAACTTGACCACCTGGATTTGGTGAAGGAATTGGAAATGCAAGCCAAAGTCACAACTCTCACTCCTAACAGAAAGTCCATGCCTGGAGCCAATGTTCTAGTTCTTCAAGATAGATATTCTTACCAGAGAAAGGTTAGCCTTGCAGTTTAAGATCTCAAATCTACTAGTTTTCAGTGAGGACAGGCTTGGTGACTTTAGACCAGGTCTCCATTGTATTAGTGTTAGGAAGATACTGGCTTTGTGTCATAGACTTGGGTCCCCAGTCTATATCATTTTAAGGAAAGACAGTACTGTTACCATGAATGGAGGTCTTCTTTCTTGTTTTAATTTAGACAGTTTCGATCTGTGGGCCATGCACAGCACATTAGTTTCTTTCACAGGGTTTAGGATGTTAGTAATGTGAATAGGTCTTTAGCCTAGTCTGTTAAAAATTAGATAATGTCAACCTCAGGAGCATGGCTCCACGGGAGTCACGATGGATCATGTGTCCTCCCATGAGAATTACGTGTCCATCAAGAGACTGGCCCATATGAAATACAGGGAAAAAATGTGACATATGGGGATGACATAGTGCTCCCTTTGGAATGACGAATGCATATCGCTTGAAAAAATTCACACAAACCCTGAGAAAACATTAGTCTGTGTGTAACAGAAGGTAGCTGAGTCAGCCTGCCAACTGACCTCCCATCGAATTTCGCGTCCACATTACAAAACTTACGTGAGGTCAATGGTATATGCGGCCAGTCAATGATCGTTAATTCGCTTCAATTTTTGTTTGCTGTCAGGGAATCTTCTTTATGGCAGTGGAGGCGGGCGTCACACATTGGTCGCATTAAAAACTATAGGCTGATTTTGCTGTGAGGAAGTGACCAGATAATGGTGGATCAGCAACCACCATTCTGCTGTATTGTAGAAAAAATACTGAGTCATTGTGAGGATATCTCTTCATGTCGAAAAGAACAGCTGCCTCAGAATTTCTCTGTAGCAAACCTCAGACTACAAATTTTGAGAGGGACTGGCTTAACAACCATGGAAAGAAAGCTGAGGTATTGACATTGAGCCAGTTCTTTCAATGTGTTCTGAAAACCCTTGGTTTAGAATAGTGGAAGCAAATGAGGTGGAAGTCACCTGAAAATCTCGTAGCAAGAACAAAAATATCTCACAGTATTCATGTGGCTTTCTTGCGGGAGTCACATGACCATCAAGAGAAGGGCCTGAGGGCATCATTGGGAGATCATGTGACATTGAGATGATGGTGTGGCGCTCATTTTTGAATTTCCCTACTACATTCTTTGGTAAAATTTACATAAACATGGAGAAAAGGAGAGTCCATGTGTAACAGAGCCTCTTTATGGTCGTCATTTAATGGTTATGTCTGCATGAGACTTGCTTAAGGACGGTGATGTATGCTACCAATCAAATGTTATTAGTTAACTGGCCTGAGATTTCATCTGTGGTCAGGCAATCTGCTTGAAGGCAATAGAAGTTGCTGTTGCACATTAATCACGTTGAAATTTGGAGGGTGGTCAGGTAGAAAAATGGTAGAGTGAGAGATGTCCACAGATCTCTCTCCTTGAAACAACAATAAGCTGAACATCTTAAACTCAACAAAAAATACCCAAACTGTACACCAGCATGTCTGAGTGTGGGATCTGCGCATAAGAGCTACCACAGGTGAGAAGCCCGAGTGTTGGGTTGTGGACTGGGAGAAATAAAAAAGGTGCTTCTTGCAGCCTCCAGAGCTCCCTAAAGAAGGAGGGGGAGGGATGGAGGTGCAAGAATTTCCCTGAACAGCTCTGCCTGTACTTCTGGGAGCCTCCCTATGCTGGGCGGAAGGGTCCAGTCATCAGGGCAGAAGACAGAGAAGTGGGATGGGACTGCAGAGAAACAACAGTTTATTTTTATTGACACCGGTTTCAAAACCGAGGTTGAACCACAGCCCTCAACTTCCAACCCTTAGGTCCCCTCCCCACATACCCTCTGACACAGGTCATTGCAGAGTCCCATGGGAATCTGAGTAAACACTGCCAAGACTGTCACTGACACTGTCAGGGACTGATAGTGAGTGTAGTGAGCATGATTAAATATCTAGAAGAAATTTTTTTTAAAAAAGATAATTTAAGGCTTTATATAAAGCCTTAAAAGGGGTCCAAGAGACTTAGACATCACCTACCGAAAACCAAAAGAAAAGCGCATTCTTTCTTGCAGGTTGCAGAGAGACCTTTATATTACAAACTCCTTTCTGGAAAAACAGCAGAATACACTTCCATTAATGTCCAGGTGGAGAAATAGACCATTAAACACCATGAACTACCAAGGCGACAAGACATCTCAGAAAGAAAGAGAAAAATCTCCAGAAAAAAAAAGCTTTCAGACATAGAAATACACAACTTAAATGACAGAGACTTCAGGATGATACTTCTGAAAAAACTCAATGAGTTCCGAAATGAGTCATATCAACAATATGAGGAATGAAAATAACTAGATGAGCACAGCAAGGAGATTGAAACCCTCAAAAAGAACAGAATAGAACTTCTGGAGATAAAAAACACACTGAAAGAGTTGAAAAATTAAATAGCAAGCTTGGGAAATAGAGACAACCAAATGAAGGAAAGGATCAGTGATATCAAAGACAGAAATCTAGAAATAAATCAGAAGGAAGAAGAGAGACTGAAGAATGAAAAATAATGAAAGAGAAATTCAAGAACTAGCCGATACCATCAGGAGAGGAAAAATAAGAATAATGGGCATTATCAAAGGCAAAGAAAAGGAGCAGGGACTAGAAAGCATTTTTAGACAAATAGTGGATGAGAATTTCCCATATCTAAGGAACGAGCTGGAGCTTGGAATTCAAGAAGTTGATAGAACACCCAATTATCTCAACCCCAAAAGGCCTTCACCAAGACACATTATATTTAAGTTATTAAAAATCAATGAGAAAGACAGAATTCTCAGGGCAGCCAGGGAGAAGAAAAACAAAACAAAACAACAACACAAAAATCGGTACTTTATAAAGGTAAACCTATTAGACTATCCTTGAAATTCTCAGCACAAACCTTACAAGTCCAAAAGGAATGGAATAAAATATTTAAACTACTAAGTGAAAGGAACTACCAGCCTAGAATATATCCAGCTAAGCTCTCCTTTAGATATGAAGGAGCAATTAAGACTTTTCCAGAATACAAAAGCTGAGAAAATTCTCCACTACGAGGCCTATACTATAGGAAATACTGAAAAGTGTCAGTTCAACTAAAACAAAATGACAAAAAAAAAAAAAAAAACATAATTAGGAGTAAAGTGAATATCAGAGAAACAAAAGCAGGGGGGGGTGCAACCCTTACTAAGAACAAGCTTAAATAATAAGAAGAAGATTGTTATAACAAGATAGTAATGAACGTTCAGCATACAGAAGAACAAATTGAGATAACAATGACTAAAAAGAGGGAGATTCAAAGATTCAAATTTGCAAAGGGAAACGGAGATAAGGCATGCTCGGAAGAAAATAGATGACTGTATATAACTACTCTTTTCATACTTGTAATGGTAACCTCACACCAAACATTCAGAACCGAAGTATGTAACATAAAACAAATAGAATCAAAGGGAAAACTCACAAAAGCCAACCAAAATAAAAAGAAAACAAAAACAGAAATACAAGAACGAGGAAGCAAATGGAAACACCAAGCTACCAGAAAGCAAAAGATAAAATGGCTATAAGAAGACCTCATATTAATAATCACCTTAAATGTAAATGGACTGAAATCACCAATAAAAAGGCACAGAGTTGCAGAATGGATCAAAAAACAAAACCCAACCATATGCTGCCTCCAGGAGACACATCTCAGCTCCAAAGACAAATATAAACTCAGAGTGAAACGGTGAAAAATGATATTTCAAGCAAATGGCATCCAGAGAAAAGCAAGAATAGAGGTACTAATAACAGATGAAATAGACTTCGAAATAAAAAAGGTAAAAAAAGATACTGAGGGACACTTTATAATGATAATGGGAAACATGCACCCAGAAGACATAACATTCATTAATATTTATGCTCTCAATCAGGAAGCCCCAAATTATGTAAAGCAATTACTAATAGAACTAAAGGGAGAGAAAGACCAAAACACTATCATAGTAGGGGACCAAAATACCCCACTGTCAGATATGGACAGATCATCTAAACAGAAAATCAATAAGGAAATAACATCCTTAAATGACACATTAACCGACTGGACGTAATTGACATATACAGAGCATTCCATCCCAAAACAGCTGCCTATACATTCTTCTCTAGTGCACATGGAACATTCTCAAAGATTGACCACATACTGGGACACAGAGATAGCTTCAACAAATATAAGAGGGTTGAAATCATACCAACCATATTCTCTAATCATAATGCTTTCAAACTAGATATTAACTGGAAAAAGAAAGCAGGAAGAACCACAAACACATGGAGATTAAACAACATCCACTGAAGAATAACTGCGTCACAGAAGAAACAAAAAGAGAGATCAAGAGATACATAGAAACAAATGATAATAATAGTACAACATATCAAAACTTTTGGGACATGGCAAAATCAGTCATAAGAGGAAACTATATCATTACAGGCCTATCTCCAAAAATAAGAATGAGCCCAAATAAACAACCTAATGCTTCATCTTAAAAAAACTAGAAAAGGAAGAACAAATGAAGCCTAAAGTCAGAAGGAAAGAAATAGTCAAAATTAGAGCAGAAATAAATGAAATTGAAAACAAAACAAAACAAAAACAATAGAAAGAAAATGCAGCAAAGAGCTGGTTCTTTGAGAAGGTTAATAAAATTGACAATTCCCTAGCTAGATTCACTAAAGAAAAAAGAGAAAAGACACAAATAAACAAAATCAGAGATAAACGAGGGGACATTTTGACTGATATCACAGAAATACGAAGGATCATACAAGAATACTATGAAAAAGTATATAACACCAAATTTAATGACCTAGAAGAAATGGACTAGTACTTAGAAAAATACAATCTTCCTAGACTGAATCAAGAAGAACTGGAAAATCTAAATAGACTGAGTAGCAGTATAGAAATCGTAACAATCATCAAAAACCTACCAAAAAGGAAAAGTCAGGACCAGATGGCTTCACCAGTGAATTCTACCATTCAAAAAAGATCCAATACCTATTCTCCTCAAACTCTTACAAAAAATCAAAGAGGCGGCAATACCTCCCAACTCATTTTATGAGACCAATATTACTTTGATACCAAAACCTGGTAAAGACAACACAAAAAAAGAAAACTACAGACCAACACCTTTCATGAAGACAGATGCAAAAATCCTAAATACTATACTAGCAAACCAAATACAGCAACATAATAAAAAGATTATACAACATGATCGAGTGGGCTTCATGCCAGAGACACAAGGATGGTTCAACATATGCAAATCGATTAATGTGATACACCACATAAACAAATTAAAAAATAAGAATCATATGATCATATCAATAGATATAGAAAAGCCTTTGATAAGATACAGCATCCATTTATGATCAAAACATCTAAGAAAATCGGTATGCAAGGAAAATAGCTTAACATAATAAAGGCTATTTATGACAAACCCTCAGCCAACATTATACTTAATGGTGAAAAACTAAAAACCTTCCTTCTAAGACCAGGAACAAGGTAAGACGATCCACTATCACCACTGATATTCAATATAACATTGGAGGTCCTAGCGAATGCAATCAGACAAGAGAAAGACATAAAAGGCATCCAAATAGGAAATGAAGTCAAACTGTCACTATTTGCAGATGACATGATTCTCTACATAGAAAACCCTAAAGACTCCACAAGAACACTATTAGAAACAATAAGCAGATACAGTACAATCTCTGGATATAAAATCAATGTTCAAAAATCCATAGCATTCCTATACTCTAATAATAAAGTGTCAGAAAAAGAAGTGGAAAAAATAATTTCTTTTGCAATTGCAACAAAAAAAATAATTATTTTTGCAATTGCAATTTGCAATTGAATAAAATACCTAAGAATAAATCTAACAAAACATGCGAAGGACCTGCATAATGAAAACTATAAGACCCTATTAAAAGAAATCGAAGAAGATACAAAGAAATGGAAAGATATTCCATGTCCTTGGAATGGAAGAATCAACATAGTTAAATGACCAGATTACCTGAAGCATTATACAGATTTAATGCAATCCTCATCAAAATCCCATCAGCATTTTTTAAAGAAATAAAACAAAAAATAATCAGATTTGTATGGAAGCACAAAAGAGCCCAAATCACCAAAGCCATCCCGAGAAAAAAGAATGAGGCTGGAGGCAGCACTCTGCCCAACTTCAAATTTACAACAAAGTGGCAGTGATCAAAACAGCATGGTATTGGCAGCAAAACAGACACATGGACCAGTGGAACAGAATTGAGAGTCCAGCCTTAAATCCATATTTATATGGGCAGACAATTTTTGACAAAGAAGCCAAAAACATACAGTGGAGAAAGGAAAACCTTTTCAATAAATGGTGCTGGGAAAACTGGAAAGCTAGCTGCAAAAGAATGAAACTAGAGTATAGTCAGTCTATCACCACACATCAAAATTAACTCAAAATGGATTAAGGACCTAAATATAAGACCTGAAACAATAAAATACATAGAAGAAAACATAGGAACGAAACTCAAGGACCTTGGACTGAAAGAGGATTTATGAATTTGACCTCAAAAGTAAGGGAAGTAAAAGCAAAAACAAATGAATGGGACTACATCAAACTAAAAAGCTTCTGCTCAGCAAAAGAATCCATCAGCAAGGTAAAGAGAGAACCATCCGAATGGCAAAATATATTTGCAAGCAACACCTTTGATAAGGGCCTAATATCCAAAAGATACAAAGAACTCAATACAACTCAATAACAACAATAACAAATGATCCAGTCAAAAAATGGGTAAAGACCTGAGCAGATATTTCACCCTAGAGGAAATACAAATGGCCGAACAAATATATGAAAAGATGCTCAACATCACTAGCTATTAGGGAAATGCAAATTAAAACAACAGTGAGATACCATCTCACACTTGTTAGAATAGATATAATTAATTAACAGGACAAGTAATAACAAATGTTGGAGAGGATGTGGAGAAAAAGGAACACTCATACACTGCTGGTGGGACTGCAAATTGGTACAACCAGTATGGAAAACAGTATGGAGTTTCCTGAAAAAACGAAGAATTGATCTACCATATGATCCAGCAATGCCTCTACTGGATATTTACCCCAAAGACTTGAAAACCCATATCCCCAAAGTCAGTTGCACACTAATGTTCATAGCAGCATTATTCACTCTGGCCAGGACATGGAAATAACCTAAGTGTCCTATGATAGAAGATTGGCTAAAGAAGTGTGGTACATATATACAATGGAATATTACTCAGCCATAAGAAGAGATGAAATACTGCCATTTGCAAAACATAGATGGACCTCAAGATAATCATGCCAAGCAAAAGAAGCCAGACAGAAAAAGGTGAAAACCACATGATATCACTTATATGTGGGATATAAACCTAAAAGCAACAAATGAACAGGACAAACAGAGACTCATGAACATGGACTATAGACTAGTGGTTACCAGGGGACTATAGAGTCCTCTATAGAGAAGTGCGTACTAGTTGGATAGAGGAGGAGGGGGGTGCTAGACGGAGTAAAGAGGGTCAAAATAGGGGCATAGGGAAAGGGTAAACCGGGTTAAGGGGATTAAATATATGGTACCTGAAGGAAACTGGAGTTTGGGTGATAAATACACAGTAGAATATAGATGTCAAATGATAATGTACACCTGAAAATTATATAATTGTATTAACCAATGTTACCCCTATAAACTTAAAAAAAAAAAAAAGAAATTTGGAGGGTGAGTCTGCTTGAGGAAGCTACTTTAGTGCAGTGGGTATAGCAGCTACCATTTTGCTGTGTTGTAGCAAAAATGCTGAGTCACTGTGAGCATAACTCTTTAATGGCTTCAGGTGGGACTCCTGCACTCTTCTGGTATGCGGACATTAGGCCACTACTGTCGAGAGGGAATTGCTTAATGGCCAAGGCATCAATGCTGAAATATTGAAAATGGAGAGTTTATGAGACGTATTTGAAAACACTTGCCTGAGGAAAGGAGAAGAGGAATAAGGTGAAATCACCTGAAAATTATGAGCAATCAGTAGGGAACCACTAGGTGGTCAACAGAACACCTCGTGGGATTTACGTGGGGGTCAAGGAAGTCCCTGCAAGAATTGTGTGTCTATCATGTGACTAGTTTTATTGCTGTGGGGATAGATTTTCACTCCCCTTCTTAGAATGAACCAGGCTTGAGTGCATGTAATGTTTTCTACTCGACATCATCTGGTCAATGAGAGTGACATGGTGTCATGTTTTCAAACATCCACTCTACTTCCCCTGTCTGGGCAGAGGACTTGGACCATGGCCATGGACTTTTATTGATTTTTTTTTTTCTAGCAAGAAGGTCTTGTTCTCGTGTGCTAAGTCATCCACCTACGGTTCTGTTAAGAAAATTTAGGCTAGATTCTGTGGACCAAGGTCTCTACTTACTTCCTGGAAATAGGAATAATGCTGGGCCATGTTTCCAAGCTCCCCAATCAAATTCCTGAATGAACAGTCCAGGCTTTGTGCCACATTTCTAAGTGCCCACACTACATTCAATTACCAGGGGAAAGGCTTCAGGCTGTAATTTACAGTCACCTTTCAATAATTGGAAAAAGGGAAAAATTGTTGAGGTGGGTCCAGGTTAGGCTGAACAAACTGTTAGCATGGCACAAGTTGGTGCCATTGTCCCAAATTTCTATTGTAAATGCTTTAAATGGAGGACAATCTTGGTGCTGTGAATTGAGTCCTCTTTAATTCCTCCTCCTAGGAGATGACAGGTTTGTTATGTGGGCTGAGGTCTCCCCAAGAGTTTCTGGTAGCAGGGGCCAGGCTGGGTGTTGTAGGCCCTTGTCTTCAGTCTGTACTCTGTTACCAAATGGACAGTCTTGACGTTATGGGCCTGGAGCTGCCAACTAGTTCCTTTTAGAAGGTCCAGATTTGGTGAAAATAACCACAGCCTTCATTCTAGTTTCTCACCCATAAAGAAGGCTTGTTGCTGTGGGCCTATGTCTCCACAGGCATAAAACAGTGGGCACCAGTCACACCTTAGTCTCTGTTTTGGGAAAGACAGAGGATATGCTGTTGGCCAATTTTTTAGCTCTACTTTCTGGAAATAGACTGCACTCTGGTTTCTAATAAGAAATCCAGACAGGAGACAAGGTTCTAGGTCTCGAGTTAAGATTCTCTTACCTTAGGACAGGCTTGCCCTGGGGATTAAGGTCTCCTATCCACTAGTTTTCAGAGAGGACAGGCTCAGTGCCTTGGATCCCACTCTCCCTTTTATTTTTGGTTATGAAAATACAGGCATTGTGCCTTGGGCCCGTGTTACCACTTCACATCTTTTCAAGGGAAGATAGTGTTGTGGTATGAACGGAGACCTCCATTCTCCTTTTGTTCGGAAAAGACATCTTGTTTGTGGGACACACACTCCACATAAGTTTCTGTTCAAAGGAGATATCTTGGTTGTAGGATGGGTAGTTGTATCATCTAGTCTTTTATAAATTCGACGGTCTTGATCTTGGGAGGCTGGGCCAGCACTCTAATTCCTGTGAGAATAGTCCAGATTTGGTGTCAGAGGCCCACATCTCCATTCTAGTTTCCCCTGCATAAAGACAGGATTGTTCCCGTGGACCTAGGCTACTTCTCAACATTCGTTCAGGGAGGATAGGCTTAGAACCATAAGCATAAGCCACCACTTCAGTCTCTGTTAGGAAATGACAGAAGAAATTCTATGGCCCCAAATCTCAGCTCAACCTCCTGGAACAGGTGAAGGGATTGGAACTGCAGACCAGTCACCACTCTCATTGCCAACAGAAAGTTCACACCTAGAGCCAAGGTTCTAGTCCTCCAATAAAGATATTCTTACCAGAGGAAAGGCTGGCCTTGCTGTTCAAGTTCTTCAACCTATTAATTTTCAATGACGGCAGGTTTGGTGGCTTTAGACTGTTGTGCCCCGACTCGTATCTCCACGAACCACCAAGAAGCCAACACCGATGCAAGAGCAAGAGGGAGTTTATTTCAGACTCGAGTCCGGACCACAGTCCGCACACTGATGCAGCAGTGAGTAGGAGGCGGTCCGGAACATGGGGCTTCAAGGGTATTTGAAGGGAAAAATCGTAAGCGTGGGGAGTGATGTCTTGGCGTTATAGGATTGGCACAACGAGCTTGTTGCTTAGCAGGATTGGCTGGGTGATGGCACCAAGGAACAAGGCGGGGAATTTGGAGAGTTACTTTCCATAGTTGCTCTGATTGGCTGAGTCTAGGGTGGGGTGATCGTCTCACTATCTGCGTCTTTTCCGGAAACTGGCCTGTGCTTAAAATGAAGTCTTATACCTAAGAGGGAGTCACTTTGGTTGTTCAAAACCAGGGCTCCGTTGTATTAGTGTTAGAAAGAGACTGGCTTTGTGTCATGTACCCTGGTCTCCAATCTATACTGTTTGAAGGGATGACAATACTGTTACCATGAATGGAGGTTTTCTTTCTTTTTTTGTAAGGTTAGATAGCTTAGATCTGTGAGCCAAGCACCGAACATTAGTTTCTGTCACAAGGTCTAGGATGTTGGTAGTGTGAGTAGGTCTTTAGCTTAGTCTGTTTAAAATTACACCGTGTTAACCTCGGGAGCATATCCCCATGGGAGTCAAGACAGGATCACGTAACTGCTCGTGGAAATCACATGCAGATCTAGAGAATGTTCTGTCTAAATCACAGTGATATTATGTGACAAATGGGGATGACGTAGTACTCCCTTTGGAATGACAAATGCATATCACTTGTTAAAATTCACGTGAACACTCAGAAAACATTAGTCTGTGTGTAACAAAAGGTGGCCGAGACAGCCTGCTATCTGATCTCCAATCGAATGTCATGTCTTATTTTTACAAAACTTACATGAAGTAAATGGTATATGCAGCCATTCAATGATTGTTAATTCGCCTCAGGTTTTGTTTGTTTTTAGGAATTCAATTTTATGTCAGCGGAGGCTGTGGTAGCAGGTTGGCCACATGGAAAATAGGAGGCTTAGTGTGCTGTGAGGAAGCCACTGGATAGCATTAGAAACAACAGCCACCATTTTACTGTATTGCAGAAAAACGCTGGGTCATTGTAAGGATACCTCTTCATGACCTGAAGAACAGCTGCCTCAAAATTTCTCTATAGCAAACCTCAGACTACAAATTCTGAGACGGACTGGCATAACAACCATGCAAAGATAACTAATGTATTGACAGTGAAGCAGTTCCTTCAACATGTTCTGAAAACCTTTGGTTTAGGCCAGCAGAAGAAAATTCGATAGAACTCCCCAGAGAATCTTGTTTCAAAAAAGAGGGTATCTTGCAGTATTCTTTTGGCTTTCCAGTGGGATTCATGTGACAATCAAGAGACTGGCCTGAGGATATCACAGGGAGATCACATGACACTTGGGTCATGATGTGGCACTCACTTTTGAGTTACCCTTCTACATTCCTCAGTAAAATTTACATAAACACTGAGAAAAGGATAGTCAGTGTGTAATAGAGTGTGACCGAAATAGGCACCTAACTGTCCTTCAATCGAAAGGTCATGTCTGCATAAGAAGACTTGCCTGAGGATAGCAGTATAGGCTACCAGACAATTGTCATTAGTTAACTGGTCTAGGTTTCATCTGTGGCCAGGCAACCCGCTTGAAGGCAATGTGATGCCGGAGCCCGCCGGCAAAGATTGAACAGCACCTAAAAGAGGGGGGTGAAGCCTCAGAAAAAAGAAGAAGACAGGAAAGCACTTCGGGAGGGCATACAGTCACTGCTGCAGCCCCGAGTTTATTTAGCACAGCCTTTATATAAGTTTTTGGATACAATAGCAGAGTACATAGCAAAGCACAGAGTACAATGGCAAAGCACAATGTACATTACCATAGGAATGCTGATATTTACATAAGTTCCTATATATCCTTCCCTCAGGGTACAAACATCCTTTTCTGGGCTGTAAAACATTCCACTATCTTAAGAGGATTTCTTTAGGAGGCAAACCTCTCCTCCAGGGTCAGTAACATTTAACTCCACACCTGCTTCCTAGAACCATTGTTTAAGCAGTCTCAGTAGTTGCTTTATGGCTATCAGCTACGTAATTTCTTCAGTGTCTCTTAATGGCTCCCGACATGTTTCAAAATGGCTCCTGACAATGTGAATGGGTCTCACACCTTAAACGTGCTGAAATTTAGACACTGAGTCTGCTTTAGGAAGCTAATTTGGAGCAGTGGAAACAGAAGCCGGCATTTTGCTATATTATGCAAAAATGCTGAGTCATTGTGAGCGTAACTCTTAAAGGCTTCAGGTGAAACTCCTGCACAATTCTTGTATGTGGACCTTACGCCACTAATGTCAAGAGCAAATTCCTTAACAGTCAACGCATCTATGCTGGAAAATTAAAAATGGAGAGTTTATGAGACGTGTCTTGAAAACACATGGTTGAGGAAAGGAGAAGAGCAATATGGTGGAAATCACCTGAAAATAACATAGCAATCACTAGGGAATCGCACGGGGGTCAAATGAACCTGTCGTAGGATTCACATGGGGGTCAAGGAAGACCCTGTGGAATCATGTGTCTACCAAGTGACTTGTCTTGTTGCTGTGGGCATAAATTTTCACTACTTCTTAGAATGAACGAGGCTTGAGGGTGTGAAACATTTTACATTTGAGTTTACCTTGAAAATGAGAATGGCATGGTGTGGTGTTTTCAGACATCCACTCTACTTCTTCTTTTCTGGGCAGAGGACTGGGTCCAGGGCCATGGTTGTCAATTGATTTTTTCCCCCCCTAACAGGATGTTCTTGTTTCCATGTGTCAAGTCCTCCACCTAAGGTTCCATTAAGAAAAGGCTAGATTCTGTGGGCCAAGATCTCTGCTCTACTTCCTAGAAATAGGAACAGTGCTTGGCTCCTGGCTTTGTGCCAAGTTTCTAAGTGCCTATACTACCTCATGTTACCACAGAAACAGCTTGGTGCTGTAAGAGGATATGGTCACCTTTCAATATTTATAAAAGAGAAAATGGGTGATGTGGGACCAGGTTGTTTTAAGTGGACTGTTAGGATGACACAGGTTTATGCCTTTGGCCCAAATTTCTATTATAAATGCTTCAAAGGGAGGATGGTCTTGAAGCCATGAACCAAGTCCTCCATTCTGCCTCCTCCTAGTAGATGACAGCATGGTTCTGTGGGCCAAGGGCTTCCCAAGAGTTTCAGGTCTCAGGGCCCAGGCTGGGTGTTGTTGACATAGGTCTTCAGTCTGGATTTTGTTACCAATTGGATGGTCATGACCTTGTGGGCCTAGGGCTGCCAACTAGTACCTTTTATGAGATCCAGGCTTGCTTCCAATTTCTAGAGTCACTGTTCTAGTTTCTCTCCCATAAAGAAAGGTTTTTGCTGCCTGCCTAGGACCACATGTGACATTTGTTCAAAGAGGTTAAGCTTAGAAAGGTCATTCTAGGCCACCCCTTCAGGAAGGAGAGAAGAAATGCTGTGGTCCAATTTCTCAAAACTGGTTTCTGGAAATAGGGGAATGGATTAAAACTGCAAACCAAGGTCAGCACTCTGGTTCCTGATTAGAAATCCAGGAAGAAGACAAAGTTCTAGGTCTCGAGTTAAGATTCTCTTACCTTAGGACAGGCTTGCCCTGGGGATTAAGGTCTCCTATGTAGTACCTCTCAGAGAGGACTGGCTTAGTGCCATGGGTCCCAATCTCCCTTGTAACTTATTGTTAGAAAAAGACAGGCTTTGTGTCTTGGGCTCATAACAACACTCCACATCCTTTGAGAGAAAACAGTGTTGCTGGTAGGAATGGAGGCCTCCATTCTTTCTTTTGTTCAGAGAGGACTGCTTTGTTTGAGGGCTGTACCCTGTACATGAGTTCCTATTCATAAGCGCTGCCTTGGGTATGGTGTGAGTAGTTGTGTCACCTAGTCTGTTATATATTAGATGGTTTGACCTTGGGAGCCTGGGCCTGCATTCTAGTTCCTGTTAGGAGAGTCCATGCTTGATGTCACAGTTCTAAGTCTCCATTCTAGTTTCCCTTGCATAAAAACAGGCTTGTTGCTGTGGGCCTAGGACACTACTTGACATCCATTCCGAGATGATAGGCTTAGAACTATGGGGCCAGGCCACCACTTGAGTCTCTGTCCCAAGACAGAAGAAATGCAGTGGCCTGAGGTCTCAGCTCAATCACCTGGAACAGGTGAAGGGATTGGATATGCAAGCCAATATCACCATGCTCGCTCCTCTAAGAAAGTCCAGACCTGGAGACAAGGTTTTAGTTCCCCAAGAAAGGTATTCCTACCAGAAGAAAAGCTGGCCTAATGGTTTAAGGTCTCAAATCTAATAATTTTCAATGAGGACAAGCTTGGTAGCTTTAGACCAAACTCGGTTGTAGTAGTTTTAGGATGACACTAGCTTTGTGTCATGAGCCTGTGTTTCCATTCTACATCATTTGAAGGCAGGATAATACTGTTACCAAGAATGAAGGTCTCCTTTCTTTTCTGTAAGACCAGACCACTTTGATCTGTGGGCCATGTACTATACATAAGTTTCTCTCACAGGGTCTAGGATATTGGTAGTATGAGTAGGTCTTTATCTAGTCTGTTCAAAATTTGACAGTATCAACCTCGGGAGCATGGCCCTGTAGGAGTCACGACAGGATCAAGAGACCGCCTCATGGGAATCATGTGCCCATTAAGAGACTGGCCTGCATAAAACATAGGGAAATCCTGTGATAGATGGGGATGACGTAGTCCTCCCTTTGGAATAATAAGTGTATATTCCTTGATAAATTTCACATAAACACTGAGGAAACATAAGACTGTGTGTAACAGAAGATGGTGAGAAGCCTGATAACTGACCTCATCTGGACGTCATGTCCACATTACAAAACTTACTTGAGGTCAATGGTATATGCAGCCAGACAATGATTGTTAAATTGTCTGAGGTTTTATCTGGAAACCTTCTTTATGGCAGTGGAGGCACAGTCACATATTGGACATGTTGAAATTTGGAGGCTGACTCTGCTTGAGGAAGCTTCTTTAGAGAGGTGGAAACAGAAGCCTCCATTTGGCAGTATTATAGCGAAAATGCTAAGTCATTGAGCATAACTCTTAATGTCTTCAAGTGGGACTCCTGCACAATTCTTGCATGTGGATCTTGGGCCCCTAGTGTTGAAAATGAAGCATTTATGAGACTTGATTATAAAAACTTTTGTTGAGGATAGGGGAAGATGAATATGGTGGAAGTTACCTGAAAAATCATGTAGCAATCACTAGGAAATCAAGCAGGGTAAAGTTAACACCTTGGGAGGTCCACGTGGGTGACAAGGAAGACCCCAGGGGAATCGTGTGTCTACCAGGTGACTAGTATTGTTGCTGTGGGCATAGGTTTTCACACTATTTCTTAGAATGAACTATGCTTGAGTGTGTGAAACGTTTTACAATTGAGTTTACTTTGATACGTGCAGAGGACTGCCCTGGGCCATGGACTTCTATCAACTTTTTAAAAAATTTTTGCCAAGGTGGTCTTGTTACCATGTGCCAAGTCCTCCACCTAAGGTTCCGTTAAAAAAAGTTAGGCTAGATTCTGTGGGCCAAGGTCTCTACTTACTTCCTGGATATAGAAAAAATGATTGGCCATATGTCCAAGCTCCCTAATTGTGTTCCTGAAAGAGTAGTTCAGGCTTTGTACCAAGTTTCTAAGTACCCACACTACTTTTTGTTACTAGGGGAAAGGCTTGGTGCTTGTAGGTTATGGTCACCTTTCAATAATTGAAGAAGTGAAAATTGGTGGTATGGGATGAGGTTGCACTGAATGGACTTTTAGGATGACAAGAGGTGGTGCCTTTGGCCCAAATTTCTATTGTAAATGCTTCAAAGGCAGGGTGGTCTTGGAACCTTAAACCGGTCCTCTATTCTTGCTCCTATTGGGAGATGACAGCTTGGTTCTGTGGGCCAACGTCTCCTCAATAGTTTCTGATATCAGGGGCAAGGCTGGGGGTTGTGAGCCTTGGTCTTCAATCTGCAGTTTGTTACCAATTGGATGTTCTTGATCTTGTGGGCCTGGGGCTGCCAACTAGTTCCTTTTACGAGGTCCAGGCTTATTGCTGATTTCCACATCCCTGTTCTCTTTTTTCTTCCATAATGAAGGGTTTTGCTGCCTGCCTATGACCGAATGCGAGATTTGTTCAGAGAGGACAGGCTTAGAAATCTGATCCCAGACCATCCTTTTAGTCTCTTAGGGAAGGACAAAAGGAATGTTGTGGTCCAATTTCTCAAATCTACTTCCTGGAAATAGGGGAAGGGATTGAATCTGCAAACCAAGGTCAGGACTCTGGTTCCTGATTAGAAATCCAGGCAAGAGACAAGATCCTAGTTCTCTAGTTAAGATTCTCTCACCTGAGGACAGGCTTGCCCTGTGGGTTAAGGCCTGCTATTATCTATTACTTCAGATGACAGGCTTAGTGCCATGAGTCCCAGTCTCCTTTGTACTTATGGTTAGGAAAAGACAGGCTTTGTGCCTTGGGCCCATGACAACACTCCACATCCTTTACAGGGAAGACAGTGTTGCTGGTTCGAAAGGAGGCCTCCATTCTTCCTTTCATTCAGAGAAGACTACTTTGTTTGTGGGTCGTACTCTCCACATGAGTTTCTGTTCACAGGGCCTTCCTTGGGTGTAGTGTGAGTACTTGTTTTGCCTAGTCTGCTATAAATTAGACTTTTGCTGTTAACAAAAAGTCCAGGTCTGGAGCCAAGGTTCTAGCTCTCCAGGAAAGATTTTCTTACCAGAAGAAAGGCTGGCCCTGCAGTTTAATGTCTCCAATCTACTAATTTTCAATGAGGATAGCTTTGGTGGCTTCAGTGCAGGGCTCCGTTGTATTAGTAATAGGAAGAGACTGGCTCTCTGTCATGGTCCCAGGTCTCCAGTCTACATCATTTGAAGGGAGGATAATACTGTTACCATGAACGAAGGTCTCCTTTCTTTTTCATAAGACTAGACCACTTTGATCTCTGGGCCATGTACTGCACTTTAGTTTCTATCACAGGGTCTAGGATATTGGTAGTGAGAGTAGGTCTTGAGCCTAGTCTGTTCAAAATTAGACAGTGTTAAGCTCAGGAACATGGCCCCTTGGGAGTCACAACAGAATCTCATGACTGCCCCTTGGAATCATATGCCCATCGAGACTGGCCTGGATGAAATACAGGGAGATCATGTGACACATGGGGATGACACAGTGCTCCCTTTGGAATGATGAGTGCAGATCACTTGATAAAATTCACATGAACACTGATAAAACATCAGTCCGTATGTGATAAAAGGTGGCTGAGACAGCCTGCTAACTGACCTCATATGGAATGTCATGTCCACATTAGAAAACTTACTTGATATCAATGGTATATGTGGCCAGACAATGATTGTTAATTCACTTGAGGTTTTATCTATTGTCCTGAAAACTGATTTATGATAGTATAAGTGGCAGTCGCACATTGGCACATTGAAAGCTAGAGGAAGGGCCTGGATAACAATGGAAAGAACATCCACTATTTTGCTGTACTGTAGAGAAAATTTTAAAGCATTGAAGGTAACTCTTCATGGAGCAAAGAGTGGCTACTTCAGAGTTCTTCTATAGCAAACCTCAGACTACAAATTCTGAGAAAGACTGGCTTAACGACCATTGAAAGATTTCTGAGGTATTGACATTGAGGTAGTTCTTTCAACGTGTTCTGAAAATCATTGGTTTAAGCAAGTAGAGGAAAATTCTATTGAACTCACCAGAGAATCTTGTTGCAAGTATTCACGTGGGTTTCCCTCAGGATTCACATGACCATCAAGGGACTGGCCTGAGGGCATCACAGAGAGCTAATGTGACATTGGAGTGCTGGTGTGGTGCTGACTTTTGAGTTATCCTCCTACATTTCTTGGTAAAATTCACATAAACACAGAAAAACAGAGTCCTTGTGTAATAGAACGTGGCTGAGATAGGCACCTAACTGCCCTTCAATCCAAAAGTCATGTCTACATGAGGAAACTTGTCTGAGGATAGTGGTATAGGCAACTATACAATTTTCATCAGTTAACTGGCCTGAGATTTTGCCTGTGATCAGGCAATAGGCTTGAAGACAATGGGAGCTGTTGTCACACATTAACTGCATTGAAATTTGGAGGCTGTATTTGCTTGAGGAAACTACTTTAGGGTGGTGGAAACAGCACCTGCCATTTTGCTGTATTGTAGCAAAAATGATGAGTCATTTTGAGCACAAAGTCTTGACAACTTCATGTGGGACTCCTGCACAATTCATGTATGGGGACCTTAGGCCACTATTGTCAAGAAGGAAGTCATAAATGGCCAATGCATCAACACTGAAATATTGAAAAAGAAAAGTTTATGAGATGTGATTTGAAAACACTTGGAGTGTGGGTGCCAGGCTTGACTGGCCCAAAGTCTCTCTGTGATCCAAGGTCTGGCCGTTATTCAAGGCCTAGCCAATCCAAGACCTGACTGGCCTAAGGTCTGGCTGGTTCAAAATCTGGCTGTGATCCAGGACCAAGGCTAGATTAGGACTCCAGAATTAGAAAATATGTAAACATACTTCAGCTTATTGTATCATGCATGTGTGACTGAATACCAATTTTGTACTCTGCTATGCGAGGAGACATACAGTCCTCTGGAGAAAATAAGGGAGAGTAGAAGGGGAGCACAAAAAAGCGGAGCAGGAGAAGTGCACACATGACTGAGTGCCCCATGCAATAGACTGCACTCCACAACAGAACTGCATTTCCCAACAGAAGTGTGCTCCTCACAGTAAAGTTGGTGTCTGCCATGTCTTCCCATGTCTACCTCTTTAACATTCATCTAACAAGGTTTCACACCACCAAAACTTCTGGGTCTGGCCAGCAATAGCTCAGATGCTGATATGGAATAGGTGAAGAGAAATACAGAGGAAGTCACCTGAATATCATGTAGCAATCATTAGGGAATCAGCGGGTAAAGTGAACACATCACAGGATACCTGTGGCAGTCAAGGAAGACTACGTGGGAATTGTATATCTACCAGGTGACTATTCTTGTTGCTGTGGGCATTGGATTTCATTCTACATCTTAGAATGAACAAGGCTTGAATGTATGAAACATTTTACACTCGAGTTTACCTTAAAATGAGACTGGTATGGTGTTCTGTTTTCAAATGTCCACTCTTCTTCTCCCGATCCACGTAGGGGACTGGGTACTGGACCATGGACTTCGATCAACTTTTCTTTTTTCTACCAAAAAGTTCTTGCCATTGTATGCCAAGTTCTTCACCTGAGGTTGCATTAAAAAAGTTAGACTAGATTCTGTGGGCCAAGGTCTCCATTTGACTTCCTAGAAATAGGAGAAATGCTCACCCATACTTCTAAGCTCCACAATTATGTTCCTGAAAGAAGAGTCCAGGCTTTGTGCCAGGTTTCTTAGTGCCCACTCTATGCATCAAAGGGGAAAAGCTTGGTGTTGCAAGTTATGGACACCTTTCAATAACTGTGAAAAGGTAAAATTTGTGACATGGACCAGGTTGTGCTGAATGTACTATTAACATGACACAAGGTTGATGCCATTGGTCCAAATTTCTATTGTAAATACTTTAAAGATCAGATAGTCCTGGAGCTGTAAACAGAGTCCTCCATTCTTACTTATCATAATAAGTGAAGGCTTGGTTCTTTACACCAAGGATTTCCACAAGAGGTTTTGGTATCAAGGTCAAGGTTGGGTGTTGTGGGCCTAGGTCTTCAGTCTGGATACTGTTACCAATTGGATGGTTTTCACCTGCGATGGCCTGGGATTACCAAGTTTTTTGTTTTTTTTTTTTTTTGCAGGTCCAGTTTTGTTCAGATTTCAATAGTCTTTGTTCTAGTTTCTATTACATAAAGATGGCTTTTGTTGTGAGCCTAAAACTCCAGGCAACATTTGTTTATGGAGGACTGGCTTGGCACCATGGGCATACGCCACCCCTTCGGTCTCTGTTAGGGAAAGAGAAAAAATACTGTGGGAAAATTTTTGAGCTCTACTACCTGGAAATAGGAGAAGAGATTAGAACTGCATATCAAGGTCAGCACTCTGGTTCTTGATTAAAAATCCAGGTAGGAGACAGGGTCCTAGGTCTCAAGATAAGGTTCTCTTACCTGAGGCTTGCTCTGTGGGTTAAGTTCTCCTATCTACTAATTTTCAGACAGGACAGGCTGAGTGTCTTGGGTCCCAGTCTCCATTGTACTTATAGTTAGTAAATGACAAGCATGTCACCCACAGGCATGTCAGCCCATGTCACCACTACCCATCTACTCAAGGAAAGTCAGGGTTGCTGATGTGAATGGCGACCTCTATTTTTAACTTGTTCTCAGAGATAGCTTCATTTGTGGGCCAGACACTCCACATGAGTTTCTGTTCACAGGGTATAGTTTTAGTAGTTGTTTGGTCTAGTCTGCTATAAATTGGATGGTTTTGAACTTGGGAGCCTGGGCCTGCACTCTAAGTCCTGTGAGGAGAGTCCAGGCTTGATGTCACAGGCTTAAGTCTCCATTCTAGTTTCCCTTGCATAAAGATGAGCTTGTTGCTTTGGGTGGGCCAGGACATCACTTCAGACTTCAGACAGAAAAAATACTGTGGCCCAAGGTCTCAATTCAACCTTCTGGAGTAGGTGAAGAATTGGAACTGAAAGCTAAAGTCTAGGCCTGGAGCCACGGTTCTATCTCTTCAAGAAAGTTATTCTTTCTTATGCTCTAGTAAGAAAGGTATTCTTACTAGAGGAAAGGCTGGGCTTGTGGTTTAAAGTCTTTAATATACTAATTTTCAGTGATGACAGCCTTTTAGGCTTTAGACCAGGACTCTGTTGTATTAATGTTAAGAAGAAACTGGCTTTGTGTCATGGGCCTGGGTCCATGACATCATTTGAAAGGAGGACAGTATTGTTAACAGAACCAAGGTCTCCTTTCTTTTCTGTAAGGGTCAACAGCTTTGATCTGTGGGCCATACACTGTATATTAGTTTCTGTCACAAGCTCTAGGATGTTGGTAGTGTGAATAGTTCCTTATACTAGTCTGTTTAAAATTAGACAGTGTTAAGCTTGGAAGCATGGCCCTAAGGGAGTCAGGAAAGGATCACATGAGTGCCCATGGGAATCAGGGGCCAATCAAGAGATTGGACTGTATGCAACACTGGGACATCATGTGACATAGGGGTGATGTAGCGCTCCCTTTGGGATGACAAGTATATCACTTGAGATAATTCACACAAACACTAAGAAAACATTAGTCTGTGGAAAAGAAGGTAGCTGAGACAGCCTCGTAACTGACCTCCAATAAAGCGTCGAGTCCACATTACAAAACTTGAGATCAATGGTATATTCAGTCAGTCATTAATTCTTAATTCACATCAAGTTTTGTCTGTTTTCAAGAAAAATGTTTTATGGCAGTAGTGGCAGTGGTCGCACATTTGCCACATTGATAATTGGAGGCTGAGTATGCTGTGAGAAAATGACTGGATAGAGGTGTAAACAATGGCTGCCATTTTGTTGTATTGTATGAAAAAGCCCGAGTCATGGTGGAAAGAACAGCTGCCTCAGAATTTCTCTATAGCAAACTTCAAACTACAAATTCTGAGAGGGACCAGCTTAACCATCATGGACAGAAAGCCGAAATATTGACATTGATGCAGTTCCTTCAATGTGTTTAGAAAACCCTTATATTAGGCCAGCAGAGGAAAATGAGGTAGAGATCAGCTGGAAATCTTGTAATAAGAAATAAGGAATCTTGCAATATTCATGAGGCCTTCCTGTGAGATTCACATTTCCATCATGAAACTGGCCTGAGGGCATCACAGGGAGACCAGATGACATTGGGGTCATGGGGTGGCACTCACTTTTGAGTTACCCTTCTACATTCCTTGGTAAAATTCACATAAACACAGAGAAAAGGAGAATCTTCAATCGACAGTTCATGTCTGTATGAGAAGACTTGCTTGAGGCCAGCGGAGTAGACTACCAGATTGTTGTCATTAGTTAATGGGCCGATGTTTCATCCATGGTCAGGCAAGCTGCTTGAAGGCAATGGGAGTGGTTGTCGCAAATGATCGACATTGAAATTTGGAGGCTGAGTCTGCTTGACGAAGCTACTTCAGAGTGTTGGAAACTACATGTGCCATTTTGCTGTGTTGTAGCAAAAATGCTAAGTCACTGTGAGTATAACTCTTACCGGCTTCAGGTGGGCCTCTTGCACTTATCTTATTTAGATTAAGACCTTAGGCTACTACTGTTGAGATGGAATTGCTTAACGGCTAATGCATCAATGCTGAAATATTGAAAAGGAAGAGTTTATAAGACGTGTTTTAAAACCACTTGGTTGAGAATATAGGAAGAGGAGTAAGGTAAAAGTCACCTGAAAATCACATACCAATAATTCCCGATTCACACGGCCATCACGTGAACACCTCGCGGCATTCACGTGAGGCTCAAGGAAGACCCCACGTGATTCTGGTGTCTATCATGTGACTATTCTTGTTGCTGTAAGCATAGGTTTACACTCTTCTTCTTAGAATGAACCACATTTTAGTGAGTGAAATGTTTTCCTTTCAAGTTTACTTTTTAAATGAGACCAGCATTGTGTTGTGTATTCAAACATCCACTCTACTTAACCTTGTGCAGGGAGAAGATGGTGTCCTCGGCCATGGACTTCTATTGACTTTTTTTTTCCACCAAGAAAGTCTTGTTACCGTGTGCCAAGTCCTCCAGCGAGTTTTGTAATTTGGACACAACATTCAGTTAGGAGGCTATCTAGTCTACCTTCTGTTTCACACAGAATAATGTTTTTCCAGTGTTTAGGTGAATTTTCTCAAGAGCTATGCATTCATCATTCCAAAGGAAGCACTACATCACCCCATCTGTCACATGATGTCCCAGTGTTTCATACAGTCCAGTCTCTTGATGGGCACTTGATTCCCACGGTCACTCGTGTGATTCTGTCGTAACTCCCTCAAGACCATGCTACCAAGCTTAGCACTGTCTAATACTTAACAGAATAGTCTAAGGATCTGCTCACATTACCAACATCTTAGACCATGTGACAAAAACTAATGTGCAGAGCATGACCCACAAATCAAAGCTGTAAACTCTTACGGAAAAGACAGGAGACTTCCATTCAGGAAACAGTACTGTCCTCCCTTCAAATGATGTAGACTGGATATATGACTATATTACACAAAGCCTGTTTCTTCCTAAAACTAATACAATGGAGCCCTGCTATAAAGCCAAAAAGCCTGCCCTCATTTAAAATTTGTATATAGGAGTCTTTGAACCGTAGGCCAGCCTTTACTCTGGTAAGAATAACTTTCTTGAAGAACTTGAACCTTGGCTCCAGGTATGGATTTTTGTTAGGTGTGACGGTGGTGACATCGATTTCCAGTTACAATTAATCACCTATACCAAGATATGAGGCTGAGACTTCAGGCAACAGTATATCTTCATTCTGAAGACTGAAGTGGTATCCCTGACTCATGGTTCACAGCCTTTTCTTCTGAAGGAATGTCGAGAGTTGCCTTGCCATAGGTCCAGAGCAATAAGCACAGCTTTATGCAAGGGCACTACAATGGAAACTTAGGTCTGTGACAGAAAGCCTGAACTTTCCTCACAGGAATTAGAGCAGAGGCTCAAGCTCCCATGTTCAAAACCATTCAGTTTATTACAGACTAGATTAAACAACTACTCACACTAAACCCAAGGTATCCCCTATTAATAGAAAGTCATGTGGAAAATATGGCCCACAAAGAAATCTGTGTTTTCAGAACAAAAGAAGAATGGAGGCCACCATTAATACCACATCCTCAGGAGAGGATGTGGACAGATGACCCAGGCAAAAGGCACAATGCCAGTCTTTTCTTAATTAAAAGTACAAGGGAGACTGAGACTGAAGTCTATAAGCCTGAATTGTATTACAAAGGAGAACCTAACCCACAAGGCAAGATATCCTCAGGTAAAAGAATTTTATCTCAAGACCTAGCACCTTGTATCCTGCCTGGATTTTTAATCAGAAACAAGAGTGCTGACCTTGGTTTGCAGTTCCAATCTCTTCCACTATTTCCAAGAAGTAGTGCTCAGAAACTGGCCCACAGCATTGCTTCTGTCTTTTCTTGTCAGAGACTGAAGGGGTAGCATAAGCCTACAATTCCAAGATTGTCCTCTGTGAAGATCTCACCTGGATTCCTGGGCTCACAACAAAATACTTCATTATGGAAGATGAAACTAGAATGAAGACTGTGGAATTCAGTATCAAGCCTGGACCTCCTAAAATGAACTAGTTAGCAGCCCCACGCTGACAACGTAAAGAACATCCAATTGGTAAAAATGCCCAGACTGAAGACCTAGTCCCACAAAACCAACCCTGACCCTTGGCTCATGGTAAGAAGACCTTTTTGATAGAAAAAAAATGTCGATAAAAATCCATGGCCAAGTACCTAGTCCTCTATGTACACTAGGGTAAGTACAGTGGATGTTTGAAAACATAACACGATGCCAGTCTCATTTACAAGGGAAACTTGAGTGGAAAATGTCTAACACACTGAAGTCTGGTTCATTCTAAGAAGTAAATTGAAAACCTATGCCTACAGCCACAAGACTAGTCACATGACAGACACCAGTTTCCTGTAGGTCTCCCTTGAAGCCCACGTGAATCCTGCGAAGCATTTATGTGACCACTGAGTGATTCCCCAGTAATTGCTACATGATTTTCAGATGACTTCCAACTTACTCCTCTTCCCCTATCCTCAACAAAGTGTTTTCAAATCATGCCTTATAAATTCTTCATTTTCAATATTTCAGCATTATTGCATTGGTGCTTAAGAAATTAGCTGTCAAAGTTGTAGGCCTAAGGTCCACATCCAAGAATAGTGCAGGAGTCCCACCTGAAGCTATGAAGAGTTATGCTCACAATGACTCAGCATTTTTGCTACAGTACAGCAAAATTGCACCTACTTCCAATGCTGTGAAGGAGCTTCATCAAGTAGACTCAGCCTCCAATCAGCCTTCATCAAGTAGACTTGCCTTCAATCAAGTTGCATGACCACAGAAGAAAAATCAGGCCAGGTTACTAAATATAATTATATGGTAGCCTATGCCACTGTCCTCAAGCATGTCTTCGCATGTAGACATTACATTTCGATTGAAGAGCTTTTAGGGGGCTCTGAAACAGGGACTCTCCTTTTTGAAGTTTATGTGAATTTACCAAGAAAAGTAGAATGGTAACTCAAAAGTGAGTGCCAAACCATCTCCTGATCTACCTGTGATGGCCAATTTCATAATGCTAATGTGAATCCCATAGGAAGACTTCCTGAATATTGCAAGATTCCTTAACTCTTGTTAGAAGATTTCCAGGTGACTTTCACATCATTTTCCTCTGCTGGCCTAATTCAAGAGTTTTCTGAACATGTTGAAGGAACTGCCTCAACATCAATACCTCTCCCTTTTTTTTCCATAATGGTTAAGCCTGTCCCTCACAGAATTTTAGTAGCCTGAGGTTTGTTATAGAGAAAATCTGAGGCAGTCGATCTTTCTGCCATGAAGAGTTATCCTCATAATGAGTCAGCAGTTTTCCTAGACTACAGCAAAATGACAGCTGTTGTTTCCACTGCTATCCAGTCACTTCCTTACAGGACACTCAGCCTCCAATTTCCAACGCGTCCAATGTGCAATCGCCATCTCCACTGCTGTAAAGCAGTTTTGATTGGAGCCATTAAACTGTAAGGAAAAGATTTCCTCTTGTGAGAATAACTTTCTTGAAGAACTCGAACCTTGGCTTTAGGCATGGATTTTTCTTAGGTGTGATGGCAAAGACTTTGGCTTACAGTTATAATTCTTCACCTATTCAAGGACATCGAGCTGAGATTTTGGGCCACAGCATATCTTCATTCTGAACACTGAAGTGATGTCCTCGACCCACAGTTCTTAGACTTTCTTTCTGAATGAATGTTGAGGGGTGGCCTAGGCCCATAGCCACAAGCACATCTTTAATCAAGGAAAATTAGAATGGAGACTTAGGCCTCTAACAACAAGCCATAATTCTCCTCACAAGAATTAGAGTGCAGGCTCAGGCTTCCACATTCAAGACGGTCAAATTTATTACAGACTAGATGAAACTACTTCTCACACTATACCCAAGATATTCCCTGTGAACAGAAACTCATGTGGTGTCTATGGCCCACAAAGAAAGCTGTCTTCTCAGAACAAAAGAAGAATGGAGGCAGCTGTTAAGACCAGCAACACTGTCCTCCCAGGAGTGGATGTTGAGTAATAACACAGACCAAGGCACAATGCCAGTCTTTTTTTAACAAAAAGTACAAGGGAAACTGGCACCCAAGACTCTAACCTGTCCTCTCTATAAAGTATGAGAAAGGAGAACTTAACCCTCTGGGCAAGAAGTCCTCTGGTAAGAGAATTTTATCTCAAGACCTAGGACCTTGTATCTTGCCTGAATTTCTAATCAGGATCAAGAGTACAAACCTTCCATTATTTCCAGGAAGCAGCACTCAGAAATTGGCCTAGGCATTTCTTCTGTCTTTTCCTAAAAGAGACTGAAAGGGTAGCATAAGAACATATTTCCAAGTATGTCCTCTATGTAGAAATCTCGCCTGGATTCCTGGGCTCACAGCAAAAGCCTTCGTTATGGAAGATAAACTAGAATGAAGACTGTGGAATTCAGTATCAAGACCATACCTCCTGAAAAAAAAATCTAGTTGTAAGCCCCAGGCCCACATTTTAAAGATCATTTAATTGGTAAAAAATGTGCAGACGAATACCTAGTTCCACAGAACCCACCCTGGCCCTTGTTACCAAAACATCTTGTGGCGATTTTGGCATACAGAACCAAGCTGTCATCTACTAGTAGAAGGAGGAATGGAGAACTCGGTTCATGGTTCCAAGACTGTCCTCCCATTAAAGAATTTATGATAGAAATGAGGGCCGATGGCTTCAGACTTGTGTTGTACTAACACATATTCAGCATAACATGGGCACAGTCACCAATTTTCCTTTTAGACAATTAGTGAATGGTGACCATAATTACAGCTCCAAGCCTTTCTCCTGGTAAGAGAAGGATGTTTAAGTACTAAGAAAACTGGCACATAGCCTGGACTGTTCTTTCGGGAATTCAATTGGAGAATCTCAAAGCACAGCCAAGCTTTTCTCCTATTTGTAGGAAATAGAGTGGAGGCATTGGCCAACAGAATGTAGCCTGACATTAATTATAGAAACCATAGTTGGGGGACATGAACCATGGGAGGAAGACCTTTCTTGATAGAAAAAAAAAAATGTCGATAGTAATTCATGACCCAGTACCCAGGCCTCTACCTGCACTAGGATAATTATAGATGTTTGAAAATTTAACACCATAACTGTCTCATTTACAAGGTACACTCGAGTGGAAAACTTTTTACAGACTGAAATCTGGTTCATTTTAAGAAGAAAATTGAAAACCTACACCCAGAGCCACAAGACTAGATATACAGTAGACACCAGATTCACATGGAGTCTTTTTTTGACCCCCATGTAAATACCGGGAGGTGTTCATGTTACCACCACATGATTTTTAATATTGGTACATGATTTTTAGGTGACTTCCAAATTACTCCTAATTCCCTTCATCAACAAAGTGTTTTTAAAACATGCCTCATGAACTCTTCATTTTCCATATTTCGACATTGATGCATTGGCCTTTAAGTAATTCCCTCTCAACAGTGTTGACCTAAGGTCAACATCCAAGTACAGTGCAGGAGTCCCACCAAAAGCCATTGTTATGTTCACAATGACTCAGCATTTTTGCTACAGTACAACAAATTTGCGCCTAATGTTTGCACCACTGTGAAGTAGTTCCACCAAGTAGAATCAGCCTCCAAATTTCAATGTGGTTAATGTGTGACAGCCACTCGCGTTGACTTCAATCATATTGCCTAACCACAGATGAAAAATCAGACCAGTTAACTAACAACAATTATCTAGTAGCTTATGCCGCAGTCCTCAAGCATGTCTCCTCATGCAGACATGACCTTTCAACTGATGGGCTGTTAGGGGAGTCTGAAACAGGGACTCTTGTTTTGCAGTCTTTATGTGAACACCACACCATCACCTGTTCTCCCTGTGACGCCCTAAGGTCAGTTTCACAACGGTAATATAAATCCCGAAGAAACCATTGTGAATATTGTGAGATTTCATCATTCTTGTTATAAAACTTTCAGTTTACTTTCACTTCATTTTTCTCTATTGGCCTAATACAAGAATTTTCTGAACATGTTGAAGAAACTGACTTAATGTCAATAGCTCAGCTTTCTTTCCAGGGTGGATAAACGAGTTCCTCTCAGAATTATAGTTATCTGAGGTTTACTATAAAGAATTTCTGATGCAGCCAATCTTTCTGTCATGAAGGAGTATCCTCTCAGTGATTCAGCATTTTCCCTACACTATAGTAAAAATGTGGGTGTTGTTTTCACCGCTATACATTTGCTTCCTCACAGCACACTAAGCCTCCAATTTTCAATGCATCTAAAGTGAAACTGCTGTCTCCACTGCCAGCAGTTTTCCTCAAAATAAACAAATTGTGAGGCAAATTAACAATCATTGAGTGGCCACAAATACTGAAGACCTCAAGTGAGTTTTGTAATTTGGACATAGCATTCAGTTTGTAGGCTGTCTCAGCCATCTTCTCTTCCACAGAGACTAATTTTTTCTCAGTGTTTATGTGAATTTTCTCCAGAGATATGCACTCATCATTCCAAAGGAAGCACTACATCACCCTATCAGTCAGTCACATGATGTCCCAATGTTTCATACAGTCAAATCTCTTCATGGGCACCTATTCCCACGGGTGCTCACGTGATCCTGTTGTGACTCCCTCTGGGCCATGTTATTATACTTTACACTGTGTAATTTTGAACACGCCTGTCTAAGGATCTGCTCACATTACCAACAATCTATACCCAGTAACAGAAACTAATGTGCAGTGCATGATCCATATCAAAGCTATCAACTCTTATAGAAAAGACAGGAGACCGTCTTTCAGGAAACAGCATTGTTTTCTCTTCAAATGATGTAGACTATAGACCCAGACCCATGACACAAACTCATTTTTCCTAACACTAATACATGAGAGCCCTGATCTAAACCAAAAAGCCTATCCTCATTAAAAATTTGTATATTGGAAACCTTAATCAACAAGGCCAACCTTTCCTCTGATAAAAATAACTTTCTTGAAGAACTTGAACCTTGGCTCCACGCATGGAGTTTTGTTAGGCGTGATGGTGGTGACATTGGCTTGCAGTTATAATTCTTCACCTGTTCCAAGGCGTCAAGCTCAGACCTCAGGCCACAGCATATCTTCATTCTGAAGACTGAAGTGGTGTCCCTAATCCACAGTTTTTAGCTTTTTATTCTGATCTAATGTTGAGGGGTATCTCCTAGGCTCATAGAAACAAACATGTCTTTATGCAAAGGAAACTAGAATGAAGACTTAAGCCTGTGACAACAATCCTGAATTCTCCTCAGAGGAATTAGAGTCCATTCCCAGGCTCCCACATTCAAAATGGGCAAATTTATGACAGACTAAATGAAACAACTTCCCACACTACACCCAAGGTATTCCCTGTGACTAAAACTGAGATGGAATGTTTGGCCCACAATGAAAGCTGTCTTCTCAGAACACAAGAAGAATGAGGGCAGCTGTTAATATCAGCAACCTGTCCTCCCAGGAGAGGATGTGGAGTGGTGACACGGTCCCAAGGCACAATGCCTGTCTTTCCTTAACAGAAAGTACAAAGGAGGCAAGGACCCAAGGCTTTAAGCTTGTCCTTTCTGAAAAGTATCAGAAAAGAGAACTTAATCCACAAGGCAAGATGTCCTCTGGTAAGAGAATATTATCTCAAGACCTAGGACCTTGTATCTGGCCTGAATTTTTAATCATGAACAAGAGTGATGATATTGGTTTGTAGTTCAGATCCCTTCCATTATTTCTAGAAAGTAGTGCTCAGAAACTTGACCACACCATTTCTTCTGCCTTTTCCTAACAGAGACTGAAAGGATAGCTTAAGCCCACAATTCCAAGTTTGTCCTCGGTAAAGAAATCTTACCTGGAGTCCTGGGCTCAAAGCAAAACCCTTCATTATGGAAGATAGACTAGAACGAAGACTGGAATTCAGCACCAAGCCTAGACTTTCTAAAAGGAACTGGTTGCAAGCCGCAAGCCCACACTGTAAAGAACATCTATTTCGAAACAATGTTCATACTGAAGACCTAGACCCACAGCACCTTCCCTGGCCCTTTTACCAGGAACTCTTATGGATATTTTGGCCTACAGAACAAAGATGTCATCTTCTAGAAAAGTACGAATGGAGAACTTGGTTCGCGGCTCCAAGACTGTGCTCTCCTTAAAGCATTTATGATAAAAATATGCGCTGATGGCACCAACCTTGTGTCATATTAACAGTACATTCAGCACAACCTGGACACATGTCTCCAATTTTCCCTTTTGACAATGATTGAATGGTGACCATAACTTACAGAACCAAACTTTTCCCCTGACAAGAGTAGATTGTGTGGTCAGTAAGAAAACTGGCACATAGCCTGGACTGTTTTGTTTTTTTTTTTTTCCCAGGAACTCAATTGGGGAACCTCAAAGCATGGTCAAGCATTTTTCCTATTTTCAGGAAATAGAGTAGAGACATTGGCCCACAGAATGTAGCCTGACATTACTTAAAGGAAGCATAAATGAAATATTTGGCACATAGTAAAAAGACTCTTGCTAGCAAAAAAAGAGGAAAATGTCAATAGAAGTCCATGGTCCATATTCCAGTCCTCTATCCCAATAGGGTCAATACAGTGAATGTTTGAAAACATAACACCATGCTGGTCTCATTTATAAGGTAAACTTGAGTGGCAAACATTTCACACACTGAAACCTGGTTCATTCTAAGAAGTAAATTGTAAATCTACTTAGCCACAAGACTAGTCACATGGTAGACACCAGATCCCTGCAGTCTTTCTTGAACCCCACGTGAATCCAGCAATGTGTTCATGTGACCACCACATGATTCTCTAGATATTGGTACACGATTTTGTCATGACTTCCAACTACTCCTCCTCCTTCTCTATTTTCAACAGTGTTTTCAAAACATGTCTCATAATTCCTTCTTTTTCCATATTTCAGCATTGGTGGTTTGACCATTAACCAATTTGCTCTCGACAGTGTTAGCCTAAGGTCTGCATCCAAGAATAGTGCAGGAGTCCCTCCTGAAGCCATTAAGAGTTATGCTCACAGTGACTCAGCATTTTTGCTATAATACAGCAAAATGGTGCCTACTATTTCCACCACTGTGAAGTAGCTTCATTAAATAGAATCAGCCTCCAAATTTCAACGCAGTTATTGTGTGACAGCCGCTCTCATTGCCTTCAATTAGGTTGCCTAAGCACTGACGAAAAATCAGGTCAGTTAACTAAGAATAATTACCTCATAGCCTACACTGCTGTCCTTAAGCATCTCTTCTCATGCAGACGTGACCTTTCAATTGAAGGGCTGTTAGGGCCCTCTGAAACAGGGACCCTCTTTTTGCAGTGTTTATGTGAATTTTACCAAGAAATGAGGAAGGACAACTCAAAAATGAGAACTACACCATCACCTGGTCTCACTGTTATTCCCTCAGGCCAATTTCATAATGGTAACGTGAATCCTGCTAGAAGACCTCATGAATATCGCAATATGTCTTCATTCTTGTTATGAGATTTACAGGTGACTTTCACCACATTTTCCTCTGCTGGCCTAATACAAGGGTTTTATGAACATGTTGAAGAAACTGCCTCAATGTCAATATCATAGCTCTCTCTCCATCGTGGTTAAGCCAGATGCTCTCAGAATTTCAGTAGTCTGAGGTTTGCTATAGAGAAATTCTGAGGCAGCCGTCCTTTCTGTCATAAAGGGGTAGCCTCACAATGAGTCAGCAGTTTCCTATACTACAGCAAAATGGTGGGTGTTGTTTCCACTGCTATCCAGTAGCTTCTTCACAGCACACTCAACCTCTAATTTTTAACACTTCTAATGTGCAAACACTGTGTCCAGTGCCATAAAGCAGTTTTTCTCACAACTAAAAAAGCCTGAGACAAATTAACGATCATTGACTGGCTGCATATACCATTAACCTCAAGTGAGTTTTGTAATCTAGACATGACATGCAGTTAGGAGGCTCTTTTGGCCACCTTCTGTTCCACACAGACTAATATTTTCTCAGTGTTTATTGAATTTTTCTAAGCGGTGTACACTCATCATTCAAAAAACGTGCTACATCACACCTCTTGATGGACTCTTGATTCTCACGGACACTCATGTGATCCTTTGTGTCTTTATCGAGGCCATGTTATTAAGCTTAACACCCTCTAATTTTCAACAGGCTAGCCTAAGGACCTGCTCACATCACCAGCATCATAGACTCTGTGACAGAAACTAATGTACAGTGCATGGCCCACAGATCAAAGCTCTCAACTCTTACAGAAAAGACAGGAGACTTCTGTTCAGATAATAGTACTGTCCTCCCTTCAAATGATGTAGACTTAAGACCCGATCCCAGGACACAAAGCCTGTTTTTTCGTAACCCTAATTCAATGGAGCCCTGGTCTACAGGCAGAAAGCTTCTTTTCATTGAAAATTTATATTTTGGAGACTTTAAAATGCAAGGCCAGCACTTCCTATGGTAAGAAAAACTTTCTTGAAGATTTTGAACCTTGGCTCCAGGCATGGATTTTTCTTAGGTGCAATGGTGGTGACTTTGGCTTGCAGCTACAATTCAAGCTAAGACTTCAGGCCACAGCATATCTTTGTTCTGAAGACAGAAGTGATGTCCTAGACACACATATCTTAGCCTTTCTTGTGGACGAATGTCATGTTGAGTGATACCCTAGGCCCATAGAAACAAGCATGTCTTTATGAAGGGAAACCAGAAAGGAGACTTAGCCCTGTGATAACAAGCCTGAACTCTATTCACAGGAATTAGAGTGGAAGCCCTGGCTCCCACATTCAAGACTGTCAAATTTATTACAGACAAATTTATTACAGAAACAACTCCTAATACTGTAACCAAGGAACCCCCTGTTAACAGAAACTCATGTGAAGTGTATGGCCCACAATGAAAGCTGTGTACTTAGAACTAAAGAGGAATGGAGGCAGCTGTTAATACCAACAATACTGTCCTCCAAGCAGAGGATGTGGACTTGTGACACGGGCCCAAGACACAATGCCTGTCTTTTCCTAAAAAAAAAAAAAAAAAAAGTACAAGAGAGACTGGGAAAGAATGCTAAGTCTGTATTCTCTGAATAGTATTAAAAGGAGAACTTAACCCACAGGGGGAGATGTCCTCAGGTAAGAGAATTTCATCTCAGGACCTAGGACCTTGTATCTGACCTGGTTTTCTAATCAGGAACAAGAGTGCTCGCCTTGGTTTTCAGTTCAATCCCTTCCATTATTTTTAGGAAGAAGCACTCAGAAATTGCCCCACAGTATCCATCTACCTATTCCTAACAGAGACTGAAGGGGTAGCATAAGTCCACAATTTCAAACATGCCATCTATGCCAGCCATTCCTCTGATAGAATAACTACTTGAAGAACCTCCCTCAATCTTAGCCTCAAGCATGGATTTTTGCTAGGTGTTGATAGTGCTGACATTGACTTGCAGTTACAATTCTTCACTATTCCAAGACATCGAGCTGAGACCTTGGGCCATAGCATATCTTCATTCTGAAGACTGAAGTGGTGTTCCCAACCCATGTTTCTTAGTCTTTTCTTCTAAATGAATGTTGAGTGGTGCCCTATGCCCATAGTATCAAGAACATCTTTATGCAAGGGAAACTAGAATAGACGTAGGCCTGTGACAACAAGCTTGAACTCTCCTCACGTGAATTAGAGTGCAGGTACAGACTTCCACAATCAAGACCATCAACATTATTACAGACTAGATGAAACAACCACTCACACTACATCCAAGGAATCCCCTGTGAAGGGAAACTCATGTGGAGTGTATGGCCCACAAAGAAAGCTGTCTTCTCAGAACAAAAGAAGAATGCAGGCAGCTGCTAATACCAGCAACACTGTTTTCCTATGAGAGGATGTAGAGTGGAGACACAGGCCAAAGGCACAATGGCTGTCTTTTCCTAAGAAATAGTAAAATGGAGACTGGGATCCTAGGCTCTAAGCCTATCTTCTCTGAAAAGTATCAGAAAGAACTTAACCCACAGGGCAAGATGTCCTCAGGTAAGAGAATTTTATCTCAAGACCTAGGAGCTTGTATCTTGCTTAGATTTCTAATCAGGAAAAAGAGACCTGAACTCAGTTTGCAGTTTCGATCCCTTCTATTGTTTTCAGGAATTGTCACTCAGAAATTGACCCACAACATTTCTTCTGCCTTTTTCTAACAGAGAATATAGGGTTAGCATAAACCCACAATTTCAAACTTGTCCTCTGTGAAGAAATCTCACTTGCAGTCCGGGGCTCACAGCAAAAGCCTTTGTTATGGAAGATAAACTAGAACGAAGACTGTGGTATTCAGCACCAGATGTGGACCTCCTAAAGATACTAGTTGGAAGCCCCAGGCTCACATCGTAAAGAACATCCAATTGGTAACAATGTCCAGACTGAAGACCTAGTCCCACGACACCCACCTTGGCCCTTGTTACCAGAAGCCCTTGTGGAGATTTTGGCCTACAGAACTGCTGAAGCCAGCCGGCTAAAGTCGATCAGCACCTGAAAGAGGGGGGTGAGGCCTAAGAAAAAAGAAAAAGACCGGAAAGAACTTTTGGGAGGGCATACATTCAATGCTTCAGCCTCGAGTTTATTTAGCATAGCCTTTATATTTCTTTTTGAATACAGTAACAAAGCACAGAATACAATAGCAAAGCACAGAGTACATACCATGGAATGCTGACATTTACATAAGTTCCTAAATATCCTTCCCTCAGGGTACAAACATCCTTTTCTGGGCTGTAAAACATTCCACTATCTTCAAAGGAGTTCTTTAGGAGGCAAACCTCCCCTCCAGGGTCAGTAATGTTTTAACTCCACACCCTGCTTCCTAGAACCATTGTTTAAGCAGTCTCAGCAGCTGCTTCATGGCTATCACCTGCGTGACTTCTTCAGTGCCTCATAATGGCTCCTATTATGTCTCAAAATGGCTCCCGACACAGAACTGCACTGTCATCTCCTAGGAAAAGGAAGAATGCAGGACTTAGTTCATTGCTCCAAGAATGTCTTCCCATTAAAGGATTTATTATAGGAATGTGGACCAATAGCACAAACCTTGTTTCATATTAACAGTACATTCAGCACTACCTGAACCCATGTCATCAATTTTCCCTTTTGACATTTATTGAATGTTAACTATAACTTACAGTGTTGTGGATTTTGGTCCATGTACCCAGAAGAACCAATCAGCACTTAGTGATCTAAGAATCAACGGAAGTTTATTTATGCTGGCAGACTCAGAGGAATTACTCTCCAGAGCCTAAGCTACAGACAAAGGCAGGCAGGCTGATTTATACATTGATTAATTCTGAATAATTGGTGGTGTTTTGTTTCGCAGGTGCATGAAAGGCAGGGTTCCAGGGAGAGGAGTTTGAATAAAATTCCTCCAGGACAGAGTAGCCATCAGATTTCTTTATATTTCCCATATTATTCTCCCCTTTTGATGCCCATCTAAATTCTTTATAGGGCATCACCTTTTTGACTATCTTCTTGTTCTCCTTCTTGGTCTTCCTGAACAAGGGACTGACAATTCTATTGCATAAGGATCTTTGCTATAGTCTTTCTCTCCACTGTAGCTTCTATAAGGGAGGTAATTGTCAAAACAAGAGACACCAGGCAAGACAGAAGTAGGCAGGTACCAAGGAGGAATACTACTCTGATTAATGTCTTAAAGCCTTAGAAGTCTAGAACCAACCTCTAAAGAGGTTATTGGGATCCCATTCATGCCGTGTTTGTACAGACACATGTACCAATCCTATCATCTGTTTGACAAGATCTTCAACTGCCCAGCCCTGATCATCTTTCCACACAACAGTTGGTGAGATTGAATTTCCTAAATATACCTCCTTCTACTGCTAATTGATAATCTAGTGCCAACATGTTCTGGTAGAAGACATTTCTCATCTGAGTTTCTTAATGTGCTGGAAGGGTCAGGGCTCTCCTAGTTTTATTAGTAACTGCCTACAGTTGGATAATTTGATTTAATGTGTAAACGGGGACAAGGTTATCTCCAAGATCTCTTTTGCCTAAGTGACAGGCCTATAGTATTATGTGCTCTGGGGGCCACTCATTATCCTTCCGGTCACCTATTTAGAGTCCTTTTTGTACCCGCTCTAATAAAGATGGGATCTTGCTATGTTGTCCAGGCTGGGAGTGCAGTGACTATTCATAGGCATGATCCTACTGTTGTGATGTGATCAAATCTAAGATCCACGGAGCCAATTGAGATGAATTGTGAGCTTTTATTAGCCAGCTGGCTACTGACTCTCTACCACACAAGGTTAAAGGAGATCACTCCCGAGCTTCCAGAGTAGGTAGCTGATAAAGCCTAAAACCACATCAAACAAACAAGCAGGTTTGCGGAAGCAGAAGTTGGCCATTAGCATACCTTTGCACAGGATATCTCCTAGAGCTACACCGTGGTTTACATTAAACAAGCAAGCAGATTATAGAAGTAGAAGTTGGCCATTTGAAAATTTTCCACCCTTACCACTAATACTGATCAGCACAAGAGTTTTGAGTTTTGACCTGTTCCATTTACGACCTGGGCTGGTTTACCTCTTTTTGTCAACCTGGTAGTCAGTCCCTCGCTCCCAGGAGGTCACCATATCGATGCTGAACTTAGTGCAGACACCTGATTGGCATAGCACACTACAGCCTAGAACTCCTGGGCTCAAGCAATCCTCCTGCCTCAGCCTCCTGAGTAGCTGGGACTCTAAGAGTGCATCACCACACCCAGCAAGGACTTTTGAGACCTGGTGACAATTAATTTCCCTGTTCTCAGAGGTAGGAGGAAGGCTTTATCATGCTAATTATACAGTTTCCTTCCTAATTTTGGGGGAGGTGATTATAAACCTTGTTTCTACAATCTAGTAAAGGCTATGTGGAGCCTCCCAGTTTCAGACCTTTCCTGGATGGGAATCAATTTAGTAGCTTCCTAATCTTTTCTCAGGTTTAACAATTTACAGTTCCTTCCTCTGGGAACCAGGGACACGTTTCCTATATAAAATCTAAAATTGCTGAATCTGGTGAGTGTGCATACTATTTTCCCTAGTTCTAAGTTTAGCTTTAAGCATATGTACGAAAAATTGCGGTCTTCTGGCCCTTCTTCTATGTTTTACTCCTGGTTATGACAGCCTGTTCCTTAAATTTATTTAACAAGTGTGCTTTCTTGAATTTTACTAGTCTAGTAAGGTAAACACATGACATTTCGAGAGAAGTTTTAAAAGCAAGCCTTTATTGGGAGAGCGCTCCTGGGCGAGATTCTCTGGTCCAGAGAGGAGAGGGGGCAGAGAAGTCGTGCCCTGGGACGGGAGGGCATAGTTTTTATAGGGTTATGTGGGGGTAGGGTATAGAATGGGGAATGTCAGTTGAGCACCCAGATTAGGGTGGTGGCAGATTAGGGCAGTTTGTGCCAGGGCTATAGGGTGGGCCCTTGGTGGGCCCTTGTCCGGATTCCGATGTCAAGCTGGGAAGCCTCCAGGCAGGCCTCCACTGACCTAACAAGTCTGTGATCTGTATTTTCTCCTTCCTACTCTTTTATGTAGGCTTTTCCCAAGGGTGTCTCCTCACCTTACCTCATGTACATGTTTTCTTGTACTCAGGTCCCTGTTCAGGTGCCAATTGCCATGCCCAGCAAATGGTAAATCCTGCTACATCCAACGGTCATTCACAGTAGCTATAAGAAAACAGAGGTGGACATTCTCTGACCTCCTTTAGTAACATGGATACATAGCTCACAGTTCTTTCTTTGCACCAATTTCCTCCCTAAAGTCCAATTATAAGGAGCCCCATGATGAAATTCTTCAAGCTTCTGCCGTGTGTAGACTGACCAGCTTCCAGGGGTGGCCAGAGCAGGGCTGACAATCTCAGGCAGATTTTCTACTCCCTCTGCAACATGATCCAGAATGACTGATCGAGAAGATGTTCTTGCAGTCTAAGTTTCCCGGTTCTTTGGAGACACTATTTTCTTTATCAGGTGCAGTGGATTCGTGGAGTAATACCTGTAACTTTAATGAGAGTGAGAGTTGCTAATATAACAATATGAGAACCTGTTTAGTTTGGCTGGAATGGCTCCTTTTTCTAATCCTTAACCTATATTTCTTCTCCTGACTAAAAAGAGGAAATTAATTCCCTAGAACAATGGGGGGGGGGGTCTTCCTAAAGTTTATCTTTTAAATGAGAATTATATTACAATAGTTAGGAAAATAAGCCAATTATGATCTGAGTCTTCTGACTATGACTCCAAATTTATTACAAATACCTTCTTTCTCTACTGAATGAATACTCTACGATCTGTATTTTTCCTAAATTTCTGCTAACATAATTGCAGTTATACCCTTTTCCCCTTTTGTGCTGAGTTTCCCCGAAAAGGATTTTGTATGGGGAGAAGCCTAAAGGCCTTGGGGGTGCATGATGGATTACAGCAAACCACTTCTGAGATAGGATGACTTCAGTGTCTTTGCAGGTAGACCTAGAAACTCCTTAACTAAATTTCCTGCCTAACTCTTTTCAAGAGCCATGATCCCACTTATTAGTGTGGTTGTTGAGAGACGGGAGGTCTCTTCTTCCACAACTGCTTACTGCAGAGAAGGTCCTAGTCCTTGCCTACTGGGGTTTCATGAAACTCTTTCCCTTTCTGCCTCAGTCAGAGTGAGAGATCTTGGGTTTCCCGCAAAGGTGCAGCCTTAGTTCCTAGACAAGGAAAAAGATTCAAACTGATTATTTAAATCATATGTCTATTAATTTGCCTATTAAGTGAGTAAAGGTAAATAGACTTGGTTAATATATTTTTTAAAGAGTAAAAAGACCTTTGGTTTAATGTCCCCTCCCCCTCAGACTTTGAGGGCCCTGAGGGTCTTAAGACCATTTCTGCTTAACAATGGGCTGATGACCTTTATCATTAGCCAGAGAATCTGAATTACCAGTTTTGGGCAATTATCAGGATTTGAGGTAGAGGACCTTTTTTCCTAAAGAGAAGGAGGAAAACTAGGTTTACTAAAAAGATTAACTCTGCAAGAGATGTCCTATTTCATTTCCTTCCTCTTTTGATGGGTCTCATATTGTTGTGGTGCAATCAAATCCAAGACCCATGGAGCCAATTGAGATGAATTGTGAGCCTTTATTAGCCAGCCGGTGACTGACTCTCCCTATTAGAGAATCAGCCCCGAGCTCCCAGAAGAGGCAGCTTATATAGCCACCAGCACATCCCTGAGCAGATCACCACACCCTGGTTAACAGAATCAGAAGTAAATATTTAATACTGGCTTACTGGAAAATTGTCCAACCATAACTTTCCCCACTGGTTTTCTAGGGGAATTCAAATCAATTATAGGCCTCATCTAGAGCCATACAAAGACCCCCTCATTTTAGGACAGAGAGAATCAAGATGGTTCAGACTGGACCCTTGACAGTCTTATTTTAGTGGGTCCTCTGTCCAACGCAGAGTCCATTTTTCTGATGTCTGTGGTGGACACACAGCCTCGATTCTGGTACGGTGAATCCAATGACGGCATCTCCAGCTACCTTGGCCGCTGTGGGTATTGTGAGGATGACAAGAAAAGGTCCATTCTAGCGGGGCTCAAGAGAAGCACGCTGTACCTTTCTCACACAGATCCAATCACCTGGAGCGTGGTTGTATGGCTGGACTGGATGCTGAGCAGCTGTTCTGGTGGCAGAGACCAGTTGGTGGGTCTCCTGTTGTGCGAGAGAGCAAGCTTGCAAAGATTTAAGCAGTGAAAAATTATGAATTTCTGTTAGCTTTTCCTCCCCTAACTTGGGGAGGAGAGATGGGGGTCTTACAAACATTATTTCATAAGGCGTGAAGCCCTTACAATAGGGTGTGCACCATGCCCTTAAAAGGGCAAAGGGGAGGAGACTCACCCAGTTTTCACTAGTTTCTAGCTTGAACTTAGTTAAGGTTTCTTTCAAGGTCCTATTCATCCTTTCTACCTGTCCTGAACTTTGAGGCCTATAAATGCAATGCAATTTCCAATTGATCCCTAATGCCTTTGCTAGAGATTGGCTGGTCTGGGCGATGAATGCCAGGCCATTGTCGGACTCCAGTGTTATGGGCAGGCCAAATCGAGACACTATTTCTGAGACTAATTTCTTTGCTACTACCTGAGCAGTCTCCTGCTTGGTGGGGAAGGCTTCGGTCCATCCTGAAAACGTGTGGATGAACACAAGCAAGTATTTGAATCCAAAAGTTCCTGGGCTGACCTCAGTGAAATCCAACTCCCAATGTTCCCCTGGTGCTTGTCCACGAAGTCTCATCCCTTGTTGTATTTCCTTGAAGGGCCCTGGATTCACTTGTGCGCAGATGTGGCACCAGGCTGATATTTGCTTGGCCATTCGTTGCAGCCCCGGAATGTAATAGTCTCTTTTTAACAGTTCACTTAACTTGGTTCCTCCCAAGTGAGTGCTCTGGTAAACCTGAGCTCAAGGCCTCAGGTACTACAATGTGGCCATCCGGGAGCCTAACCCACCCAGCAGATTCTTCTTTGCCTCCCAGCTTGTTGCATAGTTCAACTTCCCCTGGAGTGTAGGTAGGGGTGTCCGTTAGCACTCTGGGCAGTAAGGTTGACAGAATGTCAATTGGCCCCACTGGTTTTGGGTAGCCTCCTTTGCTGTCTCAGATCTTGAGTTCTGATGCCCTGGGCAATGGATGACTGCCACTTTCTTTGGCAGCCAAATTGTCTCAAGAAGGGCCAGTATTTCCTCTTTATTAACGCCCCATGTACGTGTGCCGTGGCAAAGGCATGCCTACTGTCTGTATAGATGTTAACAGTCTTGTTTTTACCCCACTGCAGAGCTTGAGTCACTGCTACTAGTTCAGCCCTCTGAGCTGAAGTGCCATGGCTTAGGGCTTATGCCCAGATGACAGTCTCAGTGGTAACCACTGCAGCCTTGGCATACCTGACTCCTTCTGAGATGAAGCTACTCTCATCCGTAAATAGAGTAGCATCTGGATTTGGCCAAGGGCTGTCTGTAAGGTCCAGTCTGGTGCAGGTGACGTTCTCTAGGACCTCAAGGCAGTCATGCAAGGGTTGGCATCGTCGGGCAGTAGGGTAGCTGGGTTGAATGTGCTAGTTTTCAGGAATTATATGTGAGGTGGGTTGAGAAGCATGACCTGATGCTGGGTAATCCGAGTGTTGGAAATCCACCGGTCCAGTGGGCTGAGAAGCATTGACTAAACTGCGTTTGGGGAGATAATCTGGAGAGTCTGCCCTAGTGTTCGATGAGTCAGGGACAGTATGAGTATTGTGGGGATTGGTACATAATCTCAGTGCGGATGTGGGGAGGACTCAGAAGGGGTTCTGCCTCCCTGTTAGATGGAGATAAGACCGGGTCATAAGGGGCGTAAAGGGGAGGATTAGTGATCTCAGGGTCCTCAGGGGGTGCCTGTAAGACAGGGTAAAGAGGGTTAGGTCTTTGTCTGGTCTGGACAGTTTCTCCTTTTGCTCCTTTGGTGTAGAGAAAAGGACAGACTTGGGAGTAGTCTTTGATTCTTTTCCACTGCGGCAGTCCTTCAAATACTTGGGGGCATCAGAAACAATATCGATCCACACATCGATATGTGGAGACTGATCAGGGTGGCCAGGATTTCCATAGATAATATTCCGCACCTAAAAGGCTGTTTGCAGGTCCAGTGACCCCTCTGATGGCCACTCTGTTCCAAATGTGGGCCAATCTAACTGGCAGAACCTCCGAAGGTCAAAGGGAGTGACACTGGCTCCGTAGGCATGGGCTTGTCTCCTGAAATCCTTAAAATGATTAAGGAGGCACTGAAGGGGGGTAGGATGATTCGAGGAAGAAGCTTGACTCATGTTAATAAAAACAGGCAAGACCCCCACAAAAGCCAAATAAGCCAGGGCTAGGATCAGCTTCTGACCTAGCGTCCAATCAGACGGGGCCACGGAGGGCAGATGAAAGAATTAAAATACCACACATCGATATATGGAGTACGCTTATGAAAGCCGAGGCAACAAGAAGGTAACAGTGCATTTTGACCAGTCCGGATAGACAAACACAATACAGACAGACAAAACAAACAAGTAACACAAAACGCTAGCATATCAGACCTGACCGTACTAGCGAAGTTGTGTTGCATCCAGCCTTCCATTAGTTCTTAGGGCCCACAGACAGGAACAGGTCTAAACTGAGGCTTAGACGAACTCTAGGGCTTGCCAGCAGACAGGTCTAAGCCAAAACTTAGACGTACCCTAGAGCTCACAGACAGACAGATACTCAGAAACCTGAATACCTGTAACACCAGAAGTCAAGTCTGACGTCTCAGACCTTGACCGAACTAGGGAAGTATTACTGCGTCCAGCCTTCCACTAGTTCCCCGACAGATACTCAGAAACCTGGATACCTGTAGTGCAGTCTGACTCACCGGTGAAGCTGCTCCAGAGGGCTCGTGCCCAATTGTTACAGAATTGTACCTTTTGTCCGCCTGCCCTCCTGGACGAGTCTGCCTGGCATCTGGGGCTGAGGAACGTCTCTCAGCGGCCGTCCCCTAGACGGGGCAGGTCCTTGCCCAAGGTGGCCGGGGTCGTGGGTCTTAGGCTATCTCCCCCCGTGGAGATATCTCACCAGAGCCTCCAAATGTTGTGGTGCGATCAAATCCAAGACCCACGGAGCCAACTGAGATGAATTGTGAGCCTTTATTAGCCGTCCAGCGACTGACTCTCTACCATGCAGGGTTAGAAGAGATCAGCCCCGAGCTCCCAGATGAGGCAGTTTATATAGCCACCAGCACATCCCTGAGCAGATCACCACACCCTGGTTAACAGAATCAGAAGTAAATATTTAATACTAGCTTACTGGAAAATTGTCCACCCATAACAATATCTGAGACTTGCTTAAGATGAAGTTGATGGCTTCGTTGCTATAATAGAATTCTTCCCTTGGTTTTCATTTTAACATAAGAATAGTTCTTCCATTAATAAGAAACTATCAAGTTAGTAATTTGCATATCTTACAGAAGTAGTGGAGCTTCAGTTCAATGTCGTATTTAACATCCGAGATGCTAAGATATTAGTTAGCGCGCTTAGAAAATGTTACACATTCTCTGCTGGTCTTATAGTAATATGCTTCCTGAGTTTCAGGAGTCCTTTCCATTTGCCTTGAGGGCTGATTTTTAACAGATTGCTGGGAAGTAGTTGGCCTGCTAGCAAGAAATCCCAACATAGAGGTGGGTTGTCTACAATGGTTTAGCCTTAAGTTCCCCCACAAACGTGTATTGTCTGGTAAGCAAGGGGGCTGCCCCCCTTTCTGTCCTAGTTTCCCAGACAAAGCACCCTCCGCACTGGACCCTGGTCCTGATGTGTGGCAGAGAATTTCATTGCTAATTCTGGTCTCACAACAGGAAAGGAAATTTACGTTAGGCTTGTTAAAGGTCAAAATTTTTCAAGTGAGCCAATTTCTGCTTCTGTAATCTGCTTGCTTTTGTTTGTTTTGTTATAAACTGCCTTTTTTGTGAGCCCGGGACTGATCTCCTCCGACCCTGCGTGGTAGAGGGTCAGTCGCTGGCTAGCTAATAAAGGCTCACAATTCATCTCAATTGGCTCAGTGGGTCTTAGATTTGATTGAATCACAACAGGCTGACTTTATTCCTGTCACTGTGCAGTTGGCATTGGAGAGAGACCCACAGGAAGGGTCAGGACAGAGTAGGCAGCTCTAGTACCTAGTAAAAAAAAATTTTTTTTTTTTTGCCATGTCGAGGGTGACCTGAGTGTCTACTGTTATGATCCTGGTGAGTTTTTCTAGGACTGGGGCTTGAAAGTGTTTGGACCTTCATTGTTGGAGGAGAGAGCAACCCCTTTGCAAGAGGCTTGCTATGTGGGGAGAGGGCTTATGAGGTTTACCCTAGCTTCCTGAGGCTGGATGAACACTCGCCCTTCTAGTGTCCTTTCTTTTGCAGTTTGCACATTGATTAGGTCTCAGTCCTGACAATGCCATTTGTGGCCAACCAAGATGGAGGCCCTCCAGGCCTGCAAGTTTTTTACTGTATAAGGTCACCTTGAGATGGTCCCTATATTATGGCAGCTAAAATTGGCACCCTTTTGTACTTTGCTTCCTTTTCTGCCCAGTCCCAGTTAATTGGACACCTTAAAGACCTCTGGCACCAAGGCAGTCTGCAGGATTTAATGTACTTCCAGATTTGGGATGGACTCGCAGTTTTTGCACAGCATTCTCTGATAATAAGTTATTCTGTTTTTGATCAGCTGCTTATGTTTTTGACTATTCAGTAATGGAATTACGGTATGGTGAACCTTTACATTTAAACCTAGCACTCAGAAATGACAGAATTCAGCTGCTCCTCAGAACTTACTGACTTCTTTTGATATTTGGCTGTGGCTACAGTGTCATGTCTACTATACAAATCATTGATTGGCCCCTCCGCTTCTATTGCGACTGTTCCTAGTCTGATTGTCCTTTGGCCCAGTCTTCTTTGACAACTGGCTCATGCTGTTTTAAATTCTCTGGCACTTTTGGTCTTATAGTTTCCCTGTGATAAGGGCATTCGTTCTTCCAAAGACCGATCTCTCTACAGAAGACACATTGGTTACAGTGTAACTTCCTTTTGGTTTCTTTCTGCTGTGTGGGAGCATCAGTCTGTTACACTAGACCTGGGTTCTCTAATGCAACTGGCAATAGGGACATATTCTGCTTTCTCTGTTTGTCAGTTATCTCCTGGTGTATCTCTGCTGTTTTTGACACATTTGTTGACTTCCTAGCTCCGGCCTTTACCTCTAATTTAGACTTTTCACGATATTTTCCCTGTAGTGGGGATCTCATAAGCTTTCTAACAAAAGGGACTGAGATCATTCTAACCCGGCCATCTTTGTTCTGGGTACTCCACCACTGTTCTTCAATCTTTTCTATTATTAAGTCAATTTTGAACAAGATGGGAGGCATGATGTTGGGCCAGGGCTCTGGGGTGGTAGGGGGCAGCAAAGGAAGTGATGGTAGAGGCCCGTCTGGCAATTGATAGTAAAGTGGCCTCATGGGGTTCGATCGAGCTACTGGGATATATGGCTATCGGAAGACAGAATTTTTCTTAGAGCCCCTGGGTGAATCAACTTTGTTGGTGCCTCCTTGTCCTTTCACCTAGCCAGGGGGGCCACAAATACCTTATTCTGTCCCTGCCTATTTGAGCTGAACTGGACTTAAGGGAGCACTATAGTAGTGGTTTGCAGCCATGTGTCTATGTACGGAACTTGGTCTAGATATCCTGGGGTCCATGTCACTACCCAATACACTGACCTCACCTTGTGAAGTTCTAAGGTCCCTTCTGAAATCCAACCTACCCTAAGGCAGGCCATTCTAGATCACAAAAAGTACAAAGTTTTTGCAAGGTCAGTATGACCCTATGCTCCTCAGAGAAACTCTCCTTAAAATTTTCCTACATATAATTTAAAACAGTGGGCTTAGTGGAACTCCCCTTATATTTGCAGGGAGCTTCCTTTCAGAAATAGGCAGAGAAGCCAATGTTAATATATTCTCTAAAGTCTTAAAAACCTAGTTAAAGCAACACAAACCACTAAAAATTATTTTGAAGAAATACAGAACCTTAGTTTTCTTCCCAGAAAATCTTTTCAAAACATTTGCATCAGACCAATAGTCTAAAGAACATTAAACACAATTTCAGTTTTTATTAGTATTGGCCTGCTCTCAGCATTTCAATTTCCAACCTTCTTTCATTTTATTACATAAAGTTTCCCCTCAGAATTTCTTCACAAATCTTCTACTATTTCCACAAACATTCTTTCACACTTTCTTTAGTGCCGGAGCCAGCTGGCTAAAGTCGAACAACACCTAAAAGAGGGGGGTGAAGCCTAAGTTAAAAAAAAAAAAGAGGACAGGAAAGCTCTTCGGGAGGGCATACAGTTGTTATGGGTGGACAATTTTCCAGTAAGCCAGTATTAAATAATTACTTCTGATTCTGTTAACCAAGGTGTAGTAATCTGATCAAGGAGATGCTGTTAACCAGGGTAATCTGACCAAGGAGATGCTAACGGCCAACTGTTAACCAGGGTGTGGTGACCTGCTCAGGGATGTGCTGGTGGCTATATAAACTGCCTCTTCTGGGAGCTTGGGGCTGATCTCTTCTAACCCTGCGTGGTAGAGAGTCAGTCGCCGGCCAGCTAATAAAGGCTCACAATTCATCTCAATTGGCTCCGTGGGTCTTGGATTGGATCGCACCACAGCACAGTCACTGCTGCAGCCTCGAGTTTATTTAGCACAGCCTTTATATAAGTTTTTGGATACAATAACAAAGCACAACGTATATCAGTCGAAATGCTTACACAAGATTATAAAACATCCTTGTTTCTGGGTTGTAAAACACCCCATTACCTTAAAAGGGTTTTTTAATGAGGCAAGTCTCTCCACCAAGGTCAGTAAAGTTTAACTCAACAATTTGCTCCCTAGAACTATTGTTTACACAGTCTCAGCAACTGCTTTATGTCTCCAAGCTACATGACACCTTCAGTGCCTTGTAATGGCTCCCAACACTTTAGTCCTTCAGTTTGCCTCTTTTACTAGTTCAGTACATCCACCTGTGAGGCAAATACCTTTCTTGAAATTCTTTAACATAATCTCAAGGACCGTTGTCTTACTCTGACCTCACCCCATGTTTCCCACTGTTGTCAGTGCCGCAAAGATAAACAAGGGGTGGGGTGTGTCTGTCCCTTTTCAGAGACTGCTCAGATCCCCACCTGGCCATGTCTCTCTTGAGACTTTCAGTGCATCTTGCTAAGGTGTACCCTTTTAAACCCCAGGGCTGATTGTTCCCTGGAGGGACAAATCACCATTATACCTTATGATGTTGCTATGGAAGAGCACGATGGAACCCTCTCAGACCTCACAGTTCTCCACCATTGGGCCACAGACTGGAAACTCAGAGGCAAATCTCTGAGATCCAAACACATGCACACATGCTCTCAGAAGCTAAAACATTCACTCTCTGGTGGTCCCTGTCTGAGGGGTGCTTGCCTCTGGGAGGTGATGAGTCTCCTCTTCCACCCTTAAGGTGAGCCTAACTTGGTCTGTCAGCACTCAGCCTTACCGTGTCTGATGTGGATCCACCAAATCTTCTTGTTCTCATCACTCAGAGTTTGGGAGAAAGGACAAAGCAAGTCCAGCTGAGCGCAGCTGGGCCCAGGATCGCCCACCTAGGGTGAGGTACATCTTCTAGTTCCTCAGTTATCTTGTCCGACCAGTGTCTCAGCTTTGTGTACAAACTGGTAGCTTCAAAAAGCCAGTATGGTCGGGTTTCCTGGTCATGAAACCAAAATATTGCGGATTTTGGCCTGTGTATCCAGAAGAACCAAGCAGCACTCAGCAAACTAAGAATCAAGGGAGGTTTATCAATGCCAGAAGGGTCAGAAGAGACACTATCCACAGTCTGAGTGCTGAACAAAGGCAGGCAGATTGATTTACTTTGATTACATCTGCATATTTGGAGTTTTTTTTTTTTTCACTAGCACAGGAGAAGTAGGGTTCCAGGGATAGGAGGTTGGCAAAATATACTCCAGGGCAGGGTAGCCATCTTATTCCTTTACATTTCCCATGCCAACAGCACAAAGCCTTTCCCCTGGTAAGAGAAAGTAGTATAGGCAATAAAAAAACTGACACATAGCCTGAACTGTTCTTTCAGGAACTCGATTGGGGTCCCTTGAAGCATGGTCAAGTATGTCTCCTATTTCCAGGATATAGAGGGGGGACCTTGGCACACAGAATGTTGCCTGACATTACTTTAAAAAGCCATAGATGGAGAACTTGACACATGATAAGAAGACTATCTTGAAAAAATAAAATGTCTATAGATATCCATGACCCAGTATCATGTCCTCTATCTACTCTAGGGTAAATACAGTAGATGTTTGAAAACATAACACCATGCTGGTCTCATCTACCAGGTAAACTTGAGTGGAAAATGTTTCATACACTGAAGGCTGTTTCATTCTAAGAAGTAAATTAAAAACCTACACCCACAGGCAGAATACTAGTCACATGGTAGACATTAGATATCCATGGGATCTTCTTTGACCTCTACGTAATCCCAGGGAGTATTCATGTGACCACCCCGTGATTCCCTAGCTATTGCTACATTATTTTTAGGTGACTTCCAACTTACTCCTCTTCACCTATCCTCAACAAAGTGTTTTCAAAACACATCTCATAAACTCATCATTTTTAATGTTTCAGCATTGATGCATTGACTGTTAAGCAATTCCATATTGACAATGTTGGCCTAAGGTGCACAAACAAGAATAAAGCCATTAAGAATTACGTACACAATGACTCAGCAATTTGCTACAATACAGCAAAATGGGGCCTACTGTTTCCACTGCTGTGAAGTAGCTTCATCAAGAAAACTCAGCCTACAAATTTCGACTTGATTAATGTGCAACAATTCGCATGGCCTTCAATCATGTTGCCTAACCACAGCCAAGTTAACTAATGACAATTATCCATCAGCCTGTGCTGCTGTCCTAAAGCATGCCAACTCATGGAGACATGGCCTTTTGATTGAAGGACTATTAGGGACCTCGGAAACATGGACTGCCCATTTTGCAGTGTTTATGTGAATATTGCCAATGAATGTAGAAGGGTAAATCAAAAATGAGCCAATCAACCTCTGGTCTTCATGTGATGCCGCCAGGCCAGTTTCATAATGGTAACATGAATCTCGCAGGAAGACCTCATTAATACTGCAATTCCATAATTCTTGTTATAAGATTTCCAGGTGACTTTCACCTCTTTCTCCTCTGCTGGCCTAATATAAGGATTTTCTAAACACTTTGAAGAAATGGCCTCAATGTCAATATCTCAGCTTTCTTTCCACGGTCATTAATCCAGGTCCTCTCAGAATTTTAGTAAACTGAGGTTTGCTATAGAGAAATTCTGAGGCAGCCATTCTTTCTGCCATGAAGGAGTATCCTCACAATGACTAAGCATTTTTCCTAAACTAAAGCAAAATAGCGGGTGTCGTTTCTACCACTATCTAGTCACTTTCTTACAGCACACTCAGCCTCCAATTTTCAATGTGCCCAATGTACAACTGCTGTCTCCACTGCCAAGAAACAGTTTTCCTCGCAACAGGCAAAGCCTGAGGCCAATTAACAAACATTGACTGGCCGCTAATACCGTTGACCTAAAGTGAGTTTTGCATTTGGACATAACATTCAGTTAGGAGGTGATCTTGGCCACCTTCTCTTCCACACAAACTAATGTTTTCTCAGTGTTTATATGAATTTTCTTCAGAGATATGCATTCATCATTTCAAAGGTAGCACTACATCGCCCCATCTGTCACATGATGTCCCAATGTTTCATACAGTCTAGTCTCTTGATGAGCATCTGATTCCCATGGTCGCACATGTTATCCTATCATGTTTCCCTCGGGGACATGCTGCTAAGCTTATCACTGTCTAATTTTGAACAGACTAGTCTAGGGACCTGCTCACATTACCAACATCTTAGACTCTGTTACAGAAAATAATGTGCAGTGCATGTCCCACAATGAAAGCTGTCAACTCTTATAGAAAAGACAGGACTATTTCTTCCTAACACTAATACCAGGGAACCTTGATTTAAAGCCCAAAAGTCTGTCTTTGTTGAAAATTTGTATATTGGAGACCTTAAATCACTAAGTCAGCCTTACCACTGGTAAGAATAACTTTCTTGAAGAACTTGAACCTTGGCTCCAGACATGACTTTTTGTTAGGTGCAATGGTGGTGACATTAGCTTGCAGTTACAATTCTTCACTTATTCCAAGATGTCGAGCTGAGGCCTCAGGACACAGCATATTTTCATTCTGAAGACTGAAGTGTTGTCCCTGTCCCAAGGTTCTTAGCCTTTTCTTCTAAATAAATGTTGAGGGGTGCCCAAGGCCCATAGCAACAAGCATGTCTTTATGCAAGGGAAACTAGAATGGTGACTTAAGCCCATGACAATAAGCCTAAACTCTCCTCACAGGAATAAGAGTGCAGGTCTAGGGTCCCACGATCAAGACCGTTAAAATTAATATAGTCTAGATGAAACAACTACTCATTATACCCAATGTATCCCTATGAACAGAAACTCATATGAAGTATATGGCCCACAAAAAAAGCTGTCTTCTCAGTACAAAAGTAGAATGGAGGCATGTCGGGAGCCATTACGAGGCACTGAAGGTGTCACATATTTGGGGAGCCATAAAGCAGCTTCTGAGACTGTGTTATCAATGGTTAAAGGAAGCAAATGGTTGATTTAATCATCACTGACCCTGGAGGGGAGGTTTTCCTCCTAAAGAAATCCTTTTAAGATAAGGGGATGTTTTACAACCCAGGTAACAAGGATGTTATATGATCTTGTGTGAATGTTGGCATTTGAATGATATATGTTGTACTTTGCTATTGTATCCAAAAACTTATATAAAGGCTGAGCTAAATAAAGATGGGGCTGCAGCATTGACTGTATGCTCTCCCGAAAGTTCTTTCTTGTCTTCTTCTTTTTCTTAGGCTTCACCCCCCTCTTTCAGGTGCAATTCAACTTTAGCCAGCTGGCTCCGGCAGAGACAGGCATTAATACCAGCAATACTGTCCTCCCAGGAGAGGATGCTGAGTGGTGACATAGGCCCAGGGCACAATACCTGTTTTTTCCTAACAAAAAGTTCAAGAGAGATGGGAACCCAAGACTCTAAGCTTGTCCTCTCTGAAACATTTCAAAAAGGAGAATTTAACCCAAGGGCAAGATGACCTCCCAACAGAGAATTTTACCTCAAATCCTGGATTTCTAGTCAGGAACAAGAGTGTTGACCTCGGTTACCAGTTGCACTCCTTTCTATTACATCCAGGAAGTAGCACTCAGAAACAGGCTAGTAGAATTTCTTCTATCTTTCCCTAACAGACACTGAAGGGATAGCATAAGACCACTATTCCAAGCAAGTGCTCTATGAAGAAATCTCACCAGGAGTCCTGGACTCACAGCAACAGCCTTTGTTGTGAAAGGTAAACTAAAATGAAACTGTGGAATTCAGCACCAAGCCTTGACCTCCTTAATGGAACTGGTTGGAAGCCCCAGGCTTATAACATAAAGAACATCCAATTGGTAACAACATCCAGACTGAAGGCATAGTCCCATAGCACCCGCCCTGGCCCTTGTTATAAGACTTTCTTGTGGAGATTTTGTCCCACTGGAACAAGCTGTCATCTCCTAGGAGGAAGAAGAATGGAGGCCTCAGACATGGCTCCCACACTGTCCTCCCACACACACATCCATGATAGAAATTTGGGCAGATGGCAACAACTTTTTGTCATATTAACAGTACATTCAGCACACCTAAGCCCACATCATCAATTTTCTCTTTAGACAATTATTGAATGGTGACCATAACTTAAAGCTACAAGCCTTTGGCTTGGTTAGAAAAGTAAGAGTGGGCACTAAGAAACTGGCACATAGACTGGAATTTTCTTTAAGGAACTCAATTGGAGAATCTTGAAGCATGGTTGGGCATTTCTCCCTTTTCCTGGAAACAGAGTGAAGATGTAAGCCCACAGAATGTACCCTGACGTTACTTATAGGAACCATAGGTTGAGGATATGGACCATGGTAAGAATACCATCCTGATGAAATCTATCTACATCTATCTATCTATCTATCTATCTATCTATCTATCTATCTATCTATCTAATCTATCATCTATCTATCTGTATCAATGTAGATAGATATAGATAGATAGATTATAGATAGATATAGATAGAAGTCCATATTCTAGTACCGAGGTCTCTACCCACACTAGGATAATATAGAGGATTTTTGAAAATATAACACCACGCTGATCTCATTTACAAGGTACACTAGAGTGGAAAACATTTCACAGACTGAAGTCTGGTTCATTTTAAAAAGAAAATTGAAAACCTACACCCAGAGCCACAAGACTAGATATGTGGTAGACACCAGATTCACGTGGGGTCTTTTCTGACCTCTAGGTGAATTCCAATAGATAGTCATGTGACCACCACGTGATTCCCTAGATATTGGTGTATGATTTTCAGGTGAATTATAAATTGCTCCTTTTCCTCTTCATTAACAATGTGTTTTCAAAGCACGCCTCGTGAGCTCTTCATTTTCCATATTTCAACACTGATGCATTGGCCTTTAAATAATTCCTTCTTGACAGTGTTGGCCTAAGGTGTGTATCCAAGAATAGTGCAGGAGTCCCACCTAAAGCCATTAAGAGTTATTCTCACAATAACGCAGCATTTTTGCTAGAGTACAGCAAAATGGCACCGACTGTTTCCACCACAATGAGGTAGCTTCATCAAGCATACTTAAACTCAACTTTCAACGTGGTTAATATGCAACAGCCACTCCCATTGCCTTTAATCAGTTTGCCTAAGCACAGACAAAAACCAGGCCAGTTAACTAACGACAATTATCTGGTAGCCTACGCCACTTTCCTCAAGCATGTCTTCCCCTGCAGACATGACCTTTCAATCGAAGGGCTGTTAGGGGCCTCTGAAACAAGGACTCTCCTTATTGCAGTGTTTATGTGAATTTTACCAAGGAATGTAAAAGGGTAAATCAAAAGTAAGCATCGTACCATCACCGGGTCTCCCAGGGGTTCACTCAAGCCAGTATCATAATGGCAACATTAATCCCGCGGAAAGACTTTGTGAATATCGTGAGATTCCTTAATTCTTGTTATGAGATTGCCAGGTGACTTTCATCGCATTTTTTTCTGCTGTCCTAATATAAAGGTTTTCTGAAGACATTTGACAATCATTTATTGTCCGCATATACCATTTACCTCAAGTGAGTTTGTAATCTGTACACGATGTTTAGTTAGGAAGCTGTCTTAGCCAACTTCTGTTCTACACAGACTGTTTTCTCAGTGTTTATGTGAATTTTCTACAGAGATATGCACTCGTTATTCCAAAGGAAGCACTATATCACCCCATAGGTCACATAATGTCCCAGTGTTTCATACAGTCCAATCTCTTGATGGGCACCTGATTCCCATGGGCGCTCACGTGATCCTGTCATGACTCCCTCTGGGCCATGTACCATGCTTAACATAGTCTAATTTTGAACACACCTGTGGATCTGATTACATTACCAACAACCTACACTCAGTGAAAGAAAGAATGAAAAAATTCCATGCAGGTAACAGTACTGTCCTCCCTTCAAATTACATACATCAGAGACCTGGACTTATGATACAAAGTCCGTTTCTTCCTAACACTAATACAAGAGAGCCCAGATAAAGTAATAAACCTGTCCTTGCTGATAATTTGTATATTAGAGACCTTAAACCACTAAGCCAGCCTTTCCTCTGGTAAGAATAACTTTCTTGAGGAACTTGAACTTTGGCTCAAGGCATGAAATTTTGTTAGGTGTGAGGCTGATGACATTGGCTTGCAGTAAGAATTCTTCACCTATTTTAAGATGTCAAGCTGAGACTGAGAGCCACAGCATATCTTCATTCTGAAGACTGAAGTGGTGTCCCTGACTCATGGTTCTTAGCCTTTCCTTTTTAACAAATGATGAGGGATGACTTAAGCCCATAGTAGCAAGCATGTCTTTATGCAAGGGAAACTAGAATGGAGATTTAGACCTATGACAACAAGCCTGAACTCTCCTTGCAGTAATTAGAGTGCAGGTCCAGGCTTCTAGGTTTAAGACTGCAAATTTATTACAGACTAGATGTAACAACTACAGACACTACACCCAAGGTATACCCTGTGAACAGAAACTCATATGGAGTATATGGCCAATAAAGAAAACTGTCTTCTCAGAACAAAAGAAGAATGCAGGCATCCATTAATACCAGCAACACTGTTGTCCCAGGAAAGGATATAGAGTGGTGACATGGGCCCAATGCATAATGCCTGTCTTTCCCTAGCAAAAAGTACAAGGTAAACTGAGACTCAAGGCTCTAAGTCTGTCCACTCTGAAAAGTATCAGAAAGGAGGACTTAATATACAGGGCAAGATGTCCTCAGGTAAAAGAATTTTATCTCAAGACCTAGAATTTTGAATCTTGCCTAACTTTTAAATCAGGAACAAGAGTGCTAACCTTGGTTGCAATTCCAATCCCTCCCATTGTTTCCAGAAAGTAGTGCTCAGAAATTGGGCCACAGCATTTCTTCTGTCTTTCTCTAACAGGGACTGAAGGAAGAGCATAAACCCACAATTCTAAGCATGTCCTCAGTGAAGAAATCTCACCAGGAGTCCTGGGCTCATAGCAAAAGCCTTCGTTATGGAAGATAAACTAGAATGAAGACTGTGGAATTCTGCACCAAGCCTGGACCTCCTAAAAGGAACTAGTTGAAAGCTGCAAGTCCACACTGTAAAGAACATCTTATTGGTAACAATGTCCAGACTAAAGACCTAGTCCCACAGCATCATGCCTGGACCTTGCCAAAAACTCTTGTGGAGATTTTGCCTACAGAACCAAGTTGTCACTTCCTGCAGGAGAACAAATGGAGGACTTGGTTCATGATTCCAAGACTGTCCTCCCATTAAAGTATTTATGATAAAAACATGGGCTGTGGCACCAACTCTGTGTCAAATTAACATTCAGCACAATCTGGACCCATGTCACCAATCTTCCCTTTTGACATTTATTGAATTATGACCATAACTTACAGCACCAAGCATTTCCCCCATTAGGATTAGTGAGTGTGGTCAGTAAGAAAACTGGCACATAACCTGGACTGTTTTTTCAGGAACTTGATTAGGGAGCCTTGAAGCATGTTCAAGCATTTCTCCTACTCTACTATAGAGTAGAGACATTGGCCCACAGAATGTAGCCTGCCATTACTTAAAGGAACCATAGGTGGAGGACTTGGCACATGGTAAGAGGATCTTCTTGGTAGAAAAAAAAAATGTTCATAGAAGTTCATGGCCCAGGATTCAGTCCTATACCAGCAATAGGGTAAGTACAGTGGACATTTGAAAACAGAACACCGTGCCTTACTCATTTATAAGGTAAACTCGAATGGAAAACCTTCCACACACTGAATGAAGCCTGTTTCATTCTAAGAAGTAAATTGAAAACCTACGCCCAAAGGCAGACGACTATTCTCATGGTAGGCACCAGATTTCCATAGTTTTTTGTTTGTTTGTTTGTTTTTGTTTTTAACTCTAATATGAATAACAAAAGACGTTAACATAACTGCAGTGTGATTCCATAGATATTGGTATATGATTTACAGCAGACTTCCAACTTACTTGTCTTACCCTATTCTCAAAAAAGTATTTTCAAAACATGCCTCATAAACTCTTCATTTTCAATATTTCAGCACTGCAGCATTGGCAAATAAACAATTCTCTCTTAACAATGTTGACCTAAGTTACACATCCAAGAATAGTGCAGAAATTTCATCTGAAGCCATTAAGAGTTATGCTCACCATGACTCAGTATTTTTGCTACAATAGAGCAAAATGGCGCCTACTGTTTCCATCAATGTGAAGTTTCTTCATCAAGTAGACTCAGTTTCCAAATTTAAATGCTGTTAATGTGTGACAGCTGCTCATATTGCCTTCAATCAAGTTACCTGAACATAGTCAAAATATCAGGCCAGGTAGATAATGACAATTATCTGGTAATTTATGCCGTTGTCTTCAAGCATGTCTTCCCATTCAGACATGACCTTTTGATTGAAGGGCTGTTAGCAGGTTCTGAAGCAAGGACTCTCCTTTTCACAGTGTTTATATGAATTTGACCAAGAAATGTAGAAGGGTAACTCAAAAGTGAGTGCCACACCATCACCTGGTCCCTTGTAATGCCCTCAGGCCAGTTTCATAATGGTAACATGAATCCCACCAGCAAACCTCATGAATATTGTGAGATTCCTTAATTTTTGTTACAAGATTCACAGGTGATTTTCACCTCATTTTCCTCACCTGGCCTAATACAAGGCTTGTCTGAACACACTCAAGGAACTGCCCTAATATCAATAACTCAGCTTTCTTTCCATTGTGGTTAAGCCAGTCCCTCTCAGAATTTCCATAGTCTGAGGTTTGCTAAAGAGAAATTCTGTGGCAACCATTCTTTCTGCCATGAACGTGGGTATGCTCACAATGACTCAGCATTTTTCCTAAACTACAGCAAAATGGTGGCTATTGTTTCCACTACCATCCAGTCACTTCCTCATAGCAAACTCAGCCTCCAATTTTCAATGTTTCCAATGTGCAACCACCTGTCCACTGCCATAAAGCAGCTTTCCTCACAACAGACAAAACCTGAGGCAAAGTGACAATCATTGACTAGCTGCATATACCTTTGATCTCAAATGAGTTTTTTAATTTGGACAAAACATTCAGTTAGGAGACTGTCTCGGCCACCTTCTGTTCCACACAGATTAATATTTTCTCAGTGTTTATGGGAATTTTCTTCAGAGATATGCACTCATCATACCAAAGGAAGCACCACATCACCCATCTATCATGTGATGTCCCAGTGTTTCATTCAGTCCAGTCCCCTGATGTGTACCTGATTCCCACATTCACTCACGTGATTCTGTCATGACTCCCTCTGGGCCATGGTACCAAGCATAACAATGTTTAATTTTGAACGGACAACTCTAAGGACCTGCTCACATTATCAACATCCTAGACACTGACAGAAACTAGTGTGCAGTGCATGGCCATCATATCAAAGCTATTGACTTTTATAGAAAAGACAGGATACTTTTGTTCATGTAACAGTACTATCCTTCAAATGATGTAGACTAGATACCCTGACCCATGACACACAGCCTGTTTTTTTTTTTCTTAACATTAATACAATGGATCCTAGTGTAAAGCCAGAATCCTGTCTTTGTTGAAATTTTGTATATTGGAGAAATCAAACCATAATAGCAGCCTTTTCATTGCTAAAAATAACTTTTTTAATGAACTTGAACCTTGGATCCAAGCATGGTATTTTGTTACCAGTAGTGGTGACATTGGCTTGCAGTTATAATTTTTCACCTATTCTAAGACATAGAGCTGAGACCTTGGGCCACAGCATATCTTCATTCTGAAGACTAAAGTAATATCCCTGCCCTACTGTTTATAGCCTTTTCTTTTGAACGAATATTGAGGAGTGCCCTGGGCCAATAGCAATAAGCATGTTTTTAAGCAAGGGAAACTAGAATGGAGACTTAGGACTGTGACAACATGCCTGAACTCTCCTCACAGGAATTAGAGTGCAGACCCAGGCTCTCACATTCAAGACCATCACATTTATTACAGACTACACGAAACAACTACATCCAAGGTATCCCCAGTGACCAGAAACTCATGCGGAGTGTATGGCCCACAAAGAAAGCTGTCTTCTCAGAACAAAAGATGAATGAAGGCAGCAACACTGTCTTCCTAGGCGAGAATGTGAAGGGGTGACATGGGCCCAAGGCACATTGCCTGTCCTTTCGTAACAAAAAGTACAAGGGATACTGAGAACTAAACTTCCAAGCCTGTCCTGTCTAAAAGTGTAAGAAAGGAGAACTTAATTGACATGGCAAAATGTCCTCAGGTAAAAGAATTTTATCTCAGGACCTCAGACCTTGTATCTTGCCTCAATATCTATTCAGGAACATGAGTGCTGACCTTGGTTTGCAGTAACAATCCCTTTTATTATTTCTAGGAAGCAGGACTTAGAAATTAGCCTACCACATTTTTTCCCCTGTATTTTCCTAACAAAGAGCGAAGGGGTAGCATAAGCCCACAAGTCCAAGCATGTCCTCTGTGAAGAAATTTCACCTGAAGTCCTGGGCTCACAGCAAAAACCTTCGTTGTGGAAGATAAACTAGAATGAAGACTGTGGAGTTCTGCACAAAACCTGGTTCTCCTAAAAGAATCTGGTTGGCGGACCCAGGCCAAAACATGAAGAACATCCAATTGATACCAATGTCCAGACTGAAGACCTAGCCCCACAGCACCCACTCTGGCCATTGTTACCAGAAACTCTTGTGAAGATTTTGACCTATAAAACCAAGCTGTCATCTCCTAGGAGGAGAAACAATGAAGGACTCTGTTCCTGGCTCCAAGACATTCCTCCCATTCTAGCATTTATAATAGAAATTTGGAAACATGGCACCAACCTTGTGTCATATTAACAGTACATTCAGCACAATTTGGACCAATGTCACCAATTTCTCCTTTTGACAATTATTGAATGGTAACAATAACTTACAGCACTAAGCCTTTCCCATGATAAGAGAAGGTAATGTGAGCACTAAAAACTGGCACATAGCCTAAACAGTTCTTTCAGGAAATCAATTTGGGAGCCTTGAAGCACGTTCAAGCATTTCTTCTATTTCCAGGAAACAGATTGGAGACCTTAGCACACAGAATGTAGTCTGACATTACTTACAGGAACGATAGGTGGAGGATTTGGCATATGTTAAGAAGACCTTATCGGTAGAAAAAAAAAAGAAAATGTTTATAGAAGTCCATGACCCAGTATCCAGTCCTCTACCTGCACTAGAATAAGTACAGTGGATGTTTGAAAATATCACACCAAACCATTCTCATTTATAAGGTAAACATGAGTGGAAAACGTTTCACATACTGAAGCTTGCTTCATTCTAAAAAGTAAATTGAAAACCAACCCAACTGCCACAAGACTAGTGACATGGTAGACACTAGATTCATGCAGGGTCTTCCTTGACTCCACTTGAAACTCAGTGAGGGGTTCACATGACCACCAAGGGATTTCCTAGATATTGCTACATGATTTTCAAGTGACTTACTACTTATTCCTTTCCCCTATCCTCAATAAAGTTTTTTCAAAACACGTCTCACAATCTCTTCAATATTTCAGCATTAATGCATTGACCATTAAGCAATTTTCTCTTGACATTGTTAGTCTAAGATGTGCATCCAAGAATCATGCAGGAGTACCACTCGAAGCCATTAAAAATTATGCTTGCAATGATTCAGCATTTTTGCTATAATACAGCCAAATGGCACCTACTGTTTCCACCACTGTGAAGTAGTTTCATCAAGTAGCCTCAGCCTCCAAAATTCAATGTGGTTAATGTGCAACAGCCACTCATATTGTCTTCAATCAGATTGCCTGACCACAGATGAAAAATCATCCCAGTTAACTATTGGGAATTATCCGGTAGACTAAGCCACTGTACCAAAGCATATCTTCTCATGCAGACATGACCTTTCGATTGAAGAGCTATTAGGGAGCTTTGAAATATGGACTCTCCTTTGATAGTGTTTATGTGAATTTTAACAAGGAATGAAGAAGAGTAACTCAAAAGTGAGAGCCACACCGTCATCTGGTCTCCCTGTTATACGCTCAGGCCACTTTCATAATGGTAACATGAATCCCTCAGGGAGACCTCATGAGTATTGCAATCTTCCTTAATTCTTGTTATGAGATTTCTAGGTGACTTTCACCTCATTTTCTTTTGCTGGCCTAATACAAGTTTTTTCTGAACAAGTTGAAGGAACTGCCTCAATGTCAATATCTCAGCTTTCTTTCCGTGGTGGTTAGGCCAGCCCGTCACAAAATTTTAGTTTGTGAGGTTTGCTGTAGAGAAATTCTGAGGAAGATGTTATTTGTGCCATGAAGGAGTGTGCTCACAATGACTCAGCATTTTTCCTACACTATAGCAAAATTGTGGCTGTTGTTTCTTCCATTATCTATTCTATTCTCTTCCTTAAAGCACACTCAGACCTCAATTTTAAACACGTTCAATGTGCACTTGTCATCTTCACTGCAATAAAGCATTTTTCCTCACAATAGACAAATCCTAGCCACATATATCGTTGACCTCAAGTGAGTTTTGTAATTTGGACTTGACATTCAGTTAGAAGGTTGTCTCAGCCAACTTCTGTTCCACACAGAATAATGTTTTCTCAGTGTTTATGTGAATTTTCTCCAGAGACATGCACTCGTCAATTCAAAGCACTACTTCACCCTATCTTTCACATGATGTCCCAGTGTTTCACACAATGGACTCTTGATGAGCACCAGATTACAATGTGTGCTCACGTTATCCTGTTGTAACTCCCCAGGCCATGCTATCAGTCTTCAACAGTCTAATTTTGAACAGAATAGTCTAAGGACCTGCTCAAATTACCAACATCCCAGACCGCGTGACAGAAACTAATGTGCAGAGTGTATGGCCCACAGATCAAGCTGGCGACTCTGACAGAAAAGACAGAAGACTTTTGTTCAGGTAACAGTACTGTCCTCCCTTCAAATGATGTAGACAAGAACCTGGACCCATGACACAGACCCTATTTCTTCCTAACACTAAACGTAAAATCATTGGTCTAAAGTAAAGAAAAAGCCTGTCCTCATTGAAAATTTGTATCTTAGAGACCTTAAAACACAAGGACTGCCTTCTTGTAAGAATAACTTTCCTGAAGAACTTGAACCTTGGCTCCATGCATGGATTTTTGTTAATTGTGACGGTAGTGATATTGACTTGCAGTTACAATTCACCTATTCCAAAATGTCAGCTGAGACATCGGGCCACAGTATATCTTCATTCTGAAAACTGAGGTGGTGTTCCCAACTCACAATTCATAGCCTTTTCTTCTGAACGAATGTCGAGTGGTACCCTATGACCATAGAAACAAGCATGTGTTTATGCAAGGGAAACCTGAATGGATACTTAGGCTAGTGACAACAACTCTGATCTCTACTCACAGGAATTAGAGTCAAGGCCCAGGCTCACACATTTAAGACCATAAAATTTATTACAGACTAGATGAAACAACTACTCACACTACACTCAAAGTATCCCCTGTGATCAGAATTTCAGATGAAGTGTATGGCCCCAAAAGAAAGCTGTGTTCTCAGAACAAAGAAGAATGGAGGCAGCCGTTAATACCAGAAACATTGTCCTCCCAGGAGAAAATGTGGAGTGGTGACATGGACACAAAGCACAATGCCTATTATTTCCGAACAAAAAGTACAAGAGAGACTTGGACCCTAGGCTCTAAGCCTATCCTCTATAAAACGTGTCAGAAAGGAGAACTTAATGCATAGTGCAATATGCTATTAGGTAGGAGAATTTTATCTTTAGACCAAGAAATTTTATTTTGCCTGGATATCTAATCAAGAACAAGAGTACTTACCTCATTTTGCAGTTTTAACTCCTTCCATTATTTCCATGAAATAGCACTCACAAATTGGCCCACATCATTTTTCTGACTTTCTCTAACAGGAAATGAATTGGTAGCATAAGCCCACTATACAGAGAACATGTTTGGAATAGTGGGCTTATGCTATGAAGGATTCACAGCAAAAGCCTTTGTTATGGAAGATAAACTAAAAGGAAAACTGTAGAATTCAGCAGCAAGCCTGGACTTTCTAAAAGGAACTGGTTGCAACCCAAGGCCCCAAAAGTAAAAAACATCTAATTGATAAAAATGTGCCCAATGAAGACCTAATCTCACAGCTCCTATCTTGGACATTGTTACCAGAAACTCTTCTGAAGATTTTGTCCTAGATATTCATTTATCATCTCCAAGAGAAGTAAGAATAGATAAACCTGTTCCTGGCTCCAAGCCTGTCCTCCCATTAAAGGATTTATGTTAAAAATGTGGGCCGATGGCACCAAACTTCTGTCATATTAGAATACATTCAGTGCATACTGGACCCACGGCAGCTATTTTCCCTTTGACAATGAGAGAAAGCTGACTATAACTTATAGCACCAAGCTTTTCCCCTGATAAGAGAAGGTAGTGAGGGCCCTAGGAAAACTGGAACATAGCCTGGACCTTTCTTTCAGGAACTTAATTTCTGAGCCTCAAATACAGAAAGCAGTTCTCCTCTTTCTAGCAAATAAAGTGGAAATTTAGGCCTAAGGAATGTATCCTGACATTACTTAAAGTAACCATAGGTGGAGGACTTTGAACAGGGAAAGCAGACTTTCTTGTTGGAAAGAAAGAAAGAAAGAACGACAGAAAATGTTAAAAGAAGTCCATGGCTCATATTCCTTTTTCTAGCCACACTAGGGTAAGTACAGTGAATGTTTAAAAGTCACACCATGCTGATCTCATTAACAAGGTAAACTTGAGAGGAAAACATTTCACATACTGAGGCTTGTTCCATGCTAAGATGAAAATTGAATACGTAAGCCAGAGTTCCAAGACCAGTTCCATTGTAGACATCAATTTCGAAGGGGTCTCTATTGCCTTGAATTCCACGAGGAGTTCATGTTACTACAGAGTGAATCTCTAGTAATTGCTAAATGATTGTCAAGTGATTTCCAACTACTCCTCTTTTCCTATCCCAAAAAGAAGCGTATTGAAAACATATCTCAAAATCTCTTACCTTATTTTAGGATTGATGCATTGTCTGTGACCAAATTCACTCTCATCTGCATCCGCGCCAAAGAAAAGTGTAAAAGTCCCACGTGAAGACATTAAGAGTTATGCTACAATGACTCAGCATTTTTGCCATAACTCAGCAAAATGGTGCCTACTCTCTCTACCGCTGTGAAGTAGCTTTATCAATTAGAATCAGCCTACAAATATCAGTGCCGTAATGTATGACAGCCACTCGATTTCCTTTTAGTCAGGTTTCCTGTCCACAGACGAAAACTCAGGCCAGTAAACTAACAACCAAAATCTGGTAGACATCACTGCTATCCTCAAGCATGTCTTCTCAGACAGATAAAACCTTTCGAATGAAGGGCTGTTCTGAGGCACTGAAACAGGGACTCTCCTTCTAGCAGTGTTTATGTGAATTTTAAAAGGAATGTAGAAGGGTAACTCAAAACTGACAGGCACACCATGATCTGGAATCCGTGTGATACCCTCAGTCCAGTTTCACAATGAAACGTGAATCCTGCAAGCAGACCTTGTGAATATCATGAGAAACCTTAATTCCTGATACAAGAATTCCAGGTTGACTTTCACTTCATTTTCCTCTGCTTATCTAACACAAGGCTTGTCTGAACACCCTAAAGGAACTGCCCTATATCAATGTCTCAGCTTTCTTTCCATCATGGTGAACCAGTCCCTCTCAGATGATTAGTAGCCTAAGATATGCAATGGAGAAATCCTGAGGTAGCCAATCTTCCTGCCATGAAGTGTTATCCTTACAATGACTCAGCATTTCTCTTACATTACAGTCAAATCGCTGCCTTCATTTGCACTACTATCCAGTCGCTTACTCACATCACACTCAGCATCCCATTTTCAATGCTTCCAATGTGTAACTTCTGATCCACTGCCATAAAACAGTTTTCCTCACTGGCTGCATGTGCCACTGACCTCAGGTGAGGTTTTAATATGGACATGACATTCAGGTATTAAGCTGTATCATCTAATTTCTGTTCTACATAGTTTCATGTTTTATCAGTGATTATGTAAATTTTCTCAAGAGATATGCACTCGGCATCTCGAGAAAACCACTACATGACCGACCCTATGTGTTATATGATGTTCCATATATGATGTTCCATAGTGTTTCATACAGTCCAGTCACCTGCTGCGCAACTGATTCCAACAGCCAATCACGTATTCCTGTCATGAATCCATCAGGGCACTGCTACCAAGATTAACACTGTCTAATTTTGAACAGATTAGCCTTAGTCCCTGCTCCCATTACTAACTTCTTAGACTCTGAGACACAATCTCAAGTGTGGTACTGGAGGCAACCTTGATTTGTGGTTTAACCTCTTTTTTTCTGATACTCTTAGAGAGCACAGAATTAGAGCCTTGAGTGACAGTATCCCTTTTACTTTTAGTTAGGAAAAAACAGGCTATGTACCTTGTGCCTGTGTCTCCTACTCCACATCCTCTCCTGGGAGGACACTGTTGCTTGTATTTACAGCTTACACCATTATTCTTTTGTTCTGAGAACACAGCTTTCTTTGTTGGCCATACACTCCACATGAATTTCTGTGCAAAGGGAATATCTTAGGTGTACTGTGAATAGTTGTTTAATCTAGTCTGTAATAAATTTGATGGTCTTTTATGTGGGACCCTATGCCTCCACTCTAATTCCTTAAGGAGAGTTCTTTCTTGTTGTCACATGTTTAAGTCTCTATTCTCTTTCCCTTGCACAAAGAAATGCTTGTGGCTGGATTCCTAGTGCAGCACTCGACTTTCAACAAGGAAAAAATGCTAAGAACATGATTTGGGGATACCACCTCAGTCTTCAGAATGAAGTGGCCAGAGGTCTCACCCCGACATCTTGAAACAGGTGAAGAACTGTATATTTAAAGCCAATATCTCCACCATCACACCTAAGAAAAAATCCATACATTGAGACAAGGTTAAAGTTCTTTGAGAAAGTTATTTTTATCAGAGTAAAAGCTGGCTTTGCCATTTATGGCCTACAATATCCAGATTCCAAGGAGGACAGACTTTTAGCTTTATACCAGAGCTCTGTTGTATTAATGTGTTAGGAAGATACAGGCTTTTGTCATGGATCCAGGTCTCCAGTGTACATCACTTAAAGGGAATACAAGACTGTTTCTTGAACCAAAGTCTCCTGTCTTTTCTGTAAGAGAGTATAATTAGATCTGTGGTCCATGCACCACACTGGAGATTGTGTCACAGGGTCTAGAATGTTACTAATGTGATCAGGGTATTAGACTAGTCTGTTCAAAATGAGAGAATGTTAAGCTTGGTAGCAGTGCCCCGATGGATTCACGACAGGGTCACGTGATCGCCTGTTGGAATCATGTGCACAGCAGGAACTGGAACATATGAGACACCAGGACGTCATGTGGCACATAGGGTCATGCAGTGCTTTCTTTGAGATGTCGAGTGCATATCTCTTGAGAAAATTTACATAAACACTGATAGAACACGATTATGTGTGGGACATAAAGTGGCTGACACGGCTTCCTAGCAGAACGTCGTGTCCATATTAAAACCTCGCCCAAGGTCATCAGCATATGTGGCCAGTCAATGACCGTTAATTTGCCTCTGGTTTTGTCTGTTGTGAGGAAAACTGCTTTATGGTAGTGGAGTCAGCAGTAATTCATTGGATGCATTGAAATTTGGACAATCACTCAGCATTTTTCATATGCTAAAACAAAATGTCTGCTGTCTTTTGCACCACTATCCAGTTGCTTACTCACATCACACTCAGCGTCCCATTTTTAATGTATAACAGTCAGCTATTATACATTAGAAGCATTGAAAATGGGATCTGAGTGTGATGCGAATAAGTGACTGGATAGCGGTGCAAACGACAGCAGCCATTTTGCTGTAGTATAAGACAAATGCTGAGTCATTGTGAGGATAACACTTCATGGCAGGAAGATTGGCTGCCTCAGCATTTCTCCATCGCAAATCTTAGACTACTAATACTCTGTTAGGGACTGATTAACCATGATGGAAAGAAAGCTGAGATAGTGACATTAGGGCAGTTCCTTCAAGGCATTCAGACAGCCTTGTATTAGGCCAACAGAGGAAAATGAGGTGAAAATCACCTGGAATTCTCTTTCCAATTATTAAGCATTCTCACGAAACTCACGAGGTCTGCCCACGGGATTCACGTTATCATTGTGAATCGGACCTGAGGGCATCACATGGATTCCAGGTCATGATGTGGCAATCACTTTTGAGTTACCCTTCTATATTCCTTCTAAAATTCACATTTTTGTGCCTCCTAATATGCCTCATTCGAAAGGTCATATCTGCATAAGAAGACATGCTTGAGGACAGTGATGATGGCTACGAGATATTTGTCATTAGTTTACTGGTCTGAGTTTTTGGCTGTCATCAGGCAACCGATAAAAAGCAAAGCGAGCAGTTGTCAGACATTACCGTATTGAAATTTGGAGGCCGATTCCACATGATGAAGCTACTTCACAGTGGTAGGTAGCATAGGCACCATTTTGCTATATTGTGGCAAAAGTGCCGAGTCATTGTGAGCATAACTCTTAATGTTTTCAGGTGGGACTCCTACACTATTTTGGGGTGTGAAACTTAGGCCAACACAGATAAGAGTGAATTCTTTCACAGCCAGTGCATCAGTGCTGAAATATGGTAATAGATTATGAGATGTGTTTTGAATACTCCTCTTTTTGGGATAGGAGAAGAGGAGTCATTGAAAATTGCATAACAATTATTTAGCAATTACGAGGGGATCACACTGTGGTAACATGAACACCTCGTAGGATTCATTTGAGGACAAGATAGACCCCTTTGAAATTGGTATCTACCACGTGACTGGTCTTGGAACTCTGAGCATAGGTATTCAATTTCTCTCTTAGCGTGAACCACGCCTCAGTATGTGGAAATTTCCACTAGAGTTTATCTTGTTAATGAGATTGGCATGCTGTGATGTTTTCAAACATTCACCTTATTTACCCTCATGAGGGTAGAGCAAAGTAGTATGTGTCTGAACGTCTATCAACATTTTCTTTTTTTTCTTTCTTTCTTTCTTTCTTTCTTTCTTTCTTTCTTTCTTTCTTTCTTTCTTTCTTTCTTTCTCTCTCTCTCTCTCTCTCTCTCTCTCTCTCTCTCTCTCTCTCTCTCTTTCTTTCTTTCTTTTTTACCAACATGTCTTACCATATGCCAAGTCTTCCATCTATAATTCCTTTAAGTAATGCCAGAAGACATTCTTTGGGCCTAAGCTTCAATTCTATTTCCTAAAAGTAGGATGACTGCTCTATATTTGAGACTCCCTGATTAAGTTCCTGAAAGGACTGTCCAGGCTATGTGCCAGTTTTCCTAGGGCACACACTACCTTCTCTTACCAGGGGAAAAGCTTGGTTCTGTAAGTTATCATCACCATTCAATTATTGTCAAAAGAGAAAATTGCTGACCTGGGTCCAGTGTGTGCTAAATGTAATGTGTATATGACAGAAGTTTGGTGCCATTGACCAACAATTCTATCATAAATGCTTTAATGGGAGGACAGTCTTGGAGCCAGGAATGAAGTCTTCTATTCTTCCTTTTCTTGGAGATGGTAATTGGTTATACAGACCAAAATCTCCACAAGAGTTTCTGTGGGACTAGGTTCATTGTGCACATTTTTGTCAGTCAGATGTTGTTTACTTTTTGGTCCAGTGTCTTCCAACCAGTTCCTTTTATGAGGTCATGGCTTGGTACTAAATTCCGCAGTCTTCCTTCTAGTTTTTATTTCATACCAAAGGCTTTTGTTTTGTGCTGAGGACTCCAGGTGTGATTTCTGCAGGGAGGACATGCTTGGAATACTGAGCTCATGGTACTGATTCAGTTCCTGTTAGGAAAAGTCAAAACACGATGTGGTTCATTTTTTGAGTGCTACTCTGTGGAAACAACAGAAGGGATTAGAACGGCAAACCAAGAACAGTACTCTTGTTTCTGATTAATAATCCAGGGAAGATACAAAGTTTTAGGACTTGAGATTAAATTCTATTACCAGAGGCAAATTTTCCTTGTAATTAAAGTTCTCCTTTCTGATACTTTTCAGAGAGCACAGAATTATAGCCTTGGGTGCCAGTCTCCCTTGTACTTCTTGTTAGGTAAAAACAGGCAATGTGCCTTGTGCCTGTGTCTCCACTCCACATCCTCTCCTGGGAGACAGTGTTGCTGGTACTAACAGCTTCCACCCACCATTCTTCTTTTGTTCTGAGAATATAGCTTTCTTTTTGTGCCAGCCATACATGCCACATGAATTTCTGTTCACAGGAAATACCTTGGGTGTAGTTTGAGTAGTTGTTTCATCTATTCTGTAATGAATTTTATGGCCTTTAATGTGGGAGACTGGGCCAGCATTCTAAGTTTTTAAGAAGAGTTCAGCCTTGTTGTCACAGTCCTAAGTCTCCATTCTTTTTCCCCTTGCAAAAAAGCTAAGAACCATGGGTCGGGAATACATCTTCAGTCTTCAGATTGAAGATATACTGTGGCCTGAGGTCTCAGCTTGACATCTTGAAATATATGAAGAGCTGTATCTTTCAGTCCAATATCTCCACCTTCGCACCTAAGAAAAAAATCCATGCCCGGAGAGAAGGTTTAAGTTCTATGAGAACGTTATTTTTACCAGAGAAAAAGCTGGCTTTGCCTTTATGGCTTATAATATCCGAATTCCTAGGATGACAGACTTTTTGCTTTATACCAGGGTTCTGATGTATTCGTGTGTTAGGAAGAAACAGGCTTTTGTCATGGTTACAGGTCTCATTTAAAGGGAGTACAGTACTCTTCCCTGAACTGAAGTCTCCTGTCTTCTCTGATAGAGAGTTCAGTTTATATCTGTGGTCCATGCACTGCACTTGAGGTTGTGTCACAGGATATAGAATGTTAGTAATGTGAACAGGGCCTTAGACTAGTCTGTTCAAAATGAGAGAGTGTTAAGCTTGGTAGCAGTGCCCTGATGTATTTATGACAAAATCACGTGATTGCCCATTGGAATCAGATCCCCAGAAGAGGAGTGGACCATATGAGACACTGCGACATCATGTGACACATAGGGTCACGTAGGGCATTCTTTGAGATGTTGAGTGCATACTTCTTGTAAAAATTTACATAAACATTGATAAAACATGAGACCGTGTGGGACATAAAGTGGCTGACACAGCTTCCTAACAGAACATTGTGTCCATATTAAAACCTCACTCAAGGTCAACAACATATGCGGGCAGTCAATGATCGTTAATTCACCTCTGGCTTTTTCTGTTGTGAGGAATACTGCTTTATGGCAGTAGAGTCGGTAATTACACATTGGAAGCATTGAAAATGGGACGCTGAGTGTGATGTGAGAAAGCAACTGGATAGTGGTGATAATGACAGCAACCATTTTGCTGTAGAGTAGAAAAATGCTGAGTCATTGTGAGGATAACACTTCATGGCAGAAAGATCGGCTGCCTCAGCATTTCTCCATTGCAAATCTTAGACGACTAAGAGTCTGAGAGGGACTGGTTAACCTCGATGGAAAAGCTGAGATGTTGACATTAGGGAGGTTCCTTCAGGTTCTTCAGACAAACCTAGAGTCAGTATTTACACATTGGAAGCAGTGCAATTACCTAGTAATTAATTATTGTCAGTAACTTCCAAATACTCCCTTTCCTTATTTTAAAAAGAAGTGTATTCAAAACACATCTCATGATGCCTTACCATATTTCAGCACTGATTCATTGGCTGTGAAAGAATTCATTCTTATTTTCATTGACCTAAGTTTTGTATTCAAAAATAGTGTAGGAGTCCCCCTGAAGACATTAAGAGTTGTGCTTTCAATGACTCAGCATTTTTTTGCCAGAATGGCACCTACTCTATCAACCAATGTTAAGCAACTTCATCAAATAGAATCAGCCTCCAAATTTCAAGGCGGTAATGTACAACAGCCACTCGGTTTGCTTTCAGTCCAGTTGCCCGAACACGGTAAAAAACTCAGGCCAGCAACTAATGACGAATATCTCATAGACATCACTGCTGTCCTGAAGCATGTCTTCTCATGCAGATATGATCTTCCAAATGAAGGGCTGTAACTAAACACTGAAATAGGGACTCTCATTTTCGCAGTGTTTATGTGACTTTAGAAGAAATGTAGAGGGGTAACTCAAAAGAGAGAGCCACACCATGACCTGGAATTCATGTGATGCCCTCAGGCCAGTTTCACAACGGTAATGTGAATCCCACGGACAGACCTCGTGAATACCACAAGAATCCTTAATTCTTTTTACGAGAATTACAGGTGACTTTCATCTCATTTTCCTCTGTTAGCCTACTACAAGGCTTGTCTGAACACCCTGAAGGAACAACCCTAATGTCAATATCTCTGCTTTCTTTCCATCGTGCCTAACCAGCCCTTCACAGACTTGGATTTCGTAGTCTAAGATTTGCAATGGAGAGATGCTGAGGCAGCCAATCTTCTTGCCATGAATGTTATCCTCACAATCACTTAGCATTTGTCCTACACTATAGCAAAATGGCTGCTGTCATTTGCAACACTATCTAGTCACTTACTCACATCACACTCAGCATCCCATTTCAAAGTTTCCAATGTATAACTGCCGATCCCACTGCCATAAAGCAGTTTTTTTCAAAACAGAAACATCCAGAGGTGAATTAACGATCATTAACTGGACACTTCGGGTGACATTTTAATATGGACACGGCATTCAGTTAGGACGCTGTGTCAGCCACTTTCTGTTCTAAACAGACTCAGATTTTATCACTGTTTATGTATTTTCTCAAGAGATATGCTCTCGACATCTCAAAGAAAGCACTCTATGACATTATCTGTCACACGATATCCTAGTGATTCATATGATCCAGTGCCCTGCTTCACACCTGATTTAAGGGCAATCACGTGAGATTGTTGTGAAATTATCGGGGCACTGCTACCAAGTTTAACACTCTCTTATTTTGAACAGACTAGTCTAATGCCCTGATCACATTACTAGTATCCTAGATCTTGTGACACAATCTTGAATGCGGTGCATGGACCAATGATCTAAACTGTACTCTCTTACATAGAAGAAAGGAGTATTCAGTTCAAGAAACAGTACTGTACTCCCTTTAAATGATGTAGACTGGAGACTTGAATCCAAGACAAAAGCCTGTTTCTTCATAACACAGTAATACAATGGAGGCTTGGTATAAAGCAAAAAGTCTGTCCTCCTTGGAATTTATATATTAGAGACTGTAACAGCAAAGTCAGCTTTTGCTCTGGTAAAAATAACTTTCTCAAAAAACTTAATCCATGTCCCCAGCCATGGATTATTTTTTTGGTGCGATGGTGAAGATATTGGCTTGAAAGATATAGTTCTTTACTTATTTCAAGACAGCAAGCTGAGACCTCAGGCCACAGTATATCTTCACTCTGAAGACTGAAGTGGTATTCCCAACCCATCATTCTTAGCTTTACTTTTGGTCAAATGTTGAGTGCTGCAGTAGAAATTCAGCCACAAGCACTTTTTCATGTAAGGGAAATAGAGAATTAGGTTTGTGACAACAAGGTGGAACTCTCTTTAAGGAATTAGAGTACAGGCCCAAGTTCCCACATTTAAGACCATAAAATTTATTACAGACTAGATGAAACAGCTACTCACACTACAACCAAGGTATCCCCTGTGAACAGAAACTCATGTGGAGTGTATGGCCCACAAGGAAATCTGTGTTCAAAGAACAAAAGAAGAATGGTGGAAGCTGTTAATACAGCAACACTGTCCTCGAAGGAGAGAATGTGCAGTGGAGTCACAGGCACAGGCACATTGCCTGTTTTTTCCTAACAAAAAGTACAAGGGAGACTGGCACCCAAGTCTCTAATTCTGTGCTCTCTGAAAAGTATTAGAAAAGAGAACTTTAACTGCAAAGCAAGATTGCCTCCAGTAAGAGAATTTAATCTCAAGTCCTAAAACCCTGTATCTTGCCCTTATTTCTAATTAGGAACAAGAGTACTGACTTTGGTTTGTATCTCCGGTCCCTTCTATTATTTCCAGTAAGTAGCATTCAAAAATTGGATCACATCATTTTTTTGCCTTTCCATAAAAGGGGCTGAATTGCTAACATGAGCCCAGTATTCCATGTATATCCTCTGTGTAGAAATCTCATATGCAGTTCTGAGTTCACAGCAAAAGCCTTTGGTATGGAAGATGAACTAGATGAACTCTATGGAATTCAGCACCAAGACTTGACTTCCTAAAAAGGAACTGGTTGGAAGACCCAGGACCAAAAAGTAAAGAACATCTAATTGACAAAAATGTGCACACTGAAGACTAGTCCCACAGCACCCATCCTGGACCTTGTTACCAGAAAGTGTTGTGGAGATTTTGACCTTGAGATTCATCTATCATTTCCAAGATGAGGAAGAATTAAGGAATTTGTTCCTGGTTCCAAGACTGTCCTCTCATTAAAGCATTTATGATAGAAATGTGGGCCGATGTCACCAAACATCTGTCGTATTCACGATACATTCAGCACAACCTAGACCCATGTCAGCAATTTTCCCTTTGACAATGATTAAATGGTGATGATAACTTACAGCACCAAGCTTTTCCCCTAATAAGAGAAGGTAGTGTGTGCCCTAGGAAAACTGGCACATAGCCTGGACTGTTCTTTCACCAACTTAATTAGGGAGCGTTGAATATGGACAATCAATTCTCCTCTTTCTAGGAAATAGAATGCAAGCTTAGGCCAAAGAATGTCTCCTGACTTCCTTAAATAAACCATAAGTGGAGGACTTGGCACATGGTAAAAAGACCTTCTTGGTAGAAAAAAATAAAGAAAATGTCAATAGAAGTCCATGGCCCATGTTTCTTTCCTCCACTTGCACTAGGGTAAGTACAGTGAATGTTTGAAAATATCACACCATGCCAAAATCATTAACAAGGTAAACTCGAGTGGAAAACGTTTCACATAATGAGGAGTGGTTCATGCTGAAATTAAAATTGAATACCTATGTGCGCAGTTCCAAGACCAGTCACAAGGTAGACACTAATTTTGAAGAAGTCTTTCTTGCCCTCAAGTGAATCTCATGAGGTGTTCATGCTACCACAGTGTGATTCCCTAGTAATTGCTAAATGATTGTAAGGTGATTTCCAACCTCTCCTTTTACCTTATCCTAAAAAAAAAAAGTGCATTCAAACACATCTCATAATCTCCTACTACATTTCAGCATTGATGCATTGGCTGTGATAAAATTCATTCTCATCTGCTTTGGCCTAAAATTTTCACCCAAAAAAAGGATAGGAGTCCCACCTCAAGACATTAAGATTTATGCTTACAATGACTCAGCATTTTTGCTAGAATACAGCAAAATGGCACCTACCTCATCTACTGCTGTGAAGTAGCTTCATCAAGTAGACTCAGCTTCCAAATTTCGACACAGTATTGTACGACACCTGCTCGCTTTGCTTTCAATCAGGTTGCCTGAACACAGATGAAAACTCAGGTCACCAAACTAATGACAAATAGCCATCACAGCTGTCCTCAAGCATGTCTTCTCATGCAGATATGACCTTTCAAATGAAGGGCTGTTTCAAGGCACTAAAACAGGCAGACCTTATGAATACAGCAAGAATTCTTAATTTCGTTACGAGAGTTCCATGTGACTTTCACCTCATTTTCCTCTGCTGGCCTAATACAAAGCTTGTCTGAACACCCTGAAGGAACTACCCTAATGTCAATATCTCTGCTTTCTTTCCATTGTGCTTAACCAGCCCTTCACAGACTTGGATTTCGTAGTCTAAGATTTGCAATGGAGAAATGCTGAGGCAGCCAATATTCCTGCCACGAAGTGTTATCCTCTCAATGACTTAGCATTTGTCCTACACTACAGCAAAATGGCTGCTGTCATTTGCACCACTATCCAGTCACTTATTCGCATCACACTCAGATCCCATTTTCAATGCTTCCAATGCTTAACTGCAGACTCCACTGCCATTAAGCAGTTTTTCTCACAACAGACAAAGCCAGAGAAAGCTCAGAACCATCGGTTGGGAACAGGGTTTCGGTCTTCAGAATGAAGATATACTGTGGCCTGAGGTCTCAGCTCGACATCCTGAAATAGGTGAAGAACTCTGTTTTTTAGTCCAATATCTCCACCATTGCTCCAAAGAAAAAATCCTTTTCTGAAGACAAGGTTCAAGTTTTTGAGAGAGTTATTTTTACCAGAGAAAAAGCTGGCTTTGCCATTATGGCCTACAATATCCAAACTCCAAGGAAGAACAGACTTTTTGGCTTTTGACCAGAGCCCCATTGTGTTAGGAAGCAACAGGCTGTTTTCATGGATCCAGTCTACATTAGTTAAAGGAATACAGTACTGTTTTTAAACTGAAGTCTCCTGTCTTCTCCATAATGGTATACAGTTTAAATCTGTGGTCCATGTACCACACTCGAGATTATGTCTTAGAGTCCAAGAAGTTAGTAATGTGAGCAGGGACTAAGATAAGACTAAGCTGTTCAAAATTAGACAGTGTTAAGCTTGGTAGCAGTTCCTAGATGGATTCACAACTGGATCACATGATAGTCTGTGGGCTCAGGTGCGCAGCAGGGGACTGGACCATATGAGACACTGGGAGATCATGTGACAGATAGGGTCAGGTAGTGCTTTCTTTGAGATGTCAATGCGTATCCCTTTAGAAATTTTACATAAACACTGATAAAATGTGAAACTTTGTGAAACAGAAAATGGCTGACATAGCTTTCTAACTGAGTGTTGTGTCCATATTAAAAGCTCACCCAAGGTTAATGGCATATGTGGCCAGTCAATGATCATTAATTTGCCTCTGTCTTTGTCCATTGTGAGGAAAACTGCTTTATGGCAGTGGAGTTGGCAGTTATACATTGGAAGCATTGAAAATGGGACGTTGAGTATGATGTGAGTAAGTCACTGGATAGTGGTGCAAAGGACACAGCCAATTTGCTGTAGTGTAAAAAAAAAAAACTGAGTCATTGTGAGGATAAATCTTCACGGCAGAAAGATCAGCTGCCTTAGCATTTTTTCATTGCAAATCTTAGACTCCTAATAGTCTGAGAGGGACTAGTTTCCCACAATAGAATGATTGCTGAGATATTGACATTAGGGCAGTTTCTTCAAGGTGTTTAGACAAGACTTGTATTAGGGCATCAGAGAATAATGAGATGAAAGTCGCCAGGAAATGTTGTAACAGGAATTAAGGATTCTCACGATATTCAAGAGGTCTGCCCGCAGGATTTACCTTTCCATTGTGAATCTGGCCTGAGGGCATCACATGTATTCCATATCATGGTGTGGCTCTCACTTTTCCAATACCCTTGTACGTTCCTTCTAAAATTCACATAAACGCTGCGAGAAGGTGAGTTCCTGTTTCAGTGCCTCAGAACAACCCTTCATTCGAAAGGTCTTATCTGTATGAGAAGACAAGCTTGAGGACAGCAGTGATGGCTACCAGATATTTGATGTTAATTTACTGGTCTTAGTTTATGTCTGAGGTCAGAAAACATGACTGAAAGCAAAGTGAGCAGCTATTGTACATTACCATGTTTAAATTTGAGGGCTGATTCTACTTGATGAAGTTACTTCACAGCGGTAGATAGAGTAGGCACCATTTTGCTGTAGTGTGACAAAAATGATGAGTCATTGTGAGCATAACTCTTAATGTCTTGGGGTGAGACTTCTATGCCCTTTTTGAGTACGGATTATAGGCCAACACAGATGAGAGTGAATTATTTCACGGCCAAATCATCAGTGCTAAAATATAGAAAGAGATCACGAGATGTGTTATGAATATACTTCTTTCTGGATAGGGGAAGAAGAGTAGTTGGAAATCACCTGACAATCATTTAGCAAACACTAGGAAATCACAGTGAGGTAAGGTGAACACTTCACAGAATTCACTCGAGGGCAAAAAAGACCCCTTCGAAATTGGTGTCTAACCTGCGACTGATCTTGGACCTGTGCGCATAGGAATTCAATTTCCATCTCAGCCTGGACCACGACTCAGTATGGAAAAGGATTTCCACTCACATTTACCTTGTTAATGAGATTGGTATGCTATGATATTTTCAAATATTCACTGTACTTGCCCTAGGGTGGGTAGAGGAAAGGAATATGGGCCATAGAGTTCTATTTACATTTTATTTCTTTTTTCTATCAAGAAGGTCTTCTTACCATGTGCCAAGTCCTCAACCTATGGGTCCTTTAAGTAATGTCAGGAGACATTTTTTGGGCCTGAGTTTCCACTCTAATTCCTAGATAGGAGAACTGCTTGTCAGTATTTGAGGCCACCCAATTAACTTTCTGAAAAAACAGTCTGGGTTATGTGCCAGTTTTTTTAGGGCCCATACAACCTTCTCTTACAAGGGGAAAAACTTGGTGTTATAAGTTTTGATGACCATTCAGTCATTGCCAAAAGGGAAAATTGCTGACATGGATTTAGTATGGGCTGAATGTATTGTGAATATGACAGAATTTTGGTGCTATCGGCCCACATATCTATCATAAATGCTTTAATGGAAAGACAGTCTTGAAGCCAGAAACAGAGTACTCAATTCTTCCTCCTCTTGTATATAATAGATGAATCTCTGGCCAAAATCTCCACAAGTGTTTCTGGTAACAAAGTTCACAATGAGCGCTGTGGGACTAGGTCTTCATGATGCACATTTTTTTCTCATTGGATGTTCTTTACTTTTGGTCCTGGGTCTACCACCCAGTTCCTTTTAGAAGTTCAAGACTTTATGATGAATTACACAGTCTTCATTCTAGTTCATCTTCCATACCAAAGGTTTTTGCTATAAGCCCAGAACTCCAGGTCAGAATTATTCACAGAGGACATGTTTGAAATACTGGGCTCATGTTACCAATTCAGTTTCTGTAGGAAAAGTCAAAAAACTTTTGTGGTTCGATTTTTGAGCACTCTTGCCCAGAAATAAGAGAAAGGATTGGAACTGCAATCCAAGGTCAGTACTCTTGTTCCTGATTAGAAATCCAGGCAAGGTACAGGATTTTAGGACTTGAGATAAAATTATCTTACCAGAGGCAATCTTGCCTTGTGGTTAAAGTTCCCCTCTCTAATACTTATCAGAGAGCACAGGCTTAGAGCCTTAGATGCCAGTCTTCCTTATACTTTTTCTTAGGAAAAAACAAGCAATATGCCTTGTGCATGTGTCTTCACTCCACATCTTCTAAGGGAGGATAGTATTGCTGGTATTAATGGATTCCACCAGTCTCCTTTTGTTCTGACAAAACAGCTTTCTTTGTGGGCCATACACCCCACATGAGTTTCTGTTCACAGGGGATACCTTGGATGTAGTGTAAGTAATTGTTTCATCTAGTCTATAAAGAATTTGATGGTATTCGAACTTTGAAAATGAGACCCTGAGTGTTATGTGAGTAAGCGACTGGATAGTGGTCCAAACGACAGCAGTGATTTTGATGTAGTGTAGAAAAAATGCTGAGTCATTGTGAGGATAGCACTTCATGCCAGGAAGATTGGCTACCTCGACATTTCTTCATTGCATATCTTAGAATGCTAATAGTCTGAGAAAGACTGATTATCCACGATGGACAGAACGCTGAGATATTGATATCAGGGCAGTTTCTTCAGGGTGTTCAGACAAGCCTTGTATTAGGCCAGCAGTGGAAAATGAGAGAAAGTCACTTGGAATTCTCTTAACAAGAGTTAAAGATTCTCTTGATATTCATGAGATCTGCCCGCAGGATTCACATTACCATTGTGAAACTGGCCTGAGGGCATCACATAAATTCCAAGTCATAGTGTGGCTCTCACTTTTGAATTACTCTTCCACATTCTTCCTAAAACTCACAGAAGCACTGCAAGAAGGAGAGTCCCTGTTTCAGTGCATTGGAACAGCCCTTCATTCGAAAGGTCATATCTGCATGAGAAGACATGCTTGAGGACAGCGGTGTTGGCTACCAGATATTTGTCGTTACTTTAAGGCCTGAGTTTTCGTCTTTGTTCAGGGAAACTGACTGAAAGCAAAGCAGTTGTTGTACATTACAGCACTGAAATTTGGAGGCTGAGTCTACTTGATGAAGCTATTTCACAGCAGTAGACAGTGTGCTAGCTGGAAAATTACTGTTTGGCTATCACCCATGGGAAAATAACACTCTAACAATAAGTTTTCTGCTTCTGTACCCCCTGCTTGCACTACCAACCTGTGGGTTGACATTTATTAAAAAGAAGAAAAATAGACTTGTGTGTTCAAACAGGTGAAGAATAGGGGTTTAGGGCTTAAAAACCCTGTACCTCTACATTTTGAGGCTGCTTAATTTGGGGTCTGCATACCCCTGTCGGACACAGCTGGCTGAATAAAGAGTTTGTTTCCTATAACTCACGGATTTCTGGTGGTCCATATGTCTATTGGTGGCTAGCAGCTACATTTGGAGTCCTCAGTAAGATATCAGGGAGTGGCTCTGATATCTAAGACTGGACCGATCTCCAAAGTGGTTGTTGTCCCTGTTATGGACTCAAAGGGGTGGTCAACCTAAGATGTTCCAGGGCCCTTGATTGCCATGATGGGGTCAATGCAATCATCAAGGATGCAACCTTAGGACATACTCTTTGTTCTTGGTCCCAATGAGAATTTCTGAGGCTCCAATGTCTGGATAAGAAAGTACTTTTATGTTTCTGTTGACTGGTCATTGGGGGCCTGAGGAGAGACTGGATGCAGTCATATCTCCCAGGCCATAGCCAGGTTGCAAGATGCTGCCTCCTGTGCTCTGTTACTGCATTCTGTCTATTGCCATTGGATTTTGTCTAGGTAGTAGGTGGTGGACCTCTCCGGGTCCACCTACACCCAAGTAATTGTTCTTGTCTGAGTGTATGTCTTGTGTTTTCCACCCAAGTGATGGGGGGAAGGCCCCAAGTTCACAGAAGACACCCTTGGGGTGTCTCCTGAGACATTTCAAAGAAGGATTTGTAGAGGGAACTGACTATGGTATAAAGTTTTCTCCAGGCAGAATAAGAACATTGTGCAAAGTTGAGTGGCTGCCTTTTGAAGTAAACTGGTCTCTGGAGAGTTCTTTGGACAGCGGTTTAGTGAGGAATGTTTGGATGATTGTCATGGGAGACATGAGACATCAATGATCAGTTTCCCTACATTGATCAATGGTTAAACCTTGTTCAGAAACCCCCTCCTTGGCTCTGCCATTATGCCCTTTCTCTAGGGGTGAGATTCTTAGTTGTGGGCACCCCAAAACATATGGCAACCCAATCTCCAAGACATCCCAGCTCCTCAGGACTCCAATCTCCACCAGAGGACAGTGACTTTCCCCACCCTATAATCCAGGAAAATAGAGGCCAAATAGCACCGCCTCACCTCCTCAGACATGGGCAGGTAACCCCTATGGGCTTCCTACTCCTGCTCTGAGCATGGCACCACCCAATACCACCACTTCGGTTATCCTCCCTTTGTGAGAAGCACTACCCCAGGGACATCACACAAACAGGCTTTTTATAGATTATGTGCCTTCTAGACTAGTGACCTGTACAACTGGAAGGCACAGAATCTGCCTTTCTCTGAGAAACCCCAGGCATTAATGGGACTCTTAGAAAATGTCTTTCAGACTCACTGCCCCACCTGGGACAATTGAAAACAGCTTTTAATAACCCCCTTCACCTCGGAAGAATAAGGATGCATTCCAAATGAAACACAAAAGACAGCTGTGGGAGGGAGGAGAGTTGAGAAAAAAGGGGAATAGATTGAGGATGAATTTCGCTCCACCCGCCCAGACTGGGGACACAATTCTCAGGCAGGGAGAATGGCATTATATCGGTAACACTGGATTCTAATTAGGGGAATTAGGATGGCTGCTCATCAGCCAACTAACCTTTCTAATGTAACTGAAGTTATACAGGGACCTAAAGATTCCCCTGGAGCATTTCTTGAATGAGGCATACTGGGTATACACCCCCATTGATCCTGAGGTCCCTGAGAACCAGGGGGAAATTAATGTAGACTTGCTACTCAGTCAGCCCCTGATATCTGGTGTAAATGTGCAAATTAGAAGGTTTTGCAGGGATGAACCTGTCCTAACTTGTTGAGATAGCCCAGAATCTGTTCAACAAAAGGGAGGCATCAAATGACCGCAAACGTATGGCTAAAATCCAAAGCTATTGTCATTAACCCATCAACATGTAGCCAGACTCAGACCCCAAAACCCCTGTTTATGACTGCATAGATTTCACTGATGCCATGTGTTCCTTTTGGTCAGACCTCAAAGACTCCCCTCTGCCTGAGGCTGAAGAAGTTCCATACATGGACGGGAGCAGCTTCATGCGGAAAGGAAGGAGGTATGTTGGGGCAGCAGTCGTAACTCTAATTGGCATTATCTTGTTACAGCCTCTTCCCCATAGGACTTCTGCTCAAAAGGCCGAAGTCATCGTCATCACTGAGGCACTAAGATGGGGGAAGGATAAGGCAGTCACAATATGCACTGACAGCTGATATGCCTTTGCCACTGCACATGTACATGCAGCCATCTACAATGATAGAGGACTTCTGACTTCAGCTGAGAAGGACATCAAGAACAAGGGAAAGATCTTAGCCTTACTTAAAGCCATATAGATGGCTAAGGCTCTGGTTATTGTTTTTTGTAAAGGGCATCAAAAAGGGAATAGTCCTGAGGCTGAGAGAAACTGATGAGCCCATGCAGAGACAAGAACAGCGGCCACAAGGCCAGTGGAGCTCCTGTCACATCTACTGATGGTTGTCCCTTTTGGCAGACCTGGCTCTGTCTCTGACCTATACAGAGGAAGGGAACATATATTTTCAAGATAAAGGAGCCACTAGGAACCAACAGGGGAGGTGGATGACCCCAAATGGAAAAATTGGGCTCTCATGGCTCTCCGCCACCAACTACACCAGACCACACGCCTATGGTAAACTAAGATGCTCCAAGCTTTAGACCCCTACTCTCTCTTGTTAGAAGGGAGAACTGCAGAGGAGATTGCCTTATGATGCCTGGCTTATGTCCAAATTAATCCAAAGAAGGTGAAGATGGAAGAACCTAGACATAGGGAAAGAAGAATTTATCTTGGGGGCCACTGGGAAGTGGATTTCATTGAGGTAACTCTGACTGTGGGTGGCTACAAATATTTACTTGTTTTTATAGACACCTTTTCAGGATGAGTAGAGGCCTTTCCTACCAGGAAAGAGACTGCATTAGTAGTTACTAAGAAACGACTACAAGAAATCCTCCCTCAATTTGGTCTCCCCGGAACTTTAGGGTCAGATGATGGGCCAGCCTTTGTAGCAAAGGTATCACAAAAATTGACTAGCTATCTAAATTTGTGATGGAAACTCCATTGCACCTACTGGCCCCAAAGTTCAAGCCAAGTAGAGCGAATGAATCAGACACTAAAAAAGACATTAGTCAAGTTAGGATTAGAAACTGGTGGGATCTGGGTAGAACTTCTCCTTTTGCTCTTCTCTGAGCCAGGTGTACTCCATATATTAATGTATTTGCCCAATTTGAAATTATCTTTGGAAAATCCCCACCTTTAGGACCTAGAATAGAAGATGAGAAAAAGGCAGAACTATGCAACCTTGTCCTACTTTAGTCTTTGCAGGCCCTTCAAAGTGTACAGAAAGAGATTTAGTCCTGTGTTCGTGCTACCCACTCAGCCCTAGAGGACAGACTTCCCCATCAGTTTCAGCCTGGGGACTCTGTGTGGATACGGAAGTTCACTTCCAAGGGACTAAAACCCCAAAGGAAAGGACACTTCACTGTCTACCTGAGGACGCCCACTGTAGTTAAAGTAGATGGTGTCCCATCATGGATTCATCACTCCCATGTGAAGGCAGCATGAGAGTGGACAGGTCAGGAAGACGGGCCCTTAGGACTAAGACTCAAGCATACATAAGTCTAACCCTATGTTTCTTTCTTTTTCCTCTTTAGCACAGGCATTTGACCAGCCACAACCAAAACCAGAAGGAGCATTAATAACTTTGCTAACGATAATACACAAGGTCTTAAATAAGACCACACCAGACATAGGACAAGATTGCTGGTTGTGCCTAAACCCAAAACCTTCTTACTATGTTGGGGTGAGAACTCCTCTAAACTTAACTGAGCTAGCAGGCTAGAACTTCAAGTCGACTCACTAGCAAAAGTAGTCCTCCAAAATAGAAATAGGTTTAGATTGCTTATTCTTAGAACAAGACAAATTATGTATGGCTCTAGGTATAACCTGTTGCTTCTATGCCAATAACTCTGGAATAAGTAGAAAAATTTTACTACTAGTACAGAGAAAAGATGCCAGGGAAAAACACAGACTAGAATCAGATAACTGGTTTCATAGGATGTTCTAAAAACCCTCCTATCTGCTATAGCTGGACCTTTAATCCTCCAACTCCTCTTATTAACTTTTGGCCTATGCTTCCTCAATTTCTTGTATAGCTATATAAGGAAAAGAATTAATTCCACATAAATAATCCATGATTTGCTTTTCCACTAAGGCCAGTGGGAAACGTGCTGGCTGGAAAATTATTGTTTGGCTATCACCCATGGGAACATAACACTCTAACAATAAGGTTTCTGCTTCTGTACCCCCACTTGCACAACCAACCTGTGGGTTGACAGTAAAAAGAAGAAAAATAGACTTGTGTGTTCAAACAGGATGAATAATGGGGTTTAGGGCTTAAAAACTCAGTACCTCTACATATACGAGCTGCTTAATTTGGGGTCTGCCTACACCTGGCAGAAACAGCTGGCTGAATAAAGAGCCTGTTTCCTATAACTCACTGATTTCTGTTGGTCCATGTGTCTATCAGAGGCTGGCAACTACAACAGTTATCAATTTTTTTCCCAAAAAGTTGAGAAGGGTAATCAAAAGTGAGTGCCACACCATTGAACCAATATTACCTGACTCCCTGTAATGCCCTCACGTGGGTCTTTGACGGTCATGTGAATCCTACTGGGAAGTCTTGTGACTCTCATGAGATTCCCTAACTCTTGTGTGGAGATTTTCTGATGACTTCCACCTCACTTTCCTCTGCTAGGCCTCAATCAGCCCCTACAGAACACTTTGATGGAACAGCCTCAATGTCTACATCTCACATTTCCTTTCTTGGTGGTTAAGTGAGTCCCTATCAGAATTTGTAGTCTGAATTTTGATAGAGAAATTCTGAGGCAGCAGCCCTTTCTGCCATTAAGTGGTATCCTCAGAGTGATTCAGTATTTTCCCAACAATACAGAAAACTGCGGCATTGTTTCCAACACTATCCAGTCTCTGCCTCACAGCATGCTCAGGATCAATGATCAATGCTGCCAATGTGCGGCACTTGCCTCCATGAACAGAAGGCAGTTTTCCTGAAAAACAGACAAAACTACAGGCAAATCGAAGATCATTGATAGCCCAAATATACCTTTGACTTGAAATTATATTTGTAAAGTGGACATGACATTGATTGGAAGACAGTTAGAAGGCTGTTTTGTCAAACTTCTGCTCCACATAGACTAATGACTTCTCAGTGTTAATGTGAATTCTCTCCCTGATATGCACTTGTCACCACAATGAGAGCATAACCTCATCCTCACTTGTGAGGATCCGGATTGGTGATATGGGCCCAAGGCACAGGGCCTGTTTTTTTCCTACCAAAAAGTAGAAGGGAGAATGGGACCCAAAGAACTAAGCCTATTATCTCTGAAAACTAGTAAATAAGTGAACTTAATCCAAGGGCAAGACTATCCTCATGAAATTTTAGTCTTATCTAGAAACTTTAGGACCTTGTCTCAGGCCTCTATTTCCTATTAGGAAACAGGGTGCTGACCTTGGTTTTTCAGTTCTAATCCCTCCCCCTATTTCAAGGAAGTAGATCCGAGAAAATAGTCCACAGGATTCCTTCCGACCTTCTCCAAAATAGACTGAAATGTTGGCTTAAGACCAAGTTCCAGGACTATTTTCTGTGAACGAATGTGGACTTCTGCCCTGGATCTAAGCCAAAATCTTTATGGAAGAAAAAATATAACAAAGAATGAGGAACTTGAAACTAAGTGTAGATCAACTAAAAAGAAGCAGTTAAACTCAAGGTGTCAACATCAAGATCATCTAATTTTAAGAAGATAAAGTCAGAAGTTGTAGGCCCACAAACATGCAGTCTCTCCTCTGGGAGCTGGAAATATTGTGGACACCTTGGCCTACAGAATCACACTGTCTTCTCCTGGAAGAAAAAAGATGGGAGACTTGTTACACGCCTGTTAGACTATGCTCTCTTAAAAGTATTGATAATGGGAATTGGGCCAAAGACACCAACCTTTGTCATCATAACAGAACATTCCGCATAAAATAATTCCATGTCACCAAATTTACTTTGAAAAAATTTTTCAAATGTGATCATACCTTATAGGGGGCGGTAATTTGGCTGGTGTCATGAGAGCAGGTATGGGTGGTGACAGGTGACGTCATGGGTGGGAAGGGAGAATAGAAGATAGGAGTGGGGGGGAGCACGAGGCGGGGTCGGAGGGGGTTGCTGGGAGGTCAGGGGGCAGGTGGACCTGGTGGACCGAGGAAAGGGGTGGGGGCAGGGGCAGGGGGAAGTGGTTGAGGTGAGGGAGGAGACTGTGTCAGTGGGTCGGGTGTGGCTGGGGAGGAGGCAGGGGAGGGGAGTAAAGGAGGAGACTGGGCTGAGGTAGATGGTAGAGGAGCAGTGGGCAGCAGCATGGAGACAGAGGAGGATGATAAGGCTGGAAAAGCTGGGGGAGTAGGAGAATAGGGCCGGGGAGGTCGGTCAGGAGGAGCGACTGACTCTTCAGGAGCAACGGTAAGAGAGGATGAAGAGTCTTCAGGCTTTGGAGGTGCGGAGGGTTCTGAGGAGGCAGCAGAGGGTGGCGGGGACTTGGGGGAAGCCATGGTCAATAGGATTTAGGAAGAGGAATAGTGGATACAGAGGGTAGGGCGGGACTGCAGAGTAAAGAACGCCCGAACTAGGACAGTAATTATCTAAATCACGGGGGATATTAAAATCAAACATCCCAGTAGACGGCCATTTGGAATCATTATCAAGGGGATATTGAGGCCTGGCTTCGGTGCATGTCCTGATCTAAGCGTCAGGTTTTCAAGTTAGACAAGAGGCATTGTAGGGGAGAGGTTGCCTCGGATTTGGAGGGAGCATTCCCCATGGCTGAATGGGCCTCTCTCTCCCGGAAAGTTGTTTTCCAACAGCCACAGGTGTCAGGAGCCATTAAGAGACACTGAAGAAGTCCCGTAGCTGATAGCCATGAAGCAGCTGCTGAGACTGTTTAAACAAAGGTTCTAGGAAGCAGGGTGTGGAGTTAAACGTTACTGACCCTGGAAGGGAGGTTTGCCTCCTAATGAAATCCTCTTAAGATAGTGGAATGTTTCACAGCCAGAAAAGGATGTTCATACCCTGAGGGAAGGATATTTAAGAATTTATGTAAATGTCAGCATTCCTATGGTAATGTACATTGTGCTTTGCCATTGTACTCTGTACTTTGCTATTGTACTCTGCGCTTTGCTATCCTGCTCTGCTATTGTATCCAAAAACTTATATAAACGCTGTGCTAAATAAACTCGGGGCTGCAGCATTGACTGTATGCCCTCCCAAAGCGCTTTCCTGTCTTCTTCTTTTTTCTGAGGCTTTACCCCCCTCTTTTAGGTGCTGTTCAATCTCTGCCGGTGGGCTCCGGCACACAGGCGTTCCCGTGATAGAGGGAAACAGTCGGAACAGGAGTGGGATCGAGTGGTGCCATGTCTCTGATCCACCTGACCCCAGATAGCTCTGGCCGACCGGAGGAGTGCCTCTGACATGGACATGCTTTCAACAGAGGACTCCGAGAGAGAGAGAGAGAGAGAGAGAGAGAGAGAGAGAGAGAGAGAGAGAGAGAGAGAGAGAGAGAGAGCGCGTGCGTTAAACAGCCAAGGAGAGCGGACCCGATGGAGCCGGGGATGACTTACCCCATTTCCTCTCGGACAGGTGGCATGGTTCTGGTTGCCGGCCAGAGGTTTTCTGGGAGCGGCGGGATGGGCCCCTCATCTCCCGAGGAGAGAGGGCACTCTTTCCCGCCCCACGTTGGGTACCAAGAATGTAAGTTTCGGCCTCTCAACAGACAGAGTCTGACTCAGGAATAACAGGCGTCCTTTATTGAAAGGCAAACTGTCCCGGGCAAGGTTCTCTGGTCCTGAGGAAAGGGGCCAGAGAAGTTGCACCAGGGCGGGGTTGGGGAGGGGTTTTAAGGGTCGTGTCCTGGAACGAGAAGATTCAAAAAAGGCAAAAGCATAGCGTGGGGCTCTTTAATTGGTGCAACAGTTTGGCACCACGGTTTGGCACCACCAGTGTAGTTCTGGCACCTGCAGATTGGTCCATGGGCCTCAGGTGGCTAGCAGGCGGGAGCTAGGGGAGGGGACCTGCCCCTGGGCAAGCCTTGGGGCCTTTTCTGGGAGCGCTGGCCTTATACTCTCCACTGAAAAACAATTCAAAAACTGAAGCCTGATTTATTGTAAAAGGTAGGGGAAAAACCTAAATCCACAGCAACAAGACTGGTAACCTGATATACACCAAATTCCTGCAGGGTCATTTTTGTCCCCCCTGGAATCCCTCCTGGCATTCACCTGACCTCCATTTTTTCCCTGATGATTACTACGTGACTTTCAGATAAATAGCATCTTAATCCTCTTCTCCTAGCCTCCAACAAGTGTTTTCAAAACACATCTCATAAACTCTCATTTTCAGTATTTCAGCATTGAGTCCGTGGCCTTTAAGCAAATTCTTCTGGACACTAGTAGCTGAAGTTTCACCTTCAAGAATAGCATAGCTATCCCATTAGAACCTTAAGGGTTGTGCTCACAATGACTCAGCATTTCTTTGACAATACTGCATAATGGCGCTTAGAATTTCTACAGCACTAAGGTAGCTTTGTCATTCAGACTTAGCCTCTAAATTTCAACATCGTTAATGTGTGACCGCTAGTTTTATTCTATACAAGCAGGTTGCCTGACCAGAGATGCATACTCAGAGCAGTTACCTATGACAACTGAGGGTGAGTCTATGCTGCTGTCCTCAATCAAGTCATCTTATGTAGACATGACCTTTTGATTTAAGGGTTGTTTTATTTCCTTAGTTTTCAAGTAATGTTCATAAGGAATGTAGAAGGGTAACACAAAAGTGATCACCACACCATCACCAGAATTTCATGTGACTTTTGTGTGTTACTCTAAGGCCAGAAGCTTACTGCTCACCTGAATCCCATGGGAAAACCTCATGAGTAGCATGAGATTTCCAAGTTCTTGGTAAGAGATTTCAAGTTAACTTCCACTTCATCACCTTGCTAAAATAAACAAGCCTTTTAAGATTATATTGAAGACACTGCCTCAAAGTCAGTATCCGAACTTTTTTTCTTTATTGGTATAGCCATTCTCTTGCCCCGACATTCAGTCTTAAGTAGCCTGAAGAGAAATTCATAAGCAGCTGCTTTTTGTTTTTTGTTTTTTGCAATAAAGAGGTAAGCTCACCATGACTCAGCATTTGCATCACAATAAAGCTATATGGAGGCTCTGGTTCCAACCATTATCCATTCTCTTCCTCAGAGCATAATCAGGCTCTATTATGAAAGCAGCCAATGTGCGATTTCTGCTTCCACTGACATAGACAGGTTCCCTGACAAAGAGACAAAAGTAAAGGCATCTTACGGATCATTGACTGCCTGTGCATACCCTTGATATAAGAAAAGATTTGGAATGTGAACATGAACTTCAAGTGGAGTTCAGTACGAGGTCTGCCTCGTCCACTTTCTGTTCCATGCGTATTAGTGAGTTCTCAGTGGTGATGTGAATTTTCTCAGTGTTATGCACTCATCACTTCAAAGAAAGCACTATGTTATCTTCCTTTGTGAGGATATGGAATGGTGACAGGGGCCCAGTGCATGAAGTCTGTCTTTTCCTAACAAAAAGTAGCATGGAGAGAGGGAAGCAAAGCACCAAACCTATTATCTCCTAAATCAAGTAGATAGAATAACTTAAACCATAAGGCATGTCTGTCCTCATGAAATTTGAAGGCTTACCTCAAATCCTAAGTCTTTTTCTACTGCCTGCCTTTCCAGTTGGGATCCAGTGTGCTATCCTAGAATGCTGTTACAATCTGTACCTCTATTTTCAGAAATTAGGTTTGTTAAATTAGCCCAGATCAACTCTTATGACTTTCTGAGACATAAACTGAAAAGATGGTGGAGTTCATAAAATAATCTTGTTCTCTGAGAACAAAAGTTGCCTGAAGTCCTTGTCTCAAAGCAAAAACCTTTTTAGGGAAGGAAAAATAGAACGGAGCCTGTGGAAATCTGAACTAAGCCCAGACCTCCTAAAAGGACATGGTTAAAGCCCAGGCCCACAACGTCAAGACTATCCAATTGGTAACAATATCCAACTTGAAAAGCAAGGCCCACAAACATAAAGCCTGGCTCTTGTTACCTGAGACCCTTGTGGACAATTTGGCTTATATATCCAAGCTGTCATCTCCTAGGAGGAGGAAGAATGGAGAACTTGGTGCACTCCACCTAGACTGTACTACCTTGAAAGCATTTACAATAATAACTGGGGTGGATGGCATCAACCCTGTGCCATCATAACAGTACATTCATCACAAAGTGGTCCCAAATTACCAATTTTGCATTTTGACAATTGTTTAAATGTGAACATAGGTCGCAGATCCATGCCTATCTACTGGTAAGAGAGAGAAGGGTGGGCACTCAAAAACCTGGCCAAAGCATGGACTGTTCTTTAAAAGTTTCGATTGGGGAACTTGGAATCACAATCCAGTATTGTTTCAATTCTTAGGAAGTAGAGTAGAAACCGTGTCACACAGAATCTAGCCTAACTTATATAACGAGACTTTATGTAGAGGAATTCGCAAATGGTCACATAACATTCTTGGTAGGAAAAAAAATGTCATTGGAAGTCCATGGCCTAGAAGTCATCCTCTGCTGGACAGGAGTAAGTATGGTGGACCTTGGAAAACACAACACCATGCCAACCTCATATATAAGGTAATCTTGATTGCAATTCAATTAATGCTCTGAAGCCTGATTCATTCTATGAATTAAAGAGAAAATGTATTGCTACAGAAACAAGACTGTTCACTTGGTACATACCACATTAGTGTAAGGTATTCCTTGATCCCCTTGTGAATTCCACCAGGTGTATACTGGATCTCCACATGATTCCCTAGATTTTTCCAAGTGAATTTCAGGTGATTTGCACCTGATTTCTCTTCCCTTATTTTCAAACAAGTGTTTTCAAAACTCAGGTCTTAAACTCTTCTAATCAATATTCATCAATGTATTTTGAAGGAGCTGATTTAGGCCTAGCAGAGAAAAGTGTCATTGTGTCATTGGACTTGAAGCAATTTTCTGTCGACAATTGTGGCCAAAGTTCTGCATAAAAGATAGTGCAGGAGTCCCACATGAAGCTGTTCAGAATGATTCTCACAATAACTCAGCATTTTTGCTATAATACAGCAAAATGGCACTTTCAGTTTACACCGCTCTAAAGTGGCTTCTTCAAGGGGACTCAGCCTCCAAATTAAAACACAGATTGTGTTTGACAGCAGTGTCCACTGTGTTGAAACAGGTTGCCTGAACATAAATGAAACCCAAGGCCAGTTATGGAACAAAAATTGTCTGTTAGTCTACGCCACCATCCTCAAGCAAATCTTCCCTTGCAGACAGGACCTTTCGAATGAAGGGCCGCCAATTGCCTATGTTCCACAGACAATATAATTTTCTTAGCAGATATCTAAATTTTACATCAATATTGTGAAGGGTAATCAAAAATGAGCACCACACCATCGATCCAATATCACGTGAATCCCTGTGAAGCCCTCAGGCTTGTCTCTTGACAGTCAGGTGAATCCCTCTGGGAAGCCTTGTGATTCTCGTGTGATTCCTTAATTCTTGTGATGAGATTTTCAGATGAATTCCACCTCACTTTTCTCTGCTAGGCCTAAATCAGCTCCTTCAAAATACATTGATGAAAGAGCCTCAATGTCTATATCTCAGATTTCTTTCCTTGTTGTTTAAGTGAGTCCGTATCAGAATTTGTAGTCTGAATTTTGGTATAGAGAACTCTGAGGCAACCGTTCTTTCCACCATCAAGTGGTATCTTCACAATGACTCAGCCTTTCTCCAATAATACAGAAAACTTCGGCATTGATTTCACCACTATCCACTCCCTGCCTCATAGCATGCTCATTCTCGATGATCATCACCGCCAATATGCGACACTTGCCTCCACAAACAGAAGGCATTTTTCCTGACAAACAGACAAAACTCGAGGTGAATTGAAAATTATTGACTGCCCACATATACCTTTGACTTCAAATTATATTGTAATGTGGACACGACATGCAATTGGAAGACATTTAGAAGGCTTCCTCGACCAACTTCTGCTCCATGCAGACTAATGACTTCTCAGTGTTAATGTGAATTTCTCACTACTATGTACTTGTCACCACAATGGAGAAATACCTCATCCACACTTGTGAGGATATGCATTGGAGACATGGGCCCAAGGCACAGGGCCTGTTTTTTTTCCTGACAAAAAGTAGAAAAGAGACTGGGACCCATGCACTAAGCCTGTTCTCTCTGAAAACTAGTAGATAAAACTTAATCCAAGGACAAGCCTATTCTCTTGTAATTTTAGTCTTATCTAGAAACCTAGAATCTTGTTTCAGGCCTCTATTTCCTATTAGGAAACAGAGTGCTGCCCTTGGTTTTACAGTTCTAATCCCTTCCCCTATTTCAAGGAAGTATATCTGAGAAAGTAGCCCTCAGCATTTCTTCCGACTTTCTCCAAAATAGACAGAAATGATGGTGTAAGTCTAAGATTCAGGCCTGTTTTCTGTGAATGAATGTCACCTTGAGCTCTGGACCTAAGTCAAAATCTTCCTTATTGAAAAAAAAATATAACGGAGAATGTGGAAATTGGAACCAAGTCTCTACCAACTAATAAGAAGCAGTTAAACTTAGGGCCACAAAATCAAGATTATCTAATTTTAATAATATCCATTCAGAAATGTAGGCTCAAAAACATGCAGTCTCTCCTCTGGTAGCTGGAACTATTGTGGACACCTTGACCTACAGAATCATGCTGTCTTCTCCTAGAAGAAGAAAGATGGGAGAACTTGGTGCACGCCTGTGAGACTGTACTCTCTTAAAAGTATTGATGATGGGAATTGGGCCACATATACCAACATGTGTCATCCTAACAGTACATTCAGCAAAAATGGTTCCACATCACCAATTTTACTTTGAAACGATTATTGAAAGGAGAGCATACCTTATAGCACCATACCATACCATGCTGCTTTTCTGATAATAGAACATAGTTTGGACATTAGGAAACCTGGATTGAAACCTGACCTGTTTTGTAAGTTACTTGATTGGAGAGCCTGTAAGCATGGCCAAACATTTCTTCATTTCCAGAAAGCAAGATGGACCTAGCCACAGACAACCTAGACTAACTTTAGTGAATATATCTTTAGATGGAGGATGTGACACCTGGTCGCAAGACCTCCTTTAGGAAAAAAGTTCAATGGAAGTCCGTGGCCCAGGACCTAGTCTTCTGCTGGAACTCGGGTAAGTTGTGTGGACATTTGAATACACGATACCATGCCAGTCTCATTTACAGGGTACACTCCACTCCAATGCAAAATAGTTCACAAACAGAAGCCTGATTCATTGTAAGCAGTAAGGTAAATACCTAAAGCCACAGCAAGAAGACTGGTCATCTGATAGGAACCAGATTGCTACAGGGTCTTCCTTGTTTTCCACGTGAATCCCTCCAGGTATTCACTTGACTTCCATTCATTCCTTGGTGATTATCAAGTGACTTTCAGGTGACTTGCACCTTATTTTTTTTCCTCTAACCTCCAAAAATTATTTTCAAAACACATCTCATAAAATCTTATTTTCAATATTTCGGCATTGAGTTCTTAGCCTTTAAGAAAATTCTTCTTGACACTAGTAGCCAAAGTTTCATTTTCAAGAATAGTTGGCTGTCCCATCAGAACCTTAAGGGTTATGCTCACAGTGATTCAGCATTTCTTTTACAGTACTGCATAATAGCACTTAAGAGTTTCCACCGCTCTAAACTAGCTTCGTCATTCAGACACAGCCTTAAATTTCTACACAGTTAATGTGTAACCACTGCTTTCATTGTATACAAACAGGTTTCCTGACTAGAGACGAATCCTCATGGCAGTGACCTATAACAACTGAGGGTTAGCCTATGCCACTGTCCTCAAGCAAGTTTTCTCATGCAGACATGACCTCTCAACTCAAGAGCTATTAGGTGGCTATGTTACAAAGATAATCTTATATCTTTAGTATTTATGTAATGTTACTAAGGAATGTAGAAGTGTAACACAAAAGTAAGTGCCACACCATCACCTCAATTTCACGTGACTTTCTTGTGTTACCGTCAGGTCGGTAGCTTACTGCTCACCTGAATTTGGTGGGAAAAACTCATGAGTACACAAGATTTTCTAACTCTTTGTAGGAGATTTCCAATCGACTTCCACTTCATTACCTCTGCTAGGATAAACAAGCCCTTTAAGAACATGATGAAGACACTACCTCAATGTCAGTATCTCAGATTTTTTTCCATATTGGTTTAGCCAGTCTCTTGCAGACATTCTGTCTTAAGTAGCCTGAGGAGAAATTCTTAAGCAGTCAGGTTTTTTTGTTTGTTTGTTTGTTTGTTTTTTGTTTGTTTGTTTTGCAGTGAAGAGGTAATCTCACAATGATACAGCATTTTTCTCGCAATAAAGCTATATGGTAGCTATGGTTCCAGCCACTTTCCATTTGCTTCCTCACAGCATAATCAGGCTCTATTATGAAAGCAGCCAATGTGCGATTTCTGTCTCCACTGATATAGGCAGGTTTCCAGACAAACACAAACTTAGAGACAACTTACAGATAATTCACTGCCTGCATATACCCTGGACCTCAGATAAGATTTGGAATGTGGACATGACCTTCGAGTGGAGGTCAGTATGAAGTCTATATCACCCACTTTATATTCCCCGCATACTAGTGAGTTCTCAGTGTTGATGTGAATTTTCTCAGTGATATGCACTCATCACTTCAAAGAAAGCACTACATCATCTTGCCTTGTGAGGATGTGGATTGCTGACATGGGCCCAGGGCACAAGGCCTGTCTTTTCCTATCAAAAAGTGGAATGGAGTCTGGGAACCAAGGCACTAAGCCTAAGCCATCTTAAATCTAGTAGGTAGAATAACTTAAACCACTGGGCATGTATTTCCTCATGGAATTTGAGTCTTATCACAAATCCTAGGACCTTGTCTTCTGCCTACATTTCCAATTGGGATCCAGTGTACTATCCTTGATTGCTGTTATAATCCCTATCTCTATTTCCATAGTAGATGTGAGAAATTAGCCCAGAGAAATTCTTACAAGTTTCTGCATTTTATACTGAAAAGATGGTGTAGCTCATAATCTAATCCTGTTCTCAGGGAACAACAGTGGCCTGAAGTCCTTTTCTCAAAGCAAAAATATTTTTAGGGCAGAAAAAGAGAACAGAGCCTGTTGAAATCTGAACTAAGCCCAGACCTCCTAAAAGGACACAGTGAAAGCCCATGTCTATAACGTCAAGACTATGCAATTGGTAACAATGTGCAACCTCAAAACCTAGGCCCACAAACATCTAGCCTGGCTCTTGATACCTGAAACCCTGGTGGACAACTTGACCTATAAAACTAAGCTGTCATCTCCTAGGAGGAGGAAGAATGGAGGACTTGGTGCACGCCTTTTAGACTCTACTCCCTTGAAAACATTTACAATAAAAATTGGGCCGATGTCACCAACCCTGTGTCAAATTAAAGTGCATTCAGCACAAAGTAGTCCCACATCACCTATTTTCCTTTTGACAATTGTTGAAAGGTGAACGTAGCTTGCAGCTCCATGCTTTTCTTCTTGTAAGAGAGGGTGGTTGTGCTGGCTGGAAAATTACTGTTTGGCTATCGTCCATGGAGACATAATGCTGTAACAATAAGCTTTTAGTGTCTGTACCCTCCACTTGCACAACTGACCTGTGGATTAACAGTAAGTAAAATGAAGAAAAATAGACTTGTGTGTTCTAACAGAATGAAGAATGGGGTTTAGGGCTTAACCCCATGCACCTCTACATTTTGGGGTTGCTTAATTTGGAGTCTGTGTACCCCCGGCAGACCCAGCTGGCTGAATAAAGAGTTTGTTTTCTATAACTCACTATTTCTGGTGTTCCGTGTGTTTATCGGGGGCTGGCGGCTACAACATTTGGAGGCCCCATCGAGATCTCAGGGAGTGACCCTCAGATCTAAGACCAGACCGGCCTCTGAATTGGTTGCTGTCCCTGTTACGGACTCAAAGGGGTGACCAACCTGAGACATTCCTGGGTCCTTGAATGCTGTGATGGGGTCAATGAAATTGTCAAGGACCCAAACTTTAGGACATACTCTTTGATCCTGATCCCGATGGGATCTCTGAGGCCTCAATGTCTAGATAAAAAGGTGTCTTTTTGTTTCTATTGACCAGTAATTGGGGGTCCGTGGAGAGGCTGGATGCAGTCATATCTTCTGGACCATGACCAGGCCGTGGGATGCCACCTCCTGTACACTGTTTTCAGGTTCTGTCTATTATCTTCAGTCTTGTCTATGAGTAGGTGGCGGACCTCTCCAGGTCTACCTACACCCCAGTAATTGTTCTCATCTCAGTGTTTGTCTTGTGTTTTCTGTGCAAGTGATGGGGGAGCCCCGAGTTCACAGAAGACACCCTTATGGTGTCTCTTGCAATATTTCAAAGAATGGTTTGTAGAGGGAGCTGACTATAGCATAAATTTTTCTCCAGGCAGACTAAGAACATTATGTGAAGTTGAGTGGCTGTCTTTTGATGTAATCTGGTCTCCAGAAGGTCCTTTAGACAAGGGTTTAGCGCAGAATGTTTGGAAGATTGTCACGGGAGACCCAGGATATCCTGATCAGTTTCCCTACATGGATCAATGGTTAAACCTTGTACAGAAACCCCCTCCTTGGCTCCGCCAGTGTGTCCTTCCTCTAAGGGCATGAGTCTTAGTTGTTAGCACCCAAAACATGCAGCAAACGAATCTCCAAGACAGCCCAGTCCCTCAGGCCTCCAATCTCCACTAGAGGACAGTGACCTCCCCCCATCCTATAATCTAGGACAACAGAGGCCGAATAGCACCACCTCACCTCCTCGGACATGGGCAGGCAACCCCTATGGGCCTCCTGCTCCTGCTCTGGGCAGGGCACCAGGTGATACCACCACCCCGACCATCCTCCCCTTGCGAGAAGCACCACGCCAGGGACATCGCACAGACAGGCCCTTTATGGTTTATGTGCCTTTCTCGACTAGTGACCTGTACAACTGGAAGGCACAGAATCTGCCTTTCTCTGAGAAACCCCAGGCATTAATGGGACTCTTAGAAAATGTCTTTCAGACTCACTGCCCCACCTGGGACAATTGAAAACAGCTTTTAATAACCCCCTTCACCTCGGAAGAATAAGGATGCATTCCAAATGAAACACAAAAGACAGCTGTGGGAGGGAGGAGAGTTGAGGAAGAAGGGGAACAGATTGAGGATGAATTTCCCTCCACCTTCCCAGACTGGGACACAATTCTCAGGCAGGGAGAACAGCATTAGATCGGTACCACCAGATTCTAATTGGGGGAATTAAGATGACTGCTTGTCAGCCAACTAACATTTCTAAAGTAACTGAATTTATACAGGGACCTCAGGAATCCCCAGGAGCATTTCTTGAATGAGGTGTACTGGGTATACACCCCCATTGATCCTGAGGCCCCTGAGAACCAGCGGGCAATTAATATAGCCTTTGCTACTCAGGCAGCCCCTGATATCTGGTGTAATTTCCAAAAATTAGGTTTGGCAGAGATGAACCTGTCCCAACTTTCTGAGACAGCCTAGAAGGTGTTCAACGAAAGGGAGGCACTGGATGACCCCAAATGTATGGGTAAGATCCAAAGCTACTCTGGTCAACCCAGCCAATCTGTTGCCAAAACCAGACCCAGGCCCCAAGATCCTGTTCATGACTGCACAGATTTTACTGACTCTGTGTATTCCTCTTGGCCAGACCTCAAAGGCTCTCTTCTCCCTGAGGCCAATGAAAGTTTGTTCATGGACTGGAGAAGCTTCATGCAGGAAAGAAGGAAGTATGCTGAAGCAGTGATTGTAACTCTAACTGGCACCATCTGATCACAAGCTCTTCCCCATAAGACTTCTGCTCAAAAGGCAGACACATCACCTTCACTGAGGCACTAAGATGGGGAAAGGATAAGGCCGTCACAATATACACTGACAGCCGATATGCCTTTGCCACTGCACATGTACATGGAGTCATCTACAAGGAAAGAGGGCTTCTGACTTCAGCTAGGAAGGACATCAAGAACAAGGGGAAGATCTTAAAATGCCTAAAGCTCTGGCTATTCTTCATTGTAAAGGGCATCAATAAGGGAATAGTCCCGAGGCTGAGGGAAACCAATGAGCTGATGCACAGGCAAGAACAGCGGCCACAAAGGTAGTGGGGCCCCTACCACATCTACTGACTATGGTCCCTTACCCAGAACTGCCTCCATCTCTGACCTATATGGCAAAAGAGAACATATATTTTCAAGATAAGGAGCCACTAGGAAACAACAGAGGGTGGTGGATGACACAGATGGAAAAATCGGGCTCTCACGACCCTTGGAAGAACTCTCCTCCATCAACTACACTAGACCACACACTAGGGTGAACTAAGTTTCTCCAAGCTTTAGACACCTACTTTCTCTTGTTAGAAGGGAGAAGAACTGCAGAGAAGATTGCCTCATGATGCCCGGCTTGTGCCCAAGTTAATCCAAAGAAGGGGAAGATAGAAAAACCTGGGTGTAAGGAAACAGTAACATATATGAGGGACCACTGGGAAGTCAATTTCACTGAGGTAACTCTGAGTGTGGGTGGCTACAAATATTTACTTGTTTTTATAGATATCTTTTCAGAATGGGTAGAGGCCTTTCCTACCAGGAAAGAGACTGCCTTAATAGTTACTAAGAAACTACTACAAGAAATCCTCCCTTGATTTGGTCTCCCCGGAACTTTAGGGTTGGATGACAGGCCAGCCTTCGTAACAAAGGTATCACAACAATTGCCTAGCTACCTAAATTTGCAATGGAAATTCCACTGCACCTACCGGCCTCAAAGTTCAGGCCAAGTGGAGCAAATGAATCAGACCCAAAAAGAGACATTAGTCAAGTTAGGATTAGAAACTGGTGGGACCTGGGTAGAACTTCTCCCTTTTTCTCTTCTCTGAGCCAGGTGTACTCTGTATATTAATGGATTCACTCCGTTTGAAATTTCCTTTGGAAAACCCCATCTTTAGTACCTAGAATAGAAGATATGAAAAAGGCAGAACTACATAACCTTGTCCTACTTAAGTCTTTACAGGCCCGTCAAAGTGTACGGAAAGAGATTTATTCTGGGGTTCGTGCTACCCATTCAGCCCTGGGAGACAGACTTCACTATCAGTTTCAGCCTGGGGACTCTGGTGGATACGGAAGTTCACTTCCAAGGGAATAGAACCCAAATGGAAAGGACCCTTCAGTGTCTACCTGATGACGCCCACTGTAGTTAAAGTAGATGGCATCTCATCATGGATTCATCGCTCCCACGTGAAGGCAGCATGAGAGTGGACAGGTCAGGAAGACAGGCCCTTAGGACTAAGACTCAAGCATACATAAGTCTAACTTCTTTATTTTTCTTTTTTTCTCTTTAGCCCAGGTTTTTGACCAGCCACAACCAAAACCAGAAGGAGCATTAATAACTTTGCTAACAACAATATACGAGGTCTTAAATAGACCACCCTAGATGTAGGACAAGTTTGCTGGTTGTGCCTAAACCCAAAACTGCCATACTATGTCAGGGTAGGAACTCCCCTAAACTTAACTGAGCTCAGCAGGCTAGAAGTTCAAGTCGATTCACTAGCAGAAGTAGTCCTCCAAAATAGAAATAGGTTTAGATTTATTATTCTTAGAACAAGACAGATTATGTATGGGTCTAGGTGAAACTTGTTGCTTCTATGCCAATAACTCTGAAATAATTAGAGAAAGTTTACTACTAGTACAGAGAAATTTAGATGCCAGGGAAAAACACAGACTAGAATCAGATAACTGGTTTCATAGGATGTTCTAAAAACCCTCCTATCTGCTAAAGCTGGACCTTTAATCCTCCAACTCCTCTTATTAACTTTTGGACTATGTTTCCTCAATTTCTTGCATAGCTATATAAGGAAAAGAATTAATTCCACATAAATAATCCATGATTTGCTCTTCCACTAAGGCCAGTAGGAAATGTACTGGCTGGAAAATTATTGTTTGGCTATCACCCATGGGAACATAACACTCTAACAATAAGCCTTCTGCTTCTGTACCCTCCACTTGTACAACTGACCTGTGGGTTGACAGTAAAAAGAAGAAAAATAGACTTGTGTGTTCAAACAGGATAAACCAGAGACTGTGGAAATCTGAATCAAGCCTGGACCTCCTAAAAGGACATAGTTAAAGTCCAGGCCCACAATGTCAATACCATCCAATTGATAGCAATATCCAGTCTCAAGACCAAGACCGGCAAACATCCAGCCTGACCCTGGTTAACTGAAACTCTTGTGGACACCTTGGCTTACAGAATGAAGCTGTCATCTCCTATAAGGAGGAAGGATGGAGGATTTGGTACATGGTTCCAAGAATTTCCTCCTTTAAAAGTATTTTAGATAGAAATTGAATTGAAGACACCAACCTGTGCCAAAAGATCAGAACAGTACATTCAGCACAAAGTGGTTCCACGACACCAATTTGTCTTTGATACAATTATGGAAAGGTGACCATATCTTACAGCACCAAGCCTTTCCCCTGGTAATAGAACATAGTTTAGGCACCAAGAAACCTGGACTGTTTTGTTATTTACTCTATTGAAGAGCCGGGAATCATGACCAATCATTGCTTGTATTTCCATGAAATAGATTGGAGACCTTGGTACACAGGATCTAGCCTAACTTTACTTTACAGATCTTTAGATTCAGGTTGTGGCACACAGTCACAAGACTTTCTCGGTAGGAAAAAAATATCGATGGAAGTCCATGGTCCAGGACAAAGTCCTTTGCCGGAACTAGGGTAGGTTGTATGGACGTTTAAATGCACAACACCACACCAGTCTCTTCTATGGGGTACACTCAAGTGCAAAACATTTCACAGACTGAAGCCTGATTCATTTTCAGAAACAAGGTGAAATCCTACAACCATAGCAACAAGACTATTCACCTGGTAGACGTCAGATTCCTGCACGATCTTCTTTGATCTTCGTGGGAATCCTTCCAGGTATTCACTTGACCTCCATGTAATACTGTAGTAACTACTACATGATTTTTAAGTTATTTCCACTTAATTTCTCTTCTCCTATCCTCAAACACCTGAGCAAAACACATCTCATAATCTATTCTCAATATTTAAGCATTGAGTCATTGGCCTTTAAGCAATTTCTTCTCGACAGTAGTAGCCTTAAAAAACAGTGTGGATCTCTGATCAGAACTGTTGAGGGTTATGCTCACAATGACTCAGCATTGCTGCAACAATATAGCATAATGGCGCTTCGAGTTTCAATTGATCTAAGCTAGTTTCATCATTCGAACTCTGCCCCTAAATTTCAGTTTGGTTTTGTGTGACTGCTGCTCCTATTGTTTCCAGCAGGTTACCTGACCAGGGACAAAACCTATAGCAGTTACCTAATGACAAGTGTGTGTTAGCCTATGCCTTGTCCTCAAGCAAGTCTGTTCATGTAGACATGAGCTTTCAATTGAATGGCTGATAGGTGGCTATGTTGCAAAGGTAATCTTATTTCCTAGTGCTAATGTGAATTTTACCAAGGAATGTAGAAGGGTAACACAAAAGTGAGTGCCACACCGTCACCCCAATTTCACATGATTTTCGTGTGTTACCCTCAGACCAGTTTCTTCCTGATTACCTGAATCCCATGGGAATGTCTTCTGAGTATAGTGAGATTTCCTAATTATTGGTACAAGATTTCCAGGTGACATCCACCTCATCAACTCTACTAGACTAGAACAAGCTTTTTCAGAACACATTGAAGAAATTGCCTCAATTCAGTATCTCAGCTTTTTATTCCATATTTGTTAAGTGAGTCTCTCACAGATTTTTATTGTGGTTTGATATAGGTAAGTTCTTAAGCAGTCATTCTTTTTACAATCAAGAGATATCCTTACTATGACTCAGCATTTTTCCTACAATACAGCAATATGGCAGCTATGATTTCAACCACTATGCTTTTACTTCCTCAAGCACACTCACATTCAATTATGATCCCAGGCAATGTGTGACTTCTGCCTTCACTGACATAAATAGTTTTCCTGACAGACAAAAGTAGAGTTGAATTAAAGATCATTGACTCCCCTTATATACCATTGACCTCACATAAGATTTGTAAAGTGTACATCACATTCGATTGGTAGTCAGTACAAAGTCTGTCTCGCCCACCATTGCTTCCATGCCTACTGATGGTACCTCAGTATTGATGTGAATTTTCTCAGTTATAGGCACTTGGCCCTTCAAAGAAAGCACTATATCATCTTCCCTTGTGAGGACATGGATTGGTGAATGGGTCCAAGGCACAAGGCCTGTCTTTTCCTAACAAAAAGTAGAAGGAATACTGGGAACTAAAGCCCTAAGTTTATCTTCTCTTAACACTAGAGCTAGGATAACTTAAACCAAAGAGCAAGTCAGTCTTCATGTAATTTTAGTCTTATCTCGAAACCTAGAAACTTATCTCCTGCCTACATCTCCTACTGACATCTAGTGTGCTGTCCTTGGTTCCACTTACAATTCTTATAACTATTTCCAGAAAGTTTGCAAAATTAGCCAAGAGCATTTCTTCAGATTTTCTCTGACAGAGACTAAAAAAGTAGCATAAGTCTAAAGCCCAAACCTCTTCTTTGTGAACAAATGTTGCCTGAAGGCCTTGTCTCAAAGCAAAAACATTCTTTTGGGAAGAAAAAATAAAGTAGAGAATGTGGAAATCTGAACCAAGCCTGGACCTTCTAAAAAGAAATAGTTAAAGCCTAGGCCTACAACGTCAAGATCATTCAATCAGCAACAATATCCAATTTGAAGACCTAGGCCCACAAACATCCAGCCTGGCCCTTGTTACCTGAAACTTTTATGGACACATTGGCCAACAGAATCAAGCTTTATCTCTTAGGGGAGGAAGAGTGGAGGGCATGATGCATGCCTCCAAGACTGTTCTCTTTTGAAAGCATATACGATAGTAATTGGGATGATGACACCCACCTGTGTCATCATAACAGTACATTCAGCACAACCTGGTCCCACTTCACCAATTTTTTTTTAGACATTTATTGCAAGGTGACCATACTTTGCATCACCAAGCCTTTCTTCTCATAAGAGAAGGTAGTGTGGGTACTAAAAAATCTGACCAAAACCTGAACTCTACTTTTAAAAACTTGATTGGAGAGCTTGGAATCACAACCAAGTTCTGCTTCTAATTCTAGGAAGTAGAGTGTACATCTTGGACCACAGAATCTAGCCTAACTTTACATAACAAATCTTTAGGTAGAGGACCTGGCAAACGATCCCAAGACATTCTTAGTAGGAAAAGATAAGTTGTTGGAAGTCCATGGCTTAGGAGGCAGTCCTCTTCTGGAACTGGGTTAAGTTGCTTGGATGTTCAAAAACACAAAATCACGCCAATGTCATATATAAGGTAAAGTCATTTGCAGTATGATTCATGCTATGAAGCCTGGTTCATTCTATGAAGTAAAGGGAAAACCTCCAGCCACAGCAATAAGACTGGCCACTTGATAGATATCTGATTAGTGCAGCTAATCCTTGATCCCAAAGTGAATTCCACCAGTAGATTATTTGATCTCCATGTGATTCCCTAGTGATTTCTAAGTAATTTTCAGTTGAATTCCACCTTATTCCTCTTCTTCCATTTTCAATTAATTTTTTAAACTCATCTTATAAACTCTATTTTCAATATTCTACATTAACTATTGAAATTGCCTTTAAGCGATTTCTTCTCAACAGTCATAGCCCTAGGTTCACCTTCAATTGAAGGGCTGTTGGTGGCTATGATACACAGAAAATATTATTTTCTCAGTGCTTATGTGAATTTTATTAAGGAATGTAGAAGGTTAACACAAAAGTGAGCATCACACAATCACTCCAATTTTATATGATTTTCATGTGTTGTCCTCAGGCCAGTCCCTACCTGGTCACAAGAATTTGGAGGGAAAACCTAGCTAGTATTGCAAGATTTCCTCATTCTTGGTAAGAGATTTCCAGGCAACTTCCACCTCATTACTTCTGCTAAGCTAATATAAGCCTTTTCAAAACATGTTGAAGAAACTGACTCAATGTCAGTATTTCAGCTTTTTTTCCATATTGGTTAAGCCAGTTTCTTGCAGATTTTTAGTCTGTGGTTTGATTAGAGAAATTCTTAAGCAGTCTTTGTTCTTGCAATTAAAAGGTAATCTCACAATGTCTCACCACTTTTTCCTACAATAAAGCATATGGGATCTATGGTTTCAACCACTATCCATTCATTTCTTCACAGCACACTCAGGCTCAATTATGAATTCAGCCAATGTTTAACTTCTGCCTCCACTGGCATAGGCAGTTTTACTAACAAACATACAAAAGTATATGTGATTTAAAGATCATTGACTGCCTTCATATTCCGTTGACCTCACATAAGATTTATAATGTAGATATGACATTCGACTGGAGGTCAGTACTAAGTTGTCTTGGCCACCTTGCTTTTCATGCATATTAATGATTTATCAGTGTTGATTTGAATTTTCTCAGTTATATGAACTTGTCACATCAAAAAAAAGCACTACATCATCTTCCTATGTGAGAATGTGGAATCTTGACGTGGGCCCAAGACACAAGGCCTCTCTTTTCCTCACATAAGTAGAAGTGAGACTGAGAACCAGGCACTAAGCCTATCCTCTCAGATAACTAGTAGAATGGATAACTTAACCCACAGGGCAAGTCTGTCCTCAAGTAACTTGCATCTTATTTCAACACATAGGGCTTTGTTTCCTGCCTGCGTTTCCTCTTGGGATCCAGTGTGCTGTTTTTGGTTGCAGTAACCATCCCTACCTCTATCTCTAGAAAGTAGATTTGAGAAATCAGCCCAGAATTCCAAACCAATTCTCTGTGAACAAATGTTGCCTGAAGACTTGTCTCAAGCAAAGACCTTCTGTAGAAAAGAAAAAATAAAACAGAGACTGTGGAAATCTTAAGCAAGTCTGGACCTCCTCAAAGGATATAGTTGAAGCTCAGGCCCATAACGTAAAGACCATCCAATTGGGAACAATGTCCATTCTCAAGAACTTGGCCGACAAACATCCAGCCTGGCTCTTGTTACCTGAAAAACTTCTGGACACCTTGGTCTATAGAAACAAGCTGTCATATCCTAAGAGGAGGAAGAATGGAGGTCTCTGTGCATGCCTTCATAAATTTACTCCCTTGAAAGCATTTACGATAGAAATTGGGCTGATGGCACCAACCCTGTGTCATCCAAATAGTACATTTGATAAACCTGGTACCACATCACTAAATTTCCATTTAGACAATTATTGATAGATGGCCATATCTTTCAGGACCAAGTCTTTCTTCTGGTAAGCAAAGGTAGTTTAAGCACTAAGAAACCTAGCAATAGCCTAGATTGTTCTTTAAAATACTCGATTGGGGAGCTTGAAATCATAAACCAAATATTGCTTTTTTTTTTTTCTAGAAAGTAGAGCGGAGACCTTGCCCCACAGAATCTAGCCTAAGTTTACATAATGAATCTTTATGTAGAGGACTTGGCAAATGGTCACAAGGCTTTCTCTGTAAAAAAAAAAAAAAAAAAAAAAAAAAAAAGACATTGGAAGTCCATGGCCTAGGAGGCAGTCCACTGCTGGAACTGGGGTAACTTGGGTGGATATTTGAAAAGACAACAGCACGCCACTCTCATATATAACATGAACTCATTTTCAATATGATTCATGCTCTGAAGCCTGGTTCATTATATGAAGTAATGTGAAAAGCTATTGTCACAGAACAAGACTGGTCACTTGGTAGACACCAGATTAGTGCTGGGTATTCTTCGATCCCCATGTGAGTTAAACCAGGTGTTTACTTGATCTCTGTGTGATTCCCTAGTGATTTCTAAGTGATTTTCAGGTGTTTTTCACCTTATTACTCTTCCAATATATTTAAGGAAGTGTTTCCAATATTCAGCATTGAGCCATGTACTTTCAGCAATTCACTATCGATAGTATTGGTCAATGGTCTGCATAAAAATAGTGTGGGAGTACCACATGAAGCTGTTAAGTGTTATACTCACAGTGACTCAGCATTTTTGCTATAACACAGAAAAATTGCGCTTATAGTTTATACTGGTCCCAAGTAGCTTTGTCAAGCAGACTCAGCTTGTCAAGCAGACTCAACTTTCAAATATCAATGCTTTAATGTTCGACAGCAGCTTCCATTGTGTTGAAACAGGTTGCCTGAGCACAGATGAAACCTAAGGCCAGTTATCTAACAGCAATTGTCTGTTAACCTATGCCACCGTGCTCAAGCGAACCTTTTCCTGCAGACATATCCTTTTGATTGTAGGTCCGTGAGGTGGCTATGTATCACAGATATGATCATTTTCTCAGTAGTTAATTAAATTTTACTGAGGAACGGAGAATGGAAACTCAAAAGTAAGTGCCATGTCATTAACTCAATATTACTTGACTCCCTGTTGATGCCCTCGGGCCTGTCTCTTGATGGTCATGTGAATCCTGCAGGGAATCTCACGAGTATCCTGATATTCCCTAATTCTTGTTACGAGAATTCCAGACGACTTCCACCTCACTTTCCTCTGCTAGTCTAAAATCAGCTTCTTCAGAAGAGGTTGATGGAATAGCCTCAATGTCAATATCTCAGATCCTTTCCTTGGTGGTTAAACCAGTCCTCCTCAGAATTTGTAGTCTTAGGTTTGGAATAGAAAAATTCTGAGGCAGCCATTCTTTCTGCCATCAAGTGGTATCCTCGCAATGAGTTAGCAATTTTTCTACAATATAGAAAGTTGGAGGCTATTATTTCCACTACTATCCAGTTTTTGCCTCACCGCACAATCAGGCTTAATGATGAACACCTCCAATTTGCGACTGTTGCCTCCACGAACAGAAGGCAGCTTTCCTGACAAATAGACAAAACTAGAGGCAAACTAAAGAACATTATTTGCCCACATATACCATTGACTTCAAATTAGATTTGTAATGTGGATACAACATTCAAATGGAGGACATTAGGAGGCAGTCTTGGCCACCTTCTGCTCCAAGTAGACTAACAACTTCTAAGTGTGGATGTGAATTTTCTCAGTGTTATACACTTTCCTCTACAAAGGGAGTACTACATCTTCCTTCCTTATGAGGATATGGATTGGTGACACAGGGCCATGGAATAGGTCCTATCTATGCCAAACAAAAAGTAGAAGGAAGACTGGGACCCAAAGGACTAAGCCTGTCCACTCTGAAAACTAGTAGATAGGAAAACCTAATCCAAAATGTAAGCCTTTCTTTATGTCATTTGATTCTTATCTTGAAATCTAAATTCTTGTCTCCAGCCTACATTTCCTATTAGGACCCAAGATGCTGACCTTGGTTTTGCAGTTCCCATCCCTTCATTTGTTTCCAGGAAATAGATCTGAAGACTTAGCCCACAGTATTTCTTCTGACTTCCTCCGACATAGACTGAAATGTTGGCGAAAGCCCAAGTTCCAAGCTTGTTTTCTCTGAACAAATGTTGCCTGGAGCCCTGGCTCAAAGCAAAAGCCTTTTAATGGAAGTACATATAAAACTGAGACTATGGAAATCTGAACCTAGACTTGACCACCTAAAAGGAAGCAGTTAAACTCAGGGGCACAACATCAAAATCATTTCAATTGGTAACAATATCCAGTCTGAAGGCCTAGGTCCACAAACATGCAGCCTAGTTCCTGCTTACTGAAACCACTATGGACATCTTGGCCTATGAAACCAAGCTGTGATCTCCTTGAAGGAGGAAGAACGGAGTACGTGGTGCATGCCTCCTAGACTTACTCCCTTGAAGGTATTTATGAAAGAAATTGGGCCAAAGACACCAACCTGTCATCGTAACAGTACACTCAGCAAAAAAACTGGTTAAACATCATCTATATTTCTTTGATACAATTATTGAAAGGTGACCATACCTTACAGCACCAATTCTTTCCCAAGGTAATAGAATATAGTTTGGTCACTAAGAAACCTGGAACAAAACCGGAACTGTTTTATAAGTTACTTGATTGGAGAGCCTTGAAACACAGACAAGCATTGCTTTTATTTCTGTAAAGCAGGTTGGAGACCTTGGCACACAATTTCTGGCCTAACTTTACTGAATGGATCTTTAGACAGAGGATGTGACACATGGTCACAAGACCTTCTTAGTAGGAAAAAAAATGTCAATGGAAGTTCATGGCCCAAACCCTGTCCTTTGCCAGAACTAAAGTTGTGTGGATGCTTGGATGCACAATGCCACAATGGTCTCATTTATAGGGTACACTCTAGTGCCAAACAATTCATATATTGAAGCCTGATTCATTGTAAGAGGTAAGGTAAAAACCTAAAGCCACAGCAACAAGACTGGTCACCTAGGGGACACCAGATTCCTATAGAGTCTTCATTGAACCCCACATGAATCTCTCCAGGTATTCACATGACCTGT